>NC_054878.1:21938091-23350922 GCF_018320785.1 Cheilinus undulatus
CTGCTGCAACACTGTTGTTAATAAAAAAAGCTGGCACAGTGAATCCTTGTGTCAAATCCTGACGTGTGTGTGACAATGAAGGATCACAGAGTTGCTCATGCAAACACAGGATGGGACCATAGACTGTAAAAAGAAGAGACAAAGCCTGTCTGCTTACAATAGGTGAACTCAAACAGCTTTTGAAGCCAATCCATGGCGGGCTCCGTATTGAAATCACTGTCACAACCTAACTTTAGATCAACCTAATGGCAGACAAGAGCCCGCCCACTGAGCTCGACTTCCTGCCAGCTCAGCTAGCACAAAAACTGTCCTTCTGGAGATAGCGTCTGCCTGTCAAGCTATCTGTCAATCAAATGAGATGGGCCAATCAGTGCGCAGTGTGGTTTTTAAGATTGTGGTACAACCCCCCTCCCCAGTACAGTGAGAGGACATCAACAACATACTGCATTTTTTTTGCACTTCTAAATTGGCTTCATTTTTCAGGAACAACACGGTTACACCCCTACTTGTAATTCTTTTTTCCTGATTATACATTTCTTCATTGCTTTGGCAATGAAACTGATGATGTTTTCCATACCAATGAAGCCAGCTGAATTGAATTGAATTGATCTGAACTGAATTGAGAGAGTCAATGGGAAAAGAGTGCTGCACATCAGAGAGATGTAAATATTGCGCCTTGAAGTGGCAGTCTGAATAGGCCATATGTCTAATCTTTCACGCTTTAAAGGAAAATCTGTGCTCTGATTACTTCTAGAGAGCACTCTGATGGTAGTTTATTCAAAGGAGAATTGTGTTTAATCTAAAATATTTACATTAGGGTCAATGTCGAGTCAAGGAAGATCAACTTAATTGATTTATCTAGATAAGATGTTATACTTCTGTATTACAGTGGCTACACTCAGACCTTGACTCACAAACTCACAAAAGTCAGGCACCCCCCTGCCTCTGACTGTGAAATTTATTTTCTCGATATTTCTACCATGTCTCCCTTCGGTTCCTTCTTTTCCTGTCTGAGCCAGGGCTGTAGGTGTGTGTCAGAACTCTTTTCAGCAGCGCCCATGCTTCCGGCGGAGAGCTCTATCTCCTGTGAGAGCTACCTCTCTGAACACGACAGATAAGGCTCCCTCAGTGCCACAGCCTGTGCCATAAGCTATCAAACACGCACACAGACACATACTGTGGGTCTGCACAACACCCACGTGAATTTTTTGAGAACGGGGAAAGAGCTGGTGACACGCACAGCTTGATACCTATAAACTGTTGCTGTTTAAACACATGCACACATATCCAGGGGTTATGACACACAACCCTGATTTAAATGAATACATGCAAAAACATCCACTCCCACTGCTGCATTCCAGCATGCACCAACAGCATTTCAAGCCTTATCCCTCTGAAAACACCATGTAGCTTAACTCATACGTCCTGGAAAAAACCAGGGGGGTGGGTGTGAGAGAAACCACAAATACCAGATGGCAACTATGTGTGTTTGTGTGTTCGTGTAAATGTGTTCTACTTTGAAATGTAAATTGTTCCAGTGGATTCGCTGCCAGGTACACTGACAGAGTGCATGGCGGGGGAAGTGTGCCCGATGTTTCTGTGTGCGATGAGCCACTTAAGTGGGTCCCTGTACGCACAGATGTGCGTTTGCAGCTGGTAAAGACACAGCGAGCTTCAGATTGAAGAAGCTTCATAAGCAGCCAAAGGCAAAGTAGCTTCTTTCCCTGAAAGTGTTGAGTGATTTATCCAATATGGGGTCACTGCTCGCCAGGAATCAAGGCAAGAAATCACAAGCACATTTGGTGTCAGACTTTGTCAATCTGCTGGATGTATTTTTGGTGGATGTGCTTCACAGCTCCATGCCCTTAACTTGATAAGAGTCAGAGAGTTTTAAACTTTAGCCCTGTATTAAGAGGAACTGAGCCATCCAGTATGAATCTATGTTGTGTGTTTTATACACTTTATGGAAAGAAGTATTCAGCCACACCTGTTAAATATTGCTGGAAAATTGTGGATTGCTCCCTCCAGGTGAGGAGGGTGTCTTTGCACCGAGTGAAGGAGATTGGTGCAGCATCTGCAGCATTGCATACGTTGTGCCGTATCATGGTGAAGAGGGAGCTGAGCTAAGCGCTCAATTTACCGGTTGACCTGGTTCGAGCCCTCTCCTATGGTCATGATTTTTAGGTAATGACCAGGAGAAAAAGATCCTGGGTTCAAGGGGTCAAATTGAGAGTCTTTAGAAGGGTGTCTGGGCTCAGGCATCCAGAGGGATCTTGAAGTAGAGCCACTACTCCTTTACCTTGAGAGGAGCCAGTTGAGGTGGTTTGGGCATCTGATCAGGATGCCTCATGGTCTCCTTCCTGTAGAGGTCTTCCAGGCTTGCCCAACTGGAGGGAGACCCAGGGGTAAACCCAGGACTTGCTAGAGGGATTACATATCTCATCTGGCCTGGGAGTACCTTGGGATCCCTCAGGAAAAGCTGGGAAATGTTGCTGGGGAGAGGGATGTCTGGGTTGACTTGCTAAGCCTGCTGTCTCCGTGCTGCTGCCTCCAAATAAGTAGAAAAAGCTGGATGGATGGATGGTCAACTGGAAGTGATATTATTAGAAGGTGGAAGCATTTAGGAGCAACAGCAACTCAGCCAACAGAAGACCATGTGAAATCACAAAGCAGGGGCTATGACAAAAGTCACATGGTGGGTTAAAGGGATATTTCGGGATTTTTGAAGTTGGGTTGTATGAGGTACTTGGCTATAGTAGTGGCATTAGCCTCCAGTGATTTCTGTGAAAGTTGCTCCGGTGGTTATTACAAGGTCAGAGAGATCCAGTGCATAGTGGCTGTAGATGGGAACGTTTGATCTGTGTAGTTTAACAAGTTTTACATAAAAATGGGCCAAGAAAATATGTTGGCTCACCTGCACGCTGCGTCCAAAATGTACAGAGCACTTCACTTCTCCCATGAAAACCCCTCTGTGGCGCACCATTAGTCGAGTGGTTAAGGCGTGCGCCATATACGCAGGCGGCCCGGGTTCGAATCCGGCCCCTGGCACTATCTCCTGCATGTCTCTCCCCACTCTCTTCCCTGTTTCCGACTCTATCCGCTGTCCTGTCCAATAAAGGCCAAAATAAATCTTTAAGAAAACCCCTCTGTGTCAGGCACTAGTTTACGATGCAGCTTTTGCCATTTTGTCTCCTTCTGATGCGCACTGATATCCTCTGATCAGCTGTGTTGCTCAGCGGGCTTCACATCACCAAGTCCAATTCCAAACATCAAACGAAGTGGTGTAAGGCACACAGACACTGGACTGTGGAGCAGTGGAAGCATGTTCTGTTAAGTGACAAATCACTCTTCTCTGTTCAGCAGTCAGATAGGTGAGTCCGGCTTTGGCTGATGCTGGGACATTACCTGCCTGATTGCCTTGTACCAGCTGTGAAGTTTGGTGGAGGAGGGATAATGGTATGGGCCTGTTTTTCAGGGTTTGGTCTAGACCCCTTATCTTCAGTGAGAGGCAATCATAATGCTTGCAACGGTGCTTGGTCTGCATGCTGCGTATGTCAGTTAATGCCATAGCCAAGGTTGATGCTGTTCTTAACAAAAGAAAAAACCTCTATAATGCATTGTGAGTCAAAGGGCAATACTGTCTGTTCATTTGCTGCATGTAGCTGTTGCTTAACCCAACTAATCCTACAAACAGGACCTGCTTTGTAATGGCTGGTAGGCTCAAAAAGAACAAGGCAATCAATTTTAACTGTCCTGAAGTGAATAAACAAGCATGGAACTGAGGGAGAGTTGCATATCTATGGAGAGCATGAAGCTGCTTGGATCTGTGTGGATCTTTGTAAACTCTTTCACGCTATAACTATGAATGTATCCCCCCCCCCTTGCTTTCTCTCCCTCTCTCTATATATGTATATTTATACCTTTCTATAGGTGGCAGGGTTCCCAAAGCAAAACATTTGGATAAACAGACGATTCAGGATGTACATGAGCATTGACAGCTGGCCTCCGGTAACAATGCAAACTGCTTTTGAATCAAGATCCTTCTCCCTCTGGGAAATTTGGTTCCTTATTAAAGTAGCTTCCATTCCCACTGGATGATGAATAGGTTTAAAGACATATTTTATCACATTACAAAATGCAAATATGTGCCAACATTTTTCAGAGTCTTTAACATCTATGGACACCAGAATTAATGCACATATGTGAATATACAGAAGAATGCATCCTTTACAGTGCCTACTGGTGGTTTGAAAAAAAAAAAAAAAAAAGGCTTGAAACCTTTGAATATGCATGACGACTTATTTCATATCCTTTACTTTAAGGATACACAAGGCAGAGAGGGATACAAGTGTTCATGTTTCATGTTCCAGTCAAGCAGATTTGTTCATTTACATATAGCATGCTCTTAGATGAATAATGGAAAGTAGCAGATGCCCCGAAGGAAATGAATGTTTAATGTTTACTGTATCTTATTAATTTTCCCTTTTTGCTGAACACATTGTATGTTCGTGGGCCATGCAGGGTGAATTATTTTCTGAGAAAAAAGAAAAATGACAGGAAAAAACATCTCAGTGTTTTAGCACTTTCTCCTGACTAATATGGCTGTAAGGATTGTCAATTAACAAATCTCTCTATGCATCAGGCCTCACCAGGAGAGTTGTCATTGGTGTTGCAGTAGAATTAAACATTTCAGGGAGCTGGGACTTTTGTAAAGCTTCCTTTGATTTGACCTTCCACCATCATCTTGCTTGTTAGTCTGCTGTTTGTATAGGTTGGCTCCCTGACATGTTCATGTTACCTGGATCAATACTATTGAATACAGAGGTTACTCTGGGTTATGTTTTGACAGCTTAGAGCACACTGTCTCAAGTGGTGCACAGAGATTTGGGATATGTCCATCTACATCTACATGGTTGATTGTTTGACTGTATGTGGCTGTTTTTTAGATTAAACATGAATTAAACCAATGAGTGTCACCTCTCACTTACTTTTGAAGTTCAAAAAGAGGAAGACTGTGAACATTACTTCATTTTTTTCTTTCTGGAATCCTAGAGTATATTCTTTAATGTAGGAGGGTTTAATATTTCGTTTGCAATCTGCACATGTGCAGTAGTCAAATTGCAGGATGTCAGATGTCAGTCATGTGACCTGAAACACGCCATACTGCCACTTCTGTTGTTTCGTGCAAAGCATTGGGTACACTAAAGTCTGTCTTAAATATCATTATCACCAGTGCAACAACTGACCATTGTGAGTCTGAGTATCCTGCATGTACAGTGCCTATAAAATGTATTCGCCCCCTTGGATGTTCTGCTCTGATATTGATTTTATGAATCAATCATGTTCAATATAATTTAATCTTTTTTTCAACAAAAAAATTACAAATCAATGTTATTATCATGGACTGAAACTATGACTAAAACTATTCGCCGACAGTCTTTTTTTCCCATTACAAAAACTAGACTAAAACCAATAAAAATAGATCTGTGATGACTAACACTGAAAAAAATTAAGTTTCGTTTTTGTCAAAATGACTAAAACTAGACCAAAATGTAATTTAGTTTTCGTCGGACATTCAAAATCTGATTTATTTCTCCACTGTGGGTAAATCTGTCAAAATGCAATGCATCTGTAGCTCCTCTGCCTCTCAGCTGTAGAAAGCAGGAACCCCAGGTTTGGCAGGGTGCAGCGAACACACTGCCATGATTTGGTACCTAATTTAGGCAAGAAAATAAATGCTTGAATTGGGTAGAAATGTTTAGATGGGATTAAAACTAAAATGCATTTCATTTACAGACTAAAACTTAAATTAGAAATAGCTGCAAAACAATTATCACTACTACAAATAAACTCTTTAATGTCAAAGTGACATGAAATCAGTATTCCTGGGTACCATTACACCATGAAGACAAAAGAACACAACAAGATTCTCAGATTGTTGAAAAGTACAAGTCAGGGGATGGATACAAAAAAATCCAAGGCACTGAACATCCTCTAGAGCAGTGGTTTTCAACTGGTCCAGACTCAGGACCTACCAGCCTGTCTTGAGACAGATCACGACCCAAGTTTCCAAAAAATTCCAACAACGCATGTTTTATTAATGAATATGAATTCATGAATTTGGAACATGATTGGACCAAAAAACCTGATATAAAAAAGGTACAAAAGTGACAAAATTTATAACCTCTTTACCCATGATTATGTGTCAATTTTTGCCAATTTTACAGAGAACTTGTGAAATTACTTCATTATCATGGCAAAAGTGGCCATTTATTGCAAGAAGAGCAGATAAATTAGTTGAGATATTGATCAAACATTCACATTTACCCAGTTTCACAGTAAAACAAGGTAAAATAAAAGGTATCGATGCGTGTCCAATAAGGACTTCAGGACTTTTGCCACCAATTTTTTTTTTTCAGACACCTAGTTGCGACCCACTAAAAACTGCTCTGCGACCCACTTTTGGGCCCCGACCCACCAGTTGAGAACCACCGCTCTAGAGTTCAGTTAAATCTATCATCAAGAACTGGAAAGAATATGGCACATGTGTAAATCTGCCTAGATCAGGCTATCCTCACAAACTGAGTGACTGTGTAAGAAGGAGTCAGTGAGAGGGGTCGCCAAGACACCTGTGACTACTCTAAAAGAGTTACAAGCTTTAACAGCTGAGATGGGAGAGACTCTGCAGACAACTACTGTTACCCGAGTTCTTCACCAGTCAGAGCTTTATGGGAGAGTGGCAGAGAGAAGGCCACTGTTGAAGAAAATTCATATTAAATCTCGACTAGAGTTTACCAAAACGCATGTGGGAAACTGCATGGTCAAGTGGAAGAAAGTTCTTTGGTCTGATGAGACCAAAATGGTGCTTTTTGGCCATCAGACAAGACACTATGTTTGGTGGACACCAAACACTGCACATCGCCACAAACACACAAATAAATGTGATAAAATTTTATTATCATTCTGGACATGCTGAAACATGAAAAGTATGAAAATTCAACCCAGGTCCAGCAGTATATAATTACATACGAGTTATCAATTTAAGTACGAGCTAGACAAATAAAACAAACCAAAAACAGAAGTCTGTATTACCTAAAATCCACCTGAAACTTGGTGTTTGTTCTTTGCACAGTCTGTCCCTGATATTAAGAGTACAGGTTGTGTATCTTCTCCTTGGTTTAATATCAGTGCATTTGCTGATACAGTCAAATAAAAGTCTTAATGTGACAGAGAGCTGAGAGGCAAAAAGCTTTGCTTTCTGTTTGTTTCCAGGCTCTCCTCTGTGTGCACTCACTGCAGTGATCTAGTCTGTTTAAAAATGTGCCATATTTCTTCCATTTCTTGATGATTTACTGGCCTTCAGGAGACATTCAGTTCCTTGGAAAAGTTTTTGTTCTAACTTATATTTTTCAATAACCTTTTCTCTGAGTTGCTTGGAGTGTTCTGTTGTCTTCATGGTGTTATAGTAGCCAGGAATGCTGATTATTAACCAGTGACTGGACCTTCCAGTCACAGGTGGTTTATATTCACTGCAATCAGGTGGTTCTTGTTTAACTAATTGTGATACAACTAGCACCAATATTGAATCAGGTCAGTCACTTTAAAGTGGGGATATTTATACAAGCATGTATTTTACTTTACATTTTTTCAGCAAATGTTTTTTTTTTTTTTGTCAAAAGCCAAATGATATTGACCATGATTGATTTATAAAATCCATAAAAGAGAAAAACATCCAAGGGGGTGAACACTTATTATAGGCACTGTAAACACATGTATCATCTGCATATAAATAAATATTCCAGCTGACATTTCCCCTTGCCTGGCATCCCTTCATTTACACTTTTTTTTAAACCACAAATGTGGCCTTAGCAGTATGGCACCATACCATAAATATACTTTAAAGCTTTTGATGAAAGTTGCATTTTGATGAGGTTTCAGAAAAAAGACGCTGCCTCTGCTGTGGGATCTGTTGTCTGCCAACCATGCCATCTGGAAGACCAGCAGTGGGTAAGATGAGGAGAAAAAAACGATAGTAACAAGACATGCATTGCAGGGCATCGTGTATGGAGAGGTGATGCAGGGGATAGTTTTCTCAGGGACTGGTGCTGACCTGAGATATACTCATATCTATTCTGCTGGAGTCTGAAACCAGTTTTTAATAGGGCTTGATTTTACAGCAACAGTTACAGAACTCTACAGCTATTAAACCTCAAATTTGACCATAAAATTGTCACTTTTTATTCAAATGTGAGGAAGCAGCCCATATAAAGTTGACTTTCTATACTTCTATTATAGTTGTAGTCATTTTAAAACAAGACAAGGAAAATTCTACTTCACTACTTTAGCATTATGAGGAAAAATCATGCTTTGCAAAAGCACTTAAAGAGGTTAATTTGCACCATGTTTAATTAGATTTCAAACAACCTATTGTCATTTTTTCTTAAGTATACAAATTAAATTGCTAAATGACTCAATTAAAAAGCGATTAAGTAGTACTTTGAGCAAATTGTGTTCCTTTTAAAAATCTTTTAAAGGATGCGGTGTAATAAAAGTTCCTCACTCTGACTTTGAACGAGCTTGAAAGGAGGAACAGAAGTGTAAAGTCCCGACTCTGTTTCCTTCACTCTTTGCTGTGAAGAATAAACACCTGTGCAGAGGAGACGTGAAGTAAAGTGCAATGAAACTGCTGAGGAAAGGTCCTTTCAATGCACCCTCATTCATCTCTTTAGGTCACTAGAAAAAATTCCATGTTCCCATATTGATTTAGTTATAAATCTGTTCATCCTTCTCTCTGCACTTTAGAAAAAAAAAGAAAAAGAAATCAACATAATTCATTCTTTCTTATTCCTCTCTGCTTTAAACATGCAGTAAATAGTTTTGACCTAATAAAATGAAACAGAATTGATATTCAACCCCAGCACTTCCTCCTCCTCTATCTACTCCTAAATAGGTTACCTCTCAGGCATTCACACTCAGGGGAACACTGACTTCCCCATGAGTGTTTCCTCCTCGCAACTTCCCTGCATCGGCAGAAAGAGACCAGTGTCTGTGGGAGAGAAAGTAAAAAGAGGGGGCGGCGGGGCGACTAGAAGGGGTATTGTGTAGAAGTAGGTCAAAATGGCCGTAGCTGAACTCTTTTGGCCAGAGACAAGGAGAAGGGGACGGACGGAGAGATGGAGCGAGTTCAGGATTTGAACTTGACAGGCAGGGAGGGAGGGGACAGGAGCAGGACTCTGAAAACATGTCAACTTTGACAGGTCACCTGTGATAGCTGATTAGATTTGTGTAAGGAGTATATAGAGATAAAAAGTCATCTCAGAAGATGTATAGAAGAGAAGTGACCGTTCAAAGAATAGGATGCATATTTCCCACTTTTCGTTTCCAATTTAGTGAAAATCTTGAGGTAATTTAAGCTAATTTCTTCTGTTTTGTGTCTTCTCTCTCTTCTGATGGCGACTAAAGTCCCTCAAACTAAATCCATACCTTTTCTGTCTCACCAAAACCCTCCTCTAAAGCCATCCTGCTGCAATGGCTGTAGATAACAGCCCAGACAGAACCTTTTGAATAATAATTCAGAGGATGTCTGTGGGAGTCATAAAGAATGAATGTAAGACTCAAAATTAACTCATTGCTTTTTATAACAGAACTTTACGTAACTATTTACATAACATGGTACTAAATAAAAGAACTCACCAGAAAGAGAAGTATCCTTTTACTGTATAACTTTCATTTCAGCCAGGGCATTTTTGTCAAGAACACATATGATTTTCTGTGATCAATATTGCTTTATTAGCACATATTGCTGTTATTTATGTTTGGTGGTGTTGCTCTTCTGGGATCCCCCTGCCCTTGCATGAGCATATTATGTGGAAAGCATTAAGCAGGAACAGCACATTTTCCTGTGGGGGATCAGAGCTGGACCACCGCTCTGAAACTAAAACACCACCAATCTGTTGAGCTCACGTTACTACTGGGGCTTCACGTGCCTACCGCCCCATTTTGTCCTGTCTCTCTGATTAGCCTGTAATGAATGAGACAGAATGTTCATCTTCATCCAAACATTTTTTGAAATGTCCTGCCCTTCCTAAACGCTTTCTATGGGAGGTATCCCAGGTGGATGTGAAATATATCCATGCAACATGAAGCAGTTTATCTGCTCTATTAGAGACAGAAATTGCAGACTGGTGCAGGTCTATGTCAGTGGTAAGAGATATAAAAGTAGATTTAAGGATAATCCTAGTCTTCTTTTTTGGCTGTTGGATTTGTGCACCAATACAAATATCTGGGTATTCCTGAGTTTTCCTGGCTTCTGACTGACAAGCAGCTCACTTTCAGGCTTTAGGGGATGGTGAAAAGTGCCAATAAACACATGCATTTTTTGAGGTCCTCCAGGCAAGTCCATCTTGGAGAAGACCTCAGAGTAGATCCAGAATGCACTGAAGGGGTAATATATCCTGACTGGTCTGAGAACACCTAAGGATCCCCTAGGAGGAGTTGGGGGATGGATGTTTGGGTTGACTTGCTTAGCCTGCTGCCACTGCAACCTTGCCCCATGTAATCGGACATATAAGGCAGAATGGATGGATGGAACTTTTATCCTTTTTGTGTTTACATACCAAATAAAAGGTTAGTGTTTTTAAAATTCACGTTGAACCATGTCTTCCCTAACTTTCATAGCCCCTTTATGTAGTTCAGCCCCAGAAAGCTTTCCCATTTTACCCCCTTATGGCTGTCTTCAGCTGTACATTCAGCCTGCCAGCAGGAAAAAGTAACTGAAGAACTCATCTTTTCCTGGCTACATGTGACTTTGAAACGACTAATTGAGTGCTTATGTTGCAATTTGTATTCTATTTTATTGTTTTTATATTCTCTAATATTGCTTTCAATGACCATTGAACTTTTTTTATTATTCTACTGTCTTCTATCTTGTATTTATGTTCACCCGATGGATGTATGTATAATGCTGGCTGCAAAACAATAGCCTTTTACAGTGATAATTGTCACATCCCCGGGTTGAGTCAGTTCAGTTACGTTTTCCCTCATGTTTTGGAGTCTTGTCATTTCCTGTTTTATTTTGGTCACTTACATTGTGTCTCTTTTCCAGATCACTCCTTCCTGCCCATCCTTACCTGTTTCCCCTCATCCTGATCACCCTCATGTGTCTCACCTATGTTGACTGTCTGAGTGGCTGCACCTGGTGATCCCCGGCTGATTGTCGTCCTCCCTGTGTATTTAGTTACATACACTCCCTGTCCTCTGTGCGAGATTGTCTTGTTACCCTGTGTGGATGCTTTCAAGACTTCATTTTTTGATAGATTCACCGTGACTTAGACCCAGTTTTGTTATTAGATTCCTTGTGTTACTGCCTGCCGATTTGGATACCTTTGCCTGTGTTTTGACCTCCTGTGTACCGAACCTTGCTTGTATTAAACAGACTTGAACCTTTTGAGTGTGTCTGCCTCTGAATCCTTTGCCTGGCATTTCGTGATAATAATAGTCAACCTGAAACCGGGAACCTTTTGAGCCTCTGCCACGAATACCTTGCTTTAACCTCAGAGTAAAATAGGAATGTTATAGCAAACTTAAGTCTGGTGAACATCCAACTCCTTGTGATTCAAAACACCTCAAGGAGTTGCCGTTACGGGCTGTGGGTCCATTTGTGTGGGCTGAGACAGCTCTGCTCTCTGCGTCTGCACTGGCAGACACACACTTTACTCAAATCCTGATTAGTGGAGTGTTCTTCAGTTACAATAGCATGGTGGGATAATACACGCTGTCCACAACGCTCATTCAAAGTGAGAATTATTTCAAATTACACCCAAAGCCTTTTCTACACGCTGCAAGATTGCAGGCTGCCCTCTTTGACTGGTAATTTCCCCCCTATTCTTCACCCCAGTGCAGAGTGGCTTTGTTAAAGGGAGTGATTTTTTTTCTCTTGATACAATAAGTGTGTGTGTGTGTGTGTCCATTTATCACCTACAATCATCCTAATCAAGTCATAGCAAAGCGGCTAAGGACCTCAGCTGCTCTCATAGTCAGCCTGATCACTCTGAGTGTCTTTTAGAGGGTTAAAAATGGGGATAGAACATGTGACACATAACTCCTATGGAAGGGCAAGCTATAGTCGAACAGGGAGGCATCATGGAGCTGGAGCCCAAACAGAATTTTTTTTTTACAGCCTTAAGTATTTTTCTCAAATCTTGATATCATTTGAAAAATTGTAATTTGTGTAATAGGCATTAATAATAAATAATTTGATCATATTCTTCCTCTAACATCACACAGTACTGTGAAAAAGTGATTCCCCCTTACTGATTTCAGTTTTTTTTTTTTTTTTTTTTTTTGCATATTTGTCACACAGAAATGGTTCAGATTATCAAACAAATTCTAATATGAGAATAAGATAAACAGAATAAATACAAAACGCTGTTTTTCCACTGATTTCATTTATTAACTCATTGAGTGCCAGCCACTTTTATAAAATAGAAAGTGGCTTGTGCCAGCATTTTTGGCCATTTTGAGTCATCTTTCAAGACCCACAGAATATTTTGTACTATGATTCTGAAAACACCAAATAGCTCAAATGAGAGAAGAATCTCGCTGTTTCATCATGGAAAAAACCATTTGTTTGTAGCTTGTTCCATTCTTGATTTATCTGAAGTTGAATAGAGGCTAGTTTTACCAAAAAGACCACTTTTTTTCTAGAAAGCTGAGAAAAATACATTTTTGTGAGAGAGTCTGTCGAGCAGAACAGTGATTTGAATGTTATAATTTTGCCTTCAATAACATAAAAGACATCTGAAAATTGTATTACAAATGTTATTTTATTGTAAAATAAATAACAATGCTTCCAGTCACTGTCATGCCATTCACACTCTGGAACTGCACAGCCTCCCAGGGACCTCCCCATACGCCCACGTCCTCTCCTGCTTGTTGCTGTATCCATCCAGCTTGCGAGAGGCTGCCTTATTTCTCCGTATGGGGGAGACCTTGCAGCATACTTTAGCCTCTTGACCGCATAGAAAGATGAATAAAAGCGCCAATCCCTGGATTCGCTGTTGTTAAGTTCAGTGTCGGTTTCAGTAAGTAAGTGATTTCTCAGGCAAAAGTTTAAAGTTTCTTCCAGCGTCTAAGTTAGAACTTTTAGCTTAGATTACCACCATAACGATTGCTCTGTTCTTTAACCCCAGGGTCTCGGTCTCTACCTTTGATGTTTGATCTACCGTCACTTCCGACTGTAGTGTTTCGACTACGTAGCCCAGAAGCCCCAAAATCACTCACAGGGAGCGTGAGAGCGCCCCCTTGTGCCAGCTGCCGAAAAAACACTTTGACGTATATATACGTCAATGGCACTCAAGCGTTGGTTTTTAAATGACGTAAATATATGTCAATGGCACTCAATGAGTTAAGGGAAAAAACACATCCAAACTAGCCCATGTGAAAAGTATCCTACCCATTTAGCTACATATTTTGAAGAGCTGAGTTCAATTTCAAATTGTCTGCTGGATTGAGGTCTGGGCTTTGACTCTGTCACTCCAGAACATTCACCTTTTTGTCTTTGTACCATTTCTTCGTAGCTCTCCCCGTATGCTTCATGTCATTGTCTTGCTGGAAAATAAATCTTCTCCCAAGCAAAAGTTCTCTTGCAGACTGAATAAGATTGTCCAGGATTTCCATATATCTTTCTTTTTACACTCTACCTTTACAAGCCTTCCAGGGCTTAGAAGCACCCCACAGCATGATGCTGCCACCACTGTGCTTCACAGTGGGGATGATATGTTTGTGGTGATGCGCATTGTTGGTGTCCTCCAAACATAGTGTCTTGTCAGACTTCCTTCTGTAGACATAGGTGTCTTGTTGGTCTCTCTCACTGGTCTCCCTCTTGCATCGTCACTCATTGTGTGAAGATGGCTTGATCTAGGCAGATTTACACGTGTGACATATTCCTTCCATTTAAATGAACTCTAGGGGATGTTCAGTACCTTGAAATTTTTTCTATCCATCCTTTTATCCACTTATACTTTCCAATTACATTTTCTCTGAGTTGATTGGAGTGTTGTTTTGTCTTTTGTGTAATGGTAGCCAGGAATATTGATAAACCAGTGACTGGACCTTCCAGACACAGGTGTCTTTATACTACAATCACTTGAGACACAGTCACTGCACTCAGGTGATCCCCACTTCACTAGTTGTGAGACTTTGAGCTCCAATTGGCTGGACCTCTCTTGAATTAGGTCGGTCACTTTAAAAATTCTGAATATTTGTGCAGTTACTTGTTTTACCTTACATATTTTTTATTTTGTTGACATTACTTAGAAGAAATCTGTTTTCACTTTGATATTAAAGAGGATTTTTATTGTCAGAAGGCCAAATTATATTGACCATGATTGATATATAAAATCAATAAAAGGGTAAAACATCCAAGAGGGTGAATACTTTTATAGGTACTGTTAGTTGTTCTTAATTATCATTTAAGAGCTTTTATTTGTCTCTTTTCCTTTTGTTATTCAATCATTCAGATCACTCAGAGATGGATGTGATGGTGATGTCATCACAGAGGTATAGGTGCTGATCTGAGGGAGACAGGTTCACATGGTGGCCTCATTATGATGATAACATGATCACCATTTTAACAAAATAATTGGAATTGATCAATTAGCTGAAGGAATTTAACACTTTTTAACTCAGGTTGTTTTTAGACCGATAGAGAAATAATATCCCTCATATCGCTTATTACACAAGTTTCAAACTGCAGAAAATGCCATCATACCCCAGAATATTGGCTGTGATGATGCCCCTGGTCACACTCACTCGTCTTTCTCTCCCGCACACCCCTCATACAGCACCCTCATCCCTGTTTCAGCTAGGATATTGCACTCCTCTAGAAACGCAATATGGTGCCATTACCTCCACTAATCTGCTGCTGCTTAACCAAACATACTCACATGCTCAATCTCATGCTCCCATATGGCCTTGTCTGTATTGGAGGAGTGTTAAAAAAGTGCAACATCAGCGAATGTTGCTGCAAGAACAAGAGCTGAAAGAGCTGCCTGCCTGAGTATCACTCTTACCAGCTGTCTGTCTGCTTATCTGGCTCTTTGCGTCTGCTGTCGTCCTCTCCTGATGTCCACAGACCCTCAACTCATGCATCGTTTATGCAGTTTCAGATGTGATTTGTATGAGCGATCTATTTTTATCAATTGTATTAATTCCCACTGGTTTTCTGCATGTACAGGTTAAAGAGAGGACATGTGAATATCAGACTAGTGGCAAACACTCACAGTCAAACACTGATGCACGCACACAGCCAAGACTTAAAATCCCCCAGGCGGGGGATGTGTCATTTCTTATACGTGTGAGTGACTAGAGGGCGTGGGGAGGACAGAGACACATTGGAAGAAGAAGAGAAGGAAGAAGAAGAGAAGTGACAGGCTGTAAGTTGTCTGGCCCTAAGAAATCAAGAGAGGGAGGGAGGAGAGAGTGGGAGGATGGAGACGGCAGGATCTAAGTTGTAGCTAATTAAGGCTCTCTAATAAAAAAAGCCCTGGACATAGTGCAAAGGAAGATGTTATTAAATCATAGCCAGTGGTGAGAGAGAGATCATAAAAACATTAGTGAGCACATTCAAAGCACCGCCCAGGGCCTATTGGCTAGAGTTAGATTTAAAAAGTAACTAATATGAAAAATTAATTAAGGCTCTTGCATCGTTATGGGGGGTTTCTCTCTCTCTCTCTCTCTCTGTCTTCTTGAAAAACCAGAAGCAAACCTCCAGGTGACCCAGCTGACAGGACGAGCGCGCCCACACATAATGGGTTGACTTTATTGCTGAATGAAATATCTGTGACCTGTCTAAATGGGGACAGAGTTTTAAGAGGGCAGCTAAGGAAATGTGGTGAGAATTTAAACAGATATTCCTTTCAAGCATGCACCAAGGGAAGGAGACTAGAAATTAAGAGCAGTGTCTGAATTGGGAGAAAAAAATTAGAATTTCGAGTTTTCAAGTTGTCTGTAAGAATTATTTTGTGGAAATTTTGTTTTTCATTTGAATGATGTTATAGCCCAGATAGAAAGTCATGATTAAAAACAAGGGAGACAGGGGGAACCTGGAGTGAGAAAATGAAACAGACAAAACAGCTGGTCCTGGTGGCAGGAGGCTGTAACAATAGAGATGTGCAGCATCACCCAAGACTTTACTGCTACAATAGTTCAGCTCATTTATGCACTATATCAGCTGTTCCTAGGTAACATGCTGTGCAAGATATTTGGTGCTAAACCTGTATATCATGCAAGTAAACTTAACACAAAGCATAAGGAAATTTGTGTTAGGTAGATTATTTCTTTGTGCTTCTTGGCAATAAATCTTATATGGCTGGAAAGCCTGTTTATTTCCCTTGTAAATGTGCAACATTTGTAAGGAACATGCATTTGTTGGATGAGCAGCAGAGCTAAGGATGTGGGTTCCACCCATGAAAAATTAGCCAAATCTTCTCTGCCAATGTCAAACAGCTTATTTTGACTCTGATGGATTAGATGCTCGAAGTCAGTAGTATGTGGAAGAACCACACAGCCACAACAGCCTGGCACCTCCACCTCATGCTGGTCACCAGCCTGGTCACACACTGCTGTGGGATGGCATCCCATTCTTCAACCAGCATTTGTTGCAAGTCAGCCAGTGTGGTTGTGTTGGTCACTCTTGCACGAACAGCACACCCAGGTTGATCCAACAAGTGGGGTTAAAGTCAGGACTGCTCGCAAGCCATCCCATCCTCTTCACTCCCAAAAGGCAGTTTCCAATAGACCCACTCTGTTGAGGCGAGCGCTGTCATCTTGAAAGATAGAGTTCAGTCCCAGACTGTGGAGATATGGGATTGCCCCCTTTTGCAGAATCTTATCTCAATATCTCTCTGAATTCAAACAGGCACCTGATTGTCAGCACTTGGGGGGGTACCAGAAGCTCAAAACAAGAGTCAAAAGCAACAGCGGAATAAGCTGTTTGGCATAGGCAGAGAAGATGTCTGTAAATACAAGATATGTTGAAATAAGGTTGCTGTAAAACACTGAAAACACTGCTATGTGTGACTGAATTTTTGCCCATGACATCACTAGTCCCTATGGGGAATTACCCTGCCCCCTAACACTACAAGATATACAGTCTGTTGTTAGTTGATGTCACTGCCTTCATTGAAAGTTAACAGCCAGCTACATATTATGTTTTTGTTTATTGTGCGGTACAATTCCCAAATCTATCAGCCACGGTGGACTACAGATCATTAAAAGCATCATTTGTGCCAGAAAACAGTCAGTTTAATCCCCAACTTCTGTCTCTGCTCTGGGACAAAACCAGGCAGCCAGCTCTGGTCACAGGCATTTTTCTTGTCTTAAATTTAGGAAGATCGTATTTCTCCTGAGTGGGTGTGGCTTCAGCTCATTAAACCGAGATGCCCACACCATCCTAGAGCAGATTTTTCTGCCTCTTTTTTCTTGAGTTTAAAGCTCAATCTTCTAACCTTAGAGATACTTTTCATGACTGAAATTTGGCCTGATGGTTCATAACACAGTGGCCTGTTGTACAACAAACCTAAAATACAGATTTTTAAAAATCACTTTACAGAGACTTTAATTTTCAGGAGTTTCTGTTATGAGTGGCAGGGCTCACCATCCCCATTCTGGCTTTAAATTGCCTCAACATCACAAGAAACAAGAAATGGATTTATCTCATTACTATGTGCCATCATTCTTGTTGCTATTGACGATTGATTACAGCCCCTCAGTTTTTCTCTGACACTTACCTGATGGCTAAAAGATGGATGTTATACTTCAACTCCCAATGTGGAGTGGAGATTTAAGATTATTATTCAACCTGTGTTCAGTGCCTCCAATTCGCTGTTTAGGGAATTGTACGATGAAATCATTTTCAACCGACCCGCTTTCTCTTTCTTTCCATTTACCTTTGCTCATTTCATCCAGCAAGACTCTGACAGCAATCAAAAATGAGTGAAATTGAACAGGAGAAAATGGCTGTCAATGCTTTTGCTTTGAGCAGTGCCTGGAATTGTAGTGGACTGAAGAAACACTTTATTCTCCCTGTCAAATACAAGCTTTATTTATTTTACTTTTAGTCAACGTGAAGGTGAAATAAATTGGACCAAAGTGTTGCCATGAAGGTAAAAAAACACCATGCTGTCTTTGGTTGGCTGTTGAGAAACAGAGATGGTTAGGTGAAAGTCAAATCGGACAGAGTATTCAATTATTAAATACATGAGCAGTTCATCATTTATTGATTGTTTTGGGGGAAGAGCTGAATGAAAGAAAAAGTATAGCTTTGAAGACAACATGACCTACATTTTTATTTACTGCATGTTAAGGTACTAACTTGCTAAGTGCCACATTTTAACCTATAAAAATACTCCTAATGTTATTTATGAAGATAAATAACTTACCCAGTTTAAGGCAAAAGGAGGACATTTCTTATTTGGAAATTTTAAGTCTTGCAAATAGAATATTTTTGCTTCCTTTTTCTTTTTTAAGACATAAACACAAAAGCCTGTGAGTCACTAGATGTCAAAGTCTCCTCTCAGAGTCAGAGGAGCAGACGTGGGATCCATGAGTGCTAACCATTAGGGGAACAAAAGAACAAAGCGTAGGAGGGAATAATAGCTTTCTATTGTGCAGGAAAGAAGGGAAATAAAGAGGTATTTTCTTTCTCCTTCTCTCTCCCTCCCTCTCTCTCATCATCAGGTCTTAGGGCCACAGAGGCCGACGGGCCAAAGAGCTGCTCTGGTATGCAGGGATAAGCTGTGCCGCTCAGATCCGTCACCATAACTGTGAAGAGGACAGGCAGAGGGGGATGCAGACTTAAAGGAGAGAGAGAGAGAGAGAGAGAGAGAGAGAGAGAGAGAGAGAGGCCAAAGGGGAGAAAGAGCAATAAAGACAGGCCTAACACTCATCAAAAACCACACAGCTTCTGACCCGCCAGCCCGCACACACCATCATGCGCACAGATTACTTGTTGATGAGTTACTACCAGTAGGTGCTCAGGGTGTTATTCTCAATGGTATGAAAATGGAAAAGCTCTCACATCTGCATTAGTGTTTCCCATTTTCTCCCTTTTTATAAAAATACATTCAATGATCCTCTGTGTTTTTTCTCCTTGCGTATATCGCCACTGGCGTGCTAACTGAATTATCCAAGAATAACTGCGAGGCATGCTTTGGTGTTTTAAAAAGATAGTATAAAAAAAGCTCAGCCTTGTGGAAGCTAACATTACTGTTGAATTTAAAATGCTATAAGGTCCCATGTCACTTTGATGCAATCTTTTAATATCTAAGAAGACGATAGGCAATTATTGGGACATGGGCAGACATTTTTTCTTGTTATTTACTTAAAGTGCCTATAAAAAAAGATTCACCCCTTGGATGTCTCACCCTTTTATTGATTCTATAAATCCACCATGGACAATTTTATTTGGCTTTGTGACACAAAAATTTTGCAAAAAAAATTGTTAGATGTCAAAGTGGAAACGATTTCTACAAAGTTATATCAATGAACTACAAATGTGTAAGGTAAAAAAAGTGACAGCATCAATATTCACTCTTTAAAGTGACTGGCCTTATTCAACAGAGCTCCAGCCAAGAGGTCCTAGTAGTCTCACAGTTAGTGAAATTGGGATCACCTGAGTGCAGTGAATGTGTCTCAAGTGATTGTACTATAAAGACACCTGTGTCTGGAAGGTCCAGTCACTGGTTAATCAGTATTCCTGGCTACCATTACACCATGAGGACAAAACAACTCTCCAAGCAACTCAGAAAAAATGTTACTGAAATGTGTAAGTCAGGGGATGGATAGAAAAAATATCCCAAGCCACTGAACATCCCCCAGAGTTCATTAAATCCATCATCAAGAAATGGGAAGAATACGGCATATGTGTAAATCTGCCTAGATCAGACCCTCACAAAATGAGTGACCATGCAAAAAGGTGACTAATGAGAGAGGCCATCAATAGGTCGGTTACATCAAATGGTCCATCTCAGCTTGGTGCAAAATGGCACACATTTTTTTGCATTTCCATAGAGCAAGTGTTGGAAAGGGTCCCAAAAAACTGACTCACTCTGACCATGACTTCACATGTATGCCTTTCCACAGACACGCGTATACCACGCGTTTGTGGAAATGCATACTATTTTGGGGTATAGCGTACCAAACCATACCAAACCGTACTGAATCAAACCGGAATCAAACTAGACCCCTTGATGGAAACAAGGCTCAAGACACCAATGACTACTATAAAGGAGTTCCAAGCTTCAGCAGCTGAAATGATGGACACTCTGCAGACAACAACTGTTGGCCAGATTCTTCACCACTCAAGACTTTATGGGACAGTGGCAAAGAGAGAGCCACTGTTAGGAAACCCCATCAGAGTTCGCCTAAAGGCATGATGGAAACTCCACGGTCAAGTGGAAGAAAGTTCTTTGACTGATGAGACCAATATGGTGCTTTTTGCCCATCAGACAAGATGCTATGTTTGGCAGACACCAAACACTGTACATCTTCACCATTCCCACTGTGAAACACAGTGGTGGCAGCATCATACTGTGGGGATGCTTCTTGGCAGCTGGCCGTGGAAGGCTTGCAAAGGTAAAGGGTAAAATTTATGCAGCAAATTCTAGGAAAATCCTGGAGGACAATCTTATTCAGTCTGCAAGGGAACAACGGCTTATGAGATTTATTTTCCCAGCAATACAATTACCCAAACAGAGAAAGCAACACAGGAATGGTTTAGAACAGAGGTGTGGACTCGAGTCAAGCGACTTGGACTCGAGTCAGACTCGAGTCACAATTTTGATTTCCTCCCGAAATCCTCTATAAATATAAGTCCACACAAAGAACACAGACTTTAACTTCCAAATTCAAATGAAAACTTGTATATTATTACTGTCGGATGCACGCTGGATGGAGGAACGTGCGTAAAAGAGTGAGGAGGAAGTCTGCTGGTGGCGCATGTCTCTCCATTAAGTTAATTCATAGTGGTGTGCTGTCTTGCGTTTCAAGATAATATTCTAATGCCCTCTTGTTTATTCACTAGGAGGCAGTCATTGTGTTCACATAACTTGAGGTCTTATAACTTCACACATAATTTGAGGTTAAGAACTGGTTATAACACCTTAAACCCAATGTTGACCAGTCAAACATGTTCACTTAAAAACACACACAAACCCTATATATCTACTCATACACCTATACATATACACACACTCACCACACAGACACACACACACTCACACTGGATGAGTTAAAATGACTGTACAACATCTTTAGATGTTTATTTGTTGTTGCACCACTTAGCACTGATTATATCCTGAATGCTATGTCAGCACTCTTTTTCTGTGTTTATTAAGTTCTGTCACACTAGCCTCATTTTATTAAAAAAAAATTAACAATTCAAAATGCATTCATTGTATTTGTCAAATTTAATAGATTGTTACATCGTTAAAATAGCATTTTATTTGCTTATGACTTGTAAGGACTCGAAATTTCAAGCCTATGACTTCGGACTTGACTTGACTTGTCTTGTCTTTACTTGAGACTTGGGATTACAGACTTGAGACTTACTTGAGACTTGCAAAACAATGACTTTCTCCCACCTCTGGTTTAGAGACAACAAGGTGAATGTTATGGATTGGCAGTATCAAATCCCAGACCTCAGTCCATTAGGTTAGGCCAAAGCTGCATCTACTAAATATTGACTTGAAGAGGGTGAATATCTATGAGCAGTCTTTTATTTTACTTAAGTTTATGTAATTGACATAAGTTGGCAGAAAACTGTTTTCACTTTGACATTTTCATTTTTGGTCAAATTTTTGGTCAAAAAAGCCAAGTTGTATGGACCATGACTGATTTATAAAATCAATAAAAAGGTAAAACATCCAAGGGGGTGAATACTTTTTATGGGAACTGTACTTTACCTTTAAAACGTTAAGTAGCCATTTTGATAAAGGTCTCTTTCACACTCATACTGCACCC
The DNA here is from genome assembly GCF_018320785.1 of Cheilinus undulatus. Lineage (NCBI taxonomy): Eukaryota > Metazoa > Chordata > Actinopteri > Labriformes > Labridae > Cheilinus > Cheilinus undulatus. The sequence goes on from NC_054878.1 coordinate 21,960,112, forward strand.
CTGCACACAAGTGGATTTTTTCTATGCTGTCCTCTGTATTTTTTCAACATTCTTGTTATCAATACGCGTCTATCCATATAAATACATTATATCAGCACCAAAAATGCTATCATTAGAGAGTCATGATCAAGGACTCCTTGTGCACACTCTATCAAGGCCTCACCCCTCATTCCAACAACACTGACTTTTCCCAGTAAACAGAGGATGTCTGACATGAACAGCCTCCTGGTGTGTGCTCAATGTGTGACTAGCCCTCACTCCATCTGCCAGACCTGACCCCACAGCTGTCAGAGCATTTCCAAAGCTTGGAGTGAAATGCAATAACAACAGATGAATCATGATTACTAAGTTTGAGTAGTTATCAGTGTTGGGGAGTGTGCTAATTTATTAGCTGACAGGCCAGATATACTGTTTTATGTACTGATTTATTGGAATATGTGTTACATCCATCTGGGAAACCACCTTTTTAAAGTGATTAGGAAGGACAGAACCTTTGACAAACAATTTAGAGGGTGATTGGATAAATGTTCTATCTTGTTCATTACCGGCCAATCAGAGCAACAGGACATAATGACGTGGTGGGCATGTGTAGCTCTGGAGAGAACTCACCATGGTAGCTACTCCAGTTACTAAGAACTACTGGGGCCAGTTGGTGAAACCAACTCATCCAAAAGCCAGTCAAGAGGAGAGCAAAAACATATTTCCTGCCAAGAAAACCTTTCAGTATAGTTCTTATCCCCTCTTGTGATAAAGAAACGTGGTCCAGTTCTGATTAGAACTGCCGCTACATCATAGCTACATCCGAGATCATCGCTACACTGGTGGTAGTCATTGCTACCAGCTTGCAGTACAACTGAATGCCACCTGTAGCCACCGCCTCATTCTTCTAAAATGACACTGATTGGTCAGGTCTGTTCTCAGACCAGGCCCAATTGTCTCAGATTGGAGCTTTGCAAGAAGGATGTGCCTGTTGACATGGAATCTGGCTGATTAATCAACTTTGCATGATTACTATTCTTAAGCTGCATTAAAGCAAACTGTCTGGTTCCCTTCAGTTTGGTATGGTATACAGTTATTTGAAATTTTAAAGTGAAAAGTTGGGAAAGTTACCAAAATAACTGATCCGTACCATCCTACTTTTTAATCACTCTTCAGTAGGGGCTCCAAGCATGCAAGACTCACTGTGGTCTGTTGATTGGTTGAAAGAATCTTCACTCCCCTTGCGATAGCACAGTGATAATAAATGATGAAACTGAGCACAGTAGGGAGCTTCAGGGGTATACTACTCAGGAATGTGTATTTTTTTCAGCTTTTCTCATCTAACCACCAAAGACTTTATTGTCATTAAGATAATGTTAATCATCAAATCTGAGCCACAGCAAAATGTGATGTGTATTATTTACTGTCTCTAGACATGAGTTTTTGCCTCAGCAGTGAGTAGTTATTTGACATCTGGAGTGATGGGTACGGAAAGTGGAAGTAGGAAAATAGATAAAATACATCATAAACTACCAGCAATATTATCATAAACAGCATAAAAAAGAACCACCAGTATAATCATTTCAAGCAGTGGTAATTTTGCATTTTTCATTGTTTTGTGAGTGGTTTAATTTATTATATATATATATCACAACAAGAATTACCCAATCTGGGTGATGGAGAGAAGATGGGCAGTTCCACCTTGATGTTGGATAACTCTACGAAAAAGACTAAAGAACAGGACAATGCTTTAAAACATACTGCATTTTTAAGAGTGTTTTACTTCTGTGAAGCCAGAATTTATATGGCATTAGCAGTTAGGATATGAAAGAAGCACGCTTATGTTAGTTATGGTTACCAAGTAGTTACTGGTGGTTTGCTAGCGTTATCAAAACAGAAGATAACTAGAATGGTCGTCTGAGGTGGCAGACCCATGCCTAAGCAGCGCCACTGAGGTACTTATGCTCCCATTGATTACTATGGTGTTCAAAATTTCGAAGTCCAAGAAAAAACGAACAGGTGCGCGGATCATCACCAAAATCTAATCGATCCTTCCCTGTCACTATCTCAATATTCCCTGAAAGTTTGGTGAAGATCCGACTTTCCGTTATTGAGTTTGCTTGTACACATACAAACAAACAAATAAACAAACAAAGAGACGGAACCCTTAACATAAACCCCTGCCGATTTCATCAGCATGGGTAAAAACACTACAAACACAAATGTTAGAAACTTGCACCATTATCTTATTAAACCATCCATTATCTTATTAAACCATAGCAACCACTTGAAAACTAAGACTTAATGTGCTTTTTAAAGTTTGCAGCAGTGTCTAATCCTCTACCATAGTCTCCAGCATTTTTGCAGCTGAGTTTAAGGCTCCTGTTGTCCCAGATGAAGATGACCAGTCGAGGCCATATTTTTGGGCATGGCTCTAACACAGTGGTCCTACATCACTGTGACATAAGTTGACAGATGGCTGTTATCATGATCTTGCAACCAAAGCTAGCATTGGGATAAAATTCTGATAGTGTCAGAAATTTTGGATGACCTAATCACAAAGAAACTGCTGCTATGAGCTACGTCACCTAACCAACTAATAGTAATGCAGCAAGAAATGACATAACAATAAACCCGACACTGGCGCCAACAAGCAAACAAGTTAACATTAGAACTGAGATGATACCAAAAAGCGAAAGTTTTTGGGAAATCTTAGTCTCAGATGTTTTTCCAAGCATATGAATGCTACAATTAGAGCAGCTTTGTTGTTGCTTTGCTTAAACCTAAAAACTGATGCGGCCCATTTTGATGTTTATTTCTTGAATATCATGTACGTCGTAGCCTGCAATTCAGCTGCATTTAGTGGGAGTTGTCCTTGCACAGTCTTAAAAGATTGCTAAAAATGCACTGTCTGTAGGAGGCTTAAAGACCCTGTGAAGTGAAATCCAAAATTTGTATCTTAGAACTAGATATGTTGGAATACGGTTGCTGTAAACACGTGAAAACAATGAGATCTACATGTGACTGAATTTTTTACTGAGACCGTTAAAAAGTTTTCAACCTCTTTCCTGGCTTGGTTTAATGTGGGCGGGGCCAATATGTGGGCTTGTGATGTCCTGAACCCACAGTGGGGAATGACCTCGCCCCTCCAACACTATAATATAAAACCACATAGCAGTTCATCTCAGTTCAGTCTGTTGTTCGCTGATGCCACTGCCTTTATTGAAAAATAACAGTCAGTTAAATGCTATTTTTTGTTCATTGTGAGGTATATTTGCCAAATCTATCAGCCACAGTACCATATGGATCATTGAAAGTATCATAACAAAGATTTGAGCCAGAAAACGGACTGTCTCTTCTTCTAAGGTCAACGTAAGGTCAAGTGACAGGCTGGTGCAGTGAGAGCTTCCCTTAATTCAGATTGTAACATTTTTTAATTAGACAGGATCATCTTTCTCCCGAGTGGGCGTGGCTTCATCTTATTCAACAGACACGCCCACACCATCCTGGAGTAGATTTTACTGCCTCATTTTCTGTTATTTTGAAGCTTAATTTTATAAACTTAGAGATGTTTGATTTGACCGAAATTTGAACTGGGTTCATAACACAGTGACCTGTCATACAACAAACCTAAACATAGATCTATTTTCACTTTACAGGGACTTTAACAAGAAGGCCAGTCTCAGAGAACAGGGTCAATCAGAACATAATATGGGCCCAAACTTGGCTCATCACGTCCTAGGACCTCCTCTGTTTTTTTTCTTATTTCCATTTTCTCTGTAGCTTGCAGCCTTTTTTGAAGTCAAGCTCGACACTTTAATAACAGCATTCTTCCTAATTATTGACTCTAATACTGCCCTCAGTCACATACGTAAGCATGCTGGGACAGATGTAAAATGCTTCTTTTCTCTGGTCCAGCAAGAGTTGGTTCCACGTTTCCTCTACACCAGATACTTTTTCAGTCCGTCTCCAGTCCCCTTTAACATACAAACCAGATCCAAAGACACTTTGATAACAGCCAATATTTTAAAAAGTAGAAGAACTGAAAAGAGGTGAAGACATCAACAACTACTCCCCCCTGTAGTCCACTAAAACTTCTACAGAACGTGAGCAGGTTAATCTCTTTCCTAAAAACTGTGTGTAGAAGTTTAATCTCCTTTCTTTAAGATCACTTTGTATTTGGATGCACAGATACCATTACCAGTATTGATATTACTCAGCTTACACAGCTCAGTAATGCAGTTGATACACTATGTGATGGACTTGAATTTATCTCTATTTTCTATGTCAAATACCCCATAACCCCACTGCTACTACTAGACACCATCTGTCCAGTGTGCTGGCTGACATAGTAGCAGTAGAGTGAGGAAAGCAGGCCCATTAACAGGAGCTACAGTCCCTGATGGTGTCAGTGTTACAGCGCAGACACATTATTGCCAGTCTACATTAATGAACATATTAATGATAGCGTGTGAGGAAGATCACAACGGTCTTTAGCTGAATGTGTGGAGAGAATCCTCTCATTCTTGTGTCAGGTGTTTGTGTGTGGCTGTTTTGCCCTGATTGGCCCAGGTGTGGTAAGCTCGTTTACACCCTTGGGTTGCAGCTTTCGAAGCTAACTCATTATCTCAGCAGGAGAGGTAGTGAGAGCATCTCTGCTTATCATAGTGTTGTTTATTAGCATGAGCGTCTACCTAAACACATCTTAAACTTTTCTTTTTGATGCCCCAGATTTCTCTTAAGACTGTAGTTTGGTGGTGCTGGATGATCTAACCCTGCCTTTCTGGTCCTTTTATAACTCCAGAATGATGGACTTTGTGCTTCATTTAATTGGTCTTTCTCATCTACCAAAGAGTTTAGTTTCTGGTAATCTGCATGGCAGCAGTGGTTCAATTTCCCCCTTTTTTTTTAGTGCTATTAAGAATGTGACCTTATTAGTTTTTTGGCTTTGGCCTCTCCAATTTAATTGTTTGGGATTCTAATGGTTATTCCTCCAGAATAACTTTCAGACACCCCTGGTCTGCAATTGTGTCCCACTATCCCAATCGTGACAAAGTTAAATTGTTTAGATGATTAATTGTAGACATCTCCATCTGCATATTTATACATTTGATTATTTACCTTTGCAGGGCTTAAGTATATAAACCTAGAGATGTTTTATTTGACTGAAATTTGACCTGGTGGTTCATAACACTGTGACCTGTCATACAACAAACCTAAATACAGATTTATTTTCACTTTACAGGGTCTTTAAGTAAAATTTTGAAAATGTAAACCCTTTGGATATAAAGATTAGCCAACGTAACGAGGAAAATTTGGTAACCCTAACACTTTTTAAAGGCATTTCTTTTATCACAGAAAAACACACATGCCCTTTGCAAATAGATACAAAAAATTAAGCTTGAAAATTATTTAGGAAGAATAACAACATTTCAAAGTCATGACATGTTAAGTAAGACCCTGCTTTGTGAAGGAATCTTGAAATTGTAACACTGAAATATTTGAATGGCTCTTTACATTTTGCTCGTACACATGTAGTAATAAGGAAGGCAACAGCAGCTCATATCTTAATGTCCATGGTAGTTTCAAAGACTGAATTAAAGATATCCAATGTTGAACCCCTATCTCTCCTCTCATATAACCAAATTAAATATCAGGAGGAAAGCTTCGGGAAAACTTCCCAAAGGAGGCAGCTGGACTCGCTCTCTTTCATTTATCCTCTCATCTCTCCTGTGACTCTTCTTATTAAGCAATCGCACCACGTCGGGGTATAACAACGCTAATAGGAGCTGATGATCAATCCTAATTGGTCTCTTCAGAGCGCCTGTCCGCTGTTTGAGGATGTGACCGTTAGCTGCTGCACCCTAATGAACTATTTATATGGTATCAGCGCATACAAAGGTCAGCCCACTCATATATCATACTAACTCCCACACAAATGCACACATGAAGCACAACAAAAGTTAGCAGATATACACATGGGCACATTAAGACATAAGGATAAACAGAGGTAAAGGCTTGACATCTGTTTAAAAACCCATGATCCCTGGAGGAAAATGTGTATTTGATAGATGGCAGCCATTTCTGCACATCAATGCAAACTCAAATTCTTGCATTTCCTCTGAGCTGAACATGAGACCTCATCACTGGGATGATGTCAAATGTTATAATGATAGGAACTGCAGGTCAATTTCTGATACAAATTAATACTCTGGTTTACAAATATGCAATCTAGGGTATAGAATAGTATACTGTATTACCTTACCCTACCTTACCATACCACCCCACGCCATTCCTAATAAACCATCCCATACCATTCCCAATGACTCATAAAATACCATACCATCCCATCCCATCCCATCCCATACAATACAATACAATACAATACAATACAATACCATACCATCCCATCCCATCCCATACCACACCATACCATACCAAACCATACCTCACCATACCATACCATAAAATACCATACCATACCGTACCATACCATACGATACCATACCACACCTCACCATTCCATTCCATCCCATCCCATCCCATAAAATACCATACCATACCATACCATTCCATACCATACATACCTCACCATACCATACCATTCCATTCCATACCATACCATACCATACCATTCCATTTTATACCATACCATACCATGCCATACCATACCATACCATACCATACCATACATACCTCACCATACCATACCATGCCATTCCCAATAAATCATACAAACCATACCGTAAAATACCATAACATACCTCACCATACCATACCATACCACACCATACCATTCCATAACATACAATACCATACCATTCCATTCCATACCTTACCATACCATACCATAAAATCCCATACCATTCCATTCCATACCATAACATAACTCACCATTCCATACCATACCACACCATACCATACCATGCCATTCCCAATAAACATCCTATACCATTCCCAATAAATCATACCATACAATACCATACCATACCTCACCATTCCACTCCATCCCATCCCATCCCATAAAATACCATACCATACCTCACCATTCCATACCATACCATACCATTCCATTCCATTCCATCCCATCCCATCCCATAAAATACCATACCATACCATACCATAAAATAAAATATCATACCATACCATACCATACCATACTACACCTCAACATTCCATTCCATCCCATCCCATCCCATAAAATACCATATCATACCTCACCATTCCATACCATACCATACCACACCACAACATAACATTCCATTCCATTCCATTCCATTCCATCCCATCCCATCCCATAAAATTCCATAAAATACCATACCATACCATACCATATCATACCTCACCTTTCCATACCATACCGTACCATACCATACGATACCATACCACACCTCACCATTCCATTCCATCCCATCCCATCCCATAAAATACCATACCATACCATACCATTCCATACCATACCATACCATACCATACCATTCCATACCATCCCATACCATAAAATACCATACCATACCATACCATAAAGTACAATACAATACCATACCATACCATACCACACCTCAACATTCCATTCCATCCCATCCCATCCTATAAAATACCATATCATACCTCACCATTCCATACCTCACCATTCCATACCATTCCATTCCATTCCATCCCATCCCATAAAATATCATCCCATACCTCACCATTCCATACCATACCATACCATACCATTCCATTCCATTCCATTCCATCCCATCCCATAAAATACCATACCATACCTCACCATTCCATACCATACCACACCATACCATTCCATTCCATTCCATCCCATCCCATCCCATACCATAAAATACCATACCATACCATAAAATACCATACCATACCATACAATACCATAACATACCTCACCATACCATACTATACCACACCATACCATTCCATACCGTACAATACCATACCTCACCATTCCATACCATACCATACCATACCATTCCATTCCATTCCATCCCATCCCATAAAATACCATACCATACCTCACCATTCCATACCATACCACACCATACCATTCCATTCCATCCCATCCCATCACATACCATAAAATACCATACCATACCATAAAATACCATAACATACCTCACCATACCATACTATACCACACCATACCATTCCATACCATACAATACCATACCTCACCATTCCATACCATACCATACCATTCCATTCCATTCCATCCCATAAAATACCATACCATACCTCACCATTCCATACCATACCACACCATACCATTCCATTCCATCCTATCCCATCCCATACCATAAAATACCATACCATACCATAAAATACCATAACATACCTCACCATACCATACTATACCACACCATACCATTCCATACCATACAATACCATACCTCACCATTCCATACCATACCATACCATTCCATCCCATAAAATACCATACCATACCTCACCATTCCATACCATACCACACCATACCATTCCATTCCATCCCATCCCATCCCATCCCATAAAATACCATACCATACCATAAAATACCATACCATACCATATAATACCATAACATACCTCACCATACCATACTATACCACACCATACCATTCCATACCATACCATACCATACCATGCCATTCCCAATAAACCATCCTATACCAGCTGCCCTGACTCCACCCCTCTCAGGAAGTTGATGTTGATTAATGGATGGGGCTCTGCTGATCCTCCTCTCAGCTGGCAGGGCTGGGGGTCTGATTCTTGGGGGATTGTGGACAGGTCAGTTGCATGTACAGTTGCAAGAAAAAGTATGTGAACCCTTTGGGCTTTCTTGGATTTCTGCATAAATTGGTCATAAAATGTGTTCTGATCTTCATCTAAGTCACAACAATAGACAAACACAGTCTGCTTAAACTAATACTGCACAAAATATGCTTTCATGTTTTTATTGAACAAACCATGTAAACATTCACATTGCAGGGTGGAAAAATTATGTGAACCTTTGGATTTAATAACTGGTTGACGGTCTTTTGGCAGCAATAACCTCAACCAAACGTTTCCTGTAGTTGCATATCAGACCTGCACAACAGTCAGGAGGAATTTTGGACCATTACTCTTTACAAAAATGTTTCAGTTCAGCAATATTCTTGGGATGTCTGGTGTGAATCACTCTCTTGAAGTCATGCCACAGCATCTCAATCGGGTTGTGGTTGGGACTCAGACTGGGACACTCCAGAAGGCGTATTTTTTTCTGTTGAAGCCATTCTGTTGTTGATTACTTACTTTACTTCTTTACTTCTATGTTTTGGGTCGTTGTCCTGTTGCGTCACCCATCATCTGTTGAGCTTCAGTTGGCGGACAGATGGCCTTAAGTTTTCCTGCAAAATGTCTTGATAAACTTGGGAATTCATTTTTCCATCAATTACAGCAATCCATCCAGGCCCTGAGGCAGCAAAGCAGCCCCAAACCATGATGGCCCCTCCACAATATTTCACAGTTGGGATGAGGTTTTGATGTTGGTGTGCTGTACCTTTATTTCTCCACACATAGCATTGTGTGTTTCTTCCAAACAACTCAATTTTGGTTTCATCTGTCCACAGAATATTTTGCCAGTGGTGCTGTGGAACATCCAGGTGCTCTTATGCAAACTTCAAACGTGCATCAATGTTTTTTTGGACAGCAGTGGCTTCCTCCATGGTGTCCTCCCATGGACTCCATTCTTGTTTAATGTTTAACTTATTGTAGATTTGTCAACACAAATGTTGGCATGTGCCAGAGATTTCTGTAACTCTAGGATTCTTCTTCACCTCACTGAGCGTTCTGCGCTGTGCTCTTGCAGTCATCTTCACAGAACGACCACGCCTAGGGAGAGCAGCAACAGTGCTGAACTTTCTCCATTTGTAGACAGTCTGTCTTTCCGTGGACACATGAACATCAAGGCTTTAAGGGAGATACTTTTGTAACCCTTTCCAGCTTTATCCAAGTCAACAATTCTTGATCATAGACCTTCTGAGAGCTCTTTTGTGCAAGGCATGGTTTACATCAGGCAATGCTTCTTGAGAACAGCAAATTCAAAACTGGTGTGTGTTTTTATAGGGCAGGGCAGCTTTAACCAACACATCCAATCTCATCACATTGATTGGACTCCAGGTTGGCTGACTCCTGGCTCCAATTACCTCTTGGAGAAGTCATTAGCCTAGGGGTTTACATACTTTTTCCACCCTGCACTGTGAATGTTTAAATGGTTTGTTCAATAAAAACATGACAACATATTATTTTTTTGTGTGGTATTAGTTTAAAGGGGCTCTATGCAAGATTTAGAAAAATGTCAGTGTTAGCGACACCGCCAGCCATTAGGCAAACTACAACAATATTGTGTTGCTTTCCACGACGGCATGCTCCTTGCTCATGTACGAGTCTCCGCTTTATCTGCAGATACACACGCACACCAAGGTGATTTACCGGCATCAAGTATACAGAGGAGGTAAGTGAAGCTGAGTTGTAGAGCAGAAGCAACAGGGCTAACATTGCTTAGCTCTGATAATGGTGCCTTGATCGAGGATATCAGTTGGCTGAAATTATGTTTTAAAGATATATTACAAACCAAGTATCCAAACATAAACTCAGTAAGTTGAGTCTAATGCCAGGAAGCAAGAAAAAGATGCAATATTATCCGGAAAACACTACATGAGCAACGTGACATTCTCGTTGTTTGGATAGCATCTTCGTAAGCAAGCTAACGCGATGTAGCATATGGTTTGTAGAACACAAAACACTACATTGTATTTAATGGTCTGGAGTGATGCCTTACCTTTTCAACAGAAAGACGGCCATCTCGGGATCGGTATTTTTCCCAAGTGCCAAGTGAAGCTCCCTCCATTTCTCAAATGCTCCACCAATATTTACCCTCCATTTCCCCCTGTGTCAGTCACGCTCTCTTTTAGCCTAGCGGGCTTCAGCAGATAAAACTATCTTAGTTTTTTATGTTTTCGCAGATTTTGTGTGGGTGTTTGGCGGAAGCAGCCTTCTCCATTCCGTTTCTATCCTCTCTTTCCCATTCAACACGCCGTTGTCAGGTATAAACAGAGGAAGGGGGTGCGCGCATTACGTTGTACCCAACGTCACTTCCGTTGAGATTTCACAGAAAATTCGGCCCAAGTTCTTCACACAGAAATGACTCCACAGGCTTATACAGGCAAACAAGGAAGACATAAAGAGCCTCATTCTTCACATCGGGATAAAGTGCACACCATTATATACTCAAAAGTGGGAAGTTTTAAAGTAAAAATCTTACATAGGGCCCCAGTAAGCAGACAGTTTGTCTATTGTTGTGACTTAGATGAAGATCAGAACACATTTTATGACCAATTTATGCAGAAATCCAAGAAACTCCAAAGGGTTCACATACTTTTTCTTGCAACTGTATTTTTGTTAGAAATGCCTGAAAAAGTTTATTTTGTATAAAATGTGACCTTTAAATACTATTCATGGCTTTCATTCTACAGTTGTTCACATTGCCATGCCTAATAACTTCTACTTTACACACTGAACACACTCTTGCTTCATTTTACACATGTTCAACCTTTTTTCACAACAAATAAATTAAACCACATTTTTTTCTAGTCTAGAGTGAGTTCATATCATGTCCACCCAGGGTATAAAAGGAGAAATATCCACCAAAATCTGCTTAAAGGCACTGACAATAAAAATAATACGATCTATCTGTTTCATGTTAAAGACCAGTGTTATAGTTGAATGAGGGACTATGTTAAGTGGTGACTGGGAACTTTAATTAAAATCCTTTGAGCATATCTTATACAAGACAGAAAATGTTCAGTGTTATAAAAATGTTGTGACTATGACAACCACTGACACTTTCAGCTGAAAAGTCACCAGTTAACATGGTCACTTGTTACTACATAACACCAGCTCTCCCACACCATCTTTGACAGTAAAGGCTCTGGATTTATGAACAGATTTTTTTCCCACTTTTTTCCTGCCAGTTGACTTTTGTTTACCCTATTTTATGTCACAGTTGTCACCATGACATTACAAAGCTTTTAATATAAAAATGTCAATATAGCTTTTTAGATATTTTGTCTCACTTCTAATTGTTAAATGGATGGTATTATTTAGATGATGACAGTTTAAAAAAAATCAGGATTTGATAAAGAAATTAGTGAAAGAAGAGCTGCATCCTCATTTTCTGAGTGCAGTACAAACGGGAACATTTTGTTTGCTATAGAGCAGGGGTTTTCAAAATGTGGGAGAGTGAGCCTCCCCTAAGAGAAAATTATTCATTCGGTAGACCCCCACAAAGATTCAGATTGAAAAAAAACAAAAAAAAAAACAACCATTATTTTCAAATATTAATGCTATTTTTTTTTTTTATCTTTGACATTTTGGTCTTGAATGTTCTTAAAAATCTGTCTTTTCCATGCAATCTGTTATTTGGTATCAGTAATGAATTCACTGCCAATACTACCTAATTATTATGCTCTATGCTCTTATTTAGTGGGAACTGTAAGTTTTCATCAGTACAGTTGGTGCAGGATTGCATAACAGCAGACCATCTTAAACCTTCAGCCTTTCCTGGCACTTGCTTTTGATCAGCGACAGCAATTCCTTTCATGTCCTGTTAAAATTCCCCTGATTTGGTCACTAGACTTCTTTCTCAGTCTTAAGATGACCCCAAGGTTTACACAGCCTTACGTTTTCATTAGCTCGTACATCTTTGCAAATTAAACACTGACTGGAGCATCATCAGGATCAATGCAGGTAAATCCTAACTTGAATAGTTGACTCTATGGCATAGTCCTTGAAGTATAAGTCTATTCATTTTCCTCCGTGCACAGCAGAAGTTAGCAAAGCAAATCACCTTGTTTTCTGGTTTATGGTTCCGTGCCTCCCCTGAAGTCTTGTGGCGCCCCCCAGGGGAGGCCCGCCTCACACTTTGAAAACCGCTGCTATACAGCATTCAGACATCTGTTAAATGCTCTCATAGACAGTCTCTTGGCTGAATTCTAGCATTAGCTGGTGAATATGGGCTTCACATGCTTGTTTTAGTTGTAAAATGTTAATCTTGAGTTCTTTCAGTAGTATTTTTCCCCATATGTGCAGGGCACACAGTGATGCTGTTGAGATGAAACGTACATAGTGTACGGTCACCCTCCCTCAGACACATTCACACAGAATGACATAAAAGAGAGAACTTGCTGGGCACAGTGAGCATTCAGTGTGGCCAACCATGAGGAAAAAATAACATCAAAGTTGAAACCTGCCGATATAGAAGAGAGAACACAGTCACATGTGTGTGTCTAGACGGGGTGTGTGGGTGTGTGTCAGCTGCTTCCCACAGGCTGAGGGTGAAGCTGCTTGTACGAGCTGACTGTAAGTCTGTAGTTTCTGTTTCCGCTCAGATGATTAGAATAAGAATTTGGTTTGGGGAAAGCTGTTCCCAGATCTGTGTCCATGAAGAAGAAATCCTCAGTCTGACTTAAAACTCCCTCAAAGCTCTCTCTCTCTCTCTCTCTCTCTCTCACACACACACACTCACAGAAACACACAGTCATTTCTCAGTTAATGTAATGCTTCAGTAGGATGAACATCAGGCACTGAGGGCATGACCAGAAAACATGCTGCAGGTTTTCTTCTGCTGCAGAGGGAGAGGGTGAGAAATATTACTTGACATAGAAAGAAGGAAGGTGAGGGCTTTCTCGTGACACCCTTCCTCCTCCTCCTCTCTGGTTCTCTGCCCTCCCTTTCTTTCTAATCCTCATTTTAATTTCCATCATCCTGGATGTAACAGTCACCTCTGTGACCTCTTTTTCCCTCCTTTTCCTTCTGTCTTACTGTCCGCCTTTCAGTCACCTCCTCCTTTCCCCTTTCCGATCTCTATGTGGCTGTTATCTTCATCATTCCCTCCTCCACACCAGCCACTACCACCTAATCAACACCTACCACCCCCATTAGTTTTACCTCTTTCTGAGCTATAATGTTTGAGGTTGTGAGGAAGGCAGGGAATGACATCTTTACAAAGGGTTCAGTAAGGAGCTTATGGGGAATATGTTTTGGCAGTTTACACTACACCACTACATAATTAAAGGTCACAATATGCTAAGATACTCTATGAAACAATACACTATGATCCAATACAGTACCGAATGATACAGTACCGAATGATACAATACAGTACTGAACAATACAATAATGTACAAAATGATATGATACAGTACCAAACACTCTGACACAGTACCAAATAATACAGTAACAAACGATACAATACAGTACCAAATAATCCGATACAGTACCAAATTATCTGATACAGTCCCAAATGATACAGTAACAAACGATACAATACAGTACCAAACTATCGATACGGTACCGAACAAAACGATACAGTACGGAATGCTATGATACAGTACTGAACGAAATGATACAACAAAGAACAAACTATTTGATACGTTACAATATGATACAACCTGAAATGATACAATATGGTATGTGTCACGGCTGGCTCTAAACCACTGACAAATAATGAAAGGAGGAATGGAGTTGTTTGAAAACAAAGATGAATTTATTACTACAAATAGTTAAATATAACAATAATATTAAAGAAAGTCAAGTGTTGCCAAAGCAACCTAACAAAAATATGATTTAGATGGGGAGCGGGGGTCAAACGAGGAGCAGGGTCTCTCAGTCTCTCCTTCCTAACTCCCACCAGAGGCACTGATGAACCTTTTATAATAATAATGAGAACACCGGGCCCAGGTATTCTCAGTCTGCATCCCAGTCGCCCACCAGACCGCATCCACTGGTTCCTGAAAACAAAAACACACCACAGCCAGCAAACAGGCAACCAGTAGGATCATCACATATGGTAAGAAACAATACAATGGGATACAATATGATCCACTACATACAATACACTTCTACATGATACAATTCTAATGATTCTATCTAAAATGATATGATACATAATAGAAAATGAAATGAGAAAAACAATAAGATAAGATTGTTCAGTACAATACAGTATAAGATATGAAAAGATAGAGGTTTGGTATGATACAATTTGATACTTATGGCAGTACGATACAAAACAATACGATGTGATACAACAAGATAACATATGATAAAGAGTGGTACGATACAAAAGGTACAATACGATAGGATACGGCACAGAATGGTGTGATAGGATACGATTTGACTCCAAGTGCTGCACACATACAGCTGCCACCACAGTAATAAATAAGCACCAGAATTACTACATAATTAAATAAATCATAAATAAATATTTTATAATCAAGGCACACAATTTTGATCAAATCTTGTGTAGAAACTTTATAGCAGAATCAGACTAACAATATTCTACGAGACAAGGTGAAATTGCAACTGCCTGCAATTGGCTGCACTGCAACATATTTAGAGAATATGTTTGATTTCCTATTCTCACTGTCTCTGAATAAGTAAGTAACTGCCTGTGAGCTGAGGGTGTGTTGTTTTCATAGCAACAGCTCACACAGTCACTCAGTTTAAAGTCATTTATTTTTCTAGTTTCTGCACAACAAATCTGTCTCTTCGAGTTCAGTTCTCCACATTCACTACATTAACTTTTTTGGGCCCAAAATCCTGATCAAAGTAGTACCCACTGTAGTTGTTCTTAATGACTACTATCATGCTGCCACAATGCTCTTTAATCTGGTATAAACAACGACTAACTGATAGCACTGATCGCACCTCATGGAAACATTGTAGTTTACCCCTATTTTGATACAGAAAATGCAATAAAGTTGTAAAGTGGCTGTGTCAGGTTATAGTCACATATAAAGAATTACTGAATGATGATATCCAGCTCAAGATTGTGGAAGTTTACCTGTAAAGGAGGCCAATGCTAGCACTACTAACACTTCCCACACTATGTAAACCAACTTTGCAATTTAAAGTTGGTTTACAGAGTATCTTGACTTTAGACAAGTTGACTAAACACAATGGGAAATAATTCGCCAAGGAGCATCCCTAGCAAGTACAATGCTGCAGGTGCACAGCTGATGAAGAGGAAAACAGTGTTAACTGGGCCAAAGTTTCTGGGTAAAAACTGCCTTTAAAGATAGATGTAATATTAATCAACATATGAGTTTATCTATCTACTGCAGAGAGAGGATATGCTGATGGCTCATCTCCAAATTCAGACACAAAACAAGAGCAAAATGCACAAAGCTGCCAAACTTTATAGGAGTGCTGGTGCTAAAAACTGATAGGTGTGATAAATTGGACCTTGAGGCAGACCAAACAGGAGAGCAAATGAGAGTGACCCATGCTACTGTTTGTTCTCTTAATCCTTTTCCTTTAATTCAGGGTGTTATGAATCAAGAAATCATCATTATTAAAAGCATGTTTATGGATTTTTCTTGTGAAAATGTTTATTTACAGAATTTACATCAGTACCACTTAGTGTCTAAATTAAAAAGTACAATATAGTCAAGCACAAGCTTTTTAGAGTTTGGTACAGGCACAAAATAAACCACAGGCCACTGTTGGATCTAGCACCATAGATTGGGAACCCCTGATCTATGTATTTGTTTATGTGTGAGCAGAAGAGATAAGGAGAAGGGGAAGAAGGAAAAGCACTTGAAGGCATCCTTTTGCAGGCAGTAATCAGTACAGGAAGCCGTAAACACACGTGTTCATGCATGGCATGCTCGTATAGAGAAAGGCAGATATTACTCTGATTCATATGTAGCATGCTCAGACACACACACATGCAGTACACAAGCAAACATACAAGCACCTCATACACAGATACCCAGGCTAGGCTTTTGTTTATCAATGCCTACACCAGTGACACGCTAGCATCCCCTTTTTCTATTATCTTTCTATTTATTGATAGTATAGTCCACCTAGAATACTGTTTTCTTCTTTGTTCTCTGCTATGGGCCTCACAGGAGAGAGTAAATCAAATACAAATAGAGAGGATGCAATTCATAAAAGAGATATTTTTTCTCCTTTATGTGCAAGGCTTTATAGGCGTGTTGTCTGTGTGTATGCACTTGAATACAAAGACGATGTCTTCTTGAAGCCCTCAATATTTCCAGGAAATTGAATGAGAATTACCAAGGAGAGTGGATTACTTCGTATTATTGTGTATGTATCTACTCAAAAGAAGAAAAGAGGGACAGATATACAAATATTATTTAAAGAGTTTTTCCAATATGAAGCATCTTAATGAAGTTAGTTTATGTCCTCAGGCGGAAAGGGGAATGAAGTGTTAATGCTGCCAAAGTTTGAACAAAGTCAGCACAAAGTTGTCAATAGATGCAAATTCACACCGACTAACAAGCTCACATCAAGGAATGGTCAAAATATATGCATATCCATAAGCATAACATGCTACGCATCAGTTTGGTAGGGTTAAAGAGTAAGTTTATTACATTTACATTTGTTACATTTGACTGTGTTTGTGTATCAATGCAAGTTATTTGATAAAGTATGTGGAAAAAGTTTCAAAGTTTGTAGAAACTATCAGTGGTGAAATGTTCCAGAAGTTGCATCAGAAATGACTGGGCTGAATTTCAAAAACAAGAATTTTGAAAGTTGTGAGCTTGGGGATAGATGAGAATGACAGATCATCATGCTGCAGTCATTTCTGAATCCTTTTAATTGAATTATTGCTGTTAAGTCACAGCAGAATCAGACCATCCAGAATGCATTCTTGGTGAAATGTCTGGAGAGTTGGCGATCTCCAGATAACTGATCTGCTCACTTATGATGCTGTGATCTTTGTGGAGACTGTCGATGTCCTTGTGGGGGTTCTTAACTTGCTGAGTGAGGAGGCGACACATACAAGACATACAGGCAAGACAGTGTAGTGTTCACGGTATCTGAGCACGCGGAAGAAAGTTGGAGTCTTTCGATCCTTAGTCCTTCTGGTCTCACTAAACTCTTTCGAGGCCTGGACATTGACTGATGGAGTTGCTGGCTGGACTCCTTTGTGTCAACTTCTCTTCAATGCATCTTTGGGAAGCATTGTCAAGACTGTGTCTAATGCTGATGAGTTTGGAGGGCGAAGATGAGAAAGGTCAGCTGCCTGATATGGGAATGGCAGCTGTGCTTTTACAGGCACCTTGTGTGCTTCTCAGGCCTGATCCAGCTTACGGCATACTGCCTGCCAAGGATACCAGGAGAGATGGGGCATGGACCTGGTACAGGCCTGGACGATGACCATCAGGAAATCAGAGCAGTACAGGACCAAGGTTAAAGCAGCAAAATGCATAACTTTCATATACTCACATGAAAATCTAACCCCTGTAGTGGGCTGGATTTCCACTGACTTAAGACTTGCTGTGAAAATCCAACTAAGAAAGTCAGAAAACAGAGAACTGATCCTTCAGCCAACAACCTTTAAGAGCAGCTGACCATTTTATTCACTGCAGTCATGCAGTGAAATTCACAAAGCTGTGAAGCCCATCTCTGTGAAAAGCAAAATCAGCTTTTCTCTTACTCTGAAAAAAACTTTTCAAGTTTCTGGAGAAACATTACACACCAGTTACATTTTTAGAAATGTTTTAGAGTAATAGAAGCAATTCAGATTTATATTTGAAAGTAATATCAACTAATTGCAGACATTTCTTCTCACACTGTCCTTGTAGGTCAGTTAATAAAACATGAAAGGGAAGGTTGCAGAAGGCTGCATTGAGCACACTGAACATGGATTGTGGTATGGAAGAAATTAATAACTGAGGCACCTGTCCCTGAATTTAAATTGTGCAAAATTATCCCTGCTCTTGCCTTTATTCATGCATTTAAAGCCTGCATCAAATCAATGAGCTGAAGGTTATTTCCTATACTGTGGAAGCCACATGAACATCCTCTTTTATCCCTACATTGAAATATAATCCATGCCATTAATATTTAAAACCTGAGTTAAACAGATAGATTTATTAATTCCTGTATTTTGATTTTGATTTTTTGTAAATATCTGCGTAAACATTTGAAATAGCATAGGTTCAATTGTATGCATAAAATAAAATCTAATAAGATAAAATCTTTACAGCAACTAGTTTACCCAGACCCAAGATTTCTTTGAGATTGTGCATTTGGTGAAACTCCTTAAACTTTAAGTAATCTTTTGGAACTAAACAATCCATCTGATGATTACAAGCATCAACTGACTAAACAGCAGCATGCTAAAGCTCTTTCCTTTTCTACAGATGTGAAAGGTCAGAAAATAAACCTCAGGGCTTAATATGATAACTGGCCTGCTGGTATGGAACATGATTAAAATACTTCAGGCCAGCTAAGACCCTACCATCCTTCTTAGGCCAGGCACTGCCTTTATAATGCAGCCTTTGGACTTGAGAAAGGAACATTTAACATATATTTTTACATCATTTGTAATACTGGTGTTTTGTCAGTGTTAGATTATCTTAGTGATTACTGCATCACTGTTCTGATGACTTTTCTGTACAGTCAGACATGAATTTTAACACAGATTTTGTCTCATAAACAAGAATGACAAAATGCTTAAAAACCCAACAGTTCCTGGCCAAGAACCAGGCTAAACCCAGCCTTAATAGGAAGGAAAATCATCAAAAAAAACTTTGGGAGTGACAGAGATATAAAAACAGAAAGAAGTGGAAGTTCAGGCCATGCTGGCGAGGCTGCCGGTGTCAGGTGATACACAATGCAGCTGTTGGGGTCTGATCTATAAAGGATGGGTTATTTTCGCTAATAGAACCAGGATTTAAGCAGAATTAGAGCCTGCAATTTGCCTCGATTTAGCACCTGAGACAGATAAAAGCTGGTGCTAATTATGTGCTGGTGCTAACATGCTTGCAAAGTTTGGCAGCTGTGTGCCTCTTGTGCCACTAGCCATGTTGCAAATCAATGGCTTTGTGCTGAGGTCACGATGCATTTGTGATTCAACAAAGACTAGGTATATTCCAAGCTGGAGAATATACTGTACTAATACGTATACATGGAGCTACAACTAGACTGAATACATGGAGCTATTCATGATTTACTGTACCTGCTCCACTCGGAATTAATTCTACCATTGATAATTACTGCGAAGCTTTAAATGCAAAGGGACATAGAAACATTGACGACAGAAGCATTCCTCCTTGCCATCATGAAAAAACCCTGAATCTCTGTTGACATCACAGGCAGCAGTATATGATATATTTTGCTAATAACCTTTAACTTTTTGAACATGTTTTATTCAAAAGTGGGTTGTGTCTGAGCCCTTCTGGTCCTACCAGTTCTGCCATCCATGGTTGTTAGAAAAAAAGTTCATCAACACGAATCAGCACTGATCTTTGTGAATTAGTTGCCCTTTGCAGTTAGGCTCATTTGCATCAGAAGAAACAATTTCGTGCCACATTTTTGAATATTCTCCAACACGCATACAAACAGGACAGGTGCATCCAGAATGCTGTCTACTTGGCAGAGCTGTTTGCATGCAGTTTGTGTTGATTTCCCTCTGCTCTGTGGATTGCACACTATCTTTTTCTTTTATTTGTGCAGGCTTAGCGGGCACAAGAGTAGAATTATTGTTTTCTGGATCAGCTATTGGTTGCACTAGCTTTGTGCAAGTTCAAATGTAGCCTAGTTTGAACGTAAGGTCTTAGTTATGGTGGAGTTTACGCTCATTCAAGGTGTTCCACCATCCTCTATTGAACTATTTTGTGTTAATGACAATTTCACCACTCACTGTCAGTCCTGTTATTTTATACCAGCTTAAGGGTGTAGGTTTTTGGTTGTCACAAAATGCTTTGTCATATTTTTCATACACTTTAAGTGCTATTTGAGGATTAATGGCAGCAGAAGTAATTTATTATCTGTTAGCCTTAGAGACAGATAATAGAGGCAGCACTGTAATAAACTAATATTAAAAAATGCTTTTTATTGATTCTCCAAAATAAGGGCCGCTGCTGACAGGGACGTGAGAGTTGTCCTCAAGAAACAACTCAAGTTTCTAGATGAGATTACCATCTCACCTCTCAGGCCAGATATAATTATTCGGTCCAGAGCAACAAAACAAGAGGTCTTAAGCAAATGTAGCTAAGGGTAAAGTAGCTACACAGATAACGTACCTACATATTTCACATAGCTGCTTTGTAAGCTTAGCTTTCGCTATGTTAGCTAGGTACTTACATTACTTATGTATCTTTGCTAGCTATAACTAAGTTAGCTTTAGCTGCATGAGATTTAGCAAACATAGTCAAAGCTAACGTAGTTACATAACAGTTAGGTTAGCTATGTTGCCACATTAGCTATGTAACCCTGTTACCTATAGCTAAGTTAGCTTTGGGAATGAATTTTAGTCAACATGGCTCAAGTTAACTTAGCTACATAGATAACGTAGATTCTTATCCTACTTAGCTACTTTGTGAGCTTAGCTTTAGCTCCATTACCTACATAGCTCTATTAGCTACATAGCTTACACAGCTAACAGAGCTATGTAAGCTACACTGGCTGCATTGTAATGTTTCCATGAAGGATGAGCTTTTTTTCTGTTAGCAGAGTGTTTATTCAGCTTTATTGAATGGTTTGTAATCAGGTTTTGCAGGTCTGGTTTTTAACAATTAACTTTTGGTATCCTAACCCATTACCTTAACCATTACCATAACCCTAAAAGGAAGGTTAATCTTATTTTATTTTGAAAGTTTTAGTGTGCATTTCTATTCTGAGTTTACAGTGTCTCAGATGATGACTGTCCTGGATTTCTGTAGCAATAACATGCAAAACAAAAAAAAGACTAGTTAGAAAATTCCAATCGTGTGTTGACATATGACCGCTTTAACTAGATTTATTTACATCTTAGAAAATATTTGAACAATGTTCTATTTTCATCGCCACGTGTTTGGAAATAGAATATTCATTAAATTTTCCATCAGTACAACCACAATGAAAACACTCCTTCTAGTTTCATATTTCCCTTTATTGTGGCTCTTTGAATTATACTGTAATCCTCTTGTCATTTCATGGATCTTTTATGTTCCACAATGTTGTTTTTATGTCAATTAGATTCTGTTTTCCAGTGCAGTTTTGTTGTTGCTTATCATCTTGTTTTCGATGCTTATCCTGTTTGTTTGTGACAAGATGTTTTCATTAGCCTTTCGGCGTCAACACCCTCTCATCATTTTTTTTTTACGTGTTAGATTATTGATTTGTTTTTGTTATGGTTGCTGTTTACACGTGAATATGGAAATGAATGTTTGAAATACATTTCAGTCTTCCGAACCTGTACTCAGAAGATTTCATTGCCTCTTTTCTGTTTCACACTTTACTCTTAAAGTCTCTACCCATCAATGATCTTTTCCTCTCAGGCCTTTTTTGACCCGTCAGTCATTTTTGTTGGATGGAGAAAGGACAAATGCAAGAGCACTTCAGCTGAAAATGTCTCCAGTGATGAAGATAGTGTGTCACTCTGACGAACAGAGCTGCCTTTTTGCTCTCGTGTCATTCTCTCTCCCTGTGTGCGCTGCTGTTTGTGCTCCTTGGTGTGTAAGTAACAAATGAATAGGCCCTGCGCTGACTCACTCATAATTACTGCTAATAGCTGGACCATCTGATGCCCTATAAAGGTCTGTGCAAAAGCTTTTGTGACACACAGAGGATCTGTTTGAGATCAACTATCAGTCAGAAGTGAAAGCTCCACACATACAACCGTAGTTTGAAAGTCTACCATTACTGACAAGCAACCTTTGCGAATTTGTCTACTTTTCTGGAGCAATTTGCTGGTATGTGGGGGTGGGTGCACAAATCAGCCCTTGATCCCAAAGCTTTCAGAAAGCCCTGAAATCTGCAACCAAGATTCTATTTACATGAGGAAATGGAAGATCCACTATCTCTGCTGTGAGATATACACACACATAGACACACACACACAAAGCCACCAAATGAAGTGACAATCCCTAGGTGCGAGGAGATGGACTGACAACTCCACAGATTCAAGTCAATTATTGAATAGAATGAAAAATATTTATGCAGATATTGATACTCTGTACAGTGGAGACAAATAATCCAATAATGACAGGCTGGAGGGTTTGGATTCTGTGTGAATGTGACTAATTAGGTTTAGAATGAAGCCCTCTAACTCAAACAGAATGGGTCATGTTTATCCGTGTAAATCTGTGAGCACACACTTACAGGTGACATCGATATATGGACCAGAAGTATTTCGCCGGCTACTCATCACACCAACAGAGACTGTAATGACATTGTATTCAAATACATGCACTTTAATATGGAGTACTGATACTTCTGAATGGGATCCATGAACTGCTGCTCAAACACCAGCGGCATCAACAGTTGTGCTTTACAGCTGAGGTCTACGGTACAGACTTCTTCCCAGTTGATTCTAGGGTGAGGCAGGAGACTGTAGATGTCCTTGTGGGGGCTCTTAACTTGCTGGTTGAGGAGGCGGAAATGTTTAGAATGCACGTGTCCTGGGTAATAAAAAAAAAAGATCCAGACCTCTTACCACAGTATGAGCCAGCATCTTCTCTGAGATCCTCTGGCAGGGGTGTCTTTAGATGCGCTTCCACCAGGTGGTCCACAAGGCTGACATATAAAGACAGACAACCAGGCATGCTCACACTCAAACCTTTTGCCAATTTAGAGTCACCAGTTGACCTAATGAGCATGTTTTTGGTAGTGGGAGGAAGCCAGAGTACCCAGAGAGGTAGTCCTTGGGCCTTGCCAAATTGGGAGCCCTTAGAGGTCAGTACAGTCACGGTCCATTGTAAAGTTAAGCTGTGATAACCATATTTTATTTTCAACCCAAATAATAACCACTTACCAAAGCAAAAAAAAAAAAAAATAAATAAATAAATAAATTATTTACAATATTTATGCTGTAGGCCTAGAATAAAAGCCTTTTTAAAAATGTAAACCCACTTTATTAAAACAGAATTACTAGTTAATTATTGCGGCTAGGCACACTGGACTAGACTATTAGGAAAGTAACGTCAAAATTGATAGCCAGGTCATAAAGTGCACAAACATTTGGATGCTAGAACATAAAGTAGAAGAAACTCCAGTGGAAAAAAAAAATGAATATTTGAAAAAAAGGCAAAAAATGAGTTGAAAGTGGCATTACAAGGGTTATTAATTGCAAAAAAAGGGCCAAAAATTTTTTAAAGGGGTAAATAATTGGAAATATTAGATGAAAGTGGCAAAAATTGGATTTAAAGAGGCAAATGTGGTAAATGAGGCAAAGATTGAATAAATATGGCAAAATGGGTGAAAGTGGCAAGAATGGAAGTAAGTAAGCAGCGGTGAAAAGGGGTTTAATGTTAGGAAAAATGGTTAAAGAGTGGCTGTAATCGGTTAATGAGGGATCCAGGCGGTGATCCGGATCACTCCCAAAATCGAATAAGCTTTTTCTTATGCCATTTCTGACATTTCCTGAAAATTTCATCAAAATCCATCCACAACTTTTTGTAATGTTGCTAACAAATAAACGAACAAACGAACAAACCCACCCGGTCACATGACCTCCTGACCTCCTTCGGAGGGAAATATTCTTTGTTCAATGGGACCCATGTAAAGACCCTTTTCTCAATGTCTTGCAAGTCCATTGGAACCACTGAGTTAGTAGACACACCAAATACCCAAATTTATGTGCAAGAATACAAAATGTTTTTTTTCATGGTCTAGTGTTTTGAAACACTCAACCGAGCTCACTAACTCCTACCTTCACCCTTTTTCATTTTCATGAGTAAACAAACAAGCTACTCATACTACTCTAGATTTAGCCACTGTTGTTATTGTGAAACACTTATGCACTTCAAATAGAGACTGTAAGTACTCCAGAAATTGAATTGAGACAGAGCTGTAAGAGAGGAAGAAACTCTTTAAAGCGACTGAATCACCAGCTGATGGAGAGGTTATGACAACAAAGGATGGAATAGGGATGAAATGAGCTGAGACATTAATCGTATCAAGGCTAATGAAAACCACCATTAATACAGGGCCAAAGGGGACTATAGCATTAGTTGGTGTATAAATATGAAAACAGGGATAATTAAGGACCAAAATTAAACAAAATTATGCTGGGATGGAGAGAAAACTTTATTAGACTCATGGCAAAGGAGTGAAAGACAATAATGTTTTTCCTCTACCAATGGACCTTTGTTTATGAAGCTTAATAATAGAACACACAGTAGCACTCTGAGCATGAAAAAAATGTTTTCTTTCTGTTACAGATACAGATCCTGAATAAAGATCATCGAGTTTATTGTTGACTTTATTTGACACTGTGTGATCATTTAAATCCGAACTCATAACACTGGTAAACTAAGTTCTACACTGCTTTCCACATTATTAAGCAAATGACATTTTTCTCTTATTTTCCAAAATATTTATGCAAAGAGTATTTTTCATGTCATCAGCCATTAGAGCGTAATTCAAATGTTTTTGAACAAACTTCATAATGATAACCGTTATTTTTTTAAAAATAAAAACCTCAAAATGCACTTTTCCACATTATTAAGCAGGCCACAGGTTTCAAGCAATAAAGGGAAATAAAGGATCTCTCTGCTGCTGAAAAGTGTCAAATAGTGTAATGCCTTGGACAAGGTAGGAAAACATTAGATATTTCATGAAAAATTAATCGTGATCATTGTACTGTGAATAAATTTGTGGCTGATTCAGAGCACAGACGGGTTTGTGCAGATAAAGGCATAATGATGAAGGTTTCTGCCAGACAAATTCATCAGATTAAGAAAGCAGATGCTAAAATGCCATTACAAAGCAGCAAACAGGTATTTGAAGCTGCTGGTGCACATGGAGTCCCACCAACCCCAAGGTGTAGGATCTTCCAGAGGCTTGCAGTCGTGTAAACCTACTTTTTGGCCCCCTTATCCAATGCTCACAAGCAGAAACAGTTACAGTGGGCCCAGAAATACATGGAGACTCATTTTCAAACAGTCTTGTTGACTGATGAGTGCTGTGCAACCCTGGATGGTCAAGATGGAGGAGTAGTGGATGGTTGGTGGATGGCCACCATGTCCCAATAAGGCTGTGACGTCAGCAAGGAGGTGGCGGAGTCATATTTTGGGTCGGATTCATGAGGAGAGAGCTGGTAGGCCTCTCTAGGGTCCCTGAAGGTGTGAAAATGACCTCGGCAAAGTATTTAGAGATTCTGACAGACCACTTTCTTCCATGGTACAAAAAGAAGGGCAGCGCCTGTGTAGCAAAATTTTCTTTATGCATGACAATGCACCATCTCATGCTGCAAAGAATCCCTCTGTGTCATTGGCTGCTATGGGCATAAAAGGAGAGAAACTCAAGGTGCGGCCCCCATCCTCCCCTGACCTCAACCCTGTTGAGAACCTCTGGAGCATCCTCAAGCAAAAGATCTATGAGGGTGGGAGGCAGTTCACATCAAAACTGCAGCTCTGGGCAGCTATTCTGGCATCCTGCAAAGAAATTCATGCAGAAACTCTCAAAAAACTCACAAGTTCAATGGATGCAAGTATTGTGAAGGTGATATCAAAGAAGTGGTCTTTATGTTAACATGTAACTTTGCCTGTTAAGATGTTTTTGATTGAAATAGCTTTTGATTTCAGTAAATATGACCTCCTAATGCTGCAAATTCAACAAATGACCATTTTCAGTCCTTTACAACCAAAAAAATGTTTTAAAACTCTGCCGTGCTTAATAATGTGGAAAAGTGCATTTAGGGGTTTTTATTTTTAAAAAAATAATGGTTATCATTATGACGTTTGTTCAAAAACATTTGAATTATGCTCTAACAGCTGATAACTTGTCATGGTCAATATAATCTGGCCTTTTTGTAAAAAAATATATATATATTTAATGTCAAAGTGTTCAAAGTGAAAACAGATTTCTACAAAGAATTGCAATTTTAAAAAAGTAAGGTAAAATAAGTAACTAAATAAATATTTACCCCCTTCAAATCAGTGTTTAGTAGATGCACCTTTAACTGTAATCACAGCACTGAGTCTGTGTGGATAGGTCTCATTCAGGCTTGCACATCTGGATACTGTAACTTTACACAATTTTTCCTTGCAAACCTGCTCAAACTCTGTTAGATGCACACGAATGGGAATGAACAGCCCTTTTCAAGTCCGGCCACAAATTCTCTATTGGATTGAGATCTGGGCTTTGACTCGACCACTCCAGAACATTGAACATCGTTAAATCATTTCTGTGTAACTTTTGCCTTATGCTTCAGGTCATTTAGCTGTAGTTCTCTTGCCACATTGCCAAATTTCCCACATACATTTTACTCTCTACCTTGACAAGACTTCCAGGGCTAACTGCCAAGACTCATCCCCACAGCAAGATGCTGCCACCATCTTGCTTCACAGTGGGGATGGTGTGTTAGTAGTGATGTGCAGTGTTTGGTGTTCGGCAAACATGGCGTCTTGTCTGATGGCCAAAAAGCTCCATTTTAGTCTCATCAGACATACGAACTTTCTTCCACTTCACCGTGGTGTCTCTCACACGCCTTTTGACCTTTCGAGATTTAATGAGTTTTCTTCAACAGTGGCTTTCTCTTTGCCATAAAGTTTTGACTGGTGAACAACCCAGGCTACATTTGTTTGCAGAGTCTCTCCCATCTCAGCTGCTGAAGCTTGTAACTCTTTCAGAGTAGTCACAGGTGTCTTGGTGGCCTCTCTCACTAGTCTCTCCAGGGGAATTTTTATGCAGTCACTTATTTTACATTACATATTTTTGTTTAATTGAAATTACTGTGTAGAAATCTGTTTTCACTTAGACATCAAAGAGGGATTTTTGTCTTTTTTTTTTTTGTCCAAAAGGCCAAATTATGTTCACCACGGCTGATTATAAAACCAATGAAAGGCTAAAACATCTGAGGGAGTAAATACTTTCATAGACTGTATGTTTTTCCTCTGCCTTGGGATGACCAAATGTCAGGTAGTCCATCAGGAAACTTTCTGAGAAATATTAACTGTATATAAAGGCTGATAGCTTCTTTTGTTGTTGTTTTATTCCATAGATCATTATCAGGTGGGGCACACTCCCAGGTTGTCCATTCTGCTTGTTTACCTTTGTCTGGCCCACAGCACCAGCAGCAGTCAGTCAGTAATTTGCAGACTCCTGCAGAGAAAGGTTCATTTGTTTTCATCACCAAGCAGCTCGAGTGGGCAATGATTTAACAGCTGCGCTGTGCTCACATGAAGGGGGTCCAATAATGCAAGGAAAATATTAGTAATTCTAAAAGGCAATAGGTACTTACTGCTCTTTATGAAGTTTCCATAAAAGTGTAAACATTTTTCCAAATTTTGAAATGTAGAGACAAATGATATCTGTGGGTATTTATAAGTCTTTTTGTTTAAATAGCGTGTTCTGCATCTTGCATTACTATTACATATCTTAAGGAGATAATCAGAAAGACTAAGCTTTAAAATCATGCACTGAAGTGAATTTAGTTATCCTTCCTTAGACGTCTGCATAAGCTGACTAACCACAACTGTGTTATATATTAAAGGTCTTTCTCGGATTGGTTTGGCTTGCCTTACCAAAAGCAATCCTGATGTGCTTGGCAGCATGCAGAGGGAAAAAACCCCAATGGAATATTTCTCTCCACCAAGGAAGTCTGTAGTTTGTCTCCTTTAAATGCCAGACTCTTAACCGAGTCCCATTCTTCATGCATGGGTGACCTGAGAATTAAAAGAAAAGAAGAAACTGATACTTGTAATTGGGCTTAATTACTGCCAACCCATCTGACGAAAAAGGGCCTTGCTTCAGGGGGGGTCAAACATATTTAAATGCAAATTGACGCTGTTGCCAACAAGTATTACTTTCAAGTTTAATTTCTCGTCTTCCCTTGGCTGGCTGACAAATGACAACCTGTGTGTGTACAAAGAGATTAGGACTGTCCCTCACTGCCTGCCATTTTGTTCTTGTGCCTGTTCTCATTCGGCCCCTGAGTGCCTCCCTGTCACGCTCTGCTCAAATGGGCAAACAGAATTCATAGGTTATGCTTTCCTGAGCACATATGATCAAACCCACAATAAGGGGTTCATCACAAGCGGGAAATTGCAGTTCTTTCAATTCAGCAATAGACGTGAGTGTTTCTCACATGAAGACACTTTTGGATTGCTAAACACTGGGACAAAAAGATGTTCTGTGTTTGAATCTATCATTAGAAAGAAACAAAGGAGTCATCTGCAGAATCAATGACTTCATCAGCAGACTTCATCATGCAGTAGTTTCTGATTTTACTACCTTATCTTAAAGAAATTAAGCCTGAACTTGCTCTGACAAAGTAATTTAATACTTTGGTACCCAGCAGCCCACCACAAAGGATTTGTTTCAGACACAAACGCCACTCTTATCACAAACCCAGCACAGCAATACAAAAGGAGGCAAGCATAAAAAAAACCACACAACACAGAAACAGTTCAGTATCTCCCCTCAGTATTTAACAGTTCATTGCAAAGTTCAATCAGCAGCGCCACAGACCAACAATCCCCAAAGCTGCAGAGTCAATTTCTCAGTCCTATTATTTACAAGTTAAGCAGTCCCTCTCTGCGTGCTCTTTCCTGAATGGAGTGAAACCTGTCCTTCACATACTCTTAGTACTAGTTGGCTAGCCAGCGTTAGCTCACTTCTACCACCTTGAGGAGACACTGAGCCCCTGGAAGGATGGGGCAGGAAGGGAAAAGCAGGATGAGTGGTGATCCTGAGTGTTCAGGAGGGTGAAGGTGCAGAGTTTTAAACTGACTTTTACTCAAGCTGCCAAGGGCTGGCCAAAGAAGCAGATGCTTGGATGGACTCAGCCTCTTCCAGGATGTATGCTCCTTGGTAAGCTTGCATCATTTTGGTATGGGTGCCGGTCGCCACAAATTTTACAGTTCATGGAATCTTGCCAATCCGTCTGCTTTACAAGGTTAACAGAACCATGCAATTAGCAAGGCATGCCAGATTTAATGCATTCTTTCTGGCATCCATGCAATTATGGCTGCTTTTGTGGTTATTTAATGGAAAATACTAATCAGTTATGGTTAACATTATAATCTAGTGCTGACTGTTGAGCTTCTCATTTAAAAAGCACATTTAAAAAATGTATATTCCTTAAACATCTCAGTAATCCTTGACTCCAACTATGATGGTAAAATGTCTAAATGCAAACTCCAAATATCCACACTGGGAGCAAATTCTCTACTGCTGCAGACACACACACACACACATACACAGATTCTGCACGACAACCACCTCACCAGACAATATCTCCAGGGATATTAGAAAGAAGCAGAGATCTGTACAGAGCTGAACCCGCTGTCAGTGGGGAGCATCAGTAATTAAATTGCATATGCATACAGTAGCATAGGCCATAGACCGGCTGAACTGACAGCGCAACAGCAAAATGCATGACAGGCACCACACGGCGGGGAAATATCACAGAGAGAAGAAAATAGGACGCTGAAAGAGATGATAGAAAAAGATGGAGGACAAAAGAAAGACATACAAAGGTGGAAAAGTCTAATCTCACATGGTTATAGGAAAAAACTAAATAAAGAGTGACAGTGAGGTATTAAACATGCTGCATGCAGCCAGGCTTTCACAATCCCTACAAACACACACTCACCTGTAAACACATTCATGGGCTATGAGCAGAAAAACACTGTCATTGAGATCCATCTTGGACCTACAACAAGAATTTCCACAGGCCAGTCACACTGGAATGTGAATAGAAAACAGTGCCTCGGCATTCATCACAAGCTCTCATTGCATACGACAGCCGGTGTGTGAAGTGGAGCCTACTGGCAAAGACCTCAGCATGACTGTTATGGGAGCCTACACACTAAGAGCACAAGTCTGTTTATCATTGAGCCAGGTCTTCAGAGATAAGGCAGCATAAAGGAAATCAAATCCAAATGTAAGCTGAGTCAATAAAAACAATGTCAGTTATGCTGGCAATAAATTAAAGGGTTAGTTCAGGTTTTTTGAAGCAAGGTTATAAGAGGTACCTTTCAACACAGGATATTCATTATACAGCAGATAAGAGTCTGCAGTGGCTTATATAGAAGGAGTTGTTGCTACTTGGTTGATAAGCTATGTACCACTGAGGACACGGTCATGGACTTTAGCATCTTAGAAGTCCTATATGCTAGAATAAAATCCACCTCATTTGAAGTGTATGCTGTATTTTTGAATGTTCTCATGGCTTTACCTTGATGTCAGACCATGTTTTCCTCTTATTTGGGACAGTGTTTAAGGTGTACAACCCTCCTCTATTTCATATCATATATTCAGGGCCTGTGTCCATTAATGCCGTTTAATACATGCACAATAGTATTCATATACATGTACTTTAATATAAAGGTACCTCCTTTTGTAGATTTGACAGCTCCTATTCATCTAGGAAGGCTTTCCAGAAGATTCTGGAGTGATTTCTGAGGTCAGGCACTGATGTTGGACAAGAAGGCCCAGCTAGCAATCTCTGTTCCAGTTCATCTTAAGGGTGCTCGATGGGGTTGAGGTCAAGGCCAGTCAAGTTCCTCCACATTGAACTCTTCAAAACATGTCTGTAAAGTCTTATGCACTGGGGCACAGTCATGTTGGAATAGAGGATCTTCCCCAAACTGTTGCCACAAATTTGGAAGCAAAGCATTGTCCAAAATGTATGGCGAAGCATTAAGATTGGAGATTGAGGGTCTAGCCCAAACCCTGAAAAACAGCCCAATACCATAATACCTCCTCAACCAAACTTCACAGTTGGCACAGATTCAATCAGACAGGTAATGATCTCCCGACATCCACCAAACCCAGACTCACCCATCTTACTGTCAAACAGAGAACCATGGCATGTCACTTCTCCACAGTCCAGTGTCAGTGTACTTTACATCATGCCACCTAACACTTGGCAATAACTTGATGCTATTAGGCTTTTTAAAAATAATTTTCCTGTCTTTTAATTCCAAGCGATGCAGAATTAGTGAAGAAGGATCAAAGAATATGGCAAGCCTTCTATTCTCTAGATCAGTGGTTTTCAAAGTGTGAGGCGGGCCTCCCCTGGGGGGCGCCACAGGACTTCAAGGGAGGCGCAGACCCATAAACCAGAAAAAAGGGGGATTTGTTTTGCTAACTTTGCTGTGTGTGGGGCAAAATGGACAGATTAATAGTTACTACAAAGACTATACTAGAGTTGAATATTAAAGTTAGGATTTTCCTGCAGTGGCCCTGATGATGCTCAACATTGATGTTGTTTAATTTGCAAATATGTAAACCCTGGGGTCATTCTGAGTCAAAGCCTTAAGTCAGGGGAATTTTTTTGATAGGAAGTTAAAAGGAATTTTGGTCTCTCCAGGTAACTGAGAAATTTAGCACTGTTAAACACTAAAACAGCCTCTGCAGGTGTTTGGCACCAACAATGATCAAAAGTGAGAACCAGGCAGGACTGAATGTGATGATCTGCTCTTATGCAAATTCGTGGTCCCCACTAAATTCGAGTGCAGAGCATAAAAATTCAGGTGGTATTGGCAATAAGCTCATTACTGAAACTAAATAACTGATTGTCAGGGTAAGATGAATGTTTAAACAATCATGCAAACCAAAGTATCAACAATTTGAGAATGTTAAAAATAAAAATGTTTACAAATGTTTGAAAATATAGATTTACATTTTTTTTTAATCCTATTTTTTGTATGGGGGGGGTGGGGGGGGGGGGGTGTGGCTGCAGAATAAATGATCTTTTCTGAGGGGAGGCTCACTCGCCCATGCTTTGAAAACCCCTACTCTAGATTCACGCATCGACACATGGCACACTTGTATCAGGCATGTGGTTTGCTACTCTTACACAGGCCATCTAAAAGCCCTGACTTTAAATGCAGGCCGAAATAAAAAATCAAGCAGTTATGCTACTGAAACATGGCCGCCACACACCTGGTCTGAAACAACAGCTAGTGTTTTTTATGGAAGAAGGGTCACTGAAACAAAAGTTTCTTTACTTGTGAGAACAAATTCAGAATTCTGACCTTGAAGTCCGAATTCTGAGAAAAAAGTCAAAATTCTGACCTTAATCTAAGAATTCTGCCTTTTTCTTCCAAGTTAAAAAAGAAATCGTCTCAAAAAATATTTTGTCAGTGGCCCTAATGCTCTTCTGTAGTTTTTCTATCAAGTGTCTTCTTGAACTGTTTTTTGGCTGACACTGAGGTCAGCCCTACACATGGCAATGTCTGTGTCTGAGTGAGTCTGTCCATCAGTAAGTAACTGACTGAGTGATGCTTTTGTATGAGCCATAGAATACTAGGGGTGACCTGGAATAGTCGGTGATTCAATTCGGAGGAGTCTGATTCTACTTTGAACCTCATAGTCCAATGTTGTTATGTAACCAAGATCGTACCATTCCAACTACATGGGGCTACTAAGCCTGAGTTTCTGTTAGGCCAGCATTTGCTGGTCATTGGCCAGTAAAAAGGTCGGAAGTCCAGCAGATAAAAATATAACCAGTCAAAATGTCCAGCAGAAAACATGCAAATGACCAGATAAGTAAATACTGAATACTTGCGTATTATATTTTGTGTATATTTTGTATAGGCGGGGATTACCTGTGCTGAAAGCCCTCTAATGGCTGCCTCCACTGCTGTAAATACTCACATAAAGCTTTAGCCTCTGTTTCATCAGAACTGGGCCACATCTCTGTATGACAAAGAAAAAAAACAACCCTATAAGCTTTTCATGTTGGGAAAGATGATTTCACTCCTCTGTTGACCTGCTTTGGCATGACTATGTGATAGTTGAGGGGAAAAAGTAACTTCTTGTGTCAATGCTTGTGTATGCTGGCTGCTCGAGGAGCGGTTAGCCCCGAATTAATCACAGCAGCACTTATTGAGTCAAAACTGGATATTTCTTTATTAAAACAAGTGACTTAAAGCTTTCTGTAACAGAAAGGGTGTTTTTGCTCTTTGCCAAACTGCTTCAACGTGAGTGTGTGATAGTGAAAGGGGAAAAGGGTTACTTGTACTTGTATTTATGTCTGCTAGCCGAACGTTAGCATGGCCTTAGCCTGACCAAGACATTTCTTCATCACAGTGCTGAGAGCAGCGAAAGAAAACGAAGATGCCGCTCTTCTGCCCACCCGCTTTGGTATGACAATGTGATAGTTATGGGGAAAGGGTTTGTTGTTGTATTCAGCTAATGAGTTGTTGTGTCCCAGCTAATGACTAGCAGGCTGGGGCTGAGCCAAGCTTTTGTCTGAAGTTGACTACATGTCTAAATCCAAACAAGCGCAGAGAGCAATACTGAAAGCTTTCTGTGACTCCACTCCTGGTCTGTTTCACCATGGCATTCCGATTATGGCGGTGAGCTTGTCCTGTTTACTCTGGTGTAAGCTGTTAGGTTGGATGTCGCAGTAGGACCCGCTGCGGTTTACTTCGACCTACGCGCTGTTCTTGTTGAAATCAGGGCACAGAGCTTGTCTTGTGCAGAGGAGAGCTTTTTCCTCCTGTCCTGCAGTGTTGCCTTCCATTCACGCAGTAATAGCAAATAATACAGAGAGCATATTTTCCCCTCTACCTGCAGCTGAGTCTATGTGTATGTCTGTGTTTAACCAATCAGATGCGGTAAAACAAAAGCAGGAGGGGAGGGGGGATGACGCTGTTCAGGGTTCATCTCCACACACACAGAAGGAGACAGAGAGAGAGGGCAACATGTAGCTTTTTACATTTCAGTAACCACTTACTATACCTTTGGCTAAAAATAATAAACTACATACAACTGTGACAAATTCACTGCCAGAACACACATTTCAACAGGCATCCCAAATAGCTGTGGTCAGCCATATACTAGGTTTTTACCTAGTCTTAACCAGCCAACCTCAGGCCCTGTTTTGTGCATAAATAGGAGGCACATAAAAGGCAAAAATCCCCATATTTGCTTGACTTATTTGGTGGAAAGTTGGTGCCACTGATTTAAATCTCTCTTTTATATGCAGCGAAATATCCCAGCGTTTTACAACAAGCTGTTACCGTGGGAGCGAATGAGGAAAAACAACAATAACCTTTATGTTAATAAAGTTTTGTTTACTGCTGCAGAAATTCCAAACACAAAAATGCATTTAACCTTTGGCTTGGTGGAGAGCGTTTTGTTATTCAGAATTCACAAAAAAGGGTAATTGCAAACACCCGCTGTTTGTGAACCTGGATGGCTAATGTTTTCACAATGACGGCCTATGACACCATCGCCGCAAAGTATAGAGATATTTTTTGAAAAAGATGCAGCCGTCTTTCAGAAAGCTCACTGCTTTATTGTGTGGGTAAGCCAGCATTCACCTTTTGTGCTTATGTTTTGGTGGCATTCACTGATTGAATTCTTATTCTGCCAAGTTCTTCCTCTCTCCTCTTTTCACACATTTGACAAAAGCTCCTTCACACAGTGGGAGGAAGAGGAGAGGAGCAGAGAGGAGAGGGAGGAATGAAGGAAAAAGTATAGAGAAATTGAAGGCTGCTGCATGACGATTTTATTGAATGGTTAAAAAGAAAATGGACACAGGAAGATGGGAAGACTGTCTGATTCAAGAGAAAATGGTAGGCCTTTTTTGGATTCAAAGTGCATGGTACATCCTAAGATTATCGACTAGAAATGTCAGTAAGGAGGGAGAAAGCATTCACACTCGAGGAGCAGAAAGAGAGATTTGGAAAAGTAAAGAGAGAGGGATGCAGGAGGATCAAAACTAAGAGGGTAGGCAGTCAAGAAGTGGGACAAGAGGAGGACAAAACCAGCAGAAAGCATTTGTTTTTCAAGAAGCAGGAGGTAGAAGTCAAGGGCACTTCATGTGGAGGACTATATTACACTCACATGAGCACATACATGTTCAACCAGCGGACGATTTGGGAAATCAGAAGAGGCTCAGAGCAGAGTGGATGTCTGTGTGCACATGTTCAGGAGCATCTGCGTTTAGCCTTCAGCATTTTAACAGGCTGCTTGAAGCCCAGGGGAGAGTGGGAAGCGGGACTCTCCTGTACTACCTGTGTCTGGAATAAAAAAATCCATTCAGGCAGTCAACGTCTGACCTCCAACTGACTGAGAAAGCCCCCCCCCCACCCACCCACACTGCTCTATGGGAGAGGGTCGTCTCTCTGTCCTACATTTCTCAACCTTCCTCACTCATTGTGAGTTTCAGTGAGAGTCACTGATTTTTTGGCTTATTCCTGCCATGTAGTACACTGAAGGTTATTGAATGAACGGTTCACATTCAGCTCTAAAAAGAAAATTTGATTTCCCCGCTGTTCTGGTGACTGTTACCAGAAAAATGCAGGCCTTTTGATGTGCTTTCATGCACTTTCTCCCTGCTTATATTCTAGCGCAAAAAGATAAATCATGAAAAATCCTCCCTTTTTTTTTGTAGATTTTCATTTGACCTTTTCCACCTTCTTTTCATTTATTTAAAATTTCCTTTAACCCTTTATTTTCCTTAGTGTTCAGAACAGTGCTGGACCAGGAGGGAAATCTGGCTCTGGCATTTTTGGCCCAAACCAACCACCTAACAACCAGTCAAACATGCTGGTGACTGCACACTAGTGTTGTACTGAAGTCCACAGTATCCAAGACCAAGACTTCCCGAGACCAGAGTGCACCGTGACCGAGACAAGACCAAGACCATAAAAATCAATTTTAAAAAAAAACATGACGAAGGTTGAACAGTTAGAGAGCATTCTCTCCTTAATTTTAGTTTTCTTTTTAATAGATTTTACAGATAAAAACAAAGTATCTGCAACTCTTTCAAAGCACAACATGCAAAAATCTCAAATCTAAATAAACGAATTCAACGAACTTCTTGTAGAAAATAAATCTTTGTATGTATTTAATAGGGGTGTAACAGTATTTGTATTCGTCCTGTACCGTCACGGTACGGTATGGAGTAAACTCCATAAAGAACTGCATAACCGGAACGATGGCAACTGTAGACATGTCAGTACACGACTTTTGTGGCTTTTGAAAGAAAACAACTCAATGCTGTTCTTGCTTCTTCTTTTAATGATGTCAAGTTCTGATAAAATTTATGCTTTAGAAGCATCTACGCCAGTCTCTTCCGCTATAACTGCACCAGCCTCTTGTTGCTGCTTGTTTACGTCACGACTCTGCTGCTATGAAAGTACTGCCCCTTGATGCTGATTGGCCCTGTCACTTTCTAACCAGGCCCAAACGGTTCAGATGGGAGCTTTGCAAGATGGATTCGGCAATGAGAAACACGGAAACAGGCGTATCCATCTGCTTTGCAAGGTTAACCACTCATCTCAACGCAACAAAAATAAATTTTCCTTTTTTTTATGCTGAAGTGATTTTTTTTTCTTAGATTAAAACCTGTTTTCCCAAAACAGAATTACCCTTTTATCTGTAATGTTACCAGTGTGGATGGGCTTAACCAAACCATTTGGAAAGTAATAATAAAACATGAAAATAATTATGAGAAGAAGCAAAAAGTGGCAAATTTGGTAAAAGTGGGCAAAAGGTCACAAAAAAATCATTATAATGGCAAAAAAAGTTGCATAAAGTGGCAAAAATGGGTTGAAAGTGGTAAAGAGAAGTTGCAAAGTGAGAAAAAAAAACTAAAAAAATGTTATAAGAGGCAAGAAAAAGATGGTATAAAAGGGCATAACCAGCAAAAACATGGTAACAGCAGCAAAACAGAGTGGCAAAAATGATCAGAAAAATGGTAAAAAACTGGTTGAAAAGTTGCACAAAAAAACTTTAACATCCAAGCCTAATAAAATAGTTGTACATGCTTTTCAGCTGCAAAATGAGTTAACTGCCAAGATGTTTGCACTATTGCTACTAATCCTGCACACATGTATTGATATCATCAATAAATCCCAACCTTGGCCCATTCTCTGGGTTTTTCATGGCCCAGCCAAGTCTGTGGGAAGGCCAGTGTCCATGTATGACTTTTGTTTACAGTCCAACTTGCATCTTAAGAAATAAGAACAGAGTTGGTGTCTGTAAACAGTATCAAAGAGCAGATTGTTATTACTTACATGCAGATACCTGTTTACATACATTACATTAAGCGGAAATGTCAATAGAAATGCATTTTGGCATAGCCTAAGAGCAAATCACAGATAAGAGAACTGCCAGAATCTTTCGGCAATCTTTTAGAGTGAGTTTTAAAACATTTTTTCAAAGAATAGTTGAGGAATGAGTCCTTACTGGAGAAGGCCCCTGGAGAAGAAACTTTCCAGTCAGCCAAGTGTCACTACACAGAAAACAGCCACTGCCTTGCTATATGGGCGAGTGATTAGCTTTAAAGAAAATTAAACATGTATCACACCAGCCCCAGATCCACCCTCACTGTCTATGTAGAAAAGTTAAAAAAAAAAAAAAGATAATGCCAGTAAGCTGATGAAGTATAACTTTATTGCGCTTCTTTAAAAATTCTGCTTTTCACTTCCTTTTCTGAACTTGTATTTAATTTTTAAACTCATATTTTATTAGAGCTTCTCTCAAAGAGCAGCTGATGCTGCTGGTTCACTGTGCTGAAGCTTTATATTGAGTCCATGCTGAGCAGAGATTTTAAAAAATCCCAAATGAAATAGTGCTTACATGCATGAAATTGCATATATGAACATGAGTGCAACAACTGTGCATGAAAGACATGATGAAGATTGAAGCCCACATGAGCCAACACAAGTTTGGCTCCTAAATTTACTGCCTGTGCAGCTGTGAAATAGCTCTTTCATTAGTTTGTGTCTCCTGACATATTATAGAGCCACTAGGGGGCTCTGGGGAAGAGATTGCA
The DNA here is from genome assembly GCF_018320785.1 of Cheilinus undulatus. NCBI lineage: Eukaryota > Metazoa > Chordata > Actinopteri > Labriformes > Labridae > Cheilinus > Cheilinus undulatus. The sequence goes on from NC_054878.1 coordinate 21,998,819, forward strand.
TTGTAACCATTGCCACTTTACCAGGGTGAAAAATGGGTAATTCTCTAGCACAGCACTGCCCTTAAGCTCTGTGAGATCCTGTGTGCAATCATGCAGCGTAAGAACATGTATGTGTACATATATACGGATATGTGTGTGTGTGTTTGTACAGTCTCTGGGCTCTACAATCCATAAAAAGGAATGTTCCACCTTGCCCCTGATTTGAACCCCCTTCATCACGCCTTATTGTCTTCTATTCTCCTTTCACACAGACACGCAAACACACTAATCAGGGCCAGGCAGCCATTGTAAGAGGCAAAGGTCTGTGGGGCTGTTTGATAGCAGATTAGGCTGGCGTGTCAGACAAGAGACGGGGCCACACAGCAGGCAGTCACATGCTGATTCCACTCTCACAGACAAACACAGATTTAGGCTCAGTCTAGAAGAAGGAAAACATACAGGAGCACATGGGCACGCTGCAAAAGAAACTCAAGAAACCTTTTTGAAACCAGGCGTCCAAGGTCGGCACTGCTGTTGCAGCACAGGCAGTCAAACTTTAGAGCAGCAATTAATAGCAAGCAGTTTAATCACTAAAGAAAAGAGGCTTCTTTTTAAGTGAACTAACTTGTTCATTTTGGTCCAGATGATAGGACTGCAGCACAGCTTGTGAGGGCTGGAGTTTTGGGCGAACACGTTATCAGGAAGTTTGGTAGCGGCTGGCATCAGTCATAACCAATCTTATCACTGATGCCTTTACTTCCCTGAAAAAGCTGTGCACTCTGCATTTCCTGATGAGAGCAGCCTTCAGCACAGCTGCCACAAAAGACTCCCCCCAAGGTGATTTGATGTCCTTGTGCGGGGAGGTGCAGAGTCGACACAAGTAAATACACGGCGCCTTAAATTAAATTAACTTGGGAGGAGATAACGCTTTTGCTAGCCCTGGTGGGGTGGCTCAAGGAGAATTACTGCATTGTGGGAAACTCAGCAACACAAAACGAGTGGTATTAACAGGTGACTGTGACATTGGGACAACTAAAAGGCATTCATGACCCCTACAGAGGGAGTCACATATTGTAAGCATAACCTATTTGAAACACTTTTTAAAATTTGTGTAGCAGGTTTAAAAAACTGCCCTCATCCACAAGGTTGTTTTACGTGACTTTGCATTTAAAACCCAAATGACGTGGTTTTAGTATCTGACAGGGACGCCTCCCTGTGCAAGTCTTCTGGACTTGTTCAACTTAGAAAGAACCCTGGGCAGACCCAGAGCTCGAGGAGGGATTACTTAGCCCATTGGGCCTGGAATAACCTCAGCATCCCCCAAAAGGAGCTGGAAAACTTTGCTGGAAAGAGGGATGCCTGGGATGATTTACTTTGCTTCTACAACCAAGCCCCGGATAAACTGAAGAAAAATGGATGGATGGATGTTTAATGTATTTTTTTTAATAGGATATGTTCATAGACACAATTTTTTATGTCTCTGGCATCAGGCTAAAACCTATCTCCAACACCACTTTTCAAAAAATGAAGCGCATTTTTCAAATCGTTTAAAACCGAATGGTCATAGTCAGTATCTTTTTGACACCTTTTACTGTTTTAAAATGTGTGAAAACACACTGACAGATGTAAACGGTCACCAATAGAACTGTTTCATGAAAAAATAAAGAATAAAATGGTAAAAAACTGAGGTATGACATTTTGGCCCAATGCCAGCGGTGTTTGCAAATAGCATGAGTAACATGTCTATTGCATAACCCATGCTGTGCTCCTATGCATGTTGAAAGTACAATCTTGACATCAGAAATGCACCATGGTGCCTGATCTTAAGTGACACTCTCCCACTGAGCCTGTCCCAACCATCAAACCTGAGGAAAGTCAATAAAAACATCCATGTGGAGGTGAGATCACACTAACAGCTTGTCTGTGCATCCAGTAAAAACACAGCACCACCAAAATCCCGGCTGTGTGCCGTCACAAAATGAGAGCATCCCGGTATCATCTATCTTTTGACAATCAAAGCCTGATGTGTAATTTAAATTCATGAATGCTAATTCCGCTCTTACCTTGGCGCGACTTGCTGACTCAGACCTTTGACCCTCTGGAGCCATTTGCACATTGAAACTCATTAGAATTTATGATTTACATTTAAGTTGGTTTTATAGATGCATTACATACAATATGGAACATAGTGTCAAGTGCATTGTTTTCTAAATTTATTGGCAGGTTTATCCTGTTACATGTTGTAGTTGCAAGAGTAGAGACTGCTTAAATTTACTCTAAAACACATTCAGTTGTGGAAAGGATCTTTATCATGCAGGGCTACACATTTGGCTTTCTGCCATGTCAATATATCCTGCCTTAACCTTGCAAAGTGGATGAACTGGCCAGAATGCATATCTGTCATCAGACAGATCCGACTTGTAAATCTGAAACGGTTGTGCCTGGTCTGAGAATGGGTGGTCCAATTTGCATCATTTGAGAACAAGGTGGTAGCTACAGGCGGGCTGGGGTTGTGCTGCAAGCCACTAAACAATGGTGATCTGAAGCGATTAGCTCAGATGAAGCAATTGCAGCAGTTTTTGTTTGTTTGTTTGTTTTAAGATTATTTTTGGGAGTAATTGGTGTGGGAATGACATACAGCACACAGACTGTATCTTAGGGCGCACTCACACTTGGCGATCCGTACCGTGCCTAGGCCTGTTTCAGCCTAAAGTCTGGTACATTTGGCCAGTGTGAGTGTAATCTTTCTGTGCTTTGGCGCGGCATGCTTTGCTGCCCCTGCACGGAAAGAAGGAGGTGGGCCTAGCCACGGCTCAGATGCAAATGAGGAAGCACAAGTGTGGGAATGTGACATAACATGAAGTAACAACAAAAGGACCCACCTCAGAGTGCAGAGAGCACACCAGGCAGAAGCTGCATGCTAGAGACAGCAGGATTTTTTTCTAGAGAGATAGAGAAAACTATTTATTCGTCTCATTGTATTTCAACAAGTTACAAAGATTTTATCAGAGCTGAAGATATTAACTTCGCACAGCTCCACTACGTCCTCGTTCTAATGGATCCCAGCCCTGTCCACATTCCTGACCAGTTTCTAGCAAAGCGCTGCTTTAACGACTGTGAGAGGATTTTTGGTTTTTGAAATAAAGCTTCTTCCCTTGTTTGAGTCACAAACAGCAGCTCACAGGATAACAAACACCTTTCATCCTCTGTGCGTAAAGGAGAGTCTGCAAAATATGTGAACAAGTGTGTGTCAGGGTTAATCTCACTGCTGATTTAACCTCTCTTATAATGAAATTATAATGCCATACTATCATCCACTGAATTAATTTACCTTTGATTCTATTTCATGATATCAAGAAGTGAAACTGTGGTCTTGATCGCTGATGTTTGAACAGAACATCGTTTATTAATCCTGTGGCGTTTTCACCTCCAGCTCTCATCAGATGGTTAAAATTGCTCTCGTCACGGTTAAAAAACATTTAATCCTGCTCTGGACACAGACTGTCCTAGGACATGAGAGCTTGTTTGGTGCAACACTGAAAGGCATCCAAATTTACACAGAGAAATGGCACAGGGAAATGGCGCATAAAGGAATGCCAGGGGGATTCCAATAGTACACAGACACACAGAAGAATGGCTGTAGGGGCTTATACGAGTTAAAAAGTCCAGGTTTCATGCAGCAGAAGTGCTTGGAACTCTGATCAGTCTCCAAATTGTATATGCTGTGAGCCACAACTCTCCGCTGTGAACCCGCCTCTCTCTCTCCTCACTGGGCTCTGTATAGTTAACTTGAAATAACTCCGATGTCAGATCAGATATTGTATAAATCTGTTGCTGTTTTACAGCCTAAAAATAATACTTATATATACTGAGTCATCAACATGTATAAGTTCATCAACGGTGGAGGCTTCGTGTGATGATGTCGGTGTGTGACATACTTGTGCTCAGGCCTGGATGTGTTGAGCAGTGTGAGTGCTGGCCAAAAGGGGGACAGGGGAGGGGGTCAAATGGGCTTCAGCATGGTTAGAATATGGCACGGTACGGATGGCCTAGTGTGAGTGCCCCCTTAAGGAGGCCAATCAGATTTCAGGGGGCCCTAGTCGGCCCTGGCTACTACTAGCTCTAACCCTAGATCCGGATTGGTACTGCTATTTCCTGTCATTATCCATCAGGGCATTATAAATCAAGATATTGTTGTTCAGTCAGGAACCCTCTTGTCATGGATCTGAACCATTTATTGCCAAATGGAATACACTTAGAGTTGGTGTTATAGCTCTGCTTTTCAGAGTACTCTCTGGGTTAGCCAAGCAGCCTGCTTAGGCTTTCCAGGGAGTGCATGCAAAATCCCCCACATGGGTAAATACATACATAGAGACTTGAAAGGGTACAACATGGAGACTTAATAGGAGGAGGCTGGGGTGGAGGAGGCAATATTTCAGACAGCAGCGACAAGGTAGCATAGGAGTAGCAGGGATAAGTTAGAGTGGAGACGTAATTTAAATACACCACCTTTTTGCTAAACACGCGCTGTGACTGGTTGAGTAGGGTTGGGAATAGTAATTCGAGCATCAGCCTGTCAGCTGATAACAGCTGGGCATTTGACTTCTGTGTCCTGCATGAACTTACGCAAACTTCATTTATTTTGTTTGCCAACATGTTTGAATTTTCAGTGTTGTCTCAGTTTCTTCATAGAAAAAACCCCAAATTAATAAATTCTTCTTGTCAAAATGTTTGTTAACAGAATTTACAGGGTACCTCGTGCTGAAACTAAGATGTACAATACAGTCACTATGGCCCAGGAGCCACCCCAGTATTGGATATATTTTACAATAATCTCGGAAACCTCCAGTACAAAGTATTTGAGAAGGGAAGGACTTTTCAAAAATTTCTCAGAAGGTGATTGGACAAACATTCTTTCTGACACATTCATTTCAGGCCAATCGGAGCAACAAGACAAAATGAGGTAGCAGGCATGTAAGGCTCTGGTAGTAAGGCACTGTCGTAGTTTATAAACAGTGGAGCTTATTGGTGGATCAAACTCATTATGAGGCCAGTTGCAGGAAGAGCAAAAACACCCTCTCTGCCTTTGTTTTATTAAAGGAATGTGGTCCAGTACAAAAAAACCTGCTGCTATACTACAGCTACATCCAAATTAATTACTACACTAGTGGCAGCCATTGTATTTACCCGCTTACAATACAACTAGAATCCAGCCATAGCTACTGCCTAGTTCTCTTCAAATGGCATTGATTGGTCAGATTCGTGCTCAGACTGGGCATAATTGTTTCAAATTGGAGCTTTACAAGATGGATTTGCCTGATGACAATCATGGAATCTGGCTTCTACAAAAGAATCAACAGAGAGCAGGCTGGAACATGAACATCAACAGAGAAACAATACATTGAATTTATCATCCATTCTCCTTTCAGTCAGCAGTTTTCATTCAGCCAGATCTTCGGTCAACAGTTTGAATCAAACAACTGTATTGACAGAGGGTAACACAAATTGGAAGAAAAACAAAGTTAATGGGTGTTAATGTGCTTTGAAAACAGGATGATGAATGTGTTTTGGTTAAAACAGCCAAGGAGGAGGAGGAGGAGGATAATCACAGTTAAGGCCGCTGATCTCAGAGCACTAATTATTTTAACCTTTATTTATCTGGGTGAGGTTTGCTTACACACATTGACGTGTTGGAGCTGCCAGCTGGAGTCTGCAATCTCATCCACTAAGAAGTCTGTTGATGCACTGAGGTTCTGTTTTCGTAGACACTGTGGCATCAGATGTTCTGTCACAGGAGAAGACAAGGGGTTATATGAAATAGCATCTAATATTTTTCCTTTATCGATTCTGTTTTTTGACTTTCTTCTAGTTTTGTAGGCTCAAATGGACTATCATTGGGAAAAAAAAATCATCCAAAACGGCAACATCAGTGCCATGAATGAGACCTGTGCACCAGGATTCATGGATGTTTAACTGTTGTACTTACACAGTCTATGTCAAATTTTTGCCCTGAAATGCCTTAATTTAAAAAAATGACTATGCCATAGAACAGGACATGTCCTTGCATGGAAGCAGCCACGATAGGGTCACCACAACAATAGCTTTCAGACTGGCTATCAGACAGAGGCCTGGAGGGCAAAAAGAGTTTAATATAGTGGCAGCTTCATGGAGCTGTGGCACGGGGCATCCTAATTCTCTATCTTCTTAAAACAATGCATCACCTGACAACCCCAGAAATCTGAGATTTTTATCTAAACAGGAAGGTTTTGTCAATTTGGACCCTTATACAGTTCCACAGACACTATTTAAATAGCTTAAAACAGGAAAGTCCCTGCCAGAACTTTGCCTCAATAATGGAGAGGGCCCTGGCCACAGACCATGCATCCCTGATGTCCACTCTCACAGACAGTTTATCTTAGACATCATATATCTTAGAAATTAGCCATAAATTGCTGGTAAAACTTTTTTCCAGTTCAAGATTTTTTTTAATTCAACTTCATTCAGAAACAATGTCAGGCAGTTACATTCATGAAATAACCACATTGCAAACATTAGAGACTAAAAAACATTTCATAAAAAAACTGAGAAAAGGTCAGAAAAATAAATCCAGGATTAAATTATGTGTTAGGAGTTTTAGGAATAGTTACTTAGTGTTCCACTTTAGTTTTATTAGCTTTAGCTAAAGATAATATAGCTATGCTAACTATATAGTTAACATTACAAGGTTAGCCAGTGTAGCTAAGTTAGCTTTGGCAACATGAGCTTTAGCAAATGTAGTTTAAGATTACGTAGATATGTAGAAAACATACCTATGTAGCTTACAAAGCTGCTATGTGGGTGTAGCTTTAGCTATGTTTGCTACATAGATAACATACCAATCAAACTTACATACACTATATTGGCAAAAGTATTCACTCACATGACATGCTTCGCATATGAACTCAAGCGACATCCCATTCTTAATCCAAAAGGTTTTATATGACATTGATCCACCTTTGCAGCTACAACAGCTTCAACTCTTCTGGGAAGGCTGTCCACAAGGTTTAGGAGAGTGTTTATGGGAATTTTTGACCATTCTTCCAGAAGCGCATTTGTGAGGTCACACATTGATGTTGGACGAGAAAGCCTGGCTCCCAGTCTCCTAATTCATCCCAAAGGTGTATTATCGGGTTGAGGTCAGGACTCTGTGCAGGCCAGTCAAGTTCATCCACACCAAACTCTCTCATCCATGTCTTTATGGACCTTGCTTTGTGCACTGGTGCACAGTCATGTTGGAACAGGAAGGGGCCATCCCCAAACTGTTCCCGCAAGGTTGGGAGCATGGAATTGTCCAAAATCTCTCAGTATGTTGAAGCATTCAGAGTTCCTTTCACTGGAACTAAGGGGCCAAGCCCAGCTCCTGAAAAACAACCCCACACCATAATCCCCCCTCCACCAAACTTTACACCTGGCACAGTGCAGTCAGACAAGTGCCGTTCAACCACCAAACCCAGACTCGTTCATCAGACTGCCAGATGGAGAAGCGCGATTCATCACTCCAGAGAATGTGTCTCCACTGCTCTAGAGTCCAGTGGCGATGTGCTTTACACCACTGCATCGACGCTCTGCATTGCACATGGTGATGTATGGCTCGGATGCAGCTGCTCGGCCATGGAAACCCAGTCCATGAAGCTCTCTACGCACTGTTCTTGAGCTAATCTAAAGGCCACATGAAGTTTGGAGGTCTGTAGCGATTGACTCTGCAGAAAGTTGGCAACCTCTGTGCACTATGCGCCTCAGCATCTGCTGACCCCGCTCCATCATTTTACGTGGCCTACCACTTCGTGGCTGAGTTGCTGTCGTTCCCAATTGCTTCCACTTTGTTATAATACCATTGACAGTTGACTGTGGAATATTTAGGAGCGTGGAAATTTCAAGACTGGACTTGTTGCACAGGTGGCATCCTATCACAGTACCATGCTGGAATTCACTGAGCTCCTGAGAACGACCCATTCTTTCACAAAACTTTGTAGAAACAGTCTGCATGCCTAGGTGCTTGATTTTATACACCTGTGGCCATGGAAGTGATTGGAACACCTGATTTCAATTATTTGGATGGGTGAGTGAATACTTTTGCCAATATAGTGTAGTTCCTTTTGAGCTTAGCTTAGCAAAGTGAGCTTTAACAAATATAGAAAAAGCTAACATAGCTATGTTGATAACAAACATAGGTAGCCTACATAGCTGCTTTTTGAGCTTAGCTTTAGCTACATTTTCTGCATACAGTAGATAACATAGCTAGATAGCTTACATAGCTGCTTTGTGAGCTTAGCTGTAGCTACGTTAGCTACATAGATAACTTACCTAAGTAATTTACATAGCTGCTTTGTGAGCTGAGCTTAAGCAAAATGAGCTTTAACAAATATAGATTAAACCAACATAGCTTTGTAGATAACATATCTACGTAGCTTACATAGCTGCTTTTTGAGTGTAGCTTTTGCTACATCAGCTATGTAGCTAAAGGGTGGGGGGTAACTCCATGTTATAAAATACAAGTATTTTAAGACATTGTCATTACAATCCCTGCTGGTGTAATGGTCAGGCATCCGAATACTTTTGTCCATACGGTGTATCGCCTTGTGTAGCGTAGGATTTGGGCCCCCAGAAAATAAAATTACATAATCCTCATTTGGCTGTCTTTCCTGGCTTTCTTCACTTCCATCATCCTCATTTTGCCCTTTACACCTGTTTTTCTTCCCCTCCACCATCCGTATTTCTACAATCTTTATCTACTTTCTTCTCCTCTATCTTCCTCATATCCCTCTTTATCCCATCTTTCTTCTTCTCCATCATAAACATCTTGCTCTTTATCCCTGCTTTCTTCTCCATTCTCCACATCTTTTTTTCTCCCTATCTAGGAGACTATTAGGAGAGCCCCCCCCCCCCCCTTTGTTTTGATTCAGAATGTGAAGTCCCTCTGGTGGTGGAATTTACATACTGTGTGATTAAGAGTGCAACATTCATCACTGGATGAAGAAACTTTTAGCCCTCAGACTGCACCTTAAAAAATAGCAAAGCTAATCATGCCTCTTTGATGGCTCTGATCATATTGCACAGCTGGCACTGTGTAAAAAGCAGTAATATAACATCTGTGTCAAACACTGCGACCTCTGCCTGACCTCTTTGATACTGCTCCCAATCTTTCACACCGACACACTCACACTCGCACACACATGGTCTGCTGGTGTTGCTGATGTTGGCACATTTGTGCTTTGGGACAAGAGCTGCTTCATTGGCACTGATTACCGCTTTATCCTTCCCCTGCAAACAGCAGCCAACATCAGCCTGCATACCAATGGACTACACCCACCAGAGAGAGAGGGAGGAGAGAGGGGGAAGATGGAAAACTAGCTAACAGAGAATTAAGAGGAAAGAGGAAGAAGAGGAACTAGAAGTAAGCAAGCCAGTTCAATATGGCGGAGGTTTGGGGGTTCCACTGTATGATTCTAAGTCAGCCCCCATAAAGGGGATATGCAACCCCATACCTTTTGAAAGTGTTGCTGTTGTCCTTTCACATAATACATAGTTTCCCCACTTCTGCATGGTAAGATTAAATTAACAGGTACATGTTAAGTTAATAATGAATTTAACACATTTATATTTTTTTGTTTAATGAATTACTAAGATAATAAAAATCTACCTTCACACAGGTATTTCAAATGTATTTGAATAATAGGTTTTAATTTAATAGTGTCTGTTTTAGGATAAAATGTAGATTTCCATCAAAACATTATTATTTTGAAAATGAAAGGCTATGAAGGATGAGATACCAGATAAGTGGACCTCTGAGGAGCTGGACCTGGACACTGATGAGTTTGACTGGAGGTGGCTGGGATGGGGGAGGGTTGCAGCGATCACACTAAAACAGCAGTTTGACAGCTGAGGGGAGAAGAAAGGTTATAAAATTTGACAGTAGCAGGATGATTTGTTAAGAGAGGTCATTGCAGAGTAGAATTGGTTTAGTGTATGAGCGGACATAACCAGCTGATTACCAGAGCAGGAAAGGAGAGAGAGCAGTGGAAAGGGAGAGACATGAGTGATGATTAATGAATGAAAGGATAAATGGAAATGAAAAAACCTTCCTGCTTAAACTTAAGCTAAGCTTCATTTGAATAAGTGATATCATCTGATTTATGTGTTTTTATATTTAAAATCCATTCCTGGTGATGCATATAGATTTAAATCTCCCTTTTCGCTTTCAAGCAGAACTACATCAACTTTAGAAGTGTCTAAATACGATCAACTCTGGGAGTTCAGTGTCCTCTTGTTTTACAGTTTATTTTAATTTGGACATCTTGTTACTTTTCTTCGCACTCCTGTGTGCCTTTTGTGATTGCACATAGCCTTGAAGTCTCATGCCCTTACAGTATATGGGCATTAAAATGGGATTTTTTTTCTTTGCTAGTTAGAAAGGGTGAGTCCAGTATTCATTAGTTTGAGAATGCTAGTGCAAACGCTTTAACTGCTTAAAACACATCATGAATTTACAGCTGGCTTCTTTGTCTCAAGAACATACTTAAGAAAAATCTCACAAAGACAAGCAGAGGTTTTACTCTGACTGAGAGCGAGCGACCTTAAACACTGGAAGCATCTGGAGCACTGTGCAGCCCTGAGCGGCTTGAGATGAGAAGGCAGAGATCATGGGAGAACTGTATGTCAATAGCAGTGTATTTGCCTTTTTTAAAGTTATATTTTGGGGCTTTAAATGACTTTATTTCTAGAGAGGAGGACAGTGAATAGAGTCAGACACAGGGATGAGAGAGTGGGGGAGCTTTAGGCCACATTTGAACCCAGGCTGCTTGTGAACATGAGGCGTGACCTAACCTTTAGGCCATCCGCCTTTTCGGGATTGATTTATACCATGGGTTAGTACAGTGGAAAGTTCATCTTTGCTACAAAGAATGTGTGATTTCATTTAAAATTCTGTGATTTCCCACCTCAAATGTTAACTTTCTTTCACTGAAGGCACCCTAGCAGCTCTGATCTTCTGACTTCCCATTGACCTTTTGCTTGTGCCACATGGAGACGTAATTTTAATATAGTCATTATTTATAATCAGGAGTCCGAGCATTGTGTTTTATTTTGGGGTTGACCGATAATTTGCATGTTTGTGGCTGTTTGGATCTAGCACTGAAAAGACCTGGCACTTACCTTGAGCGAAGGAGTGGTGCTTCTGGGATGCACTGGAGACAGGCCAGAGCAGGCAGTGGAATTGCAAAGATTGACTTGAAAGGGTGGGGGAAATTAAAATTAGGCCGCACATAACGGGAAAGCTATCCAGGGCCCAGCCAAGCAGGGGAGGGGCTCCTGAAAAGCATCCAGTCTAAATTTAAGCTGTGAGAACTGTTCAATTCAATTTTTTTAAACCTTAATAACAACCACTTTTATCAAAGCAACAAAGCCTTTATTCATTTATTCATTATGCATGCCATGGTATGTTAGCCTTGCAAAGCAGATGGATAGGCCCGTTTCCGTGTTTCTCACTGGTGAATCCATCTTGCAAAGCTCCCGTCTGAACTGTTTGGGCCCGGTTAGAAAGTGACAGGACCAATCAGTGATAAGGGGCAGTGCTTTAGGGCGCGGCAGAGCCGTGACGTCAACAAGCAGCAACAAGAGGCCGGTGCAGATGTGGCAGAAGACAGCATGGATGCTGCTAAAGCGTCAGTTTTATCACAAATTGACAACATTTCTTCTTTCAAAGGAGAACAAAGAACAGCATGTGAGTTTTTTTTTTTTTTTTTTTTTTTTCAAAAACAACAAAAGTCGTGTACTGACATGTCTACAGTCGCCATGGTTCGCGTTATGCAGTTCTTCATGGAGTTTACTCTTTGGTAGCAGCTATGTCGCCTGTTTTGTTGCTCTGATTGGCTCGCAAATATGTGACAGACAGAACATACATCTAATCACCCTCTGAGTATTTTTCAAAGGTTTATGGGTTGGAAAAAAGTGTCCTAAGTTTGGCAAAATGGGTAAAAAGTACATTGCTGTCAGTCCAGAGTAAAGATTGAATTCAGCATTTCTGCCCTTTCCTGCGCACAGGTTTGTGAAAGGTAAAAGTCTTCTGAGAGCACGAAGTGGAAGATTGAGAGGACGTGAATCCGCAGAAGTTAACATTCACGGCCACATCGATGGGCTTCAGATGTGTCAGACGACGGCCCCCTGAATGAGTCACAGTCCACAGTCTGAGGAGAGCTGATAAGACCTGACGGAAGACCTGCCTTTCAGCAGGAGACAGATGGAGCTGGAACAAAACGAATGACATACACACACACAACCTGTCCACACATACACACACACAGAGTCAGACAAATAAAGAGGATTAGGGAAATTATATAAAAGTAAATTAATAGAATTATGGTGTCCATCACATTTCTGTATGTGGTGATCGACTCTAATTTGTCCAGAAAGAAAAGCTTTAGGTAAAGCAGAAGTATAAATACAGTTCCTGAAAACAAAAATAGAATTGAACAGAAACTTTAGTTCAGAAATTATAATTTACTCTCAGTCAAAGAAACTATCACATACTGTTTCACTGATTCTAGATGGACATGTGCAAAGACAAACAGCCCAGGGTGACATTGTTATGTGTCACAGTTGGACAGAGAAGCATGGGGGGAGACTTCTGGAACTGGTGTTACACAGAAAAATACTTTTGCCAATTCAATTCTTCCCATTGGCACAGAGAGCATTTTGTGACCAAACTATTCCAATTACTCCTCCTGTTGAATCACAAAATGTCTCGGGACAGCTTGTCGCCATATGTGACAGCTTGGCCATGAACCAGAGTGTTTAAACCAGAGAAAGAGTCAAACAGTTTTGATGTAACGAATCTTCTCTACTGAAGCTATACTGTTACAAAAGAAGCATCTTTAACCAACCAAAGTCTAGTGTAGCAAAATCAACCATCTCTAAATGTCTCCCTCCTCTTGGTTTGGGAAAACAGATGTCACTTTGATATGATGGCAAACATCCTCCATTTGAGGCACAAATAATATGTTGGGACAGCCTAATTGATTTCATGTGGGACTCTTGCCATTAATGGGGTTATTTAAGCTGTAATTTGAGCCATTAGTTGTTATCTTGTGAAAATCAACATCACAAATGCAAAGTCTGTCAGAAAGAGGAAAAATGAAACTGAAAATGGCTTCAGTTCATTGCTGCGACAGCTTGAATATAAAACAAGATGAACTCAAAACTTACATTTTTACAAGGATTCCTGTAATGTTTGCAAACTCAAGATCATAAACTTTTTCAGATCAGAGTTCTTTTTTTAATGACATCCTTGTTTTTGTCCATCTATCAGTCTTTATCTCAGCAGATAAATGGCTAAAATTCTAGCTAAGTTGTGCTACTGCTGTTTGTATTTTTGATGTTTTGACTTGAGTCAGTTTGAGTTGTAAAATGTATGAAACATAACTTTATAATCAAAACATAAAGATGTATTTTCTAACATCTGAAAAACCACCAATGATGTGTGCTGACAACAGTTTCCTTTGCTTTGGTTCTTGCACTCAGTTACTAATGTAGAAGGAAGAGTGATTGCTGACAACATTCTTTTCTTTGAACTTCGTGCTTGATCACTACTGTTGAAGATAAACCGATTTGCTGACACTATTCTTTTCTTTGAACATCACACTTGATCACGACTGTTGAAGGTAAAGTGATTTGCTGATGACATTTTACTTTTCTTTGGACATTCCACCCGATAACTACTACAGAAAACAATGTGATTTGCTGATGATATCCTCCTTTTCTTTAGATCTTTCTTTAGATAACTACTACAGGAAGTCAAGGGGTTAGCCAGGTATGTTGGCAATACAAATTAGAGTTAAAGTAGACAGTAGATTCCACTTTCTTCAATGAAACTTGCTATCAGATCATGCTATCTAGATGTTGCACAATCTTGGGGCAAACCCAGGCACAAGGTGCAAAGTGTGCCTTATTATACAGTAGGTATAATCAGTGCTTTAAGTAGGCCAGTACAAATCGGTACGCATTACTGGCACTTCTAAATTTTACCCCTTGGTGTACCGGGACTTTTTTCCAGCATACCAGGACGTTTCCAGCATTCTCATGCTGTCAGTACCTCTCCCCGACCTCTCTACAATTTACAGCTTGTATTTGTTGATAAAAAAAAGCAGCTACAGAAAAAAAAACGTTGTTTTGACCCACAACGCCTGCTGTGCCACGTCATGACGCACTTCACATTGTGTACTATGACTCCCGCCTCTGTGTCTGCATTCACATGGATGTAGGTGTCTCGGATGAGAGAGGAAAAGCGGAGGGATGAGATCACAGCTGTGATGTCTGGCTGGCTCCAAAAGGGCTCAAAGAGGACACGAACCGGAGCAGAGTTGGATGATGACAGTAGCGCTCTCTAACAGTCCTTTACTACACCCCCCTAAAACGGACCTTGGACGCCATTAGCTGGCATTAGTGCATCCAGGCGGAGCCTACTGCTGCACGAACACCTGTTGCTACAGATACTGCCACCGAATGAGACGTCAACAATAACATGATTCAAGATGAGTGGCCAGACTGTTGGTCAAAGGATCAAGAGCACTATTTTTACTCACAGAACAACTGGCTTATTGCCAAAGACAGAAAGCTTGGCTGCAAGGTATGTTGCAAAGTCGGCTCACTGGGTGCTCAGACAGAGCAAGGACTTAGAGTGTCAAGTGAGTGGGTGTTTCATCTCTGCATTTTGGGATGACAAGGAAAAAAACTAAATCAATTGTAGAAGAAAATCAAAGACCACAGAGATTCAAGATCCCACTTAAAAGAAACAGAGGTTGAAAAGATGACATCTTACATTGAAATGAAAAAACATATTAAAGACATGCAGAAGGCTGAATATGATACAACCTGTAGAGTATTTAGGACAGCTTATAAAATTGGTAAGCATGGGCGTCCTTTTACTGATATGCCAACTGATGTAAGACTGCATGAGTTAAATGGAGTGAGCATGGGCCGAGTTTTACACTCAAACAACACTTGTGCTGAAATCATTGACCATATTTTAACGGACATGAAAAAGAAAATACTTGATGATATAGTCAAAAACTGACGAAAACTGTGTGCTGATTGATGAGTCCTACACAATCAGTGGTAAGTCTGTGTTGAGGGTCTGTTTGAGGGCAGCTATTGCTAACACAGAACCAGACACAATATATTTTGAGCTGCTTGAGTTGGATAGGACCACAGCAAATGATATTGCAAAGACACTGCTGGGATGTCTTCACAAACATGGCTCTGATGACCAGTTATGGGCGAGTGTTTTGTGGCTTTTGCATGTGATGGAGCATCTGTGATGCTGGGCAGAAGAGCAGGTGTTTCTACACAGCTTTGTTCAAAATTTCCAGACCTGTTTGTGCGGCAATGCTTGAACCATCAACTGGAATTGGCTGTTGGAAATGTCCTAAAGGAGGTCTGTGGAGTTAACCATTTCAAGATTTTCTTTGGCAAGCTGTACAGTCGATATCATGCTTCACCTAAAAAAGAAGATGTCAGTGTGCACAGAGCGTTGGTCAGCATCTTCTTATCATAGGACACGTCCTGACTGTCCACTAGGTAGCTTCAAGTGAAAGAACTGTAAGAGCTGTTTGGGAGAGCTACAAAGTGCTCCAGGTGCACCTTTCTACTGCAGCTAATGATGTGAGCAGCAAGAGCAAAATACAAGGAACTCCATGATGTTCTCACCTCTGTGTCCTTTGTTTTCAATCTTAGAGTCATGCATGATGCCCTCATAGAGCTCAGGGATCTGTCAAGGGTGCTCCAAAAGAGAGACATGACACTGCCTAAAGCAGAGAAGCTGCTGGCTTGACAGATTTGAGTGTCTGACTCCATGGTGTCATCCCCAAGCCTGTACACAGAAGCTGCTCTTCAAGCTCAGAAAGAAAAGTCTTTCAAGAATGTAGCTCTTCATGAAAATTGTAATTGTAAGGATCAATGTAGGGCAGTTCTTTCCCAGTATGGCAGAAAATATAAAACGTAGGATGACTCCATTAACCTTCTCACATGTCATCACACAAAGCTCATGCACAGAGGTGAACACTAGCTGATGAATGATATGATGGTTCTTCAGCCAAACAACTGGCCTGAGGGAAAGCTGGACATACGGCATGGGATGCAGAGGTGCTCCACTTGAGTGACAGGCTGAAAGTAGAGGGAAGAGGAAGTATCCAAAGATTTCAGGAATACAAGAGCAAAGGGGATCCAGGACACCAGCTGGCCCGAAGCCACCATTTAAAGCCATCAACACTACTGCCATGCCCACCAGTGAATGTGAGCAAGCCTTTAGCGAGCCTGAGGAACTCCAGTGCTATAAGCAGGCTTTCGAGCCTGAATTTTATGAAATGCAATGGACCACGATTAGAGCGGTTCAATCGACAGGTATGTAAGGTCATGGCTGGCAAAGGGGAGATCTGCTGATGAGAGGGCTTGTGAAGCACCAAACCAATCAAGGAAAGATGACCCCAAGACCTGCTGGAACCTTTTTTAAGTTGATATCTTAACTCTAATGAAGGTCATCACTGTTGTCATATTTTGTAGATACAGACTGCTGTTTTTCAGAGTGAGGATTAATATTTAACATTTTTGTAAACATTTATACTGTATGTACACACTTTGCTGATGTATTTCAATAATTTAAATTACTTAAAGTGGCACTTAAAAATTCCTGTTGTAACAACATTTCCACACACATTCAAAGCTGAAATATTTCTTCATCTTTTTGCTTTCTCTTTCAGCCACTTCCATCTCCTATCTACACCTATCCCTGCTATGTGATGGACGTGGAGTCAGCTTGCATTGACTGCATTCAGGTGATCTCTGTTTCACTAGTTGTGAGACGACTAGCACCAACTGTCTGGACCGCTGTTGAATTAGATCAGTCACTTTAAAGGGGGTGAATGTGCACTTACTTATTTAACATCATATAGATTTACTGTATAAGATTTAGTATAAACCCTGTTTCCTGTTGCAAAAGAGCACATGTTTTTTACCTCTGCCAAGGAGGTTATGTGATCAGCAGGGTTTGTTAGTTTGTTTTTTAGCAACATAACTCAAAAAAATTACGGACGGATTTTGATGAAATTTTAAGGAAATGGCAGAAATGGCATAAGGAAGAACTGATTAGAGTTTGGGAGTGATCCGGATCACCGTCTGGATCCAGGAATTTTTTTAAAGGATTCTGTACTATTGGGAGATAGGGCTAATGGCAGAGGTCGCTCTCCGAGTGCTTTTCTAGTTTGTGTGTGTGCTCTTTGAAGATTGTGAATATGAGACAAGTGTTTTTTTGTTATAAGCAACTTTCTTCATGTTTCAGTCAAGCTTTATTTTGTGTAAAGATACTGGTGGCTTGGCTCACTACACTTTCTAAATAGTTTACCCAGAACTAAGCAACACATAAAATTCCTAAAGGGAATGCAATAAACCAGTGAGACTATGCATTTGAAAGTGTTTGGGGGAATAATAAGAAAAAGAAATTGCTGTCAGCAAAACTTCAATCCTGAGTTTGAATTAACTTTCAGAAAGAATAAAACCCCATCATTTTCATTAATTGGTATTGTGCCAGTGCTGATTTTCTTCTATAATAGCTTATTATGGGGTTTAACCAAGCAGACACTGAGGTCATTGCTCTACTTTCACACTACAATAACAATTATAATCAGTTTGAAAAAAAAACACCACAAAGGAGAGTCATAACTGTGATTATATGATGCTGATGATGATGATGATGGTGATGTCTGCCATCTGCAGCACCTTGCATTCATAAACAGAAGACAGGAGGGTATAATTGCTTTCACACGTCGTCTCCTAACAAAAATAACACCATATTCTTGTTAACATGTGTCTTATTTCACTTCTACAACATGTTGGACATATGTTGAACATTTCAGTAGGGGCAGAATAATTACAACATTCATTCCAGCTATATACTGTACATGTGCAACTAGTCTGACAAATTATTATGCAGCATGATTATTATGTACTGTGACACATTGACAGGGGTGGTAACTGTCCAGTAATTTTGAGCAGCTACAATGTCCGTGTGCTAACTGACTGTTACTCAGAGAAACAGCACTGCTGTAAACACAGAAGCCTAGTATAAAAGTATAAAAATGTGACAGGATACCACGTATTCATTTCAACAAAATGGTTTCAGTTTCCTCCTAGGAGACGATTTTTTTGTTGGTGGATGGGTTTTTAGAAAAAGTATTACAGCAAGAACAAAGAATCCCCTGCTTTAAAAGGAGAGAAATACAGCAGCCCATGAGGGCAAACAACCACATAAAAAAAAAAACAATCATTTTCAGAAACATATTTTATCTCATATAGTGTTTATCTTTAACACTGTGTTATTCTTTTACAAATTAAAATGTACTTTTATCACAATGTGCTATTTTTCTTTTACCGGGATTGTTGAGCTGAAGCATTTTTAATTATTGTTACAATGCAAATCATTTTCATATTTAAATTAGTTTGTTGCCTTACATTTAACTTATGTGGCAATACTGTTCAACCTCTTCCAAAATGAAACAGAAGCGCTAACTCCAAGATAGGTTGTGCTTTTGACGTGGAAGCACACATTATATTTCACTTATAACCATTCGCTCCTATTGACAGGAAGTAACTAGCTCAGTGGGTAACTTCACTTATGGTGCTTGAGTGTTTAACATCAAAAACAACAAAAACAATCCACCGGAATCACGAGTAAAGGAATTCCAACAGTGATCACCGCACAACAGGTAATTTTAACACATCTAAAATAGATGTAAAACTATGCCCATGGGCCTGATTGGAAAACTGTCCACCGCCAGATTTGAAATGAAAGTGGTCAAAAAAATGGACTCGCTACAGAGTCCAACTAACACTAAATGTTTAACACTGAAATGTTCATTCTCCCATTTTTGCTGTGTCGGGCTTCCATAGCCCACACATTTAGAAATAAGACAATCCAAAAAGACATCTTGTGATTTCAAATAGATACTACAGACGGATACTTTTCAATTTAAAAATAGAGCAACAAGCCCAAACAAATGCATAACCAGCTCACATCCTACTTATTGATCAATGATGCCAAGTCAAAGATTCACAAACCAGTAAAACTACTGGAACAGAAAAATGCCACAACCAAGAAACTGCAAAATACTGAACTTTCAGTAATCATAAAAGATAAACAGAAAAAATCTGAAAAAGCTTATAACAACAGCTACATCATGCCACATTGTAAAAACTCAAATCTCAACAAGTATACAGTATATATTAAATTTTTTGACAACAATGTGTGATTGCTCGTATCTTAAAGTAGTCATTCAGTGTTTCTGAAGTGGGGGTGTGTGAGGTACTCATCAGTAATGAGTGAATTAGCCAAGTACAGAAGATGTCTGTCAGCATGGCCCTTTTAAGAAGGAAACATCTGGAGTGCTATCACAAAGTTAGACTACTTATCAAAGCAGATGGGGCTGTTTGTGCCACACAATGTCGCTAATTTGATCACAACAGCTAAAAGAGAGAAAAAAGCTCTTCTAAGTGCTCTACTTTTCCTCATCAAGTCACTTGGCATCTTTTTAAAACTACATTTTTGGGCACTTTGTGCCTACATTCACAGAGAAGGACAATGGATAGAGTCAGAAACAGGGATTAGAGAGTGAGGGTGAGACATGTAGGATGGAGACACAGGCCAGACCAGAAAGATCTGTTTATCTGACACTAATTTAGCTCTCTCAGAATTGAAATACATTCTAAAACTTGAGAAATAAAATTGTATTGAACTTCCATTTAGGATAAAGGTAAGGGTCAGGATACCAAAAGTTAAAAGTTAAAAATCTGATCTGCAAAACCTATTTTGAAACTTTTAGTAAAGCCAAGAAAATAATCTGCTCATAGGAAAAAAGCTGGGCATTCTTGAAAATATTCTAACACAGCAATCTTAGCTCAGTTAGCTCAGTTAGCTATGTAAGCTAGATTATGCACAGTGCTTAACAAATTTTTTAGACCACCCTAACCCTAACCAAAGTAAGGTTTATGCCACAGCTGCCCTAAATTAACAGCATTGGTAATTACCAAAATCATTTTTTATGTTTCTGCAATGGTTAATACATCAATATGTAGAAGCTCTTTAAAGCTTCAACATTTTGGCAAATTCACCCATTGCCATAATTCCTATAGTCTTAGTAACAGGTTCGTTACCTTCAGTTGTAGGTGCAAGCTATTTTTAGATCGCCGCTGCCGAGTTTGGACCTGCTGTGCCAACTCAATGTAAGCAGACGGTATTCTGGCTTTCCCTCATCAAACTTGTCAAATACACAATCCAACAACTCCAAAACGCACTCGCCGACAAGTTGTGACCTGTACATTCACCACGCTATGAATAATCATGGAACATTACGAGACGGAGATGTTTTAAAGTTAAATGCAAAGCCGGAACTACACTCCAGACATGGCTGCTGCACTGTGTCACTCCGCCCAGTGGTTTACTCAAGAAATAGTTCAGAGTATTTGCTTCATGCG
The DNA here is from genome assembly GCF_018320785.1 of Cheilinus undulatus. NCBI lineage: Eukaryota > Metazoa > Chordata > Actinopteri > Labriformes > Labridae > Cheilinus > Cheilinus undulatus. The sequence goes on from NC_054878.1 coordinate 22,019,351, forward strand.
TTGTAACATTACATAATTATACGTTATCATTTCATAGCGTGGTAAATGTACAGGTCACAACTTGTCCACGAGAGCGTTTTGGAGTTGTTGGATTGTGTATTTGATGAGTTTGATGAGGGAAAGCTGGAATACCGTCTGCTTAAATTGAGTTGGCACAGCAGGTCCAAACTCGGCAGCGGCCGATCTGAAAATAGCTTGCACCTACAATTGAAGGTAACGAACCTGTTACTAAGACTATAGGAATTATGGCAATGGACGAATTTGCCAAAATGTTGAAGTATCCCTTTAACCCAAATGATATTTTTTATTCTAAAAGATAATGATTGTTATCCATGAATTTTCAAATTTACTGATTTACAAAGAAACTGAAAAAAATAGTAAATTACAGTAATATTTCTTGGTTAATATGTCAAATTATAGTTATTTACTTGCATTCCTGAGCAGAAAAATTAGTTTTAGTGGTTGAATGTTATGCTTGATTAATTTCTGACGTCTCAGAGAAGCCCAGTGAGCCGGCTCAAATTTGGGTGAATTCAGTTTGAAATCCCTCATTCCTGTTCAAAATGGTAAAACGTGGAGAGCTCACTGAAAATGAAAGAGTCTGCATCAAAGCACCTCATGATGCTGGGTGGTCTTTGAGACAAATATGACAGGTGGTCTAATAAATTTGTCAAGCACTGTAGATAGATGATGTAACTACATGGCTAACATAGCTAACGTACCTAAGATAGCTTAAACTAAGATCACAAAGCTGCTATGTACGCTACATAGGTACGTCCTCTACATAGCTATGTTAGCTTAAGCTACACTTGCTAAAGTTCATGTTCCTTCACCTATTGAGCTAAATTGGCATGTGTGGTAATGTTTATCACATACCTACATAGCTACGTTAGGTTTAGCTAAAGCTAATGAAGCCAAAGAAAGCCAACAACAATGTAACGACTTCTAAGATGAGTCTATACATAATTTAATCCAGGATTCTTTGTTTTAGTTCTGAAATGTTTCTTAGTCTGTAATGTTTGCAATGTGGTCATTTCATTAATGTTTCTTTCAGACTTGAATGAATGAGTCAATGACTTGACTTGATGAATAAAGATGAGTTCCAAAAAAAAAAAAAAAAAAAAAAACTCAAACATTGTACCAGCAAACTGCGCCACTTTTGTTCTAAATAGACGGCATCTCAGATGAACAGTCAGATGAACAATTACATTGGTAATTGTCTCTTTCATTGAAAATGCATACTTTTTGACTTTGATGCTCTGCTGATGGAAATCTTTTAGGTTGTGCTTCTGTTTGCCTTAGCCAGCACTTCTATGAGCACATATCAGGAGATTTGATTGGTTATAACATATGGACACACCACACATCTAGCGCTCCTATCTCATACACCTTCTAACTGCCCAACTGTTTGTTTCATACAGCCGGCTGTTACACCGCTGATAATAATGCTCTTTTTTTAACCTGACACTGTTCTGTAGATAACCCCGCTCTCTGACCTTCCTGGAAACACATGAGCAAAAAGATTATTTTCCTCAGAGGGATCAATAAAGTATCACAGAAAAAGCTTACATTGTATTTTCCGCAACCAAGAAAGAAGTGTTAGAATGATTCAGTGATTTAGAGGAGAAAATGCTGAATTACAACCAAGATAATGTTGACATGTGCTCCTTTTTTGTGCGCTGACCTCAGCTCTTACACAAAAATAGGCACACACATATTTACACGCTTTATTTGTTTCTATTCACACAAACACCTCCAGTGCCTCTGGAGTTTTATCCTGATGTAGTGCTGTTATTTCTCAAAAGACACTCCCTTTAAAAAGCAAATAAATACACAACAAAAGCGTCTACACAGTGCATGAAAAAGGGATTATTGCCAAGTGCACAATACACTATGGTGGTGTACTCTATGTGGACAAAAGTCTTTGGCCACCTGACCATTACACCAACTGGGATTGTAATGGCATTATATTCAAATACATGTACTTGAATACGATACATGTTGGGCCCACTTTTGCAGCTCTAACAGCCTCCACCCTTTTTGAAAGACTTTCAACAACATTCTGGTGTGTGTCTGTGTGAATTTGTGCCCATTCATTCTGTAGAGCATTTATGAGGTCAGGCACTGATGCTCTGATGCTCCAGTTCATCCTAAAGGTGCTGAGAGGGGGTCTGGCGGCACACCGTACATCTCTGACCACCACTCTCCCAGACTGTTCCTCTAAGACTCTGTCTCTTTCTGAATGGAAATACATGCTAAAACTTAAGGAATAAAATTGGTTTAAACTTCCTACGTATATGATTTGGGTAAGGGTAAAGATACCAAAAGTTGTAAAGTTAAAAACCTGATTATAAAAGGTTTAATAAAGCAAATTCAACAGTCTGCTTACAGGAAACAAGCTTTAGCTGCATAAGCTTTGTAGATAATGTAGATATTGTAGAAAATGTAGCTAAGGTCGCTATGTAGCTTAAGTTTAGCCCACATAGTGGCTATGTAAGCTACGCAGGTATATTCTCTATGTTGCTACTTAAGCTTAAGCTACATTTGCTTGAGCTCACATTGCTAAAGCTAACTTTGCTACATTGGATGTTGGATGTTATGTTGTAATATTTATTACCTAGCTAGCATAGCTATGTTAACTTATAGCTAATGCTAATGAAGCCAAAGCAAGTCACGTTCATGTGACTGCTTCTTAAACAGGTCTATACATAGTTTGATCCCACATCAGCCCTCTGACTTTCTCTGTTTTATTCATGACATGTTCTTAGTCTATTATGTTTTCAGTGTAGTAATTTCATAAATGTAACCATGAGACTTTGTTTATGAATAAGTGGATTTTAAAACCATCTAAAACAAATTACAGCACTTTCATCTGAAATAGTTGGATATCGAAGATGATGATATGTGAGAGTGTCTGTCAGCAATGGACAGTCTGCAGCTGTCTTGAATGTCCTGAAGGTGCTTGATGGGGTTTAGGTCAGGGATCACTCAAGGTCTTCCACACCAAACTAATCAAACTATGTCTTAATAGTCCTTTCATTGTGCACTGAGGCACAGTCATGTTGAAATAGAAAAGAGCCTCGCCAAAACTTCTGCCACAAAGTTGGAAGCATAGCATTGTCAAGAATATCTTGCTGAAGCATTAAGATTGCCCATCACTGGAGATAAGGGGTCTAGCCAAAACCTTGAAAAACAGGCCCATACCTTTATCCCTCCTCCACCTAACTTCACATTTGTTACAATGCAGTCAGGCAGGTAATGTTCTCCCAGCATCTGCAAAACCCAGACTGGCAAACCTGGCTGCCAAACAGAGATGTGTGATTTGCCACTCCACAGAGCATATTTCCACTGCTCCACAGTCAAGTGTCGGTGTGCTTCACACCACTCTAGTTGATGCTTGCAAAGCACAGGATACCACGTATTTATGGTGCACAGCATGGCGCTGCAGCATATGAGATTTAGTCAGTAATAAAGAAATAGAGACGTATCCAATTATGAGCTTGTAAAATATCACCCTGTCTCAGTAGTTATTCCGGCACTGTCTGCACCCTGCCTTATTATTACGGTGGCTGCATATATGATTAGCTTATGTGTGTGAGTAGAAAAAAGAAAGAAGGAGAAAATACAGTGTATGTGTGTCCAGGACAGGCGGCGTCTACAAAGCAAACTCATTTCTGCTCGTTGTAGATTATAGGTGGCAGGACCACATGCCCTGAGGAGCTGTAGCCAAAGCCATTGCTGACAGTCTCATGACACCTCCACAGTGTTTGTGTGTTTGTGTGGGCCAGAGGGCTGCCAGTGGAGGAAAAAAAATATCCATCTTGTATGTATTTTCTTCCTCCTGTCTGACTTTACTTAAAGGAGCCCACACACATACACAAAGGTTAGTACATCATGAACAAATCGCTCAAGTCTCGCAGCTCCGCTGTACACAAATCAAAAGGCGATCAATCAGATACATGCACTCCTGCTCTTGTAAAGGAGGAGCAAATATATGGAAGAGGGACACACGCCTTAACGGGCTGTGTCTGTGAGTCCTTTGTGTGTCAGTGCATGTGCGGAGGAGTGTGTAAACCTGCACAATCATATCTCACCTACTGGAAAAAGCTAGCATCCGCTCTGCCTGTCACCAGTGGAAACAAAGACTACGGACTGTTCTGTGTCAGCAACTGGAGAGCTGCAATCTCCAACCATCTGGGAGAGGAGGTAAATACACGTGGAGGAGTTCTCAAGATGCTGAAAAAATAAAAATGAACATCAGACGTGAAGGAGACAGAGGAAACATGAAGTGTGCTCCAAATCACATACTTCTGTTCTAAATACTTAATATTTTGAGTACATGAGTGCACTCAAAATCCACACTGAGAAGTATGCTCAGATAAGTTGTCATGTAATCATCCAAAAACTGAGTCTGATATGATGGATGCCTCACACCCTCAATGAATGCTATAAAGGTGACATAGTGGACATGTAGCTGTTTCCAAAAGTACAATTAACCTGACACACTAGATAGACTCTTTCATATATCCATTGCATGAGAAGTATTTCACATTCTCTAGGGTAAAATCCCATATAAAGCGTTCAGGAAGGGCATGACTCAAAAATTCTCATCAGGTGATTGGACAAACATTCTGTCACATTCATTACAGGCCAATCAGAACAACAAGACACAACGAGGTAGTAGGCAGTGGGCCCTGTTAGTAACCTGAGCTCAACAGTAACAGTAAATGAACCGAGGATTATACGAGTGGTGGAGCTTGTTGGTGGATAAAACTCATGCTGAGGCCAGTCAGCAGAAGTGATAAAACCATCTCCTCACCAAAAAAGGCTTTCAGTGTGGTTCTCTGCCTCCATTTCTGATAAAAAACTGTTGTTCAAGCTATATCTGAGCTTAAAGATTTAGTGGTGGCAGTAATTCCTGCCGGCATGCAAAAAACTAAACCCTGCCTGTAACTAACGCAAATGCATGCCTAACAATTTTTTTCCACCATGAAAAGCTTTCATTGTGGTTCTATGCTCTTTTTTACAATGGAGGAATATGGTCCATTTCTGATGCTACTATACTGTAGCTACATCTAAGTTACTTGCCACACCAGCAGCAGCCATCGCTATCAGCTTCCAGTACAACCAAACCCTCCCCATAGCTTTTGCCTCATTCTCTTAAAGTGATGCTGATCTTCAGGGCGATTTCCTGTCTTGAACTATAGATGCTACAACTCTCAATCAGTGGTTCAGAGTAAAATTTCACAATTTGGTACACCACCCGGCCATGATTAAGTGCTGTGTGCTACACTGAAGTTTACTGTAATTTTAATATGCAATTTGAAACACACTATTGGGGTCTGATATGACCAGCAGGACAGCTATGTGATGAAAAGGGATGTGTAGACAGTAAGTGTGCTCACGTTTATCTGGCAAGCACAGAATACAAGTTTACTATATATTATTCATGCCAAAGTGAGCCACACAGGCTGAAATCTGATTTGCATTTCATTTCAGTCATATTTTATTCCTAGACACAACATCAATGCAGAGTAACATAATAAAGAGTGTTTATTAATCTCCCTGCAGACTGCTTTGTTTTGAGTCTACCTTGCACACACACCTGCCTGCAGCCCCCTCCCTCCTCCCTTTGTAGGCACACAGACACACTGACAGATATGAGGCCGAGTGATGCAGCGTGAAGCCACAGCATATGGAAAATAATCACACATAGGAGCTTGAGGACAGAGGCTGCTTTTGTATTCAAGGGAAGGTGAAAACACGATAAGGCTGCACTTTTGGAGTATTCTCCGAGATAGTAGAACTGTTTATAGCACCTCAAAGCGTAATAAAAACTCAAGCTCCTCTCATATGCTCGTCTTAAGATATGCAGGCTGTTATCACTCCTCTCTGTTGCCTTGAACTCGCGCGCACACACACCGCTGATCATGAAGAGAATTCCTCAGCTCTCTGACAACAAAAAACCATGCCACGGTAACAGCCGCTAATCGCCGCCAGCCGCCCTGCGCGCACCTCATTGGATCGTGATATTGACGGACACATTTCCCCACTCCTCCCATTGGCTCCTCTGGTAATTTACCCGTGACTGTGCTCCAGTAAAAACACACCAAAGGCGGAGCGCTTTTTCTGAGGCGGAGCTCCTTCTGGTAGTTATAAGAAGCTGGTGCTGAAAAGAGCGAAGTACTAGGACGCACGACAGCCGGAGCGCCCGGTGCGCGGTGCGGAAGCGACTCACGAGAGTGGAAAGAAAGAGGAAGAAAGAAGAAGGAAAAGGGGTGCAGGGGACTGAGCAGCCCTCTGTACTAATGGAACACACGGATATTTAGCCATCTGCCCGGGGAGCGCACAGGTATCCTCATTTCTCCGGTGTATTTGCATTTTGCGCCGTGCGTAAAGACGCAGGACTTCCTTTTATCCATCCACAGCGTTGTCTCTCTCCTTACTCTTTCACAGCTGCAACATCCAGGCTGTTTTCTCTGCTTTATTTTCCTTTCTCGTGTCCTCTGCATGGGAACTGTAGGCTCTTTTACATTCCACTGGAATTAATGATTGACTAATGGGTGTGAGGGAGCAAAAGGCAGCAGATCATTGATTGTGTTAGTGTACTCTTTCAGCTCAATAACACGCGAGAGCTCTGTACAGGTGACTGCTCACAAGTGTTGACTGTTTTCTCAGCATACTCTTTGTCAGCTTAGCAAAAGGATGTAGCTGCAGTCAGGCGTTTACGCATGTTTTGCTGTATTTTACGCAATTGACACCTCTTTTTTTCTCTCTGCATGTGCATGTCAGACACCGCAGTCCATGCCTCTGCCCTGCCAGGTCATTGATGGGAAATCAACTGGATCGGATCACCCACCTCAACTACAGCGAACTGCCCACGGGGGATCCGTCCGGGCTGGAGAAGGACGAGCTTCGGGTCGGCGTCGCCTACTTCTTCTCTGACGAAGAGGAGGAGGTGGACGACCGCACTCCGTCCGACTGCGGCTTCACCAAGGACCACAGCCCGGCCGAGGAGGGACCCTTCTCGGTCAGCGAGGTGGAGTACTCCGCCTTCTGCGCCCAGGAATGCATCTTTTCCAAGCTACGGGAGAACGAGGACTTGAATGTGTACTCGGCCAAAACTTTGCTGACTATGTGCAAACCGGGGGACTTGCTGGAGCTGGTGGCCACGGCGCAAGCCCCCCACTGGGTCATCTATGAGCAGGACGACCAGGTCATTCATCTGCACAAGGGCGAGATCCGCAAGGACAGCCTGCTGGAAATCAGCAGTGGGCGCCACGGGAGAATAGTGAACAATCGTTACCGGTACCGGCCGCTTCCTCCTGATCTAGTGATGCAGAACGCAGCGGGACACCTGGGCCTGAGCAGCGAGGAGATATGTTGGACCAACTCGGAAAGTTTCGCCGCCTGGTGCCGCTTTGGGAAAAGGGAGTTCAAAGCCGGGGGAGAGGCGCACTCGGCGGAGCAGCAGTATTTCCTCAAAGTGCATCTGTCCGGCAGCGGGGTGCACACTCTGGTCTTTCGCAGCCTGGAGGACATGATCCGGGAGAGGAGGCGAGTGGACGCCAGTGGAATTCTCAAAGAGCTGTCTTTGGTTAACGGGGGCAAGGAGTGATCAGGGATTCCGTTTGATATCCTCTCCTCCTCCCCCCCTTTTCTCCCCCCTCGCTGCCTCTTCTCGCCAGCGCGCACGGACGCACGGTGTTGCGCACAGCCAAACGTACTCGCACACACAAGCACACACACATGCAAGGACCTGTTGGTTTTTGGACTGTCTGGTTGTTGCGGATGGATGCTGAGGGCCGCGCCTGGACCACATGGGCGCTTGTGGATTTTCCATCCTGTTGCAACATGTTGAAAACTGAGCGGCCATGTAAACAGACAACGCCCCTTCAGATTAGATCCTTTCTGAGTGGGACACAACACTACAACCGAACCCATTTACCCCGAACTGTGAAATCACCTTAACAAACCGCACATTGCGCACACGGCTCGGTTTGGTTTTCTCTTTAATTTCTCGGGATAATGGATTTGGCGCCTGCTGCGGCAGACCAGACGGTGAGACCGGGAGAGGTAGAGATGTGTGTGTGTGGGGGATAGATGATAGGGTAGGATCTGGGATGGCTCTCGAAAAGTCTCCCTTCTATTTTTTTACTGTTAGCTTTAAGTCCGGGACCGACCATAAAGCAGATCCACAGATCCATAGACCTCTGACAGCCCCACATGGCTACGCAGTTGCCTAAAGAAGCATTTGGCTTGTCCAAGCTCCCTCTTTTTTGCCATAACAAGAGTATTGTCATTCTCACAATGCTGCCATCCTGCTCCACAGCACTGGATGTAAATGTAAAATTGTATTCATATATTGATTTCAATTTGAGTCCCTTATTTTTGTATTTCAGTTTAGTGGATTTAACCCTGATCTCTTCTTTTTTTGGTTCAAAATAAATGGAGGTTGAAATATGAAAATAATCCAAGTGGTCCAGCAGGTGTTGTTTGCTCGCACACATGATTTCTCACACATATAGGGATGTATGAATTATTGATGTTCCTGTGCCTTTTGACCTGCCTCCAGCCAAATAGGCTTCATATATCTGCTCTGTATTTGGAGGCAGTAAAAAGGGTCATCTGCATCAAACCCATAAAGGCTTTATGAAAAATCCATAAAGGATCTTGGCGCTACAGTGTAAAGGCAGCTGTATGGAGTAAATGGGAACATATATAAACAGAGTGTGGCCACAGGCTGTTTTCTATGTGTGGGTTTTATCCGCATGGTATTTAATCACTACAAGCTTCTCATTCTCCTGCTTTTGCTTTCATTTCTTGTGCTTTGGCCAACTTTTTTAGCGTCTTACACCTACAATATCTATATAATGCTTATTTGGGGGAAACAGCACTGTTATGCCATCTTTTTTTCCTCTTCTTGTGACTAAAATGACTTCATATTGTCTCCTTACACTTGTTTTAATGAGTCTAAAAGGACCAGAGAGGAAATGCATTTGCCGTAATGTGGGTCTTTGTTCTGCCCAGCAGGCGGTCGGTCTGCTATACTTGTGAGTCACGTCTGATTGTATGCAAAAGCTGAACAGGTTTGCAGGATATATTATTGCACCTATTGAGCTTGTGCGGCTGCACCTATAGGTGCTTGTGAAATTAGCCTCAGTGTGGTCCTAAATAGCAGAGCTGTGGTTGTTTTCGCTCACTGGAGAGGCAAACAAAGAGTTGTTGTGTGTAAGCCATTCCAGGGTCAGCCTTGTGGTCTTTATTGTCTCTTTTGGGCTGCTGTAGTTCGCTGAAGGTGATGCAAAAGATTCGAGGTGTTTGAACCTCACCCCTTTGAATGTTGTAAATGCATCTTGAGGAGATTTTCCCAGCTATTGACCCATATTCTTGATTCCGTCGGCCTTTGCTGTAAATTTATTGACTTATTTCCTCTCTTGTTAGCTGCCTTTTCCTTTAATTCCCTCTGGCCTCCGTGGGCTGGTATTTCTCCAGTGCTTTTCTCTCCTTTGTCTACTCCAAAGTAAATCAGCACTTCCATGCTTTTACAGCCCACTTTTATTTTGAAAATTGGCAAAAAAAGAAGCAAATTATGGCTGTGGAGGTTGTTCTGTAAACTCATGTAATCATTGTTTAGTTCTGGTAGGATTAAATGAGATCTTTTTGTTGTCTGCTGCTTTGTTTTACCTGCTGCTGTCTGCTTAGAACATCTCTAACAGGCTGCATGTTAAATTGAGGTTGCCCCTGGTGGGTGATTGTGCGTTTGTGGATGTGTGTAAGTGCGTCAGACATCCCCTGTGAGTTTTTAAAATCAGGGTACTGGGGCAGCTCGGTGTGGTTGTGACTAATAGGCCTCGGAGAAGGACTCACTAGTTCGTGTGTGGGTTTGTGAGATAATGCACACTACATTGTTAGCCTGAGGAAAAGCTTCTGCCACCTGACATGACACTATGTGTGTGCATCAGTTTTAGCTCCAGTTTGGTGTGTATGAAGCTGCGACAGTCAGGCTGTGAGTATGTGTGCATCTTTGTGGCCGTCAGTGTTGAAGTATCTGCTGTTACTAGGGAAACTCCAGCCACTGTCATGCTGTAGGTCTTGTCTTTGCATGCATTTATATGTGAGAGCATGCAGCCTTAATGGCAACTCATGTAAGACAAACACATGACAAGCGCACCTCTGCTTCTCACTACGGAGCAGCTTTTGTTCCTTTGTGCAGTGGCATGGATGCATTCAATCCACAGGGGAGTTCGTCTTCACTGTGTGGCTGTTTCTGTGTGTATATCTGGACAAAGCGGATCCCAGCTAGCCTGCTGCCAGCTAAATCAGCCGTCTCAGAGGAGATGTTGTTGGGAGGAGGGAACAAGGCAGAGTATCCTGTCTGCACGATGCCTTTAAGAGGATCTCCCTCTAATCTAGACGCAGCTCTAGACTCCCAAAAGACGTTGAATTTTCCTCTTCCTTCGTTGCAGGATGAGCTCTTTGTTCAACAACAGACCACACAGCTGCTGGTGCAGGGAATGAAGCTGTTGTTAACAGGTTATGTGCTGTTGAACCATCAGAGACCATGATTAGCTCTTGTAAAGTGTGTGTTGTAAAATGTGTGTAGGCTTTACAAGTTGTCTATGTTTGAATCCACATACTGACATTTAAAGCTGATCATATGCTTCAGCACATTTGTCATTTGAATTACAAGGCCGGCTGGGCCTTCTTATTAAAATCACTGACTTTGGGCGAGACTTATTAAACCTTTAATGGGCTGCTTTAAACCTGTCACTTGGATCAGGACTTGAACTGTGATTCTTTAAGCTGGGGTCAAAACATTACATGCACATAGTCTCCAAAAGCTGTTAAACACCATGAAGCAGCTATTTGGTTCATTTGGAATGAGGGCCAGTTCCTGAAAAAGGATCCCAAATAAAGGGCCAGAGAGATATGTGTAATCTTTTTTATAACTTTGATCAAACAATCAGCTTGTTTCCGATTTTCTCTTCCTCAGTTCCTCAAGCACACTCTCATGGTTTCACAGGATGGATAGTAACAAATGTCAATGAAGTTTTCTTTAAAAAGTCTCACTGACAGAGGTTGGAGTCAGATCTATTGTCTTGTTTTTACATTTCAAATACCTACAATCAGGTCTCATTATCTCCTTTTTCTTACACATAAACAGCATCACCAGCAAACACAACTAGCAGCTAAAAATAACAAATTTTCCACTGGATGTCTGTGAGGGACCTATTTCCTGCAAGCTTATTTCCTTTATTTCACGTGGGGTAGGTACATCAAAAAGCTGCTGGGCCTATCGGGAGCAGCTCGTAGGGCCGTGGTTGGACATTGTGTCCCCCTGCAAATGACGCCTGATCAGGCTGAAAGTCAGCCTGACAACCAAGTGAGTCATTCAACTCCAAATTTGTGTCTAAATTGGCTGAAAAATGCAGTTTACACCTGGCTTTACCTGCTAGACCAAATATGTGCATTTAGTGGAGAGGAGCACACATGTTATGTAGGAAACTGGGGGAATTCATGAGCTAGGTAATCATACAAATATGACAAACATTAATTATTGTATTCAAAATCGTGTGTGAATCATTCTGAAAGCATTAGTAGTCTGCTCAAAGTGCCACTAAAAGTGACCTCAGAGGCCTGACCCAGCCCCAGGGCCTCTTATTAAATAGCCTGGCCATAAAGGCTTAAAGCTTTTTTAATTCTTATAGTCAACTACTCTGATAAAGAAGGCCAAAAACATCATTACTTTGTCAGAGCCTTATAATGCAACACAAAGCATTGTAAGGCTGTAGTTTGCCTAAATTTGGCCCCACAGAGGACCTCTAGAAGATAATTATCAGTGCTAAGCTTGATTAGTAGATCTTGTTGCACGGTTATATCAGTTGAGCATTGGTATTTGCTGGTATTGGCAGCAGCCCTTCAGCACACAGTCTGGCATCCACAGATGTCATGGAATGATGTGTGTTTGTTGTTTTGCATCTCTTTAATGCTGCCAAGCTGGTATATCTAACTGCTGATTCGGTGAAGAGGGTTTTTTAGGCAGAAGATGTCCCCCGTTGGACGAACTGATTTGTTTCTACGGTCAAATGAGAGAAAATGTCAGCAGTGTGGGAGTCTTTAGGCTTGCTTGTGCCCATTTTTGTATGAAAATAGATCTGTACTTTCTATAAACACTGTCCACATTCTCACTCATGCATGTGCTGTGTGTTGAGGTGAATGTTAGAAAAGTCATCCACTAGAAGGTCGACAGTGACTGACTCTCAGATTCCTCCTGACCTCCAAGTGACTGTTGTAAGTTGTCTCCATGGGTGAGTTAGCAAATATGTGTTGATAGCTTCAAACCACTGGACATTCATAAAGTTCACCATTTTCTACAGTATTGCTTATTGTGTCTTGCTGCTCTGGCTTGAGCTTGTTACATTGCTTTCCCCTGCCTCCACCAGTCCTGGCAGTATTGTGAGGTTTGGTCTGTATTAGGGCTGTCTGGTTGTAATCGCAATGCAAGTAAGGTCCATTATTAGTGCATTAATTTGTTGTTGCGTTAAATGCATTCTTTATTTACTTTTCAACACACTTTGGTTGAAACAGGATTTTCTCCCTGCAGCCACAGTGATGTAAGATAAAGTCGCATTCACACCAGTAGTCTGGTTTGTTTTGAGGGGTGTGAATGCTCATTCAAACTCTAGTGCAGACCAACCAAGTGGACTCTGGTCCACTCAAAAACAATCCTGTTCACTTCCAGATGAATCCCGGTTTGAGGTGTGAATGCAAAGACAGGACGTGGCACAAAGCATAATGATTTATGTCATTTAAAACACTAAAAAATACATTTAAGTACCTGCTTGGTGTCTGTATAAATAGTCTAACATACCATAGACTCTCACTGTCATTTTGGCTCACCTTCTTTTTTGGCACTGTTTCATTCATCTCTTAAAGAATGATATGCTGGACAGTCCGCTGCCTCAATGGCGGTTCATAGTGACACTAAAGCAGAAGCAGAAATCCCAGGAGAGTATAAATTTGGTGTTGTTTCATTGTTAATGTCATTAAAAAACAGCAGAAGAAGATAGATGAATGCACAACAGTGTTGTAATTCTAGCCCTAAACTGATTCACTCAGATAAAAAATGACCAAAATTGTTAGGACAACCTTAAGACAGCTCAGTAGACAAGTCAAAAGTCAGCTGAACGGTGTGTTCTATTTACCATGGATAATTCCATGTCATACTCTAATCTACCCAATGCTTCTGTTTCTTTCAAAATAAAGGAATTTCTAGATCCAAATAGAAAGTCAGTTAACCTTAGTTTAAGACAGTCACGTTAAAAAAGGAAAAAAAAAAACAATTTAAATAGTGGAATTTAAAAAAGCAACAAAATGGGAGACCAAATGTGATGACCTATATACATTCTGAGATTAATCTAGATCAGAGTTTTTAATTATTTGGCAGCCCTAGTCCATAGTCCTAAGTCCTATTCATATCAAACTCAGAGCATAAATGAACCATTTTCCAGTATCCAGGTACCACTATTCAGTTCATACCTCGGTTTTGGGGTCATGGTTTAGTTTGGGTTCTGTTCTGAATTATAAGCCTAATTCTGGGCCCATAATTCCCAAATTATTAGCCCAAGTTGCAGACCAAATGCTAGGCATCCCTCATTTATTACTAGGTTGACAGTATCATGGCTTACAGTTTGATTTCATCAGTTTTTAGTGTTATTTAGAATAACCTTAAATAGTTGGTATAGCCTGTGGTGTAAATGGATTTAAAAGCTGCAAAATACAAATCCACACAGAATTGAATAGGCTAATATCTCCAAAGAATGATAAAATTAATTCAATGTAGCAATGAAAATCCAATATGCATTTTATCGCCTTTTTAAGGCATTACTGGTGTCGGGCCCAAACCTCCTATCTGTAAAATCAACACTTTTAAGGGAATGAAAAAAACGCTGTATTTTTTAAATAATTTTGTGCTGAATGGTTGTACTCAGCATCTTTTTGACACTTTTTGTAATTTAGAATTTGTTAGAACCCACTGTCAGATGTTAGGGGTTACCAATTGCACTGATTTGTAAAACAAAATCATGAAAAATGGAGAAACAAAGTTTTGGCATGACAGCAGCCATATTAATGTTTTATGTAGTGTGCCATGACACCATCACATTGTTGTTATTGAACAGAAAAATTAAAGTCTGTATGTGGATATGTAGAGGTAGACAACACTGGCTAAAGAGTGTATTACTTGTGTAAAACTATTAGTTAAGGACTGCAGAATAGTTCATGTAAGCACAAGCTTTGATGTTTTAGCTGCTGTTCTGTGCTTATACATATCAGCATACAGCCTTTAAAATGTATTAGCTTCACTATTGTCCTTGACTCTTTCTGCTTTACATCCATAGGCTTTTTAAAAGCAGCACAGAGAAGTTAGCGAGAGAAAGAAGCCGGCTGGTTTTGACACTTTACAGCTACTGCACCCGTAGTTAACTTTTTTCTTTGTTTGTTTTGCCATGCCTGCTTCTGCCTCTTCTTTGTTGGTTGTTTAAAGGTGGTTAACAAACACTTATGAGAGGCACTGTCACCTAGACTGGTGGGTAGTGGTCCATGCAGAAATGGGTATACTCTTCATTTCAAAACTTTTTATTGGGTAAACTCTATTTAGAAGTGGGTATACATGGAGGTAGTCTTTGTGAGTGAGCATAAACTGAAAGTGAGAATAGATTCTTGTTTGCTTGACCTTAAGTTTTTCTTTGCTCAAGTCAAAATATGACTATGTGCTCACAAAATACATTTTTCTGTGCTCAAAGTTTTCCATTGCTCGCTCAGAATTGAGGCATAAATAAAACTTCATATTTAAGTGAGACAGTGAGCCAAAATGCTACAAAAGGCATTAATGAATAGATAAACTGACTCATAATTATAGTGCCGACTACAAAGGCTGACCATTTAGCTGACTAATTGTGCACACCCCTAGCAGACATTGTACTGGATATCATTTTACAATATGTTAGCTAAATTAATGCCAGTTTGGTGATATTTTAGGGGACGCTGTGGCTCGGCAGGTAGAGTGGGTTGTCCTGCAATCGGGAGGTTGTGGGTTTGATCCTGAGTTCCTGCAGTCAGTGTGTAAATGTGAAGTGAATGGGAGGAAAAGGTGTGAATGAGTAGGTGTGACCTGTGGTGTAAAAGCACTTTGAGTAGTCAGATGACTAGAAAAGTGCTATATAAGCTCCTAAGGTAGATCCAGCTCCAAACCATGCACTCCAAAATTGTGAAGAGAAAGAAACATTTGATGAAATTAAAACCAACTTTGAAAATCATTTAAAGAACTGATTTCATCAAGCATTTATATCTTCTTAGTGTCCGTGAGTGCTTGTTCCACTTGGTCTGAAAAAAGTTTTATTGGTGCATTACCATGAAAAACCATACACTATGGCTAAACTGCTATCTTAAACACGTATCCCAGCTTTCACAGTTGATGCATTTTAGAATCTACATATAGTACAGTATAGTTCTTAAAGCTGTAGAACTTGAGTAAAAGACAAGTGGCTTGTGTCAGAGTTTTTGAAACACCAGGCATGTTGGAGAGTGTTGAAAAAGAGACTATCATTCTGTTTATTTTGGTCATTTTTATGGGATTTGTTGACAGTGATGAAAAAATAGCACCAGCCTCTCCCTTTTATAGCAGGTGAATGCAACAGACAAGCTGCTGTCTTAGTGCCACACCTATAAGTGTCTCACAAAAGCTGAGAAAAGCCCGGAGCTAAAACGCATCCGCTCCTTCCAGCTTCTGTACGTCACTGAAAGTATTACATATTCATCTGACCTTAAGCACAAAAAGAGCAGAGAAATATCAGATGCTGTCAGTCACTTGTTGTTCAGTCGGCTTTTCTCAGGGTTTATAATTTAGCCTTATAAAAACGCTGGGGTTGAAATAGTCTGAGCTACCTAGATTGAACTGAAGTAGATGTGACAAGAGAGAGTTATAGTCTTTCCTGTGGTTTTGGGTGTTGGTTATTGTGGTTTGTGGGTTTTTGAGTTTTCTTACACTTAAGTCTAAAGAAGAATCCCTTTTGCAATATGCGGTCACATCGTTGTCGTCTTGTCAGTTCTTAAACATCACTCTGTCCTTAGATAGACTGAAAATCTGTTCAAACAACCTGTATGCACTTTTAAAGCCCCGCCCACATTCAGGTACAACAGGTGCACTAACTGACATGCAAATAAACAGCTCTGCTCAAACATGCTCCTTTGTGTGCACACAGCCATACTGGATTAGCAAAACCTGTTTGCACATGCTTAGCGCTTTAGTGCTGCATCACCATATGGGAGGCATGACAGGATACTTGAATATGTACTTTGTTCCTTTTTTACTGGGTGGTATTTTTGTAACTTGTGTAATCAGGTGTGGTTTTACTTCATCTATTTATAATAGCTTTATCCAGTTTAGCAAATGTCTCTAAACCCTCATTAAGCTGTCTGTTCTGTGTGTGTACTGTCATTTACAGTCCACACTCTGTAAATGAATGTGACAAAGTGAAAGATGCACAAAAGTCCAGTCACTCAACAACAGGTAGCACTCAGACCTCTGTCCCTTATCAAGACTAAGTAATGGTGCTTTCCACTACTTGGGACTGGCTTGACCATACTGTTTTTTTCCATTAGGGATAGCACCTGGTAGTTTTATTTGTGTCATCTTTGGCACAGTTCCAAGCAGCCAGAACCAATACCAAATTGTGATGTCAAGACAGTGAGTACCTGCTGTATACAGGTGGCACCAGCCCACAAAGCTGTAATACTATGAAACACTGGTTAAGATTATTTTGTTTTATTATGTGATTAAACTTCTAGACTACTGTGATACAAAATCTGAGGAATTTCTGACTATAAAACTGTATATGCCACAAATATTCACAAGCAAAGATGTAAGTGAAATGAATGCCACATCAAGAGATGTATGGCACTTCAGTGTATTTCTTCCACCACTAGACATGTGCTCTAGGGCATTTAATCAGGTTTTCTCCACTAAGAGGGAAATTTAGAGGGCAGTTTGTCAAATAATACCCACTTAGAGAGCAATAAAGAGGGCAGTTTGTTGAATTTTGTCCAATTAGAGGGCAATTTATAGGGGTATTGTCAAATTTTGTTCAAGAACAGGGCAATCTAGTGAGCACTTTTTCAAAATTTTTCCTTGTAGAGGGCAATTAAAGGCCAGTTTTACAAACTGTGCAGTCTAAAAAGGTAATTTAGGGGGCACTCTTGGAAATTTTGATCACTAGCAGGACAATCTAGTGGGCTCTTTGTCATATTATGTTCACTAAATGGCAATTTGTAATGCATTGTCAAATTATGTTCTGTTAGAAGACATTTAAGACGGCACTTTGTCAAATGTTGTCCACTTAAGAGAGGCAATCCAGAGAGCTCTTTGTCAATTCTTAGTCCATAAATAGGGTAATCTAGAGGACATGGCCAAATCTGGTCCACTAAGAATGCAAATTAGAGGGCACTTTGTCAAATATTGTCCACTTAGAGAGCAATATAAAGGGCTGTTTGTTTAATTTTCTTCGATCGTAGGGGAGTTTATATGGCACTTTGTCAAATTTGTTCATGAACAGGGCAATCTAGTGGGCACTTTGACAGACTTTGCCCACTTGAGAAGACAATTTAGAGGGCACTTTGTTTCATTTCGTCCATTAATGCGGCAAACTAGACCATTGGTTCTCAACTGGTGGGTCGGGACCCAAAAGTGGGTCGTGGATGTGTGTCTGTGGAAAAAATGTTGCCAAATTTTCTATAAGACTCTATAAAACATGCATGTTTTGTCCTGTTTCATTGTTTTATTACTCATTTTGTACTTTCTTTGGTCCAAGCTTTACTATTTTCATCAAATACATCTGATTGACCAAAAAGGTCTCCAAAATTTGGGTCGCAATTCTCCTTGAGGAGTTGATGGTGGTTTCCGCGGCTCAGCAAGTTGAGAACCACTAATCTAGAAGGCTCTTTGTTAATTTTTGTCAACTAAGAGAGCTCTAAGAACAGATCTAAGGAACTGTGTGAAATTTTGTCCACTTAGAAGGCTATCAGGTGTTCACTTTGTCATAGTATGTCCACTTGGAGGAAAATTCGAAGGAGAAATAGTCCAATTTTGTCCAGCTAAAGGGAAAATTGGAGTGTTTAGGACATATTTTGTACACTTTAGAAGGCAATTTATATATTGTCCACTTAGAGGGTAAACATTTAGGCATTATATCATTTTTATCAACCATAAATTCACCACTTTGCACTTTGTCAAAAATGTTTCTTCTTACAGGCCACCCTACATGGCACTTTATTACATTTATTTACAATGATGTCCATCCAAAGTCACATGTCACAGCTTTTTTTTTAAACATTAGGGCATTGGGGGGGTCCACCAGTGTTTTGTGATACTCCTGATCACTGATAGCTCATTGTGTATGACACATTTTGAACAAGGAAAGTTTAGAAAGCTTGAAATGCCATAGTTAGATACCTGCAAATCTATTTATGCAGACTTAATAAAGAAACGAAGCATTTTCCGTAGTAAGGTCTCATTTGTAACCCAAGCATTAAACAGGCTAATGCTAATGTTAGCAAGGTGCAGTACTATGGTTAAAACTTGACCCTGATTACTGATCACATCTAACTGAATGAGATGCGGAAACTGAAAGAATACTCAACAATGTGTCTTTGTTTAGCCTGATGAGCATATTTTGACATTTTAGTGAAACAAAGAGGCATTGATGAGGACAACTACACAAAGACATCATGGCTTTAAGATAACTGCCTGTGTATTTAGAGAAATGCCTGTTTCCATGTGCTCTTTTTAAGTCTCTCTGATTGTGAGCACTCTGAAGTGACTCAGCTCATTGGACAGAGTCACAGACATTTGTGTCAAGTAGGCTAATTCTATTAAAGACCCTGTGAAGTGAAAATAGATCTGTATTTAGGTTTGTTGTATGACAGGTCACTGTGTTATGAACCCCTACTTCAAATTTCAGTCAAATAAAACATCTCTAAATTTATAAGATTAGCTTCAAAATCATAAGAAATGAGGCAGTAAAATCTGCTCCAGGATGGTGTGGGTATGTCTGTTAAATGAGATTAAGCCACGCCCACTCAGGAGAAATATGATCCTCTCAAATTAAAAAAATGCTACAATCTGAGCAGAAGAAAATTCTCACGCCACAAGCCTGCCTCTGTCCTCTTTGTTGACCTTAGTAGAGGAGATTAAGTCTGTTTTCCAGCTCAGATCTCTGTTATGATACTTTCAGTGACCACTGTGGCTGATAGATTTGGCTAATTTACCTCACAATGAACAGAAAAACAGTATTTAACTGACTGTTAACTTTCAGTAAAGGCAGTGACATCAGCTAACAGCAGACTGTACTGAGATGAACTGCTTTGTTGAGCTCTTCATTGTAGTGTTAGAGGGGCGGGATCATTCCCTACTGTGGGCTCGTGACATTGTGTGCCCACATTTTGGCCCCGTCCACATGAAACAAAGCCAGGAAAGAGGTGAAAAACTTTCTAACAGTCTCAATACAAAATTCAGTCACATGTTGATCTTAGTGTTTTCACATGTTTACAGCAATCGTATTCCAACATATCTAGTGTGTCAAGACAAAAACTTTGGATTTCACTTTACAGGGTCATTAAGTTACTTCCTGTTACTTTGGTTGCTCCCTATTACACTTGCTGACTAAGATGCATTGCAGTTTTATGCCAATGGTGGCACCCAGGTCGTCCACTGTAGTGAGTGATATAATAGAGACATGTCTGCAAAAGGTCTATACAGTAATTTTTGGTTTATTATGAAAAGTTGCAGGCATATCCATGCATACAGTACATACAAACACATACTGGAACAATGCTAATGTATTTATGCAGCTTAGGCATGCTCTCTGTTTAACTCTTTGCAGCTTTTGATTAAAAATGACTAAAGATCTTGAATTTTTATAAATTGCTATTACTTATTTTCATACTATTAAGCATAAAAATTATGAAAAAGTATCAAGAGATATAAAAATATTTGACTACCTTACTTTAATGTGTAACATGTTGCATATAGTGGGCTTACTGAATGCTCCTGAATAGAGTTGATGTTGTCTTCAGAATGATATGGAAGAGAAATTTTTAAATAATGGCATTAGATGGAGGTATTTTGATACAATAGCATATTAAATTGTGTTCATTATGGTGTTTTTTTGGGTTGTTACTTTCAACCACAATTATTTAGTTCTGCCCTAAAACTGCATACTTATGTTCTTGCCCTTTTTTGCTCAAATCTCTGCAAACCACAGCTCTCTGAAGCCAATATTATGATCACAGTGAGTTAAACTCTCTGTGTGGGAATGCATTGTTGCTAAAATCTTAAAGGTCAGAACCAGAAAAACACTTTCAGGTGCTAAAACCTGAGGATAACATTTCCCACAGTCGATGAATTCCTAGTCTGTGTGCAGGTGCACCAACATTTGACTGTGCTTCACTGAGTTTAGGGACTGCATGGCCTCAGGATATGTGCTCTGCTGCAGCTGTACGCCTCGGCCCTCTGCTCCGTCCTCTGTCAGGAGACAGAGACCGCTAAATGTCAGCCGCTCATCATCAAGAAGCTGGGGAAATTCTGTACTAGTTTTGGTTAATTTTAGTTGCAACAACATTGCCTTTTGGATTACTCTGAGCACCAAAAAATGAAGATATTTGATTGCTTATGGAAGCCGTAAGGGGCTCAGATTCAACCAGGGTGACATTTGTGAGGTTGAATCTAATTTGGACAAGCATGAAATGAAAAATTCTGCCTGCAGAGGTCATGTCTCATTCCTCTGACAGCAGCTGATCTCATTCACAAACATTTAGCACATGTCTCATCACATTTGCACAATATTCTTTCATTAGTATTGTTGAGTAAAAAGGCAGCTTTCCTCTCCCTTAAATCAGCTCCATTTACTGTTTTTTTTCTCCATAATTAATGTGCATCACTGTAGTCTTTTAAACACATTGGCACATAATTATGAGCAATTTGTTAACGATAAAACATTCATGCAAATTGAGCTTTTATGAAAACAGTTTTAACAAGAGAATGCTGGGTAAATTTGTTTTAAAAGGATGATACAACCCCCCTGTGGAGGGAGGAAATAGCACAGTCTGACTCAGAGACACTTCGGGAGGTTTAACAGAGTTTTTGACCCCCAGTTGATTGGTTAAAGGACAAACATTTTACCCATCAGTCCACCCTGCAGCTCCGACTGCTTTATGTGTGTTGCTCCTTGCTCCTTAATGAGTGTGAGGAGAAATGGCCCTCAGGCTGTGGCCCAGTGCAATCACACTTTGATTAATGGGAACGACCTAACACGGCCCCATCTCTCCATCTCTGTGGTTTTAACCCTTTTTTTTTTTTTAAAAGTCATGCGAAAAGGTTACTGTAAATGTCATTATGAGCGTTTCACAACCTTTCCTGGTCACCCTGCTCTGAATAAGTGGCCGTTAAATGTCATTCTCTTAACATTTTGTCATGTTATACTCCTGAGTGTTTCCCCAGTAAAGGTTTAGGTTTTCGGCATTTCATAACATTACTCTTTAGAGGCAGGAAAATTTCCTTAGCATCTTTTGCAGTTGCACACTGTTGAATAATGCCCTCAGTGAATTTAGTTTTCACAGGAACAGAGATCCTTGGTTCTTTCTTCTCTCTCTTTCAGAAGTTCAAGTGAGGATATGTTGATCTATCTTGCTTTCTCCTTCTTTCTCTGTGTAGCCTTTTAACACAAAACCGCAAAACTACAGGAAATTTCCACAATTTTTTTGAGCAAGCAAAAAGCTGACTTGATCCAGTCTGCCTCCGAGTCAAATTTCAGGAAGAAGTCCAGTTGTTCTGGTACAATGGAGCAACATGAAAGAAAAAAATAGATTAAGAAATTAAACTTGTAATATTACCAGAACAAAGTCTAAAGGGATGAAAATAATATTTTGAGGTAAAAGGCATAAAAGTGTGGCAAAATAAACCTGTAATACTTGGTACAGTTGTAAATTTAAGAAGAGCCTATACACTGGCATTGAGTCTATGCTGTTGCCATATCCAAGGCTGCCCATAAGGAGGATAAAGGAGAGACCTGTCAGCCAAATTGGTGGCCCATGGAGGTCAGGTAAATCAAGGTCCATTGTCAAGGAAAGCTGTGATAACCATTTTTCACCTAAATTATAACCACAACATATATTTTTGTATATATTTATGCTAGCTTTTTAAAATGGGTCAAAAGTGGCAAAAACGGGTAGAAAAAGTGATGAAATGGGATTTCATAAGTAACAGTAATGGCTTTAAAGTGATAAAAATGTGTTCACAGTGGCAAAAAATAAAAAATGGAAACAACTGTTGGAGGAAATGGTAGAAAATTGAAGCGGCAAAAATTTCCAAGACATATAGTGAAATGCAGTTAAAACTGGCAACAATGTGTAAAGAGAGTGTTGAAAAGAGGTCAACAGTGGGTAAAATGGGTCAACAAAGTCAACAATACATGGTAAGAATCAATCAGAATCAACTTTATTGGCCAGGTATGTGTGCACATACAAGGAATTTGACTTCGCTTTCTTAGTACACAAGAATACACACTATGAACATTGAATATTTTACTTATACTGTGTATATAAACAAGATCATGAAAGGTGCAAAGGGTGCTTGATGATAGAGACTATGACTATTTTCATATATGCAGTTTTTGCAGCTGAGTGATGAACATGAGGTAGATGGAGCTGTTGAACATGGTTATAGTTGTGCCATATTTACAAAAATACTGTGTGCATACATATGGGGATATGGGTATGACATTGACCTGACTGGGATGTGTGGTAAGTGGCCAAAAAAGGCAGAACAAGTGGGGAACATGATTTAAAAGTGGCAAAATTGCTTTGAAAAGGCAGATGTGTGGAACAGGTGGTGAAATTGGATTTTATAAGCAGCAGAAATGGCTTTAAATTTGCAAAAATATCTTCAAAGTGGCAAAAATGTGTTATCAAAGGCAACAAAAGGTAACAAGTGGAAAAAATGGGTTAAAAGTGGCAGAAATTGGCATTACAAACAGTAAAATGTGGTTAAAATAGAGAGTGTTAAAAAGTGGTTAACAACAGCAAAGATGGGTCAACAGAGTCAACAAAAGTCGCAAAGTGTCAAAAACTGGCAGATAAATTAGTAGAAATCATTGAAAAGTGGCCGACATGGGCAGAAAGTGTTGTGAAATGGGATTTGAAAATTGGTTCAAAGAGGAAAAATGGGATTCAAATTTGATGAAAAGGGGTTAATAGAGGCACAGAAATAGGCAAAAATTGCTAAAAGTGGCAAAAAATGGTAGAAAGAAGTTTAACGGGGGTTTAACGTGGCAAAAATGGGCATGGCAAAATAGTGTAATGTGCTTAAAATGAGCAAAAAAAAAAGTAAAAAGACAGTGGTGAAAAGGAGTTACTTAAACACAGGGTTAAAAGTGGCAAAGCTGGCTTAAAAGTTGCACAAATGGGTGAAAGGTGGGGAAACTGGATTTAAAAGTGACAAAAATGGTTCAAAGAGGAAAAATGGGCAGAAAACAGTGATGGAAGGGGTTAAAATGTTGCAAAATGGGATAAAAAGGCAACAATCGTAAAATAAAAAAACAATGCAAAAAATGGGAGAGAACTGTGAAAAATTGATGAAAAGTGGTGAATAATAGTAGCAAAAATGGGTGATTAAAATGGATAAAAGGGGTTGAAAAGTTGCACGAATTAATATTTTAACTTTAGAGCCCAATAATAGCTTCACACACTTTGTTGCTTCAAAATGAAATATCTCTTAGTCAGGACACTAGCACCAACGCTACTGATCCAACACACAAATATTCGTACCATCAATAAATCACAACTGGAGAAGGCCTGTTCTCTGGTTTTTCAGGGACCCAGTTAAATCTGTGGGCAGGCCTGGCCACACCATAGTGACCTAAGGTGATAACCTTAATAAATACAAATGCAGTTTTAAATGATGATTTTATTTATTAAGGAAAAGCCATCCAAACCTACCTGGCCCTTGTTAAATCATGAATTAACTGGGATTTACCACATTTTTCAGAAAGCTAAGTTCAATTTTACTAACCACACCAAGGCCTGATTTCTGCCAGACCTACTGAATCAAGAAAGCCCTTAACAGAACCTGTCTGACAAAGTGAGGTAGGCTAAAAGATCTCGAAAACGACACATCATGATGCAATCCAAAGAAATGGCTCCAGAACCATTTCTAAGGCTTTGGGATCCCAACAAACCATGGTGAGAACTATTATCCACAACTGAAGAAAACTTGGAACAGTGGTGAACCTTCCCAGGTGTGGCCGATCAACCAAAATTACTCCAAGAGCCGATCAACGACTCATCCAGGAGGTCACAAAAGAACCCAGAACAACATCTACCTGCAGGCCCCACTTGACTCAGTTAAGGTCAGTGTCCATGATTCAACACTAAGAAAGAGACTGGGCAAAAATGATAGTCACGGTAGAGTTCTGAGGACAAAACCACATTTGACAAAAAACATCCCAAAGTCTTGTGTGGCCTAACAAGACAAAAGTTGAACTTTTGGAAGGTATGCATCCCATTACATATTGTTTAAGAATAACACAGTATTTCATATAAAAAAACAAGAAAACTAACAGTCAAACATGGTAATGGTAGTGTGATGGTCTGGGTCTGCTTTGCGGCTTCACGACATGGACAACTTCCTGTAATTGATAGAATCATGAATTCCTCATCATCAGAAAATCCTGAAGGAGAATGCGCAGCCATCAGTTTATGACCTAAGGGTCATGTGCAATTACGTTATGCAAGAAGGAAAATGATCCGAAACACACCAGCAAGCCCACCTCTGAATGGCTTAAAAACAAATGAAATCAGGCAGGCACCTGATTGGCAGCACCTGTGAGCATGGGCCCTGCCACAGTGGTCAGTAGATGTCTGCTTCAAGAATTGGCATGCCACGTTTGACTGATCTGGATAGGGCCCGTCAGTTGGGCAACTTCAAGCTGGTGTTCCGCAAAACCAAGTTGCAACAATGTTTGGAGTAAACCCTAGTACCATCTCCAAACTGAAGGCCAAGTTCCATATAACGGGGAATGTCAGAGACAGGTTGCGAAGTGAGCGTCCCAAGAAGACAACACCCCAGTAATACTGTTTTCTCACCGTGTCGGCAAGAACTCTATCCTCCAAGATGACAGTGCTTGCCCCCACAGAGCGGGGTTTATCAGAGACTACCTCCAGAGTTTGGGAGTGGAGAGGATGGAATGGCCTGCCAGCAGTCCTGACCTTAACCCCATTGAACACTTGTGGGATCAGCTTGGGCGTGCTGTTCGTGCCAGAGTGACCAACACAACCACATTGGCTGACTTGCGACAAATGCTGGTTGAAGAATGGGATGCCATCCCACAGCAGTGTGTGACCAGGCTGGTGACCAGCATGAGGAGGAGGAGCCAGGCTGTTGAGGCTCCTGTTTGTGAAATGAATATAGTGAAATTGTCAATACGTCTTGTTTCTTCAAACTTCAATCATCCAATCCACCAAACACCAAACAAGAGTCAATGGCAGAATCAGCTGTTTGGCATTGGCAGAGAAGATTTGGCACATTTTTCATGGGCGCAACCCACATACTCAGCTTTGCTGCTCATCCCACAAATGCATGATCCTTACAAATGTGGCATCATTTAAAAGGATAATAAACAGGCTTTCCAATTGTATAAGATTTATTACCAAGAAGTATTGTTACAACAAAGAAATAATGTACCAAACACAACTTGCCTTAGTTTTTTTTTAATTAAGTTTAGAATCATCATTTAAAACTGCAATTTGTATTTACTGAGGTTATTTTTGTCTATTGTTAAGATTGTTTGATGGTCTGAAACATTTAAATGTGACAAATATACAAAAAATACGAAAATCAGGAAGGGGGCAAACACTTTTTCACAGCACTGTATATCCTGTAACCACAACAATAGTGAATGATTTCATCTTTATGCATGTTATGCAGCTGATTCATACTCTTCTCCTAATTGATTCACACTGTAAATGTGTCAAGTTACATGTAGCACTGATGTAAAGGTCATTTCTGGTGTTGTTCTGTTGTTCTTCTGTGTGCTGCACACATTACACAGTAATTTTTTGCAACCCCCTTTTCTACAGCATGTCTTCCTTCCCTTCTCCCTTCCAACTAGAAGATCTTCTACCTTGAGAGACGTGTGAATTCATGAAGATTTCAGGGGCGTCCTGTCATGATATTTTCTACAAATTTTCATGAATGCATGTGTGAAAAGGGCTTCTCTCTCTGTCTCTGTCTCTCTTGTTTTGTCTTTCTGGGTAAGACCTCGAGGGAGAAGCTGAAATAAACAAAACACATGATCATTTGACAGACAGTGTGTGGTCTGCTAACACTGTTTAAGAGGTGAGAGATGGTCAGTAAGCACAAAGTTTTTCCAGGCCTGCAGCGTATGTTTGGGACCGTGGCTCATTCTCAGCTTGGTACAGCAACATCCGTTTGATCCAAATGGACCATAAAAAGAGTGTGTCACCCTTTTTTTACTTTATTCATTTCTATTGTCACAGATTTTCAAAAAGATCTATGTATATTAAGCAGCACTTACTGGTGTTATTGCCACAATAACTGCTAACTGCTGTTGCTCTTGACATGAAAAAATAAGGTGAGCAAAATACAGAATTACATTTAACCCTTACTCATGGCATTTCAGAGTATGACCAACACTGAAATAATTAATCACATAATGCTTTTACTGTTTGTCCTGTTTTATTTCAGAGTTTTTAACTGGAAGAACAAAAATAAAGTATATTCCTTTATATGACCTACAAAAGCAAACAGTTCATCAGCAAGAGGACTAATTATTTCTATTTCTATTTAAATGCCACCACCGCTGCTGTTTGGTTGGATTACAACAAAGGAATTTAAACTAAACTTGTATCGAAGAATTAGTTTACATTTTCCACCGGCTAAGTCTCAAAGTGAGAAGCCAGGTATACATTTGGCAAAAAGTGTTTTTAGAGAATTATGTATGCTAGATGAGCTTCGCATTTTCATTATACATAATGCTTTTTCATGTCGTCACAGTTACTTTTATGATGTCATTAATTCTAAGGGTTTAAATACGTATTAAGTTTCAACAGCAAGTAGATGAAACATGTCACCATGTCACATGGCTATTTTTTTTTTTTTTTTTGGCAAGTATCATCATCCTGAAACCAAGACTCAATCCCAGTACACCCCTTGCTTCTACCACTTAGCCCAACCACTATGGTTTGTGCTTTCACACCTAGGCCAAGGCAGTCTGGCTGCAGACCACAGATCTCAGACACCCCTTCTTGCAGACCACTACTGTGAGAGGCTGCCTCTGTCAGGACATGATTAAACACTAAAACATACAAAATAAAAATTGAATTAAACTTCTGGTAAGGTTTAAGGTAAGGGTTAGGGTGCAAAATGTTAAAGTAAAAACCTTACCTGTAAAACCTGATTACAAAAATTTAAATAAAGTCAACTAAACAGTCGTCTTACAGGAAAAAGCTTGTCCTTCATGAAAACATTCTAACACAGCCTACATAGCTAAGGTAAGCCTTAATGAAGCTTCATTAGCTACATAAGCAATATAGGCAACATAGCTAAAGACTGTAAACCTTTTACATTGTGCAAATCTCATAAACCTGTATCTTATTTGCATAAAAAGCTATGTAGCTAACATATCTAAAGCTGAGGAAGCTACATTAGCTAAAATCATTTTTGCTACATTTTCTAAAGCTAACTTAGCTTAAATGTGTTTCTGTTCGAAGGGTTAACTTGTGGAATAGCAGTGACAATGACTAAAAAACGTGCAGTTCATTTTCTTTCTTAGGAAAAATGTTTAAAAACAAAGTGTTAAAAAATACAGCTGAAGCTGTTTTGTTAAAAGGGTAGTCATAAAAAGCTTCAGCCTACATATTTTTGATAAACTCAATCCCTCATTGTTTTGTGTTTGTGGTAAAGGTAAAACTTCCATGTTTTTTGTTGGCAGTGGGGTTTAATTGCTAATTGAAATCAACAAAATGTATAAAAATAGCTATATAGCTACATAGCTACATTAGGTATGAAGCTGCATTACCTACTTAGCTAACATAATATATGTAGCTTTGTTTGCTATAGCTTATGTTGCTAAAGCTAAAGCTACCATAGCTACATCGGCTCACGTTGTAACTTTATCTACCTAGCTGGTGTAGCTACATTAGCTTTAGCTAAAGCTAAAGGAGCTAAAGCGAGTCACCATTCACTGAACTACTTCTAAAATTGTCTATCCATAATATAATCCTGGATTAGACCTCTTTTTCTCTGTTTTATTTATGAAATGTTGTTGAGTCTGTAATGTTTGCAATGTGGGTATTTTATGAATGTAACAGCCAGAGTTTGAATAGAGTTGGATTTTTGTTTTACTTACAAAATGGGAAATATCTGATCCTTTTCTTGTGATAGTTAATCAGCAACATTTGAGGAGCATCAGGCAGTAGAGCTGGGCGGGGTCTTGTTTCACTGCAAGCTGGTAAACAGTGGCGACCGTTAAAGCGACAAGCAAGGATATAGCTGCAGTTTTCAGAAGTGGACAGCAACCTACAAACCTACAAAATCAAGGTACATGCCAAATTATTCTTAAACCCCATTTCATTGTGAGTTGTGCTCAATTTTTGTTTGAAAAAGTTTGTTACACGGTTATTGGGTGCTTTAATAGAATAAAATACCTTGATTGACAGCTCTGTTAAGAGATGCAGCTCCTGCTCCACAGGCTTTAGTTACTGTCTACCATATCGTCTATAAGCAGAGTTTCAGCTGGGAAATTTGAAAAAAATGAAGCTTTTTAGAGGATCAGAAAACCCTCCGACATCTCAGTTAAAATAAAAATATTTAAAAGTTGGTGTTCAAAGAGGAAGAGATGCATATCTGTTCCTGGATATACAGCTCTATCCGACGTGTTGCTGGCTACAACTGAGTCAGCTGGGCCCCCAACTACAAAAGATGAAATGTGTAAAATCATAGCTAATAATTAGTTTTATTCCCTCGATACAGAATGTTCATTCACAATCTGTCTGTGAGGACGCTGATTACTCATCATAACACAATCTGCTCACTTTACATGCCAAAAAAAAAATCCAGGTTGTGCATTTGGTCTGAGAAATGAAGAGTCTATTAGAAATAACAAGTATTGTGCATTTTTAGGTTAAGTTTCAAAAATTTCCTGTATTGCTTAGAAAAATAATACTAAGAAGATATAAATAAGTTTAATGAACAGTTTAAAAGTCAGCCGTTTTCATTGGGGATGAGCAATCAGTTTACGGATGACGGGGTTGAGAATGAATCAAAGATTGCTCGTCAATAACATGGCTGTCTATTAGAGCTGATGTTGTGTAAAGGAATTAAACAAAATCCCAAGTACAAACACATGCATGAGGAGTTGATACTTTAACATTTAATTGATAATTGAATCCAACTGTAGAAAGCATGGCTGCAGCAAATAGGAGCTCTATTACACCCTGATGTTTCATAAAGTGGCATCCCTTTCACAACAGTCATATCCTCCTGCATATTTCCACGGTTAAATGATATACCATCAAAAGCAAAATACTATAGGGTCTTCACTGACATTTACAAAAACACTAATGCTATCAGAAATTGCCGCATTTCCCTGTATTTTTCACATCTTTCCATTCCTTCACACTCATTTCTGCAGCGTCTTTCACCTCTTGACTCCTTTTGCACTCTCCACTCTCTCGCTCTCTCCTAGTAGCGACCCATCTGAGGCTTTTTCTATTCTTGCCCACCACCGCGAAGACTGGAGTAAAAGAGCAGGCTCTTCTCTCTCTGTCTCTTCATGGCTCCATATCCACCTCCAAATTATATCCTTTGTTATCAAAACAATTCATTACTTTTCTTTATACAGGGTCTATAATAAGTATTCACCCCTTGGATGTTTTACAATTTTATTGATTTTATAAATCAATCATGGTCAATATAATTTGGCTTTTTTCTGCAAAAAAAAATTTGTTTGCGCTTTTGTGTCATCAGACAAGATGCTATGTTTGGCGGACACCAAACATTGTACATCATCACAAACACACCATCCCCACTGTGATGCAAAGTGGTGGCAGCATCATGCAGTGGGGATGCTTCTCAACAGCCAGCCCTGCAAGGCTTGTTAAAATAGAGGTTAAAATGAATTCAGGAAAATAAAGGAAGAGGAGGACAATCTTATTCAGCCTGCAAGAGAGCTACAGCTTGGGAGAAGATTTATTTTCCAGCAAGATAAGGACTCGAGGCATACAGCGAGAGCGACTCAGATATTGTTTAAAGACAACAAGGTGAATGTTCTGGGGCGGCCAAGTCAAAGCCCAGACTTCAATCCAATAGAGAATTAGTGGCTGGATTTGATCAGGGTTGTTCACATCCCATATATGAAAGTATGCAGCAACAACACTGGATGATAATCAAAATGCAATGGTTGTTAAAACATCAGGATGACGGGAGAAATTAAATATCTGTATATTCTGGATGCCTGTTATGCAAACCCAAAGAACAATAAAATGGGATTAAAGGCTTAATTGACAGATTTACATATTTTTTACACAAAAGAGGAACAAAGGGACACAGAAAAAATATATCACAGTGATTAAACTTCAAAAATCACATCTACAACTCAAAATTTAAGGCCATGAACTGTTTTTTAAAGGGATACAACAAACTAAAGCTGGAATAAAGCTGTTTTTAAAACTCTGTCATAAGGTTACTTTAATTAAATACATCAGCATGAAAGATAGTGAGGATTTGGCACCACGCAGGGCTTAACAAGACAGTAGAAAGCACCTGATGCATTCCTGCCAGAGCAAGGAAGAACTATAGAAGCCTTCAGCATGTGTACATTTAATGTACTCCTTTCCCCTCTATTTTTAAAATCAAGTTTATCTCATATCACCAGGGTTGCAAAAGCACAAAGCACTTTCATGAACTAGAGCTGCTGTCTGGTGGTTAGAAGCTTCTTCAGGCTGTAGGATTACTAGATAGAAAAGTAGGGTGGTTGGTCATTACTTTATATTGCATGGGGTAGGTGTCTGTGGTAGTGTGCTTTGTGGAAATCTTATAGGTTAGGGATGAATGTGAGGCCCAATAACCTTAACCTTTGGCCTTCAATCTCAATCGTATAATAAGTTTGTCCTTGAGTCAACTGGACATAGAACACATGCATCTGTCAAAAATTCTTAAGAAATCCCATTCAAAAGCAAGTAAACATGATGGCAAATGTCCTTGACCTTTGACTTCCAAAGTCTAACGGTGATGAGTCAGAGTGGATATTTTTACAGTTTGTAGAAAATCCCTCAGTGTCAATGATATATTGTATATACAAGCAAGGGATGAACATGACACCATAACTTTGACCTCTAAAATATAAAGCATTCATGTTGAGTCAGAGAGGACTTTTTGCAGCTGGTGCGTTTAGCTGAATGCTGGCAAAATAACCAGGGGTAGAAAATAACTAATTACATTTACTTAAACTGATTGTGTGACTTTTTTGTGTACTTGCACACTTTGTATACGTTTTCAGAGCAGTAATTTTACTTTTACGTATATTTTGAGGAAAGTATTGTGCTTGATTATGTTTCAAAAATACATCAAGTACGCAGAGTAAATAAAAATCTTTGCTATCTGAGATATAGCAAAGACATTGGGCCCAGAACTGTCTCAAAGCTGGCACAGGCTGGGCCAGTTTTACACAAGATTTGGGGCAGAAGTCTACTTGGTTTCCATTCATCTGGACCTGTTCTTGTCCAAAACTGCTACAGAACTGTCATATGACTCCACACCAGATCAGGCTCATTGTGCAAAAAGACACTGGAGTGGACCTGTTTCCCAATTAGGGCTGAAAATTGGAGAACATCTGGCCCATATCTGGTCCAGTCACATTTTGCTATCTGGGGAATTAAAGGTAGATGTACTTCATAAAGTTGTTCATATATTATTTTCACATTGCTATCTCTATTGTACTCTTTTCTTCACATTAAGAGTGAATAAACAACTTACTTAAATCTGCTTAGGTTTCTTACAGCATCTTCAGTATGAACAGTGACCCATAATGCTGGAGTGGAACATGAGAGTTTCTGCCACATCTTGTTGCACTTCCTTTAACGCTCTAAGCCCTAAGCTGTTTTTAATTATTTTGTTATTATTTTGTTTAACTACTTCTCTTCCTAGAAAGCTTATATAACATCAACTCTGCAGTGCACAGTCCAGCTTTAAACATCATTTTTACAGGACAACCTGGACTTTAAGAATGTGTGTGCTGCAGTAATATTACTTGTTTTTTCAGTTTTGGGACTATAAAATCAAAGGGAAAAAAACTCAAAGAAATTGAAACTCAAAGATTTTTATGTGTTACACAGCTACAATAATGACTAAGAGTTTTTTTTTTTTTTTTTTTTTGCATATACCAAAAAATGAAAAATACTCACTTTGTGACAAAGTCCTCAAAATATTTATATTTTTACAATAAAACATCCTGGCACTTTTTTGCATTGGCTGTTTTTGTGCCATTATTGAAAGCAGGTCCTGTCTGCAGTGACACAGAGGGACACAGCACAGGCTCTCTGTCTCTCTTTCTCTCAGTTATGAGCTATCCAGGCCGTCTCCTGCATGATATATGAGTAAAGACGTGCAGTTTGGCAAAGTATGACATGACAGCAGAATAGCTTGCTATGTTGCCAAAGCTCAGTCACAAAGCATTATGGGAAATTAATGTGGTGGGTTAGCATACTAAGCTAATCGGAGAGAAGATCAAAAATGGATTATAAAATGGTTAAAAATATGTCCAACATTGGAGTTACTGATGTGGATTTAATCTTTAAAGACCCTGGAAAGTCTCCCAACCCCTAGGCTCATTAAAAAAGCCTCTGTAGGAGCTATGGAGGCAAGGATAGCGTCATTGAAACAGCACAACAGCAGGCTGCAAGAGGAAAAAAATGAAGTGGGTATGATTTTAGGTTAAAAAAATTATCTACCTTTGAATAACTTGTGTCTCTTCTTGACCTACACAATAATGTTGGTCTAAGAGGGTTAAAGGTGCTGCTAGTAAAATTTGAGTTTGCCTGTAAAAAAGGAGGGATGGACCCACCCTGGCTTCACAACATCATGGTTTCAAAAACAATATGGCTACTACCTAAACTCAAGGCCTCAAAACCAATGGAAGCATCCTTGTGGCTTTTACACACTTTCTTTACAGTGTACACTGTAAGACCAAACAGTAAAAGGTTGTTAAAAAAATACTTGTGATGACTTAAAATTCCAAAACAGACTTTCAGCTCTATATTTCTGATTTTATTGAACACATTTTGAGGTTGAAGTAAACAGTACTTGATCATTTTAAGTAGAATTTGTCGTTATACTCAATTTATACGACAACCATCCATAATCTGCAGTGTTCTTCTCGTGAATAAAGTAACACACTCAGAGAAGTCAAGCCTGTGGGAAGCAACTTCAACATTGCATGGATGTGCTTAGCATGACTGAAGAGTACTTTCTGGCTCAGTGTGGCCCTTTCAGGCATCTTTACTCGTGGTCACTAAAATAAATCTACTTTGGGTGGTATGACTTGACTAAAATGAAAGTTCAACATGTTGTAATAAGTCAGATTTAAACAGAATTATTACATGTGGGAACATTTCCACAGCTTGGTTACTTGAAAATGTTAAGTTAAGGTAACATTAATGTCCAAGTAAAACTCAGTTGATTGAGCATAAAACAGTTAAGTGCCTGCTACAGAGCAATAGTGTTTTTTTTCAGTGAGTATTGCCTATTTTTCTTAGGTAACCAGTTTTCACTAAGATTTTGAGTTTTGTTATCTTGTTAGAGTTTACAGTGTAGACAGCATGTCACTGTCATTTTCCTTGTAACCTATCCAAGCAATCATGGACTGACCAATCAGAGTCCTTAAACATTATCATTATGTCTAGAGTGGTAAAACACAAAAAGTCAAAACATAGACCGCATTGAGCATAGAAATCCTGACTCTCCCATACCTCATGTGACAATAATGTGTTCTTTAATTCTGTCTTTTTTTTTTTTTTAAGATTTACTTTGGGGCATTTTCGTGCCTCCATTAGACAGAGGAGGATGGTGGATAGAGTCGGAAACAGGGACAAGAGCGGGAGAGAGACACGCGGCAAAGGGCCCCAGGCCGGACCCGAACCCGGGCCGCCCGCGTACATGTGGAGTGCCCTCAACCACTAGGCCACCTGCTCCCCTAATTCTGTCTTTCTTTGTAGATTCCCTTCTTGTTAAACACATGACTTCCAAACTTGCCTCCAGGATGTAAAGGAGGCTTTTAAAAAGTGAAAAAGTGATGACATTACCATGACATCATCAATATAACTTTTTAAGGTTAGGCTGAAGACATTAAAAGTGTTTTCACATACTAAGTAATGCCCCTTACGACCAGTAAATTGACTTTCAAATATCAAATCTGTGGAGTGCCTCATAAAAAAATCATAATATGTTGAATCAGCACCTTTAGAGTCAATATAATATCTTATAGGGGTTCCTGCCAATTTCCTTTACACACTCACCACACACAAAAATGCCTCAACACACACACAAGTAAACACAGAGAGAAATTAGGATGAAATAGGGAGTAAAAGCCCCCCTTTCCATTCACAGAGTGCCTTTAAATCATCCATACAGGTAATGGGTTTTTGGAATTGATTTTACTTTCATAGTAAAGAAAGCAGTTCAGTGCTGGTTTAACTACTGTCCTCTCCTCTAGGCATGTGCTCCTATTCACCATTCAGCAACCAGTGGTCCAATAACAACAGTGCATGGATCATGAGCATTCACAATATGTGAGTGTAGCTGTGTAAGTGCTGTGGATGTGTTTGTGCGTGAGCTCATCCATAAATGAGTCTATGTGCAACACAGAGAAAAAGCATAATCTGCCGGTAATGGAACATGAAACCGAGCAGAAAATTGCAAAAAGAAATGACTCCCGGGGAGGGCGTCAGCTCTGATGAAATAAAGCCCTTCATGTGTGGCCTAATAAAGTCAGGCAGAGAAGCTAATGCCTTTCATAATCACACTTTTATTCTGATATACAAAGAGGGAAAAAACACAAACAATCCCACACCTGGATGGAGCACAGCCAGGTATCTAGTAGTGGCCTGATAGTTAATTAGTGCACATGATTTAGGTCCCCTGGGTGTCAGCTGGCAACTATAGGTAGGGGTGCTCACCACAGATTTCACTAATAGACTCCAAATATCAAACTGAAATCAGCCAATGAAGCAGAAGTTGTTTTAATACGCAGAAAGTCAGTTCTGCAGCATCTAAAGGCTTTGAAGGTCAACTTCTTTAAACACTGTAAATAATGACAGGCTTAAAACTCTGCCTAGTTAGTGCTCCACTTCTCCTAATCGTTTAGAAATATAATTAATGTTTCAGTGACAAGTTTTATTAAATACAGGGAGTTTTTTTAACCTCTGTTTAGTGGGATGATTAATTGGAATAAATCAATTCACTAAACTGAAACACTGACTTTTGAATCTGCGATCAGGATTCAATTATCTCATTACTTCAACAATTAATACTGCGGTGTGATAAATGGTGTGTGTAGCTGAAATAACAAAGTTTATTGTTATGTACAGTGCTTAACAAATTTGTTAGACCACCACCCAAAGTAAGGTTTATGCCACAGCTGCCCTAAATTAACAGCACTGGCACCACCAAAATCATTTTTTTTATGTTTCTGCAATGGCTAATACGCCAACATGTAGAAGCTCTTTAACCCAAATGATATTTTTAATGCTAAGATATAATTTTTATTGTTATCCATGAATTTTCAATTTTACTGATTTACAAAAACTGAAAAAATAGTACAGCACATTATTATTTCTTGATTAATATGTCAAATTAGTTATTTACTTGCATTCCTGAACAGAAAAATTAGTTTTAGTGGTTGAATGTGTGGTTGTGTAGTGGTTATGCTTGATTAATTTCTGACGTCTCAGAAAGCCCAGTGAGCCGGTTCAAATATATAAAAAGTATAAAAAGGTGAATTCAGTTTGAAATTCCTTATTCCTGTTCAAAATGGTAAAATGTGGAGAGCTCACTGAAAATGAAAGAGCCTGCATTAAAGCACTTTATGATGCCGGATGGTCTCTGAGACAAATATGACAGGTGGTCTAATAAATGTGTTAAGCACTGTATGTTTTGTCAAATTGATCTTCATAGCCTCTGAAAATGACTGAATTATCTTTCTCTTTGAGTGATGTGTTTTCTATCGGTATAAAGTATATGCAACTTGGTTGAGGGTCCTTCAAATACTACTATTTTCTACCAGATATCCACAGTCAGGCTGGGCTCTGCTGATCCCTCAATTCAAACGTGGATTAACCAAAGCCTTTTAGGACTTAGTTAACATTGTGACTTGACCATCCAAATGCACAATTCCATGATGTCTGCAAGGAGTCTCCTGTGGACTTTCAACAAACTTATAAAACATCTGCAAGGTAAGAAATTTCTTGATAATCAAACTGTCAACAAAACTTCAGCAAAACTTGAATATGGGGATAATAGTTTTTTAATTCATTCAGGAACACTCTTGTCACATATTTAACCATTTTATGTCAAAATGGATACGCAGTTTTACTTGGCAGAGAAGGGTCTTCTCCCTGGATTAGTCAAACAGTATGCTTTGACTTTCCATGGCTAGTAACCCCCATATAGATACTAGGGCTGGGACGATTCACTTTTCTCCCGATTCGATTTTTTATGATTTTT
This sequence comes from Cheilinus undulatus, assembly GCF_018320785.1. Taxonomy (NCBI): domain Eukaryota; kingdom Metazoa; phylum Chordata; class Actinopteri; order Labriformes; family Labridae; genus Cheilinus; species Cheilinus undulatus. Next base: position 22,056,201 of record NC_054878.1, read on the forward strand.
TAGGTGCCGATTTGATTTAAATTGCGATTCTACAATATTGCCGATTTTTGCAATCTTTTGTTAGCTTTTTAAACACCAGTGAAAAAGATGAATGATAATGATGCCTACAGACTATATCAGGAAAAATACACATCACATGTGTATAACAATACATCACAAAATATGTCTAACTAGAGAATACAAAATAGTTATAAAATAGTCAAGTGCAGGATTTCTCAATTTATTCACAACAATTTAGTATCAATTTCACAGAATTTGACACAGACTGAGCTAAATACTGAATGTGAAGTGCATAAAGTCAATACATATGTGTGTAGTATATATATGTATAACTTATGTAATTTCAAGTTAATATCGAATTTAACAATGTAGAATTAAGCTATTTAAAAAATATATAGTCCTGCATCATCTCGCATTTTACCTATCTTTGTTCAATCTGAAGATGAGGATTTTCCCCATTTGTTGCACTGAATTAAAATGCTACCGTGATTTTTTTTTTAAGAAAAGGGGAATAAATTATTATAGAGTGAATGTACTCCAATCCTTTATATTTCATATTTTATCAGTTTTTTATGTCACCACATAATATGTTTGTGGAGGAATTAGATTATGGGAGACAAGCTGATCGTCACGTCCAGCTTTAAGAATGATGGACTGTGTTTTGCGGAGGGCATGACGTGACCGGCCAGTATTTCTTTCTTGTGTTACCGAAGCCGTCATTCTTAACGACACTACACGGGACGGGTCCTTACAAATAATACGACTGTGATTATGGTTGCATGAGTAGAGACCAGCGGTAGCTTCAACGGGCTTGTTTGTTGACGTTAGCCGTTAGCTGTAGCGCTAACGCGATGATGCCTAACTAGTAGATTTGTTGTGTTGTCTCAGTATTTTACTCTGGCGTGGCATATCTTGCAAACGACTGTCTAACTCCTGTCTAAGTTTGTGCTGTCTTTGATGTTTTGGAAGCCAAAATAAGTCTACATATCCACCATGATTGCAGCAGAAGTCGCTCTGCTGGGTAGGTACAAGCAACCGGCTCACGCAGACCGGAAATCTCCTGTGATCTCGTTGTCTCAAGAGAGAAGAGGCAAGAGTCAACTGCCAGCTAGCGATGCCTGCCGCCAACTAGCGGTCAGGGGGTGAAATTACATCACAAACTACCGCACCAACAAAGTGAATAATTAGCTAATTAATTAAATATCGATACTGCATTATAAAATATCGATACAATATCACGCCAGGAAGTATCGCGATATTTCAGTATATCGATTTTTTGTCCCACCCCTAATAGATACATTTATGACAATCAATTAATATATAGTAGTATGAAGCTGAATATGAGGGTGCAACAAGCTTTATGCTATAAAGGAGGAGGCTGGAGTGGAGGAGGTGAAGCTTTGCCAGCAGCATAGTGCATCAGCATCAACTCAAGCAGGGATTAGTGTGAAGTATGTCATTTTAAATACACCACTGTGTTGAGAGAAAGAGCTGTGATATGCTGTGGGAGCTGGAAAGTGGTAATCGTGATCAGCTGGTCATCAGCTGATCACGGTTAGGCTGACTACAGTGTCCTGAACTAATACTAGGGTTCAGTTAATGAAACAAGAGAAACATACAAAATAAATGTGATTATGACACATATATATATATACACTGAAGAGAAACAGAAGTTAAATATGACACAAAAAGATATAATAAAAAAATAAAAAAGCATTAAGGCTTGTACACTTGTCATGGATGGGAACATGTCTCCATCCCATCTGCATACTAGAGGTCCTGTTTGAGTCTTATACCTGGGACTTAAGTTTGACTCCAGCACTGCATCATAATAACCCTAACTTCAGAGGTCCCTGACAAAATCAGAGAATGGAAAATGGAAACTAACTTGAGCATATATAGTGCTTTTCTAGTCATCCAGATGGGGGCCATGGTATGACTTCTTCAGAGAAGAAAGTTTGGAGCTGTTTATGGCTTTACCAATCAATGAAATCAGAAAAAAAAAATATCTCGCGATACTTCAGTTTCCCAAAAGTAGAAGCACATTAGGGCAAAAATGTTTAAAAAGAATAAGAACCGGCAGTAGACAGTGACCAAAACTGCTGTCTACAGCCTGGATAAGCAGCGTCAGATGACTCATGTACGGTCCACCAAGTAGGACAGATAGTGATGTGTTGTGGTAAACCCTCATTTTGGTTGTGTTCCCACAACCATTGTCCATCCAGTCTCACTCATAATGGGAAACCCATCTGTTTTAAGATATCTGAATCATTTGGCTCAGCGCAGTAATAATGGCTGGTCTTTTGGCCCCCTGTGGTACCAATTTGGCTTTAATTTATATCGAACAATCACAAAAATGGAAAAAAAAAAAAAAAAGAGACTGGCTCTAAAACAGGAGCCAGCTCTTGTGATACACATAAAAGAACCAGCTTGTAGAACAGACTCATTCAGGAATGGCACATCATTACCCAGTTGCTTACGCCAAAAAGTTTATGTGCTGAACAGTACCAGTGTTTCCTGTGAAAACATGTTTATGACAAAAAGGGAGAAAAGCTGTTAAAGAGGCAAAGCTAGCCTCTTTGCTCGGGGCAAGACCCTTCAGTCAAGATTGGTCTTACCTGGCAACAGATGTTTCATCAACCTATAAACAGCTTTCAACATTAGCAGAAGAGAAAAGTGCTGCTGTATCAGTATTCCCCAACAGGTTGATTATGCTTTAATCTATTTTTTATGAGCAATGTTAATACATGTTATTTACTTATTTGTGTTATTTATTCATTCATGCACATTCATTATTTCATAACTGGATATATTACTGACATACTGAATATATGAAACAGCATATGTTTGCCTGTAGGCATACTGCAAATTTGAGCATGAAAAGACTCCTGCTTATGTTTGAGTCTAGTTGAAAACTATTTCTTTGATTTCTTGAAAATCTCTTTTTTTGGAAATCATTCAGGCCTTTTTTTTCAGGAATCAAATGTTCTATATTTATTGTATTTTAGTAAACTGGGACAGTAATCCACCATGCAACCATTTCAGAACAATGGCTGGGAATAAATACCTTTTAACTGGCTGAAACCTCAAGCATTACAGTGTACAGTCATCTGCCATGACTAGAAGAGCCATAAAAGAGGGATGGAGGAAGAGAGAGGAAGAAAGAGATGGATAGAGGCAGATTAATGACATGTGCACACAGTAACAGAAACGACAATAGATAGAACTCAGACCTGCATTAAGACCCTGGCGAAGGGGAGGCCACACAAGAGTCAATATGCAACAATTATTCTATTGTAAAGTAATATTAAACAAAAAAATCAAAGACAAGTTAAGTGGTGGTACAAATCATGCTTCTGATCCTGGTTGCAGGTTAAAGCTGAGGCCAGACAACACATTTTAGCATGATTACAGCTCCACCCAGTCATGTTTAGTGTCACAACAAGCAGAAACCTCGTAATCTCCTTACAGAAAGTCTCACATCCAGGCGTGACCACAGAATTGGCTTGGCCCCTTAAATACCAGGAGGATGGGCCCTCCCCAGTTGTTTTTTTATTGATGATATCAATGTAGGGGTATTGGATCAGAAGCATTAGCGCTAGCATGCCCTGTCCAAGTTACCTTTGAAGCTGAAAAGTGTTTTAAGCTATTTTGGGTTTTTGATGTTGAAATAAGTTATCTTCAATCATTTTTTACACTCTTAACCAAATTTTGCAACTTATAAACCCATTTTTGCCATTTTTAACCACTTTTTAACCCATTTTCACCACAACTTCTGTCCTTTTTTGTAACCTTTATTTTGCCACTTTCTGACTCATTATCTTTTAACCCATTTTGGCACTTTTTACAACCCTTTCATTGCTATTACTGTCAATTTTTTTCCATTTTTAACAACTTTTCAGATCTATTTCAATCCATTTTTGACATTTTCAACCTACATGTTTAAAGTTTCACCACTTTTCACTCATTCTTGCCTCTTTTAATCCATTTGTTATTTGTAACCCCTTTTCACCACACCTCTGTATCCCCCTTTATGGGCGGCCTTGCTCACATGTTTGATTTATGTCCTGCCCTCTGTGATATGTTCCATGACATTAGTGATGCTGACCAATAGGAGCAGAGTATGTAAACAAATACCAGTGTCAAAGCAAAAGAAGTAAGTGCTATGAGAGGGAACTTTGAGAAAAGGGGAAAAGTTATTCAAGCACTGACAAATATTCCATCCTTTCTAATGTGTCATAGAGAGAGAATCTATCAGGACAGCCTGAAAAAGAGATGGATGTTGGTGAGAGATAGCACACAGTAAGTAATTGCCATTAGCATTAGCATCAAGCTAGTGTGTCATTCGTTGTCGCATTTGAATAGACAATACAGTACTGTATGTTTGTTTATAGTGCTCTTTCTGGGTGTTGTCCAGCCCAGCTACTCTTCCTTCCAACATCATAGTGGGCACAATAATTGACCATGTACCTTTTTGTGGTCTGTCATGTCTGTCGACCAAGTCACAGCAAGAATTTATGGCTGTGTGACTGCCTAATCTGAAAGGGTGACCATTGCAACAGAAAATCTAGAGAGAGGAGCTTGACTCTGGCTTTTGAAGACAGCCTGCAGGTGATCAGAGGCTGATGATCATATGGAGGTCAAGTGCCACCAAGGATTGATGTATGGTCTTCAGAGAGGGCCTCAAAAGAAACAAAACATGGTTAATCTGTACACAGCACTTCCTCCCATAAATGGGTTGCTCTAAGGCAGGGGTCACCAACCTGTAGGTTACAGTTTCCTGGTAGATCTTTGGGACAGTTCAAGTAGATCTTGAACACTAGATGTGCCTTATGTCTAGCTTCAACTCTTTCTTCACCGCTTAAGTTTCAGTATACACAAGCAATTAGACTGTTGCAAGACATTTTTGTTCTTGTACTGGTATTTCATTGGTTTCACTGGTGCTTTAAATTTTCATGCCTTTTACTTAGTATTAGGCTAAATCATACAATTGGAATTGGAGATTTGGAAACAGTTGGTGACTCCTGCTCTTAGAGGACCTTAGAACTTTTTTATTTTTACATGGATTACCTCTTATAACCTTGAAAGGGCATCTGCAATCACCTTGTCCTTTCACGGAAAATCACGGCTCTGCAGGTCGAATCCTTGGAGGAGAAGACTCTATCTCATCATGTAGTGATTTGAGTTGTACATCCTTCTTAAAGAAGCCTTGAGGTAATGGTCTATGTTGACCACAAGGGGTTAACTGGAGGGTATGTACAGTGCCTATAAAAAGTATTTTATCTCTTAGATGTTTTACCCTTTTATTGATTATATAAATCCACCATGGTCAATAAATGTTGGCCTTTTTTTAACCAAAAAACCTCTTTAATGCTAAAGTGAAAACAGATTTTTACAAAGTAATGTAAATTTAATAATATAAATGTGTAATGTCGAATGAGTGACTGCAAAACCTGCATGTTCACTCCCCTTTAAGGTGATTGACCTAATTCAACAGAGGTCCAGCCATTTAAAGCTATTAGTCTCTCAATGAGTGAAATTGGGATGACCTGAGTGCAGTGAATGTGTCTCAATTGATTGTAGTAAAAAGACACCTGTGTCTGGAAGGTCCAGTCACTGGTCAGTCAGTATCCCTGGCTACCATTACACCATGAAGACAAAAGAATGCTCCAAGCAACTTAGAGAAAATGTTATTAAAAAGTATAAGTCAGGGGATGGATATAAAATATACTTCCAAGACACTGAATATCCCCCAGAGTTCAGTTAAATCCGTCAACAAGAAATGGAGGGAGTATGGCACATGTGTAAATCTGCCTAGATAAGGCTGTCACAACTGAGTGAGTGTGCAAGAAGGAGACTAGTGAGAGAGCCCACAAAGACACCTCTGAAGGAGTTACAAGCTTCGGCAGCTGAGATGGGAGATATTCTGCATACATCTGTCGCCCAGGTTCCTCATAAGTCAAAGCTTTATGGGAGAGTGGCAAGGAGAAAGCCACTGTGAAAGAAAACAGACTAAATCTTAACTAGAGTTCAGCAAAAGGCATGTAAGGGCAACAATCCAATAGAGAATTTGTGGGTGGACTTCGAGGCTGTGCAGTACTGATCTCTTTCATCCTAACATAGCTTGAGCAGTTTTGCAAATAATGAAGTAAAATTGCAGAGTCCAAATGTGCAAGCCTGACTGAGACCTTTTCATACAGACTCAGTGCTCAATAAAAGGAATTAACATCTGGGGGGAGGGTAAATACTTTTTATAGGCACTGCACAAATCAAAATGGCACAGGGCCAAAGCTTCTTTTTCTATAGTCAAGTAATGTTTTGGATGGACTTCAAATATCCCTGTCACAATAGAAATTTTAAACATCGTAATTATCAACAAGTTTTGAAGTTTTTTAAATCAAAATGATAACTGTTCTGTTCATAACATTTTCACAGCATAAAGGACAGAAAACAGAGACTGATAGTTCCTAGCAAATATGACCGGCCCTTGAAGGAAGTCCTGGACTGGAACCAAACAGAGAAATAAACTAAAAAAGTACCACCTACAGATTTGTCCGTTCAAAGGTTAAACACTTGAGCCTCAGCTACATTTGTAGCGGCTGCCCTGGTTAATCAGTATGGGGGGGATGCTGCTATTATGTTTCACTCCATGGGGTCCGTGCTCTTTTAAACCTCTGTCTCCTTCAGTCTGCGTGGTGTCATTTGTGTTGATGGGGCAGCTGGAAATGACCCAGCAGGAGGGAGATGATGCCACAAGACTATATTCAACAGCCATCATAGACTGACCTGCCCTTGACCGCTCCCGCTCCAGTGCATTTGCTAAATGACCCCATGTCAAAGAGACTGTTTGTACTGGACAACTCCTCTGTGGATGGTACAAAACTGTGCGGCCATGTGTTGGACCCTGTCAACCAACTGTGGGTAAATAAAGGTTAGAAACAAATAGCAAAAGGATTGTTTGCAACCATCTGGCGGTGGCAGTTTCTTTACAGCACCAGACGCAACTCATATCGTCCCAACGGGATCCCAGCCAGTCAGCCAGGCAGTCCTTCAATAGTGTGTGGTGGAGCATAGATAAAACCTCATTCTGATGCCCAGGAAAGAGAGAGGGAGGAAAAGGAGAGAAGAGGAGGAGAGGGAGTGAAATATTGATGAGAAATGTGAAGCACAAAAATAGAGCAGCTCTGAATTCTCAATGAAGGGCAAAGGACGCAAACATCCACACAGTAGCACACACTCACACACGCATAGATAAAGTAGGGTGCAACAATAAAGTAGATGAGTAAATCACATACACACTCATATGCACAAGTACTAAGGTATTTCTGTGCAAAACCACGAGTCAGCACAAAAAGACCCATCCACTTCCCAGAAGTGCTTCCAACAGTCTAAAATAGTAACTGGCTATATGCCCGAAACTTTCCTCTGTGATAAATTCCATGTAGCCATCATATGAAAAATGTATCTTCTTTTATAATCTACAACCTGAGGTCAACCATGTACAAGCAATAAAATTATATTCAATAACTAGCAACAAAAAGGAGTCGAGATACGCCTCTTCAGTTCTTTCCGACCTTGAGAGCCTCATTCGGCATTTACAAAAGACAGACATTTTCCACTGAAGTTCAGGGTGAAAGCTCAAATGTTGTAGTGTTGTATTCTACGGGTGTCTGACAATCACTATCAATTCATAAGTGAATGACAATTAACAGGGAAAATCCAGGAGGACTAATTTCAAGGTAAAACAAAGTCTCTTATTAGCCTTTACCCACAGCAACATTGTCATCATTTGTGTGCTCCTAGCTTACAAAAAGTAACAGAAAGTAAACTTCTAGTTACATCTATACCTGCTAGCCAGGAATGGGCACATTTCCTAAAGTATTATGTAACACTAGCCATAGCAAAGCTGCTAACTAGCTTACTGTTATTCACCTGTAGTAGCTGAATGCTAATGCTAGCTGTTGACTGGCTGTAGATGTTTAACTTGAACTATTACCTGATTTCCCTATTCATTATTTTTTTTAATTGCTGATAAATCTAGCTGTGAAATAAAAATCTAAACTACATCTAAATATACACAATATAGACAAAAGTATTTGGCCGCACTTGTTTATTATTAAATTCAGGTGTTTCAATCAGACCCATTGCCACAGGTGTATGAAATCAAGCACCTCGTCATGCAGTCTACATTTGCAAACATTTGTGATACTAAATGTGTCATTCTGAAGAGCTCAGTGACATTCAGCCTGTTACTGTGATTGATGCCACAGTTGCAAAAAGACAGTAAGTGAACTTTAATCCCTGCTGGATGTTCTACAGTCAACTCTAAGTGACATTATTAGGAAGCGTTAAGGAAGAAGACCAAGTGAAATTGCAGAACATGGTCAACAACTGCTAAGGCCCCTAGCCCTTTTCCATTCCAACATGACTGTGACTTTTTGGTCAAAATGACCGGAAGTCCTCAAGAATTCTGGCCATTTAGAACAACTACCGCACATTTGCTTACACATTATTTTGCTGCATTAACAGCAGCAAAATGCATAAATCTGAAATTCTGTGATTTATTGATACATACAAGTCTGCACTAAACAGGACAGAGGACACATTTTTATTTCCAAACCTGACCCAAAACCGAGACAGTAAAAGCCTGAGCGAGACAGGCCGACAGTAAATCTAAGTAATCATTACCCTGTTATTAAAAACTGGTAGACATGTACACATGATTAGACCCTGAAAATGACTGCACAAAGACTTTCTCTTATTTGAATTTGTGTAAGTGGTTTAAAGTACCAAATTTAAGCTGCAAGTTTTTCCTTACACATGCAGTCAGTGACACGATATACGCCCACGTTAAACTCATAAACAACAGTTAGCTTCACATTAGCCCCATTAGCCTGTTAATACACTGGCTGCTATCATGACTTAGCAGCTTACAACAGCAAAATACCATCCTCCAGCGACAACAATGAAGCATCCCAATATAACTCCTCAGTGCTTTGTTAACTGGACACTGCATTAAAACTCTACATTTCAAATGAAAAATGAGTCTTACTGTCAGTTGTGTAGTATCAGTCCTCATGATGATATAACTGTTACCTCTGCAACAGTAGTAAATCCAACCATCATGGTTTATTTGGACTAGTCCCAAAAAGACAGAAGCTCCACAGCAGATAGTCCAGTCCAGTCCTCCTCTCATTGATGGCTTATCCAAGATTGCTCCTGCAATTCTGTGTTGACTACAATCCGACTTTATCTGAGGACTGGTCATAGGTAGATTTATGGAAGTCCACTACAACTCTGCTTGGCGTAGGCCTTTCTCTCTCTGCAGCTGCATCGGTGTTTCAGCCGCTCAGCTATACAGTTCCTTTTTATAAGCCTCTTTATTACTTGCAGCGATGACTAACTCAAAATCCTTCCATATCGTTGATGATACTAAGCCTTTGGTTAACCAGGAAAACCTCACTGAGATTAAAATTCTGCTTTCCGAGGAAGTTCTGGTCAAACTTTCCCTGCATAGTCTTCAGCAGTGCTGAGCACGCTCAGAGATAGGCTTGGTTTGACGTCAATCGCGTCATCTTGCATCATCAAAGCAAGGACTATAAAGACATGGTTTGAGGAGTTCAGTGTGTGGAAGAATTTGACTGGCCCTCACAGAGTCCTGACCTCAACCTCATCAATCATCTTTGAGATGAACTGGGACAGAAATTGCAAACTTATTAAATTATTTGAATACACTGTAGTGGACAGATGGCTGAATAATTTCGCCTATATGAGCTTTTTCTGCCTTTATTTACATAGACGGAGAGAGGAAAAAAGGATGAGAGAGTGAGGGATGAAATGGGAACATCGACCAGACTTAAACCCAGGCCTCCACGGCACATGGGTCGCAACTTGTGAGTCACTATAAAGCTGATTTATGATGAGCATTCGATTTTCTGAGTAGTTTTGCTTTTGTTAGTTGTTCAATCCAGAAAAGAGTGGCTGTAATGTCATGATCGAGAGATCTGTTGACAACTGTGGCAAAAAGTCAAAGCCAGAGAAATCAAAACTGAAAATGATAAAGAATCTGTTTTGATGTGGACTGCACCAACCTGAGGGATCTTTGACATTTTATCAGGAGCCTATATGGGCTGGAGTTAGCATAAGGGCATGGTATGATTTCATGGTTTCACCATCATTTCCTCTCTGCACATGTTTTGACACGATCAGCAGTGCAATATGTCAAAATATGTTGCAGGGTTATTTTGACGAAGGAGACAGAGATGCACTGTCAATAAAATATAGAGCTTATGTTGCCCACCATGTGCACAACATCCACATTTTTTTTTTCTACGAAAAATGTGTAAACCTTATAAAAACAGAAAAAAAGTGGGCAGCAACAAATTGCTGCTTCCAGCTTGTTTTCATTAAACATTTAAGCTCATCTGTTAATCTAACATCAGCAGGTGTATTTAATAAGACCCACATGACCTTTAAAGAGAGACTTAAAAAATGATTGTGAATATTAACATTTTCTCAAATGTCAAGAAAAAGTAAACTTTTCTTTTTGCCACGATTTATTTAGTCCAGTGAGTCACTGAGCTTAATTAGCCTCCAATAGCTTCAGAGTAATTAATTTGTTTTGCAAAGTAGTTACACCAAAGCCTGACCAGCGCACAGCTGATAAGGTTTTCCCCTTGTGGCATGGTCAAAAGATTACACTGGATGTTGTAATCAGGCATTAAAACCTGAGACAGCAGAGAAAATGCATGTATTTTTTGCCTGTTTTTTTCCTCAATGTGTGATTTTAACTAGATGTAAACCCATGCTGCTGTTTATTTGCTCTCATGTGCTCTAGTTTATTGTGTTTTATATACTTTGAATTTATAGTTAATTTTATTTGGTCAATGTGACAATTTCAGCTCAAATTATGAATTCAGTTGTTATAAACAAAGGAAAAGTTGAATTTAACAAAGTAAAACAAATCAACATACAACCTTTTATCAGACTTTTCAACAAAAGTTCAGGCTGTCTTTTAAAAAAGAAAAAAAATACTGAGAGCTTTTCTGAAAGAATTTTATAGGAAACAGAGACTCACAGAAAGCCAGTAGTTCACTCACAGATACTCACACACTGCGATGGAGGACAGCTCCCACCCAGGCCCAGCCAATTGCAGTTAATTGCTTCTGCAAAAGACTGATTGAGTCCGATTTTTACCGCAGCAGGATCTCTCAGAAGAGAGGATGAAAGAAGGAGGGAGAGAGATAAAAACAAAAGCATCAACCTGTCACCGAGGAGCAATTAACAGGTTGATTAACTCCAAACCAGTGCCAGACTTTCCCCCAGAGTGTCTTTGTGTGTGGCTCTGTGTATGTGTGTTGTATCTTCTTATTGAATGAATTGGATGGACCCTGCAAACCCTTGCTGGAGACTTTATAAACTTAGAAATTCTATAATAACTTGTGCTAAAACCCAATTAGAGTAACACCATTTTATTTGTTGGTCAGAGAATTAACTTACTCTGGTCCCTGCAGTTGTGTTGGATTTTTGTCTTTTTCTTAACGACTCGAATTATTTTCATTCAGCCTATGGCCAAAGGTTAGCAGTAATATGTTATCCATATGAGCCATTAATGCAGTTTGAAATAGCAACAACACTGAATCTCTTTGCTTCATGGCATGTCTAGCAGTTAAGTTAGGGATATGGGACAAAAGCTGAGGAAGAATTTCATCTACAAAATAAACATTCACACACACAAACCCATTCAGGTCAGTTGGTTAACTCTTTTTAACCAGGATCATATGGCAAAAAATAATAAGAAAGTTTGATGGTAATACAATATTCAGTTAAACATGAAAATATAAATTTTTAAAGTTAAAGGCACCAAAATTTCAAATCTAGTTCATGGAGTGAACCATGGATATTTTTTGGGGGGCTGAGAGGTGCTGCAAAGCAGCTGTGCAATGGCTTGATTTTCATTTTTGTGTGCATGTTAACAAGACAGGGCTTTCACAGTATGGCCCCACTGAAGCCTTGCACTTAATAATATGCATTTACTATTCTAAATAAAACACTGTTGTCATTTTACTGATGAATTTTACATATTAAGGGAGGGAAGCTGTCATAAAAGTACCAATGCCTTCTAGCTTTAGAGAAATTAAAATGGGTGCGTCTTACACTCAGAGAATCTAGAGCAAAGAAGGAAGGCCTGTTTTTGCCCTGAGCCATGCAGGTCTCTCAACAGAAAAACAGAAAGCCATATTTACCTTGTTTCTGGCAGATATACATGCCTTTATAAAATAAGGACATAAATGGGAGGGGTCTGGCTGCAGACAGCAGCTCTCAAACGTTACAGTGAGACACAACACCACTGTCACCACCACCACCAAAGTGGTGTAATTTGCCAGTACAAGGTATTTCTTCTTTTAGAAGTAGTTACACAAGTAGTGGCTCCGTTAGCTAACAATGTATGCAGTTAATGTTACTTTGTAAGTCAACGTCGCATCATTAGCTTAAGGAAATGTAGCTAAAGATAAATTAGCAACCTAAGCTACATTCAGTCTCTCCCAAATTGTATATTTTACTGTAATAAATTCCACAAATACTGTACATAAGGGCACAGTGTATTCAACCTGAGAGGGACAGGCTACTTAAGTACAGTGTACTGCTGGCACACATAAAAACATCCAAGATGTGAGTGTGAGACAACAGACACCCTACGCTCTCAGTGAATGCCATACTGATGACGTAGTAGATGTTGTCCTGTTAGCAAGCTAGCATCCCTGCTAACGGTAGCATCCGCTAGCTAGCTAGGAATAAAATTAGGGTATTTTAGGCTAATAAGTTCATTTTCTTCAAGCAAATATTGTTAACATAATATGAATGTAATAGTAAGTGAAAATACCTTTGAAATTTGGATAATATCCTCTTACATCTGTTTAAAACTTGCTTGGACTGTCATTACCAAAAGGAAAGGCCCCCTGGAGGCTCAGTAAAGGATAGGCAAAGGGTCTCCCAAGGAAAGCAAAGAATGAAAAGAGGGTGAGCCAGGTAATAGGTCCTGATAAATCCTCTGCAACTCATAATAAATTCATTTAGGAAGCCTTTTGACATATGAATGAAAAAAAAAGAAATATGTCAGCACACTACATGAGTGTATTACCTGCAGCCCTTTGGGCTAAGCCCCAAGATTTTATGTATGCCTTAGTGCTCATTATCTGTGAGATCAAGATCTGTTAAGTGCAAAGGCAGGTGACAGGTGATTGGTAGATACCCAGCTCTGGACACAGCTAAAATGGCTATTTCACCGTGTTATTAGTCTTTATAATAAGCTACAATAATCACCTAGTGGGACTATCTTTTATCAACTGAAAGTGGTATCAATAATTCAGTGTTACTCTTAGAGAAAAAGTTTCTTGTAGGAAACTTTCTTAAATATTAAATTGCTTATCTATTTCTCAGAATTTGAGTGTCAAAAGGGAAATTCAATATTATGTCCATTGTATTTTAATGAAGGCAGAACTCTTGAAAAGCAATATCTTAAAACATAGATGAGAAGAGGACCTTTTGAAAAGTCCTGGCTGTTGTGTACACACAGCTGATGGCAAACAACAGGCCTCTATTAACAAGCCGATACGCATATGTCTACATATGTGCTAGAAAAATACTTGTGTGAGAATCATATCCCTTCACATCTGATATTACTCCAGGATCATTTACTTTGAGCATGACTCATTTTCCCCATTCAAATGGATTTCAACCTCACTGAGCACACTTGTGATAGATCCTGATATGACAGGAAGACTGGTTACCTTAGCAACCTAGCCTAGCACCTTTTAGTTCCTTTATATCACTGTGAGAAAATGCTGGAAGCAGAGAGAATGAGAGAGTAGGCAGACTGTCTGACAGGCGGCGAGACAGTCAGAGAGGTTAGGTGGGCTGGTAGAAAGACTGACATTTGTATCCCAATTACCTAAATCATCCCATAAATCTAATAATCAGATGGTCTGTGGACTAATGTGATGAAAGGGTGAATACTTGGACAGAAATGATGGAGGAGAGCACTGAGAAGAGGCAGTTTGACATCCATCTTCATACCAAATCCTAAAGCCTGAAATCTGTTTTATTGAACAATGGTTCTAATCTGACACACCAGGCTGTTTCATACGTATACTGTATATTTATTCCATGGATGTACTTCATAAAGCGTTCAAAAAATCAAAATATCTCAGAAGGTGATTGAAAAATGTTTTCTCTGTCACAACCATTACAGGCCAATCAGAACAACGAGGCACAATGAGGTAGTACACATGCACAACATTAGTAACCTGAGCTTGACAGACAGTGTATGAACAGTAGAGCTTGTCAAAGGCAAGGCCAGCCAGGAGAATTGTGAAAACATCTTCTTTGCCAAGGGAAGCTTTCAGTGTTGCTCTTTGCTCTTATTTTGAAAAAGAAATGTGTCTCAGTTCCAATAAAACTGCCGCTATATTAAAATTACATCAACAGAAGCCATGATTTTCAGCTTCCAGTACAACTAAACCGTAGCCAAGTCTTTTTTTTTATTCCTGGCAAAATCATTTCAGATTGGAACTTTGCAAGATGGATGCTCCTGATGACAGACAGGGAATCTGGACAATTTATCTGCTTTGCAAGGTTCACTTCTCCCTCTGATCCTCAAAAATGAAGTCAATACGGAAGTGCAAAAAACGTCAATTCCGCGAGTGTCCACTTGAGGCTACCTGCATAGTCACATCTGCACACATGTCAAACAGATGTTTTTTAAACTAGAAATAAGCTGGTTTACAGCCTGGTTCAAAAAACCAAAAGTGTCTCATTAGCTATGTCTTCATGTGCTCTCACTGTATGGGGGGGGGGGGGGTTCAATATGGAAGCCTCCGCGGATTGGCTTTAAGAGCTGTTTGAGTCCGCCAATTGTAAGCAGACGCCTGACGTCACACAGGGTTTGTCCAGGCAGGAAGATGAAAAAAAAGGGGGGTGGGGGTGGGGGGAGATGAAAAAAAGGGGGGTGGGGGTGGGGGGAGGGATTAAAAGTGGCATAAACAAGCAGAAAAGTGGTGGAAAGGGATTTTTAAAAAATGTTAAAATTGCTGACACTGGACAACAATGGGTAGAAAAGGTGATGAAATAGGATTGAAAGTGGAAAAAGTTGGTTAAAAGAGACAAAAATGCCTTTGAGATGCAAGAATAAATTGGCAGAAAGTGTGATGAAATGTTGGTGAAAAAATTGGTTTTATAGTGCTAAAATGTGTTTTAAGTGGCAAAATATGTTGAATGTGGGAAAATGAGTTGTTAGAGGCAAAAAGCAGGCAGAAATGGATAAAATTTGGGTTAAAGTGGTGGAAAAAGGGAAGTAAAAGGGATGAAAAGGGGTTAAAAAGTGCCAAAAGAGGCAAAAATGGGTAAATAAAGAGTATAGAATTGATGAAAAGAGGCACCAACACTAGCACCAATTCTACTGATCCATCACACATACATTGATACTGTCAACAAATCACAACTGGAGAGGACTTGTTCTCCTGGTTTGTCAGGACCCCAGACAATTCTGTGGGCAGGCCTGCTGCCACCACTTTAAAAATCCTGAAATATCCCTTTAAGAAACTATGAAATGTAGTAGACTCTCAACAAACCCAGTGAGAGAGCAGAGGGAAGCCAACATGAACCACATAACTTTAAAGGACCTCTCCTCTGGTCTCAATCTTCTGCCACCAACAGCAACAAACTATAAAGCACTATCTTAATGATGGAAAGTCACACTAAAAAGTAGAGTGAAAGTATAGTATTATATATAGTATATAGTATTTCACGATATAATAACATGAACATGCCTCGGTTTATGATAAATACACATTTTTACTATCTTTATTTCTAAGAACCTTTCCCTCTGCTTTTTCTGTTTCTCTTTCAGAGACACATAAACACACATTTACTGAACACCCTGTAGGGACTCCTGTCCAGCATGGCTCTCTGTACCACTATAAATCAGACAGCTTTCACAGACACACCACCTGGAAAACAACCGATAGCAAAAGAAAAAGGAGCGATGCCCAAAAGGGCAAATGGATCAGGTCTAATGAAACAATAGATACAAGAAAAGAGGAGAGACGAGGGTAAGGGCCACAAGGGAACCTGATAAGAAATAAACAGAACACAAAGTGCATCTCCAATGTTAAGAGAGGAGGACAACTCTATTCATTTACATATATTTCCCTCACAGCTCTCACTGTTTATGTTTTCAAGGTGCCTTCAGTTACAAAGGAGAATACCACTGCAGTGTTTATCCCCTAAAAATCCCTCACAAGCCTCATTGAAATATAATCATACTCTCCCTGATTCCTCTTGATGGAAAGGATGCTCCAGACATAATCATGAATATTGATCCCCCTCAAGGAAATTCTCTTTTCAGTTGAGATTTGATGATTTGCTCAAGGACTCTTGTGCGAGGCCGAATGTCTTCCAGAACTCAGGTCCTTGAATTTGAAGAATGTTCCCCCTGCTCATTACAAGATACCCCGCCCTGATGCCCACATTGCATCATTGCATTTTACAAGGGTCACTCCTCTTTTTGCCTCGGGCGAGGACTGCTGTTCTACAGGCTGAACCATTCTTGTGGGACTGCTGCATTCCCATTTCCTATGACTGGCACTGGCTGCGTTAAACTCGTGGTTTCATGGACTGGTATTAAATCAGGGTCTAATAATGAAAGGGCACCTTTAAATCTGTACAATACTGGATTTACATGCAGTTATTAATTTCAGGATCAAAACTACAAGTGTGCAACACAAGGAAATCTTACTTAAATCCCTGCTTAATCTCCAGCACTGTACGCTTGCAGGTAGAGCAGACTGCGTTTAGTCTCTGTGCTCTTCTGACATAGTGACTTCAAAGCATTTCCTGGGAGAGAGCTAACAGTATAATTAAATCTAGACAGACGATAGGAGAGCAAACGCCTGCTAAATGGCCATCTTATCTTCTACGGCCTGACAAACTGTCAGAGCCTCTCCTCCATTAGTACATAATAGGATGGTAGAGGCAATGACAACACAATGATAGGTAATTGTGAAGAAGTGGGAGCTTAGATGTGCAAAATGTCAGAAGTGACAGAGAGGTGAGATTGATGGACAAAGTCCTGGTTTGTTTAAAGCTCAGCAGGGGGCATGAGAGAATGTTCTCAATGTTCTGAACAAGTTTTAAACATCAAATATGTTGATGGTTTTCTCATTTATCCAACTGGGTGCTAGATAAGGGTCACAGAAGACAACAAAATCCACATGTAAGTCTGATCTAATACGAAGAGAACAGTTTTGTTTTAAAGGCTTCATAAACAGCATTATGGATATTGATATCACAAAAATCAAATGTCAATTTGAAGCATGGGGGTAGCATCATGCTGTGGGGATGCTTCTCAGTAGCCGGCCCTGGAAGGATTGTAAAAGAAGAGGGTAAAATGAATGTGGTAAAATATAAGACAATCCTGGACAATCTTAATCAGTCTGTGAGAGAACTGCAGCTTGAGAGAAGATTTAATTTCCAGCAAGACAATGACCTAAAGCATACGGTGAAAGCTACACAGAAAAAAAAATATATAAGCAAAATCCTGCTGAAAAACGTAAATGTGAATTATGTCATTATCAAGCTTTTTCCAAGTTACTCAGTGCTGTTTTGAGCTCATCACAAGACAATGAGTGTTTTTTCCTTCAGGATATGATTACTGTGACACCTCTACCCTGCTCTCACTGTCACAGACGCTGAGTGAGTGAGGGGGCGAGTGTGGAAAGAGAGAAAGAGAGAGAGAGCAGAATAGAGAGCAGAAAGATGAGGTTTAACTGAGCAGAGTTTTTTTTTTTTTTTTTGTGGGGCTTCATTCAAAATGTTTAAGGCTTAAATCAGTGCCCCCTACACTCTATGTCACTCTAGGCGACCACCTATGTTGCCTATGCGCAGAATATCCCAGTTTAGTTCTTGTGACAAAATTCCTCAATAAATAAGGAACAGAAGTGACCAGAGAAAGATGGTCTGTCACTTTGCAGCTAGACAGATTCAGTGGGGCCACAAGAAGAGGACGTTCCTTTAAATCAAGTTTTTCTCTACTAGCCAGCAGTTAATTGCATGCCTAGTGCTCTGCCTGCTCTGGGGAAGGGGTTGCTCTCCAACATCAGTCTGATAAGCTGAACTTTAGCTCAGTCTGCAGGCCGTAGCTCAGACTGGAACTGCTTCAGCTGGTCGTGCTACGGATGTCCCAAGGGCCTGAAAACTGCCAGCAGTCTGCAGGCATATTACTAGGGGTGAAATAGCCTGGTCAAAAGGGATGCTGTTGAGCTTGACTGAGCTGCATATGTGTTGACGTGTTAAGCCTGACTCTGCCATCCCCCAACCAGCCTGAGGTTGTGGCATATTGGGCCCCTTGATGAATTCTACATGCCTATAGAATTTTTGCACATGAATTTATATAGATGACAGTATAAAGTATGCAGTGCACAGTATACTATAAACATATATAGTACATACAGTATACAGTATTAAGTGTACAGTATACTGATATTCTATACAGCTGATTAACATTTTATCATTCTAAGTTCTGGGTGATATGGCCTAAAATAATATCACAGTCATTTTTCTTTGTCTTTATTCTAACAGACCTATATTCCTGTTTTACAAAATAAAAAAAAGATAATGTGTCTAAATGCATGTTTAGGGATAAGAACCCCCCTTCTCAAGGGCAGACACAGCGCATGCCTTCACATAAGATCACATAAAAAATATTTTAAGTCTCTTGACTTCACTCCATTGTAACTCTGCCCTTAGTTTTTAGTTTCATTTCTCTCCTGCTGAGATGGCCAAGCTTCTATTTGCTGATGTGGGCATTCACAATAAAAAGCACTCAAGAAAAATAGCAATTACAGACTTTTGTTGTGAAATACTTGACAGATAAAGCATGTTTGTCACTAATTCAATTTAGCTTTAAGTTTATGCAGCTACAGAGTTTACAGCTGCTTTTCTGACCTTGTTTAACCCTATAGCCTGCCTCTTTGATTCATCATGGACTTAAAAATGCATCTTATTAGTTAAAACTCAATTTTAAACAGTTATTTAAGTTATTTTGAGATTAATCTAGTGACTAGAGACAACCCGAGTGGATCCATTGCAGCTCACAGCTTCAGGATGAAAGAGATGCTCTGCAAAGTGAGGACACTCACTGTATGTTGCTGTTGTTACGAATATCAAACTTGGACAGGAAGGAACCGGTTTTACCAGTTTACTGGTATTTACAGCAGCATGAGTGAGTGACCTTTGTCTTGTTACAGGATGACAGGGCTCACACTGAGCAGCTACACTAATGGTGACATGGCTGAGGTCTCATGTACCAATGTACAGCATAATTTACAGCCCATAATCTGTATCTCTGCAGCCTGAGAACACAACTAAGAGACAGGAAAACGTTTACAGCTCTTTAACATGCTCACAATCTGACAACAAGCTGAGCAGAGGCAGACAGAATCACTTGAATGCTGTGTGTAATAACAACGCATAATTGGAACGGCTGCACAGCTGATTCAATGAAAGCAAAGCGAGCTTTTAAACTGACATTTCACATTATGATGCTGTTCTTGTCCCTTTCTATCCAAAAATCCATCATAATGGGGATAATTCCACAGTGGCCTGCTGTCCTCTCTGCCATCTCGCTGGTTCAACAAGCTAACAATGCGTGCCCAATGGCACAGCATGTTTACCTTCTGCTGGCATGGTGCTAAGTGCCAACGTGACTACAGGAAGAAAGAAGGACAAACAGAGCAGATGCCTCAAAGAGCTTCCTTTTTTCTCTCTCTCTCTTTTTTGAAGCCACGGAAGAGAGAAAATTTGGGATTTTTCTTTTAGTAACGGATTACTTTTATGAATATGTAACTAATAACGGGATTACTTGAATTGTAAAACTAATGCGTTGTTACTCGTTACAACAAAAAAGCAATCTGAGTACTCTAACGGATTACTTTGTAACGCGTTACCCCCAACACTGTTAAAGAGGCACACACAACGGAGCAGTCTGAGAAAGGCTATTAAGATTTGCAGGTTCAAAAACCTCCTCTGGCATTTTTTATTTTTATTTTAACCAAAGCATGACATGAACATTTTGGGAGACTGTTTAAAGGTTGAAAAGGGGTAAGATAGGTCACCTAGAAGAGAAGGGACATGAGTCAAACTTCTGTGTGAAGCAGGATTGTTATAATTGTGCTAATCTGTATTCAAGTGTTCATTTTTCTGTGAAGTTTTTATTATTGTTAGATTAGTTAACCCTTTATGGGGCAAGGAACCATATGCGGTCAATTCGGTTGACTTTCTTCGTGGTCTCCCCCAACTTTCTGTAATTCAGTAGAACCAGAGTGATTTTTCTTAGCCAACCCAGTCAGCTAAGGTGACATCACAGCATCTGACCAATCAGCAGTAGTCCAGAGCATCTAAAAATGTACTTTTACAAATCTCTTTTAGTCCCTCACCAGCGACCGTAACATCCTAACTAACCATGATATGTTGATAAAACTCACATGTTTAAAAGGTGAATAGGAAAGATATATGTGACCAAAGCTGGTAAAAACTCCTGCAAGTCGTCCGAGGTCATTTTTGAGTTGTTTACACATTGTGAAAGCGTAGATTCCAAGCTTTCTAATGGTGTATCATACACCTTAATCTGAGCATATTTCACAAAGATATGCTCATTTGAATGTTAACTTCTAGTTCCTGCTTCTTCTGAGAACCAGGCTCAAAGTTTCAGGACTTCTCCTACCTTCAGGCAGGCCGGGTAATGGGTGTGAACAACAGAGCCACATTTACATAAAGTCCACCCAAAACAAGCTTCTGAATCGGACTGGTGACACTCAGCAAAATATTCCCACAGGAAATCCGCCTTCATCAAACTTTCACTGTCAAGTGATCTTAAAGTTGTCCGAAGTCTGTTTATAATTCTTGCTGCTTCCTCATCATCTCTTCTACTTTTCTTCGCTGCAGGGTGCATCTTGAGGCTTGTTGATAAAGGTGATAACTAGAAACAGCTATATACGTGCCGAGGGGGGTGGCGTTTGAGCCATGCGGAGTTTGTTATTGTCCATCTCAATGGGCGAAACTGGGAACAATGGCAGGCTGAGTGGCCAATTAACACCCAGTAGTTTCGCTTTCCCCTCCCCTCAATCTCCCCGCAGAAACTACGAAAAAGAGGGCATTTTAATCACAAAATTAGCGCTTTTAAATATCACATGTGTGTTACTTTTTTCATCGAATGAGTAGTTTAAATGTCGGACTTGCATAAAATGAGAAAAAACGAAAAATGATCATTTTGAAGAAAACGACTTTGTATCAATTTTTCTCAACCACCGGAATGCCGACTTGCAGGAACTTTATCTGGCTTCGGCCACATATGCCATGATAGGCTACGTTTGGATAGTATTTTTAGCAATTACTTCAATTTTAGTGTAGAAATGGGAGGCATCATGTTTGATCAAATGCCCGTTAGGGCTGTAAAATGGTATCTACATGAGGACATACGCCAGTTCCACCTAGCGAGGAAGAAACCATTACTCCAAAAGCAAAATAAAAACAGTTTACAAATGCACACAGGGACAAAGACTTTAATTTCTGGAGAGATCTCCTGTGGTCTAATGAAACTAAAATTGAGCCAGCTTTGTTTTCTGGCCTGTTTTTACCTCAAACTTGTTCAATCACATCGTGAAACTGTATCTATCCGTGACGCTGCTTAGCCTTGGGTTGATATGCACATTTTGCACTAAAGCACGTCCATCTTTGGGACGGAGAACTCATCTCCTTCCTGAGTGGTATGACGGCTGAATAGTTCCATAGTGTGTATACTTGTGTATAATTGTTTTAACAGATAAACAGAATGTTCAGGCATCTGGAAATTGTACCCAAGAATGATTTAAACTTGTGGAGGTCTACAGTTCTCTTCCTGGCATCTTTGGATTTTGCCATGATGTCACACAAGGAAGCAGTGTGTTTGAGGTGTGACTTAAAACATTGCCACAGGTGTGCCTCTAATTAACCTATCAGAAGTGATATCATCATCTGGGCTTTCCCAATTTGTTTAAAGGCATGGTAATTTTAGTATATGTAAACTTCACTGTAGATTCCTTCATTAAGTAGATCTGGCAGTGGGATTGGAGAAAAGGGGCCATTATCTTTATTTTCTGAACAATAGAGCAAAATGTGTCATCCCTTAAAATCTGTTGCATCAGTGAAGTGTTGTCAAAAATCCACAGCACTATGGTACAAATCTTCCCCAATTTGGCCAGTTTGAGTCCTTAATAACTGTTGTGCTGCATAAGCAAAGAGTCAAAATTCACCTCTTAATATTGTCTGAAAATGAAACCAGTGTGCTGTGAGGGATACGGTACCATGTTTAATTACCAAACCCTGCAACACAGAATCACACCACACAGCAGTTTAATGAACTCTGGCAAGCCAAAGGAAGCATTGTGTGAAATTTACACTTCACTTAAACTCCTGCGTCTGGTGTGAGCATTGCCTATTTTAAGAGCAAAGAAACAATCAACAGCACAGGCACCTAATAAAAGGTCACAATGAAATCTGGAGGTATTATCAGTGCCCTGTTTATATACACAGGTAAACAACAGAAGTGTTAATGAACAGTAAAGATTTACAGATGCTGGTTTGTGTAAACCTGACACGCCAGATGGATGTGTTTCACACATCCATCTGGGAAAGCTTCAATCGGAAATGTTTGAGAAAAGGCAGAGGCTTTGAAAAAACTCGGAGTGTGATTGGGTGAACATTCTGTCTATCACATCTTTACGGGCCAATCAGAGCAACAAAACACGTGACGTAGCCGGTATCGAGCTGCGCGTGCGCAGCTACCGAGGAATAATGCAAAACATGGTGACTATAGACATGTAACTACTCGACTTTTGTCATTTTTGAAAAGAAGACATCTCACTGCTGTTCTTTGTTCTTCTTTTAACAAAGAAATGTCGTCAAGTTCTGATAAAACTGGCGCTTTAGCAGCATCCACGCAAATCTCTTCCTCCATAACTGCACCAGCTTTTGCTGCTGCTTGTTTACGTCACGAGTCTGCTGCGCCTGAAAGAACTGCCCCTCGTCGCTGATTGGCCCTGTCACTTTCTAACCGGGCCCAAAGGGTTCAGATGGGAGCTTAACAAGATGGATTCACCAGTGAGAAACAAGGAAACAGGTGTATCCATCTGCTTTGCAAGATTAGGTTTGTGTGTGTTTTTACCCACTACAAACTCATAACTGAATATGCAGAAAAAATCCTAAATACACACACAAATACACACAACCCTGAGCAAAAAAAACAGACAGTTGCATGCATGGCCGTGAGACCTTGGTAAATTATTCACATTGGTCAATAATGAGCCACAAATCAATTTTTAATTGTGTTTGTCTCCTGTATTAATCAGACAGTCGATTCTGAGCACGTACTCCGCTGCCTTGATGAGCCTCAGCAAGCAGAAAGAGCTTCAGGAGGAGGAGAGATGCTAGGAGGAGAGAGAACAGCTGCTGCTGCTGCTGCAGAGGCAAAGATGGAAAGTGAAGAAGAGCAATAAGGCAGCATATTGTGTCAAGACACAATGGTTACCTACGAGCTGACAAACCCCAGGGATTTTCTGTTTTTTATTTCTGCAGGCAGGTATGCTGTTACCCCTCATCTTATCAGGTCAGCAGGTATGAGGTGTGTTCAGAAAACAGTATTTCGAAGGGCTGTCCTGCTCCATTTCAAGTACACGCTGATAAAGAGTGAAGAAATCCTGACCTAGCGTCAATGCACAAAAACCTCTCTCTTTCAGCCCTCTCTTTCTGATCATAATCTGCATTGGTTTTTCTAAGCCAATCACAAAATAATCCATTCTTCAAGCTCATTATAATCTCTCCCCTTCAGAGGCAAAAAATTACATGCACCTGTCTCCCTCAGTGGGTGCTCATTTTACAGGCACCGTCAGACAAAGTGTAAAAAAAGAAAGAAAACAAATACACACAAAGCATGCTAAAAACAAACCAAAAGCAATGGATTAAGCTTTAGCTAAACTTCAAAAAGCTGAAAACCAAACAGCCAGAGACCCTGATAGGAAATGTCAAGCGGCTTTTAAGGCACAAAGACAAGCCATTAGAAGAGTTGGCATGACACGGCGGCTTTAGTGTTCCATCTCACGAGCACCTTTGGAAATGTCAAGGCCGCTTTTTGAGCTCAGTGTTGATGGAAAGGCATCGGCTTGATTGCAGTCATCATCCTTTCAAGCAGCTAGGACTTGAGAATACATTTACTAAAAATCCACTTGGAAATGTAACCCCTCACTCCCACATGCACATACAGACACTGTATGGACAAAAGTATTTGGCTGCCACACCATTGCACCAACAGGGTCTGCAATGGCACTGTATTTAAATAGATGTACTTTAATATGGAGTTGGTCCCCCTTTGTGTCTATAACAGCCTCCACTCTTCTTGTGTGATGTTTCGGAGGGAATTTTTGCCCATTCATTCAGTAGAGCATTTATGAGGCCAGGCTCTGATGTCAGACAAGAAGACCTAGCTCCCAATTTCCGTTCAAGTCCATCCCAAAGGTGCTTGATGGGGTTGAGATCAGGGCTCTTCAGGCCAGTCAAGTTCTTCCACACTGACCGCATCAAACCCTGTCTAGTCCTTGCTTTGTGCACTGGGGCACAGTCATGTTGGAATAGAAAACGGCCTTCCCCAAACTTTTCCCAAAAAGTTGGAAGTATAGCATTGTCCAAAATGTCTTGGAATGCTTTTTCTTAAAACCAACGAGGCCTCTTTTAATTTCTGGCAAGCTTTTTAAAGGAGTATCCAAAAGTCCAGGGCTGGCCAAAGCCTATATTGGGCCCTAAGCAATGTTTTCTTGAGGCCCCTCAAGCACCAATTATGTCACTGATAAAATCAGTGCAAGATATTCTGCACAACTACTGCCAGTCTAAACACAGGTGGAAAATACAACCTGAGGTAACAGAACTTCAGTTATTGTTTATTACCAACAGCATTATAAAACATGATAGTGAAACAAATGCCACTGTCATAACCATTACTTTAGTTGTTCCTGTAGTGATTTGTCTCAGCTGATTCTTAAATGAGATATTTTGGTGTATATACCACCTATACTACAGCCAGCCACAAGGAAGCAATTGAGATATTTTAGCTCCAGGTTTTTCTGTTGTCCATCACTTGGTTTGAAATCACTACTATGCCGTGTTTTGATTGGTTAGAAACACATGCAGGAAAGAAGTGTTTTCTTTTAAATCTAAGGTAAGGAAAATCCCACTCTCCAAGAACCCGGTAAATGAGGGTGGTGATTTCCACTAAAAACTAAATTCTGATCTAGCTTGCCTCTCCACAGCAGGTGTAAGGAATCTGTGGGGGCCATTCAAGTTCTTCCACGCCAAACTCGTCAAACCATGTATTTATAGTCCTTGCTTTGTGCACTGGGGTACAGTCATTTTGGAATAGAAAAAGGCCTTCCTCAAACCGTTGCAAAAAAGTTGGAAGAATAGCACTGTCACAAATGTCTTGGTATGCTGAAGTATTAAGATTGCCCTTCACTGGAGTTAAGGGGTGTAGCCGAAACCGTCAAAAGCAGCCCCATACCATTATCCCTCCTCCAGAAAACTGCACAGTTGGCACAGTGCAGTCAGGGAGGTAACTCTCCAGCATCCACCAAACTCAGACTTGACCACCTGATGGCCAAACAGAGAAGCTTGATTCTTCACTCCACGTACCACACTTCCACTGCCCCACAGCCCATTGTCAGTGTGCTTTGTAAGACTCCATCCGATTCTTGGCATTGGACTTGGTGATGTAAGGCTTGTCTGCAGCTGCATGACCATGGTAACCCATTCCATGAGGCTCCAGCTGCACAGTTTTTGTACTTACATTAATTTCAGTGGAAGTTCAGAACTCTCCAGCTATGGATCAGCAGAGTGCTGGAGACCTTTATGCACCATGTGCCTTAGCAGTCGTTGACAGCTTTGTGATTCTATAAGGTCCTCTGCTTCTTGGCTGAGTTGCTGTTGTTCCTAAATGCTTCCGCTTTCTAATAATATCACTTCAGTTGACTGTGGAATATATAATATATTTTACAGACTGTCTTCTTGTAAAGGTGGCATCCATCACAGTGCCACGCTTGATGTCACTCAGCTCTTCAAAGCCCATTTTGTTTCACAAATGTTTGCAAATGGAGACTTCATGGCTGGATGCTTGATTTTATACAGCTGTGATTAAAACACTTGAATTCAATAATTAACAGTTGTGGCAAAATAATTTTGTCCATTTGTATTCTAGATGCATTCCTCTTGATCACATACAGGCAACAAAAATGCACACTGACAGTATCACAGAACGGATGCTTTGAGTTTGACACATTGTCTTTGACTCAAACACCACACTTGCATAAAAATGCAAATAAAACACACAAATGCTTTTAGGCTATTTTGGAGCTTGGTCACAAGACAAATTTGCAGCAATAATCTCGTAATGTCTCCAAGGCAAAAGAACTTTGTTATATTCTGCTGTTGAGATGAGTTTAAAGATTAAAAGCACCTGCATTAGCTTGCAAAATGCACCTTAGAAGAAAGAAGGTGGTATTAGTACCATATCTCTGTGTGTAGTGTGCCTGTGGTGCTTGTAAAACCATCCTTGCTCCACAAATTGACAATAAAATCACTGTTTACTTTCACTGGCTACTTATTTTCCCCCAATCAAGTGGAATTAGCACAAAAAATATGAGACAATCTTTGTTGTTGCTTTTTGCATTTAGTCACCATGACAATAAAACCAGGATGAGTAAATTGATAGAAATCTTTTGCATTAATGTGTCTGTTGTTGTGCTGATTGTGTAGGTGTAGGCTCAATCAGGTTGTAATGAGAAAAGTAATCTTCATGCAGCACTTCTAAGTGCTTGCAGAAAAGTAGAGAAATGGGACTTTTATTCTGAAACACAGCTCTGCAGGTGAGTTTTTCATTCATTAGTGAGATTGTCATTGATTATCTGAGTATTGGGCTTCAGCAGGAGAAAAATTGCGTGTTGCTGAGAGGACGCATTAACAAGTACAAAAACCCGCCACAGATGTCAGCTTAATTAGTCACAGGAGGGCTGCATTAATCTGGCTGAACTCAATTAGAGCTTTCAAACTTCATCGATGCCCTGTTTGCCTGAGAAACCAAAAACAAGCCACAGTCAATTTTTGTGTTTTTCTACTCTTTTTCTCCAGATGTCACATTCTCATTTTTCTCCAGTATTTGATTGGATTTGTGAAAAGAGGTGGGGAAAGTGTTGTTTTGATCCCTTCTTGTTTGAATCATTGAAGGTTAACACCCCTTGATTCACCGCTGCTCCCCATGGACCTGAGGCCGCGGCCCCCCGACCGATCAGGCTGGCTGATTCTGTTTGAGCCCATTGATTGATGTCTGCTGAAGATTAAGTTTGAAATGTGAACATGCATTGATTCAGAGTGGGGGAGGGGGGTGTCATAATTCAGTGTGCTGCCATGAACGTGATCTGTGAGGGGAGGATGTAAGGAGGGGTGGCAGCGTCTGAGCAAACAAGGACATGAAAAATCAGCAGAACAAGTGCCACAGACAGATGACACACAAAAAACTCATCCATAGAACATAACATGCTGTAGATTTCTGAGGATTTACGCTTTAAGTTATCTGTAAAAATACAGTTTCTGCAACAGATGTGCAGACAAAGATTCCCTGTGTATAAAAATAGCACACTGACTCATGAGGATAGGAAGTGACAATTAATCAAACTGTTGCTTTTCTGCATTTGTTGCCATTATGCTATACTTGGCATTTTGTATTGTCATCTGACTTGCAGCAACTAATTTAAGGAGAACCTGTCTCAAGTTTGTGGCACTGCAAAAACTCAGACCAAAGCAACAAAATGTGTACAATTTTTCTTCAAAAATATATATTTAATTTTTTGTGAAGCCACATTCACCTGACAAGTCCAAATAAACTCCTTATTTCATGATATGTAAAGAAAAAAATGAAAGCCTGCATTGCTTGTAACCAGTTTTAAAATTTTTCCAAAGGTGCTCACAACTTTAACAATCAAAATTAGTTAGCACATCGTGTCTTATGACACTCAACCTTGCCAAAATGGCACAGTTCAGTCAGGACCACTTTGTCAAGAAACACACATGATTTGTGGTTAATAATTGTTTAAATATTTTTTATTTTTACACATTGGTGTTGCTGTGCCTGAGGCAGGGAGAGAAACCAAGAGCAGAGCAGGTGGCAACAGAATAACATTGATTAAGTTAGATAAAGCATGGAGGAGGAGCTGGGGTGGAGTGCAGTTGCAAAAAGTAGCTTGCAGAGGGAGCGGCAAAGCATTGTCAGGCAAGAGCAGTTTAAATATGGCAGCATGAGCACAATCAGCCAGTAAGCGGTCTTAAAGTGAATCAGCTGGCCGTCAGCTGAAGAGGGCTTGCATGAGATCAGCTGATTTCAAATATTTTGCAGCGCTCGACTTCATTGCCTGCCTGGTTAAATGCTATGCGCTCAATTTTTGTACCATTTTAACCTTTATCATTACATATTACAAATAGGAGCAACTCATCTGGGGAACCTTGCTAAAGCATTCCGGCCCAGCCCCCTTCCGAGTGAAAAAACTCCATCAAACAGTGGTAAATGGGAAAGATTTGGTCTTTCACAATTAAAAACTAAAAATACAAAAATCTTACAGCAGTGATCATCAACTGGCGGACCGGGAGGCACATCAGGCCCCCAACATCTTCCTATCTGGCCCCCAGAACATTAGTAAATTCAGAAAATTTGATGAGGGAAAATCTCTCAGCAATGAAAACAACTTTACTTTTCATCTACTTATAATGCATGTTGAATTACTATTTATCAGTCCAATCTTTATAAAAGTTGTTGTTTTCTGTGTAAAATGTTGGATTTAGGCATTTTGGAAGTGCAATTTTCCTGCTTGGGTTTTTTTTTTGGGGGGGGGGCAACCCAATGATGGCATGTGTGTAACTTGGGCTCAAGGTCAAGCTCGGCAGCATCAGGTAATACGCCCAGAGACTTGCAGCAGTTATTGAGACATCCACATTATGACCAGGGCCTCATGGCCACCCTTCTACCCGCCAGGACGATACACTTGGCCATGCATCCACCCCTTACTCCTGTAGATGTGCAGAATTTTTAAAGATTATTTTCCCATGTCTTTGGTAATATGCAAAAAATCCAGAGCATTATGGGGTTGATGGTGCCCTCAGGCGGCTTACTCACCATCTTTATGCCTTACTTCAGCAATATAACTAATCCATACCATCTTACATCTTTGGCACCCTTGTGTTGAGGTACCTAATGTATCAATCTGACCCTAAAGAGGCACACTGACGGCTTACACCAGCTATGAAGAGACATGTAAGATCAGAGTTTACTGTACCAAACAGGACCAAATTGTACTGAACCAGAGAGGACTGCTTGGTGGAAAGCACCATTCTCATTACATATGGTTATGATCAGTTTGTGAAAGTTAGGTCCCCTCGTCTTTTAGATACCCTTTTAACAAGTTTGCCAAAAACTTGGAAAACCTTGTTGGTTTTTAGAAAAGGAGGTTAAAATGATGTTGAATTCTTATCAACTTATATAAGACATTATGATGGCAGGAGCAGATTAGTGTCAGTGACTGTGATGTCAATGACAACTGAAGCGCCCCGAGTCATGCTCACCCTCCTTGAATCAACGAGAAGCAGACAGACATGTTCAGTCAGCCAAAGAGGAGGACGATGAAGCACAAACAGTGACAGCGGTGACGAGGGAAGCAAGCAGTCGTGATGACCCAGACTGTGACACAGATGCTGATTCAGACGCAGAAACGCTGACAGAATGAGTGCAGGTGAGTACAAAAAGAGATGTGAGCGCAGTGAGAGGACACCTGTGAAAGCAGAATCAACAGCATCTCTCCAGTGACCACAGAGAGAACAAGCTAAAAGCAGAGAGGGGAGAGTTTGAAGTGAAGGAGCTGCAGGACTGACAACTACACCTGCACTGACTGCTGCTGGAGGCTGATATTTTAAAGGGCAAATCAACACATACCGTACCTAACAAGAGCAGGGGAACTGGGTAAATGTCTTCTGTGGCTTTGGAGTTTTAGCAAGACTGATAAAATATTTTGTGTTTTCATCAGGGTTACTGGGGCCTTGGAGGCAATGGTTTTCTGACAATACCTTTTTATTGAGGAAGTCCAGATGGAAAGACCTTATTAAAAACTCTCTTTTCTAAACTTTACCAATAGCTTTTTCTTATAAAAAGAAATCCAATGTAAGATGATAAGCTGTAAATATCCCTAAATAAAGTGTAGAAAACTTAGCATGTGTAAAAAAAGGGTGCATAAACTGCAGTTCCTCGAGTGCCCACTTGAGACCAGTTGTTGAACCTTGAAGTGGCATACCGACTTTTACAGCAGAAGTCAGCATGTTCACAAATGTATCCATTCTAAATTTATTGCTAAATAATTACTTTGCAAGAAAGAGTAAAATCCAAGTCCCTCTTGGTTTGTTGTTATCAGCTCATGTGTTCACACTGATGGGACAGCACTTCAGCTTTCATTTCACTCAGGCACAGCTCTGATGATTCTTCAAAACTGAAGAAGCCTTATGGAGTAGGAACTCCAGGAACCCAAATCAAGTCTATTTGCTGCTTTTGGACCAAAATTTGAATAACTGTCACTCAGATGAATGAGAACCTACACAGAAATCAAACATGTTTGATATTTTGGACTGCCTCCAACAATATACTCACAACAACCAATGAAAGTGAGCAAATGAAGTAGCATCACCAACTGGATGTTACATAGCTTTATTCATATTCTCTTCTTTATTTTGGTCCTGGTCATGGGACAGTGGACCAGCTCTTTACTCTTGCAAAGCTTCTTGAGGGGGCATGGGAGTTTGCCCATCCAGTCTTCATGTGTTCTGTGGACCTGGAGAAGGCTTACTATCATGGTCCTCCATTAGTGATTTTCCATGGACAGGATCTCAAGGCACAGCCAGGGTAGGAGGGTTTCTGGTTCAGGGACCTCAGCATTTCATCCCTGCATTCCTGCTGATCTGTTGGTGCACTTTAGCTGGGGACCTCCAGCAGCCATTGGGGCAGTTTGCGGCTGAGTGAGAAGCGGTTGGGATGAGAGTCAGCACCTCCAAACCCGAAGCCATGGTTCTCTGCCAAAAAACGGTGGATTGCTCCCTTTGGATGGGGAGTGAGTCTTTGCCCCAAGTGAAGGAGTTCAAGTATCTTAGGGTCTTGTTCACAAGTGAGGGTAAAAGGAAGCATGAGTTTGACAGTTGGATTGGCACAGCACCAGCAGTAATGTGGGCGTTGTGCCAGACCATTGTGGTGAAGAGGGAGCCAAGTGGAGAGGCAAAGCTCTCAATTAACTGTTCGACCTATCTCCCAACCCTCACCTATGGTCATGAACTCTGGGTTATGACCGAAGGAATGAGATCGCGGATACAGGTGCCCGAAAAAGAGTTTCTTCTGGAGGGTGGTTGGGCCCAGCCTTAGGGGTAGAGGGAGCAAGGAGTAGAGTCGCTGCTCCTTTGCATCGGGAGGAGCCAGTTGAGATGGTTCAGGCATCTGATCAGGATGCCTCCTGGTCGCCTCCCCATGGAGGTATTCTGAGCACGTCTGGCTGGGAGGAGACCTCGGGGAAGATGTGCTGGAGAGATTACATATCCTTTCTGGTCTGGGAACACCTAGGGATCCCATGGAAGGAGTGGGAAAGTTTTGCTGGGAAACAGGATGTCTGGGTGGACTTGCTCAGCCTGTTACCCCCGTTACCCGGCTCCGGATAAGCGGAAGAAAATGGCCGGATGGATAGTTAAGGTCTGGGCTTAAATCTGAATGAGATGATGTTGCATGACCTTAGGTCCTGCATTTTAGAAAATCATCCAGTGTGGCTGAATTAAATTTGCAATCCTGCAAACATGAGTGGGCCAGAATTCCTCCACAGTGATGTGAAAGACTCATTGTCAGTTATTGCAATTGCTTGCCTACAGTTGCTGCCACCAAGTGTGGAACAACCAGTTATTAAATTAAGGGGGAAATTACTTTCTCAGATAGAGCCAGGTAGGCTTTGATGACTTTTTCTCCTTAACAAATGAAATCATCATTTCAGCCAGGAACACTCAATTTTATGCAAAATGGATATACAGTTTACTTGCAGAGAAGGCACTGCTCAAAAGATGCTCCCTGGGTAAGTCATGTGTATTGAGCTCAGTGAAATTAGGTCAAAAGCTATTAATCCATACATGAATCTCTTTATGAGGGTGCAACAAGATTTGTGCTATAAAGGAGGAGGCTGGGGTGGAGGAGATTAAGCTTTGCCAGCAGCTGCAGGAGCATGGTACATTAGTATTAATGCAAGCAGGGTTTCAAAAGATGTGTGTGTCATTTTGAATAGACTACTGTGTTGAGAGAAAGAGCTGTGATTGGCTGTGGTAGTTGAGAGGTGATAATTGGGATCAGCTGGCCGTCAGCTGGGCATATGACTACCGTGTCCTGCATGAGCTAATAATGAGCTTCGTTTAAAAACAGCATTTTGTATTCACTCTTGTTATCTCTGTCTAATTTGAAAATTTGTTTGAAGATCTGAACAATTTAGGTGTAGCTAGATAGACTGACACTTCATTAATCCCAAAGGAAACTCAAGGTGTGACAAAAATGCAAAGAAATAAGGTATCAGGAAGGGGGCAAATACTTTTCACAGCACTGAACTCTGAAAGGTGCTACTGCACCTTAAATTTTTATCATAACCAAAGGGAGTTTCAAAGTAATATTTTTTTTTCTTTCAGTATACTAAAATGAATTATAGCCAGATTTAAAGTGATGAATGGCCTGTTGTGGCCTTGCAGCATTTCAGTCACGTTGAATAGTAATCAGCAATATGATCCCTCTAACAAGAGGCGATATTGTGCTGCTGGCTGATCTCTAAAGCTCATTCCACTGCCAGATGGATATCTGCTGGTAATTAAGCTGATAAAAACACTCTCAGACACAAAGGCATGCACAAAGACAGAGGAAATAAACGTGTGTGAGAGAGAGATGCCTAAATATGGAAGCTTTCTCACTTGGCAGGTAAAATATTGTATATGACAAACCTTTTATCTCAAATGTAAATACACACCCTGCTAGGTTACAAAGCTGCATTAAAAGTCTCACACACTCACTCAAAACCATGCTCTCACACACTTAGAGCATCTTTCTTTTTCCTAATTAGCCTAAAGCCCTGATGTCTGGTTTCAGCTCTTCTTCTCAGCGTGGTGCTGGCGCTTCTGTTAGTTAAGATTTCAGCTCAACATCCTCCACTGCTCACATCCCTCCCTCCCCCTCCCCTGTCTCATTTCTCTCTCACACATATCTGCACTCTAAGCTGATGTTTTCATACACACACACACAGAAACACTGCCATTGCAGCTCTCATTGCATCCTTTTCTTAATTTGTCACTTCTTGCTCCATATCATCCCCCCACTCTGATTTTAACCCTGAGCGTTATCTCGTTTTTGCCTCTTCTCTACTCAGTGCCCCCTCTATGCTCTCTCTCTTCTTTATCTGTCATATCAGTGGGCTTCAGAGGCTTCACTGCCTGCCATTGTGACTGTTGCCTCGCTGGTTTTCAGTCCATCACCCTCTTCTCCTCTTTATTCTGCTTCCCTCTCTCTGCCTGTGAAAGTGAGAAAATCATTCACAGGCATGCTTGATGACATCTGTCCATTGGCAATGTGACATCGTCCCCCCTCCCTGACGCATTCAGGAACCCTGGGACGTCACAGACTCCAAAAAGAGCATCCGATAAATAAACCCTGGATCCATCCGCCAGCAGGCCACACACATAAAAACCCACTCTCAAACACTACACACATAATTTTTACCAAATGCCCACCCTGCACTCAGATGGAAGTCTGTGTCAGAGTGTTGCCATGGTTACGGCAATCCTTTGCCGATCATCAAGAGGCCAGCAGGACACCTGCAGGGAAAGAGAAAGCAGGTAGCCTGGGCTGATGGGTGGGTGGGTGTTTGTGTGTTAGGAGATAGAGAAGCAGATGTTGTCTGGGCAAAGAAGAAGAAGAAGAAAACAGCATTAATGTGCACAACCTGATCCTCTGAGCAGCCAATTCTCTCACTGTTTTAACGTTATCATGTTGTTTACCCCGGCAGCAGCCCTTATAATCATCAAAGCCTGTAAGTGACACTCTCCAAACCAAACTGTCCTCCTCCTCCTCCACCTACTCCTCCTCCTCCTTCATGATCGCCATGGTAACTGATTGTTTCATTCTCCTCCGGCTCAAATTCCTCAGGAATACAAACACCTGTTGCTCTTGCTGTTATTTGGTTTGCATTGTTTACAAAAGTTTAACTTAAAGTAAACAAGGAGCTTCTACAGTAAACACTTACACATGAGCACGGTTATGTACATTTTACGATACAGTCCTCCTTACTTTTAACAAGATGCTACTGTGTCCACACCTGGTGCTATTTAGGCTGCAAATACTTATTTTTCCCATTCAAAACCAATGCAGTCTAGTGCTCTCAGTTG
The DNA here is from genome assembly GCF_018320785.1 of Cheilinus undulatus. NCBI lineage: Eukaryota > Metazoa > Chordata > Actinopteri > Labriformes > Labridae > Cheilinus > Cheilinus undulatus. The sequence goes on from NC_054878.1 coordinate 22,090,809, forward strand.
AAAACCGTTTATCTTTTGGAGCGGTGCTGCACTCATCAATGTCACTTCTCCCTCAACTACCAATCAAAATCAAGAAGGGGTGGGACTACTGTTGACTCAAAACCGCATGGCTTTGATCAGTGGAAGACCTGAATGCAGTAGTGTGGTGATACAGAAGGAGAGTATATTGAAGGAGAAAGACACTGAAAATGTTTGTGTTCATTTAATTGGATTACAAAATTAGTCTCATTGTTTAATTGCCAGACCTCATATAATGTAAGGGCATTATTTAATAGCACAAAAATTTGTTCTAATAAGGAGGAATTACACAAGATCTCTCTTTTCTGCATTTGAATACAAAAAGGTGACAGCAAAGTTGTGAATAACAGACCAAACAGCAAGAATGTGTGGAAAAACAAGATGACAGTAGGTGATATTTCCTCCACCATATAAGCTGCAGCAAGCCTATTTATCTCAGCTTTTGAGATTGCCTGTTGTTGAAATTCGAGCTTTGGCTGCTTGGTAAGTGATAGTATATAATTTATTTCATCACATATTTATTGATCAGATCAGAAATGTTCCAAAATAGCTTCTTGCTTCTCTGGTCAGAAATGATCTGCTCTAAGATAAACATAGACAGACACAGGTCTCTAGAATCAGATCACATGCTCTCAGCTGGACATAGACAGTCCAGAGGCCTCTGTAAAATATGCTTGAAATATGGATTCTTTTAATGTGATCAATGCAAAGCTGCGTAGAAACAAACTTTTAATACAGAGTTTAACAACACATACAGTGAGTTACATTTTCAGGGTTAACATGTAACTTATTAGGTAAACAGGGATTCATTCCTGCTAATGGCATAACTACTGATGTTGCAACCACTGCAATGTATCAGGACAAGTTGATACAGTAATGTTATCTCTGATAGTAAGTTATTGCCTGTCAGCACTGTCAGTCATAATCAGATAAAAATACAACATACTCGTTCCTGTATTACACCACACTTCAGTGGTTTTGATATGATTGTTATGTATCAACCCTGATCTCCAAAACTGTGTACAACACTGGCAAATCTAATTCAGTCTTCATTTATTCCATTTTTATTTGTACTTATTAAAATACTACAAAAGTACATCTGACTCAGTGGAATGACAGCTCTGCCAACTGAGGAGAGCAGAAATTAGAAGTTGGATTTAAACAGTATTGTAACAGACTTTGCTGAGTTCAAGGCCTGCAGCTTGAACTTGTCAGAAAATGTGCACCTCCTGCGTGACTGTGATTAAATCTGCTGGTGTTGGATTAGATATGATGTGCATGTGAGTGTATCAGATGCTGCCATCTAAAATGTGTATGCATTCATACTTTACTTCAAAGCTATTTGTTAAAGGTCACATATTATGCAAAAATCACTTCTTCAGGCTTTTCTAGCAAAAATATGTGCCCCTGGCCTGTCCATAATCCCCCCAAGAATCAGAAAAGCCCCCCCTCTCTTTCTTCACCTTTCAGAAAATGTGTGCTGCAACAAGCCATTTTCAGATTTTCCCCTCATGTTGTCATGCGGGGAGTTAGCGCCACCCCCAGGTTTGGTTGGCCCTCCCCGCTTGGATTGGGGTTCCGCCCTCTTCTACTGATTTAGCCACATCCATTTCCTGAGAGGGGCGGAGTCAGACAGCTTATTAACATTTAAAGCGACAGACATAGATAGAGCTCGTTCTGAGCAGAGCTGAAACAGAGGGTTCTTTAGACACGCAAAAATCTAATACTGGAGTGTTTTTCAGCAACAAACTTCACAGGGATGTTTTGGGGAACTCCTGAGACCAATATAAACTTGTCTTAAAGGGGTAAAATATGTGACCTTTGATCTCTCATTGATGAACAGTGAAAGATGATTGTTGAACTTATTTAGGGTGTTTGGTGGTTTAATGAAACCAGGCTATGGTGGTTTGAGACAGACAGTTAGATCATGGAGTATAAATGTGCTGCTCAGGCTGCTGTCCGTGGTCCTGATCATGCTGGAGTGGAACTGTCTTGAATGGTTTTGTCGGTCCATCATGTTTGTGTGATTAAATATTTCTCTTTTTTTAAAGCAACAGGGAGGGCCCAAATAATTCATTTGCAATGAGGTCTAGCACTCAATTGTTATGCTGCTGAGTCCAGTACAAAGCATGCTGGGAAACAAGGCAAGATGGGTTGTCACCACATTATTCTTACATAGAGTGATGGAGTTTATCAGGACAATAAACTAGACTTCAGCACTGTTTGACTTTGTAGTGATGACAGTTGAGGTGTGTTTAGAAAATGTGTTTCCAGGCTGCTGTCAGTCAAATGTGAGTGATGCACACCAACACAAAGCTGATGAAGTACAATAAATCATTTTTTTTCCCACACTCTTGCCTTGAATATTGCCTCAACATTTCATTTACCTCTCGTTTCCTGTTTCTGAACATCAGACAAGAAGATTATGCAGTTCATTTCAAGTCACAATATGCATCATGATGTTTACTTGGTTGTTATCACCTCTTTTTAGACCTGTGAAACATCTGTTGGTTCTTCTAGAGTTGTGCTCTTGCAACAAAACTTCACTGTTGGGCCTGTACATAGTACATCATCATACATACAGCATTAGTGGCAGGAGGGCGATCCCACTTCCTTTAGTAATGGCAGAGCTAACGCTGACATAATAAAGCATTGACTTGAAGAAAATATGTATAAAACATGTTTGTGTCTCAAAGGGAAGATGAACCAGAGAAAGTGCTGGCTCACTTGTGAACACAGAGCTTATAACAACAAAACCAAGAGCGAGTTTGACTTGACTCAACAATATATTTACATTGGCTGGATCCGACATCTACTATATTCATAATATTCAACATAATGTATATTTTAACTAGTTTACCACCTGAGTGAGGACAATAGGACAGTTTGACATGCCCTAGCCTGACCTGCTATTACCATGAACAGCCTATTTTTGTTTTGTTTTGTTTTTCTTTGTTAAGATCACCACAAAAGGGTACCATTATCTTGAGAGGGAGATCTCTGTCATGTCAACATCTTGGTATACATAAATCTATCATAATGGCAAGTTGCTGAGATAATGAGAAAAATGAAGTTCTCAAGAAAATGACTAACATCAACTCTTTATCATTTGAAAACTGTGATATCGAGATAAAAGAAAGTCAAAGTCTCAAGAAAACAACCAGAAATGCTTTCAGCTTTTGGTATCCTAACCCTTACCTCAACCTTTAAAGCCTTACCCTAACAGCGTGTATTTTTGTCCTTGCAGAGCTGCCAACTCTCACGCAATGAGTATGAGACACACAATTGCCACCTTACACACACTGTCACGCCACACAAGTTATTTCTCAAGCAGTCAAATCCAAAAAGAAAATTAAGGGACTTGTAAAGAGGACCAATCAAGCGTATTGCAGTATCGTTTGGACTTCCTCCATCATTTTACAGAATAAGAGTGCACAAGGCAGCTCTGGCCTTTGAAGCTTTTATTTTGAATGCAAATAGAACGGTCTTGTGCACACGCTACAGCAAGCTTGGCAAATGTGCACGACAGCACTGCTGGAAACTCACTGAAGAAGATACGTTTGGGGTTTTATTTGTTTGCAAGAGTGTAGAAAGAGACAACTCTATATAAGACAAAAAAGACACCGATAATAACACAGCCTAGTCTTACATCAGAGTCTGTTATAAATTATACCAGGAGTGATTTACACTCCATGGTCATATTGTTGCTTTTTATATCAAACTCTACAAAGATGGGAAATGTAATCAATTTAAAACTACAACTGTAAGGTGGAAAAGAGACATATTGGTGCTTTAGATTTAGCCTGCAATTTTCACTCCATTTAACAATGTTGCAATCTACACTAGAGCTAACAAGACTCTGTGAGCCATGTTTTTAATAATACATGGCTGCAGAGTGTGTTTGTGTGGGTGCTGATGTGATAGAGTGACTGTAAGATGGAAAAATATCATAATCATGGGTTAAAAGTTGAAGTTTTGTTAAATTTAAGAAAAAAGTATTGGACATAAATTAATTTGATTTATTTCTCTACTGGAAATAAAGTTATGTAGGTGTCTGAGAAATTAATATTCAAATTCCACTTCTTTAATGAAAATTTCTCTTTGATACCTCCTTACTGAGATAAACCTGCGTGAAAAGAGCAAAAAATCAGTCATGAACACTCATAGAAGAGTGAAGAGAAAATCCAGGGAGGATGCCCATACTTTACAGATTCTTAGAATTCATAAACACATCCAAAACACCCACAGCCCTCCCACTCTCTGGAAACTATCTGTAATCATCCCGCCTCCATTCAGGAGGGTTGCAAAGGTGCGGGTGCTCAGAGAGGTAGAGGATGGATATGTTAAAGGCTGAGTCGAGGTGCAGCAGAGCTCGAACGCAGGGGGAAGTGAAGAAACTGGTCGCTGGGAAAGCAGGTAATTTGTTTCATTCAGCCAAAAGCATTGACTTCAATGAAGGTCTGATTGCAGGAAGGAGATGCTGAAGACACACACAGATGCATGAGGATGCATAATACACGCAATACACAAGATACACGCATGGAGGGGAGGCAGAATTGATATTCTGCGCACAAGTAGGTGTTGTTGTATGTACTCACAGGTAGCTGCACATATAAACACGAACACTGATGATGAAACTTTGAAGTCTGAAGTATTACCCAGCCGTTAAACCCCCCCTTCTTTACTTTATCCATAAGTCTGTCCGTGTTTCATGCTCTCTCCATCCACTCCTCCCCCTTCTGAATTTGACATGTTTAAAAAAAGAGACAGCAGTCTTATTTTTACAGTCGGGCTGAAGACAGGAAAAAAAAATACATCTCTCCTGCTGCTCATATTGATTTGGCAGATCTGCTCTCTCCCTTTTCTTCTATCTCCTAGTTTTGCTTCTTACTTCAGCTTGGTCTGTAGACAAACAATCACCCAATCCACCCAGACTTCCTCCTACACTTCTCAGTCCTAGGTCTCCCACCAGCAACTCCAAAATAACAGACAAACCTGCTGGATGTAGAAGGATACATTGGATTTTAACAGCTTTAGGGATAAATAAAGTGTGTCCCAGTATAAAAGGAAGTGTTTAATTGCATATATCACAGTGACATGTTTTCGATCCATCATTTTCAAAAGTAAAAGTTACATTTGCATATTGCAGAAGTATTTGTCTGATATTCTAATCTGATTTCCCCCCTCTCTTATTACATCCATTATTCGTCGTAATCTGAAAAAGATATCTTACTGCTATCCTCCTTCTCGTACGGCAGTAATCACACAGGCTGCACCAACTGCTTCTATTAAATCAATGGAAATAACACCATATTGATCTATTATTAAACGCCACAATCTATCAGATTCTTCATCAGCAGAGGGAGTCAAATTCACGTTTCCAATGCAAATCAATTCATTTCATCAGTTTTTCATCAAATAAGATGTCATTTTCTGCCTTAGTTGTGCGCTGATCGGCCTCATTCTGCCATGACTCTGCTTTTGAGAAGAGGCTGGCTAAAAGTTTAACTTGTTTTAAGGAATTCAAAGTTGGAAATGACATAAAATAGGTCGAGAGTTTCCAGCGGTGATCAAGGTATGAGGGAGAGTCTTGATATCGGTCATTTGAGGGAGGGAAACTGTCGCTCCGTGAAAAATCAGATTGTCATCAGGCTTTTAACATAACTCTTCTTTGTTTGTCCTGTTTCTTTCTTTTTTATCTTGCTGCTTCTATCATGGGATTTAGCTATCAGGATTCTGTGCTGGTCTTTTAAACAGACAACTACGTTAAAAGTTCGTTAAGATTAAGATTTGAGCTACCACAAGAGTCAACTTTGTGCACTAAACTAGCATACATGCTACTGACAGTTAGCTATGACCCAAATCAGATCATTTGGCTCAGCTCAGTAGAGCTGGTTGTTTGGCTCCCAAGCAGCTCTTCATTTGATTTTGTATGGCTTTTTTAATGTAGATTAAATAACGACAAAAGACGGAGGAAAGGAAACTGGCACTCAAACAGGACCTAGCTGCCGAAGCTAACGTAAAAGAGCCATTTCATAGAACAGGTTTGCATCAGTACGCTGATATGTATGCCTGTATGTGCGTGAATGCATACAGTTCAATTTACATTCACCTGCCACTTTATTAGGTACACCTGCTCAATTGCTTGACACAAATAGCTAATCAGCCAATCACATGGCAGCAACTCAATTCATTTAAACATGTGGACATGGTCAAGACAACTTGCCTAAGTTCAAACTGAGCATCAGAATGTGGACAAAAGGGGATTTAAGTGACTTTGAATGTGACATGGTTGTTGGTGCCGGACAGGCTGGTCTGAGTATTTCAGAAACTGCTGATCAACTGTGATTTTCAGAGAACCACGAAAATGCGTTGAAAATGCCTCCACAGAGGTCAGAGGAGATTGTGCAGACTGGTTCGAGATGATAGAAAGGTAACAGTAACTCAAATAATCACTTGTTACAACCAAGGTATGCAGAATACCATCTCTGAATGTACAACGCAAACTGAGGCTACAATTCGGCCCACCAGAATTTGTCGATTCAGCTGCGGCATTAAGAAGGTAGGGTCAGAATTTGTTGAAAACAACATGAAAGCATGGATCCATTCAGCCTTGTATCAATGGTTCAGGTTGCTGGTGGTGTAATGATGTTGGGGGTATTTGCTTTGCACACTTTAGGCCCCTTGGTATCAGTTGAGCATCGTATAAACACCACAGCCTTCCTGAGTATTGTTGCTGACCATGTTCATCCTTTTATGACCACAGTGTGGCCATCTTCTGATGGCTACTTCTGACAGGATAATGCACCCTGTCACATAGTTCAAATCATCTTAAACTGGTTTCCTGAACATGACAATAAGTTTGTTGCTCTCCAATGGCCTCCACAGTCACCAGATCTCAATCCAGTAGATGGGATGTGGTGGAACAGGAGATTTACATCATGGAATGAGCAGCTGATAAATCTGCAGCAACTGTGTTATCCAAGAAGACTTAGGGCAGTTCTGAAGGCAAAAGGGTGTCCAATCCGGTATAAGGTGTACCTAATAAAGTGGCTGTTGAGTGTAAATTCTTTAACTTTTTTATTATGTTAGATCTAAAACTAGGGCAAAAACAGCAGCTGTGGACACAGGGCCTTCACCCTCTAAAATAAGCGGAGATGTATATTTCATAGAGACTAAATGTGATAATAAAAGATCCTTGAAATTGTGTACTAGTATAAAACAACCTTTATCCTATTGCCTTTTTCACTGCAGTGCTAATGGAGGTTGCAGCCAGTGTCCTTGTTCTCTCCTGCTCTGTTATTCTGTTTTACTAAACCAGTCCTCTGTGATGGAAACTGTGCAGCACTATCTTCAGCGGAGACCTTCTCTTAATCATTCTCTTTTCTCTCTATAGTCTTCATTGTGTTTGACCTTCAGTCATTTCTCATCTCCTTTTCTTATCTGACCTCTCACCCTATTCTTTTGTCTTCTATATTCAACACTACAACTCTCTTCATATCTCTCCTACTCTTAGAGTGCATGTTAGATGGGTTTCATTTGAATGTGTTTATTTCAGTAGACTACATGATACAGACAGTGGCTCTGTGTAGATGAGGTTGTGGGGAGAAGACAGGTATGGCAGGACGGATGGAAAATAGAGAGCTAAAAGAAACAAACATGACCTTGTTGGGGCACTGATTTCCCAGATTCAGTCTCTTGACAAAGTCGAAAGCATGTGAGGGATTTCCTGGAATGCAATCACCGTTCTTTCCCACTCCCATTTTTTTCATTTAATTTTCAGCATCGCATTGAAAGCTCCACAGAGAACACATAGGCACAAGTTAAATGCCCTGTTTCAAGGGGATAACCTTTCTTGAGCAGAGGAGAGAGTTTGTAAGATCCCGTCTCATTCAGCTCCCCCCTGGGGGGACACAAATTCTCTCTCTCCTCTTCTCTTTCTCACCTTCTAGATGGATTGCAATGATGGCTCACTGCCTGCATAGGGAGCTTTGTCTGACAGATAGAAAAAGGATGCTGACACTTGACAGGTTGCAACACTGTGTTTACCTAACCCCAGCAGAAGGAGAAGCAGACCTTTACAACATTTCCCAGGGATGCTTACAGCCTATCTGTACACACAAGCAAACTAAAAAGAGACTATGATCCCTTTTTTACACCCAAAAAAAGATTCACATCTCCAATGTTAACTTCTCTTCCTTTTAAAATCTAAAATATAAATTAATAGAGGTGCTGGGGAAAAAAAACCTGATACACTTCAGAAACGGGAAATATGAATTTCTACAATTTTGAATTGTCTAGAAAAGACAAAAATAGATAACTTTGAAATTAATTTATTTCATCTTAAGTGCACTGTCTTGACATATTGTAAGAGTAAAGACACATTGTGGATTCTACAATCCCCAGATAAGAGGAAGCCTGACCTGATGTGTATGCTAAGTGTGCTAAACCTGCTTCAGGAACGACTCAAAAGCCCAAGTTTACATCACACATTTACCAAGTAGTTAAAAAAAATCAGATCAACAGATGACAATTGTTGACTGACACCGACAACAAAAATAACAGGATCATTCAGGACTACTTTGTCAAGACTCACATGTGATTTGCAGCTATAAATATTTCCTTATTAGCAGTTATTAATTAGCACTTATGCTGTTATTTATATTTGGTGAGCCTATGTGGAAAGCATTAAGTAGGAACAGCACTTGGTTCCTGCTTTCCCTATGTCAATAAGGAAAGCCTGCGGCAGGGAGGGAAGTAGCAAAAACCCCAGAGCAGAGCAGAGCAGGCACCAATGACAACAGAATGCTATTGATTAGGTCAGAAGCAGAATGAAGGGGGAGCTGGGGTGGAGGAGGGTTGCAAGAGCAGCTTGCAGAGAGATTAGCAGAGCATAGCCAGGCAAGAGCAGTTTAAATAAGGCAGCATGAGAGCGATTAGCCAATAGGGTGCTTGAAGCACTTGACTCTGCGGCCTTCCTAATGCTAAAATACTAGATTTTTTTTTTCAATGAATTCATCCATCAATCCATCCATCCATCCACCGATCTATCTTCTTCCGCTTATCCAGGGCCAGGTCACAGTGGCAGCAGGCTTAGCAGGTCAGCCCAGACATTCCCATCCCCAGCAATATTTTACTGTTCTTCCTTGGGTATATCAAAATATTACTAGGCCAGATGAGAAATATAATCTCTCCAGTAAGCCCCGGGTCTACCCTGGGGTCTCTTCCCAGTCAGACACACCCAAAAGACCTCACCAGGGAGGCGATCAGGAGGCATCCTGAGCAAATGCCCAAACCAAACCTATGTGGACACAATTCTCACTCTGGTTATACAAGGCCTGGATGGCTTGTAGCAACAACCGTGTTACCCCATATCACCATAAGCCCTGTCCAAGTCCACAAAACACAAGTAGACTGGATAAGTAAACTCCCATGCTCCCTCAGGAAGCCCTGCAAGGATAAAGAATCAGTCCACTGTCCACTGTGGACCAGGATGGAATCTGCGTTGTTCCTCCTGAATCTGATGTTTGACATTGTCCAGAGTCTCCTTACCAGCAAACTATGAAGGACAATCAACAGTATGGAAAGATTTTTATTTTGTTGTCAATGCATATAATAATGAAGCTAACACTAGAAGGTCTGCAGACAGCTGAGCAACATAAACATCAAAGCAGCAGCTGAGGTGGCGGGGCCTGTTGTGTCTAAGATGGTTGCAGTGGACTTAAATGACTGGAAAAATCTATGACCACAATTGTAGATTAATTGAAATCTTCTCATGCAGAACAGCATGGACCTTTTTGCCATTTGGTGAGAGCACCATCTCCCTTACCTGAAACTGGTTGCGCATGCTCAGGTTAATTTGGCTTTTCCAGCTAGTGGGAGCAGCAGTAGCAATGGCTCAGTGCTGCTGGGAAAACTATTCTCTAGAGGAGGACAGCACTAAAAGATCCACAGTGGATGTGTTTTTCTTCCCTCATGTCAACTCCAAATAACCTACAATGGTCGGAAAATGTACATAGTGTTACATCAACAAGGGTTACAATTGAGTTCATCAGTTCAAGAGGAGTAACATTGGGCAATCATCAATGGTAAGACTCAGATTTAATTATAAAAGTAAATACAAACAAATACATCAATGCTTTCACTGTTATTTTCAAAGGCTGTTCATTAGTAATCTGTGTAAACTAGCAAGCTGTTGGCAGGGTAACAACAACTCTGATCTCTGTTGACTGTCCACATCATCAGCTCTAGACATGCCCTCAAACTGGTAGCTCAGTTGCAGTGGAAAGCAAATCCCCTGCCAGGCTGGGCTGCTGTACCGAGTCAAACCAAGTAGAGCAAAGCCACTCAAAGTAATGAGAAAGCCCCAAAAGTGGGTTTTGGGCTAAGCTCTGTCCCTTCTGTCTTGCCACGGTGCAGACATGAAGCTGGATTATAACATTTGTTTCTTTAGTGTGTTTTATTGCCTTAAATGTAGGTGTAGTGTACTGTACAGTATGTCTGATAGTTGTTCTACATGGCTACAATTTTGAAGGACTGGCAAATAGTGTGTGTATTGTTAACTCTGGTCAACAACATCATTTAATCCTTGTAGAATATTGCAGTTGCAGCAAATAGCAACTTTGCATTATTGTGCATGTTTATCATCACACTTCATTTTGTCTGTGTAACGATTGTTTTTACAAGATGGCTCTGTTCCTGGTGTTGTGCAAGCTGTGTATGATGGGTTTTTAAGATTTTATTTTTAGGATTAAAAGTTGCTTGCAGTGGTTGAAGCGTGTTGAAAAAGACTGAGAGCTGTGAGAGTGAAAAAAAAATCTCTTTAAGATGCCTAAAGCGGCAGAGCTGAGAGTAACTGCTGAGTGGGCATATAAAATGTAATTTAAAAATATTGATTAGAGATGTTTTAAAGAGAAATGGAAAAAAATGTCAGCTAGCTGACTTGGTTAGAAGTTTGTAAAAGAAAAAGCCTAAATACAGCAGAGTTTGACCACAGAAAAATCTGCATTGAAAAGTGACTTTTAATCCCCTTTTATTCTTCACCCTTGCTGGAGTAAGATCCTGAAGATCCTGAAGTGGCTGTATTTTGGGTGTCAAAGGTTCTATGAGGATTTATGCAAACACTGGCTTCAGGGGGTTATTGGAGGTCAATTCTGCTAATCAAGAAGGGTCAAAACACCTCGACAAAAACACTGCAGTGTTAATCCACCCACTCTTCATTCTCCCCTTTTCTTATGTTTCTCTCTTTCTGTTCATCAATTTACTAATCCTGTTTTGTCGACATAATCCACCAGCTGCACCCTCCTCTCTTAGAAATGTTTCCATATTTCATTCCTTTTTTAAATAAATCAGTGAATTATTTATTGCTCTTTGATGTCAAGTCAGTCATATATGTTGAGCACATTTGGATGAATGTTGGTAGTTTTGGCTCACACATAGTAAAGGATGTCCCACTTTGCTGCAGCATTAAAAGCTATAGGTCTGGGCCTGCTGGAGCTGAGGATTTTCAGGTTTAGATTGATGATGAGGCTTCATGTAATCGTATTAGTTAAGCACGAAGACTTGATTTCATGCTAGCCGGGACTAAAAATGGACTCCTGCTGTGGCTTAAGGGTATGAGCTAACCCGGGTCGATTACTATCTGAGGCCAATTTAATTCATTTTGCAGGGTTGAGAGAACACGTCTAACTCAAGGGAATGAGCGTCAGTGTATTTTCTTAAGACCGCAAGGCCCAGTCATCTTTTAAGCTATCAGCATCTGACACCAGCTTAGAATAGCACTAAACAGCAGAGGCCATGATTGAAGGAGTGGAAGGCTGTGAAATTGACCCATTAATCTCTACAGGATTATTTCCTCTTGTGGGATAATTCTGACACTTCTTTAACAGAGTCCGACCTGAAAAAAGCACTCCTGATTTTGTCTCTTGCTGTATTTTTCTTGTTCTCCTCCACTGGCTGAAGCGCAGTCTCATTTTCCTCTTCTCCTCCACAGGTGAGAAGTTTCATTACGCTCTTGTTTGATATATAGACCACCCATCCTCACATCCGCCCACGACGTCCTCATCTCTCATACACAGGCCTGAAACACAGCAATATTGCTGTCAGGGTAAATACCTCGAAGCCTTATCCCTTTATTCAATTTCTGCCTTGACATGAGCTACTCCACTCCGGCAGCTGTTTTAAATGTTGCCTGACAAAGTGAATTACTGTCGCATATTATACTTTATTGAAATTTTTTATGTTCTCATCTTAACTGTAGCATAAAAAGATTGGAAATGACAACAGAGCTGGGCAGACAAACAAAAAAATTAGATGAGATCAGAACCAAAGTATATAAAACAGAAACCATGGGGGAATTGACAGAAATTAACTTCTACCTAGTTTTAGGATGAAGCAGAAAATTCAGTGTTTATAAAAATCATGCTGGAATAATTATGTTTTCTCATTGAATGAAGCACAGCATGAGATGTTTTTAAAGCCTATATGGAAACCATCCTTATTACTGTCTGAACTAGTCAGTTCTATCCTGCACTCAGTCACTTCCTGTGTAAAATTAGAGCATTACAAAAACACCATGAAAGGTAGATGTATTAAATCCACATAACAGTGCTCATATTTTATACAATATAAAGTTAGACTCACTGGAAGTTTGCACAATATGTAACGTTAGCTGTGTACTTCTATCATCAGTGGATATGAGTGAGACTAAATTACATCAGTCAGGATCACTAGCATCATACATTTAACCATTTATAGCATAATGGATAAACAGTTTTGCTTGGTGGTGAAGACTCAGCTCAAAAGGTGACATGGGCTATAATGGAATTGTATTTATATACATGTACTTAAAAATGGCGTAAGCCCCCCTTTACAGCCATAACAGCCTGGATGGCTTTCCACAAGATTTTTGAGTGTTTTTGTGGAAATCTGTGCCCATTCATTCTGTAGAGCATTTATGAGGTCAGGGACTGATGTTGGATGAGAAGTCCTGGCTTGCAATCTCCGTTCCAGGTCCTCCCAACGTTATTCAATGGGGTTGAGGTCAGGGCCAATCAAGTTCTTCCACACAAAACCCATATAACACTATCTCTATAGCCCCTCCAGGACACAGACCTGTTGGAATAGAAAAGGGCCTTCCCCAAACTGTTGACTTTAAGTTGGAAGCACACCATTGTCCAAAATACCTTGGACAATGCTGTGCTGAAGCATCAGGTCTGCCCTTCATGCCCTACATCAAGATCCCTTCTGCCCCAGACTTTTCAGTGCAGTCAGGCAGGTAATGTTTTCCCAGCATCCTCCAAACCCAGACTCGCCCATCTGACTGTCAGAGAAGCATGATTTGTCACTGATTCATCAGAACATGTTTCCACTGTTTCACAGTGCAGTGTTGGTTTGCTCTACACCACTCCATCCAACACCTGGCATTGGACTTGGTGTTGTAAGGCTTGCAAGCAGCTGCCCTGCCACGGAAACCAATTCCATAGAGCTCCCACTTACATTAATGCCAGTGGAAGCTTGTTGACCCTGCTCAGTGATTTTACATGGTCTTCCACATCATGGCTGAGTTGCTGTTGTTCCTCGATGCTTCCACTTTCTAATAATTCACCTACAGTTGACTGTGGAATATCAAGCTGGGATAAAATTCCATGAACTGTCTTATTGCAAAGGTGGCATCCATCACAGTACCACACTTGAAGTCACTGAAATCTTCAGAATGACCCATTTTGTATCACAAATGTTTGCATAAGGATACATCTGAGGCAAAGGGTCTGATTGAAACACCTGAATTTAATAATTATCAGGTGTGGCCAAATACTTTTGTCCATACAGTGTATTTACAAAAATGAAAATGTATGTCAAATACAAGAGATTCAATTTGGCAGCAACCTACTTCATTCTAGAGTGAAAGAAAATGTTAGGGTGCAACAAGAGCTTTAGGCTACTCATGAGGAGGCTTGGGCAGTGGAGGTGAAGCTTTGCCAGCAGTTTGGTGTGACTGGCACTGATGAAGGAGGGATCAGCGCAGCATGTCAAATTTAAATGAACTGCCTAGTTAAGGAGATGACCTGGGATTGGCTGTGAAAACAGAGATGATGATTAAAATCACTCCATCAGCTGATTGCAGCAGGACACATATGTCACATGTCTTGAACTAACACTAAGGATCATTTTCTCACCACTTTAGTAATTTTGTGTCAACAACATGCATATCCACTGCCCTCTGTGGGTTTAAACAGTCTGCTGCCACTACTTTTTTGGAACACTTACGCTAGCTGATCTGGTGGTTTGTGAAGTCTGTGGTGCCATATGTCGTCACCACAGAGCTCAACAGTTAATGCCTACTTTTTTCCTGATAGTTTACTTCACTCGTAGCAGCCACCTTCATTTCCCCATTAAAACTGTCTTATGTTGAAAAATACAAGACAGAACTGGACAGAAGGTAAAAGTAAAGGCAAGATCATCCAAGTAGAGATGTTGCTGTTGTAGGTAATGCAGTGACATTGATCGAAATCACGAATGAATCATGTTTTTCTCTAAAAAGTTTTATACATTACGAACAATTCACACTCATGTAGCTCGTGGTATGTTTACCTTGAATGCTTATAACATTATGGCTAATAATGTTATGGCTACCTTCAAAGACCCTGATTTATTCTTTAAGTCAGCTACTCAAAGTTTTATCTCTTTCTATGTACACAGCAACCTCCATCAACCATAGAATATATTTTCTGCATTTTGCAGTGTTTTATCTGCATTTCTGGATGGTTTCAAGTGGGCAACAAAGCTAGAAAGTAGTGGTGTGGCATGTTTCTACATAATTTCTGCTTATTTTGCTTGTGTTACAGGGCTTCTGTCAGTGAAAAATCATCCTATCTCCCTCCTAACTTCACAACTTCTTTCTCAGGGTGAATGTTTCATGTTTTTGGTCAATATCACTCAGCTTTACAGAAAATTTCTTGATAACTTTTATTGGTTTCTATTACCGTTAAAGAGTACACAACATTTTTAGTTATTTATTTTGTACTAAAATCTTGTTATTCCTTTCCCTAAAGTTAAAGCAAATTCTTTGCAAAAACTTCAGAAAACAGGGACCTCCATTAGTTTCAGTCTAAAAATCTCACTGCTGACACTTTCACAAACAAGAAAATAAAACAGATGTTTTTTCCATGATTTGCCCTGGAACCAAGCATTATTCTGCCTGTTTGCAATTATCGCTGATAATAAAAAGGTTGAAATTGAAAACGGTGATACCTTAAAGGCTAAAACAATTGTTTGAGTTGTGCATGCAGACCACTTTAAAAAAAAAAGCTTTCACTTTGTTGTAGTGCTTTGGGAAAAAAAACATGCTGCGAGTATGGGTCAGAAGGCTGTAATTATCCTGGAACAGCATGGAAATATTATCATAATTATAATGAAAATGTTTTTAAGACCTTCATTTTGAGCTAGAACAAAACTGTCTGTAACACCGCTTCATTAAAAAAGAAAGAGAATCACTGATTCAACTAGCATCTGTTCTTCACACTCCAAAGATCCACAGACATCAGTTGAATGATTGCACAGACGCAATTGGACACTGCTCCACCAACACAATTATAAAATATCAAGAAGTCAAGTTACAGAGTTTAAAACAAAATGACTCAGTTCTGTCTTGTGTTGGATATTTATTTATTTCAACTTTGTAAGGTTGGACAAAAGGAAACTGGTGCTTTATAAAGTGAAACAAACCATGCTGACAGCCTCATTGTGTGTGTAAAACACACAAAGAAGTTTATTCCCCGTCATAATTTGCTCTACATTATATCACCAGGGTTTCAGAGCTCGTCTACACTATCTCTGAATCCACACAAACAGGAATACACAGCGTGGGGCAGCTGGGGGCTAATTTGTTTGGAAGGAATTAATTTGACATTATTAGGGGGGAAACAATGCAGCAGAGGCAGGGTGTTTAACGGCGGGACGTCAAAGAGGCTAACCTGTCATGCAACAATAGGCTAATGAAACCCAGCCTTTACCGGCTACTGCTCAATTACTCCATCGCACAATGGCCGACAAATAAACGCATTTCTGATCAGATGGAAAATTTATTCACGGCTGAGAGACAGCAGAGGTTTACCCGTGTGTCCATGTGTGTGTGTTTGAAATTGAGCAGATGTTTCAGTATTAAAGGTATCCGCTCTTGTACCTTCAAGGCAGACACTGCAGTTGCTATTGACGTTTATGAACCCTAAACTCAATTACGGAACAAAATGCAGAGTTACGGCTTGATATTTTGTCCTGCTCTCACCTCATGCTAATTTCCTCAGATCTCAGTCCAATCTAATTCCACTCCACTCTTGACATCTTTCCTAAATCAGCTTTATTACCACGGACGGGGCCTGCTATCCAAACCTGCCTCGCCGTCACACTGCTTCCTTCCTTTCTCACAGCCACTTCTTGAGCACAGCCAAGGCGGAGTTGAAGGTGAAATGGGCCTGGTGGGTGCCGCGGTAAGCCAGCAGCAGGGAGCCCGCCTCGGGCCCGTGGCCGGCTGCCAGCAGTTCAGCGGCGGCTTTCTCTATGTCCCAGCCTCCCTCCTGCTGGTGGGACAGCATGTGGGAGCTGAGCAGGGGGTACAGGGTGGAGGAGACGCAGCCCACCAGGAGCCCCGCATCCAGGAGCAATGAGAGGAGTTCGGCATCGCAGGAGGAGGCAGTCTCCTGGAGGAAGAAAGAAAGAAGAGAAGTGTAAACACATATGTGGTGATAGACTGGTTAGAAAAGTACTTCGGAATTGTTTTCTTTTTTATCTTGTCTTTCAATTTAGGCCAAAAGAAGCTATTGTCAAACCATAAATGTTTCTACTGGCATTAATGCCATTGTAACTACAATAGCAGTACATAAATAAAATGAGGACATAGTCTCAGTGACAGCGAAAGCATCTTTGACTTAGTCTGAAAACATATTTAATTGTGCTTTTGAAATATACATGTTAATATGGCACTGATTCCCAAAGTGGGGTTTTGGCCTCTAGGAGGGCCCCAGAGTAATGAGGTGATGTTGAGTTTATGTTCGAGATTCAAGGTAAATATACGGTGTTTATATAAGGTATTCACCCCCTTGGATGTTTTAGTGTTTTATTGATTTTATAAATCAATTACAGTCAATAAAATGAAGCATTTTTGAAAAAAACAAAATGAAGAGTTAATTGCAAAAACAGTTAAATACCATTCTGGTAAATAATGAGCTGAGAGGTAAAATTAACACTTTCAATTGAGCCGTCTTCTGATCTAAGATCCGTTTTAGTGCAAAATCTGATGAAGCCTGTAGGAAACGGAGTCAGAGTTCATGTTTTGTGGCAGAAGCCGCTAGGCACTGCTATTCTTTCTTACCAGCAGCCATTAAAAAAAATGGAGTTATCTGTTTGACAGGTAAAAGAAAATCACTTGAGTGCAGTGAATGTGTCTGAAGTGGTTGTGGTATAAAGTCACCTTTGCCTGGAAGGTCTAGTCACATCAGTATTCCTGGCTATCATTATACCGTGAAGAAAAAAGAACACTCCAAGCAACCCAGAGAAAAGGTTCTTGAAAAGTATAATTGAGTAACCTGGCACACCAGATGGATTTGTTCCACACATCCATATGGAAAACCACTTATAGACAGCGTTTGGGAAAGGAGTCTTTGAATAAAACCTGGAGTGTAATTGGATGAACATTGTGTCTGTCACATCTTTAAGGGCCAATCAGAGCAACAAAACACATGATGTAACTGCTATCAAGTTGCACCCCCACCGAGGACTAAAATCCATAGGGCTGCATAATGCAAACCATGGTGACTGTAGACATGTCAGTACCACTTTTGGCGTTTTTGAAAAGAAAACAACTCAATGCTGTTCTTTGATCTTCCTTTAACGAAGAAATTTCGTCAAGTTCTGATAAAACTGGTGCTTTAGCAGCATACACGCTAAGGTCTTCCGCCACAATTGCACTGGTCTCTTGTTGCTGCTTGCATACGTCACGACTCTGCTGCAGCAGAAAGTACTGCCCCTCGTCACTGATTGGTCCTGTCGCTTTCTAACAGGGCCCAAACAGTTCAGATGGGAGCTTTGCAAGATGGATTCACCAGTGAGAAACACGGAAATGGGCGTATCCATCTGCTATGCAAGGTTAATAATTCAGGGATGGATACAGAAAAATTTCATGAGCACTGAACATCCCCCAGAGTTCAGTTAAATCCATCATCAAGAAACAGAAGGACTATGGCACATGTGTAAATCTGCCTAGATCATGCCGTCCTCACAAACTGAGTGAGCGTGCAAGAAGGAGACTAGTGAGAGAGACCACAGAGACACCTATGACAACTCTGAAGGAGTTGCAAGCCTCATCAGCTGAGATGGGAGAGACTCTGCATACAACAACTGTTGCCCGGGTTCTTTACTGGTCAAAGCTTCATTGGAGAGCGGCCACAAGAAAGCCACTGTTGAAGAAAACTCTTCAACAGACAAGACGCTATGTTTTGATGGCCAAAAAGCTCCATTTTGGTCTCATCAGATCAGTTTTGCAAAGAAGAATGGAATAAAATTGCAGTGTCCAGGTGTGCAAGTCTGATTGAGACCTATCCACACAGACTCAGTGCTGTAATTACAGCTGAAGGTGGATCTACTAAACACTGATTTTATAGGAGCAAATACAGAACAAGAGTACAGAATTTTGTCATTACATATTTTTTTGTCATTACATATTTTTTTGTCATTACATATTTTTTCTGAATTACCATTATTTTGTAGACGTAAAGGTAAATCATCTAGGGGATTAATTCTTTTTATAGGCACTGAATATCTTAGCATTAGGGGCGTGATTCATTTGGGGATCTTGTGTGTCACTGAGCGGCATGCTTTTCCCTGCTAGAAAAAAAACAACCTGAAATTGGTGCACAGTAAAACTTTCATAGTCTAAATCCAAAATTCAGTCCCATATATTTTTCAGCCTTGATGCTTAGAGACTAATATCTGATCTTGTTTCAAACAGATTTCGAATTATGTATCAAAGATTATGGTTAGACTTCTTTGTATGTTAAATATCTTGATAAATCTTTTGCTATTTTCTGCTATGTATTTAAAAGATGACTGATTAATCCCTTGATTAAAACACCATCAGGCTGAGCAAACACTGAAAGCAGCTGATGGGTTTTGAATTTCAGCAGAGATTTTGTAGCTGCAGCAGTATTTGGATTTTGACTGATTCCAGTGTTACACGCCTGAAGGAACCTGATGAGGTCAAATCCTGCGTTGACTCTGCGGCTGACCACCGCTCCCATTTCATCCATTTTACACACAAACTGCACCCTCATCTCCTCTCCCCCACCACTCTTTCCAGCTTTGACAGGAACGTTCTCAGTTGCCAAAACAATTTTGAACACGTTTGCACAGTCCCAAACAGCCTCTTTTCATGTAATATTTTAATCCCATCTTCCGCCTCTTTACATCAAATAACTGCATGCAAATGCAAACAGCTAAATGCCATTGGGGGCTGCAGTGAGTGGTACATGGTTCATGGAGGAGCTGGGCTGAGTGCTTGGGTTGAAAGGCCGTTTCTCTGCCTCCCTCTCTCTCTGTGACTCAGCCCGTCTCCTCTGCATCCTCTCACCTGTTTGCTGCCTCTATTATTATAAAGCCTGCACTCATACACGCAATATGTGCGCATAAGCAGGCAAAACATTGAGTCTCCGTCTGGGTATTTCTGGAGCTGAGGCAGATCAATTATGAATGTGGAGCTTGTGTCTTCTATTCAGTAGAAGAGGAGGGGAGCAGATACGGATGAATTTCTTTCCCTGAGCACTATAAAATTTCACATCTTTGTGCCGGTCTTGCTCCAATTTTCCCTTCCTTGAAGAACAATTCATCCTTAATACCATAAAACCCATGGGTTGATGGATATTCAGGAAGGATCCAGAACATCTCACATAAAAGTTGAAAGATGTTCAAGTATTGTAATGGACAGTGGCACTGCCTTTTACTGGAATTATATTTTGCACATAAAGTAGGCTAACCCCTGCTGTAATGTGAGCATATCAGAAAGAGAACATTATCACCATGTCCCAAGATTCTGATTTTCACCACATTTAGCATTTGAATACAATAAAAGTTCACGCCTGCATGGACACCAATGGGAGCCAGAGATTTGACATATAGCAGTAATAGAGATACAATATGTCATGCATGTCTAATAATTCAATTTATCCTTTCCGTTGAGAGACAGGGCCGGATGAATCATGACGAGCCAAAGGAGGGAGGAAGGCCAGAGGAGGATATTTTTGAGCTACAGACTGAGTTAAAAGAGGAAGTCATACGGTTAATATGAGAATGAGGGAAACAAAGAGGAGAGAGGGGATTAGGAGTACTGAAAATCATAGAAGAAGATGGAGAGAGAGAGAGAGGTGGAAAGAAGAGACAAGCAGGCACTGAAAGCATAAGATACATACATTTTTAAAGTGAAAGTGCACCTAGAACCAAGGAGAGGCTTTTCAAAATAACAACACTGAGGATTCAAACTCCTGGTTTGTAGGTTAAAAAAAAAAAAGTAAGAAAAAAATGTCCTACACACTGCAAGAACTCAAATTTAAGTAAGTCTATATGTCTAATATCTAGTCAAGAGACTCATTACATCCAAGCATTATTAACCAACAAGTGTGGATCAAAAAGCATTTCAATAAATTCTGCAAAAGAAGTTTTAATGTATTTTAATAAGTACAAATATCTGCCAATGGGGTGAGCGCAAAGCTGTCTCAGTTTCTTGTCCTTTAGTGCAGGTAACGGCATGGCAGTGAGCTATGTCCTGTAGGTTAACTGACCCACCCACATTTCAGTCACGACCACTCTGTCAGAACACTCATGATTTGCAGCCATAAATATTTATTCATTGCCAGATATTAATTAACACTTGTGCTGTTATTTAGGTTTGGTGGTGTGGCCATTCTGGGATCCCCTGGCCCTTCCCTTGCCTACTTGAAAAGCATCAAGCAAAAGCAGCACACATTCCTGCTCCTCCTATGTGGATAGGGAAGGCCTGAGGCACTTTTCAAGAATAAGGTGGTAATAACCTAGTAATAACTTGGCATATTACCTAGTAATAACTCATGAATATCGCAACATTGAGGAAGTTGTTACCTAGTAATAATGTATAATTAAGTAATTCCTCATACTGTTGTGGCATTGTCAGGTAATTAGGTGGAATTTTATCCAGTAATTTCGTAGAAATAAAACTTGAAATAGAAATTTTTTTATATATAAGTTGTTTAAAAATTCACAGGTAATTTCCTTTTTGTGGCCCACTAAATTAAAGTGAGTCCTTCATGAATAATTTCAAGTAACTTCTGAATGCCTTCATTCAAAATTTCTTTAAAAAATTCCTTTGTAATCTACAAATAGTTTGCTAGTACTTTCAACATATCAGACCACCAAATAAAAGTAACCCCTTCCTCCATAATTCCAAAGTCATTTCTATGTAAACTAAAGAGAGAGAGAGAGAGAGAGAGAGAGGGAGACATACATCCCTTAAACAAACAGCCTTGTGCCAAGTTACATTAAAGGCACAATGCCTTTAATATAACTTGACATACACAACTTACATAGGCAAACTATCATATTATTTCTAAGAAATAACTGCTTAAAATTCCACTTAATTACCAGAGATCTGCTACAATAGAATGAGGAATAACTTGATGATTAATACATAATTCCTAGGCAAAATACTTACTGAATATTTCCATAATTCTGAATTATTACTTGGTACAATGCCAAGTTATTACTAGGTAATTGGTGACATATTCTTGAAAAAAGTACTAGATAATCAAACTTATTACTGTAAAGTAACTGTAATTTCTCTGAAATCACAAGGTGATTAGGGCACACTAAATAAAGTGTTATCTTTATTTACCTTTTAATTGATGTTAAATTGCATCATGTTTTTTTAACCTCTTCTTTTTATTAATTTTTTTTATGTATTTCTCTTCACAAATCACTACCAATAGTGGAAGCATAATGTAAGACTTCAGTTTTGTCAGAATCCCATAAACTTTGATTAGTATTTTTGTTTAAGTATTGCTCTGATGTGGCTGTACTGATAGATGTGCACACCGACACACGCTCATACTGATAAACACAAACCTCATATGCTTTCATTTTTCTTTTGGTTTGATAGTCATTGATACTCAATATTTTTAATACATACTCCTACAAATGTATGTATTAATTCTATTTTCTGTATTTTTTTTGTTTCTTCAATATTTAAGCATTAAAGCTGCATGGTGATGCAGTGGTTAGTGCTGTCATCTCACTGCTTTAAGGTTCCTAATTTGACTTTCTGAGTGGAGTTTGCATGTTCTCCCTGTGCATGTGTGGGTTCTCTCTGCATGCTCAGGCTCACTCCAGCAGTCCACAGACATGCTTGTTAGGTTAATTGATGACACTAAATTGCTCGTAGGTGTGAGTGTGAGGCATTCCTGGTTGTTTGTCTCTATATGTCAGCCCTGTGATTAACAGGCAGCCAGTCCAGCGTGTACCCTGCCTCTCTCCCAACGGCAGCTGGGACTGGCTCCAGGCCCTGTGACCCTGAATGCAATAAGCAGCATAGATAATGGATGGGTGGATGAATGGATATTTTATCATTGCTAAGGTAGAGGCTTCACATAAGCTCTGTTGAGTTTTCTGCCTCTTCCTGCACTCGATATCATTATTGTTTGTGTATTATTTAAACTATTGCAAAACAGAGCTAAACCAAATTAAAATTTTCTCTCTATTAAGTTAGATTTCTTTACTTACTTTTTAGACCTCTAATTTTGTTATAATTCAATGTCCTAATTTTGCGTGATGTAATATTTTTCCAGGTTCTGAGTGTTCCTGATGTTCCATTTTCAGCTCTGTAAAACAGTCTGAATTGCCCTGAGGAACAGTACGAATAGTGCTTTATTAATAACTTTGACTTGCTGTGCCTTTAACCAGGCCACTGTCATGGATTGAATTTTTGCCCTAAAGCTTATTCTTGGCTATTTTTGCTTTTGTAAAGTTTGCCTTGCAGTGCCCATGAGGTCATTAGTTTGATTGAAGTCTGAGCAAATTAATTTGACTTGATTTGAGTCAAAAATGTGCTAATTATCTTTATTACCTTCTGCAGTGTTTGACCATTAAAAAAATCACAATAAGGGGGGAAAAATGACTCATTAATGGAGTTCCCAGGTCTGAGAGCTTGACCAGGTGGCTTTTAGGGAAAAAATAAAAATATGTTTCTCTGATTAAAATGTATCAATAAATCAGCCATCAAGAAGGGGAAAGGCAGGTGTCAGTGCCACAGATTTTTGGAAAGTTACAAAATGAATACATAATGACATCCAGTTAGTGTGGGATGTTTGAAAAGTCTAAGACCAGGTACAGGTATGGGTAATTACGAAAACTATGATACATTAAACATATATAGGAATTCAAAATCCTCAAATAAAATCTTTCCAGGTTCATTGTTAAAAAAAAAAAAAAAAAAGAAAAAAACAGTCCCAGTCCTGTCTACTTCCAAACACCCACACGTACACCACCCAGGCTATTACCGTGTGATGGTGTCGAGAAAGACAGCAGATTTGAGTTTGGAGTCGGTCGGATTGACAGTCGGGCTGAAAATAGATGTGAAGGAGCAGCAGAGAGACGGAGGGATGGAGGGGAATTGTGATATCAGAGTGAAGCAGATAACTTTATGTCCTTTCAAAACTTGAACAGCTCTGTCATATTTAAGGTGACGCTGTCCATCAAGAGCTCCTGCCTACCTAAAACATCTGCAGTAAAGAGAGGACAGTTAAGTGCCAAATTAAAGTAGAATTATCACTGGTGTGGGGCAATTAACTGGTAAAATTAAGTGAGCTACTACAAGAAAAATTAAGCAACAGTGACTGTACAATTGTAACATTATAACAAGAAAATTAATTCCCTGTAAAGTGATAATCTTTATTTTCATTTTGTTGTATGACAGGCCACTGTGTTATGAACCACCAGTCATGAAAACATTTCTTAGTTTATAAAATTAAGCTTCAAAATCATGAAAAATGAGGCAGTAATGTCTGCCTGTTTCCTGGTGTTGGTTGAATGAGCTAAAGCCACACCCACTCACAAGAAAGACGATCCTCTCTTATTAAAAAAATATATATTTAAAAAAAAAAATGCTACAACCTGATTGACTCGATTGGAGGAATCATCTGACTGCTATGCTGCTATGTTACAACTCTCTTTTTTAAGCCTCCAGAGAAACAGTCACATTTTTGTGACCATTATAGCTAATGTTGATAATGTTAGCAAAGATGCTATCAACAACACGGGGTTAAGCCATGCTAGCTAATGTTGATAATGTTAGCAAAGATGCTATCAACAACATGTGATTAAGCCATAACGCCAAGCTACACCAGCGCAGTTCAGCAGACATGGATTTGTCCCCAACACGACAACATCTAAGCTAACTGATGGCTATGTCATGGCTAATGTGGGTTGCCAGAGACTGCAGGCCATCAAGATCGTTGATAACAAGGGGCTTCAAGACAGCATCCAAGTCAACTTGGATGACCCGTACCACAGAACACCTACGAGAACTTCTGTCACAAGAATCCGTGAACTGTACAACAGCTTAAAAGGCAACTAAAGTGGAGCAGCTGGCCCAAGCTACATTTATTACACTGACAAGAGACCACTGGACATCAGTCAGCAACTTCAGCTACCTCGGGGTAACAGCACACCTGATCATTCACTTTACAGCAGAAGTTATTTTTGTACCTGATGTGTTTGTCTGCTGGGCTCTTTGCAGTTTATAAATATTATTGCTCAGTGAATTAAGACACTCTGATTTACAAACCACAAGTAAGTTTAAAAACTCTAGTTTGTTTAATATTTCTTCATTTAAACCACATACTTGTACTAATTTATCTCAACCAAAAATACAAGAAAATGGTAGCATTTTAAATGTTAATTTATAGATAATAATAATAGTGATAATAATAAAAATACATTTTTTAGTAAAAAGCACTTTCAAAGTGCTGTACATAAAGTTAAAATAATGAAAATAAACACTTGATAATAATTAAAATTGAAAAATTACTAAAACTAAAGAAATGCTGTGATTAATCATGATTAACCACAACATAGTGATGTGATTAACTTGATTAATTTTTCTAATCAATTGACAGCACTCATTTTAATAGATTTTTTTGTGTCACTGGTTTAAATTTTCCATGTTTGTATGAATATTTAATTTCATTGAGGTATCATTTGTCAACATTACACAAAACATGAAAACCAGTGAAACTGGGTTTCTATTTGTAAGCATGTGTGTGCGTGTGGGGTTAAAAGCCCGTCCAAATCGTCTTAGGTTCAAACATCACTTTGTCTGCCTCTTCACTGAAGCAAGAAGAAAAGGCCTCTTCTGTCCGTCTAGTGTGGTTTGTTTGTTTTCGTGTTGGCAGCTGGCATGCGCCTTGACTGAATGAACAAACACTCAGCATGACGAGAGAACTGACACATCAAACTCCAACAATAAGATGTCCATTCCCCCCTCCCCTTGCTCTTGTTATCACCTTCTCATTTCTTGCTGTCTCACCCTGTGAAAGAAAGCCAAGGTTGTCTTTCCTGCTTGTTTTCACTGGACGCTAAATGTTTCCTGATTGGTCCGGTCAATATTTTTCACACCTCATGTTTTCTGTTCTTGCTCCTCACGTCTCTCATTTCCTGTATGCGTCTTCCTCTGCCCTCTCTCCTTTCCCTGAGCTAAACTGGGCTGTAAGCTTAATTGGAATTACCGTACACGTACAATGCCTAATACATAATGCATGGCCCAGCCTTCTTTTATCATTTAAATCATAAAGCTTCTTTGGAATGCCAGACAACACACAACTATCTCCTTCCCTACCTCTCTCATCCTATTTCTCTCCTTCCCTCAGGCTCTGCTTCCCCATCCCTCCATCCTAGCTGTCCCCAGGCTTTGGCGGTGCATCAAGCCGAGCATGCACGCACACACATGCACAGAGCTCCAAACAGTCTTTGCTTACAGCGCGACATGATTGAAAGTGACAGAAGAAGAGGCTGTGAAGCCCAAAAAAAATAAAAAGTGGGTTGTGACGCACATGAGCAAACACAAACACACAAATGCACACATGCAGTGATCAGGGATCAGCCCACTGAGCAGCAAACAAACACAGCTAGATTAACAGGTCCAATATGCACAAAAGGCTGTAAACAAGCCCACTTAAACAAGCAATTAGACACATAATCCCTCTGTTAAATTCATACTCACAAACACAGACACACATACACACACACCTTTGTTTCGCTCTCCTGCGGATGGACAAGGTGTATGTGAGGCTTCAGAGAGACAAGAGGCAACTCTGAACTTTTCCTCTTATCTCTATTAAAGATGAAAAAAATTATGATCATGGTGGTGGGTCTTGAGGTTTGCACATCAAAGGCAAATGACATTAGTTATGTTAGGGCTGGAGTCCATGTAAAGAAAAAAACAAGAACTATGTTTGACAATTATGAAAAATGATCCCTACACTTCACCAAACAGGGATTTTTACAGCAGGTTTCAGAATTTCAAATGGTGATTTATCTGACCACAGAACAGTTTTCCATTCTGTCCCAGTTCATTTTTAAAATAGCTGTGGCCCAGAGAAGACAGCAGCAATTCTGGATTGTGTTTGAATTTGGTTTCATCTTTGCATGATACAACTTTAACTTTTGTTTTTGGATGGCACAGCCAATTTTGTTGATAGAAAATGATTACTGGAAGTGTTTCTGAGCCCATGCAATGATTTCCAGTAGAGACTCATGCCTGTTTTTAATGAAGTGGCACCTGAGAGAATAAAGATCACTAGCATCCAAGTGACTTTAGCCTTGTCCCTTGCGCACAGAGATTTTTCTAGATTCTCTGAATCTTTTAATGATAATATGAACAGATGGTGGGATAACATGAACAGATGTTGAGGAACATTTATCCGAAATTGATCCAAGATTTTTTGACGCAAGTCTTTGCAGATTGGTGAACCTCTTTCCACCTTTAATTCTGAGAGACTCACCCCCTCTAAAATGCTTCTTTTTATACCCAGTCATGTCACTGACCTGTTACCAATTAGCCAAATTAATTGTAAAATGCTCCTCAAGCAGTTTTTCATTAGTACCACTTACTTTTCAAGCCTTTTTTTGCCTCACTCCTACTTTTATGAGATGTGTGGCTGCCATCAAATTCAAGATGAGCTTATATTTTTCATAAAATGGTAAAATGTATCAGGGTGAACATCTGATATGTTTTAAAAGTTCTGTTTTGAATGACATATGGGTTTATGAGATTTTCAAATCATCACATTCTGTTTTCATACATTTTAAACAGCACTACAATTTTTTAGGAATTTAGGTTGTATCAAAGTTTAAGCTAACAGTAGCAGCTCTGTTTTGTTTTGTTTTGCATTTGTTTTTGGGAGTTATTTCTCCCAGGCAACATAGTTGCATCAGATATTCTCCATCCTTAATGTCTTCTTGTCTTATGTTAGAAGACTGTGTGCTTTTAATACACAAACACTAATTGCTGTGAACAAACTAGCTGTCTGATTCAACATTTTTCCTCATCATACTTAAATTACTGGAACTGACTTCTTCTACGCTGCTATGTAAGAATAATGCTGTTTCTTATTTGTTCTACACAAATCTTCAACCAGCTGATGCTTTCTTTTGCTGAGAACATGTAGTGTCAGCCCCAGGCTATTCACACAATATGAAGCATGTAACCTTCTTGTGCACATTAAATATTCCTTTTACATGCTTTTCATTGTACAACAGCTGGAAGCATAATGACTGCAACAGAAGAAGTGTTTCAGGAAATTCAAGGGAGAAATGTTAGCTTAATGAGCTAGGTAGCCAACAGTCTGTCACAAAAGCTGCTAGCTAGCTTGTAATCATGTCAAAAAGGGTACAATACTGCCAAAAATGAGTAGTCTGTTTCTGCTGACTGAATTCCAAAATAAAATGACTAACATTTTTAAAAATTAACAAGAATTTCTGGTGGTTAATCTTTTTCCGTCAGTATGAAGACAAGTTATCTGCTAGACTGGCAGTGCAACAGTAGCTAAAGGGCTTAATAAGCAATTGAGGAGGACAATGAGTGTAAGATTCAAAGACAAAAGGGGTTTAAAAGAAACAAGGTCTACTAGAAGGCTTTTTGGCAGCAAATGTTGGCAGCTGTATTATTCCACCGCATTTTTAAGCGCTGTATGTTACACCGGCAGCTCATTCATATTGGCAGAACAGCTGTTATCAGCCCCTTATCTCTGCCTTCCATTAGTCAGGCTGCTGTTAACCCCTGTCTCCCTGCTCCATTGCTCCCTCCTGCTCATGTATGGTCCATACATCTTCACTAGGAGGAGCAGAGTAGAAAGGAGAGAAAAGAAAGGAAAAGAAGATTGAGGGGAGGGAGTTTAAGGAAGTGAAAGTGGGAATACAGAGCAGGAAGGCCACACATGTGAGAAGAAATAGAACTCTGAACACCTGCACTGAATTTTCTAGCATCATTAAGAACAATACAACCTGCTTATTTTCTCCACTACTTCTTTCTCTTGCTTTCAACTCCCATTCTCGACTCCTACTCTTTTCTTTCATTCCTCCCTCCTTCTGTTTTACGACGCCCACTGTGGTCTCCTCCACTGTGAGGCGAGACTGGGTTTATGTGAAGCAGAGTGAAAACATATCTCAAACTGCAGCCAAACAAATTACTTTTCCTCATTTACTTCACATGTCAAGTGGTTTCCTATAACACCGTTTTAATTAAAAAGTAATCTTCAGAATTAATCCTATTTTTTCTATTTTGATCTCAGGGGTATCTCTTCTACGCTGAAAAAAAACATTGATAACCAAGGAAAACAATGTGCAAAGTAATCTATGACAACAGATACCAGAAACATACACAATTGTTGCTTAGTGCATAAAGATAAGGCCCGTCAATCAGTCAGACTGGCGTGTCTTTTTCATGTACTGAATCAACACACTGTGCTCTGCAGAGCTGATAAATATGATGCATTGTGTCTGAGATCAACCTCTGGTTAGTTAATTAAGACATGAAAAAGAACATTTTTCAATGAAGGGAGAAACTTCAGATGATAAATTATTCTTGTTCCGGGATGCTGGAGTTCAAAAAAGAGACAAAAGGGCAAACGAGCATTTAAAAGTAAACTTTCTTCACAAAATGGAAATAAAATCAATAATGTCTGAGCCTCAATTTTTATGATCACGAAACAGTGAATGACGGCCACATTTAGCGAGGCATACACTCTACAATTTCAAGCTGACTGTACAACAGTAGTGGTGGAGTGACGGCTCATGCTGTGCGACTGAATCTTTAAGATGCTCGACTATCATGTACAACTCATGTTCTCACACTATATGGTCAGATGACAGTGCACACTGTACAAGTGTCGGTGGCCTCTAACAGGTAGTTGCTACAAGAGCCAAGGGAGAAACAGTCTATGCGAGTGAGTGAAGTTTTTAAGATTGCGGGGGCTCCAGCGACTTCTAAATCTGATGCGTGGAGGCATTTTGGTTTCCTGTTGTCGAGAAATGAGAAAGGAAAGAAGTAACAGACAAAAAAAACAAACAAACAAAAAAAAAATTGCAGACACTGCCAGACCATGGTGACATACAAGGAGCCACTTGGCAAATCATCGCCCTGAAAAGATTCACAACGTTGCAAGGAGCAGAATCTGAAGCATTCACGATCCCACTTCCCTACAACAGCATGACAGCTCAACGGATCACAAAGACCTACGGCTATTTTCAGTGGTTGAAAACTCAGGTTTTAGAGGGCTTGTAAATACACTGGAGCCAAAGTACAAGTTTATATTTCTAAGTAAGTAAAGTTTATTTGTGTAGCACTTTTCACAGTCACAAAGTGCTTTACACAGACAAAAAATACAGAAAATAAAAGTGATGATTATGAAATCCCCACATAACCACAATAGTCATAACAACAACAGTATAGTATGAAAATAGGTGCTGATATCATTAGAAACACATTACACACAACGTAAACAGTCATACTAAATGAAAAGAATGATCAATTAACCAAAGGTCTGTCTAAACAGGTGAGTCTTGAACTGACTTTTAAAGTCATTCAGAGAATTTGCAGAGCGCAAAGACAGGGGCAGCTCATTCCACATTTTTTGGGCAATGGCTTGGAAAGCCCAATCACCCCTAATCTTTAGGGGTGCGTGTGGGACAGAGACAAATTCTAGTGTGTCTGATCTGAGGGGGCGAGATGTCTGGTAGGGGTGGATGACTTCTGACAAATAATCTGGAGCTTGACCATGCAGGGACCTGTAAGTGACTGTGAGGATCTTGAACTTGATTCTGAATGTAACAGGGAGCCAGTGAAGGGATCTGAGTACAGGAGTGATGTGGGAGAGTTTATTTGACCTTGTTAATACTCTGGCTGCAGCGTTTTTGACTGATTGGAGGCGATTAATCGTGGATGTGTTAAGAGAGGTGAACAGTGAATTACACAATCAATCCGTGATGAGATGAAGGCGTGTAAGAGCATTTCGAGTTCGGGGGGGAAACGAGTGATCTAAGTATTAATATTTCTAAGATGGAAAAAACCTGATTTTCTTAGCTGTTTGATGTGATTGCCAAATGTAAAAGAATTATCAAAAATAACACCTATGTCCCAACCCTCACCTATGGTCATGAACCGAAAGAATAAGATCGTGGGTACAAGCAGTCGAAGTGAGATTCCTCAGGAGGGTGGCCGGGCTCCGCCTTAGAGATAGGTTGAGAAGCTCAGACATCTGGAAGAATCTCGAAGTAGAGCCGCTGCTCTTTCACGTCAAAAAGAGCCAGTTGAGGTGGTTCGGGCATCTGATCAGGGTGCCCCCCGGACGCCTTCCTGTGGAGGTCTTCTGGGCACGTCCAACTGGGAGGAGACCCCAAGGCAGACCCAGAACTCGCTGGAGGGATTTTATATCCCATCTGGCCAGGGAGCGCTTTGGAATTCCTCAGGAGGAACTGGAGAACATTGCTAGGGAGAAAGATTTCTGGGCTGACCTACTTCGCCTGCTGCCACCGCGACCCGACCCCGGAGAAGCAGAGGAAAATGGATGGATGGAACACCTAGGTTTCAAAGACTTGGGCAAACAGCATTTGAGAGGCAACCCAGGTTCTACAATATTAAAGGGACAAGCTTTTCTTACAACTAAAACCTTAGTCTTATCATCATTAAGCTGTAAATAATTGTCAGCCATCCAAAGCTTTATAAAATGTATACACTTAAGCAGGCTGGACAGCTTTGAGGCTTCACTGGACTTGAATGTGAAAATGAGTTGTAGATCGTCTGCATATACATGATATTTTATGTTAAAACTTTGTATGATTTTTCCAAGGAGCAGAAGATAAAAGAGAAAAGCGAGGGCCCCAGGACAGAGCCCTGTGGCACCCCACATGAGTGAAGAGGACTCAGAGAGACAATCATTAAAACTCACTGATAATGTTTAGCTAGAAAGGTAGGATGAAAACCACTCTAACCCTGTGCCTGAAATGCCAACCCAATCATGAAGCCTTTTTTAACATTATACAATGGTCAACAGTGTCAAAAGCAGAGCTAATATCAAGTACACCAACACTGAACAATCCCCTGTTACACATGACATTAAAATGTCATTTGACACCCTCAAAAGAGCAGCCTCATTAAAGTGCTATTTCCTGAAACCAGACTGAAACATGTCATACATATTGCCTCCAACAAAGTTATGAATTGATTTTCCAGTTTTTTCCAGGAGTTTGGATTAGAAAGGAAGTTTGGATATTGGTCTATAATTCATGGGTAGAGATGGCTCTAAACTGGCTTTCTTTAAAATGGGTTGGATTAGGCATGTTTGAAATATGACAGGACACATCCTGTGGATAGTGAGGCGTTCACAATGGCTAAAACAGCAGGAACAATAACAGGCACAACTTTTAAAACCAGAGAAGCTGGAATGATATCCAGGGAGGAAGAGGAAAGTTTTGTTTTGCTTATCAAATCAATCCATCAAATCATCAAATCTTGTAATGTAAAAACAAAAATCAAAAATACTTGGCTATTGAATCTAGCCTCCCAATAAGCAAATTTTACTGGTTTGTTTGTTGATCTGACAAAAGAATTTTAAGTACCCGCTTTTGCACATAAAGGGAAAAATGCTGTGAAAAATGTTGAAAACACGAAGTAATATCGAGAAGTGTTGAGAGAGGTGCAGAGAAATGTAGAGGTGCAGAGAATTGCTTCAACACCCAAAAAAGTTGACCAAAATAAGTCTAAAATATCTTTATAATGAAGCCAGTAGTTCTAAGTTTATCAGATGATAAAATATATATTTCCCTATTTTATGTCAAGTGTCTTATTTATTTAAATGAAGCCAGTCCACTGCTGAAGGCAAGTTGCCAATGCAGAGTAGGTTATCCAACAAAAATTAATCACGCTTAATTTCAGTCAGGCCACAGTTCAACATCCTCTGCAAAGGTGCTGCTGTGGTCGCATACAAGCACAGTAAATTTCATTTTGAAGTAAATTGCTTACCTCCTGCATGTTAATAATAATGAAGTTGTTTCAGCTCTGCAAACTTTTCAGACTCTTAAAATTCTATATAAAGTATAATAACGGGGTCTCTAAAGCAATTTTCCAAAACAATGTTACAAAGTGCTGCACATGCAAACAACAGAAAGCAAAGCAACAGGAAACACGGACAAAATAAACAAAGTGACAGGTAGAAATGCAATTACATCAGAGGCAATTTCACAAGTGAACATATAAAACAATACCATGAATAAATCAGACTGAGTAAGGTGAATAAATAAAAAGAAAACACAGACAAAAGCACTGGCCTTGAGTATATAAAGCAGTTTTGGAAACATTTGTTCTGATTTCAATATAGGGAAACAATTTTAAAACACCAGCTCTCTTCAGGCAGGGTATACAAGTCTGGGAGCACCAACAGTGTCTCTGTTGAAAGATGTGACTTTTGAAAGAAGAATAATAGGGGAACGAAAATTGATAATAACAAATGTGCACCAAGATCTAAGAAATGTTTGGTCATGAGAAAGGAAAAATTCAGAAAATAACTAGGTTGCAAAAAAGTGCCTTGAAAGAGATGAAGATAGGTATTTTAAAATGGATACTAAAAGATGCAGGAAGCCAGCACAAAGAAGCTAAAATAGGAGCAAAGAGGAGCTGAAGGTTTTGTATGAGGTGGAGCTGAAGTTTTCAAGGAGTGACGAGATAAATGAGCTAAAAAAAAAACAAAACAAACAAACAAAAAAAAAAACATCACCTGATAAGTTATGGACACTTAACAAAACCTGTTATTTTAGGCCACAATTGCACGGAAACAATCCAGTGACAACGCTTCAGAAAAGTTCTGTATTCAGGCTACATCATTTGATAACAACCAGCATGCACACAGACATACAAAAATGACTAAAGGCAGGCATGCACACATATGCTACCCTCCACAGGGCAGCAGTGGCTGTAATGGCCGTAAGGCCTAATCACACGAGGCCATCTACTGGAACCAGAATGCACATGTCTGTAAGACTGTTTTCAGTTGGGACTCAATAAAATCAGTTTAAATGTCAATGAAATTTTTCAAAAGTCATGTAGCTTTCCGTTTTCGTTTTTTTTTTTTTTTTTGGCAATTGTCAGGTACAGACAAAGCCAAAACACAACGAAAGGTTACTGCTTTTGGATGACATTGTTGTGTTGAAGTGGCTTTACTCTGGCTTCAACTCAATCTGAAAATATTAAAGGGAACTTTATTGAACTACCTATTTACTGTTACCTCCGTATTATAAGTCACACCAGGATACAAAACCCACCCTGTTTTGTTTTTCGAGTGGAAAGGTTGAAACTATTTTCCTGTCAGCCAAATTTCATTAGATTCACCAAAATCCACAATGTGCAGTTTCTAGGCAGCTGCTTAGCTCTTTTTGTCACTGTCTGTTTTCACCATGTGCAGTTTATAATCCTGCTAGCTACAGACAGTGGTTAAGCTCTCAGCCTGTAGTTATAATTGTCAAGAATCCACAGTGGGTCCCACAACCCGCCTCTGCTGGTCACTTGTTGTCTTTTAGTGAGGAGTCCTTTCAGTCAACTAGCACCCCACAAGGTTTATCGACTGAAGAGTATACCACTGTTTAGCTAAATGTAGCAGTAAGATCTAAGGAAGGAGTACAGTTAAGTAGTGTCACCACTAACCCGATCTGTGTCACTATATATCTCGCTTAGAAGTAAAGTGGCTGCTTGTTATGCACTATCAACAGGTTGTTGTGCTCCACATAATCCTGATGGAGTGTGAATGTCAGACAGTGGAGTAGGAAGTGAACGACAACGGTTAGGGATATATGGGACTGAGGAAGAGTTAGTACATTAGAGCTCTAAATGGATGGAAATGCTGCAATCATCAGGTATGATCCCTGCACTTTGCAAACACGGGATTTTACTCACAGGTTAAGTGACTGACCTGGTATAGAGGTGATCAATATCCAGACTTACTCAGGCCTGCAGATCTCCTACTACACATCTAGCCAGATGAAGAGAAAGAAGAGTCTTAAGGAAGTCTTAACCTAGTAATAGTAAATTAATTAACAAGTAATTCCTTGTAATATTTTGGCAGTTTTCAGGTAATCACACCCTAAAATCTTGTCAATGATCTCGATGTCTGACCTTCACCTTATTTCAAGTGTCAGTGGACTTCACGGCTAAGCCAAACCTTAGACATGTGGTCAGTTGACTTTACGCCTAAGCCTAACCCTCAACGTATGCTCAGTGGACTTTACGCCCAAGCCTAACCTTAGGCATATGGTAAGTGGACTTCACGGCTGAGCCAAACCTTAGACCTATGGTCAGTGGACTTCACGCCCGAGCCTAACTTGAGACATACTGTTAGTGAACTATAGGTGCATCTCAAAAAATTAGAATATCATGAAAAAGTTCAATATTTTTTGTCACTCTTTTCTGAAAGTGAAACCCATATATTGTATAGACTTGTTACACATAGAGTGAAATATTTCAAGCCTTTATTTTTTTTTTAAATGTTGATGATCATGGCTTACAGATAACGAAAACCCAAAATTCAGTGTCTCAAAAAATTAGAATATTATGTAAAATCAATAAAAAAAAGGATATTTTAAACAG
Organism: Cheilinus undulatus; assembly: GCF_018320785.1. Taxonomy (NCBI): domain Eukaryota; kingdom Metazoa; phylum Chordata; class Actinopteri; order Labriformes; family Labridae; genus Cheilinus; species Cheilinus undulatus. The sequence continues at coordinate 22,126,027 of NC_054878.1, forward strand.
AAACGTCAGGCTTCTGAAAAGTATGTTGATTTTTATGCACTCAATACTCAGTTTGGCCTCCTCTTGCATGAATTACTGCATCAATGCGGTGTGGCATGAACGCGACCAGCCTGTGGCACTGCTCAGGTGCAACGGAAGCCCAGGTTGCCTGACCTGAACCCCACAGAGAATCTATGGGGTATTGTCAAGAGGAAGATACCAGACCCAACAATGCAGATGACCTGAAGGCCACTATCAAAGCCCTGGGCTTCCATTATACCTGAGCAGTGCCACAGGCTGATCGCCTCCATGCCACGCTGCATTGATGCAGTAATTCATGCAAAAGGAGGCCCAACTAAGTATCGAATGCATAAAAATGAACATACTTTTCAGAAGTCTGACATTTTTGTGTAAAACATCCTTTTTTTCTTGATCTTATGTAATATTCTAATTTTCTGAGACACTGAATTTTGGGTTTTCTTATCTGTAAGTCATAATCATCAACATTTCAAGAAATAAAGGCTTGAAATATTTCACTCTATGTGTAACAAGTCTATATAATATATGGGTTTTACTTTCAGAAAAGAGTGACAAAAACCATTTAACTTTTTCATGATATTCTAATTTTTTGAGATGCACCTGTATACACCTAAGCCTTACCTTAGATGTCCGGAATTCACAGCTAAACCTAACCTTTGACATATGGTCAGTGGAGTTCATGGCTAAACCCAACCTCAGAAGTGTGGTAAGTGGACTTTATGGCTAAACCAAACCCTTTGTCTCTGACCTCCTAAAATAAATCCCCTACCTGAGTGCCTGATCCGAGACCTAACCATTCGGGGATTGGAGCACTTACCCTAAGCCTAATTATAAAACCCCCTTTAACCAAAATGCCAATAATCCTCAATAAACCAACTGCAACAAAAACCTTCTGATTGGGCTGACCTGGCCAAAGGTGTCTTGTGTTTTTGAGGAGGAACCTCCTGGTGATGTTAGGGCATACACTTCTAATGATTTAGTCTTATTTCATATAAGATTCTAGCCTTTAATTTTCCAGCACGAAACCAAAAGAAGACATGTTTAAAAACAACAAACAAAAGCAAAAACCACCTGCAGCAAATTAGCTAATGCATTTTACCTCAACACTTTCAAACAATTCAAAACAATAAAAACACAATAAACACTGGACAAAGTAAATCATACCCTGCTCTTGGTACTACTAATTCTCTAATTATGGACGCTGTCCCACAACTACTTCTTAACTTCATCCTTTCCCTGCCAGTAACCTGTATGGATGGCTGAGAGATGTTGGGCAGCAGTTCTCTAAGCAATGTGCGTGGTCCATGACCTTCCCAAGGCCCTCTACTACAAAACATCTGGGGGACAGCCTAGGCAGGGAGGGACATTGTATCTTTCCAACCTAATGCTAACCCGAATAAGATTGTGGTAAATCTCTGGGTATTAGCTGGCATTTTACCAAGTGATTCTCTATGAAATAAGATAATTTTCTATAGTTGCTTAATAATTACCAGGTACTTTTTTTATTTTGACTGTCTTTCCAAGACTTTCATTCCAAGAAAATCAGAAGTACTGTGCTGCAAAACCAATTAGTACAGAGACCTGCACATACACATATTCAGAAGTGCACAAGAAAAAAACAGAACACTGTGCACTCAAACACACAGTTTCATGCATTATCAGATGTATTAGATGTAGGATGATTTCTCTCTGTCTCTGCTGATGTTATCTGCAGATGTACACTGTTCCACACTGCTCTGAACATGCCCTCCTGTTCATTCAGAGGTAAGATTATTCCTCAAAGCAGCGTGACACACAACCTGTCTTACTCCATTTATACACCCACTCCCCCTTCTCTAACTCACCCTGATTTATCTTTCCTCCGTTTCAATCCCTGTATGCTCCGCTCTGTCCTTTTTACCTCTGTTTTTGCCTGTCTAACTTTACATTTTCATACATTTGTTCTATCTTTTTTTTCCACCACTCCCCATCCTGTTTATCTCTTTTATCACACACACCCCCACCACTCCATTTGATTTCCTCCTCCTGCATCTAAATCACACATCTTTTCTCTTACCCCCTTCACCAGTCCCTGGCTCCCTCAGCCCTGCTCTCTGTTCTCTGTGGGATAAAAGCAGCGTGTGGCTAAGGTGTACCGATATAGGAGCTTGAACGTTTCATTTAATGGGGGCTCTGTCGCTTAATAGAGAGGCTTTCTCTTATCTGATTGGGGAACAAAGCGAGGGTCTGCTGGGTCTGAGAGGCCCTACTTTGTGACTACTGTTTATCTGATTGGAAAACAGCAGAGAGCGGCCCACACAGTCCAAAACCATTACTCTCTTATCTGATTGTAGCTCTCCAAAACAGGAGGACGGTTAGCGAGTGCATGAACATTGGCTTGTTTGACTGTTAAGACTCTTGTTGAGAGCTACATTTTTTTTCTTACTGTAATGAAAACATTTTTCATATTTTTGACAAGAAATTGATTTTCTAAAAAAAATCTGCATTTCACAAGCAATTTCTCAACAAGATGAAAAAAAAGTCCTATAAAAAGCCTACCAGAATGCTATCTGGGTGCAGATTTGTAACTTTTAAAATGCAGGAACTAGACTCCCTAAATAAACAGGTTTGACACAAGCATTAGCCACAGATGCTAACTAAAACCATAAACTTTTAAAAAATGGAAGTGAAACCAAGATTTTGAGCTTTTCCCAATGATTGTCAATGCAAATACATTTTTCACAAACATGGTTTCCATCTTTATAGTAAATTCTTATCATGATTATTTATGTCCAGTGGTTAAGCTTTATTTTGTAAGGGTGCTGCTCTGTAAGTTGATTTGATGCTTAAAAAAGGCAGATTTGGCATCATGATTGACAGGTCTGTTGATAAATCTCACTCCTACCACACAGTTTACTGTTTTAACACAGAACAAGGAGAAACATCATCATCATGAGTGTTTGCTTCAAACTGACACAAGAACCTGACCTGCTGTGAATTGGGGATTATTTCAGTTTTCTGTCTGACTAAACAAAAATAGTCTTTATTTAAATTACCTTTTTTAAAATAAATAAATACATGTCATTTTAAGTTTAACCAATTTCTAAAATCACCTTAGTTTCACTTTGCAGATCAAACAAAACAAGCCTTTGTTTCAAATAAATTTTGTATCCTTCATACAGAGGAATTCATTAGAAATATATATATATATTTTATAATAATTCTACAAGATTAATCTAAATTCATTTTTTACACTTTCTTAATATTACCTCATAACTGAGGTTATCAAAGAAGGCTTCAGAATGGGACAGACAGTCAAAGTCATTTTCAGGAAGTGCTCACTTCACTCAGCGTGCAATAGTATTTAACATCACAGACAAGGAGTGATCTCTGTACAACAGGTGCCATCAAAACTCACCTAAAACGCAAGTAAGTGATAAAGAGCTTTCAAACAAGACTCTATCAGTTTTTCTGTAATAACTGAATTGCTGACTGACAACATGGCAGTGATGGCTGATAAGACTGGTGGATTGGTGAATCTGGGGATATATATGTGTGGAATTTACCCATGCTGCCCTTTGGCAGAGTGTTTATATGTGTTTAGATATTATACAGATACATCTCAAAAAACATTAGAATATCATGAAGAAGTTCAATAATTTTTGTCACTCTTTTCAGAAAGTGACTCATTACACATAAAGTGAAACATTTTAAGCTTCTATTTCTTGAGAGTTTGATGATCATGGCTTACAGATAATGAAAACCAAAAATTCAGTGTCTCAGAAAATTAGAATATTACATAAGATCAATTTAAAAAAAGGATATTTTAGACAGAAATGTCGGGCTTCTGAAAAGTATGTTCATTTCTATGCACTCAATACTTGGTTGGGCCTCCTTTTGCATGAATTACTGCATCAATGCAGGTGTGGCATGGAGGCGATCAGCCTGTGGCACTGCTCAGGTTTAAGGGAGCCCAGGTTGCTTTGATAGTGGCCTTCAGGTCATCTGCATTGTTGGGTCTGGTGTCTCTCATCTTCCTCTTGACAATACCCCATAGATTCTCCATGGGGTTCAGGTCAGGCCAGTTTGCTGGCCAGTAAAGCACAGTAACACCATGGTCATTGAACCTGCTTTTGGTGCCTTTGGCAGTGTGAGCAGATGCCATGTCCTGCTGGAAAATGAAATCCGCATCTTCATAAAGCTTGTGAGCAGAAGGAAGCATGAAGTGCTCTAAAATGTCCTGGTAGATTGCTGTGTTGACTGTGGACTTCAGAAAACACAGTGGACCAACACCAGCAGATGCCATGGCAGCTCAAATCATCACTGACTGTGGAAACTTCACAGTGGACTTCAAGCTTGTGGAGGGTGTCAATGACTGTCTTCTGGACATCTGTCATCTCTGCAGTCTCCCCCATGATTGTGTAGCCTACTGACCCAGACTGAGAGACCATTTAAAGGCTCAGGAAACCTTCGAAGGTGTTTTGAGTTAATTAGCTGGTTAGGGTGTGACACCATGACTTTCCAATATTGAACTTTTTCACAATTTTCTAATTTTCTGAGACTAAATGTGGGGTTTTCATTATCTGTAAGCCATAATCACCAAAATTTCAAGAAATAAAGGCTTAAAACATTTCACTCTATGTGTAATGAGTCTATGTAATATGTGGGTTTCACTTTCTGAAATGAGTGACAAAAATTGTTGAACTTTTTCATGCTATTCTAATGTTTTTAGATGTACCTGTATAATATCTAAACACATATAAACACTCTGCCAAAGGGCAGCATGGGTAAATTTCACCTATATATATCCCCAGACTCACCAATCCACCAGTCTTATCAGCCATCACTGTCATGTCTTCCGTCAACAATTCAGTTCTTACAGAAAAACTGATAGAGTCTTGTTTGAAAGCTCTTTATCACTTATTTGGAAGTGCCAAAATGCTCCACAGGGCCCTTGACTCATGGGTAATGAAGTATTTTGTGTTTAGAAGTACAGAATGGAACAGTTAAGATGATAAGATCAGGATTTGTTATGGGGATGAACTTGGGAAGATTGGCTTACATAATAGAAATTACTCTTGTTCAGGAAAAATAACATCTGGCGTTTCTGACAAAATATATTGACTTCAAAATTAGATTTATTTATGTAAAGCTAAGAACTTGTAATTTTTATTGTTGATGGCACAGATTAAGTTAAGTTAAATTCCCTTTTTCTCAGATTTATTTTCCTAAGTGCTGTGTCATCTCGCGAGCTGTGCTGGGTGTCTTTGACTCCCCTAACAATTAATGATCCAGATGGTAACTGGCAGTGTTTATAGTAATGGAAGACGGCCACGAAGTGTAAAAATGTGGAAAATAAACACAGGAAACAACCAAAATACAAACATATTTGATATTTTGTAAGATCTTTAAAATGAATAACTGAACTTTAAATTAACTTTAACTGAAAATAACTAGCTGGACATATTTGTTGCAAAAAAGCAAGAAACCTGAAATTATCATCTTGCATTCTGGAAAATTAAGCATTTTTCAGTGTATTACAGGTATTTATGAGATTTACTTTGGGCCTTTCATGCCTTTATCAGAGAAACAAGACAGTGAATAGAGTCAGAAATTGGGGAGAAGAGTAAGGAATGACATGCTGGAAAGAAGCCACAGGCCAGACTTGAACCTGAGCCACTTGCGGGCTAGAGCCTCAAGGACATAACAACTAGGCTATGTGCCCTGTTTTTAAGTTTTAAAGAAAAGTTCTTATCAACCAATAAACTAAGAGAATATGCTCATTCAAACTGCAGTGCATCAGAACACTGAACTACACATACAGTACTCTCACAATGACACTTACTGCAGTCATGCTGTTGATCTGATCCAGAGTCTGCTGCAGCAGCTGCTCATCAGCACTCTCCGCCATCAGTTTGAGTGCAGGCTGCTGGAGGCTCGGCTGGTTTTGGAGAAGAAGGGTAGATATGTGTCTGATACACTGGAAAGAAAGAGAGAGAGGAAAAGACGGGAGGATTAAATGAATGGATAGATGTGTAGATGGATGGATAAGAGGTGGGAAAGATATGGATGTAAAAGAGGAATAAAATCAGAGGAAGGTAATCAGGAGGCAGAGAAAAAATGAGGAGGGGAGCACAGCAGACAAAGGGGAGAGAGTAGGCGAGGAACACTGAAGGTTAATCGATGTGCATATACTGTACAGACACACAGGAACATAATACTTTTTAAAAGGTCCACACACAAACACAAACACGCACACAAACACACACAGGCCTTCTGCAGTCGTCTGCAGTAATATATGGATATCACAATGCAATCTGACTCCCCCATGCTCCGGCGGTTTCATTCCAGCAGATTCAAATTAAAGCTGTTCAGAACAGAGTAAAAGGCCTCCTTCTACACCTCCCACCCCCTTCCCACACTAATATTAGACAGCCAGGCAGACACTAGGCTATTCACACTGAATAGCATTAGCTCTAAACTAATATCACAGTCAGCTGGCGCTAGACATACAGAAAGGCATTAGGCTTACCACGTCTACGGTGCTCAGCAGGGCATGAATAGCATTAGGGGCCGTCAGATATCAAAGAGCAGCTAGCGCCTACAGTACAATGCAGAAAGCACTGAGCTGATGCTAACATGTTGCTGTGGGTTACGGCCTTAATGGCTTTGGGTTCCTGTATTAGAAAACGGTGTGAAGCGATGCCACTGCAGTGAGTTTACGCTGCATGTAAAATGAGCTGCTTCCTTTTTTTATTAAGAATAGATAAAGCAGCAAAAGTCAGTGTGTGCTTCAGTTAGGGTCTGCTTTGGTTTTAAGTTACAATTTCCTCTGTCCTTCCCAAGCTGCATTGTACAAGCAGTATTCAGATCTGTTATTAAAGTTACAGCCAAACTTGTGTTTCAAGTTAAAGCCACCAACTGTATGAACAATGGACGGCACAACAGCTGCCCAAAAGTGAAGCCACAATACTTAAAGCTTGCCCTGCTGATAAGCGCTGCCTCCTCCATGTAAACATGTCATCATACTTATATTGATTCATACCCAGGTTATATTTTCTTGTAGAAGGTTTTATTAACTACTGAACGCTAAAATGAGGAGATTTAGTTATGACTGAAGCCTCTGTCGGTAAATGAAGCGCCTGCAGTCCTCTTTCAAAAAATAGCAGAGAAAAGGGAATGCAAATCTTTGACATATGCAAGGCAGTGATTTTTTTATTTTTTAAAAAACACTGTGACATAGTGTATTCAAACTGGCATTTGAAGGTTAAAATCCTGTAAATCTTTAGATATTCTGTTTCATTATTGTGTTTTTATCAGGACTAAACTCAAAACATTTTCTCCAAAAATTGTTTATATAATAAAAAAATATATAATATTTTTATGAATGTTTTAGGAAGTAGACCATTTTATTCCCAGTAGTCCTTATGTGTTGTAAATTTGTACATATCCTTAAATAGATCCAATTAAAAAAATGAAATCAGAATTTCAAATTTTATTAATAAACATCCTAATTAAAAAAAAAAAAACCTGCTATTGGCAGTAACACAGCCAAAATGTCAAAATAAAAAGTCAGAAAATTACTCATTTGGACTAAAATGTCCATAATGCTACCAAAAGGTTTCAGACTGCCCATCATTTATCAAATCAGTATGCCAAAATCATGAACAAAATCCTGACTCTATTAACTTGATAACTTAGATACTCCATTTGGGGCTCAGTACAGGTATTTATTTAAGTTTGGAAGCCTTTCCTCTCCTACTTTGAACAGAATTTTGCTTCCAAACATTAGGCAGTTGGTCAGGGGTACCTCAACATAAAATTTTGTATTTTGAATTTGTATTTAGATGCATGTGCATTTATTTTTAGTGTGCCTGGAACTGTGATGTTTGTTGCAATACATGTTATAAAAGCTGGAAAAGTTAAACAAAAAGATTTAAAAATAGAACATTCAATAACAAAGGAATCAAATCTGCTTTGGACTGCATCAGCCTAATGTATCTCAGCTGTTTTACTGGAAAGATAAACGTGTGGTTAGCAAAAGAGACTGAATGTACAGTAAATTCCAGGACTCCACCAGAGAGATTTCTTTATGCACCATGTGTCAGGGTCTGTGGCGGAATATATTCTGGCTTTAATTTTGCATATAACTAACTTCAGTAAATGCTTAAAGCCATGAACTTTCCAATGTTCCCGTAAAACACTACAAATATAAATCTTTTTAAGTTTGAAAAATTGCAAATCCAAAACCAGTTTTACTGCAGTTTGACCACAACTTAACTAGGAAGATGTGCCTGAAAGCTAGAGAAGTAATGTATTCATTCAGCTCAGCTGTCCCTCTAAGAGTATTGTTGCATACAAGATATGTATCATTGGTTATTGGTTGGCAGATGAATTTACACAGGGGGCATATTAATGTTGTGGCTGAGTTAAAATGAGCTTATTTTCGATATATTGCATTCTGTTGAATATAGAAATTCATGTTTAAAATTCAGTAATCTTAAGTTATACAGTTATTAGCAAATGTGTCTTTTAGATATGTTAAGTAGGCTCTAAATTAAGGTAATAGCCTTTGAAGTGTAGCAAGAAAGGGTTAGCTGAAATAAATTACGCATTCCTAAAATTCTGCTGGAGTGAATGTGGTATTTAGAACAACCACTGCAAAAAGCTGAATTATTTTCCTGTTTGCTTTACTTTTCGCATATTCAGTCAGTCATAGCTAAACACTGCAAGACCTGGAACATGCTTTGGATATTAATTTGCCCTACATTTCAATCACAGAAAATAAAAAAAACAAATGACAGAAGCAGTCAATAAAGCGTGCCTTCAGTGGATTACCTGCACAGGTAGCTTCTGTTTGGTGTTATAAAGGGATCGCACCATGCTGATGACCTGCTGACCCAGGTCTAATTTGCCCTCTGGCCCCTGGCAGCGGGTCAGCATGGCTGAGGTCAGCAGCACCCAAGGGTTACGCTCCGACTCTGCCCTGGAGAGACAAAGAGAGAAAGAGCAAAGACAGAGGTGTGAATATAAATGATTGAATGATTCTGTCTGTCATCCTCTGCTGAGCTTCACCTGCTTTAAGAGCTATTAAGCTTGGGACAGAAGAAGAAAGAGCAATACAACATTATTTATGCAGTATTCTGAATACATTTCCATCATGCATAATATAAATATAACCACCACAAAAGAATGAAAGCATCTACTGTTCAATGAGAGCAGACAGAAATATCAAGGGGTTTGTAGATAGAGTCATTAATGCTGACGTTGACGTGAACAGTCAACGATAAGGAAAGGTGTTTGACCACAATCCCTCTGCAGTAAACATTAAACACCTACATTCTTTCTCTCTGTAAACACCAGAGGACAGCTGCCAGCTCTGACAGACATCACTTTGTTGACACGCTCCTTTATGAGGTCTTCAAGATCCTGTGTGCTAATGCCTCCAGGGTTACAGATTAGCTCCTGCCAAGGCCTGCAAATGCCAGCGATGATATGGCATTACGACCTTCATGGATTTTTACGAACACTTATAAAAAGATGAAAACCCAGAATGAGTCATTATCTGTTAATTAGATCTTGGTTGACTGATGGATCCTGGTTAAATTATGAATTCTATTAGTATTTTTATAATTACCATGGATTAGCAAGGAATCAGGGCTATTCTGGGCATGTTTGCTGTTTTGATAGTGGTAGTTTCCAAAAAAAAAAACCACACACATAGAAAGCCGAATGGATTTTTGAGACCTCTGCATCTGAGCACAGTTACTCCCCTAGAGGACAGAGTGTACACCCATAGGATCTTTGCACATCAAAAATGGTGAATGCCAGTCACAGACAATGTTCCCTCTAATTTTCAAAACTACTGAGCAGACATTTGACTCCCCTGAACAACTACTTCATCAACTATGGGTGAAATCTGACACGTACGCTATGTCCACATGGCAGTGCCATGGCATCACCTCTCCAAACTCAAATATCATTGACAAGTGATATCAAGTGACTATAACTATAATGATTAGCAATCACTGTTCAAGTCATGAATATCAACATTCATTCATTCATTCATTCATCCATTCATTCACAAGCCACTCTCAATTTTAGCTAGCCACAATTTTGATGTTTTTGATGTACAGATTTTTTTTTTTTTTCTAATTTTGAAAAAGATAAACAAAAACCAATAGTTACTGGCACTTCAAAGTGATGTTAACTGGACTGGGGTAACATATACTTTACTTTTTGTGAATATAGTAAAACCAAGCGGAAAACATTTGGTACAGCAACTATTAAAGGGAAAATGCTGGAAGTATGGTAGTTAATATATTCAGGTATTTACAACAGCATGAATATACCAGAGCCATGTTAAGAAAAAAAGGAGAAAGCAACATTTTGAGATTTAAGTTCATTTTGTTTTTAAGAATAAAGTCCTAAACTCATAAGATTAAAACTGTAATTCTATGAGATAAAAGCTGTTAATTTAGAAGAATAAACTTATTTATATCCATGGTTGGATGTGTTATTTTAAAAAAGCAGCTAACCTCTTTTGCTAAATAAGATACACCTTTATGACAATGTAGATAACTGCCCTTTAAAATACTTAAAAAAATGGGTTCACTCCTTCTGCTTCAAACACTGACAACTGAAGCTTGATTATGACATTATATCTGCGATTATTTTTGAGGAATAACACCTTTGATCTAAGCATGAGGAGTTTAAACTTGTTAATTTATAAAGTGAAACTTGAAGATTTTTGAGGCTGCTGCAGACTCCTGCAGTCACATGTTGATGTACACTATATGGACAAAAGTATGTGGCCACACCTGTTAATTAATAAATTCAAATGTTTCAATCAGACCTGTTAACACAGGTTTATAAAATGAAGCACCTAGTTAAGCAGTCTCCATTTGCAAACATTTGTGATGCAAAATGGGTCGTCCTGAACACCTCAGAGACGTCAAATGTGGTACTGTGATGGATACCACCTTTGCACCAAGACGGTTCATGAAATCTCTTCCCTGCTGGATATTCCACAGTCAACTGTAAGTGATAGTAGAAAGTGGAAGCATTTAGGAACAACAGCAACTCAGTCGCCAAGCAGAAGACCACGCAGAATCACAGAGCGGGGTCGACGACTGAAGAGCTGAAGAGTACTGAACTTCCACTTGCATTGATATAAGCACAAAAACTGTGTGGCAGGAGCTTCATGGCATGGGTTTCCACAGATGAGCAGCTGCATACAAGCCTCACATCACAAAGTGTTGGGGGTTTTCCATATTAAAATAAATGCATTTGAATTCAATATCATTACAGCCCCTACAGGTGTATTGCATCATATATGTGTAAATGGGTAAGTCAAACCTGCGGTGTAAAAAATACTAAGCACTCAGGTGACCAGAAAAGATTATTTACCATAATCAATTCTGATAAAAATCTATATATTTTCCTCACTTCAACTGCAGTAATTATGATTGTCTATTCAACAATTTCTTTTTTATCTTTAAAGACCATGTTTTGGGGGCTTTTTGCCTTTATTTCTTTATTTGATAGCTACAGAGAGACAGGCAATATGGGAAGAGAGAGAATGGAGGAGGACATGCATCAAACAGCGCTGGGATTAGGGATTGATCCTGTCACCAGTGTATAGAGGACTTTAGCCTCTGTATATGGGCTCCTGCTCTACCAACTAAGCTACAATGCCACTCAGTATCTTCCAATTTGCAAATATTTGGCCTTCAACAGAGAGAATAAAATGAATGTGACCTGCTTCGTGGCTTAAGTCTTCTATCCCTGGTTTCAGTTTTACAGGTTAATGTAGAGCTAAGGTTTTAGTATATCTGTGCAAAGCCAAGGGAAGCATATGACCACGCTATGAGCCTTCCTGAGGCTATAATTATTTATATGGTGATCGAGAGGAAGGAATAGAAATTGGAAAAAAAACTTCCAGACATGCTGGAACAGCTAGTTAGGTTTTTAATTAACAAGTCAAGCAGCGTATTAAATAATGAACAGACAAACAAGGATGAGGAGGAGATGAGCGGAGGTATCTGATCAGAAACATGAGTTTTGTTTCCTTCAAATGATTAAAGGTGGATGTGATCTATAATTGTGTTTATCTGCAAAGAGAGGAATGCGCATATGACAGCAAGTAGAAAAAATGAGGATAAGAAAGACATAAGGAGACAGCAGGAGGGACAGCAGGCCCCCTGTGTTTGCCTGTCAAGAGGAAAAAAGCATCTCTCCATCCAGCTACACTAGTGTCTTGTCCTGACAAGCTCCTTCACCTTCCTGTGATGCATCCATGGAGACACACTGAGCCCACTTGGGCTGCTGGCTCAGTGCTGCTTCCTGGTCTTTTACCAGTGGGTGCTGGGAGGTGTCTGTGCTCTCACCAAAGCTGTCACAGGGTGCAGTGTGAGTCACAGCCAGCCTCCTTTCATGCTTTGAATTATGTCTCAGTTTATGAGGACAGTCCAAACGATAAGCTTTTTAAGATTGTAACTCGGTACCCAGAATAGTCCTTACAACACCAAATCTGCACTCTACAGAAACACAAACTCTCCTTGGTCACAGCCAGGATTTAATGCTGAGTCAGAGTAATAGTGAAGGTTAACTTTGTGTCTTGCACACAGAGAGATAACCGCCTCAAGTCTTAACAGAACATCTTAAATGAGGCATTTGAAGGTTAAGTTATTCTGAGTTTTGTGTCCCAAATTATGACTGTTGCGATGTAAAATGCACAATGAGCACAGATCAGACCCAAAATTTCAGGCTTTTATTCTTCAAAGCGGCACATTACAGTGCTCTGCAGTTAGCGTATTTATGCATGCTGCTGCAAATTAAATCCAGAGATTTGAATGAGGACGACTAAAGAGAAGAGAAAAAACAAAATCCATAATCAGAAGGCGAGTTTGTACAAAGCATTCTGCCTGTGTTTCAATCCGTTCTACAATTCAACAGCTCAGTGTGCAGTTAAAAAGAGCTGATTACAGCCGACCATCCCAGCAGTGACGCTTTGACTACAGCCGTTTACGCTACAAAGTCAGCCGAGTGTCTGTGAAATCTGGCAGTGAACCCGAAGAAGCTGTGTCATCCGAACCTAATCCTGTGTCTCCTACTGCCTCTGAGTTTAATGGAAGAAAAGCCAGAGAAGAGGCTGGTTTTACAAAACTCTAATAACTAATACAAATACCACTATTGTAACATTTTTAAACTTAATTCTCTTTTTCTTTTTTTTTTCTTTTTTTTTTTTTTTAACATGTTTTATTGAATTTTGAACATTTAAGAGGAAAAAAGGAGGAAAACTGAAAAGAAAAAAGAAAACGAAAAACACATGACAGCAAGTACTGAAATAAGCAGAGTATAAACCAAGTGGGATCAGACAATACATACAAAATAAAACGAAATGGTCAAAATATCCCTATAACAAGCATGATGTACTAGTACAGGCGGTTCCACGTAGACATTTCTATATCACTGTAATTGGATATCAAATGTGGTTCAATGAATCCACAAAGCAGGAAAGGTAATAAAGCACAATAAAATAACCTAATATTAAAATAAGATACACATTAGAGAACCTCAAGGATTTTGAAGAGTACATGAGGGGCGCCAGTTTACATCACAACATCCCTTCTTTATTAAGTCTGTGATGCAGTCTGGAAGATAGTCAAGAAAGGGCCCCAAAGCTTGTCAAAAGACTTCTCATTTCCTTTCAACCTTGAACTTAAACGTTCCATCGGCAAAACTTTAAGAATTTCTCCATGCCACTGACTGATAGTTGGAGGTCTGGATTTAATCCACTGAAATAAAACACATCTTCTTGCCAAGACAGTAAGCTTGCTCAAAAGTTTATGTTGGACATTTGTCAAACAGAGTTTCTCACTTGCTATGTTTAAAAGAAACAAACTGGAATTTACCTGTATTGTCTTACCAAAAATAAGATTTAATTCCTGTGAAACTTTTACCCAAAAATCATATACTTCAGAACAGCTCCAGATACAATGAATGTAAGAACCGACCTCTTTCTTACACTTTATGCAAAGGGGAGACAACTCAGGATAAAAGGTATTAAGGGATTGGGGTGTACGTTGCAATCTGTGAAGGATTCTGTACTGACTTTCTGATATCCTGTTGCACAAAAAAGTTTTCCCTACGGACTCTACAGCATCAGACCAAGCCTGCTCCCCAAACTCAATCCCAAGGTCCCTCTCCCATAAACGTTTAGTTTTGTTGATGTTCAATGTCTTGAGAGACTGTAACTTCCTATAGGCATGGGATATGAATTTTTTCTCTTTTTCTTTAATTATGTTTTTACACTAATATGATGGCTTAATGCTCCTGTAAGGAGTTTTTAATTGGTCATGAAACAGGCTGATATCACTACTCGTGTCTTTATGAGCCATGCAAGTAAACCACACCATCAGCAATGCTAACTATGACTACACTGTAGTTTTTAATGTCTCAACCACTGCTATTATATTAGGGGGGGCACTCCGCCCACCCAATGGCACCCCCCACCCCCCTTGAAGGTTGAATTAATTTTATTTAATTATATTTTCTATATAGCGCCAGATCACTACAGAAGTCATTTAAGGATACCTTTCCTATAGAGAAGCAGCCTGTTGCACCAGCTATGCTTAAGTTCTGCCTTAAGTTATGGTGTAAAGTCCACACTAAACCCAACGCTGAAACTAGTTAAGTTCTAACTTTAGTTGTGTCATTGTTCAGTTGCACTACAGAAACGTAAGGTTGATCTTAACTATGTAGAGATTTACATCCAAAGTAACCAAAATATTGTTGCAGATATGACCAATCACTTAAAAGCATTTTTAACTCCGTGTAGGGGTGGGTGATATATTGAGTATACTCGAGGTATCGCGGCTTTTGCCATGCATGATGTACAAAACGACTATATCGCGGACATCCGAGTATAAATTATGTGGTAGTTTTGAGCCGTCAGTGTCCATTTCTCACTGGAGTTTTGCTTCTCCCACTGTCCCTGAACGCAGCTCTCACAGCAAAGAGCTCTCTCCTCCGCCAATCCAGAAAACCTTCCTCCCCACATGTGCGTTTTTGTATCAGCAGAGGAGAGAGGAGGTACTATGGGTAAACAGAACAGCGTGGCAAGTTGGCAACTAGTTATCTGCGTTCAGAGATGGACAACGAGAAACAGCGCTGGGTCTGTCATGTGCCAGGGCTTAAGCTTTAAAAAGGAAGAGGTTGAACTCACATGGTAATCGCAAGATGACTCAGAGTAACGGCGGCAGTAACACAACACACCGCTAAAGACATGAGCCCAGTGTTGTTGAAAAGCCAGGATTTAAAAATTTCAAAAAAACACTTAACCCAGACTACATGATTTGTCTGGGCACGGGCACTGTGCTAAAAACTCCCTGCCAGAGTTGTACATGTCAGAGAGAAGACAGCCCAGCAGCAGACAAACGTGATCCACTTCTCCATGACTACAGAGCCTTATATCAGCTCAGAACACCAACAACGTAGAGTTAAAAAGTTCCAGCCTCCAAACAAGCCCCCCCATGATCACACAGGAGAGCTTCTTAAATAAGCTCTAAAGATGTTCCCATGTTATGAACTTGTCAGAAACTGGTCCAGTGTTCATCAGCACAGAAAACGGACTAATATAATCACAGCTGTGAGCCTGAATGGTGGACTAGGCTGCAGGGATTTGTCCATCAGCTGCATGCAGGATTGGTGAGTTTTGTGTAGCTTTACTTCTCCCTTAATGAGGAAAATAATCATTTTATAATCAGCAAGAGTAAACAAAGCACAGAAAACATTTCAGGACTGTCCATACACTATAAAAGATCGAGTATTTCACAGTTTATGTATGTTTGATTTATGAGTAAAAGTTTGAATGAAGCGCTTTTCAAAATAAAACTGTTGAATTTGACTTTATATTGATTTTTACCCTTTCTGCATACAATTTTATTAAAAATCCAATAGAAAGTCTATTTTAATCACCAAACTCAAACATTATAAAGCCACTTACAGGACATTTTAAAGTATCGCAATATATATATATATATATATATATATATATATATATATATATATATATATATATCGTGTATCGGGATATTGCAAAAATATATTGTGTTTGCTACAGATGCTAACGGCTAAAAAATAACGTTTGCTAACTGCCGTTAATCATCAAACTGCATCCAGTGTGGATGAAAAATATGATAAGGCATTTTGCCTATGCGAGTATTGTGAAGCCTACAGCCAAAACCTAGAGCCAGTATAAAATAAAAACACTAATATTGAAAGGTGAAATCACTAATAACATGAGATAATATAACAGCGGACGGCAGAAATGATCTCTGCTCATGAAAACAACCATGTTACTAATCATGAAGAACGCAGTGCTGACTCCAAATTTCCGGTAAAATCCTCAATTCCTTGTTACCCTCCGGGTTATCACGTCTTCTAGAGCTATCACTATGACAGCCATATTCTACAGAGGACTTTACACCTAGTAGGGGTTAGGTGTAAGATGTAAGTTATAACTTAGGCCTACGTTGAAACTATCACAGCTGGTGCAACACCTTAAATGTTAGGAGAGCGTAAACTCTGTCGTAAGTAAGAACTTACGTTCAAACTAGGCTACATTTGAACTTACGCACAGCTGGTTTAACCCATAGCAGGTACCTTGTCCTTTTATTAAAGAAACTAGATAGCCAAATGATATTTATCTTGTTTACATGAATGCATGTAATTTCTGAGTCCTGGTTTTCTGCTTGTTCCTTCTGACTTTATGACCAGAGAGGAGCAAACCCACGCTCTATGACCAGAGAGCCACCAATGCAACTGGTTTATCCAGTGAAGTTGTGGATCAACCGATGTCCCACTTGTCTTATGTCCCAGATAGTTAAACCAGCACTGAATTTCGGCGTGAGATTGCAGCAATTGTGCACAATTTATTAAATTCTCATAAAAAGTCTGGCCCTTGTAGTACAGGAAAATCTTGAAATCCCTCAGTCACGCTGTAAACTGACAAACCGGTGGGAAACGTGGTGAAAATTACCAACAGTTGGGCTCATGAACGCACCAACTCCCTCTTGATCTTCTCACCACAGCAGGCAGAAATATGTAAGGCCCCTCACAGGTGTGTGGGGGCAGGTGTGCCGTGAGTGGAGGGGATCAGTTCTTATACAGACTATGACTGAGTGGTCCCATGACGATCATTTCATCATTTTAAAAATCATTCATCTGGGATCAATAAACTGGTATACGATACCTTTTGTCTTTTTATTCCTCGCTTGCATGTTTCTCATAGTGCCTGACGCTATTGGTGATATTTACGATTGTTATTTTCACTCCCCTCCAAAAGTATTGGAACGGTGGGCCCAATTCCTTTATTTTTGTTGTAGACTAATTATATTTGGGTTTGGCATCAAAAGATGAATATGAGACAAGAGATCAACATTTCAGCTTTTATTTCTTGGCATTTACGTCTGGATCTGATACATCACAAAGAAGATAGCACTCTTTGTTTGAACCCACCATTTTTAATGTGAGCAAAAGTATTGGAACATGTGACTGACAGGTGTGTTTTGTTACCCAGGTGTGTCCCATTACATTGATTATTCAAACAATAGATAGCACTGAATGTCTACACGCAGTTCAAGATTTGGGTTTTGCTTGTGCAGACTGCATCTACAGTTACAGGTGTAACCCACATGAAAACCAGAGAGCTGTCTATGGGTGAAAAACAAGCAATTGTGAAGCTGAGAGAAGATGGGGAATTAATCAGAGCACAAACATTGGCCATAGCCTGTATATTCATTTGGAATGTCCTGAAGACGAAAGAACCCATTGGTGTACTAAGTAATAGATGTAAAATGGGCAGACCAAGGAAAACAGCAGCAGTTGATGACAGAAACATTGTGAGAGCTGTAAAGAAAGACACTAAAACAACTTTTGTTGTTTTGTTTAGTGACATCAGCAATCACCTCCAGAGAGCAGGAGTGAAGGTATCACCATCTAATTCATGAACAAAAGTACAGAGGCTACACCAGAACATACAAACCACTCATTAGCAAGAAGAACAGGAAGTTCCTAAAACTAAATATTAAATCTTATTCACTTTAATCTGCTTAAAGTCTATCTGTTCCAATACTTTTGCTCACCTCACCTAAATTTGGTGCTGTTACAAATAAAGCTATCTCCTAAGTTGTGTATCAGATCCTGGTGTAAATACCTGGAAATAAAAGCTGAAATGTTGACCTCTTGTCTCATATTCATCTTTTTGTGGCAAACCCAAATATTTTCAGTCTACAACAAAAATAAAGGAATTGGGCCCACCGTTCCAATACTTTTGGAGGGGACTATACGCTCTTAAATAAACCTCGTCCACATGCAGATTACGACAGAAGCTCTTCAACCTTTATAAACATAGGATCATGTGTTTTAACATTTCTGAGCGTATACTGTCTATACCACAAGCCTTACCATTTTTAATGGCTTACAATAAACTGTTTCTTCAATAGTAATTTGGTTGTATGTTTCTTAAATCCATGTCTAAAGATGTGTTACTGACAGCTGTCATTAAAAGAAACACATGAACAACATGATTCCTTTAAGAAGTGTTTGTGTCGGCGTCTGTCTACCCCTAACTGAAGCAACAAATGACAATATTCAGCATATTCAGCACAGGAATGGGATCAGGACAAAGAGACAAGACTTTGTCCACAGGGCAAGCCAAAATCAACACAAAGCTTAAGTTTCTCACAGGAGCTTTTAGCTGTTACACTGCCAACAACACTCACATCCATTCTAAGCAGTTTTACTCTAAGTAGAATCAGACCACAGAAGGTTGAGGTGAAAGCTATCAACAGTTGGAGCTGCACTCTCAAGTAGTACCTTCTGTCCTCCTGCGCAGTGGGGAAAAATTGATTCTGCATCAAGATGCCACACTAAGAGCTTTTCCAGGAACCATGGAACCACTTCAAGAACTCCATATCCATTTTGACCCAAGGGTGATCCTTCATGTTCTACCAGAACCGAGACTCCTGCCATAAGTGTTGGTAAGTTACTTTAGTGCAGCTTTAACCATATAAGAAACACCAAAAGTGCGAAAGAGATATTTCCCACTTAAACAGTGTGACTTCAAACAAAACAAAGAAAACCTCAGCACGTCTTTATTAGAGCCCTGCAAGCCTCTGAGTCAGTTACAGTCATTACACAGAATAACAAGGCTAATCTTTTTACATTGTTGAAATTTATAGTAGCTTAATGCCAACACTGTTACTTCCACTATCGACTTTAGTGAGTGACATCATAGTAGCCATTTGGAAAGTTGTCAGTACGACTGAAAATAGTTAAAACTTTGGGCTTTCAACACTAATGTATTAATTGTGAATAAATAAGATCCATAATTAGAGCATTCATTTTCTTAATCAGGATCACATTTAGGGCAGCTAGCCTATAGAGCGTAGCAGATGGGTAGTTCTCTATGTGATTTACTGAGTTTGACGGTAAAAATGGGCCAAAAAACAATGCTGGCAAAATTGTTCGCTATATGGAAAATTTTGAAGTGTTTTACCTTTTAACCTAGAAACCTGCATGCTTAGGACTGAGTGATAGGGAAATATAAGTGGATTAAGCCCAGAGTTATCCATTAATCACAAGCAGCCAGGCAATGGAAGGGGTGATGGTGTCTGTAAATCAGAACCACATCACTGTAAAGGGATGTTGATGGTTACATCAATCTCTACATATTGACGATGAACAATTGGATGATTTCTCATGTTGTGTACTGTTGTACCAAAAAATCCTTTATGATTAGTAGGAGATACACTATGAAACTATAGTATTTGTCAGGACAACTCATGATCCCATACATTTTCATAGGAGTGTCTTTGTTCAGAAAGGGGCACGAGGCACATAAGAGAAAAATGATACAATGCTTTAAGTACCAGAATGATCGATGCCATTAAAAAAAACCTTGAGTCATGTGTCTGGCCCTCTCCTTGCACAGGCATATTAAGAAATCAGGCAGTCATATAAGGACAGTGCACTGCTTATCTGACTTAGTGATCATGAACAAACATAATGAATAGTATATAGTCTACAGTATATAGTATGGTCTGATCATGGTGTAATGTTTATTTCGGACTGAAGGAGTAAGTATCCCATCGGGCAGGAAATGCAGCCTTTAAAGCTGATGCATTGGTAATCAACACATAAAATTGTATTCATTAAAAACAACAATAAAGTCCTCAGAGTCTATAAAGCTGACTTATACACAGCTTTGTGTAATGTCCTTGTGAGTTTCTTACAACTGTTGGAGGAGAACTCCACTTTAAATTGCTGAGTGAAACTGTTTGAAACACAGTCTGATTTGATTGAGCTGGAAGGAAAAACTCAACTACACAACCCAGTATTGTTTCGGTGGCCCTCAGAGTGGTGTTCACTTTTAATCAAGAACAATGGAGCAGCAGAAGAGCAATCACATCATTAGGTACTTATCGATAATAAAGCAACACTTGCAGAGGCTCGTAACACACTGGATGGAACGAGACATCCAGAGCCTGAAGCTTTGTTGGGATGCCTGGTTTTATTTCCAACTCTAAAAGTCTATATGCAATAAAATGCACCTGAGCCATTAAAGAACTATTGCTTATTTCTGCTTTTAGTGAAGTGAGTAGTAGTTGTCCTCTAAAATGATAAAGTGTCCCATATATTCAACAAACAAAATATTGTATACAAAGGTTCAAAGGGTCTGTAGTGGACTGTTTCACAATGAAAAAATAATTTTTCAAGTTTTTTTCCTGTTCAGAAGAGCTTTTTTTTTTTTTTTACCAGGTGAAAAAGCACTGTTTTTGAATAATGAATCAATAACAGACTTTTATTATAGATCTAGCACCAATGCATTCTCAAAAGAGGTTGAAGAGCCAGCTGAAAGACAATAATTCAGCTTGGTACCAAGGTGGTTTTATAAACAAAACCTTTAATCGCAAGACATTTATCTTCAAAAACCTTATGATGGAATTTGTGAGCAGAAAAGTAATTATCAGTGAATCACAGACTACCTTGAACCTTGAACAGTTGCTTCAATAGAGTAGTAAATAGTGGGTAACATACCTTTTTCTACGCTGAGTTTGATTTAAAAAAAAAATCACGGGCCTTGTTTTTTTAAACATTGTGAGCTACAACAAGCTACATTATGACATACTTGCACACTATTCATATTGAGAATGACATCAAATTGAGTGTATAGCAAATTTCCTTTTTAAAGTATGCAATATTTTGCATTTGAATTATCAGAATAAGGGTTACATAAGGCATTGCAACCAGAGGTGGAAAAAGTACACAACTACTGTACTCAGGTAAAACTACGGTTACTGTGGTTAAAATTTACTTTAAGTGTGAGTGAACCCCCAGCTCAAAGCTGACTCCGCCCTCTTCAGTAATTCAAAGTTCAAAGTTCAAAATATGCTTTAATGGCATGGATGGTTGACACCTTTGTTGCCAAAGCAGAGTACATAAAAAAATACTAATAATGACAATCATAATAATAATACTGATAACAACAAAATACTAAAAAACACAAAGTTATAGATTCGTATAAAACTTATTCATATCTCTAATGTGGTGACATTCAGAAATAAAACGTGCAGCTAGGTGTATATGTCGAGATTCTTGTGCAAGACATAGTCTCGTTAGTTCTTCATGTGATCCTGCTGCTGTAACTTGGCTCAGAAAGGTCTTTCTTACAGCTTCATACAGTTGGCAGATGAAGAGAAAGTGGATTTCATCTTCAGTTTTTCCCAATTCACAATTTTACAAATTCTTTGGTCTCTAGGTTTCCAGTTTTTATGATGACCTGTTTCAATTTCTCAGTTATGGTCACTGAGTCTGTACATTGTTAAAAATTTCCTTTGTTTGGGGTTTCTCACACACATAAGATATTCAGCTAGAGGGTACTCTCTTCTCAGTAGACAACAACATTCTAATTTACTGTAGGATTTTATTTCATTTTGCCAATATTTAATGTATTTAGATTTGTTTTCTTTGTCAATAATTTTAATTTGTGTTTTCAAGAGATGACGAAGCTCTTGGTTCTTTAGCTGATAATTTTCTGTAATATTTTTAAGTTGGCAGGTCTCTGGGCAGATGCTGTTGCTCAGAAAGGCCAGGTGACGTATGATTCAGGATCAGCTTGTGCTAGGTGAACCTGGAACTTAATGGCTCTTTTGAGCCTGTGTAGAGAAAGAGGGAATTCCCCCAGTTCTGCTCTACATGCCAGGTTTGGACAGTTTCTGTGGACCTTCAAGGTCTCTTTACAGGACTGGAGATTATTTTTTCTGTAGGAGTTAAGTCCCAGGATGTTTGCCACTGTTTTAGAACAGGGCCCCACAATTCACTTCCATACATAAGAACAGGAGTAATAACATTACTGAATAATTTTAGCCAAATTTTAATTGGGGGATTAAGATAGATGAATCTCCCTGATGCACTGATGGCTATGACCAGGTAATTATACTCCAGTGTATGCTGAAGTGTGCTTCCTCCAAACATACAACTATGTTTTGATTTTTGGGATCTGGCCTTTTTCTGAAATATCATGATTTTTGTTTTTTTTTCTGTAAATTGATGTCAAGGCCCAATCTTGACAGAACCTCTCTGACAGTGAGTCCATGTTCTGTTGGAGACAGCAGAACCAGGTCATCTGCATACATTAGAAATTTGATTTCTTTGCCTTGAAGATCTAATCCAGGGCTACATGACTGTTCTATAGCAGTGGCAAGATTGTTTATATAGATACTGAAAAGGGTAGGGGATATGTTACATCCCTGATGTTCTCATCTTTCTTGTTTAAAGACTTCTGTTCTTTTATTTCACAGTTTTACACAGCATTTGTTGCTGGAGTATTTAGATTTAATTAGGTCATATACTTTGCCTCCAAGCCCACACTGAATAAGTTGATAGAACAGGCCATTGTGCCGAACTGTGTCAAATGCCTTTTTGAGATCTAAAAAACAGGCAAATATTTTCCTTTTTTGTTGTTTATGAATGTGCTTTTGGATGAGGGTGTGTAAGGTATAAATATGGTCAGAGGTTTGATGGTTGGGTAAAAAGCCAATTTGGCTTTTGGACAGGACATTATGCTCAATGAGGTATGACAGTATCTTAGAGTTCAAGATGCTACAGAAGAGTCTGCAGAGGTTACTGTTAACACAGATTCCTCTGTAATTACTGGGGTCGTATTTGTCGCCATTTTTAAAAATAGGAGAAACAAGACCTTCATTCCAAGTCAGAGGGAAATGTCCACAAGTGAGCACCAAGTTAAAGAGCTTCAGCAAAGCAAACTGAATTTTAGCATGACTGTGTTTTACCATTTCCCAGCTTACACTGTCTATACCACAAGCCTTACCATTCTGAATGGCTTTGAGTTTGTCTTGTAATTCTTTCGATGTGATAGGATAGTCAAGGCCACATTGGTTGTTTTTAACAGCCCTCTTTAATTCTTTGAGATTATCCAGTATTAAGGTCTGAGTGGGATTCAATTCTGGATTTTTATACAGGCCTTCAAAGTAGTTTTTCCAGGTTTTGCTGTCTTGAATTGCACTGGACTCTGTGTTACACCTTTTCTGAAATGCTTTCCAAAGATTTCAAAAGCTGTTATCATCTATGGCCTTCTCAATTTGGTCTAATTTTCTTCCATATGTCTTACTTTTTTGTTATGGAGAAGTTTCCTGTACTGTTTTAGGGCCAAGAGATATTCAAGTCTAGCTTCGTGGTTGTTGGGGTTTGTGGGGGTTTTTTGACAGTGCTCTTAAGATCGGTCTAGATTTACCACATTCTCTGTCAATCCAATGTTGCTTTTGTTTTACTTTATGTTTACATGTTTGTACTATCTTTAATTTAGATTCTTTTGTCAACTTCATAAATATGTTCTGAGGGTGCTGTGTGGCCAGATTTATGTTTTCCTCATTCAACTCATACTGGGTATATAGAAAAGTATCCAACACGTTTTGGATTTGGTCATTAGTGCTGCGGTATAGGCAGTGATGCTCTCCTCTGACCATTTATATCTTACTGGTAGAGAAAATAATCTGTTCTTCAAGTTTGGTCTCAGAGATAGAGTTAAGGACTTTTTAAGAAACAAGGTTATTTGACTATGGTCTGATGGGGACAGTTGGAGCAACACTATAAATGCACTAATATATTCTGGGTTAATATTAGTGACGGCATAATCTACAACACTGCTACCTAACACAGAGTAGTATGTGAATCTGCCCAGAGAATCGCGCCTGATTCTACCACTAACAATGTACAGACTAACAATGAAGTATCTCTTTGCCAATTTTGTTGACCGCACTGTCATAGCTTTGTCTTTGTTGTTATGTAAGTGTGGTACAAAGAGGGATATCCAGATATATGCTTATTTCCCTCAGAGTCAAGGAAGTCTGGTTCTCTACCAGTTCTGGCATTAAGATCACCACATATTAGGACTGATCCTAAACTTTGAAAAAACACAATTTCTTTTTGGAGTTCTTTAAGACATTATTCTGGGAAGTAAGGGGAGCTTAAGGGTGGAAGGTATATTGCACACAGATAAACATGTCTGTCATTTTCTAGGATGCTTGAATTAATTTGAATCCAAATAAATTATTTACCTTTCTATGCTACTGATATTTGATTTTTGTATTCCCTATTGTACCACAGAAGTAAGCCACCTAAATGTCTGCCACTCTTGGTAAAAATCATGTTTTACAGATGGTATAATGGTTCTAAATACAGTTTGTTGGACAGTTAGTTTTTTGATTTGTAATCCATGTTTCATTTAAAATAATTATAGCAATATGCCTAATACTATTTACAAAGCCTGTGTTTGTAGATCTTAAACCAAAGACTAAGGGGGGCAAACCTTGGATATTCCAGCTACTGATAGAAAAAGATATGTTTCTGTTCTTGTCCTAAGTAATAGGAGCTCCACTAAAATATATCTAATTTATAAACACAAAGACAATTAAATGCAGGTTGTTCTAAATTAGTTGCTCTGATCTAGTGACAATGACATCCCCTTACTAGCAACTGACACAGAGTCCCGCAGCACTGCTGCCTCAGAGCGATTTTTTGAGGTGGAGGATTTCCCCCCTCCAGGGTCCCCTAAAGCAGGCTCTTGTGTGGTGGTGGACTGTGGCAGTCTTGAGCACTACATGTTTGGGCCACTGGCTTCAGCACCAAGAGCCGGAGCTACCTTTTATATAAAGATTGTGACGTAGAAACCTACCGATGGTAGGATTCTATGTTGATTTGACTGGACTGCTGACACAAAAACTGTGTTGATCTTTTATTTCAAATCCTCGCAACATGTTAGCCTTTTCTTGAAAATGTTTAATCACTGAAATAACCTTAAGAGTCAAAGCATAATAAAAGAAATAAATACAGTTGTCTTACACGTCCTCTTTCATCATGGGCGGCCATGCTTGGAGAAGCAGAATGAGCAGTTGAAAGTCCCCCCACTTTTGTGCAGCTTCCAGCAGCTCTTGAAAGAGAGTGTATCTCTTCCCTTCATTTTCCACATCTTCAATCTGAACCTAAGAGAAAAGGGAGGAGAGAAGGCAAAGACGTGAGACAGACAGATCAATTTGTGACCAAAAGTGAAGGCCTTCAGTGAAGATTTTGATGTTAGATATTCCTAGGTCATTGAGCAAAAAGGCTTCAGGCTATAGTAATGATCCGTTTCTTTTAAATCCCTGTACTCTTGTGATGTTTTGAATAAATATGACAACAAATGCCAGATTTATTGACTGAGGAGGGTTGAAGGATTCTCTTATCGTGACCACTTCAACTGCAACAGAACAAGGAGAACAGCTTTTTGGTTTTGAATGAATCATGCTCTTGATTGTGATAGCAAAAGCTGACAACCTAATGATTGCAGTAGAGCTTGTGGGCAAAGGATTTGTGCCAAAACAGGGCTGCGAATGAAGGGAGCAATCACAAACACTCAATCTACACTTGTATTAGACTTAAAACTAAGCACTCTGAGATGAGAGTGAGGAGAAGAAAAACCTCACCAGTGGCAAACTTCTTTCAAACTATTGTGAGATAGAAAAAAATCAAGAAATAGAGTGTTAGAAAGTGGAGAGAAAAGGGACAAGGGAGGGTTAATGTGGAAAAAAATGAGAGAGGCAGAGGCGGAGGGAAAGTAATTAATTTTCCTCTCAAAGGCTGGCTTCTAGTGTGATTTTACAGTTCAGAGAGCGGCTGATTTCTGAGGGGAAAACTACAACCTGCCACGGCAAAGCTGCTGTGGAGAGAGGCCCTGCCACAGACACAAGCAGGCACACACACATACAGATACCAAACACTCCCAAACATATATATCACGCACAGCCATGCTCATAAAACACAGTTTCAGCCTTCATGGTGTGAATAGATTTATATGACTGATATGGATAAAGCCTGGTGATATTTCATCAGTATAAAGGTCTTAATACATTCTAATATATACTGTATTTTGGACACTGGAAACTGTATGAAAATACACAAAGTTTGTAAATTAAGGCCAAATCAAGCCAGGGGGATCTCAGTCAAAACAGTAACAAATTATGGCAAGTAGAGTTACATCTGGTCTAACCAGGTGTTTATTTAATCTACTCTGCTAAAACTATGACTGAAAGTGTTAGTCAATAACACAATTTCCATGAGAAAGACTAGACTAAAGGTCGGCTCAGACTACACACTGTTTTGGTCTTTCATAATTATACCATGTCGGACTACACAACAAAAACCTTGTCCCGTCTAGGCTGACAGCCCGGCCACAAACAAGTGTGATCCTATGCTCATCATATGCTGACATCGGCACTTTCTCTGCAATTGCGTGCAAATTCAAAGGCCAGTGGGGGATGGGTCAAAAAGAGTAAATCACAGAGGTGCTCTATGTGATGCTAGTGGTGTTTTTCTCTGACAAGAAGGAAAAGCGAACAAGAACTAATTATGGACTATTTTAATGTATGTACAGGAAAAAGCTTGTCCTATGAGAAAACATTCTAACGCAGCAAACTTGTTTAAATAGCTCCGTTAGCTGCATAAGCTATATAACTGATGTAGCTAATGCAGAAAAAGCCCAGCTCACAAAGCACGTAAGCTACATATCTATGTGAGTTAGCTAAGTTAGCTTTAGCTACATTTGCTAAAGCTCACATTGCTAAAGCTAACTTAGCTATAGATAACGAAGCTATGTAGGTTATGTAGCTACAAAACTTATGTAGCTATGTAGCTAAGTAGCTAAAGCTAAGCTCACAAAGTAAAACTTAAAAAAAAAGAAAGAGGTTTGTCCTTTAACCTTTTTCAGTGTTAATGTTTTATCATAGGTGGAACGGGAACATCATCACAGCATCCTCATCATATGTGTAAACTTCCATAAATAAATCCCCAGAGAGCTGATTCAAAGTTGTTTTGTTTATTACAAAAATAAATAAGATAAATGAAAAACAAAGGTTGGTTTCCTAAAAAATACATCACAGCAATCAAAGTCTGCGGTCAATAATAATATGCGCTGTGACCCATCTTCTGGCTGTGTGTCAGCCGCTCATACTAATAGGCAATCACCCTCACTACCTGCGGAGGGCGCAGACAAAATTAAAGAAAGGTCAACAATGTGAAATATAAACTCTCTAATATACCAATATAAACTGTAAATAAAAACTCAACATTGGCTCTTACATTTTTTTAATATATTCCATATTTATTAATACACATGTGTGTATGTTGGTATGCATGCTTGTGTTTGTTATATATTGATACATGTGTAAGTTTGTGTTTTTATTTTTTATATTACCTTGTTTTTTAATATGCTTTATAACTTTTGTGTTTGTTCAATGCATCAACTTGGTTTTCAAATGGGATTCAGTTGTACTTCTGTCTTTATTGTTTTGTTTCTATATAAAGAAAAAAATAATCCTGGGGAAAAAACAAAGGAGCAGTATTTTTCTAATCAGTGTTTACGTATCAGTGCGAATTTCTATTGTAACTTTTCAATTTGATTTTCTTTTCTTTTAAATAATGTATTTGTGTAAAGGCAAGTTTGACACATTTATTTATAGAGCACAATTTAAACACAGAGCAAAGTGCTTTACAGAGTATAAACAGAACATTTATAGCATTAAAAGCATTTAAAGACAGCAGAAGGCATTCAAATGAAATATGATAAAAATGTGAGATTAAAAGAATTAATGAAGATGATGTTGAAATTAAAATAAATAAATAAATAACAGGGAAGTTTGAACTCATGGAAATGCACCAATAAATAACATTTTTTAGACCTAACAGATGTAGAAAGCTTGGTTATTGAGGAAAACATCCATGAAAATCTATCACTGCAGAAAAACCCACTGCAAAAGACTCAAATTTATGATGGAAAACTACCCATATATGTAAATTTTACAATTATCCATCAATAAAGTAGATATTTATTACATACTTCAAAAAGGAGTTGTTTTATAATAACCCTCTGGGTTTGTTGTTCTCAGTTCTTTTATCCCAATGATTACGACACTCCACCAACTAGGAGAAGAGAGATGGCCCCGCCCACTCACAGGTGTTGTATATTGAGATACAATGGCAAAATTTTGTTGCAACAGCCCAATTCAAGGAGGACTGATGGAAAAATCAGACAAAAGGAAGCTTTATTTGGTTTGAGAGACTGGTGTTTAAATGTGACATCTACTGTACAAATTAGACCTTTAAAGGGTTAAGTAAAGATGCCTAAAGAGGCAACAACAACACATAAATATGCTTGCATAAAGATGCTTTTTTATAAATTACTTAAGACCACAATCCAAATGTTGTTCAAAAGCTTTAACTGTGGATTCTTCTCAAGGACAGCATGCTAACCTCGAGTTGAATCCACACATGTGGAAAACCTCTGCATTTAATTGGCTTTTGAATTAAAAAAATAACATGAAATACAAGCAAAAAATTGAGCATAGAGGGCCAAGGTGTTTCATACAGTGAGGGCTATTGTGCTCTCAACAGAGAATAAAGCACCATACGCCAGTTTCTTGGCAAAAGCAGGAGAAATAAAATGTAGAGTTTTGCACCACAATAACATATTGAGTGCTTAAGCTCAGTTTTCCACGATTACATTCAGTCATCTGCTCAAACTGAAGTTGCTACGATGACCCTGTGTTGACTTTGGTAACCCTTGGGGACAAATCTGTAGTAGTATTAGTACTAATGTAGGTAAGTATGTGAACAGTGTTTGTGTTGAATCCTTCATTTTAACAGACAAATGGATCAACTCACTGCAATTATTTCCCTTTGGAAACTTTAAAACAACACTGTGCTATTAATTACTTTATCTAAATGTCTAGCAGCAGCAGTTGGAGACATTAATAGTCAGTCTTTTTTCTGAAGGCTTTGTATGCTTTGAAGCTCATGAAGAGGCAACAATATTAATTAGAGTTAGCTGCGTATTCAGCAAAAAACTCCTCACAGGAGTGATGAGTTTGTCCTATTACATTTCTATTTGTATGATAGGAGTCTGATGAGAGAATTATTCAGTATTTTCAAGTTAATTTGTTTGCAAAAAGTTGAGGAAGTGATAAGACAATTTGGCAATCAAAATAACAAGATGACAGTTATGATGATCCTAATATTAGTACTGCTGATGTTTAGAGGAAGGTATAGTCCCCTAAATGTGCAAATGCTAAGGTACAACATGTCTTTTAGAGCACAAATCTACTGTTTTGTTGAACTTGTCTCTGTTCAGATATGCAGCCTAAAGATGATTTAATTCTTATATTTCAAAATTCTGGCTGAACAAAGTCTTCTCAACAAGTCTCAGACTCATCTCCTTAAGAAATCTCAGCCAATTCTTGTTTCGCAAATCTCTCAAGCTCCCTCAAATTTGATGGTTTCCCGGCATGGACCTTGGTCTTTAGTTCAACCCACAGATTTTCAGTGGAATTCAAGTCAAGGTTTTGTGCAGGTCATTCATTAACGTTCATTTTGGTCTTCGGGAGGTAGTTCCTCACCAGGAGCCACGTATGTTCTGGGTTGTTGTCGTGTTGGAAGACAAAGTGACAACCCAGCCCCAGTTTTGCTGCTGACTGATTGAGCTTTTCCTTTAAAATCTCCAGATATCCGTCTTTCTTCAAGATTCCTTCCATCTTTATAAAAGTTCGAGACGCAATGAGGCATCCCCGCAGTATAATACTCCCTCAGCCGTTTTGCTATAGGGACAGTGTTCTTGGGATTATATGTCTCTCCCTTCTTTCTAAAAACATAAGCAACGTCTCTATGGCTAACGAGCTCTAGTTTGGTCTCCTCTGATTAAAGGACACGCTTCCAGTATTCAGAATCCTTCTCCAGGTTGTCTTTAGCATACTTCAGTCTTGCTTGAAGGTGTCTCTTCTGCTGGAGTGGAGCTTTCTTAGTCTGCAACTTCACAGTCAATTCTAGCTATTGTTTTTTTGAAACTACAATTCCTGACTTGTCAAAGTCATTCACAAGTGTCTTGGCAGTTGTTCTGGGGTCTTAAGACATATCTCTCACTATTTTTCCTTCCAGAGTTTTTGAAATAGTTCTCTTCCTATCACTGCCAGTCTGGTTCTGTACTGTGTGGCTCTCTTTGAATTTCTTGATGATACGTCTCACTCCAGTTGTTGAAACTTGGAAACGCTGATAACTTTGTATATCCTTGTTGTGCTTTGTGAGTATAAGCAATTTTTTTCTGAGATAACTCTAGGAGGTCTGAAAAGCTGTGTTGAAAATGTCTAGCACTCTTTAACAGCACTTGGGAAATACTTAAAAAAGTGAGATTTTCATAGGGGGGCTTATAATTTTGTCCTCCTCTGTATATTGATCCTGAGTGGGTGAAGCCATCTTATCCTCCATGTGGTGGCAGGACTTATAGTTGGAGAGGAAAGGGGTCATGTACAAAACATGTTTGAACCTCTGAGCAAAGCATAATCAAACTGAAGAAGTGTTAACATGGAGCTGAGAACAACAAACCAAGAGGGAGTTTAACATCATTTTTTAGAAAGTCATTATTCAATGATTTTTTAAGTGAGAAAAAAATATCTGCTCTATTCATTTTAAAAATCTATTTATACCTTAAAATGAATATATTTTCAGAAATTTTAATTTTGTGGCAATGAAAAAACACAAACTTAGTTGAACTTTAATCAACCATACACTGCACTGTAGATTACCATAAATCTTTGCATAAAAACAAAAGTTTTATGACAACTGATTGCAGGTTTGAGGCACAATATGTTTTGATAAACATATTTACTTTAGGTATTAAACATTATTAAGACTGATAATCTTTCACTTCCTCTAATGAGTAAAGAAACTCCTTATTTCTTGTACAAGTGAACTAAATTGAATCCACGCCCCTAAGCAATAACCAGCATTAGTTGGCTTTCTTAATTAACAATCTCATGCCAGCATTGATTCTGAGACAGCTGTGAGGATAAACATCTTATTTATAAGTACCAGCACATAGGAATAATTGGTAGCAGATCAGATCCATGCTTAGAGGTGTAGTGAGGCGCTTTATGACGGGGGGATGGAGAGATAAATGAGCAGAGCTAAAGCTCAGGACCCTCTGGAAATGGAGGTCATATGGAAACAGAAATGGAATCTTAACTACCTTTAAAAAGCCCTCAATGTAATCTAAAGCTCTCAAATCCATCACTGAAAGTAAACTGCAACCCAGAGCCTGTTCATCACTAATAATGCAATACTATCATGAATACTGAGTGCTTTCTAGATGTATTTGGTAAAATGTCACCACCATATTTGTTCATTATCTTTTCATTTTTAAAGGTATGCAAGACAAGGGCTGCCTGGTAATTTTCTGATGAATGTTATATTCCTCAAAATGAAATATGAATTGCACTCCACATGCACACATACACCATTCTCACACACCAACATACCACAGGGTCTGTTTCAAGCAGACACAGATGTGTGCACACTCATCAGAACTCACCTACAGTAGACCACATATTACATCGCTGCCAATTACTATGTGGCTGTGAGGCTTTTATTTTCTTAACAAGGGAGGATGGTAATTAATTATGCCTAGTGATTAAAATAAACATTTCCTCTGTGGTGCTGTACAAAGACCAGGGAGCAGCAGGGCAGGAGGGCAAAGAGAGGAGGGAGGAAGGTAGGAAGGAGGCAGAGAGGGAGGAGGCTGTTAGTTAACACAGTAACAATTAACAGAGTAGTGCATTAAAAAAATTAGTGAATCCTAGGTCACTCAGTTAATCAGATGACAGAAATATAAATACACACTGAAAAAACTTGCCTGTTCGTCTGAATGTTCAATCCTTTCACAGACTTTTTAAAATCTACATGACTACGCAGTTCTCTGTTCATCAATCATGCTTTCAAACATGACTTTTCCCCCTCTCACTCATTCATCCAAACATTGCTTTTGCAGGGTACACACTACAAGATAATCAGGCAGATTTTGGGCTGAACAAAAGAACTGGCGATTGTGTACAAGTGCCTCCCACCCACCCAGCCACCCACCTTCTGACCAAAGTCAGCAAAGGCCCAACTATTTGATAGCTGTATAGACTGTCTTGTCTGATTTTTCTGTGGTGTAAGGTAGTGTTGGAGTTGAGTCACCAAACCAAGTCTAGTTCCGAGTCCCTAGTGTTCCAAGTCCAGACTCTGACTTTACCTAAGTCCAAGTCAAGTCCCAAACGAGTCCCCGGTACCTAAAACCTAGAGCAAAATTAAATAAAATTAAATAAAATTATGAATTATTTTGAAGCCATTCCAGCTTTCCAGGTGGGTTACATTGATATGTTTTATTAATGTATGAATTTCTTCAACTTTTTATTTTAAAGGACAAGAAAGACCACAGTGTATTTCAATCAGAGTAAGAATGAGCTCTATTGCTTCAGCTAGATTGCATGCCCTCTGTACAGCCATTATTTAACTGTTATTCAAATATGTACTGATCACTTTATTAGGCATAGCTTTATAACTGCTCATTAACAAAAATGTCTAATCAGCCAATCACATGGAAGCAGCGAATGCATTTAAACATGTAGATATGTTCAAGATGATCTGCTGTAGTTAAAATCGAGCATCAAAATGGATAAGAACGATGATTTAAGTGACTTTCCATGTGTCAAAATCATTGTCTGTCAACACAGTTAGCTTGGCCAATCACAAATACAAGTTAAAGCTGTGTCATAATATATGCGAACACCATCCAGAAACTCTGCTGTCTTCTCTGGACCAAAGCCCATCCAAATGGACTCAGGCAAAATGGAAAACTTTTCTGTGGTCAGATTAATCAAATTTGACATCTTTTTTGGAAATCACAGACGCTGAGTCCTGTGGACTAAAAAGGAGAGGGACCATCCAGCTTGTTGTCAGTACACAGTTCAAATCTACATCTCTGATGGTATGGGGTTGCATTAGTGCTTATGGCATGGGCAGCAGACACATCTGAAAAGACACTATCAATGCTAAAAAGTATATAAAGGTTTTAGAATTTTTAAGAAATATTTCAGCAAGACAATGCTAATCCATATAATGCATCCATCACAACAGCATGGCTTCACAGTATAAGATTTTGGGTGCTGAACTGGCCTGCCTGCAGTCCAATAAAAACATCTGGCACATTGGACAACTTTCTTGAAACGTGTTGCTGCCATAAAAACCAAAATCTGCTGATATCTTTCATTAAGTATTGCAGTGTCTGGGTTTCAGCATCTTATATGTTGCTCTATTGTGAATAAAATATGGAAGAGGGTTGTATATGTACAATCAGAAAACCTATTGTGTGAGGGGGAACACAGAGGACAGCCAAGCATGTACTCTGTGAATTGCCACATGGAAGAGAACAATAGACAATCAGGAAGCCAGATGACTGAAGAAGGAAGTACAACAAGCACTACCATGACACAGACAGTTAACTTGAAGTATGTAGATATGGAACCCGGGAAAAAGGACCAATCTAGTGAAACATACCCCTCACCCATTTATTTGTTAAATGTCAAAGCTGCTCTGAAGGGTCAACAGTAAACACAATGACATGTAGGATGTATCTTGTTGGACTGAGACCACTGAGGGATGGAAGTGAACACAACTACAAAAGCAGTTGACTCACACTGTAATTTCAAGCTTCAAAATATTTTGTTTTCTTTTGCTGCTGGCACTGGAAACAGAGCTAGTAAATTATGCCAAACACATGCTACATGCTCACCCACTGTGACTATGAGTAGCCTTGCTTTTAGTAAAATGATACAATGAGATACTGGGAGTGAGAAAAAAAGCAATGGGAATAAAGCAAATGAAACATGACAATTGGTGTTTCACCAGCAGCAACATTATCACTCAACAACAACCTTCTTACTTCCAAGCACAGGAAAGAGTAGAAACCTCAGCGGGTGTGGGGGCTTGTGTTTACATGTGTGTAAAGTGATACCATAAATGTTTATCACATTTTTCCAACTGCTGTGTTTGTTCATGAGGGGTGTTATCAAATTTTACGACCCCTTATTGCATTAGAAGGCATTATGGAGTAATTATGGGTGTTTTACTGCATTGACATTGGCCTTTTTTCCCCAAGATGCACACAAAGACTTTTTAACAGCCCAGCATAGGATCTAAATTATTTTCTTAGTCTTAAACTAGGAAGACAGAGTCAAAGTCATCACTTTCAAAGTTTATAAAGCCGTACAAGAACGCAGTCACATTCACATTACTATAGGACAAACAGCAATTACACAGTGTGTTGCAGTTTGTCCAAAAAAAAAGCTTGTGTAGTCAGACAGGGTATCTCTCCACTGATTAAAAACTGCAATGCAGTCTAACCCTGCTATCAGCGTATGATAATAAAACAGAGGGGAAAAAAGAGAAGAGTGTAAGAGAGACAGAGAGGCATGGGGAGCTGCTTTGGGGCAAATCGATAGGCAGAGCACAAAACTGTCAGGAGACATGTGGGTGAAAACACACACAGTTCAGCAAAGGATAAAAATGGAGATGAGGTATTAAAGACTGCAGTAGTGTGAATGTGTGTGTGAAAGGGCTGGACGGATGAAAGTGGACCCATCTATCCCTCCAGAGACTTACTTTCTCTCCATTTAAAGGACACACAAACACAGACACAGGCAGAACAAGACATAATCAGGCCCATGCAAACAGGCACGCAGGTGTTCACACAATCAAAAACAATCAGCCCACTGCCACTGAAACAGCTACACTAAACTCCTGTGAAATAATTTCCTCCATATGTCGCAGTCTTTCCTGGAGGAATAAACTCGCTAAATAAATATTCAGACATCAAAGCACTCCTACTGTAGTCTTTAAAACTTGAACTGCTTTCAACACACCGCTGACACTTGAAGGTAATACTGTAGATAATTTTAGACACGCACAGTCACACATACACACACTGTGAATGAAGAATGCCCTGAAATACCATAAATCATCTCAGGTAAACATTGAGGGAGCGCAGCAGGCTTTGAGGTATTTTAACTGCAGATGAAAGGATGTTTGTCTATAAGACTGACTTTATATCAAAATGAGCAATGCATCTCTGTCCCATTCATTTGTACAAAAGTGAAGCTTATATATATATATATATATATATATATATATATATATATATATATATATGTATATAACAAATTTATTAGACCACCACCCAAAGTAAGGTTTATGCCACAGCATTAGTAATTACCAAATCATTTTCTATGTTTCTGCAATGGTTAATACATCAACATGTAGAAGCTCTTTAACCCAAATGATATTTTTTATGCTAAAATATAATTGTTATTGTTATCCATGAATTTTCAAATTTACTGATTTACCAAAAAAATGGAAAAATAGTGAAGCACATTAAATTTTTTTTAATAATATGTCAAATTATAGTTATTTACATGCATTCTTGAACAGAAAAATAAGTTTTAGTGGTTGAATGTTATGCTTGATTAATTACTGACTTCTCAGAGAAGCCCAGTGAGCTGGCTCAAATTTGGGTATAAAAAGGTGAATTCAGTTTGAAATCCCTCATTCCTGTTCAAAATGGTAAAACGTCAAGAGCTCACTGACAATGAAAGAGTCTGCTTTACAGCACTTCATGATGCTGGATGGTCTCTGAGACAAATATGACAGGTGGTCTAATAAATTTGTTAAGTACTATATATGCACTACTATAATTAATCAAAAGAAGCTGGTGTTTTCTGTGATGTTTGCTATAACTCTTGTAGTGTCACTGTTATCAAAGCTATCATTTCAGCCTGAAACCAAACAAAACACAGTCTGAAGGTACATAAAGAAAAAAGGGTAAAGGGTTGTACAAAGAAGAAAACCCAGACCCCACACTCTGTGTTATTCTTCCATTTTGGGATTTCCCTTAAATGTCAGCATGCTACTAAGAGCACATAAATGTTCAAGGTCAAGCCCCCATATAGCTGCAGTGAGTAACAACAATCTGGGTGAAAGGTGCTGGCAGGCATTTACCACATTCTGTCAATACTGTACTTGTAGTTCAACTCATGCTTTAGCGCACAGAGCACAGTCTCCTGTTGGTTAATGTGTGCTGTCCATGGTGCTGAAATGCTTCTCTGGAGAACACAGAGTATGAAGCTACATTGTGTGAGGGTTGTAGTGATTGAGTGTGATGATTATTTGTTCTACGTGTCCCAGTACTAGCAGGATATGTTTAGGAGAAATTATGGCAAAAAATAAATGACATTCTTCATGTTAACGTTCATCGAAGTACACATTTCTGATTAATTTATTTTCAGATATGGATCTGTTCTTCATTGCCATCGATGCTGCAGGTTGACAGCTCAACTACTGTCCTGGTAGCAAGTTGGAGTGCAAAATTCTCATGGAGAAAACAAATGTTAGCTGTAAGAGCTACTCAGTAACACAGAAATTGCATATTGTAGACACATTGCTAAACACAGTAGAAATCATGATGCAGAAAGACAGCAGGTGGGAAAAAAAACAACAGAAGAAAGTAGCACACTGTTTCAGTGTCTTATTGCTGATATTATGTACAATTATGTTTACATGTGTCTTGTGCCCCTTTATCACACACTGTTTAGAGTGTGCCTGCTTATTTTAGCACTTTATTATTGTTTAAACTAACTGCATTTGATGAGGTTTAGGTGTTGAAAAAACATCATAGTATAATCAATTTTTGCTTATGATCTATCTGTGCATACATGGGAAGACTGATACATAAACAGCTGCAATATTCAGAAGATCAGAGAATAGCACGTAATGTTCAGAGTATTGGCTGTTTGAATTGCATTTGGCCTCTGAATTCTAACAGAGCTAAGACTGAGGTAAAATAGTTGTTTGCTCTGAAACCCTAAGGGAAGAAGAATGTCTATTGCAAGCAGAACATGCTATTTATTCAAGGCGTGAGGCGGTTACTTTTACAGTCATGTAGCGACTAAATGGATTACAGTCAAGATGAGAACCTGTCCATCAAACACCCCTCGGAAGATTACAGTGATCGATCAATCAGGCTTACACATGGTATGTACGCTTTACTATAATTAATCAAAACATGATGCTGGATTGACAACAGAAAACCTGTGATATTTCTAGAGTGGAAATGTTGAATACAAACAGCTCAATTATTCACAATCAGCGGGGGTGAGGGTGTGGGGTGTCAGGGAATAATTCATGGTGCTTGTGAGACAGAATAGTCAGGGCTTCAGTTCAAGCTTTATGTTTAAGTTTGTGTAAAAGTTAAATAATCACCACTTGAACTTTCAACATCAATAAGTCTCATCAGAGGGTTATTTTAGACAAGAGAACAGAGTCACAGCTCAGGTTGTCTGCTCTTACAAAACACCCCGTGGCTGGAATTACCAATGGATCACAGCGCCATGGTTCAGCTCCTCTTTCTGAGCTATATGACAGAGATTTCCTGATAAACTCACGGCTTAATGTATTGTTGGATTTTCAAGGTGGTTCTCTGTAGAGCTGTTCTGATACCAGTATTAGCATTGCTATCATAGCAAAATACTACCTTTAATATGGTGTAGAATACTGGCAGATTACGTCTCTGTGATACCAATAAAAGTTGTCAGCTATCAATCTTTTCCATTAATACCAATGGTATTTAATAAGCTACTATCAGACAGAGCTTTCTGTACTAACCCTACCTCAAGTGTCAGTATCATATGAGCAAGGTAGGTATGACGAGAAAACATAGTACTTACGTCCAATGCCTCGATATGGCTGATTACATCTGCATGTCAACATGCTCATTACATTTTGACCTCAATGGTAGTTAGCAAAGTATACAATAGCTTTTATGATCTTAACTCAGATTGCTAACAGCAACTCTAGATGGCTCAACAGAAAACAACAAGTGTGGCTGATGGTAATGTCAGTAGCTTTGTATGCATTTGTAAAGTACAGGACAAGAACATTTTTTACTTAATTGCTTAGTTGGAAACATCCAAAGTCATCAGGCTTTATTATTGGACACCACGACTATCAGTATTCCTGACCTGCCGTGACTTTTCTTTTTCAAAGCCAAATTTATCGCTGGATGGAGCTGATAAAACGACACAAAATTTTTAGATGTCACAAAATACTGTCAAAAACAATAATGAGCATACTCAGGAGTCTCAAGAAATGATGGTAAGCATGGCCCCGTTAAGGAGAGACCAGCCAGAGTGAAGGCATGGAAGGTAGAAGGTTTACATGTTGCTTGTATTCACCAAATATAGTATCAGAGCTGTGCGTATTTGCTTGACAGTAGTGTGACGGCTATGCTTCAGCATACAATGTACTATGTAAAAGCTAAGGACCAGATTCTCAAAAGGACAATGCAACTCTAGTATCTATTTATACTTGTATTGAAAAAATAAGAGGTCAGTGCCTCCCAAAGTGTGGGTCACGGCCCTCTGGTGAGCCCCTGGGGTACAGCAGTTGGGCCGCAATAGTCTATTTGCAATCAACCATAAATACCATTAACATCAATACAATTTAATCATTGAAACCATTTCAAAATTATTATGAAATACTTTATGAGATGGTCATATCCAGTGTAGATTACTTCAAAACAACCCAGTAATGGAACTGAACTGATATGAAACAACTAAGTAATAGAAAGGGATGCTTATACTGACACTCCACTGGCTGTTATGACATAGCTACATCTATAATTAGAAATAAAACCAACAGGAACCCCAATAAACACTGGTTATCATGTCACATCACACGTGTACAGCAAAAACATATCATGTCTTCGTGGCTGACAAGATCTGACCCCGTGTCTTATTGTCAGAGAATGCGGCAGACAGATCATCACCGCTACACATTAACGCCATTGGACAGGTTAATGATCAGCCTTACCACCACTGTCTCTATTGACAGCTCCTCTGTCTCACTCGTCACATTTTATTACCACTGCCAGACATGAGGGTCAGCGGTTCCACTCCCATCCTTCAATCACAAGAGGGGGGTACATAGAGGACAGCAGTGTTTCATTAAATATTATGACAAAGAAAATGCTCTCCAGTCAATTCTTTCCCATAATGGTGTCAGTTAAAATGGCCACCACTTGTCTTTCTTCAGGTAACTGTTTCCTGGAGATTAAAGCTGTCATGACTTGCGTTAAATAACTTGAAGTTAAAATGTTGTGACTGTTAGTCCCAAAAGAGAAATAGCTTTTTTCATCCTGAATTCTATTTCTTGCCTTGAAGCAAACAGCACTCCAGGAGATTGCCAGGGTCTTGTTCAAAGGGGGATACTTGACCCAGTCCTCCTCTCTCCTGCCAACAGTTTTCATGAATATTACATAAAGGTTTCCTTATTTACATACATACTTCCACCAAAAGACAGGAAGCATAAGCTAAAAGGTTGAGCATTTTCTGTCAAGTCAGTAAGCGAAGGAGATAGAAAGGGTTATATGTCTTTAATCTATTCCTTTTATAGTCGGATTATTTCAACATTAAAAGACCTGCCATAAAACAAGCATTCTAGTTAGAATATGAACCTCACTTCATCAATATTCATAGCTCATCCATTTAAAGTTTATCCTAAACATTTCCCCCTCAAAGGACTAGCAGAATATTTCCACATATTGATATCAAAAACCAATGTAATATGAATTTTACCATCTGATATAAATGTGAATAGAAGATCTCTCGACTACACACAACTTCAAAGATTCTAGGCTGAAAAGTGAGCACCCATGCTTTCAGTATTATCTTTTGCTCAGTATATAAAACTTGAGCTTTTTTTAGTTGCAAGAGAAACTAATTCAAGAACACATTAGAACCTGTGATTCATCATGATTAAACACTTGCATTGATTTGTTTGTATGTATGTTTGTTTGTTTGTTTGTATTATATATTGAAAATACACATTTTATTACACTGAAATGCAAAGAAAAAAACAAGCAGCTAATTGCAACAGCCCATGTAGTTAATTAAGGAGTTCTCTGTGACACATGGGCTGGCCATCAGATCTAAAATGGATACACACCGGCCACACCACTTCCTGGATCTACCCCTGCTGCCAGGCCAAATAAACACACAAGTACAGTGCCGTAAAAAAAATATTAACCCCCTTTCTGATTCCTGATGTTTTTGCATATTTATCACACTTAAATGTTTCGGATCATCAAACTAATTTTTATATTTCACAAACACAATCCAAGTAAATAAAAAATGCAGTGTCTGAATGATTATTTCATTTCTTCAGGGGGAAAAAAATTAAAACCTATCTGACCCTATGTGAAAAAGTAATTGCCCCCCTGAACATAATAACTGGTTTTTCCACGCTTGGCAGCAATAACTAAAATCAAGCGTTTGCGATAACTGGTGATGAATCTTTCAGATCACTGTGAAGGAATTTTGGCCCGCTCTTCTTCGCAGAATTGTTTTAACTCAGCCTTATAGGAGGGTTTTCCAGCATGAACTGCCTGTTTAAGGTCACAACACACCATATCAATTGGATTTAAGTCCGGACTTTGACTTGGCCACTCCAAAACCTTAATTTTGTTTTACTTGAGCCATTCAGAGGTGGACTTGCTGGTATGTTTTTGGCTGTTGTCCTGCTGCATAACCCAAGAGTGCTTGAGCTTGAGGTCATGAACTGATGCCTGGATGTTGGCCTTCAGGATTTTCTGGTAGACAGCAGAATTCATTGTTCCATCAATCACAGCAAGTGGTCCAGGTCCTGAAGCAGCAAAGCAGCCCCAGACCATCACACTGTCACCACCATGTTTGACTGTTGGCATGATGTTCTTTTTATCAAATGCTGTGATATTTTTACATCAGATGTAACGGGCCGCACACTTTCCAAAAAATTAAACTTTTGTCTCGTCAGTCCACAGAATATTTCCCCAAAAGTCTGGGGGATCATCAAGATATTTTTTGGCAAATGTGAGAAGAGCCCTTTGTGTTCTTTTTTATCAGCAGTGGTTTTGGCCTTGGAACTCTCCCATGGATGTCGTTTTTGCCCAGTGTCTTTCTTATGGTTGAATCATGAACACTGACCTGAACTGAGGCCAGTGAGGATGTCGTTCTGGGTTCTTTTGTGGCCTCCTGGATGAGTCGTCGTTGCACCCAGTTTTCTCCATTTGTGGATAATGGCTCTGACTGTGGTTCGCTGGAGTCCCAAAGCCTTGGAAATGGCTTTGTAACCTTTTCCAGACTGATAGATTTCAATCACTTTGTTTCTCATCTGTTCTTGAATTTCTTTTTGAGATCTTGTAGCCTACTTCACTTTGACTGACAGTTCTATTTAAGCGATTTCTTGATTCAACAAATCTGGTGGTAATCAGGCCTGGGTGTGGCCAGTGAAATGGATCTCAGCTTTCCAAAAACTGTGGTTAATCACAGTTAACTCATGATTTAACAAGGGGGGACAATTACTTTTTCGCTTAGGGCCAGATAGGTTTGTATCCCCCCCCCCTTAATTAATAATTATCTTTGGGCTGCAGATTGCCTAGCGGTTAGGTGGCACCACATTTTCGCAGGCAGCACAGGTGCATGCCTGGCCTGTAGCTCTTTCCCCTTGTGTCTCTCCCCAACTCTTTCAGCCCTGTTTCTAACTTTGTCCACCGTCCTCTCCTAATAAAGGTATAAACATACCAAAAACATAGCTTTAAATAAAGGATAATCTTTGTTGTTGTTCAGACCATTCCTAACCCACCCTGCTCTACCCTAACCTTTACCCTAAACCTAACCAGAAATATATTATGAAAGTTTCTGTTTTTCCATCCTGACAGTGGCAGTCTGCAGCCAGACTGCCTATTTTTGCAACAGAGGTTCACTGCATTTTCACTGTACTATATTGGCCAGACATCGCCTCACACCCCAGCCTGAGCACAAATGGTATATTTGAATGAACATTATTGCCTAAGAGTTCAAGACAAAGAACGACCTCCAGAGCCTCTTCTTCCAGCTGGCATAGATGTTAACTTTCTTTTCAAGTGACAGGATTAAAGTCAAATATCGTCATTGCAGTACAACCCTAGAAATGTTTTGCGCACTAGTTGTATGCTAACCTTGCAAAGCAGATGGATAAAGCAGATGGTTTCTGTGTTTCTCACTGGTGAATCCATCTCGCAAAGCTCCCATCTAAACCATTTGGGCCCAGTTAGAAAGTGAAGCAGCAACAGAGGCCAGTGCAATTATGGCGGAAGACATTAGTGTGGATGCTGCTAAAGCGCCAGTTTTATCAGAACTTGATGAAATTTCTTTGTTAAAAGAAGAACAAAAACAGCAGTGAGTTGTTTTCTTTTAAAAAAACGACAAAATTCATGTACTGACATGTCTACAGTCACCATGGTTCACATTATGCAGCTCTCTATGGAGTTTACTCCTTCGGTAGGGGCGCAGCTTGGTCACGGCTATGTCAAGTGTTTTGTTGCTCTGATTGGCCCGTAAAGATGTGTCAGACAGAACGTTCATCCAATCACCCTCCCAGTTCTTTTTCAAAGGCTCTGCCCTTTCCCAAACGCTGCCTATAAGTGGTTTGGATCAAATCAAATCAAATCATCTTTATTTATATAGCACATTACATGCAACACGGTTGATCCAAGGTGCTTTACAGAAAACAGCATTAAAATAAATAAAAGAAACAGAAGAAAATGGATGTGTGAAACAAATCCAAGTTAGTTGCATGCAACATTTTTTTTTGCAATTCTAAACACTACTTTAGGTTTAAAATGTCAAAAAATCTATGCAACATTTGGGCAAAAATAAACATTTCAGGCAGTTCAACCTTGAAAATGTTTTTTAGTGCTTTCATCATTTTTTGCATCTTATTGCACAAAAATGTCGTTGTTATTCCAAAATCTTGATAAACCATGTTGAGGTACAATAATTTTCCCCTCTGCCTCCTAAAAATGTCTGATGTTCATTTTTAAGAAACACTGCATAGGTGGGGTAGGAATCTGGTGTAAACGTTGTCAATTCGAAATATGCATTTTCAAACCAAAAACATATTAAGTAAAAAATGGGGTTACAGACACTGCTTTGTTAACAAAAATACTAAAAAATGAATTTACTTTACAATTACTATTTATACTGCAGTAACTACAGTACAAGTGCATAGGTTTTTAATGTTAAAATAATCTTTTTTTTTTTTTTTTAAGTCTGGCTTTAACAATTAAATGTCCATGTAGTGATCAGCAAGGTCCAACTGTTTATCACATATTTCTTTCTGCATTTATCTATTATAACATTCTTAAGTAACGTGTTTAACTGACCTGACAGATTTGGGGCTTTTAAGAAACTACTGGCACCACCTATGGATAAAACTATTCCTTTGGTAAACATATCAAATAGATTCATGTTTTGGTCATTACCCAATTCTAATAAAGTGTTTAATTGCTGCATTTTGCCCTTAAAAAATGGAGGGAACCCCTGATTCTTCAAAGTCTATGATAATGAAACAATATTGTAATTCACTTTTCCCACTTATTATGCAAGCAGACATTAGTCCCACTCAATTAATAAGGTTGTTTTTTTACTGGTAGCATTCATTTTA
Organism: Cheilinus undulatus; assembly: GCF_018320785.1. Taxonomy (NCBI): domain Eukaryota; kingdom Metazoa; phylum Chordata; class Actinopteri; order Labriformes; family Labridae; genus Cheilinus; species Cheilinus undulatus. The sequence continues at coordinate 22,170,019 of NC_054878.1, forward strand.
ATAAGAAACCAGTGCTGTCCAGCTTTTTTAGTGCTCAGCGCTGTTTTTCAGCACTATGCACACAGTGCTGTCAGGTGAAAAAATATCATACTTTTTGAAAAGCCCCTTGCTTATCCATATCACTTTTCCCAGACTAGCCAAACAAATCAAGAAATGAGCTTTGTCAAAAACAATGGTAGGGAAGAAATTATTCTGATTCATTTCTTGAAAATACAATGTCCAAGTCTAGCATTACTAGGATAGTCCCTTTACATTGCTTTCATGTTTTCTTGGTGATTAACTCTTGAATGAGGAAAATACTTAATCATAGAGCTACTTAAAATGACTTCATGAAGACTACAGAGGACAGCAGAAGTCAAATTTGTAACACAGCAACAAAAAAGCTGCTGGGAAGTGCTGTGAAATTGCAAAATTAAAAAAAAAAAAAAAAGCAAATGTATGGATGACCAGAGAGTGCTGTAGGTGTCTTTTTTAAATCATGAATTGTAAAACTTTTGTACCTTGTGATCCCATCAAGTTAATGTGACACCCAGAGAATGTGTGCCTCTCTGAGCTAAGTCAAAGAAGTGTCAATTCTTGCTGAATTTGTAAGAAATGTGTTTTAAACACAAGTGAACTTTAGCTCCCATCAACAAATCTGCCTGTTAATCTTCTCTGTGACTTGGCAATTATCTCAGTCCTTGACCTGAAATGGAGGAGGTGAGGAAAAGGGAAGGGGGAGTGGGGGATGTGGGCATGTCAGTGTATCGGACTGGGAGAGCCAGTGGAGCCGTGGGATCCAGAGATCTCTGCGTCTGGCCTTTACTGAGTGCGCTCCGAATGAGCTCATCAATATTCATTGACCCGCTCTGGCTAATGTCCCCAGCGACAGGCAGAATAAAGTTGCAGAGGTCACACACTTCACAGGGGGAGAGAGAGGCGGGGAGAGCGAGGGAAAGAATCAGTGAGTGGGGGGGGAATAAGCAAGAGAGAGCAGGTTTCAGACAAAATGAGAGCAAAGAGAAGCAAACACCAAAAGGGCAAAGCCTGGAGGCCTGTGGGGGGTTAGGGAGTTTATTACAACTTGAAAGTGAAACACATTAAACATGCAGAGGAAACATAAGCACTGAGATAACAACAGGCATGCTTGTGGAGAACAAATGCACGCACACACACAGAAACACACATAACCCCCTGTGCATACAAACGATGACATGACATGATGAGTGCAATGACAAACAAATACAGCTTCTCTAACCTCTCCCTCTGTTTGTTATGCCACTTCTTTCTCCCTCCCTGCAGATCCACGTTGTATAACATGACACCTGAGTATACATGATGGTACATGCCTCGGGAGAGGAAGAGGAGGAAGATAAGAGACAGAAGACAAAACACAGAAGGGGAGTGGTTAGAAGGAACAAGCAGATCAAGGTTAAGAGGAAAAGAAAGAGCAGGTAGATTGAACCATCTTGAGACACTCCTGCAGACATCGAGCACACACATGCTTGCATGTGAGCGGATTTAACAGTATATTTTAATATCAAATCCATTTCAACCAGGACTCCTACCTCTTTTTAATCATGCATGCGTATAGGGGGCCAATGAATATTCAAGGTGTGAGGAAGGCCAAAAAGAAGGGAGTGAACTACATGCTGCGACATCTAACACAAAAAACATGCACTTGTTCAAAGCCTCTGGTAATGTGGCTTTAAATTTTAAAAAAAAAAAAAAAAAAAAACATACAATTTATCAAAGTTCAGACTTTCATTAAGCATCAACAAAAATCTGAATTTTAAGAACACTTCATAACTACAGGTTCAAAGGTTAAAATGACCTGAAAATTATGTATTTCCATTAGCAGCTTGAACAGTGAGTCAAAAATGCCTTGCTTTTAACATCATCAGCGGCTAGCACATCAATCACATGTGTGCCTTTATTTGTTTTCAAACCTACTATTCTGATACAAATTATACTATATCTTTGGTGACACTAAGAAACTAAACCTTAACTACCTACACAAAATCCCTGCCCTCAAAAACTTTCATCAAGACTTTTATCAATCATTTTTCAATCTTTACCTATATAGTGCCTACAAAGAATTCACCCCTTTCAATGTTTTACCCTCCTACTGATTTTATAAACCAATCATGGAAAATGTAATTTGTATTTTTTAACACAAAATTTTACATGAAAACACCTTTAAAGTCAAAGTGAAACAGATTTCTACAAAGTAATGTCAATTAAATAAAACATGTAAGGTAAAATAAGTAACTGCATATGCATTTTGTGGCATTCATTGTACCAGTGGCCGAGAAGCATCCCCACAGCATGATGCTGCCATCACCATGCATCACAGTGGTGATGGTGTGTTTGTGGTGATGTGCAGTGTTTGGTGTCTGCCATCTTGTCTTACCAAAAAGCACCATTTAGGTCTCATCGGACCAAAGAACCCACTTCCAACTGACCATGGAGTCCTCCACATGCCCACATGCCTGGACCTCTATTCAAGTTTTAATATGAATTTTCTTCAACAGTGTCTTTCTTTTTCCTACTCCCACAAAGATTTGACTGATGAAGAACCTTGCCAACAGTTGTTGTATGCAGACACTCTCCCATCTCAGCTGTCATAGGTGTCTTGGTGGCCTCTCTAACTCAGTCTGTGAGGATGACCTGATCTATGCAGATATACACATATGTGCCATATTCCTTCTATTTCTTGATGATGGATTTAACTGAACTCTGGGAGATCTGGAAGCGCCTTAAATTATTTTATTATCCAACCCCAACTTAAACTTTTCAATAACATGTTCTCAGCATAAAACAGCTGCATAAAGTGCAACTGAAATCAAGGGAAAATATACATTATAGACCAAAACAATTAATCAGAATAAGATATAGAGTACGATGAAGTCATTAAAGTACCAAAACAGTCATGTGAGACCAGTGATTAAAATGGAATGTGTGCATTTAAATAGTAAGGTTAAAAATGAAGGTTGAAAGGTCTGAAATCAAATTTCTAAAATATCCAAAAGGCTTTTCCATGTCAAGAAATTGCAGTAACTTTTTTCAGTTGGAGGTGCACATGACCTCATTTAAAGGTAATGTAACACTAACTAATGTGAGGATGTCTGATAAAACCTCAGAAAACTCAGAAAAATGAACAAATTTTGTGATTTTATATTGTAATTTTGGTAAAACAACTTGAAAATTAAATTTTTCTGATGAATCTAAAGTCTCTCCACAAAAAAAGGATTATCCAACCTTACTATACAGAGCAAATTGATATGTACCACTCAACTCTGGCAAAGGAGAAAGACAGCAGGACAGTGGCAGCCAGAAAGATAGTTATGCTAGTATAGATACAGTGCTTAACAAATTTATTAGACCAACTGTCATGTTTGTCTCAAAGACGATCCAGCATCATTAAGTGCTTTAATGCAGACTCTTTCATTTTCAGTGAGCTCTCCTCTCCAAGAACTCACCGTCTGGATCCAAGAATATTTTTTAAGGATTCTTTACTATTGGGAAATAGGGCTAATGGCAGAGGTTTGCGCTCTCCGAGTGCTTTTCTAGTTTACTACTGGTATGGTATGACTCACTTGCTGATATTCTATTTGAGGCAATAATACCACTACTAATATAAAATCTGTTATTGGACAGAACAACTCTAAACACTGGTTGTGAACAGTGGATTAGCTGCTGTGACTTGGAAAGTGACTGGGTAGTGAGACTGTGTGATTTCAGCAATAAAAAATTCATGATCTCAGCTATGATTCCAGGGAGTTCAATGATTACTTCAGTTTAAGATAGAGACTACTTTCTTGATTCATTTTGGATGCTTATTGTTATGTACATAAACTCTAAAATCCACACAATGACTACAGTGCTTAACAAATTTATTAGACCACCTGTCATAAAAACAAGAAAACATACATATTTTAGAAATCTTTCAAAAACTTGTTTAAAACTAAAAATGTTATTGTTATTCATTTGGCAAATAACAAACTGAAACAACTAAATAGTCCTTTTTCACACATAATAACCAAAAAACGTATTTTGTATGGCCTCCTTTGGCCTTGATAACAGCTTGCATTCTTGCTGGCATTGTTTTTATGTACTTTTTCACAGTCTCTTTTGTTATTGAGTTCCAAATAGTTTCTAGCTGTTCCCACAGACTTGCTTTAGATGAAACTTTTGTGCCATCAATCTTTGAATCTACTTAATCCTAAATTTGTTCAATAGGATTCAAATCCGGACTTTGACTTGGCCAGTCCATCAGTTCCAGTACTTCAGATTCCTTTTCTTCTTCTAATAGTCTCTGCACAGCTTTAAAGTATGCTTGGGGTCATTGTCTTGTTGGTGTATGAACCCACGACCAATCAGATTCAGTCCAGTAGGGATTCCATGATGCACTAAGATGTCATGGTAGATGTTCTTGTTCATGATACCGTCGATTTTCACTCATTTACTCACGCCATATCCACAAATGGAACCCCAAACCATAATGGAATCTCCAACGTGTTTCATTGTGGGTGCAATGCATCTGGCATCAAAACGTTCCCCAGCTTTTCTGCGGACATAAACACGACGATGCTGACCAAAGAGTTCAAACTTGGACTCGTCCGTCCAGAGTACCTTCTTCCAGTCATCAACAGTCCAGTGTTTGTGCTCCCTGGCAAATCTGAGGCATTTCTGGATGTTTGCAGGCCTCAATATTGGCTTCTTTGCAGCTATTCTTCCCTTTAAGCCTTGTTCCATCAGTCGTCTGCTTATGGTCATTCTGGAGACTTTCTCAGACTCTGATCTAAAAGCATTCATCTCTGCCTGAAGATCAGCAGTGGTCTTCCTTCTGTCTCTAGTACTTCAAATCTTGTGGTGTACGACATCTGCCTCAGTTAATTTTCATTTCCTGCCTCTTCCTTGGCGCATTTTGTAAGTACCAGTCTCGGCAAATGACTCCAAAGCATACTTGACCACACTGTGAGAACACCTTATGTCTTTCCCTATTTGTCTCAGAGACCATCCAGCATCATGAAGTGCTTTAATGTGGACGCTTTCATTTTCAGTGAGCTCTCCATGTTTTACCCTTTTGAACAGGAATGAGGAATTTCAAACTGAATTCAATTTTTTTATACCCAAATTTGAGCCGGCTCACTGGGCTTCTCTGAGAAGTCAGAAATTAATCAAGCATAACATTCAACCACTACAACAATTTTTTCTGTTCAGGAATGCAAGTAAATAACTATAATTTGACATATTAATCAAGAAATACTAATGTGCTTTACTATTTTCTCAGTTTTTTTGTAAATCAGTAAATTTGAAAATTCATGGATAACAATAGCAATTATATTTAACATTAAAAATATCATTTGGGTTAAAGAGCTTCTTCATGTTGGTGTATTAACCATTGCAGAAACATAGAAAATGATTTTGGTTATTACCAATGCTGTTAATTTAGGGAAGCTGTGGCATAAACCTTACTTTGGTTAAGGTTAGGGTGGTCTACTAAATTTGTTAAGCACTGTATATTGGATTTGGGTTTCCTGGGGTGTTTGATGATTATCCAATGAAATGGTGAAAATAAAAGATTAAAAACCACAATTTAAACTGTGGATGTAAGAGGATAGTTTTAACCTTGGATGCATGGATCATAACACTCAAAGCAAAGCCTTCACCAGGTGTTAGGGATCATGCTTAAAAGAGCTAACAGTCCATGGATGCCCCCCGATGTCCTGTCAAATTTGACAGACTCTTTCTCCTTCTCGTGTGGCTATATGATACCCACTGATATCACTGCAGCTGTCCTAAGGCTCTTTCTCCTCATGTGTGTCCTCCCTCTCTACATCTCCTCTTTTCTTGTTTGTTTTATTGCTCTGCCTCCTCTCTCTCGGTCTTCTTTTTTTTTTTTGACTGAATCATCAGTGATCCCACCAAGATGATAAAGTGTTCTGCTCTTCTCTCCTGGCTCCAAGTTAAAACTGGAGCATAAATAAAGTTTCTTGAAAGAAGCCCTGGGGGGATAGATAAAAGCTGCCAAAACAAGTAGAATTATTGCTGAGGTTTGGCTATCATGACAATGGCCCCCCTGACCTCTTGTATTAGGAGTGTAGCTATAAGATAGCTCACTCAACCCCATCACATTTATTATTTATCTACTCGGAAAGAGACTCCTCTCTCTCTCTTCTTGTATAAGCCTCTTCTTGCTCATTCACTTTCATCAGACAAATCTTCCTCACCCAGACTCTCTTCTTCATATAGAACTTCACCTCTGCAAAGCTCAGTCATTTTTTTGACTGAAATCCTAAGTGGGACAGTTCCTAAAGTTACTGTCTAGTTTTCAACTTTTTTAGTGTTGAATTAAGACGACCCGTCCACCCATTTGTCAATATAAAATAAATGAGTGTGTTTTGTGCACCAGTGGAGCAGAGTGGCACTGGTCAACAGCAGCAGAAACAGTGCATTCCATCATCTGATGGCACTCCCACTTATGTTTCTGTTTGTTTTCCTGTCAAATCAAACAAATGCTGTAGTTACAATGAAATGTTTGCCAGCCATCTGTGCAGTTCTTTTGTCTTCTCTCCCTGGGGCCAGAGCTTATCTTGCACAATGGTTTTACATTCTTTAAATGATACTTAAAAACAGTGTTGAAGCGCCTGAGTTTAGGGCTCAGATTTGGACTCAAGATAACCAGATCCTTTCCATCTAAGAGAAGATGGAGAGGACTTGAAGTTATTGAGGGAATAACAATGTGTTTTTTGTTTTGTCAGGTTGTGGTATGAGATCCTAATAATTTATTTATTCAGTTTTGAGCAAAGGCTCACACATTCACAGCTTATTCACATGCTGTCTTGTCATGCTGTTGTTGTGATGCAGGAATTGCATTTATATCAATATGTATTAGCCAGTGTCATGAAATTTAGAATCCTGAATAAAGAGTGGATGGGTTGCAGATATTTTGAGTTTGATGGACAATCACAGTGATCCAACCGCAACAGAAACCATCTGTGGGTCTCTACAGTAACGGAGGCACAATATGCATTTTAGCACAGTGCTATATCGTTAATCATTTTTTAAGTTTGTTTTCTACACATCCAAAAGTTCCCACACAGTCACTCCAGACTCATACCATGAAAAAGTGATCTTAATACATCCTGAACTCTATCAGAGCTGTATTCAAAACTTTACTCTAGATGCTGTTTCTTTAAGGGTTTTTTATGGGCTCACTGGTGGGTCTCCTCTCTCCTTCCAAGTGTTAACAGTTAAGAATAGTTTTTAGTTTTGCTGCTTAAATGTTCCACAATATTTGCTACAATAACATTAATACACACAATGAATAACTTGGAATTGCTGTAAACAGCTTCTTGACATTTCTACATCAATACAATAAAATAATTATTAAAAAATCAACTGGAAAACTTGAACTTATCAACATAATGTATAGAAGCAAATCAATCCTTTTCAGTTATCTTAAACCAAGGTACAGTATAAACATGGAGACAGACTCACCCTTGAGGACTCAGACTCAGACACTTTGGCCTGGTCCACATTTAGGTGAGGGTTTTTCTTGGTAGAGGTTTATCTGTGTGCTTTGACCTTTCATAAACACAAAAATGGCGTTCTAGGTCACTGAAAACGCACCTTTTTGAAAACTCCTTCCAGGGTGAACATTTTTAGAAACGCTGCCTACAGCGTCTTCATCTAGACAAGGAAAACAGAGATTTGGGCTCGATTCAGACCCAGTTTGTTTTTGATGGGACAGCTTTGAAAATGAAATGGTCATTGCAGAGGATGGTGGGAAAATTTCCACACATCAAAGACATCATTGCCATCTGTAAGTGAGCTATACTTGACTCAATTCAGACTGTGGATTTGGTGAATCTGACTACAACACTGGCTTAAAGTTTGAATAAACAACAGGTTGAGTGGGGTGTGATCACAATACCAGGAGTGTAAATGCCTTAGGGCATGAACACACATGAATGGTCACACAAACTTAATGAATGCGTGCACAATCTTGGAGAATCACACACCAATGCACATGGCATATTTTTCCAAGAAGTCCAGATCTATGCATGTGTATGTGTCTGTGTGCAGTACCTTCCTGTCCCATTGATCCGTGTCCAGAAATGTGGGTATTCTCTAATTTTCTGCTTAATTGGTGCATACAGAATGAGAATCAACATTCTATCTTTCTAAAATAGATTCACAAAGGTGGAGTGAGAAACTATGAGACTGACATAGAGACGAAGAGAAGAATATGGAGAAGAGTCAAGATGTAAAAGAAAAAAGCATGTTTCTTCCAAAGACAAGAAATTAAAGCTTCAAAAGGCAGAATAAAAAGAAATGAGAATGTCCTGGGGAAGTCTAGGTTTGGATTAACGTGCTTGGTCCGCAGGCTGCGGAGCTTCAGACTGTAGGGCTGACAGAGTGCAACACAAACAGCCTGTTCCGTTCAGCTCACTTCATCCATATCAGATAGACTGCACTCTGCAAGGCCAAACAGCATGGCAACAACACAATGTGTTACAGCAAATGATCTGTGACATTGACAGGAGGAAGGGGGAGAGAGGGGCTTGTAGCATGAATCAGCTTTCACTGCCGATGAGTTTAGATAAAGGCTGCTCATGCACATGCACGCATACATGTTGGGGGGACAATGCAGGACTGAAGACCAAGGAGCAATGGCTAACCTTACCATCTGATACTGATAGTTCTGCCACTGGATTAATCTACAACTACAGCAGACATGTCTTAACAATGATACACATGTAGTATTACACCCATATTCATGCTTGTAGATGCCACTTCTTTGTCTGCAAAATGCCACACACAAATGAGCCCAAATACATTGTTATTAGTGACATAAAGGCCAAACGTGCAATATACACACAAGCAGACAAAACAGACTCTCCCATCTTGACAGTGCTGACATTTGGACGGCCTGCTGTTATACCTAATCATTCAAAATTAAGTCACAAAATCCATCCCTGGCTTCACCTCTCATGCCCTTCCTTCCTCCCTCATCCCCACTACCTAAATGTCAGCATTTCAATTGGGCTCATTAATACCTTCCTTTTTAGGTGTCTCTGTGTGTTAGCAGACCTGAGTGCTGTGTTGGGATGATGTGGGAGGGAAAAGGATGAGTATGCTGTGGCCTGTTCACTTTTTTGCTTTAATATCATCCCTGCTTTTCTGATCAATCATTTTTTTCATCCTCTTCCTCTATTTTTCTCTGTTTCTAATCCAATTCATCACTGCAGGATGTGAGTGTGAGGCAGCTGCTTTGAATCATCCAGGGGCCTCTCTTTTGACATGGCCTGGCCTGACCCAGTCTGGCCTACTCAGGGTCAAACAACATCCATCATAATAGCATCCCAGGCTACATTTTGCTCCTAGTTGTATGAATTCTTGTAGAAAAACCTACCGCTGTTCTTATATGAGGATGTATGGATAATTTCACATAGAGGCAGGCAGGAGGGAAGGAGAAGTCTGGCAAAGTCGATGTGAAATCAAAGATCCACACAGACTGTGAGGATCTGAGGATTTCTTGAGGTGTGTGCTCAAGCCAATGAGGCAAGAATAAGGGATTACACAGTAAGTAAATCAGATCTATGGGAATGCACAATACATCCTTGAAACACAGCCAGAGACAGCCACGTTATCAGGGAATTGGGAAAAAAGAGAGCATTAGAACCTATACCCTTTGAGCCAAATCAGCTGTGACAATCAAAGATACTGTACCATGAATTCAAATTAAGTTAGGAAACAGTAATGGAAATGTGGGCAATTATTTAAGAATAAACAGTAAGACCATGATTCTAATTGAAGATGATGGCAAAAGTATTATGGTATATCTACAGAATCAATGGGGAGTCTTATCATTAAAGCTGAACCAAGAGAAGCAAAAATCAATATCTATAATACATATCATAACAGTATCAGCCCTCCTTTACTCACTACTTCCTCAGGGTTTCAACTTAGTGCAGCCATGATATGCAGCCCTGGTAGGTTTAGGTCTTATTCTTTAAGTACTGTGACCCAAAGAAAGTCTTTTATTTTGTAGGGAACTTCTCCTTAAATTGTAGTTTTGCATTGCAATTTGAACTTTGACATTGCAATTTAACCATGCAAGGACAGAAAAACATGCATGCAATATGTTTGAGCATCTGAGTGTAACATTAAACAGGCTTAAGGATGTATTGAGGGACACCGAGTCATTGCTCAGTGGTATGTTTGAAAAGGACGTATCTGATATCTGCTATAGGCAGTTTAATTCTAGAGTACATAGTTTTAATACTGTATTCCTTGGCATCATTTTTCATCAAATTGACATTGACAAGTGATCCTGGAGAAAGAGTTGTGGGGCTGCCCAAACATGTTCCCACAAATGTCATGGTTTGGGGACTTAAACAATTGTTTTTAAACAACATTACTACGTCAGCAAATGTAGATAAATTAGCTTCAACAACATGATCTTAGTAAAAAAAAAAATAGCCTAAGCTAATTCGGCTACGAAGATTAAGTAGATATGTGGCTTACATGGCTGTTTTGTGAGCTTAGCTTTAACTCTGTTAGCTTTAGCTAAAGCTAACATAGCTAAGCTAGCTATGTAACTGACATTTCAACATAAGCCAAGTAGCTAAGTTAGCTTTTGCAGCATGAGCTTAGCAAACATAACTAAAGCTAACAGCTATGTATATAACGTAGATACGTAGCTTACAAAGCTGCTTTGGGAGCTTAGCTTTAGCTATGTTAGCTATGTTGTCTACGTAGCTTACGCAGGTAACAGAGCTACATAAGCCAGGTTTGCATTTAGGGATGGGAACAATTAATCGAAGATCGATTAATTGGTCATTAAGAATTTGGTCGATCACGGGGAATTTAGTCGATCTGATGTTGGCATTTAATAAAACGACTAAACACGTCTTACTCTGCACTGCACAGCAATATCTATTGTCATGACATTGTGAGTGGGTTTTAACAAAAGCAATGAGACATCTTACCCATCAGGGGGCGATTTAACTTAAGGAGAGAGGGAGAGGGCAAACAGAAGAAGTACTCGAGCAGTGTAATGCATTATCTCAATTTGCCTAAACACAAAATAGAGAGAGTGAAGCGAAGCGTGGTGTGGGACTATTTCAGTTTAGAGAATCATTGAGAAACACACTCATTAGTTACCAGTTTTTGTTATATAGGGAAATGTTATATATATCTGAGTTTCCGTTAGCCAGCATTGGCCAGTAAAAAGGGCAGAAGTCCGGCAGATAAAAATATAACCGGTCAAAATGTCTGGCAGAAAACATGCAAATGACCAGATAAGTAAATACTGAATGCTTGCAGATTATATTTTGTGTAACCTAGAAGATATGTTGTGAGAATGCATTAATATAAACTAAAAATGGCCTGATCTTACTACATCTACTGTCCTGCGGTGCTGGGGTTGTTTATCTCCTCAGACGACAAGCACATGGTTGATTATGTATGCACGATGACATAAAACCCAAACCTTCTCTCTAAGCATGCGCAGTACCGCTGGGACTGTGCTGGAAAAGTTTGACCAGAGCGTTCTCATAAAGCAGAATTCTAATCTAAGTGAGGTTTTCCTAGTTAACCAAGGGCTTAATATCATCAGCGGTATGGAGGGATTTTATGTCATCGCTGCAAGTGATGAAGAGGCTGAAACAAAGGGAACTGTATAGCTGAGTGTCTGAAACACCGATGCAGCAGCAGAGAGAGAGAGGCCTACACCGAGAAGAATAGTGGACTTTGATAAACTACCTATGACCAATTCTCAGATAAAGTTGGATTGTAGTCAACACAGAATCACATCGTGCAGAACGGCATGGACCGCTTGGAGCTGATAACAAAGGCTCTGTCTCTCTTCAACGTAGCTGGTTGTTAATGCTGGCTAATTAGCAGAAGTAGTCTACAATATGACGTTAATGAGAGGAGGACTGGACCGGACTATCTGCTGTGGAGCTTTTGTCTTTTTGAGACTAGTCCAAATAAACCAGGATGGTTGGATTTACAGATTTAGCAGAGGTTACAGTTAACTATATCATCATGAGGACTGAAATTAGAAGCTGACGGTAAGACTCATTTTTCATTTGAAATGTAGAGTTCTAACGCAGTGTCCAGTTGACAGAGCACTTTTTTCTGTGTTTGGATGCTTCGTTGTTGTCACTGGAGGATGGTATTTGGCTGTTGTAACCTGCTAAGTTATGATGGCATTGGCGGCCGATGTGCTAACGGTGGTTATGTGAAGCTAACTGTTGTTGTTTATGAGTTTAATGTGGGCGTATATTGTGTAACTGACTGCGTGTGTAAGGAAAAGCTTGCAGCTTTCATTTTGATACTTTAAACCACTTACACAAAGAAAAATAAGAGAAAGTCTGTGTGCAGCCATTACTAGGGTTTTAAGCATGTGTACGTGTCTACCAGTTTGTAATAACAGGGTAATAATTACTCAGGTTTACTGTTGGCTTGGTTTCTACTGTCTCGGTTTTGGGTCAGGTCTGGAAATAAAAATGTGTCCTCAGTCCCGTTTAGCGCAGACTTGTATGTATCTGTGTACCATAGAATATCAGATTTATGCGTTTTGCTGCTGTTAATGCAGCAAAACAATATTAAAGCAAATGTCCGATAGTTGTTCTAAATGGTCGGAATTCTTGAGGACTGCCGGTCATTTTGACAGAGGGAAAAAAAAGTCTAGTGGAAACACTTTGTTATACATACGCCCATGTATGTATGTTTTCATACATACATAACGATTAATCAGTTAATTGATCATTAACATTAACGATGCTGGAGTTGGCAGGTTTCTTCCAAACGCCCATCCCTATTTGCATTGTTAAAATGTTTTCATGGAGAACAAGCTTTTTCCTTGAAGCAGACTGTTTACTTTGTTTAAAAGTTTTGTAATGAGTTTTTGCTGGCCAGGTTCTTAACTTTCAACTTTTGGTATCCTAACCGCTACCTTAACCCTTACCCAAACCCTACACAGACATTTGATCCAAATTTACTTTTAAAGTTTAAGCAGTGTGTTCCTGTTCTGAGATATGGCATCTCAGATGGACAGTCTGTGAGAGAGGCCATCAGAGATGTCTGCAGCCAGACCCCCCTCAAAAAAGTAACGTCCTTTTGCTGCCCAAACAGCTAGAAGAACATGTTACTTATTGGATGTGGGCATATAATGCTTTTTAGACGCCGGTGCTAAATAAATACCCTTGGCAAATGCTCCACAGTCTTTGTAGGGCAGATTTTCAATTTCAACAAAAAGATCTTTAAATATCAATGTAAACATCCTTTGAATAATTTTATGAAGAGTGAAACAGCATTTTCCATAGAGTTTCATTTACTGAATGGGCTAATGCTACAATAGCAGAATGCTAAAACTGAAAACGTGACCCTGAACATGACTTTCGACTTAATGAGATGTTGAAAACGGAGAGCATTCTCATTCATTTTTTGATGTGTTTATTATGCCACTTTAATGACAAACTTAATAAAGAGGTATTTGTGTGGACAGATTTTGTATGCTCTATGATCACTGTGTGTGAACTGAGAGATACGTCTTCTTTCATCAGTCTCTTCTTCAGAGTTTCTCTGTTTGTAAATGCCCTTGAGGTGAATATCCTCATTTAAAAGTCTCAGGCATTTGTCTTACATAGGCTATTTTGAATTTACACGTTTTTCTTACTTTTACTGCTCCTAGATACACACTGAATGTAATTATTGTCCAAAAAGCATACCAGCTTAATGTCAACACTATTCCTTCTGCTGTCCACTGTGAGTCCACCATGGTCCAATACAATGCTGTGCACAGTTTTTACTAATGCTGAATTCACAGAAAAAGAGCTCCATCTTGTTAAACTTTCTATAAAATTTCAATCAAGTGTCTCACATAGAGGTTTTTGTGCCAACAACACTTTTAATTGATGTTTTTGAAATAATTGGGCACTGAATGTCCTCCGTTTTCAACAGCTGCTTATCCCTGGACTGTTTCCAACACCACTCCAAAACTAAGAGTGTTCAGTTGCTATTAAAACCACTTTGGCCTGATCACAGGAGGCTTTTAAGGTAAGCAAAACCTTGTTTCTGCAGAAGAAAAAAACATCTACAACATTCAAATCTGAATTTACTTGGGGAAGACTTTGATTAAATTTCCCCAATAGGAGAAAAAAAATAGCTTTTTGTGAACTTTAAGTCCAGTACCAGGCATGGTGTACCTCAAGATTCTATCCTTATACCAATCCTGTTTTTAGAAATACTCCCATCAGGCAGCATTATTATACATGACACAGTTTTTAATGTATGTTACACTGATGATACACCATTGTACATTTTTGTTAAGCCCACTGACCATTATGCTGACTTCCTTACAGGATAGCAAAGTAAATGTTAATAGAAAAGTTGATTTGATACACTTTTGTCCAAAAATGCTTTTTTTGGCTTCATACTTATTGATCAATTAGCAAATTATTATTGAATGGTACTTAAAACTGTAGATGAGCCAGACTTAGCTCAACATTCAGCTTTAAAACCAAAGTAAACAGATCTGACTCTGACACATTGTTCAGGTTTTAGCCTTAAGGGCTAAATTTAAGGTTCTTTTAATTACCCAGAGGACACTAGGTGGTCTGTCTCCTTAGTAAATCATGCATCTTTCATCCTGGTGTGACCCAGCTCACACTTTTGAATGCTCTGACAGAGACCTTTTTGATCTGTTTCAGGTTCTTGGCTAAAGACTAAAGGGGACAGAGCTATTAGACAAAGAGCCCTGGGCTATTAAACTACAGTCCTGAGGGAATACTGCAGGTTGAGTCAGTGGCTGCTTTTAAATCTTACCTTAAAATAAACTTTGATTGTTGAGCTTTCCTTGATTTCAAAAGTGTTGTAGTTTGTAATATGTCATTGACCTTTTAGAATGTGTGTTGATTAATAAATTGATTGTTTTAAGTGTTTTTGTGTTTGATACCATCATGTCTGTTGTTCTTTGCTTGTCAGTGCTATGTCAAGCCGTTTGTACACAGAGATACTGCTATATCAATAGTTGCTTAGCATCTTTTTTTGCCCCCCTAAGTGTGGACTGTAGCCCTCTGGTAGGCCTCAAAACCACTGCAGGTGTGCAGCAAGAGGCCAAATAGGTCAAATAAAAACTATAGATATAGTTTTAAAATTGAAATCACATTCCATCACAAACTACTGGATTGCATGCTCATACAGGTGCATCTCAAAAAATTACACCTGAGCAGTGCCACAGGCTGATCACCTCCATGCCAAGCCGCATTGGTGCAGTAATTCATGCAAAAGGAGGCCCAACCAAGTATTGAAGGCATAGAAATCAACATACTTTTCAGAAGCCTGACATTTCTGTTTAAAACATCCTTTTTAATTGATCCTATGTAATATTCTAATTTTTTTGAAACACTGAATTTTGGGTTTTCTTATCTGTAAGTCATAATCATCAACATTTAAGAAATAAAGGCCTGAAATATTTCACTCTTTGTTTAACAAGTCTATATAATATATGGGTTTTACTTTCAGAAAAAAATGACAAAAAATATCAAACTTTTTCATGATATTCTAATTTTTTGAGATGCACCTGTATTTTTGAGAAATGTCCCAGTACTAACAAAACAAAGCCATAAAAATTAACTTACCACTGACAATTTGTTTTTTCTAATTTACCAAACTGCTGTTATTTTTTAATTGGTGTTAAAGTAACTGGTGACCCTCAGTTAAACTGACCTCTACTCTTCTTGCTTCCTGGTTGTTAAAATTCATCAGTGCCTTCAGAGATATCAATGTTTGACAAAGAGTTTACAAAGTCACAAAGTAAAGAAATGTATTTAAAAAAGAAAATATAGATGACTTTGTAGATGCCTGATAAAACAATACAAACACTGGTGGCTTGTAATTACCTCTGCCAAGGAGGTTATGTGATCTGCTGGGTTTGTTAGTTTTTTAGTTTGTTGTTTGTTAGCAACATAACTCAAAAAGTTATGGATGGATTTTGATGAAATTTTCAGGACACGTCAGAAATGGCATAAGGAAGAACTGATGATTCGATTTTGGGAGTGATCAGGGTCACCGTCTGGATCCAGGAATTTTTTTAATGATTCTTTACTATTGGGAGATAGGGCTGGGCTGCCTTGGTGGAGGTCTGCGCTCTTTTCTAGTTTGTACTTGTGACTCTACAAATCCTCTCCTAGAAACTTAAATGTCTCTGAAGGTACTGTCTAACAACTATAACTGGTAGAAAGAGGCTAAGCAGGATGTTAAGGGTTATTTTGATTGTAAGGGTTCTGAAAAGGCAAGCCCGCCTTTCTTATGGAATGTCACCAGTTAATTCAGCACCACCTAAACTGTGACACCACAACATATCTTTATCTCTTTAACGTGTCGGGATTGCACTGTGAGGTAATTTTCAAATTGAATCTCTCTATTTATGAAATGATAATAGAGATGTAAATACATTGCAACTCATGTTGGTTGGTTGGTTGGTTGGTTGGTTGGTTGGTTGGATGGATGGATGGATGGATGGATGGATGGATGGATGGATGGATGGATGTTTGGATAGATGCATGGATAAATGTATGTTTCGATGGATAAATGTATGTTTGGGTTGATGGATGGATAGATTGATGGAAAGGTGAGTTGACTTTACTGATCCCAAACTTGGAAACTGTGGTGTTACAAAAGCTAGTTATCAATAGGTAAAGCTGCAAGAGAATAAAAACACTGTACATAAGCATGAAAAACTATTTAGTAAAAAGTGCAAATATATTTACAAGCAGTAAGTTATCTAACAATACTAATAAAATGTCTGCTGCTGTAGCCCATCTGCTTCAAGGTTCCACGTGTTATGTATTCAGAGATGGTATTCTGTGTGCCATAGTTGTAACAAGTGGTTATTTAAGTTACTGTTGCCTTTCCATCATCTCAAACCAGTCTGCCTATTCTCCTCTGACCTCTGACATCAACAAGGCATTTTTGTCCACACAGCTGCCACTCACTGGATATTTTCCCGTTTTACACCATTCTCTGTAAACCCTAGAGATGTTTTGAGTGAAAATCCATTAGATCAGCATTTTCTGAAATACTCAGACCAGCCCGTCTGGCACCAACAACCATGCCTCATTCATAGTAACTTAAATCCCCTTTCTTCCTCATTCTGATGCTCAGTTTGAACTTGCAAAAGACACAGATTATAGTAGCTACTATAACAGGCTGCCACTTTGCACAGCGCTGGAAATGTTGTGGTTGTGTAAGGGCTTTGGTGGGCCCATGAAATTTTCAGGTTTCAAACTGGGCCTCAGCATTCCAAGATTTGGGATAGAACTTTATTTCAGTTTCTTTACTCTGTTTTCATCTCAGCCAGGGGCTCTCAAACTTTTGAGCCAATGACCCCCCTAAATAAAGGTGCCAGAATTTGGGACCCCCACTGTACCTGAAGATAGCTGATGCATAGTTGAGCACAGTTGTGCAAAGCAGGAAAACAAGTAAGGTTAGATGGAAATTTTAAGAATTGGTATTTTCAAAACAAAAGGAGTTATTATGCTGTGATGACTGCTGTTGTGTTTCTCTATATGACCTTATTTAGTGTATGTTGTTAATGTCATGGACCATGGACTCATAACATGACCTAATAGTAATAAATCTGTAGTATATCAGCATAAATTTGGTAAGTCATGAAACCTTTTGAGACTGTAAAATTAAATAAGCTTCTTTCTGCCTGTCCCCTCCAAATCATTACTTTTGTGCAACTGCTTTAAAACCTCCCCTTCTCTCAAAAGTTAGTTATTATTCAAAGTCTGTATTCTTTCAGAAGCTTCAACTAATTACTTGCTTTTTAGCCCCACTGCCTGCTTGCAAGAAAAAAAAAGATGAATACGGAGCAAGCCCAGCCTAATGTCTGGTATTTATCAGTGCCAATTAACCAGGCCAATTTGTAGCCCACTGAAATGGACAAATAACAGCAACTTTGATCCTGAATAATTATCTGATCAATGAAAAACTTTAAAAAGACAAACTGTAGTTTCATCTGTCTCCTCATCAGTGAACTCTTTCATTTCATGCTTTGAATTGCCTTCCTAAAAACTTTATAATTTGCAATGTTCTGCCCTAAATAGCCACGAAAGTGAAATTACAACATTAATGGAGATGCTTTGAGTGGAGTTTGAACTTAGCACATCAGAGCCAGGGTACTGAACTGGTAAAGATTACATCTTTCTGTGCATTTGTCTCATGAATATATAAACGCATACTGTTGCATATAATCTTTTGTACAATTAGGAGTAGAGTTGTGAGTGTAGTGTGTGGTGTGCGTCAGTGTATACAGCTACTAAGCAGCTGCCTTTGATCGCTAGCAACGACACTAATCAGGCACCTTTGTGGAAGCAGTAAACAGACGGCAGCGGAAAAGAAAAGATAAGAGGAACTTAAACATACTACTGGTACCAGTTTCACTCACAATCCGGGGCTTGACAGCATAGTTGTCATGGAAATCACAGCAGGCGAGCTGTTTCTGTGTTTGTTTATGAGTGAGAATCTGTGTGCTCTGCAAAGGAGGGCTGAGTAAGCAGTGCAAGATGGATACAGTCATTTTTATGTGTGTGGTTTTGTGTTGGTGTGGCAGCCAGTGGGACCTAGTTCGATGGGAGTTGTGCTGATTAGTTAAGGGACCATGAGGACAGAAGGGGAACAACACCAACTTCTTTCCTTACTTCTCCCCCTCCTCCCTGTCATCTCTGACTTTTTTCAAACAGTGCACCACTTCTCTTCCACTTCTTGGACTTCCTTTTCCATTTCTGGTTCCACACCAGCGTGATGAGGTCAGTCCAGGGCACTGTCATGTCTCTGGTGAGGCACCGGGGCAGCAGAATGCTGCCACAAGTGCCAGCGATGCGTATGGGTGGTACAGACCAAGCCAACATCATGACTGTGTCATAGCTTTCAGAGAAAAGAACAGTGTTGCTCCGATTAGGAGGAAAAATGTGACGAATTAAAGACTGAGAGTGCCTGTGCTTGAATGTTTATTTTATGCCTTTCATATTTGTGTCAGTATGGATGAGGATATAAAAAAAAGAAGACCAATCAAAGTTAAATAAGACATTTGGATAAAAAAAAAGTCTGCATATTTCCAGTTAGTTGCCTGGAGGAGAGCTGAGAGAAAGTGGCACTTCATCTGAAACGAGACTTGCTCTTAATCTTTTACAAGATTAATTAACTGATCTCTTGGATGCACACTCCCTTAAGAGCACACATGTATGCCCGCCTCTGTATGCGTCTGTGCGTTTTGTCAGAGCCTGCCAAATGTCAGGAGTGAACCCAATTAGTTAAAGACTTGGGCCCACACCTGTCTACCTGAGCTGACAATGGCCCACGGCTGCTTGCATACATTTACACATTAATTAACCAGTTCAGGCCATTAATTAGCCAGTCAGGAAATGGAGTGACTTGTCAGTCTGTGATAGGTTGAACCAAGAGGCGGGATGAAAGAGCCACATATAAATAGAAATATGTGCAAAATATTTATCTAACCCCTGAGAAACAGCCTTAGCTAAGTAAGGCTGATAAACTTATATATATATATATATATATAAATAATGGTTCAAACATTAACACCAGAAATATTCAGAGGCACCCAATATTGGGTCACATCTTCTTTACAAACGTGAAAAATTTTAAGCAAACTCCCACACAATGCCTAAATTGCACAAGAATGCTGGAAATTTGGAGTAGAAAAATGTCACTGATGGTAATGAGAAATGTCTTTTTCATATGTAATGATGCCACCAGGATGGAGATAATCAGCGTACATAGGCTTGTGCAGTTTTTATCAACACTGTCATGACCTGAAGCTTGTATGTATGGAGCCCGGGCCCAAGGCTGCTCATAAGGGAAGAAAAAGTGAAAAGACTCTCTAGGGCCCAGCTATATAATGGGGTCCATGGAGGTTGGCAAGATCAATAACGATCAATAAGTTGTGGTACTTTAAAAAAAAGACAAGAAAAAGGAGGTGCATTTGACCCCAATAATGACCTGTTAGCACAGCCACCCATAATGGAGTTAAAGGGATACTTCAACATTTTGGCAAATTCACCGATTGCCATAATTCCTATAGTTTTAGTAAAAGGTTGTTACCTTCAGTTGTTGGTGCAAGCTATTTTTAGATCGGCGCTGCTGAGTTCAGACCTGCTGTGCCAACTCAATGTAAGCAGACGGTATTCTGGCTTTCCCTCATCAAACTCATCAAATACACAATCCAACAACTCCAAAACGCTCTCGTGGACAAGTTGTGACCTGTACATTCAAGGACGTCAAGTTCTCAAATGTATATCAAACTAAAAAACTCACTAAATATCCCACATATCTGCATTTTGAGTACATTTCAGCTCATAAACTCACCAGGAGACTGCCATGTTTTCATCCGCGTCACGGAGTATGACGTCACGTTTCCACAGCACTCCTCTCCCTTACTGAGCAGTAACCGTTTTTCAGATGTTTTTTTCTGCTTGAAGCTGTTGCTGACAAGAGTTTGCTGCGTGTTGGTTTAGTCTCCCCACTGTCAAAGTTCTGTCATTCCTACAAAGTTTTACCTCAATAAACCTCTGTCAAATGACTACATTGAGCATATAGTGGAAGCATGCCGGGAGCTTTTCAAAATAAAAGTATTATGTACATAGAACGGAGTTTCTCCAAAGAAATGCTAAAGCAGACTTTTACTTTGAAAGGTGCAAACTGGAAGTCCATTCGTATTGTGTTTATTTTTACCTGGACCATGAGGAAACAGAGAGCCTCATAAAGAAGAGAAGTTCGGGGAACAACTTTATTAAACAGATGCATTTTAGCTCGTGGCCTTCAACTGGTTCATCAAGAAACAGATTTCAAACATTTTCTACCTGTGTGGACGTACATAGTTGCTACAACAAGGTAAATGTGGCTCTGCATTTATCATTTTCCTGTCTAGATAGACAGATAACTGCTCGTGGTGAAAATATAATATAGAAGAGACCTCTAATTTTAGAATTCTCCGTGCATGAGACGTGCTGCATTTCTGAGATGCAGCCCTAACACTGGCTGCCAGTCTGAAACAGGTTACTGCATAGGATCACCGTGGAACTGTGACGTCACGGCGTCAGGGAGGATCAAACGGGACCAAAACATGGCGGTTTCCTGGTGAATTTATAAACTCAAATGACTCAAAATGCAGATATCTTGTGAGTTTTTTAGTTCAATATGTATATGAGAGATACAAATATCTATCAAACAAGATGAACTTGTCTGATCATGCAGGGTTCCTTTTAACAAAATCCATGTTGTCTTCTGCCATAATTTCACCGGCCTCTTGTTGCTGCTTGCTTACATCACGACTCCGCCGCACCAGAAAGTACTGCCCCTCAATGCTGATTGGTCCTGTCACTTTCTAAACGGGCCCAAATGGTTCAGACGGAAGCTTTGCAAGATGAATTGGCCAGTGAGAAACAGGGAAACGGAGCGTATCCATCTGCTTTGCAAGGTTAAAGAATTGGTCAAAATGTTTGTTAAAAAGTTGTAAACATGGGCCGAAACTGTGAGGAAAGCGGCCTAAAAGTGTCATAAATAAGTAATTTGAACATCAGAACCCAATAATAGTTTGACATTCTTTTTAGCTCCAAAATGAGGTGACTACTAGCCAGACTGCTAGCACCATTGCTACAGATCCAACACAAATGAACTAATATCATCAATAAGTCATAACTTGGGCAGGTCATTTGCTGGGTTCTGCAGGGGTCCAGCAACTTCTGTGTGCTGACCTGCCTGTTAGTCAACCTTTTTTAGTCAGCTTCAAAGTTGATCTGAGCCTGGCTTTGGAGGAGAATTCCATATTTGGGGATAGCATTAATGTCACTAATATATGTATTGTAGAGATGCCTATATTTACAAATTATTTAGCAGATACTGATATTGATACCAATATTTAAATGTTGTTCAGACTTTAAAACTCATGATTTAAAGTTTTAGGCTAAACAAATAAACTAATATCAGTAACATAAAAATAGTCTAAAGTTTAAGGAAAGGGGATGAACAAAGAATAAGACTTTAGATAACTTATGTCCGATGGTCCTTCCTAAAATTCCACTAACTTATTTGTTCGATTAGTTGATACACCCATAACATAGTGCACCTCTAATGCACTGATACTATTGAATCAGATCAGGGGGGCCCTTTAAGTGAGTCTATGACGGGCCCAGTAATCTCTGAGGGGAAGCCTGCCTAGGCTTGTTAAAGTTGGCGATGCTGTTTGGGCAGTGATGGAGATGTGGTAGGGTGAGTAAGGTAAAGAATGTGTCTGTGTTGGTATGACAGATGGTAGGAGCAAACGTTGAGCAGGATGGCTCTGGATTGAATTCACTTTCCTCCTCCTGGAGGTGTCATGGGACTAATTAGACAAACACCTGAAAAAAGAGGTCCACACTTGACAACACCAGTGATGTCCTGGCTCTTGATGCCAATCCGTTTCCATAGTTGAGATAGAGGAGGTGTCATTGACATTTTCACTACCTTGCATTTATGGGGCCTGGGTAAGTTAAAGGTGGCAATACAGTGGCAACTAAGGGCCATGCGGTAGGTTAGGTAACTTATCAGTCACACATAGAGGCATAATTGAGACTGGGGGACTCTCCATTGAGCACAAATCTTTTCATTAAGGCAGAAGTCCCCTGTGTTTATTTCAGACTCCTGCTGTGTAAAGATGAAACCAAAATAGCCCTGTGATTGTTGCTGGGAATTTTGAGCCAGCACAGCTTGGATTAGCTGGAAGAGCCCCAATATTAATGCCATGTAGCGCACAAAAACAGTGATTTAACTCGCTGATTAACCATCAAAAGATTCCTCAGGTCAGTACAGTCCATATCAAAAACGATTTTTGTAATGATTTAAAGCAGACACTCAGTTTTGGAAAGGTCAATGACTGTTGTGTTAATTTTAATTACAATTCCCCCTTAACATTTCTCCTCTACTCTGCTGATAAGGTGAACACACTGCTGCAGGGGCCACGTTTGTCAAGAGAGCGGTCAGTCGTGACATTTCATATGTTTTAATAGCAAAACAAAGGAACTTTTCAGAAAGAAGGACTTGAGAACACATTAGAGTTATATTGTCTAGCCATCATGGCAGAACAGGGGTTTGGAATAAAAAATTTAGTGTTGTATCTTGATTTTATGTTATGATTTATGCCCCATTTGTTATCACAGAGGAGTCGGTGTAAATGACCTACATTGCAGAAAAGTCAGTTGAGAAAGCTCTTTGACTCACAGCAGCTTTGGGTTAAAATTTTGACTGTTCTCTAAAAACTGCAGTTCTTTTTGATACTTTCCATCATTAAAATTTAATATTGTATTGTTTTAAAAAGTATCAAAGTAGAAAAAACATTTCACAACTTTATTAGAAACAAACTGAAGAAAAAACATATTTATGAAACACATGTATGTCATACTCCATCAAATCCAGATGCTCTGCCATTCTGAATCAGATTTTTCATTATCAAAAATGTAATAACTCTAAAGTGGTTCTATAAATACACACATTTTTGGAAAGGTCTCCAACAGTTCTGACAAGTGAGACACATTTAAAAACGGTGTAATGAGCATTCATGAAAAGGGGTGAGTGAATCATATAAACAAATATTGATGTCTTTCAGAAAGATTCAAATCGAAAAAAAAAAAACAAGGTATTTTTCAAATTGAAACACCCCCTGGTGATTCATGGGTCATATAAAGTGCAAGCTTGCTAGCTGTTCTCAGTGTTACCATCAGCTTTGGTAACAACACACATTAACTCCACCTTATTTTTCTTTTCAGCAGTGGACCATCTTTCTAAAGCTCAGAAACCGATAATGTCAGATAATGGGGATGTATATGTCAACATACCCATGTTTCACAATGGGATAAGTGGGTCATTTATCCAACCTCTTAGCGTCTTCACAACGCCATTTCTACCCTGTTCTCCTTCCACTTATCTCCCCTCTCTCCGCCCATCAATTTCAAGCACCTTTAAAAATGTAACACTGAGCCTTTAATGTTATGACCTTGGAGAAAAGAAAAGAAAAAATAACCCAAAGCCTCCTTCACATCAAGTATTAGTGTTCTGTTTTTAGAGCTCCTGGGATTAAAGTTTCTCAAGTGATGAGGTAAGGGTTGATGAGTCACGTCTGCGTGCATAAGCAACAGCATCTTTGTGTGTGTTACCTCTCTGTCCTTGAGGACAGCCTGAGTTCTGTAGAGCAGCAGAAGTCGAACGTCGCTGTCTTGCAGGCTGAAGTTACTCTCCAGGATCTGCAGCACGTTGATCCGAGGCCGCACTGGCAGAGAGGCGTCTCCGCAGAATGGATGCAGCCAGGCCAGGAGGTCGTCTGAAGTCACGGCGTTGTCGCTGAGGGAGGAGGGTGAGGAGGACAGCGGGCAGACAAGCCAGGTGAGGCAGAGACAAAGAGACATGGGAGGTGAGTTAAGAGTGTACAAGTTTACCTCAAAGAGCAGTCACAATAAAGTCAAGGATTTTTTGGAGAGGCTGAGAAATAAAAGGACTTGAATGAGTTTTATCATCAGCAATCACAGAAAGATCTTTTAGGCTTGTACAAAATACATTTTATTTGAAGAAAGTTTGCAGTTTCTCCTGAATTTTACAATCTCTTTCAAAACTGATTTACTAATTAAACAACTATTCAAATTAAGGTGGTCAAAAAAACACCTTCAGACAAATTTTTTGTCCAAAGCTCCTGCATGCAAAAGAAAGAGAGCGCTCCCTTAATTGCACAAATAGATTAGCAATGTGCCTGTACAATTCTGACAGTACGCAAGAGTTAGCTTTGAATTTTTGGTAATTAAAACTAAGAGACAATCTAATATTGTGACCTTAGGACTTGTTTTATTTTGCAGTGTTTTAAAAACAAGTATCAGCATCTCTCTTTGTTGTTTTCTTTCTGTTTTTATTGTTACATGCCTCTCTTTTTAATCAAAAACTGATCACAGATTTTGAATGCCCAATGAAAACTACATTACATTTTAGTCTAGTTATAGTTATCTTGATGAAAACGAAACTTAGTTTTTGTCAGTTTTAGTCATCAAAGATCTATTTAGTCTTTGTCAAGGCTGTCGACAAACATTTTTAGTCATAGTTTTAGTCGACAAAATTAACACTGCATTGAATTGCATCTTATTGTGATGTATGTGGCCGTAGATGTGAATGTGAGCGTGTCTGGTTGTCTGTCTCTATGTCAGCCCTGCGACTGACTGGCGACCAGTCCAGGGTGTACCCCGCCTCTCGCCCAATGACAGCTGGGATAGGCTCCATTTTATTTGTCACTAGGGTGTCTTTAAAGGAAGGTTTTGCTTTCAGTTGTCCTTTGAAGTATTCTTGTATCTATGTATTTCACTGTTCCTTGTGTCTGAGCTTGTGTGATTGTATTTTAGAATATCTGGCAGAGATGCAAATCTCCCTCAGGAGACAATAAAGTTGAAGTCGTAGTTGAATATGCAGCTTGTGTCTATAGCTTTTGTGTTTTTGGAATATTTAAATATTATGGATTTCAGCTCCTTGAACATACATCTGAGGTTTATTCCAATTTTTAATACTGAATGTGGTATTATTATCCACTTTAGCTAAAATCAGGGTAAAACATTTCATCAACTTTTCCTGTGTTTGAAAGAACACAATATCCACTGTGAAAATAGTCTATAGATATATTGAAAACAAGTGTTAGCTGCTGTGCTAATCAATACAGCTCAGGGAAATAAACTCAGCTGACACTGCTTTGGGAACCACTCCACAGACACACAGATTAGGAGTCATTTTGTCACTGATGCAGCATTATTCTTCGATTTTTCCAGCTTTATTGTCACAAAAGAGCTGATGAGTGAAATCAGAAGCTATCTAAATGTTGTCATAGGATAAAATCTAGCAGACATGTCAGCAGGTGCTTGTTGTTGTGCTGTTGTACATTTTTCTGCATTTTTTGCTCGGCAGTTATTTATTTTAGGTTTTGAAAAGAGCTGAAAAACATCTCTGACACCAATTTTTAAGATAAGCATGGTACAAAAGCACAATGCTGGATCATCTCTCTTATCAATGAAGATTTCTTTTACATTTGTTTAAGAGGGTTAAGCCAGCTTACCCAGTCTGGACATTGTTGTGCACGGCTGTCACCATGGCCTCCAGGACCCTGAGGGGTTGTGGGTACTTCATAAGGGCGTCTGGGTCTCCACTGAAAAAACAAACCACACCACCACAGTTATCTTTTATAACCCACTAATTAAAGATAGAACTTTTAAATTACCCCAATATAGCAAGACAAAAAAGTAAAAAAAACTAAATCAAAGGCTTTGTGTTGGTTATAAATGAGTCTGGCAGCGATTAAATGTTTGAAGCAAACGCAGCTTTGTTAATAATTATGAAATTATTTAAAGTCCTGGGGACATGAAGCAACAGAACAAAGTATTTAAACCAACGTTGATGTTTCAAGTTTGCAGGATCTGTGAGCTTGTGGAGAAACAAGTCAAGTAAAAGCAGCTACTCTTTTATTGAATTGTTGGGAATGCTATAGGTGTAATAGCACATAACAGCAGGTGAATTTAAAAGGGTAATGAGTGATATTTCTTCAGAACCATGAGAGAATTTCCTGTTGTGGCAGTGGGCTCTGCTGCAGTGTGTTTGCACTGTATGATGCAGAAGGCGGGCCATTTTTCACAGCGACAGAAAGGGGGAAAAAAAGGGTGATTTCCCCTGACTCAACTCCCTTTTGCTCCTGGGCTTGAGTGCGTTCACACACACATAGAACACGCATATTTCCATCGACATACAAATGATGTGGCAAAAAAAAAAGTGGAAAGACGCAGCATTTTCTTTATTGCATTTGTTTTCTCTTCGGAAGACGCATGAACACAGAGCGGTTATGACAGATACAAAAGATGCCCATTAGTGTGAGGCTCAGGTAAGCCTGCTGTGCCAGACCGAAGGCTTCCAGAGAGGCAAAAAACAGGAGCAGGCTCATTCATATCTGCCAAACGCAATGCTTTGAGAAAACGCTGCAACAACAGACGCACACGGGCACACTGACACACAGTCATACATGAATGAATCAAGGGATGTTCATATGCTGAGAGACACGTTCAAGGGAAAAACATCAGGTAGAGTGCACTGCTTTGCACACATGCATGGACATAGAGTGAGATCTGCAGGGGAACAGCTGTATCAGGCTGCATTAATTATAAGTAGATAATGAATCAAAGCGTGTGGATGCAATTAAGTGTGTGTTGGTGCGTGTGTGTTCATCAGGGATAGAGCTTCAGTGCACATGCACATGCATTTTTGTTCTGTGAGCGTGTAAATGCGGGTACCATTTATCTGCACCATGCGCCATTGAGCAGCCATAAAGAAGCTGGAAATGAGGCAGGAATATAATCAAGGCGATTGGCACTCATTTATCAAGCCAATCAGATGGCACGGTGATATGTGGCCATGTCAGTGAAACCTTGATCTTCAGTTTGTCGGTATTAACACACGAGGTCCTTGGGACGTAAAGGACAAATGATAAAAAACAGAAGACGTGACTCAGAAAATTAGCTTTTATGTAAGCCTTTAAAGGCAGCTTTCTTCACGTTGTTGTCTCTTTTTCACTAAAATGTGTTTTTCCTTGGATTCTAAGTTGTAAAAATATCCATGTTTTTCCCATGGCCATTAAAATATAGCACCTCTGTACACATGTCGGGCTGAATCATCGCTCTCTGCATTCAGTGCAAGGAGCAAGAAGACACCAATAAAAAGCTGTGAGTCCAACTCCCACAGGCAGCAACTGTAGATCCAATTCTACACTTCAGGCATTTGTTTTGACAGTGCTTTTCCCCCCAGCAACATGCCGATCCCAAAGTGGACCTATGTATGGGTGTATTTTCAGATAACAACCGAGAGGGATAGGCAGTAGGAGGTTTGTTTGGGTGGCCTTCAATATTTAAGAACAAACATCATAAAGCTCCTTTTAGAGGTGGATAAAGATAGAGCTCTTGATCCAACTTGTCTGAAAAAAAAATACACATGTAGATGATAATGTAGTTTGACAAAGCGTGAATTTAAAGTAGATTAAAATAAGGGACTACAGAAATAAATGTACTTAACTGACAAGTAGATTTTCTTCATTCCTCCGTTAGTGTTTGTGAAACAGAGTAGTATGTTTAGTGCACAGACCACACTATTATTTTCTCAACCCTATCATGATATTATTTACAGGCTTCTGAATGCCTTAGGGCTTACAGAGGGCCAACATGCATGCAACACCAACAACAGAGGCTGGTGTAGAATTTTAAGTGTTCTGACTCCTGTAGTAGAGGATGGTGTGCTTATGAACAATCTTCTCACAGTTATTAAGCACTTTCAATTTATATCCATTAAAATAGAGAGGGTATCTTTGTTGCAATGTAAAATATTTAATTTTGTTAAAAATACCAGTGTGTTTTTATATTGGTATACAACTGTTGTATGCAGAGCTTTATGAAAGAGTGGCAAAGAGACAGCTAATGTTGAAGAAAACTTGTTAAATCTCGACTAGTGTTTACCAAAAGGCATGTGGGAGACTCAGTGGTCAAGTGGAAGAAAGTTGTTTGGGCTGATGAGAAAATGGTGTTTTGTGGCCATCAGACAAGCTGCTATGTTTGGTGGACACCAAATGCTTCACATGACCATACAACACCCCACTGTGAAGCATGGTGGTGGCATCATGCTGTGGAGATGCTTCTTGGCAGTCAGCCCTGGCAGGCTTGTAAGGTAGAGGGTAAAATGAAAAACAATTCACAGGAAACCCCTGGAGGATGATCTTATTCAGTCTGTAAGAGAACAATGACTTGGGAGAAAACGTATGTTCCAGCAAGACCCTCCACCAGAAGCGTACAGTGAAAGCTATTCAGAAATGGTTTAAACACAACAAGGTGAATGTTCTGGAGTGGCCAAGTCAAAGCCCAGCCCTCAATCCAACGGAGAAATTGTGTCTGAACTCAAAAAGGGATTTTCACACACCTGACAGAGCCTCAACAGTTTTGTAAAGAACAATGGAGTAAAAGTACAGTGTCCAGATGTGCAAGCCTTATTGAGACCTATCCACACACTCAGTGCTGTGATCGCCTCCCTAAATTACTCCTCTCCTCTCCCCATTCCTGTAACACAAACATCTGAGTCCTCCCACCCTATAGCTAACCTCTGGTGGGTGCTTATTTCCATTATTATTATCTTGATTTTTGAATCTACAGAATGAGTGAAAGTTGGCCCTCCCACCTGGCCAACTCAGCTAAAGAGGGAGCGGTGTTCAACAAAGTCACTACACAGAGAAATAAAGCACCTCTGATACACTGTTGTGCACAGACCAGGAGGGAACAGAGAGCAGTGAATAGGGAAAAAAAACTCAAAAGACCTTCATGTTAGGACTAATATTTGCAGTTTCCTAACCTTTATTTGCATCGCCCTAAGTGTGGGTAAACACCTTTAAACAAAAATATAAGAAATCTTTTCTTTAAACAGTGTAATAATTGTTGTAGGAATCTACAGTAGCAACTGAAGCTAATTTTACAAGAAGAACATACTTTATCTCTCTATAATACCCCACTAGTATAATGACTCCCTTGCTCCAGCTGAAGAGTCAGAGCACAGACATGAGTCATATTAATTATCTCATCTAAGTCGAAGGCGTACTCCAACAGAATCATTGGTTAAAAAAATAAAATAAAATTGCTTTGTAACCACTTAAGATGTTAAGATATGCTGCTTGCTAACTTTAAAAATATAACAAAAAAGGAAGAAAAACAGTACCGTAGTGCAGAAACCACTCTTTCGATGGCATCTCTGAGCACAGTCTTGATGGACAGGTCGAGGGGTCCGACAGCCACACAAAGAAGCTCTCCAATGCGCTCCAGAGGCTGTCCATCTGTTGCCATGGTGACTGCTAGCTCATGGATCTTTGACTTCTCAGATCGGGACAGATCATAGAGTTGACTGTAGTCCTGGAAGACAGAAAAAATGCTAGAGTGATGATATTGCATTCCTTTTTGTTTTTTATCTAACAAGAAAAATATTACATGGAAAAATACAGGTCTACGGACTAAAAAGCCCTTTCTTCTCTTTAATTGTAGGACACCATGTCTGTTTTCTTTAACACATTATTCTTCCTGCTGCTTTTCTGAGACTGTCCTGTCAGCTGACTTCTCCATGTATTTCACCACAGTGTTCATTCACAGTTGTCTGGAGTAAGAATCTGATTAGCTGAGAAGTGTCAGATGTACCGATTCAGGACAAATTTGTTGGTATGGGACCGTCTTTGCAGCTATAATTGCTACTGCAAAGGAAAGATAAGCTCCACCATTTAGAACAAGTAGTAATAAAAGCACCAAAGCCTGTGCTGTTAGAAGCACCTTTCAAAATAAACCTAGGTCTGGTTAGGATGGCAGCTGGGTCTGGAGTTCTTAATTTGTTCATTGGACTATAAACATGGCAACACATGGAAGAGTCAAGGCCGGGAATCCTTCACCACAAACACCACCGGCAACAATGGAAGCCCCTACATGTTGACCATCATTCCCAGAGGATGCATCATCATCAGATGATAGCTTATACATTTTGAGACAGCAAAAGAACTGCTTAATAACATGTGTCTCAATGAATCGACTTCCAGAGGCTGACTGTTAGAGCCACCTTCCCATTCAATGGACAAGAAACTGTGGGTAAACCTAGCTGCAGCTACTTTAATGAAAGAGGTGAAAATCAGTGACAAGTTTTGACAAAAGTAGATGCACCATTATGCTCATAACACATAGCTTGGGGAGCATTTTTGTTTTTGTTATTATTCAGGGGAAATCAGTCTTTCAACTTTTAGTCATCAAGTGCCAACTCATAATAGTTTTGTTTTGGATGTTCAAAAGTCTCTCACAAGTCACAAAGGGAAAATGGTATTCAATTCTTTTAGTAAGATACTTCTTTAAAGTGAAAGAACCTATTTTTAATCCAGATCAATCTTCTTTCAGCTTAAATAAAGGGACTTTTGCCACATATGTACATATATACAGCAAAATTTCCAATATGAAATAAATGAGTTTACAATTTCTACTTAAAACTGAAGCTTGTCATTTTC
This sequence comes from Cheilinus undulatus, assembly GCF_018320785.1. Classification (NCBI taxonomy): domain Eukaryota; kingdom Metazoa; phylum Chordata; class Actinopteri; order Labriformes; family Labridae; genus Cheilinus; species Cheilinus undulatus. The sequence goes on from NC_054878.1 coordinate 22,201,148, forward strand.
TGACCAGTACAGTCATAGTCATACTTTGTGTGTTCTTTACCCCCTGCGTAGGGATTTATGGGTTTACTGGCTGTCACAGAGAGTTCACAAAGAAAGTAGGTCTGGAACGTAGTAATTCATATGTTGTCTACAAAGACCCAACACCAATAACCTACCAATCATTTCAAATTTCCCGTCTCTCTTCAGCTGTCCATGAATAAAGGCAAAAAAGCCCCCAAAAATCTTTAAACAAAGAAAAAAATGCTTGTCTCTGTATGTCATCCCTGCAACTGACTGATAACACTGTCAAAGGAACTGGCATTCTATGCATTAAGCTTAGCGAAAAAAAGGTTTTCTCTTCTTTTTAAAATATTAACTGGCAGGATACGCCAGCCTGAGCTTTTTTGAAATTCATATGATAAATGCATTCTTGGAAGTCAATATATCATACTTATAAAATATTAACTAGCAGGAAATCAAAGGGGTCAAGCAGGAGAGTGTTTAAGTGACATTTTGGTGGTATAACTGCTTTTTATATGCAATGTTCACTGATGATTTCAGCTGAGAGTCAAGACTGAGTCAATGGTCATCTTTCAGGACAGGTGTACTCTATCTGCCACCAAATGAAGAGGATAGGGGCTGGTTTTTCTGCTGTAAGACATTAAAGATTGAGAGTTATACTGTCAGTTAGACACTTGAGATACAAACCCAGCTCTCAATACTCCTTTTCAATCATTACTGGCGATAATAAGGATGCTCACAGAGAGACTGAAAATACAAGAGGAAGAGAAAAAGCGTCTCCTCTGGTCGTCTGTGTTTGCTGAGAGTTGCTTAATGAGGTGGTTTGGGCATGTAACAGGAATGCCCCTTGGCTGTGTTTTGGGGTTGACATTTATTAGGAGTATGATTTGCAACACCGGAAACGAACCAGATTATTTTTGTAGATGGTGTGATCATGAACTGAGAGGAAATCCAACGCATGAATCTTGGGTGGGGGGGGGGCTGAAGAAATCATTGACATTTAAGAAGTCTGTGTGCCCTTGTGCCACCAGCAACCTTAGCAGACGAAGGCCCTCAATCAATCATTTTATAGATTTTTTTTTTTTTTTTAAAGTCTGGTACCATTAAAAATGGAATTAAAAGTTTCACTGAACAGCTCCCTCCCCATCATTTCATCTCTTTGAGCTGCCCACTAAGTATGATAAATGTACCCAAATTATTTTTCTTTTTAGAAAACATTAGATGAAAATTTGCATGCTACAGTATTACAATAGTGTTTGATTCATTGTAAATGTTAAAAATGATACATAGGGTGGTTTACAGACAGAACTGTGCTAACTTATACACTTTGTTTCCTGGGAAAAAGTGAACCATAGTGCCGTCAAGTTTCATCAGCTATTCTTGTGGACACTGACGCACAATATCTGCAGTGTGTAATTTGCTGTCCTCATGGCAGGTCAAGGGGCCTGTGGTGGATTCCTCTACGATTCCCAGCAGCTGGTCATACACGGCTGATAAATGACCACGGTGTAGCCAAACAGAGGCTACAGGGCTGCTTCCATCCATCTTTTTTCTACCTATCTGCCCTTTGCTGGTTCTTATATCCTTTTTATCTGTCTCCAAGGATAAGATTGCTTCCTGCACCGGTAGAGAGGAAGTTATAATCTAAAGGCTTGAGTGTGTGTGTGTTTGTACCTGTGGCCTTCGCCTACGTAGCTCTGCCAAATGATACTCTATCTTCTTGCTTCAATAGAAGATGGATGCTTTAAATACAAATGAAACATGGTCTGAACAATATATGAAGAGATGTGTTGGTGGCATAAATGACCATTTGTTTGCTGCCTTGGGGTTGCATAGCAACATCCACTTCGCCAAACATCCTCTCTCTCTAGCCCTGTATACATTTTGCACACACAGTCACAGGGAGATGGCAGAGGGTAAGTCAGTGTGACTTTGGTTAATGAGATACAACATGGTGTACATACTGTCTGTACAGCCTTACAGCAGCACTGATTTGAAACATGAACCCTCAGTTTTATATCAGTGTGACCCTAACTGGTATCTATGAGGCTAGGAATGGCTTAGTCAAGCAGGAAAAACACAGGAATACAAATATATACACATATAAACAAATCAAACATAATGAAACATACAAGCAACAACAGAAAAGTATCCACAATCTGTACCTCTATCCAGGGTGATCAGCCAAGGGAACAGGATGACTGTGTGTGTATTTAAGGATGTGTTTGTTATTTATCAACAAGAAACACACATGTCCAGTTACCAGTATAGAGAGGGACAACAGTGTGTAATATTTCATTATTATAAATAATTTCACGCCAGTGTTGAATGTTAAATTTAATTGCTCAGTCATGGCACTATAGAGTCCACTGTTTCTTTCCAGCACCAGTAATCTCAAATAACCAATTAATAAACTCCTCCCACCAACCCCACCAACCAATCCAATTTCTTGCAGCTCAAAAAATGTTTGAAGACTTTGTTAAAATAGCATCAGAAATGTTGATATTTCTGCAGTTTCAGGAACATTATACAGTTGCAAATATAATATAAAATTTATAATATAAAATTATAAAATGGACAAACAGTGTGCAAAGGCAGCACTGATGTGAGGTTAGAGAATTAACTGTATTTTATCCAATACTTTAGACCTCACATAAACAAAGCAAAGTGCCTCTTTTGGATTAAGCTGTGCTAAGAAAATCCACCAAACCACATACATGTACGGCCACAACTGTTAATTATTGAATTCAGGTGTTTCAATCAGACTTTATGCCACTGATTTATAAAATCAAGCACCTAGGGATGCTGTCCCTGTTTGCTATTTGTGATACAAAATGTGTCGTTGTGAAGAGCTCAGTGACTTCAAGCGTGGTACTGTGATGGATGCCACCTTGCACAAAGACAGTCTGTGAAATTATATCCCTGTTGGATATTCCATAGTCAACTGTAAGTGATATTATAAGAAAGTGGAAGCGTTTGGGAACAACAGCAAATCAGCCACAAAGCAGAAGACAATGTAAAAACATGGGGGGGGGGGGGGGGGTGCGCAGAGGGTCAAGTGGTTTAAGGCGCTACCCATGTATGTGGGTAGCCCGGGTTTGAATCCAGCCAGTGGCCCTTTACCTTTATCACATGTCTCTCCACTGTCCTTCCTTTATCCAATAAAGGCATGAAAAGGCCCAAAAATAAAAATTTGTAAAAAAAAAAAAAAAAAACACAGAGTGGGGTCAATGACTGCTACATGCATGGTGTGCAAAAGTCACCAATGCTCTGCTGATGCCATAACTGAAGAGTTCTGAACTTCCACTGGCATTAATGTAAGCACAAAAACTGCGACAGGAGCTTCATGGAATAGGTTCCATGGCCTAGCAGATGCATGCAAGCCTCATATCACCAAGTGTTGGATTGAGTGATATAAAGCACTCTGACACTGGACTGTGGAGTAGTTGGAATCTCCAGTGAAGAGCAATCTCAGTGCTTCAGCATACCAAGACATTCTGGACAATGCTATGCCTCCAACTTTGCAGCAACAGTTTGGGGAATGCCCTTTTCTTTTCCAACATGACTGTGCTCCAGTGCACAAAGCAATAATTTCAAAGACATGGTTTGATGAGTTTGGTGTGGGAGAACTTGACTGGCCTGCACAGAGCCCTGACCTATTGACCTATTGAGCACCTTTGGGATGTACTGGGATGAAGATTGCAGGCCAGGCTTTCTCGTCCAACATCAGCGCCTGACCTCATAAATGCTCTAGGGAATGAAAAGTGAATGAAAGCAGGTACTACTACTGTGTCTGTGTTTATAAAGAGAGGAGAGAAATAAAATAAACAGATGATCCCCACCCCAGCCAACCCCCACTGCCTATTGGTGCCACCATGCTGTCATTGTGTGGAAAATACAGAGATGTGCCATCTATTTCATTTAATCTAAAAAGATGTTAAAATCAGGATTTAAATGGTGTGAAGAGTAACAGTCTACCTAGTTGTACTTAATGTGTTTGCGTTGTCTTTTTTTCAGATAAAATTGTTTTCTTTAGAAACCAAGACTTGCTCATTAAAAAGTTTTTTTCTTAAAGTTAGTCTTGTAAAAAGGGAAGGGATTCTTATAATTGGTAATTAAATTTATGGCCATATCTATACAAAGCCACAAGATTTAAGCTGCATATAATTTACAACATCTTGCTGTGATCCTCTCACTTGACATAGTGTATGCTAAAGCCCTACTAATCGCTACAGCAGGCGACCTGAAAGTCCACACTCCTTGACATTTACATTGAAGGATGTGAAATCGCTACTGTGTGTTCTTTTAAGCAAATCCTTACCACACCTCAACAGACAGAGGACTTGTCCCTGTAAAGAAATAAAAATGGGCTCAAGTGTGTGGCAGCTGTGGTCTACCTGCAGGCTGTCTTTGAGTGACAGAATGAAGTCATGGCTCAAGGTGTCCAGGTGGGCTTGTGATTGCTGCAGATGTGCTTGAGCCTCATCAAAAGTCATCCCTGCTGGGTCGGGCCCTTCCTGCTCAGTGCCGCCACCACCATTGCCTCCTCTCTTTTTGCTCTTCTCCCCCAGCTGGCGCAGAGCTTTGGTGGCTCGCTTTATCACCTCCGACCTCGCCTGGATGCTCAGCTGGGGATGAAATAGGATGGATGGATGGAGTAGAAAGAGAGGGAGGAGGAGAAAATTGGGGAGGCGGTGGGGTCAAATCAAGCAAAGAGAGGGGAGGAAAAAAAGATGCACGGGTTATGAACGTTCATTTCAAAGTTAACATGTCGAAGAGAGGCAGGTATAACCTAATTTATCTGAGCCAAAACACCAACAGGAACCACAGTATTATGTGTAAGCGAGACAGATCATAGCTGCCAGCCTGGTGTAATTGATTCTATGCAGAGAGAGCAGGTTTACCATCCACAGGAGGGAAAAGAGAGCCTTTGGCTGTATGTTTTTTTTTTTTTTTACACTCTCGCATGCAAGCACAGAGGCAATGAAAGCCACACACACACACACACACACACACACACAATAAAGACGCTTCAAAATCATCCAACTTCACATTTCAAGCTACCTCAGCCACACACTCAGACACATGCTACTTATACGTCTGCATTTGCTAGATATCGCTAACTCAGGCTGACAGCACTTTTCTCAGCCAGGACTGGGTGATCACTCAAATGGAGTTACCCAAAATTCCTTTCAAGAGTAAGTGTGTAAATGTGTATGTGTGGTGCACATTGTTTTATTTAAGCCCTGGGAAGGTTTGAAACCTGGGGTCTTTTCAAAAACTCCAAAAAATAATCCTTTCCTATCCACTTTTCCTTGATCTCAGTGAAAAACGTCACAGGGTCAAGGAAAGGTCTGAAGAGAGCCAAGTTCAGACCAAAGATTTGTGATGCAATGAGACCCGTTTTAGAGTGTCACGTGCAAGAGAAAAACTGGGCCGTTGCAGATCTAATCAGGCCATTTAAATAAAAACTACAAATACCATTGATGGGACAATGCGCATCTATCTTTCAGTGCATTCTTCGCACTGTTTAATGCCGTGAATTAAACATAAACACCATTGATCATGATGCCTGGGTCTCCCCAGGTTGTAACCTGACACGCCACTGTTTCATATATCCACTGCATGGATGTATTTCACATTCATCTGGGAAAGCTCCCATACAAGGTGTTTGGGAGGGGCAGGACTTCTCAAAAATTCTCAGAAGGTGACTAGACAAATGTTCTCTGTCTGTCACATTTGCTCTGGGCCAAACAGAGCAATCACACAAAATGAGGCAGCAAGCATGGACAGCTCCAATAGTAACCTGAGCTTGACAGTAAGGCACTGTTGTAGTTGACATACATTGGATCTTGTTGGTGGATAAAACTTGTGCCAGGGCCCTGTCAGAAGAAGTGCAAAAACATTTCCTCTACTAAGACAGGGTGTCAATGTGGCCTTTTGTAGTTGTTAGCATTTATAAGTGCTAAGAACAAAATAATCCATGGTGGTCTCATTTTTCTCAGATGCCAAAATCGCCATGGCTTGTGTTGTGAAAATAAAAAAAAAAAAAAAAAAACACCAAAGAGGGTTGCGTATATTAGATGTAGGAATCAGAAACCAGCATACTAGTTTTTCTCATGTACGCAGGGATATGAATAATCAGGGTTTTCAGGGCACGTTTAAACATAGTATCCCAAATATGATCAACACTGGGATAAGGCCAGGATACTAAAGACAATGTAAACACATTTAAATGGTTCTGGGTCATTTCCCTCAGTTAGAAACCTTCCTAAGCAAAAAAGACTATTGAAACAGACCCATTGAGGATGTTTTTTCTAAGATCAATGCTTCAGAAAGGGGATAATGTCAACCCTATCTGTGCCCATTTCAAAATATTTAGTAGTAGATAGCTCCCATCACTTCCCCTTGTGGGTAATGGATCAATTTATCATTAGGGGGCATTGAGGGTGTGAAAGGTTAGATACATCCCCAACAGTGAAAGGGGTGAAGAAATCCCCTTTGAGAGTTCAAAAGGATAGGAAAACAGGAAGAGAGAAGATGAGGGTGAAAAGAGGAGACTACGTTTCTGAGAGTTAATCTGCATGTTAAAAAGCACAGTGGGAAAACAGTGCCTGCTGGGAATTGGAGTTTAATTGGCTCTGAAGTGGAGAGGGATCAATTAGCTCTCTCAGACTAGCCAGGAAATAGACGGTTCATAAGACAAAAGTAGAAGAAAAAGGGAAAAGGGCCTGCAGAGGCGCTGGGGTGGCAGTATGCCAGTATGAAAAAGAAAAAAAAAATCAGCAGGCTTGTATTGATAAGGTGCTCTGAGGCACTCACAGCCCTCTGCAGGACAATTTTTCAGAGTGCTGTAATTATGAGGCTGACATTTCTCGAGCAATTTTATAATTTCTTTTATAAATCATGACTGGTATGTGCTCTGAGGCGACAGAGTGTGGACTTGAGCGTAATAATATATTTAAAACTAGAAAGAGGGTTTTAGACTTTCCAAAAACTGGGCCTTGGGAGTGAGAGACGAGCGGTCAGACAATGATGAGAACACAGTGAGGGATATGACAGTTTGATGTAGTGAGGAGAAATCCCCACAATCCTTCCTTTGAGATAATATGAATCCTGTCTGGGTGGCTGCCTGGAAAAAACTACCTTCTGTGCTGCAATTACAAATGGTCTCCTACTCCTCCGTATTCATCCTACAGTTGGGTATATGGACAAAAAATAAAAATAAAAAATAAAAAATAAAAAAATCAGGCTTACATGTTCTGCTGCATCCGATGTGAACGTGATGTTATCCAGGAAGTGCACAGCATCAGCAGGGACCAGCCTGTCCAGGAATTTGGCACAGGTGTCATAAGCATGGAGATAGTCCTGGTCACTCTGCGGAGGTCTCTTCAGCAGCTGGGGGTCTCCATTCCAGAAGAGCTTCTGCAGCCACACTGCATGGACTGCACTGGGGGAGACAGTGGCCCCTCCCCTTCCAGGCATAGGCAGTCGGTTTGCAAGTTTGGAGATGGACAGAACGTTTTGACTAGTGAGGACGGGTTGTAAAGTATCAAGGGGATCAGATGATTCATCAGTCAGCTTTCGGTAGTTCAAACCTGCAAGAAAAAGAAACAGGAAATGTTAGAAAATATTTTTATGCTGAATTTGAGATTTAAATGATCAAGTAAAAAAGTTAGAATGTGAGCCCCTTTGGCAAGAGTTCAACTGTGAGGGCTAAGCTACTGGGTCAGTAACACACGTAGACTTGCCTTGAGTCAAGTGTGCTGGGGGAGTTTCTACATGTTATGCAACAGCTATACAACAACTAAAGAGACTATAACATGAGATACAGCAATTATTTTATATGGATAAGAACAAGAATTTTATAAAGAATATGTGTGCAATGGCACTTCAAGTTTTAAAAATTTATGGGACTATAAAGACAAAAAAAAAAAAAAAAACAGAAATCAAAACTCCACGATTTGTATAAGTGACGGACAGAAACAATAATATCTAAGACATTTTTTCAGCACAAACTTGTTCTCCTATGGTTTGGTGACCAAAAAGTGAAAAATAATCATTCTGTGACAAAAAGTAATATTAACATTTTTACAAAGAAGTCCTTTTGCTACTTTGATTTGACCGAAGTTATGCAATTATTCAAAGCAGTTCCTTTTGCAGTGACACAAAGGGCCACATCACGGGTTCTCTGTCTCTTTCTCTCTATGCAGAGCTATTCAGGCCATCTCCTGAATAGCTCTGAAAATTGGAGTGAAAACATGCGCAGTTTGACAAAGCATTTGTTGTCAGTGGCCATAAGGCAGACAGAATGCTGCTAGTGGCAGAAATGATTGAAAAATGATTAAAAAACAGATCAAAAGATATTCAATATTGGATTAACTGGTGTGGATTTAATCTTAAATGCTCCAAGTTCCAGGCTTGCTAGAGCAAGCATTCGTAAGGGCTACAAAAGTATGGATAACATCATTAGAACGGCACAATGGCAGGCCTCCAGAGGGGAAAAAAAATCAAAGCGGCTAAAATTTATGGTTCAGAAGTTATTGAAATTTCTGTGACTAGGTTGCAATATTCTGGAAAGCAACTTAGCAATATTACAGTGTAAAGTTGGATGCCAGAATGTATAGAATTCTAATTATAATTTGTGTCAATCAAATGGGAATAAATCTACCTTGGAACATCCCTTTCCAAAGAGCACCTCTAGCATAAACTTTTTTTTTATACCTGCAAGTGCTCCTTTCTGCAGTTTTTCAAGTTTCTGCTTTCATATGCAGGATCAAACTAAACATAACACTTGCTAAGGGAGGACATGATAGCTGTATAGTCCAGTAAACACACTACTGCATATTCAACATTTAAGTGTTCACAAAGTGCCACTTTACAAGAAAGGTCTCTTTGTAAGCACTTCATATCATGCATTCAGCACATACCACACATTTCTATTCTTACATGATAAGTGCTAAACATGCAGCACTTGCAGGATAATTACAGTGATTAGATATGCAGAGGATGTTCAATATTCCATTACATGACGGTAATGAGGATGGCACAGAGCAAAGTAAAGAGATGGATGTGAACTCCAAAGATTGCATGTGGCCTACATGTGGAAGTGCTGCTGTCTGTCTGTCTGTGCATGCAAACATGTACAGTTTGTGGAGCTGTCTGTGTGCATTACATCTCCTCTCCCTGCAGCGTGCTCCGTGTGGGTGTGGTTGTGGGTGTTGTTGTGTGTGAGTGAGTAAAAAGCAAGTGGCGTGCTCTCCGTCTCCAGCTCCATCAGACAGACACATTACTGTGGCAACACCACAGTCTGTCTGGGCTTTAAATATTTAACACGGGTCTGCCTGTGGGGAGGGTGCTGTCAACGTTGCTCGGAATCCCTCAAATACACACCCACGCATACAAAACTTTGACTACACATACACAATACCTCCAGACGGGCCCTGATGGACACTTAAACCGCAGATAAGAGTTACACGCACTAACACGTGTACTTTCCCTCTCTCTCTCTCTCTCTCTCTCTCTGCCTCTGTCTCCTCCACACCCAAGCAGCATCTCATCCCCTTCCTCTGGAGAGCCCACTCAGACAGTCACCTGGTGCCGTGTCTGAAATTGTGATGAATATTGGACACACACCACCTGCCTCTATGCCGCCTGAATGCCTCAGAAATGGGTCTATGCTGATGACTGTAAATGAGTCATTTTGAGCGAGAGTGTTTGTCTTAGAGTTTGAGAGAGTGTTCGTAGAAAGTTGTGAGCCCTTGAGATTCTACAACAGCCTGTGTGTCAGATCTGCTACAAGGTGTCAATGTGTGGGTGAAGTTTAGCGGTGTTTGTGATCTCAGTGTGAAGAAGCAATACACATGGTGTTAAGTTTTGAGTCACAAAGTCAATATGTGTTTTAATGCATGAGTAATAATCCTTATTAATGTTGGAAATATTTATGCTTGTTTGTGTGTTAAAAGTGGTTTTAATAGACAGTTTCCTTCTCCTTAGCACAACCACAGCTGGTAGTTTTTGATTCTTCGTTATGCTCAGGGTGTTAGAGTAACAGCAACTGACTTTCTTTGGCATCCCCTTTCTTTCTTTGTCTCTCGTCTATTTTTCTAACTTTCTGTTTTTATAGACCTGTTTTATAGCAGGCAAGCAGTTTACTGTATATTGAACCAATAATCTTTACAATTAACAATTCATAAAAGTAAGTTCCAGAGCTCTGTAGTTCTCTCTGCTCACTGGCTTACTGGAGCACATAATAAAAAGGAAATATTATCATTAACATCAACACCTGTAATTTCCCTGCTTTTATGAGTCACAAGGAAAAAGTATTTCCCCACCTATATGAAGTATGAGTGAAATGCATTAATTTGATTGGCTGACATGATCTACTGCAGTGGTTCTCAACTGATGAAATGACAAAAATGTCGCTGAGCCTTTTTAGTGAGTTATAAATGTGTTCCTGGAAGTAAAGTTCAAAAAGTCCATGAAACTCATTAAAACATGCTTGTTTTATCCTGTCTTTTTGATATGTCTTGTTTCTTGTACTTTACACCATGGACCACAACACACACTTTCCAAGAGGGGAAAGGAGAGGAATAGGAGGTAGCAGGGCATGCTGAATAATCTGATATCCAAATTTAGCCATCCCTAGATCACACCAATGAAATTAACCTAAATTTTGGATTCAAGTATACTCAGATGACCCCTCCCCCAAAAATGCTTAATTTTTCAGAGTGAGGAAACATATTGTTGCACAGTTTGATCTAAACACCTCTGAAGGCTTGTTATTATTTTAGTTAATATAGGTCAATCTAATTTTAACAAACCCAGAGCAGGCAGAGCCCAAATTCAAGAACCAGTACAAGACAACTTTCTCAAAGTCAAACTTCCTGTGAGAAGTTTTTAGCTGGTAATGGAACAGACTCGGATTAACAGTGATGCCTTTTCATGACCTTCTAAAGGAATCCATGTCTAAAACTGACTCAAAATGAAGCTACTAAAACAAAACACTTTGGACAGCAAAAGTTCACAGTCATAAGGAGGTCAACAGCCACATACAGTGCATCCGGAAAGTATTCACAACGCTTCACTTTTTCCACATTTTGTTATGTTACAGCCTCATTCCAAAATGGAATAAATTCATTTTTTTCCTCAAAATTCTACACATAACACCCCATAACAATGAGAAAAAAGTTTTGTTTTTAATTTTTGCAAATTTATAAAAATAAAAAATAAAAAAAAACTAAGACATCACGTGTACATAAGTATTCACAACCTTTGCCATGAAGCTCAAAATTGAGCTTAGGTGCATCCTGTTTCCACTGATCATCCTTGAGATGTTCCTACAGCTTAATTGGGGTCCACCTGTGGTAAATTCAGTTGACTGGATATGATTTGGAAAGGCACACACCTGTCTATATAAGGTCCCTTGGGTGACAGTGCACGTCAGAGCACAAACCAAGCATGAAGTCAAAGGAATTGTCTGTATACCTCTGAGACAGGATTGTCTCAAGGCACAAATCTGGGCAAGGGTACAGAAAAATTTCTGCTGCTTTGAAGGTCCCAGTGAGCACAGGTGCCTCGATCATCTTTACATGGAAGAAGTTCTGAACCACCAGGACTTTCCCTAGAGTTGGCTGCCCGTCTAAACTGAGCGATCAGGGGAGAAGACCCTTAGTCAGGGAGATGACCAAGAACCCGATGGTCACTCTGTCAGATCTCCAGCAGTCCTCTGTGGAGAGAGGAGAACCTTCCAGAAGGTCAACCATCTCTGCAGCAATCCACCAATCAGGCCTGTATGGTAGAGTGGCCAGACGGAAGCCACTCCTTAGTAAAAGGAACATGGCAGGCCACCTGGAGTTTGCCAAAAGGCACCTGAAGGACTCTCAGACCATGAGAAACAAAATTCTCTGGTCTGATGAGACAAAGATTGAACTCTTTGGCGTGAATGCCAGGCGTCATGTTTGGAGGAAACCAGGCACCGCTCATCACCTGTCCAATACTATCCCTACAGTGAAGCATGGTGGTGGCAGCATCATGCTGTGGGGATGTTTTACAGCAGCAGGAACTGGGAGACTAGTCAGGATTGAAGGACAGATGAATGCAGCAATGTATAGAGACATCCTGGATGAAAATCTGCTCCAGAGCGCTTTTGACCTCAGACTGGGGCGACAGTTCATCTTTCAGCAGGAAAGCACACAGCCAAGATATCAAAGGAGTGGCTTCAGGACAACTCTGTGAATGTCCTTGAGTGGCCCAGCCAGAGCCCAGACTTGAATCCCTTCGAACATCTCTGGAGAGACCTGAAAATGGCTGTGCACCGACGTTCCCCATCCAGCCTGATGGAGCTTGAGAGTTGCTGCAAAGAGGAATGAGTGAAACTGCCCAAAGATAGGTGTGCCAAGCTTGTGGCATCATACTCAAAAAGACATGAGGCTGTAATTGCTGCCAAAGGTGTATCAACAAAGTATTGAGCAAAGGTTATGAATACTTATGTACATATGATGTCTTAGTTTTTTATTTTTAACAAATTTGAAAACATTAAAAAAAAAACTTTTTTTCACATTGTTATTATTATTGTTATGTTGTGTGTGTGTCTGTGTGTGTGTGTGTGTATTCCATTTTGGAATGAGGCTGTGACATAACAAAATGTGGATAAAGTGAAGCATTGTGAATACTTTCCGGATGCACTGTACATCACAGAATAAAGAGAAATACATTCAAATTTGCATTCTGTCTTGAATAGCTTATGAATCTTAACTGCCAACTGTTCCCCAGATGAAAAAAAATGTACTGTAATTTTTGTCAGATAGTTTCCCCTCCAGCTTTGGATGGCTATGATAAACATTTAAATATCAAAGAAGTCTGATGTTTGCTAAAATTGCATGCCAAGCACCTGCAAGTAGGAGATGTCAACCAGACTTTTTCATGTTTTTCCCCTCTTTTCTTTTAAACCAATACCCCAAAAACTTAATAACAATGATAATGGACTGCATTTAAATTCATGCCTGAACTATTAGAAAGTTCCACTAACTTGTATAATTATTGCTTTAGCAAGCAAACTTTTTAAATAATGTGAACACATTACTTGCAAATTATATATGTTTGTAGGATTTCAGGGGTTTTTGATTTTTGCATTGTGTATAAATGGCAATTCCATTACAGTTGGAAACTGTTCGCAAAAATGCTTCTGACTGCTAGTTTTAATTAAAAAGCTGGCTCTTTGTGATGAGGTTTTAATTAGCCAGTAACATGAAGCTTTTGCTTCTAGCTTAATTCCATGTGTAAGTATCATTTTAAAAATATTTTTTTGTGAATGCTACTTTAAAAAGAGTCAACAAAAGACACAAAGAAAGAAACCCACTGTCTTTGAAAGCACCTTCTACAGCTACTATTAACTGAATTGTGAGGGGTCTGAATGCAGGCTGTAAATCTGTGATGGCCACTCTCATAGACCATTCATCTGGGACACCATTTATCCAGGAGGAATCCAGGAATAAATCATGTATAAAATTCTGTATAATTATTGTTACCTTCACATAAAGCTAACATAGCTATGCTAGCTACGTGATTACAGTAATAACATAAGCCGATGTAGCTAAGTTAGCTTTAGTAATGTAAGCTTTGGCACTTCAATTAAAAAAATTCAAGGATATAAGAAGTAAACACTGAGGTAAACATTTAACTGAACCTGAGCTAAACCTAGCTAAAGCTAAGTCAGCTGTGCAGATAACGTGTCTAAGTGGCTTACATAGCTGCTTTGTGAGTTACGCTTTAGCTACATTAGCTGTGGGTTACATTAGCTACATAGCTATGTCATCCATAGTTTAGTTATATTTAGCAACATGAGCTTGAGCAAACACAGCTAAAGCTAAATTTGCTATGTAGATATGAGACATTTGTAGCTGCTATGTGTTAGCTTTAGCTAAGTAAGCAACGCATCTACGTTACCTCCATTATATATGTAGCTTACGCGGTTAATGGAGGTTTGTAAGCTATGATTACTGTGTTATAATGTTTTATGGAGGAAGAGATTTTTCCCTGTAAGCAGACTGTTTGCTCAGATTTATTACACTGTTTGTAGTCAGGTTTTGCAGGTCAGGTTTTTAAATTTAACTTTTGGGATCCTAACTTTTGGATAAAGGGAAGTTTAATCCAATTTTGTTTTGAAAGTTTTAGCATATATTTCTGTTCCAAAAAATCTTAGTTTTCCCTTACTTGTTATATTGAGGGATATCCATTTACTTTCTGTAATTGCAGTCCGCATGTGTATAGTACAGGATGTAGAGACTTAAGCAGATACTTTGGTATATGGGCTAAGCTGTCATCTCTTTATTAGGTGTTTTGACACGGTCAGAGTTTGCAAGCAAAACTTAAATGTAGCAGATGCAGCATAAGCTAAAAGTTAAGGACAGCTTTGTTAATTTATTCAAATGCATTTAAGCCTTGATGTGGATGACTCAGAGGTGCATGTGTGTGTGTGATTTGTGTGTGCGTGTGTTAAACAGAGACATGTGTCACCCGTAAAAGCTGCGGTGTTATCGGGAGCAGCAGGAGGAAGTGAGGCGTGAAAACACAGCTGACACCTGGCTGACCTTTACTGAACTTCACCAAGAAGTGACACCACCTCCGCCCGTACACAACCAAGTTTGATCGCTCTAGCTGAACCGTTGACACGCTACAAGCTGGACATGACGTCCTTGGAGAGGGTGCTGCCACGGATATTTTAAGTGGAATCGGCATCATGCCGTGATGCTGCAAGTGTTTCAGTACCTGTGCGTGTCAGGTGGATTGACAAATAGTCCAAAAGTCTACCGCCTCCATCGTTTTTTACAGGAAAATGTTAATAGAAGTGTTAGTTTAAATCCTGTTCTTCTATACTTTTTAACCAAATGTGGGAGCTGGCTGAGAGAACAACTACTGGTGTAGAGAAAAGGAAAAATTAAGACAGAGATAAAACACTGTGGGTGCATGCAGCGTACAGATAAGTTTACAGGGTAATTTCTAAGTGTCTTTACAAGAAAAGTCTGAGTTTTTTCGTTTGATCTAGGGCCAAAAATGCTCCACACATTTGGGCATTCAGCTGCTGTACTTTTTAAACATGACAGTGACTTGTGGATATCTAGAGGCTAGGATGAATGTCAACATCTGTATGTGAGTCATCACGTCAGAAGGGATTATGTTCAACTCTTTAAACACTGAACTTTATTTCTGGACATGCAATGCTTGGGGCTGCTTTTCCACAAACAAAAGAGTTGCATTAACTATTTGAATTCCAGGCATTTTTTAAAATTTCTTTGCACAATGACAGACTAGAAGTGATTTCAAATGAAAGTGAGGATTTCTTAAATTCAGTATTATCTGAACTGCTGTTGAGCAGTAAGGATTTTCTAAATTGCATCATCATTTAGGATATGTAAACACTGATATGAGAGAAAATTGGAAAGGCTTCAAACACTGGCATTGTAAGCGTCACTATCCAAGTACTAGAAGAAAAAGTGTGCTTGAGATACTCATTAAACCTTTCAACTAATTGTAAATATTTCCTCCTAGAAAAGAGCCAGCTGTGTGAGAAAATCTGGGGAGCAAAAAGAAAAAAATGCACATATAATTTTCAAATATCTGGAATTACACCCCATCTAGAAATTAGGCTGAGATTACGTTTTTCTATTTTGTTTAATGAGCATGTACAACCTCAATTCCCCAGAAATTTCAGTTGCTGTGTAAAATGTAAACAAAACCATATCAGATGTTGAAACTGAGACATTTTACCATTTTATGGAAAATATTACCTCATTTTGAATTTGATAGCTGCAACACATCTCAAAAAAGCAGGGACAGGGCCATGTTTACCACTGTGTAGCATCCCCTCTTCTTTTAACAACAGTCTGGGAAGTGAGGGGACCAGATGCTTGAGTGTTTGGAAAGGTGTTTTCTATTGGTGAAAGGTCTGGACAGCAGGCATGCCTGGATGGTAGCATACGTATGTTGCTCTCAAACCTCTATATAATATTAGCATTGATATTTCCTATCCAGATGTGTAAGCTGCCCAAACCACAGGTACTAATGCAAGCCCATATCATCAGAGATGCAGGCTGAAAACAATCTGAATGTCCCTCTCCTCTTCAGTCCAAAGCACATGATGGTTTCGAAAAAGAACTCCAAATTTGGATTCATCTGACCAGTGTCAGGAGTTACTGGATCTTGGTCACTAATAGCTTCCTCCGTGCATACTCTGTACATCTTTAACTTGCATGTATGGATGGATGGGCCAACGGTATTGACAGACAATGATCTCTGGAAGTGTGAGTGATTAAGAGCATCGAATATTGCCCACCACGATTTCTTCAGATTCTCTGAATCTTTAACCTGGCAGCTACCAAGCTGCGCCCCTACCGAAGGAGTAAACTCCATAGAGAACTGCAAAATTCCACGAACCATGGCAACTGTGGACACCCCCAGTAGGGATGGGTATCGAATTCGGTACTTTTATAGGCACTGACCAAATTCCATCGGTACTACCGAGTACCGATTCACATAAAATCAAATTGTACCGTGTTTCGGTACCTAAACGCATCCTTGTGATTGCAAGAGAATGGAAGAGTAGTCAATTTTCCATGCCGGACGCGAACGCAGCATTGCACGCACATGAGTAATGACGTTGATTGCAGCATACTGATCATAGATATGTATAGAAGAGTAGATACGACATGCCCCTTTGAGCTGCGTGCCTACGGCGAGGCTAAGCTAGTGGGGGCAAAAGTGTTGGGCATTCCATGGTTGTAGATGGCACGAAAACTAAAACAACAAGGATGCCTGCACATTGTGCTGCATACGGTTGCACACTACACCGTACGTTTGAAACAAGGAAACTGGAAATAACCTTTCATAGGTAAAAATAGTTTTTTGGCTCTTTTTTCATTATTAAATCTTGTTGAGAGCTTCAGTAAATGGCTACAAGCATAACACTAACTCGAGCTGGCAGCTTGACAGCCAAATACCAGACGATTAATAGTAGCTGTAGTATAGTTATACATCAGCAGTAGTAGTATAAATAGCCTTTAGAGTCGTAGAAGTAGAACCAGCATTTGTAATAGTATTACCAGTTGTAGTAGCAGTGCCAGTATCAGCAGTAGTAGTTGGTGTACTACCACTACTACTAGTAGTAGTTATATACGTTATAGTTATATGTATAGTTATATATTTAAGTCCAAGGTGAAGTGAAGTGTTACTATTTACTCAGTGACAGGCTCAACAATTTCAATGTACCTGTTTCTAACTTGTACAAATGGCAATAAACTATTCTATTCTATTCTAGTCTATCTCCACAGAGTGTGTTTTTTTTTCTACAAACATATATATAGAGAGAGTGAGAGAAGGATAAGGAGGGGGAGAGAGACAAATAAATGAGTATAAATGATCATTTGATTACCTTTACAATTAAATCTTTCGATCTAAAAACAGAATTTCTATATATGTATACCTTCATCTTTCTATTTTTATACATACAACTATATGTCTATGTATATACATTTATAAATATTTAATGGCTGAATATAAAAGATTCCCAGACCTCTGGACTTAAAAAGTAAAATAACTAAACATGTAGGCTACACTGGTAGAAAGCCCTTTCTGTTTATGTTTTTTTTTTTTTTTTTAATCAAATGTTCTGCATTGATAGCACATGTTTTGACGTTGACCGTAAAGCCATCCGCATGAAAATCTGTTGAGAAATGAGCAAGTTATGATTTATTTTCAATGTACATGCATTGCCTTTAATGAGAAAGTCGCCCCCGCCAAGATGGCCGCCAAGTAGGCACGTCGCTTAGCGGGCTGTTACAGCACGCTGGCGTATCTAGTGTTCTATAGATATCTATGTGGCTGATCGGCTCCGGCTGTTTCCTGCTCATTCGCCTCCCTCCCTCTCACTCTCTCGTAGCGAATCCTCACTTTAAACACCGTGATTTGCCCGTTTATCTTGTGGATATCAACCACGAAAATATAGCAGATAAAAGGATACGTTTGTTCGCTCAGTCACCTCACAGAGACTGAATTAAGGCACGGTGAGGACTGCCTAGTGTGACCGTGTCCTTAAAGTTGCTCTCCATCTCTCTAACTTGGCGCAGCTGGCGCCGTATAAAGCACTCTGTCAGGATGAATTCAGAGTGATTTTGAAGGAGTGACAGAGCCACAGGCTCGTCCTCGCTGCTTATTTCATCACAGAATGAACCAATTTGCCACTTTCTGTTAACTCTTTGCAGTATACAAATATAATGTAACGGACCTGTGCGTGACGTTTATGCTTCTGTGTGGGCGGTCACATGACTGAATAATGAGTGAGGAGCAGACTCTGCTCTTATCAGGGAAAGATGACATCTTAGTTTTGTTGGAAAAAGAACTGCGTGAGGAAAGATGTGCATTACACGTAGTTCATGGTAGAGGAAGTAGTTTGTTTAATTTCATTTGTAATACTTTGATCGGTAAAATTTTATAGCTTTTATTTAGTTTTGACTCCATACTCTATTGTTCATTTGTTTTAAACTTATTCTCCCTCCATGGACCCCAACGTACATTTTTCCAAGAGGGGAAATTAGAGGAATAGGAGGTAGTGGGCTAGGTTTTCATTTGTGCAATACAAAGAAAAAACACTGGGTAGTTATAGTAGTTCAGGTTTTCCATGTTAATTTTTTTATAGTGTTTTGATATTGAATATTCAGAAGTTTTGAAGTTATATAACATTTATTATTGCATATTATTCACACTGAAAAGTACCGAAAATGGGTACCGTTGTGTACCAGTATCAGTTCACAGGTACCGGGAATCGGTACGGTACCGGTTCAAAGGCAAAAGGTACCCATCCCTACATGTCAGTACACAACTTTTGTCGTTTTTGAAAAGAGGACAACTCAATGTTGTTCTTTGTTCTTCTTTTGACAAAGAAATGTCGTAAAGTTCTGATAAAACTGGCGCTTTAGCAGCTTCCACCCAAATGTCTTATGCCACAGTTGCACCGGTCTCTTGTTGCTGCTCACATCATGACTCCACCATGCCCGAAAGTACTGCCCCTCGACACTGATTGATCCTGTCGCTTTCTAACTGGGCCCAAACAGTTCAAACAGGAGCTTTACAAGACAGATTCGCCAGTGAGAAACACAGAAACGGGCGTATCTATCTGCTTTCCAAGGTTACTGAATCTTTTGATGATACTATGGACCGTATATGGTGGGATATTCAAAGTCTTTACAATTTTACATTAAGGAATATTTTTTTCAAAATTCTTACACATAGTTTTTCACAGATTGGTGAACCTCTTCTCATCATTATTCTTAGAGACTCTGCCTCTCTAAAATGTCTCAGTTTTAACATCTGGTGTGTTTATGTTCATTGTGAGTGAAATATGGGTTAATAAAATTTAACAATTATTGCATTCTGTTTTATTTAATTTACACATCACCCCAATATTTTCTGGAATTGGGGTTGTAAAGAAATGAAACAACCATGAAATAGATGACAAGGGCATAAAACCCAGAAAATCCCACTCAAAGTTCCTGTGAGGACAGTTAACTGGTTGTTAAAAATAATGGAATCATAACAATTCCTCTATTTAGAAAAAAAACATCAAATTAACATCAATGACATGATTGAGGATTTCTATATAGTGATTACAATTACCTGAAATTTCTTCTGTGGGGTAGGTGTCAGAAAAAATGATTAACAGCACTGGAAAAAGAGACGTTGTTTACAATTCAGCAGGCAGTGATGCATGATAAGTGATACATCTGAGTGTCAAAATGAGGCAGGGTTTTTTTTGTTTTTTTTTTTGTTCAAAGAAAACAAAAAAGATAGAGAGTGGATCAAATGGATTCACATAAACAGGGTAAACAATGATATAAAGTGTGCCTCTTTGTCACAGTGCCTGCCAAATCAACACAAAAGGAAAGCTATCCACAGGTGCTTTAACAACAGCACACCAAATTTCAGATGCCAAATAAAGACAAAATATGTAATAATGGAAGACACAATATAACAACTAGAAATGCCACTTGGTGGTTAAAGAAGTTCCAAAGTATACAAGTCCCAAACAGTGAAAGTGGTAGGTAAAGAAGAAAGGTTAAAGTGGTTTCTATGGTAGTGTAGTCTGTAGAAACCCCATCAAAATAGGTCCTAACTGCACACAAGGTGAGCAAGCGTTCATGACTAATCAGCTTGCTTGACTTGACCAATTCCTTTTGTAGTATCCTGACAGGCTGTGAGCAATGCAGTGCCACACAGGGCAACATTTCAGCTCTGTCATCCCATTCCTACTTTCCTCTCTGTCGCTTGTGTTGCTGTGGGTGAAGGGAGGAAAGAGGGAGATGACAAGGCATCAAGAGTGTCTGACAAGAATATTCCCTTGACATTTTCTCACTTTCCTCACCCAACAGAGCGTAGTTGTACATTAATAATATCCCTACCCGTGTTTGAATCAGTGCACTCTGGCTTGTGTCAAGATGGAAGCAGAACTGTTCAGCTCAAGGCAGTCAAAGCCATGTCAATACAAAGCACCACATTGTGGAGGCTCCACTCCACAATAAGGTAAATCAAAATGACTGGACATGAGTTGGAAAGGCAAACACCTCTCTTTAGAAGGGCTCACTGAAGATATATCAGAGTAAAAATCAAGCCATGAGGTTAAAGGAACTGCCTGCAGAGCTCAGACACAGGATTGTTGCAAGGCACAGATCAACGGAAGGCCATAAAAAAGTTTTGCTGCACTGAAGGTTCCCAAGAGCACAGTGGTCGCTATAATTCTCAAATGGAAGCAGTCTGGCACAACCAGGACTCTCCCAAGTGCCTGAGCAATCAGGGTAGAAAAGCCTTAATAAGAGAGGTGACCAACAACCTTATAGTCACTCTGAATGAGCTCCAGAGATCTGTGTGGAGATGGGACAAAGTTCCACAAGGACCATCATTGCAGTCCTTTAGTGATCTGGGCTTATGGCAGTGGCTAGATGGAAGCCTCTCCTTTCATGAAACCAAGATTGAACTGCTTGTGCTCAATTCTAAATGTTATGTCTGGAGGAAATCAGGCATAGCTCATCTTCTGCCCGATACTATCCCATCAGTGAAACGTGTTGGTGGCAGCATCATGCTGTGGGGGTGTTTTTCAACAGCAGGGACTGGGAGACTGGTCAGTTTATAGAGATATCCTCAATGAAAACCTGTTCCACAGCATTCATAGCCTCAGACTTGGCTGAAGGTTCGCCTTCCAACATGACCATGATGCTAAGTGCACAGCCAAGAAAACACAGAAGCGGCTTATGGACAACTTAGTGGATGTCCTAGAGTGGCCCTGATTAACATCTTCAGAAAGACCTGGTCCCCACCCAACCTGACAAAAAAGAATGGAAGAAAATCCCCCAATCCAAATATACAAAGCTTGTTCCATTATATTCAATAATAATGAGTAAATGGAATACTTATGTCAATGTGATATTTCAGGTTTTTCTTTTTGAAATGAACTTACAAAAATGTCTTAAGTTCTGTTTTCAGTTCGTAATGATGGGGTACTAAAATGACTGCAGCATCAGGCTACAACATAACAATCTTGAAAAAAGTGAAGAGGCTTATATACTTTTTAAATGCACTACACTGTAGGACCTCAGAAATTGAACCAGTTTGTCCCGGTGCTATGACGGACATTTTCAAGAAGTCTGAGGAATCCCCCAAAGTGTCCTTAAAATATCATATTCACAAACAAGAGATGGCCCAATAACCTATGGCCTCCAAAATTTAATCAGTTCTTCCTTGAGTTGGTGTGGACATTTGTGCAACGTTTGAAAAAAAAACCTCTGAGTGTTATTGTGATATTACAATATTACAAGTTAGGACTGTAAACATGTACAGTAACTTGAAAACATAATTCCTCCAGCCTCTGCTATCACTGGCACAGAGGCATTAAAATATCTATCCTAAAGACAGACTGTCTACAAAAACAAATTAAAAGCATATTTTCCATTTAATTTTTCCTGCCTTAAACAGTGCTTACTCATTTGATTTTTAAAAAGAGATTATTTGCAATGAATTAGTAAGGAAAGACTGGATTAATGAATCTTTAATTTTTACAATAAAAAAATATGGTAATTATTCTGCTGAGGAACAAGATGGTTGCTGAGATTACTGCACAGTGTATTTTCTAGTAATAAGAAAATCTAAACATTTGATGAACGATATTTTTTCATTTTATCCTTATTGCAAGGTTGGATTTTATAAGAAGCAGGCATATCATCAAGCTATCTTTTTGTAAGGATATTTAGTCTGCATTTTGACAATGGTGGGAAAAACCTGCCTTACCATTTGCAACAGCTTTAAGCTTTTTCAGCAGTTTGACATGAGAGTCCGGCTTGATGATGGTGGTGACGTAGGGCTCACATCCTGCTGCATCTAGTAAGGTGTAGTAGTAAAGCAGACGGGCTTGGTCGGTCCCCTCCACCGTGGGCAGAACGTATTTGGTCATGTGGCTATAAAAACACTGCGGGTCGCTCTTCAATGTCTCAAACAGGCCCAGGGAGTCACTTCGGGATTCAATGTCCTTGGTGGAAAGACTGGAAAAGAACAAATGAGCAGAAAACAAAATTATGATATCTTTTGATGGAATAAACCAAGTGTTAAGAGCAATAATAACACACAGCTATAATCCTACCAATCCCTGATTTCAGTGCAATTAAATGTGTTTTTTAACATCTGTTATGTGAGATATTTCCTCTCCATGGCAAATATCGACTAATACACAGTCGATATACAGTTAAACACTTAATAGTACATTTCTGGCAGCAGAAGCAGCAGTTATTTTAAAAAGAATCAAATTAAGATCTAAATTATTCCCAAAAGTAGCAGTCACCACCATGCCTGAAAATAAGATAAGAGAAAACAGCAATCCTGAAAAAATTCCACATTTCATCAACAAACAAATCAAAGAAAGACGAATACCAACTCTTGAGACAATTTAGTGTGCAAAGAGGTACTTGAAAAACGCTTTGCAAAGGCAGCACAGCGAGCTTATCACCAAAGACACAGTCCCTGAAAAAAGAGATGAGGATTCCTTAGATTATTACCCAGAATATATTTAAAGACTTGGCCATGTATTAGATGAAAAAAGAAGGCTAAATGGGGACAAGAGGGAGACAGACAGATAGGGAAAGAAATGCTTAGTGTGGGGAAAAAGTCAGTGTGGAAGCCTATTCAGGGATTTGTTCACGTTGCACATGACTGGTGCTCGGCTGTGCTTTTCAAAATAACGTGTTTTTCCACTAAACACAAAGCCAACAAACAGCAGGTGGTCCAGGACAAGTGAAAAGAATACAAGAGTTGAGGCAGAGAAGGAGAAAAAAACCCCAGACAGAAGCAAAACAAAGGTTAAACAAGAACAGAAAAAGGCGAAGGCGAAGGAAAGCCGAGTTACTGGTTGTCACCGAAGGGGCTCCAAGCAATCTGCAGCTTTCTGGGAGTGTGTTAGCGTGAGCGCGAGTCTGTTTATCTGTTGGAACGGGACAACATCAAAGAGGACGATGTTTCCTCTGGGTGCTGCGTCTGAGCAAGTTAGGAGGCTTTCACTGATAAAAAAAAATAACTCACAACAACAGGAGAGTGGAGGAAACACAATAAACTCAATAATGCAAATAACACTAATCATCTTCACAACATGGGGCTCCTGTGCTAGAGTCACAGGCAGCAACTCATTCCAGGAAAGGAGTCACTTCTCCTCTCGTCTCTTTACTTAAGTGCACACTCTCCTGGGCTGCCTGAAAACCCTGATCACCCCATTATTATAGGATGCTGTATTATTTAAATGTATTAGCTCCAAGATGACAGAGAAAACAACAGGAAGAGAAACAACAACTTCAACAAGTAGATATGGTTTAAAAATATCTGATACTTTTTTGGACAACACAGCCCTTGTTCCTTTAGTGATTAATAGCATCTTAGAGTTAAAAAAAACCCTGCATCTATTTCATACAAAAGTTGCAATTTAGAGGGAATTAAAAATTGCAGGTATTCGGTGCCTTAAGCTCAGTTTACACCAAAATTTGCAACGCAACAAGAGAATTTAAGAAAGTTGTTGGTGCCAGTTGCAGCTGTGAGAACTGAGCTGCTGCCCCATCCATCAACTGTGCATGTAAGAAGGACTAGCAGCATTATACAAGCTAACACAAGAAAAAATAATGGATGAAGAAGCTAAAGATCTCTGAAGAAAAATAACTGTTTTCAACAGAAGTGCTAGCTTTAACAAGACTGAGCCAGAAAAGCATTTTGTGCCACAGTGAGTGAAACGGGGCTTTATAAAAGGGAATTAGTGGGGAATAACCCTCAAATAACCCTGAAATGGTTCACAGAGTTCATCAGACAGTTCCTACATTGGTTCTGGGGTCACAACTTTGTGCATGTTCAGTTCAACAGGAAAAGAGCAACATGTAGTCCCACATGGATATTTCTAGGATTATTTTAAACCAACAGCAGTATCTAGTCATTATCTGCTCCATATTATGTTGTTTGAAACTAAGTGTGATGGTTGGTACCATCTGTTCAGTATTAAACAAGAAAGAAAAACAATTAAAGAAATGAAAAACATTTTTCAATTTGAAATAAATCAAATAAACCAGAACAAAAATAATTTTAAAAAAAAGTTGGGGCACTGTGTAAAATGTAAAAAGAACAAAAAAAGGAATGCAATCATTTTCAAATCTCATGAACCAAAATTTTATTCAATATTGAACATAAAAAACATATCAGATTTTGAAACTGAGACATTTTACCATTTCATGAAAAATATTAACTCATTTTGAATTTGATGGCAGCAGCACATCTCAAAAAAGTAGGGAAAGAGCCATGTTTACCATTGTGTAGCCTCTCGTCTTCTTTTAACAACAGTATGTAAACAAGTGAGGAGAAAAGTTGCTGGAACTTTGGGAAAGGAATGTTGTCCCATTCTTGTCTGATGTAGGATTCTAGCTGCTTAAAAGCTCTTGGTCTTTTCTTGGTGATTTTCAGTTTTTTAATGTGCCAAATGTTTTCTATAAGTCAAATGTCTGGACTGTAAAGGCCAAAGAACTTTCTCCTACTAGACCATGGTGTCTCCTACATGCCTTTTGGAAAAGTCTTCAACAGTGGCTCTCTCTTCTCCACTCTCCCATAAAGCTTTGACTGATGAAGAACCTTGCCAACAGTTGTTATATGCAGAGTCTCCCCTATCTCAGCTTATGAAGCTTGTAAATCCTTCAGAGTAGTCATAGGTGTCTCGGTGGTCTCCCACTAGTCTCCCTCTTGCACAGTCACTCAGTTTATGAGGACGGCCTGATCTAGGCAGATTTACATATGTGCCACATTCCTTCCATTTTTTGATGATGGATTTAACTGAACTCCGGGGGATGTTCAGTGCCTTGGAAATGTTATTGTATCCATGCCTTGACTTACACTTTTCAATAACCTTTTGTCTAAGTTGCTTGGAGTATTCTTCTGTCTTCCTGGTGTAATGGTAGCCAGGAATACATATTAATCACTGATTGGAGCTTCCAGACACTGGTGTCTTAATACTGCAATCACAAGACACCAACATTTGTAAAAAAAGCCAAAACATATCAGCAATGACTGATTTATAAAAGGAATCAAAGGGTAGAACATCCAAGGGGGGTGAAAACTTTTTTTCATGGGCACTGTAACTTACTTTTGAGTGACTCTTAGAGCTGTTGCTATGAAAACAACACATTATCGGTGTGAACTGACAGGCTTTAAGAATGGTGCCGAGCCTCTCCATTGCAAGCACTTTGTCTGATCTCAAATAGCTGCTCTCAGCACAAGACTGTTGTGGTATTTAAACAGGTACCAATATTGTTTGACTTTTACTGGTATCAAATCCAAGTTTGTGAATCTTATCATTACTCTTGACAACCTTACAGTTATGATTGCTTGATGTTTGTTGTGTAAGACTTTAGCTGGTAGCACAGAGGAAGAATTGAAGACGGCCTTGAGTGGTGGACTACGCCATATGTAAGTTCTTATTTAGTAACAGTGTTCTACTGTAGTTCTTCTGAAGTCAGGCTGTTGTCTCATTTCCTTCTTCTCCATCCAGTGACAAAAAGAGTTAAGTTCCTCTGCTATGTTTCTTCTCTCTTTCACTGATGTTTGAGAATTTTCCTGGCCACCAAACAGGCAGAATTACAGACAGCCCTGAGTGGCGGATCTCCCCACGTATAAATGTCAGGTTCTGCTTTGGTTTGAGTCTCTCACTGTAGGGTTTTAAAAGCCAGGTTCTCGTCTCCCTTGTGCCTTTCTTGTCTCTATCCGGTGACAAAAGGTGTTCATTGCCTTCACCTCCTTTTTTCTTTGGGTTTCCTGGCCAGCACACACACACAGACTTACAGACAGCCTTGAGTGGCGGATTTCGCCAAGTGTGTATGTCAGGCTCTGCTTCAGCTCGAGTCTGTTACTGTAGTTCTCCAAAAGCCAGGTTGTCATCTCCTTTGTGTCTTTCTTCTTCCCCATCCTGTCACAAAAATGTGTTTACTGCCGCCACCTCCTCTGTTCTCTCTTCAGCTTTTAGTATCTCTCTTCGCCACTGTTTTATAATGAGTCTTCTGCATGCATGCTTTGCTCTGAGGTGTCTCCCTCTGCACACAACACAATTTCCCAATCCATCTATGTTGTGTTCATTTAGCTGTGATATCAGGAGCTTCTCATTACAAGCTTTTTTTTTCCTTTTTTTTTTTTTTTTTTGCTTCAAAAGCCAAAGCAAAGAACAGACTTAATCTAGTGGAGTAATCCTCCCTCCTTTCCCATCTTACCATATTCTGTTTGTTGTGTCCTCTCATGACAAAAATAGGCCTCTAATATTCTTAAATTCAGAGGCATATTTAATTGCCGTGGCAATCTGACGGCCTGAAATAAACTGGGGGGGGCCTTAGGCACAGAAGTGATGATTATTCAGCACATCATTTTCATTTTTATATTCACAAGCTGGAGTTTTTGAAACGAAAAGTGCTGATAATTTGTTAATAAATATCAGTCTCATAGATAGTTATACAAGGTTTGTTCCATACAGCTTAGTGCTTGAGTGACCACTGAATATGATTTTTAAAGATACATTATTTTACTTGATTATGAAGTCTGGCAACTCCATAATTTACACCTCAGAAACACTACACAGATTTAAAAGGAAGACTTTTTGTTGTTGTTGACAAAAACAAGGCATGAACATTTTGAATATTATACTACTAGTATGGCTAGCCTGTTAGCTTACAGTTAGCCATACACACATCACCCACACATAAGGTAGAGTAGCATTCATAATATATTTTTTTGTTTGTTTGACAAATTAAAGTACAAATTAACTCTGGCCTTTTCAAACATTTAACAGAAACAGATCACTATTTAGTAGGGGTGTGATGAGATCTTGTGGCACATGACCAAGGGGAGAACTTTCTCGCTAGATCAACAGGCTGCACATATAAAGCACAATACTTACCATGACAGTGCAAAACTTGACAAGAAATTGCCAGTGTATATCCCTGACACTTCTTTGCCATAGGTGTGGCTTCTATTGGAGAAATGGAGAAGACTGATGGCATGGCTGATCACTGCTCCACCATGAACTCACTGGCTCAAGCTGCATTTGAACAGCTACATAAAATAAATCATACTTGTATCAGCTGTTGGCTGTATGTTACATCATTCAGAAACTAAAAGTAAGTAATCTAATGGCCTATGGTACACTACAGCGATAAATTTAGTTGAAAAAAATCCATTAGAGATGCCTTCACTCCAAAAACCAGAGATGTAGTCTCTAATAAACGTGCCCCGTTTATGTAAGCATGTTATCCAGCATCTATTTTTTCTATTCAGCTAAAAATCCATTTAAACTGCATTTAACAGACTAGTCTTAAGAGGGGAAAATACTTAGAAAACAGTCAAAGACATCACAGGGTCATTGTGCCAGTAGGTACATGACGTGAGCCCAAAGTGCTGAGTCGAGCTTGGCTAAAGTTAGCAGCTAGCTCTGCCAGTCTTTGTTCCTCTTTTCAGATTAATATCTTGCTTTGGTATGTGGCCTCATTTCACTTTGGTTATAAGTGTATATAACCCTTGACAGCCAACATACCACTGTATTTCCATTTTACTTAAAAAAAAACTGCCATACCACACTGTTCCTAGTACACGCTAGCTGCTAACCTTCTCATATTTCCGTCTGGTGAAATGCCGAGGGGAAGCTCTGACAGGAAGGCAGCAGCAATTAACTGAAGCAGCCTCTAGTGGCAGGGGGCTTCATCTAGGCCTGGGCGATATGGCCTAAAAATCATATCACGGCATTTTTCTTGCCTTTGACAATAATGGTATTATATCACGGTATTACAAAATTAAAAAGAGATAATGCTTTTTAATCCAAATTTAAGTGTTATTAACCCCCTTCTCCCCTTAAAACAAGCCTTTGATGGCATACTCAATTTATCTCTAAGTATAGGAACATAGAAAACATGTATTATCATTTTTTTAAGTCTCTCTAGGTTTACTTCTGTCTAACTGCACTCCAAGTTTCACATTTCATCTCTAACCTGATGAGGTGTGTTACACTGCTAATGACTTGAACACGTTTCCTAGTGAAGGCGTTCACAATAAAAGCGTTTCAGAAAAATAACAGCCGCAGACTTTAATTTTGAAGAGCTTGACGGAAGTATTGTGCTTAGCATTGGGTTAGCTTAGCTCTGGCTGCCGAACCGGAGAATACAGCTAGTTTACAGCAGCTTTTTTGTCCTCATTTAACATCCCAGCCTGGATCTTTGACTCACTGACTCACAGACTTAGAAAAGAAAGTCATAAGTTAAAATAGACTTTTAAACAGTTGTGTATGCCGTTGTAAGAGGAAGATCTGCAGCGCTGGGCTCTGAGACCAGCCAAAGCAGCACTTAGCTTGTGTTAAAGCCCCAGGCAGGCGGACAGAGACAGCACACTGACTTAGATGCGGTACAGCCGTCAGACTTTGAAAGGAAAAAACGTGTTTTTACCTGCTAATTCACACTGAGGCAGATACGATGACATCAGTTACAAGCGTTATCGTGATTGGTCAGTAGAATCCAAATCTTTACCGTAGGCCAAATTTATATCATTTATACCGTCTAACACATATACCATGCACCCCTAGCTTCATCCCAGTTAAAAAGAGCATTAGACTGGGATTTAAAGCCTGTTGTTTTTAAAAATTGATTAATTTTGACCTGGCTAATTTGGAACACAAATTCAACTGTTTTACCACACACACCCCTAGTTTGTTGTCTGACACACAGGAAGAGAAGAGCAGACACAGTGACACATACACCGTGAAATGAATGAGATGTAGGAGTTACCGTCCATTACTATCAAAGCTCTAATTAGCTATAAAGACCACAAAATAATAAAAAATAAATAAATACAGATCACAGTTAAAGTGATAATGACCTAAGATTTCTTTTAGTGTTTGTAATGTTGATGTTCCCTGAGGGTTAGAAATAGTTTTATTGAAATGATGCAGGTTTTTATCTTTCAGATTTTAAAAGTACTTTGAAAATAAAAAGAGAGTTCAGGTTTATCTAAGTGACCCCATTATTACTTCCGCCAAGGAGGTTATGTGATCGGCAGAGTTTGTTAGTTTGTTTGTTAGCAACATAACTCAAAAAGTTATGGACAGATTTTGATGAAATTTTCAGGAAATGTCAGAAATGGCATAAGGAAGAACTGATTAGATTTTGGAAGTGATCCGGTGCACTAATTCCTTACTATTGGGAGATTGGGCTAATGGCGGAGTGCTTTTCTAGTTATTAATGAAACTGAAGTACCAAGTAGTAGATTAATGAGGATGTTATCACCATAAAATGTATGGATATTTGATATGAAGTAATATGAGGAGTGAAAGTTTAACAAAACAGCTTGAAGTTTTGAATTGAAGAACACTTAAGCAAAGAGCTAAGAGTCATGTTAAGCAGAGGAACTGAAAATGAAGGATTTTTTTCTGTAACTAAAGGGGGGGGGCAGCATATGCCTGTAGCAGTGGCATCTGCCAGTTGGAAAACAGGCAGAATCTTGTTTTGTTGAAAAATGAAGCAAATTCCAAACTGAAAAAATGTGTTTCTCTGTCCAGTAAGGCTGGTCCAAAAGCCAAGAAATCCTCATTAGGCCCTTTATAAAATTGTGCCTACCATAGCAGCAATAAACATGTTTAAAACATGGCCCTCAAAACTGCTTTGGTGTCATTGATGAAAGAGTGTCCCCAGCGGGATTAACATTGCTGAATGTGATTGGTCAGATTTTGCCTCTAGTCAACTGCTCATCAAATGTCTTCTTTTATTTCTTATTTCACCCACTAAAGACATAAACCTCATAATTTAACTATTTGTCTGCTAGACATGGGATTACCATTTATTGTCTGTTAAGACTCCTGGACTCTGTAGGGGGTCCAAGGTGATAATAATCCCCTCTGACTCCTCCTGATTGGCCATGCCGGCACCTACAAGCAACCTTGCACAGCAGCTGCCTTCCAGTGCTGCTCTGTGTTCCCAGCTCTAGCATAAGTTTTAGCGCAGTCTGCACTGAGCTGTCAAGTACAAGAGTTCTCTCCTTCCTTTGACATTAGCCGAACAGGAGGACCCCTTGGGTATCAGAATAAAAGATGCATGACTCTTCATCTGCCACTAGAAGGACGATGCGAACCCTGTTCCCATCCTAAAGATGAATCTTAGCGCCACACAATTTTTAACTTGCTGGAACTGAGGAAGGGACCAACGTTATAATAGTTTGGGGTTTTCATTAGTTTTTTTTTTTTATTTCATTTTCACTTCATGTGTTCAACTTTAGTTTAGTTTCAATTAGTTTCTACTGCTGGTTTGTTCGTTTAGTTTAATTTTATTTGCAGAAATGCTTCTTATTAGTTTAGTTTTAATTAGTTTTAGTTTTTTTGGATACATGTCAGGGCTGGGTGAACATCATATATCTTTAAAAACACATTAAAACAGGCTACTCTTCACTTATGATTTTATTTATTTATTTAAAGATGATGTCTGAATACAACTCCAGACATATAATGTGAGGACGCTTATTCTGGTCACTCACTGAGTGTGAATCAGTCAGTGCAGTGTCAGGTGTGTGGAGCTGATTGCCACTGATTGTGGCCAGGTGTGGCAAGCTTATATATACTCCTTGGTTGCAGCACTCTGTGCTGACTCATTATCTCACCACCAAAGATAGTGAGGACATCTCCTTGTGTTTTCTTGTGTGTTTGTGATGTGAAGAGTTTGCAGAGCTTTTTTGAGAATCTTTTCTGGGTGGTTATTGTTGATATCATTACTAGCTGTTTCAAGAGAGCTGTGTGGCAGTACTGAGTGTCTTTACTCAGTAATTTTGGTTTCTCTTTTCATACCAGCCTGGTGGCTTTTGTATTTTATTTTAGGAGAGTTTCTCCTTCTCCCTACCTGTTTTAATTTATGGTCAGCTGCATGGCAGTGGTGGATTAGTTTCTGGGTTTTATTCTGACAGGGAGCTTTTCGGTTATTTGCATATAAGCATTTAGCTTTGTTTTCAATCCCCTTTCCCGATTGATCGCTCGCAGTTTTAGTGGTTATCCTGTTAGGATAACTTTCAGAAACCCTTGGTCTGCAATTGTGTCCCAAACCCCCTCCTTATGACATATAACTACCAAAGTGTGAGGTCTTAACCAATCAATTCAGGCAATTTTACATTCCCTAGACTTGGGTGTAGGTGCCAGTCAGTCTGGTTGTCTCAAAGACTAAAACTAAAGATATTTTGTCTCTATTTTGATTTTATTTAGTTAATTTTGTAAGCACACTATACAGTTTTAGTTAGTTTTCATTTTTTGGTGAAGCTTAGTTTTATCTAGTTTAAGTTCTTTTTTATTTTTAAATGAATTCTAGATTTAAAAGAGATCTTGTTTGTGATTATTTACCGTAATTTCCGGACTATAAGCCGCTACTTTTTTTCCCATGCTTTGAACCCTGCGGCCTATACAACGATGCGGCTAATCTATGGATTTTTACATAGATTAGTTACAGCTAACGGCCACTAGGGGACCTTTTAAATCTATGGATTTTACAGGTTACGGTCCCCCACCTTTAAACTCTATGGGCTCTATGGCCGGTCCACGTCCCCCAACTTTAAGCGGCGAGCTCCAGCAGGAAATGCTGGAGGCCGGAAAAGAGTGAGACAGGCAGTTCGCGTGAACAACGAAAGCAAAAGTGGAACCAAATGCAGTACGAGAGACAGAACAAGAGCAAGACAGACATTACGAGAGCGAGACAGTTTGCGCAAAGGAAGTTTTCATGCACAAACCCTCATTAGGGAAAACAAACAAAGAAATGCATATGATGCAGCTTTTAAGTTAAAGGCAGTCGATCTGGCTGTCAAAGAAGGAAATAGAGCTGCTGCACGTACCCTTGGCATCAGTAAATCAATGGTGAGACATTGGAGACGCCAGCATGAAGAACTGGCTCAATGCAAAAAGACGAAAAAGCTTTCAGAGGTAATAAAAGCAGATGGCCCGAACTTGATGACTTTCTTGAAGATTGGCTGAACACACAGAGAACAGACAGCCGAGGTGTTTCCACCGTGCCACCATTCCACCTGCGGCTTATAGCCCAGTGCGGCTTGTATATGTACACATTTGGTTTTTCCCCTAAATTTAGCTGGTGTGGCTTATATTCAGGTGCGCTTAATAGTCCGGAAATTACGGTAATTCTGTAATAATCTACTGTTTGAGAAGATCAGTGTATGGTCTTACATCTTCAATTTATTTAGATAGCAATATTAGTTTAATAATAATAATAATAATAATAATAATGGTAATTAATTTATTTTTATTATTATTATTATTATTATTATTATTATTATTATTATATATAAATCTCAACTCTTTGACTGATTTTTGCTCCCTTTTGGTTGCTGTTCCCTGTTTCCAGGATGGTGCCCTTTAAGTTATCAATCTTGATTACGAATTTTTTTTATTAATATTATTACATATAATGTAAGTTAACCAAAATCTAGTAGTAAAACATCAACATCCATAGGCTAGGAAGCTAAAAACCTTCCTCAGATCCACCTGTCAGCATCAACAATATAGCAGCCACTATCATTGAGCTTCATAACACCTTAGAACAAGTGACTCACATCACTGAGACACGTGTTCAAGTCTCAAACCAGATTTTCCAAGTTGCAAGAATATGGCCTGTCTAAACCAGGTGCTTCCTCCACTTAGTCTGTAGTACAATTCTTATCAAGTAGAACCCAAGGTTAGTCTTTACTGCGCTCTCTCTGGTATTCTGCCATGACTTTGAGAAACAAGCTTACAGCCATGCTCCAGGTCATGGTCACACTTGAGGCTCAAACCTTGCAGCATTTCAGTGGACAGCATGTCAATAATCCCTGAACAACAACACCTAAGAGTACTACCTGAATGATCTGACCTAACCTGTGTGTGGATACAGCATGATACAAACACCCACTGAATGCTGGAAATTCTAATCAGCATGCAAAGAATATTCAAAACAAATCATAGCCAGATACATGCTTATAGTAAAAGTTCGATGTAATTGAACTTCTTAAGTGTGCAGGGGATTTGTTGTAGGATTAGTTGGTGCTGAAAAAAGAAGTAAAATAATTTCAAATAACAAACAAACTGCTGAGGAGAAGCTGCAGTAGTGAAGTGAAGAGTGGGAATTTTAAGGTGGTAGACTGACTGTAGTTACAACATTGTTTAAATTGATATAACTTTCATGCCATGAGGTCCTTGGAAGGTTAGAGTGACAGTACATGGTTTAGGCTGAACATAGAAGCATTTATGTTCAAATTAAGAAAAAGATTTTGCTTCTTTGAGTATTTTTCTGACCGAAAAACTCAACGTCCTGTTTTTATTAGAATGGCAACATCAGGGGCGCCAGTAGTCGAGTGGTTAAGGCGCGCACCATGTACGCAGGCAACCCTGGTTCGAATCCAACCCGTGGCACTATTCCCTGCATGTCTATCCCCACTCTCTTCTCTGTTTCCGACTCTATCCACTGTCCTCTCTCTAATAAAGGCACGAAAAAGCCCAAAAATAAATCTTAAAAAAAAAAAAAAAAAAAAAAAGAATGGCAACATCATCAACCAGGAGCTGCAAAGACTTTTCCAGCTGACAGCGATGCCAATACCTGATCTAATTCAAACTTTTACTTTGCCAGAGGAGTTCAACAGATGTACAATCAGAAGGAACTGCTCCAGAATTCAAAGGTGTCCTCTGTGTCTCTGAGGATTCCTCATTATACTCAAAGCAGAGCATGTCTGGAGGATGAGACAGAAGGGAAGATGCCAGACTACGAATATTTATTTCTTATCGCGAGCAAACACCAATCTGCAAAAAAAAAAAAAAAAAAAAAAAAAAAAAGAAAAGAAAAAAAAAAAAACAGGCAGCTGCTGGCGGCAGGTACCTGCTTAAATGAGGAGCTTGGAGGTGTGTTATTTGAAATGTCAAACGTGATGTTTATTTGGATCAGCTGACTGAAGTGGAATGCATTTTTGTGCCCTGCCTCAGGTACTCCAAGCTTTGTTTATTCTACCTGAATTCATTAAGACACTCTAATTGTAACAGAAAAATTCAGTTAAACTTTCCACAAAGTAGTTCAAATAACATTCAAAGCTTAAAAAGGAACATGAACTAGAAACGTGTATGATTTCTGAGAAACATGTCAACATCTTCTGTGGTGACTGACAAGT
Source organism: Cheilinus undulatus (assembly GCF_018320785.1). NCBI lineage: Eukaryota > Metazoa > Chordata > Actinopteri > Labriformes > Labridae > Cheilinus > Cheilinus undulatus. The sequence goes on from NC_054878.1 coordinate 22,235,900, forward strand.
CCTTTAAATGCTTTAATAGCTGTCATTAAATAGTCAATAAAACCAGGGCTGAAATCCACGTCCCTAAAGGCTGTCAGAGTACATCTATAAAGGCATACGCACAGAGAGAACAGCTGACGATGGTGGTGTTTAGCAGGGCATTGATTCTCCTAAAGCGTTCATTCTGTGTTAATAGGACCGTTTCAGGGACACTCTGCCTCCATCATCCATCTTGTCCTCTTCCATCTATCTGCTCAGTCCTCCCATCAGCCCTCCACCCCTCCCCAGTCACAGATTCTGTGGTTATTTCTCTATTTAATGACCTTCCTCAACACTCAGTTGTTTGTAACACTTAACAAAGAATGCGTTACACTTACAAATACTTACAAATTACCCACGTATCATATCTACTCTTTTGTTGTGTTAAAAAAATTAAACATTCAAAATGAAAAAAAGAAAATGCAAGTACAAGTGCCTTTACATGCGGAAAAAAAAAAATGTCATTCAGTCTTACAGTGATTTTTGAGATGGCATTTATAATATTTAATGTTTTTTTCATAACTCTTGTTACAGTTTAGCTGAAATTCTCATTTATTTGCAAGTCTGATCTAGATCACATTCAATAATTTAACAAGTTCTTTCTCGGCCCACACTATGCCCTTACACCAGTTCTCATTGAATTTCCTAAAGGACTGCTTTTAATATTCCTGCAGACCAACAGTGCAACTAACACATTAATTAGTCTTGGTAATGAAGTACTCGCTGTACTTTTCTAATATCAGGGTTTTAACATTTTTACTAACTCCGAGGCCCCCTACACAGAACTGATTTTACCTTCTATCAAAGTCCATTATGTTCTCTGGTTGTCTGCCCAGCAAATATCTGGAATAGAATGTGTATAGAATATTTCAAAAATGCATTGATGGATTTTTTCCAAACTTTGCACCAATGTATTAATGGCCCAGCAGCTGCAGGCAAGCCTCACATCACCGAGTCCAATGCCAAGTGTCGGATGGAGTGGCATAAAGCACGCTGACACTAGTCTGTGGAGAAGTGGGAATGTGTTCTATGGAGTGACATAAAACACTCAGCATTCGCCAAACCCAGACACACCCATCTGACTGTGGCAGTCAGATGGGTCCATATTAAAATACATTTGAATACAATGGCATTACAGTCCCTGTTGGTGTAGTAGTCAGGTGACCAAATACATTTGTCCATATAGCACATGTTTACACTAACTCAAGGATGAAATGATCATACTTTAGAAGTCAAAGGCCAGGGAAATTAGGCTTCACTTTCATTCCTTGCTTGCAACATTTCTACAAATCACACTACCACAGAAAACAGCAACTAGAATCCTTGCAGAGGCATCTTACAGCCAGCCAATAGGTCTTCCTCATTTTATTTTTTAAAATACTAGCAGAATAGAGCAATTCTGATGAAAAAATTGATGTGATGGTCAATGGCAGAACTGGGTAACATGATTGCAGCAAAGAAAACCAGGGAGTCTAAAGACAGTGATCCTTGGCCTCATATTGAGTGCAGTGATGTTTTGCTCCTGAGGCCTGAAGCCATCATATTTTATGTTCTATTGATAGGGCAACTTAGCTGCCAGGCCCCACTGAAAGCTTTTCGTGAACAGGTTTAAATTTTAGTTTCAAGGGAAAACCTTAAAGCAACAATGTTTTATGTCAAAAGGTCCACATGAATCAGCGCAGCAACAGTGTAATGGCAATTTTTGTAAACACATTTAAATGTCACTCATGTAGTAGGAGTCAAACTGTTGCTAACTTCAAATGCATGTTCACAACTACATCATATTGCTCACTGATACTCTCGCTTCATTCTCCATTTACTTAAGTCTAGAGATTTTATATTTCCTGACAATATCTAAGACTTAGTACATCCAAACAAAAAACAAGTTAAAAACACTATCAATAACATCAAGCCTGATGTTCCTGCTAACACCACAAAAGTCTTATTTTTTTTGCCACCTGTGCATCCTGGCCTCTATAATCAAATAACTCCAGTCAGACCAAAACACTGACTAAATATTCATACAAATAAACCAATTAACAAACACAATAAGCAATGTAAGCTTCTTCATTAAAGATTCAGTTTCCAATCAATTATTTTCATAATGAAAGTCACCTCTTTCTCATGAAAAAAGATATTCATTTGAATAAAATTAACACTTCTTTAACCTACCAGGAGGCGCGGGTGGAAAGTAACTAATTACTTAAAATTTTGACTTTATTCTCAAAATTTTGACTTTAATATTGAAAATGAATTTCAACTTCACTCTCAAAAACTTTAACTTTATTTCAAACATTTTAACTTCTTCCATGAAAGCTTGACTTTACTCTTGAAGTGTACGGCATTATTTTTCCTTCACTCATGTCCCTTATCCTCAAAACAGATGTTATAATCACAGCTTAAAATAAACAGCCTAGTAGGAAATCTGTATGTTCTTTTTATAGTACATTCAGGAAAAATCACATCACACTTGAGTAGTAATCAGTACTTTGATGAATGATCTACTTTTTACTTTTACCTAAGTAGATTTATTAGCCAGTTATCTTACTTCTACCTCACGCTCTTGGATGTTTAACCATTATACTGGTTTTAAAAATCAATATGTAATTTTGCTGTTTGACAAAATAATTACAAAAAAACTCTTCTGTATCCATCCACTGACTTATACTTTTCAATAACCTTTTCTCTGAGTTGCTTTGAGTGTTCTTTTGGCCTTCATGGTTTAATGACAGCCAGGAATACTGATTAACCAGGGACTGGACCTTCCAGACACAGGTGTCTTTACACTACAATCCCTTGAGAATCATTCAGTGCACTCAGGAGATCCTCATTTCACTAATTGTGAGACTATTAGCACCAATTAGCTGGACCGCTGTTGAATGAGGTCAGTCATTTTAAAGGAGGTGAATATTTATGCAGTCACTTATTTAAGTGGCATTATGTTGTAGAAAACAGCTTTCGCTTTGAAATTAAAGATGTTTTTTTGTCAAAAAAGCCCAATTATTGACCATGATTGATTTATGACATTTACTAAAGGGGAAAACATCCAAGGAGGTTAATACTTTTTCAGGCACTGTAAGCTATTTTTAACCAAAGTAGCACTTTAACTTGATTACAATAGTCTGGTACTTTTTCCACCTCTGCTAAAAAGTAGGTGTAATATCTGTCTTATAACTCAAGCCTACATTAAAAACTGTTGCAGCCGGTACAACTACTTAAATGTTAGTAAAGTGGGAATTTCATTGCAAGTAAGAACTTAACTTCAAACTATGCTACATCTGAATCTATGCATAGCTGGTGTAACCCATATCTGAACTCTCTAAATATTGATATGACTACAGGAAGTCTGTGATTGGAGCTGTATCCTTATAGCAGCCATCTGCTCTCCTTTACAACGGTGTGTTATCGAGGGGTGGCAGACAGTTGTTATGAGTAACTGGCTAGTCAGGATTAAATATTTTACTGAGCTGTGGAATAAAAAACATTTAATATGCCCTACTCTCTCAGAACTTCTATCTTAGGCCACAGCTCTGCAGCCCAGCTGCTGCTGCTGTGACTTAACAGTCAGCATGTGAAAAATGAAATAAATGTATTTCCTTACAAGGATCAATGAAACTTTAAATTCCATCTCACTCTGTGCATCTTTTCCTTTAAGCTTTCTCTGGTCTGCTCTATTTATATCAGTCCCTGCATCCCTTCATCCGTTAAATCAATACGTACATTGCAGATGCTTCTAGTCAAGATTATAGGATGAATATTCTTTTTTACACATTTGTCATGATCTTCAGATCTTGGTGGAAACTCACACACATGGCAGCTGAGAAGGTACAGGTTGTAATTTATCGTTAAGTGGAGGCCATAAACCATTTCCTTATATCAGAGAGCGACGGGGGGGATATTTATCACACATGCACATATGTGCACACAAGTACTCACAGTCCTAGTGCCACACACATCTGAAAGTCTGCTGAAAAAGCATTCTATTAAAACAAGGAAAGGTGCAGAGCTAGTCAGATCACCAGCTATGAAGTCAAGGAGCAAATAAATTGTGGAAATAGATTCTGACACACGCCTCTCTCCTCTCTACCACTAAAACACAAATGCACACACAAATTCCGGATGTTTGGTTTACTCTTTTAGGGATCAAGTTTGGTTCTGCCATTTTTCAGACAGTGGCTTTATTCCTGTTCACTTTTTCCTGAACTGTTTTCAGATATTAAAACAGGAGAACAAGAGCAACAAAATATAGGGGTATATCAGACATTGCACTATGACAGGATAAATATTGCAAACTGATAAAAAGTCAAAAGTGATGACAACTAAAAAACTAAGGGTAACATGAGATGAAAAATGCTAAGAGAGGTTTTATTACTGTATTATTTCTGTGTGTATGTGTTTGTGTGCATGTACCCGCTATCTGTGAAGAGAAACTCGAGGTGAGTCATGTAGACCTCCCACAGAGGAACACTGTAGCGCTTCGCCAGAGACAGAGCGATCCTGTACACGCCATCATCCAGAGTCCTGATCACACACAGAAACACACATTTAGAGAGGATAGGAGTTATGATCAGGTCTTATCACACTGAAGCAGATGGAGATGAAACTCCCACTCACATTCATAAAAGTGGAATAAAAAAAAATGCAGATCAAATAAAGCAAACCTTTGCAATGACATTACAAACCCACAGCATGAAGAAATAAATCTTATGGCACGTACTCTGTGAGGCCAAGGATGGTCTCCTTCTTGTAGTCAGAGTCGGAGCTGAAGCGCTGGACGTCCACGCCGCGGCCCAACCCCTGTAACACCTGAGCCTGGGTAAAGTCTGTCAGACGCTCGTTGTAGACCTGCAGCTGGCCAATAAGCTTCTGCAGCTCCTCTGGCCAATCAGAATACGCAGACACATGCTGTGTAACCAATCGGATCAGTTCCTTTGGGTCAGCCTGTTAAAAGGGGGATATTATTTCTATTACTCACAAATAGGTGCTTTATTAATGGCGATATAGCCTCAGAGTACAAAAGTGGACAAAGTGCGCTTCCTCATTTGAGGCTCATCACAGCTGATTATGAGTCTAGAAAATCCTGAAGAGTTTGGTGTCAAAAGGATTATTTACTACTCCTTTCTGATTTGGAGCCTTTCTTTATTCAGGATATTGGAATATCAAACACATTCAAGGTCAGGCTCAAGGTCAGGCTGCCTCTAATATATAGTGCTGTGAAAAAGTATTTGCCCCCTTTCTGGGTCCTGAGTTTTTAGCATATTTATCACACTTAAATGTTTCAGATCATTAAACCAATTTTTAATTCCACAAAGACAACCCAAGTAAATACAAAATGCAGTGTCTGAATGATTAGTTAATTTTTTAGGGGGGGGGGGCCCTATCTGGCCCTATGTCAAAAAGTAATTGACCCCTGACTTGGCCACTCCAAAACCTTAATTTTGTTTTTCTTGAGCCATTCAGAAGTGGACTTGCTGGTATGTTTTGGGCTGCTGTCCTGCTGAATGACGCAAGAGCGCTTGAGCTTAACGGGCATGAACTGATGGCCAGATGTTGGCCTTCAGGATTTTTTGGTAGCTAGCAGAATTCATTGTTCCATCAATCACAGCAAGTGGTCCAGGTCCTGAAGCAGCAAAGCAGCCCCAGACCATCACACTGCCACCACCATGTTTGACTGTTGGCATGATGTTTCACTCCAGATGTAACAGGCCGCACACCTTCCAAAAAGTTCAACTTTTGTCTCGTCAGTCCACTGAATATTTCTCCAAAAGTCTTGAGGATCATCAAGATGTTTTTAGTCAAATGTGAGACGAGCCTTTGTATTCAGCAGTGGTTTTGGCCTTGGAACTATCCCATGGATGCCATTTTTGCCCAGTGTCTTTCTTATGGTTGAGTCATGAACACTGACCTTAACTGAGGCCAGTGAGGCCTGCAGTTCCTTGGATGTCTTTCTGTGTTCTTTTGTGACCTCCTGGATGAGTCGTTGTTGCACTCTTGGTGTAATTTTGGTTGGCCGACCACTCCTGGGTCATTGTTCCCAGTTTTTTGCGTTTGTGGATAATGGCTCTGACCGTGGTTTGCTGGAGTCCCAAAGCCTTTGAAATGGCTTTGTAAGCTTTTCCCAACTGATAGATTTTTTAATCACTTCATTTCTCATTTGTTCTTGAATTTCTTTGGATTGTGGCATGATGTGGTTCTTTTCTGAGATCTTGTAGCCTTCTTCACTTTTTCTGACAGCTTCCATTTTAGTGATTTCTTGATTCAACAAATCTGGCGGTAATCAGGCCTGGGTGTGGCCAGTGAAATTAAACTCAGCTTTCCAAGAACTGTGGTTAATCACAGTTAACTCGTGATTTGACAAAAGGAGGGGCAATTACTTTTTCATACAGGGGCCGGATAGGATGGATTTTTTCACCCCTTAAAAAAATAATCATTCAGACACTGCAGTTTGTATTTACTTGGGTTGTCTTTGTGAGATATAAAAATTGGTTTGATGATCCGAAACATTTAAGTGTGATAAATATGCAAAAAACTCAGGAATCAGAAAGGGGGCAAATACTTTTTCACAGCACTGTATAACAACTTGTAGGGGCAGAGCATCTGGCAGTAGTCACAAAAGGAAAAAGTATCAAATGAAACATTTTGAAAAATGCTTTATTTGCCATGTAGTTGAAAAACATTACATTTCCCAAGTTCTAACTTCACTGTTGTGCTACTGGCTTTACTGCTTTATTATCCTACTTTATTCCTCACAACTAGTCAAGGTTGAATTACAGTTTTTATGTTACTTTTGCACTGGTAAATGGAAAACAGTAGTATGTGCCATTTTACTTATGATTATTTTTCTCTCTTTATCTGGATTCCTTTGTCTCTCATCAGGTTTTATAGCCTCAAAAAGGAGAATATAACGGAATAGACACGGCATAGAAAATCACTGTGATGACAATAATGACAGGATTTTAGAGAACGATATCTTCAATGTACGTCAAGTCGCTGACTCTTATCAGTGCTGAATTCACACACTTAATTTCCTTTCCATTAAAGCATTTATCAAACCAACCATAAAGAGCTGGATCTTGTCTGCTTGATCTATTGTCTTTTCTATTTTTGCTCTTATTGATTCAAAATGTAGTGTTACCAAAAGTACACAGCACGGTTCAAGCCAGGTTTGACCAAATGTTAACTGCCCTGAAGGCTTATCTTTAAACTAAGTGACATGTTGTGCTCAGCCTGCACTGAGTGACGGCTAAAACTTCATAGCTCTTTCACCACTTTGCCACGAAGATCTAATGAGGTTATTGTCAGAAATAGCTGTAATTTCCTGAAACATCTGTGGATAAAAGTAGAGGCGGACAAAATAACCTGCCACTACCTTTCCAGCTTCCAGAAAGAAATTGACCGCTGCACCTGAGTTAAATCAGGCTAACTCAATGGGTATATGTTTTCCTACATGGTGAGAGAATATGAGTAAATGCACGAGGAAGCTTTATTGTTACTGTTATTTAAGCCTATGGGGAATGTGAATGTGGATACACAGTTATGACTGAGAGTGTAGAAGGTGGAAGTTGTATCTCGCTGATCACCTCTGTCCTAATTAAACGAGCTCCTCGATTTGGTTTTTGGCGTCTTATTTTCTGTCGGCCAGCAGGATAAGATGGTGTATTTGTTCATCTTATTTGCATAAGGTAATTATGGCTGCTGGAAACGTGAGAGCATGAAAACCAAGGTGTTTCTGTCTCTGTATCTCTTCCTTCTCTGCCTTGGATGTGCAACATTGGATGTGGCCTCAGTGGAAGTCAATGTAGCAGATTCACAGTTCAAAAGAGGGGTAGCAGGGGAGTGGGGAGAAGAGATAGAAAGTGTGACCATTAAAGGTGTAAAAAGTACAGACAGGAAGTCAAAAGGGGCAGGAAATGAGCCATTAGAGAAGAGAGGTAGGATGGCATTTGTTAATGCTGGCATCACTTTGGACTCTATTTCCAGATGAGGAAGAATGAAACACAAAGTGGAAAGCAGAGAGAGAGAGAGAGAGAGAGAGAGAGAGAAGAAAGTCTGCTGGCTCTGTGATGGACAGGCCTATGTTTGAAGAGATTTATTGAAATAAGGCTTTCATGATGAAATACTGTTTGCATTCTCTCTCTGGCTCTCTCTGTCATTCATCTACAATACTTTGTCCTTTCGGCTATGTGGATAATATCCTCCCTCTCGCCTCCTAAAACTTGAATCCCTCATATTCTTTATCCCTTCCCTCTCACTTCTTAAGAATCTCTGCAATCCTTTTTCTTTCTAATAAGTCGTCCTTGCAATCCTGTTTCAAATCAAGCAAAGACAGCACTAATTCCTCCATTTTTTCCTATCTAATTACTTGCTTTTTCAAAACACAAAGCGTCTTAAAAAAGCCTCTTAAAGTCTTTCTTCAAAGTAGAGGATGTATAAACTGTATGCTAAGTATAATTGCATAAGGTAGTGTGTGATGTTACACAGCTGGGAGGAAGCCAACTCTCTCAAACTCCCCCTTTTTAGATATTTTTCACGGCTGCCACAGGCTCTTTTCTCCCAGCTCCCCTCCTTCCTGTGATGCTGCTTAAGAGGGAACAGAGTAAAAATTTTAAAAGTCGATGCCTCTGTCTCAAATCTCCTCAGCCACGCTTTGCTCTCTCATTTTCAGCCTTAATTTCCCATGTTATTATATTTCAGTCACAAGCCTGAACCCATCCAAAATATAATGTTTTTCCTTGTCCAGGCTGACTGCTTAAATATGTGAAATATATATTACAAATGCTCTGAGCAAGTTGGTATTGCTGTTACCATTAACTAAATGACAATGGCTATGAATATGTTGTGTATGAATATGAATCATCAGAGAGATACATTATGTCATTATGTAAAGCCCAATTCAGAGCAAAGATTCACAACACAAAGAGGCTGTTTCAGATCACAGCAGGGGATAGATGCAGCTGTGTGAACAGCACCGTTGAAGCTCTAGTCAGGCTGGCTCATGGTGTTGCCTGTGATTCAGTTTATCTAAATGCCAAAGGCTAGTTTAAGGATATTGCAAGCAAATAAATGTGAAATGTGATCAAATTTTTTTAAAGCAAATAAACACTAACAAATACTAGTTTAAAGTAGAATATTGTGTTAGATTATATAATGCTGTACATTTTCAATTTGATACAATACAATAGATACGATCTGATACGATACAATACGATGTTTTGATATGATACAATTTGATATGATACAATATGATTTGATACAATAAGATGTATGATACCATACAGCACAATATAAAGGATTTGATACAATAAGACACAATTATTTATGATACAATAGACACAATATGGTACAACTTGATACAACACAATTAGGGATTGGAAGTGATAGGATTTATTTGAAATAATGATGCCATAATCGATTCTGTTTATTAATTAAATTCTTAATTGATTCCCTCCTTTGAATTTTCTTTTTGGAAAAAGTAGACTCTATAGGTTTTTAATGTTGACTCAAATTTTATTGAGTCTCTTTCTCTCTGAACACTGAACAAGATGTATGCCACCTTCAGTGAGTCAATGACAAGCACACTTCAGCTACTGGCTATAATAAACAGTTAAATGTTAATCATTAAGTGTAGGGGAGGAGAGCATGCCAAATCACTGAAAAAGAAGGGATGGGAAAATGTTTAAGCAAATTTATATTTACAAAACAAAAACAGAAAATAATTAAATTTGCAACAGAAGGAATGAATGAATTATTGAACACAAGCTAAATCAAAACTATGGGGCAGGCATGGGTCTTTGGACAGAGAGACATTCGTAAGCCACAGAAACCTACTATGGGGCTGTCACAATAAACATAAAGCTAGTCTCTGGATCCTAGATATCTGGATGTATGAAAATAAACTAAATTCTTAACAGTTCTTGTGCAAAAAAATGCACGCCTTGCAAGAAATCACTTTTCAAAAAATGATGCGCATTGGGCTGTTCCCCTCTTTTTTGAGAAATGAAGCCATACTTTCAAAGTTTGAACCTGTTTCTGTGACTATTCGCCATCTTTACTTCCTCGACTTTTATGTTCTTGCTCACTTCGCTGACTGCTGACCAAATGGATCTAAAAGATTTTTTCTGTATAGTTATATAGCAGTTAAACTCACAACCTAAACTTCTTAATGTGGCACAGGCAAAAGTTAGCATAACATGAAAGTTATTTCTTCACTTGGTAGGAAAACATTGCTCCTCTGGCTGTGCTACTCTGATTGATCTACCTGCTATTTAATCTTGAAGGATTGGATCCACAACATTTGTTTATCAGACATTGTGCTATCTGTCATTCCCACAGTCTGAGCAGAGACAGGAGAGAAAGCTTAAAGGAGTTCTGCATGTTTTGCTTAGAAGACTGTACAATCAGATCTTGTTCCATTTGGGTGTTTGACTTGTGAGTGAGAATGTTGTGTTTCTTATTTTGTTGACCTTCCACCAAGCTGTCAGAGTTGTTGCGATTGCAGGGGTTTTGAAACAGTTGTGTTTTTTGATTGTGGTACTGATAAACAGAAGATCTCTGATTGAAATGTCTTGGCAGTCTGCCTGTTCTATATCTAGCCAGGGGTGATAGTGATAGATTGAGTGGATCCATTTGGTGAGGTATTGTAAGTGATTGGATAGGTAGTAATGATGGAAATTTGGTGCTTCTAGGCCTCCTTGTTGTTTTGACTGTTGTAGTGTGGTTAGTTTTATCCTGGGTTTTTTATTTTTTCCAATAGAATGATGTTATTGTTGTGTCCAGTGTGTTAAACCATTTTGATGTGGGTTAGATGGGGATCATTGTGAATAAATAATTAATTTTTGGCAGTATTATCATTTCTATTGTGGCAATGCGTCCTATAATTGAAATCGGTAGTGTCATCCATCGGTTTAAGTCGTCCTGTATTGTTTTTAAAAGTGGGGTGAAATTCAGATGAAACAACTCTGACAGAGTTTTGAGAGAATTTTATGCCTAAGTATGTGATATTGCCAGTAGTAGGTGGTAATTGGGGTATGTGTGATGTAATAAGGGATGTATCTCCATCTATTGTGAGGGTTGTGGATTTGTTCCAGTTTATCGTGTAGTCTGTAAGTAATAAGTTCTCTGATTGAATTGTTGGGATTTTGTATGAACAGGAGTATGTTATCTGCATATAAACTGATTTTGTGAGTTATGTTTGTAGTGTGGATACCAGTGATATTGTTATTTTGATGGATTGCTGCGGCTAGTGGTTCAATGAAAAGTGCGAATAGTGATGGTGATAGTGGACATCCTTGTCTAGTACCTCTGCAAAGTGTGAAGTGTGGTGAGATGAGGTTGTTTGTAATAACTGCTGCTTTTGGTCAGTTGTAGAGTGTTTTTATCCATTGAATAAATGACTGTCCGAAACCAAATTTTTCAAGTGTTTTTATGAGAAATGTCCAGTTTACCTTGTCAAATGCTTTTTCTGTGTCTAAAGAGATGCAGAAAAAGCATTTGACTGCGTTATGTTGGCTATGGTGAGAAGAGTGGATGAGATTGAATAGGCAGCGTGTGCTGTTTGATGAGTGTCTGCCTCTAATGAATCCTGTTTGATCTGGGTGAATGAGAGATGGGACGACTGATTCGATTCGAGTTGTTAGTGCTTTGCCGATTATTTTGATATCTGTGTTAATACGTGAAATGGGCCTTTAACTTGAGCAGTGAGTTGGGTCTTTGTTTGTTTTGAGAAATACTAAAATTAGTGCTGTGTTCACGTGGTATTAAATTGACTGATTGCTCTTAATTTCATCTGCCATTCTAACAAAAAGTGGTGATATTGTTTTCCAGAAATGTTAATAAAATTCAGTAGGGTATCCGTCAAGTCCAGGGGCTTTATTGTTTGTCATGGTCTGCAGTGCTTTTTCATATTCCGTGGGAGTAAGTGGAGCGTCTAAGATGTCTGCCTGTTCTTTTGTTAATGATGGTTGTGTGATATTATTTAGAAAACTGTCTATTTCTTTCTGATCCTTTTCTTTACTGTTGCTGAATAAGTTGTAGTAATATTGTCTGAATGTGTTATGCTTTGTGGGTCATTGGTGATGTTTCCTGTTGAGTCTGTAAGCGATTTTTCTTTGCTGCGTTTGAGTTGGTTGGCTAGATATTTTCCAGATTTGTCATAGTGTTCAAAATATATCTGAGTCTGTGTAGAATGAATTGTGTCCTTTTATGAATAATGTTGTCAATTTTATTTTTGGTGTTTCTAATTTCTGTAAGTATATGTTCTGTGGGATTAGTTGCGTATGAGTTGTGTAGTTGTTTAATTTTTTTCTTTCAAATTTTTTTTCTATTTCTAGTTCTTCCTTCTTTTTAAATGTTGAGTATGAAATAATTTTTCCTCTTAGTACTGCTTTGGCTGTTTCCCAGATGAGAGTTGATGGAGTATTTATTGTGTCATTTGTTTCCATGAATAGTGTCCATTGTTTCTTGAAATATGAATCAAATTCACTCTCTTGGAGTAGTGATGTGTTGAATCGCCATCTTGGGCTGGTTTTTGTTTCCGTTTTATTGTGCAGTGTGAAGCTGATGGGAGTGTGGTCAGATATGATGATTGCGTGAATGGTGGGGTTGGAGATATTTGCAGACTCAGGATGGCAAGTTTTTAACGCAAATTTAAACTTTTGAAATTGCCACCATTTGCATGCCACGAAAACTTGTCACAAAGAGTTCTCTCTGAAAGGTTGAGATACATTCACATTACAGTTCCAGTCAATAGCCATGCCCAGGTAGCTGGACTACAATAGCGACTGCAGTTTGTGGATTGCCGGTCCACATTTTCTTGAAATCTACTCTTCATAGTTCAGTCATTTGGAGTAACAACCCCACATTTTGTCTGTACACACAAACAAGTTTGTGAGTTTACAACTGAGTGCTTTTCAGAAGGAGGCATATGTGCTTGACTATGGCCTTGCATACAGTACATACTGAAGTGGTCTTAGCCTTTCTTGTCATCATCAAAACCTTGTTGCCTGAACCCAGAACTTTTTTGAAACTGTAAACAGTGGATTCAGGTCAGGTCAGGTATAGGAGTATATGACAATCATCCAGGCCCATGCCCCATATCACCAGGTATCCTCCTGGATGTCCCCTCTACATCGCACAGGGTCATCCCCAGTGTTTGGATCAGCCTGCCGAGTCCTGGGCACTGAGTATGTGGTGAGCTAGATTAGGCAAGGTAAAGTACACCAGGTGACCGTAAAAGCATAGCTGCCATCCCCGCTCTCCAGAGCATGTCAGCATTAGACACACAGTCTTGTCAATGATACCCAAAAATGCAGCAAAGAGAAGTTGTCATAAAGAAGCTGGCGCCTCTGGCCATCAGTTTAGTCCAGGCATCATAAGGGTATAGTAAGACTATCGCCACACTGTCTTGCTTAGTGAATCCATTGCCCCATTTGAGTAGGTTGTCTCCACATGTACATCGCCTTTGTCTTTGACAGAAAGGCCATACTGCCTAAATTGCATTTCTCTCTCAAGAACTGTTAGTCTTCCTATTTTCCCTTCAGTCCTGCGACCTTATGATGTAATGAATCCTTGCCTTGATCTGTTGTAATGAAAACCTTGATTAACAACCCTCAAAGGAAGTCAAAAGAGCTAGAGTCTTTTCCAGTCTTACTATACAATCCTTTAGCTGGATTTATCTCAGATCATCAGTGCCACACACTGACACAGTAAATTACTCAGACTTACCCAGTTCATAAAGTATCATCCCTCCCTATGTCTCTGTGTCGTACTGATTACATAGAGGTTACAGAGGAACAGATCCCTCTCTGGAGACTAAGCCAGTAATAATCCTAATGAGTTGTGTTTATGTCATGTCTAACACTTAGCTATACAGTCAGTCAGCGGTCTCATTAGCACTAATTCTGCAAATGGTGTAAACAGTATGTGCATATGATTAGGAGGATACCAAGGGGGAGAGGAACCCATTTGGAAAGGAATAATGACTCCATAAACATGCTCAGCTGAATTGTGGGTCATAATGCACCATGAAGGGGACTGATCACAAGAAAGATATAAGCCTAGCAACAAAACACGGCCAACCCAGTGCATCTAATCAAAGATTTAACGATAACTTACTCTCAAATATTCATAGTCAACTGCAACAGTGCGTCCAGAGTGCATATTTGTCTAATAGAGCCTCTTTCTGCAGCTCCTCCACTCCACACGGCTCCCATGGGTAAAATATAGACTGCTAATGATTGTGGTACAAGGGTGCAATTTGTACAAGTGCACAATTTGTATAAAGAGAGGGAAAGGGAAGTCACTGGGTCGGTGGTGCTTCGCAATGAAGGAAAAGTCATTCAGTCTAACTCATTATTCCAGTCAATTCAACAACAGGGAGTGGGCTCTGTAGTCTGGCACTTCCAAGGTCAGCTCCCAGCGACGGGCAGTTTGAACTCTGTTAAGGCCATGGATTGAAGAACATCTGAAAGGCTGTAGGCAATAGGAAATGTCAATGGATGTAAGAAAAGTGCAGCCTTATCAAATGATCTAAGTGCTATTAGAGCAAGGCTTTTATCGTCTTTTCTCATATAAATTCTAGCAAAAAGATGTTTTCAAACTTTTTGCTTTACTTTTCAGAACAGAAAAATTTGCACTGATAAAATTTCCTTTCAGGTACGATCAAAAACATTCTTTCCAATCCAGTGACTCCTTCTGAGTAAATGACTAAGAAGCAAAGTATCTCACAATAATTTGTGGCTTTTTATTAGAAATCAAACTTTTATAATTAGATGCTCAAAGAGCTAAGAGGTTTTTCTGCATGATAATCTCTAAATCCGTGCTCCGTCTATCTAAACAGTACAGTTGTGTATGCTTTAAGTGTACATGTGTTAGGGAGAATGTGATGGATCAATACTTAAACTGCAGGCGAAGATAAATGTTCAAGTGAAAAATCTCCATCCTTTAGTCAGCAAATTGTTGTACACTAGCTGCACATTCAGAGTCACAATTATCCCAAGCACAAACATGTCCACACACAATCAAGGAGGAAAAAACTCACATTAAAGCACGGACATGCACAGGTAAACAGCTCTAAACACTTACATAAACAGAGGGACATTCTGCGATATCGTGTAAACACCACAAGCAGAACAATTACGGTAAAGAGCGCCTCCATTTCACAAACGAGCACTTTAGTCTATATAATGAAAACTTCTAGTGCAAGCAAGTGGAAATCGGCTCATTATGCCTTGGGGAATGATGGAAACTCAGCCTGCGTGTCATTGTGCTGGGTGCCGCTCCGTCATGCCTGGGGAGCCGTAATCGGATGGGAAAAGTAACAGCTAAAGACTTTGAAAGTCAATGGTGGGAAACAGATTCCTCAGGAGGCAGAAGGCTGAATGTTGTGATTATTTTTAACAAATAAAACAAACAACTTCAAAATTTGATTAACAACAGCATGCAATGAGAGAAACAGTCACTAAATGAACAACAACTTGGGAAATATTGCATTTAGGACACTGGGAAATCAGTAAGGACAACATTTTTAGTCATATTTTGCTGACCTTGACAATCCATTTGATCAGGACTTCTCATATTTCTCGCCATGTTAAACTCCCTATTAATTCATTGATTTCAGTTTTTAACTTGTTTAGCTATTTTTGGGTAAGCACAGGTATTACGACTGCTCATGCTGTCATCTACAGTACATTGAAGGCACCAAACTTTTGGATGCTAACTGCCATCAGGTGGGAGGTAATATTAAATCTCTCAGCTAAAACTACATAAAGAGGTTGGAGGGAAATATAAGGTAATTACTTATGGTCCAAACTAATTTAACCCCGCACCCCAAATTAAAGAAAATTAAAATATATCCCTAGTGGATATTCCACAGCAAACTGTAAGTCATATTAGAAAGTGGAAGCGTTCAGGAAAAACAGCACCTCAGCTACAAAGCAGAAGACTGTGTTAAATCACAGAGTGGTCCTACACTGCTGTTTCCATAGCTGTATCCTCACCAAGTCCAATACCAAGTGTCAGATGGGCGATTCCAGGTTCGGCAGATGCCGGGACAACATTACCTGCCTGACTAGGGATGGGTATCGAATTCGGTACTTTTATAGATACCGACCGAATTCCATCGATACTCCTGAGTACCGATTCATGTAAAATCAAACGGTACCATGTTTCGATACCTAAACGTATCCTTGTGACTGCAAGAGAGTGGAAGAGTAGTCAATTTTCCATGCAGCAACGCAGCATTGCACGCATGAGAGTAATGACATCGGTAGCAGCAAAGAGAATCAACAAAACAAGCATGGCTGATAGGAAGCAGTCAAAGGTAGCGCTCCACTTTTCAAATACGATGCAGATTACACTTATTCTCCCTCCATGGACCCCAACGCACATTTTTCCAAGAGGGGAAATTGGAGGAATAGGAGGTGGTGGGCTGGGTTTTCTTTTGTGCAATATAAAGAAAAAAACACTGGGTAGTTACAGTAGTTGGAGTAATTTTTTTAAAACACTTGGCTTACGGTGATGTGCGATGTTGTTTTGATATATTCGATATTTGATGGTGTTTTGATATTGAAAATTCAGAAGTTTTGAGGTTATATAACATTTATTATTACATATTATTCAGAACCAAAAGTACTGAAAATGAGTAATGGTACCGGTTCAAATATGAACGGTACCCATCCCTATGTCTGACTGCATTGTGCCAACTGTGAAGTTTGGAGGGCGTAATGGAGGGGGTAATGGTACAGGGCTGTTTTTAAGGGCATGGGCCCCTTGTCTCCAGTGAAGGGAGATCTTAATGCTTCAGCACACCAAGACATTTTGGATAATGCTATGCTTCCAACTTTGGGGCAACAGTTTGGGGAATGCCCTTTTATGTTACATGTCTGTGCCCCAGTGCCCAAAGCAAGGATTATTGACATGGTCTGATGAGATTGGTGTGAAGGAACTTGACTGGTTTGCACAGAGCCCAGACCTCAACCCCATTGGGCACCTTGGGGATGAACTGGAATGGAGATTGCAAGCCAGGCCTTCTCCCCCACTCAGCTAAAACTGGAGTGTTAAATTCTCAGTGTTAAACATTTCAGTGTTTATTTTAACACTCAGAGTGTTATTTTAACTCTTTTCAGAGTAAATAGTCTATAGTGTTGGAGTTATTTGACAGTGTTAATGCACCAGTGTTATTCCAACACTGTAGAGTGTCAATTGATCTAAGCCCCGCCTACTGCATTTTCAAATCTGGGGGGCAGAGTTTTCCCATCATGCCTTTGTGCAGTATATATAGATGTGTTTTAGATGTATTTAGATGTTTAGCTGTGTTTAAATGTTGCCTGTTGTACAGGGACCACTGCTGGGATTCACTTGCACATTTTCTTGAATTATCTTGAGTTTAAGTAAGTTTTTGACGTTAACACTTTTGCACCATGAGTGTAGTTGTCTGCCAGGTTGGTCACTTCCTGACTGTGGAAATGGCTTTCTTAAAATAATGGAGAGAGTGCAGTCTGTCAACTCAGAGCATGTTCCAGCTTTGAGTCTGCCTCATTGCTCCATGAATACCTCACATTGCTTCAGTTATACAACATGAGGTGGCAATCAATGATATCAGTTGTACCCAATTTAAATTTTTTTGAGCGACTTGCATGTCTCATATCTTGTTATTAATAAATAATATTCTACACCCACTGGAGTTAATTGTAATACACTCATTAGTTTTACCACACCAGAGTTACATGTAGTCCAGTAGAGTTGATTTCTTTAACACTGACACTAGTGTAGAGTACTTTCAACACTACTCAGTGTTCACCAGTGTACATTTTTAACACAGACAGTGTTGGAGTAACACTGGTTCAGTGTAAAAAAATGTAACACTTTAAAAAGTGTTGAATTTACACTCAAAAGTGTGGACACATATAAACACTTTTCTAGTGTTAGGTTTAATGCTCTCAGTGTTAATCTAACACTAGCGATTTTGCTGTGTACCATCAGCTCCTGACCTCATAAATGCTCTAAAGAATGAATGGGTACAAATTCCCACAAAAACACTACAAAATCTGGTGGAAAGCCTTAGAAGAAGAGAGAAGGCTGTTATAGCTCCAAAGGGGGGGCAACTCCATATCAGAGTACATGTATTTGAGTACAAATTTATTACAGTCCCTGTTGGTGTAATGGTCAGGGAGCTGAATATGTGCTGTTAATAGTTGCAGTAGAGAGGCAGCCAAACACAGATCATACTGTATGTTTCTCCACATGGATTAATGAAGTTGAATGTAACTAATATTCTAAGTGTTGCATTTTAGACACTATGTTTCTGTATCAAAGTCTTGACAAGTGGCAACTTTGTGAAGGTGCTTTAAGCTCAACTTTTACAGATATCCTATGAGTGAAAACATTTTTTTTTAAACCGAACTGTGTTCTGTGGTCAAAGGGGCATCTTGCCATCCAGTTCACTCCAGTTTTTCCTCTTTGTAATAAATATTTGAATTAAATATGTTGTGCATGGTGCCATTGAGCTGACACGACTTACCACCTATTTCATTGCAGTTCAACTATATTAAGAGGAATAGTAGAATTCAATCACATTACCATTACCACATTTGTCTCTTGCATTCCGCACAGCTGTGTTGTATCAATGATGCTTTAACAATTGTATGTTACAGTTTTATTTACATTTAGTATGCGTACATTTTTCACCTTAAAAGTGAAGAAATAGTTATTTGAGAAGAATATATGTGCGGATGAGGTAGAAAAGCAAAATGTACGACCTGATAAACAACCTTGGTACATTTATTAATGTTTACTTCTAAGATGTGGCATTTTTACAAAAGCTATGATGCTGAATTATATTTTATGTGACATTTATTAATGTAAATGCACTCCATGTTTGTGTAATGCCACTTTTCTGGAATGTGTTGTTAATTTAATGTCATGGCTGCTTCATTTTTAATGTGTTTTATATGTATGCTCTGCACCAAGGTCTGATTTATTGATCTTTTATATCAAGTAATCTACGGTTTAAGTTTCAATGTTTGTGTCACAAGCACCTCCCTTTCTGAAACCTTCGTATTTACAGAATACTGAGGAGGCAGGCTGTTGATTGAAGCTTTAAAAACACATCAAACACCTCCCGTAAACCCTCAGAGACTTGTGTTCCCATTTGCAACTGAATGACTTCTGTGGCTCGAGTGTTTGGTGTCTTATTGCCTGGGTATGAAATTATGTGATAGCGACGAGAGAACTGAAAGAGCGTGAGAGTTATTGAGACATGGTGTTACTGCTCTTCAAGTGGAGAGCAAGAAACACTTGGAGACAGCTTGAAATACTGTTACTGACACATACACACATACAAATATATCACCTTCTCTCACAAACAAAAAAAGATCTGACATCCTAATGAACTCTAACAAGACTGCCTGCAGTTATTAAACATATACATTGCACATGAAACAAAGTACTTCACATAAAAAATGCTACATATGAGGGTTTTTACTATACTAGAATTTAAACTTTGATGAGTGCCTAGAGAACATTAAACTAAGGTGACAGCTGGCAGCAGAAATATGACTCTTAGATATCTAAAATCTTGGATTTTCTAAAAAGCAGAAAATCAGAAAACCCTTCATACTGTCTAATTTGCACCAAAACATTGGCAGCTTGTTCCAAATGGTTATGTGCAATATAGACAGTGTTTTCTTTCTTAACTCTCTCTATATCCAGCAGCAGCTTACATTACTACAGCCCCAATTCCACAAAAGTTGGGGCACTGTGCATAATGTAAATAAAAACATAGTGCAATGATCTGCAAATCCCATAAACCCAAAATTCATTCACAAAAGAACATGGACATATCAGATGTTGAAGCTGAGACATTTTACCACTTCATTAAAAAACATTAGCTCATTTTGAATTTGATGGCAGCAACACGTCTCAAAAAAGTATGGGCAGGGCCATGTTTACTATTGCGCAGCATCCCCTCTTCTTTTAACAACAGTCTGTAAACGTTGGGGAAGTGAGGAGACCAGCTGCTGGAGTTTTGGGAGAGGAATGTTGTCCCATTCTAGTCTGATGTACCTGTCCTAGTCCTGGGTCTACCTTCCTGGATGTTTTTGTTTTATGATACAGCAAATGTTTTCTATTCGTGAAAGGTCTGGACCGCTCTTCTACCTTGAAGCCATGCTGTTGTGATGGATACAGTATGTGGTGACACATTTTTAAATTTTATTAAACTTTTATTTAACCAGGAGAAAACCTCATTGAGATTAAAAATCTCTTTTTTCACTGTCTTGCTGAAATAGTCAAGGCCTTCCCTTTAAAAAAACATGTCTGCATAGGAGCATATGTTGCTCTAAAACCTCTGTATACTTTTCAGCATTGATAGTGTCTTTCCAGATGTGTGAGCTGCCCATGCCATAGGCATGAATGCAACCCCATACCATCAGAGATGCAGGCTTTCATACTGTTCCCAGAAAAGCTGGATGGTCATACTCCTCTTTAGTTTAGAGGACACTGCGTTCATGGTTTCCACAAAGAATTTCAAATTGTGATTCATATGACTACATAACAATTCTCCATTTTGACTTAATCCATTTTAAATGAGCTTTGGCCTCGAAAAGTTTCTGGATTGTGTTCATAATGATTTCTTCTATGCATGATACAGCTTCAACTTTTATTCTTTTGCATTTGTGGCAAACTGTGTTGACAATGATTTCTGGAAGTGTTTCTGAGCCCATGCAGTTATTTCCAGTACAGAATGTTTTAAAGGCAGTGCTGCCTGAGGGCCTGAAGATCACCAGCATCCAATCTTAACCTTCGGCCTTGTCCCTTGTGCAGAGAGCTGTTTCCAGATTCTCTGAATCTTTTAATAATACTATGAGGGTTCCTTTGCTACACTTGCAGTGATATGAGCATGACTCAGTGCTGCACCTGCTATTCACCAACAACTATGTGACTACAGACTTCATAAATCATAACTGTGACACATCAATCCCAAAGGGATGTATTTTTTTGTGTCATATATTAAACATTGTATCAGTTTTATATGTTCAAAGCAGTAGATTTTTATTCGTTTCTCTGTTCCTTTTTGTTTTGCATTATTTTGTTTTGCTTTCCTCTCTTTTTGTTCACCGTTTAATACACCAGTTTTAAATCAAACTAGACATAGAAAACTGTAACTTGCACTACTGGCAGTTGTAAATAGATCAGATAAAACCCAGAAAGAAGCATCCAGGATTATGTGGTCATTTTTTCCTGTTGAACTTAAGCATGACTCCCAAACGTAGGCACAAAGTCAATGATGAATTCTGTGTCCCATTTTACCCCATTACATATATTGAAACAATAAATACAACGCATCCCTATCTAGCATGTTTTTTCTTTTCCAAACCTTATTTGCAATGTAAATCACCTGCGTGCAAGAAATCCTGATATCCACACCCTGTCATACATATCTGAAATTAAATATCACGAGCTGTGCCCTCAAAAGATAAGAGGAAGCATGAGATCTAAAGAAAGCACAAGAGAAATGTGAAACATATGCAGTGCTAAGATAGTATTCTGGGCAGTGAGGCTCGAGATTTGACGAGAGCGAAACAGGCCCACTTGGGGGGAAAAAAGTCTCTGTAAGAATAATGTTGACAGAATAAGACATATAAAAACACAGCTGTCACACCAACAAAGCAATTCATTAAAGCTAACAGACAGAAAAAAATAGGAGAAGTAAAGGGCAGAGAGAGCAAACTCTGGAGGAGAGAAGAAAAAATCCAAACCAAGGAAGACAGGTCTAATGGTTTTCTCTCTTCCTGCTTCTATCAGTGTTAAAGCAAAAAGTTGCGACTGCCTCATCAATAAGAGCTGAGTGAAGGCAAGACCTGGAACACAATGATAACAAGCATACACTCTGGTAGAACACTCTTAAGAAAAAACTCAAAGGCAAAGAGATAAAAAAAAAGAAGAAATGAGCAAAAAATGAAGGTACAACTGCCAAAGTGTAGCAGCTAAGAGGAGAAAGTGTATATATTTTAAGTTAATGGACTTGAACTTCACTGGAGGCAGGAGGTTGGGGAGTGATTACTGCCATTAGGATGTGTGAGTATGTCGGCGTGTTGGAATGGGCATGCAGTGTTGAGAGTAACTTTTTTTATTGTGTGAGTGTGCAAGCGTGTCTTGACCTTGAATGTCAACCAGGATACACTTATCCACTTCTTCACCTGGCCTCTTATCCTCTTTCCTGTTCTTTTATTTCAACATTTTACCTCCGCTCCTTCCGCCTGGGCTAAAACCCACGAGATCCACGGTCCACTCAAGGAAAAGGTCAGAGCGATTTATTCTCTCATTCAATGCCAAGCAACTCTCAACACCGCTCCCGCCAATCTTTCCCTGCTGTTGTCCCCTTCTTACTCAAATATTCTGGTCTCTTCTTTTTGTCCTGTTTCCTTATTTTTCCTACTGGCCTCCATATTGGACAAATATATTTAATTTAAACACACAAATTTGATTTATCCAATCAGCCAGTCAGTTGTGAAAATTATCTAGCTGCTATAATCAGCAGAGCTGGAAAAAATAATTATCACAAAGTAAGATTCCAAGGGACAGACAGAGGAACAGATACACAATCCAGTTGGTTTTGTATTAAAGGATCACTAAATAAATGATTATTCTGATCCGTGAAAGGATAATTACAGTTATTTTCAACTTCACCAGTTTTTCCACATAATGATTCTGATTGTGTTGACTTTTTCTCTCTTTATCCCTCTAAAGCCTTTTTTCCCATTTTGCAGCAATGTTGTCCATCTAAGCCAAATAGTCGAGAATGTAAAAAGAATGGAAGTGTATTTTCAGCTCAATAACACCAAGACAGAAATGGCACATGCCCATTGTGACATGGATTTCTGATTATTTATGGATTTGTAACTCTAAAGGCAGTGCAACCATAAGAGCATCTTGCTTTGTTGTCAAACGTTGGTCTTATCATTTACCTTAATTAAATTCTAGTGGAGATGGCAAAGTTTCCAAAATAAAAAGTATTCTAAATAGTGCCAAAAAAGTTTATTACTAGTGATTCAACTACTTTACATAATACAACATAAAATAAATATGGATAAATCAATTTGATTCGATAAAGATATTTAATGCATTAAGGGCTGTCAGGGTTAATGCATTAATCTTGATTGAGCTGCATAGCTAGTGCATTGACTTATAAGCTTTACAGCCTCTTTCAACACACTTTAGCTAAGCCACTGCATAGTCTTCCTGCAGTCACACTGAAGTTGCATAAGAACACCCCTGCCTCATTTTATTTACAAAATAACTCACAGACAGCTCAGAGGACAGGTCAAAAGTCATCTGCACCTTATGTAAAACATTTTCCTTTGTACTGTTCACTTATTTCCTTTTCAATCTGTTAGAAGTTTTTTTCCCATGGTCATATTGATGTCTTAATCTTCAGTCACTCAAAAGTTCCTTACTTTCTTTCAAAATAGAAAGTCTTCAACCAAACAGACAATTACTCTGAGACAAAACAAAGCTCCAAAATGAAACAAAAACAGTTTTAAAGCAACTTATTGTGATTAACTGCCGTTACTGTCATTATCTGATACATAAATTTAAAATGGTTTCCTTAATAGTGTTCATTTTTGTATGAAGTCATGCATATACTGCATATGTGTTTTTAAAAACTTATCTTTTCTTTATTTGTATGTCAAATATAATTTTTGCAATTGTGATTTTGTTTAAGAATGGGAATTGAGAACCAGTTCCAGTTGAGAATTGGTTCAATTCATCAACCTAATTTATATTCAATCTTAACAACTTTTTCTCAGTACCTTACTTCCAAATGTCTTGAAAAACAAGGACTTGCAAGAGGCAGTCAGCAAGCAAACAAGAACAGAGAAGTCAAGGAAGTAAACATGGCGGACAGTCATAAAGACAGGCTAAAGGGGTTAAAAGTGTGGCTTCATTTCTCAAAACGTGCAACGACTGTCAGACAGGGTTTCATGCAAGGTATGGATCTTTATGAACAAGAACTGTTCATTTTGTACAAGATTTCCATTTATTTTCACAAGTCATGTACACATATATCATTTTTGTCTCTGTGTGGACAAGACCTTAATCAGCGTCATTCTGTTGTCATTGATGCCTGCTCTGCTCTGGCTTGATTGCTGTTTCTCTCCCTGCTTCAGGCTTTCCATGTAGGCACAGGAAAGCAGGAACTTGCAAGAGGATGTGGCTGCAGACCTCTACGGCAGGGTGTTTTGGGCTCATACGTTGCAGAACTCTACAATTGGGCGAACTCGACCATAGGGCTAGAAATGACATACATTACCCAAGCAGGAACCAGAATGTCGTACTGAACGATGTATATTTTCGGCTCACTGGCTATTTTTTTCACAACAGCAGACTTTTATTTATAGAAATGTTAACTGAGGGAGCTAAATTTCTATTCAACACAACACAACCTAAGGAAACCCCAAAGAGGTTTAAGGTTAGGTTCTTGAACCCTAAAGGTTAGGTGTAAGGGATAGGGGGATACAATTTAAAAAAGCACACCACAAACTGAGGAAAAACCTCAAAAGGGTTAGTGCATCGCCTCATGATTGAGCTTAGCATAAGCTCTGTTGTTTTCTCAAAAACCAAACAAGTCCAAAAGTCTACTCTCACTTTGGCTGGATGGTACAGATAAAATTCAAACCAATGCTGGCATCAAAGTTTTGCTTTGTTTTGCTCCCTGGCTGAAAATTACTCCAACTGAAGAGCTAAAAACTGCACTTAGCCTCTCAGGTTTCAAGAAACTTCTTCAAAACTAATCTGCTGTAAACAGATCAATCTTTTGGGTGCTGCTGAAGTCACAGCATAAAACTCTTAGATTGCTATATCTGACAAATTCCTCTGTACGCTGTGAGTACCTTATCAAATGCCTTCCTTATGTATGTTTGATTAATCTTGGAATATGTGTTGGAAATATAGAGCATTTGAGTCAAGATAAACATTTACATAAAGCAGTATATATGTAACATAGGCAATGAAAACAGACCTGGACATCTTCTTAGTCAGCACACTATCCAGTAAATCATTTCCCTCAGTCCAACAAAGGTACACACAGTAAGTAGAATTCAACACTGACCTGGTAGAGCGTGTGGTCCTTATTTTTGAAGCAGGGCATGAGGCGAGAGTGGATCTGTAGAGAGTAGTAGTAGGCGGCCAGCTGGAGTGACAAGGCAGAGTGACACTGTTTCTCAAAACACTTGTTGGCATCCAGCACCTGGACAGATGGGAAGACAGATATGGGTAAGTAAAAGAAGCTGATAGTGGACAAAAATTAGCAATTAGGCATAAACTACCCATCCCTGGTCCAAATACCAAATCTACTGAGATGAATAACAATCAAGTGAATCATCATGGAGTCAAGTAAAGTGTGAATAAGAGGACAGGAAATCACAGCTGCGGGGATAAGTGAATCTGAAAGCGCTTGCACTAGGCCAGTGTAACAGATGTCACATCAGTCTGAGTAAAATCCACTAGCTATAAAGGATCGACTGCAAAGAGCTCATCTATCACAAGATGTGTTTTTACTGTGATGTGTAAGGAAGCCAAAAGGACATGAAAGCCTCATCAACCTCAAATACAGCCTAGTGGAGGTGTTCACAGGTAAGGAACCAGAATGACCCAGGGCCTGGTGGCTCAAAAGTAAGGCAGCAGGATAAAGCTAGGGTGTAGAATTCAATCTCAAAATCAGGTTGTTCATCAGAAGAAATACGTAACACAGCTGGATAAAATCAGATTATCCATTCTTAAATCAATCCAGATCAAAAAGAAATGCAAGAAAACATTTAAATTGGTCAAACAGTCTTGCATGGTGGTTGATATCTTAAGATATTTTTAGCACTCAACAGACTTTTTTTTAACTTCAGTTAAGGATATAAAATATTAAAAGCTTTTTCCTTGTCAAATATGCTATCAAACAGCATCAATCAGAAGCATTAAATATCTCATTCAAAGCAATAGTGAGGACCTTTAAGTTTTTGGATTTTGGTTCCCCTGTGGACAAAGTACATTTATAGATCCCATTATTAGGTACACCTCTTAAATGCGTGTTAGCATAAACATGATTTACAGAGAATAGTCTGAGAGGAAATATCCACTGAGCAGGCCAAAATGCCTTATTGATGGCAGAAGTCAGAGGAGAATAGGCAGATTGGTTCAGGCTTATAGAACGGCAACAATAACTCCAATAACGACTAAACTTAGCATAGAAAGTAAGAAAATTAGTGTTTGTTGGATCATCTTTGTTGTGACAATGCTTCTTGGCCTTGTTGTTTTAAAACAGCTTTATGTGCTTTATATTTATGTATTTCAAGGAATATCACACAGAAGTCCTGCAGACAGTGTAAAGGAACTCTGTCCTGACACAGGCAGCAGCTGCAGACCTGAAAACAATGCTCGAAAGAAACACAGAAAGACAAGTGAGATCGATTTTTCTTTCACTATTGTCAGAAGTCTCTGCACTTCTTGACTTTATTGGCAACTGAGGGAGAAGTGACATTGAATAGAGCAGTGCTGTTCCAAAAGTTAAATAGTTTTTCAACCGAGAGCGCTTGAAGTGTGACACTGAGGGTGTTTTTTCTGCCAAAGGCGCTGAGCTCTCAGAACGTTGGACTATATTGGTTTTGAATTGAAAAGAAGTGATGCCAGCGCTAAAAAAGCTGGCTAAGGACAGACCGTTATTCTGCCATTGACTCTTATTTGGTGGATTGGATGATTGTATTGAAGAAACACAACATATTGACAATTAAACAACTTATTAGTTCAACAAACAGAAGCCTCAGTAGTGTGGGGAAGAACCATACACAGCCAAAGCAGCCTAGAACCTCTTCCTCATGCTGTCACAAGCCTGGTTGCCACTGCTAAGGAATCACATCCCATTCTTCTACCAGCATTTGTCAGCCAATATGGTTGTGTTGGTCACTCTAGCACACCCAAGCTGATCCCACAAGTGTTCAATGGGGTTGAAGTCAGGACTGCTGGCAGGCCATTCCATCCTCTCCACTCCCAAATTCTGGAGGTAGTCTCTGATAAACCGTCACTCTGTGGGGGCAAGCGTTGTCACCTTGGATTGCTACTGGTTGTAGAATATCACCTCGATATTTCTCTGCTTTGAGATTGCCTCGTATGATGACAAGCCTTGTTTTTCCAGTGAGGGAGATGCTGCCCCACACCATCACACCGCCTCCACCAAAAGATGTTACTCTGTCAGTGCAGCAACCAGTATAGCGTTCTTCATGTCTCCGCCACACTTTGAACCTATGATCCAACTTCCAAATCTGGACTCATCACTGAACATAAGATTCTTCCACATGTTCAGGTTCTAGTGCGCTTGTTGCCAACACCAGCACAAACGGGCCGGACAGTGAAGGGCAGTGGCCTGTCTCTCACATCCCCTGTTATGTTGAACTTTGCCTTCAGTCTGGAGATGGTACTAGGACTCACTACAAATAATGCTGCAACTTGGTTTTGCCGAACACCAGCTTGTAACTGCCCTTTTGCACTGGCCCTATCCAGATCAGTCAAATGTGGCATTCTTGGAGTGGACAACTACTGACCACTGTAGCAGGACCCATGCTCACAGGTGCAAATCAGGCACCTGATTGTCAGCACCTGGGGGCTCAAAATGAGTCAGTAGCAACAGAAATATACACTGTTTGGCATTGGCAGAGAAGGTTTGGTAAAATTTTCTTGGGTGCAACCCACATACTCAGCTGGACATCCCACAAATGCATGTTCCTTACAGATGTGGCACCATTTAAATGAAATAAACAGGCTCTCCAACCGTACAAGATTTATGGCCAAGAATCATTGTTTAAACAGAGAAATAGTCCAACCAACCCAAATTTCCTAACTTTTTGTGCCAAGTTTAGTTACAACTGAGGTATGCAGTAACCTGACACGCCAGATGGATTTGTTACACACACCCATTTGGAAAAACCTTGGTTCAGGTTCAGGCTAAAACGGTTCAGACAGGAGTTATGCAAGATGGATTTGCCAGTGAGAAACAAGGAAACAGGCGTATCCATCTGCTTTGCAAAGTTAGGTATGCTGAAGAGCATGTCTGAGTGCCCAGCATGCTGAACACTGAAGCAGATGGGCTACAGCAGCAGAAGTCCACATCAGGTGTCCCTCCTGTCAGCTTAGTTCAGGAAACCAAGGCTACATTTCACACCGTCTCAACAGAATTGATCAGTGGTTGCCTGATCCTCTGAGTCTTGTTCTCTGCTATTAAATTGGAATGGTAGAGCCAGAATTTGGTGTTAACACGTGAAAATCTCCCATGGAACATTCTAAATCACTGGAATCACCCGTCTTCCCCATTCTGAAGCTCAGTTTGAACTTAAGCAAATCGTCTTCACCATGTACTTATGCCTAAATGAAGTAGTTGCTACCGTGTGATTGTCCGGTTAGATATTTGCATTGACAGCAGCTGAGCAGGTGCAGTATACCTAATACTGTTCTTTGTGAATGTATGTAGAGTAAAATCCCCTTTAAAGTACTAGTAATATGGATGTGTAAATCCTTTAATGCCTGTACCTGAATATGGAGGTTCCTATGCAGTTTTTCTTTGAAGAAATTAAATTATATGGATTATGTGATCCTACACTGGAAAAAGGGTGAATTACCAATTCCTGATCATTTTTATCCATTAACATCTTTCTGAATAGCCTGCAAGATTTCATATGTTTAATACTTGACATTAAGATTGTTTTTATGAATGATTTGGATCCCTTATGAGACTTATCATATTTTATAAAATCTTCTAGTCCTATTCTGTCTTATTCAGTTTTCTCTTGTTCTTTGGGTGTTAATATTATAATGATCGATATTGGTTCTCTCTTAATTTCAGCTTCTAAGTACAAAGTGTGAAGCAGTCCCAGATGAACTGTTTTTATTCATCTTTTCAATCTTAAGTCTAGTGAGATCAACAATGCCTGTATTTTGGCTATAAGCACCTTAGTCATCATCAAAATGGTAGAATTCATTCTTCATATTGATGGTTAAGTTTGGTCAGGTCTTGTGTCACTATATAAAGTTCTCTTAAAAAATCATGGATCACATTTTCCTCTCTCCTTTCAGAGAGGATGTTCCAGTGTATCCTATGCTACTGAAGTTAGTAAACAAAACATGATAGCTCCTTTCCTAACTGCTCTTATCACAGCTGAAACTTTAACTCTTCTTTTTTCTCAGTCAGCAACCATCCGAACCAAACGGAAATATCCGGACAGGCCCGATGCTCAAAATACAGATAACCTGTTCAATATCCAGCCAGACCCTTTCAGGTGAAATGCAGGTAGCAAGGTCTCCAGGTAATTTCTCTGTCCATCCACCCTAGCAGTTTAGTTTTCCACTGCAGTAGTGTTTAGACTCATGAGGGATTTCATGACCCACACTTGAACACAACTTCCTGCAGTCGCCAGTTGACATGTTTCCCTGTCATGTATTTGGTGTTTTTTCTTCCAGCAAAGTATACCGGCTCTTCCTTTGACAGCTGAGAAAGGGTGACAGCAGACACACACAGTGAAGAGCTTCTCAGAAATGTATGAATGATGACGGGAACTGAGGGAGACATGAAACTCTATTAGACACAACATGTATTTCACCACTAACAATCGAGGTCGTCACAATGTCATGCTTTTGATGAACTGCAACTGTTGTGTGTCAATCAGCGGCAATATTCTGCTGCCTTTTAAGAGCAGCTTTGATTTGCTGCGCTGATGATGCAAAGTGTCACACTCATAGGCTCATCTAGAATGGGAGAGTTCAATAGTGTATATGGATTCACTCAGAAATTTGCAATTATCTCTCAGTAACATAATCATACTTGCATTGTTACACACATTCCCAGAGTGTGTTAAAAATAAAGCTCAGAGTGTGTAGTTGTGCGGGACAGTCTGTCCACCTACCTGAGGCAGGGCGAGTAAGTAGGACAGAGCCAGCATCATGTCCCTCGGAAACGCATCGTTGGCCAGCTGAAGCAAAACTGGGAAAACAAGGGAGGGTTGGAGAGAGAAAGGAGAGAGGAAGAGACTTTAACTAAAGCACTGTGGATTAACAAGGATCCCTTCCCCCATCTTGGACGAGTCTCATCCCACGTTTTGTGAATACAGACGACAGTGCCTGTCAGAATACACCTCTCTGTGGGCCAGACAAAAGAGAGAGAGGGTAAAAATAGAGGAAGATGAGAAGAAAAAGGGAGAGACAAAGTCAAGAAGCATCATTAAAAATCCTCCCCCCTGAGTTCTGGGATTGTGTCCATCTTCTGGCTGGGCTTTTGTGTGCCTGTCTGCGTGAAAGTGTTTGCATATGTTGTGTACAAACCTTGGTTTGTGTGCGTGTCCATGCACATGTGTGCATGTATTATTCCCTGCACAGAGTATTCATTATTCAGAGAGTAAGTACATGCATACTTCTAATAAGTGCTCTCAGGATGAGTCCAAACTTCTTGTAAGTGCACTTTAAAGTCTGATCTACTGAAAGAAAAATATGTCTTTGCAAAATATGACTTTGCATATTGACAAAGACAGATGAAGAGGTTTGATTACAAGAAACATGAATCATCAAACTTTGACTGCTTTGTCTGATTGAAACAGGCTTAGCTGATTGTGTCTATTGTGAATAGGCAGGTTCCCTGAGTGACCTATTGTTTCTTATTACAAAATAACTTAGAAAAAGAGAGTATATTATGTTATTATTTCAGAATGACAAGATGTTTTTGTCCTTGAAATGACAAAAATCATGACTGAAAATCTTCACTTGATGCACATGCACAAATCTGTGGATGAATCAGACAGGCTCTGGCCCTTACATATTAAACGTAAAATATCACTGGGTTCGGCCAAAACCTCACATTTCTAAAAACAACCCCTTTTCAGTGAACAAATGCTGCATTTTTCAATTAATTTAACACTGAATGGTCATAGTCAGCATCTATTTGACACTTTTTGTTGCTGTTAAAACGAGTCAAAACTCACTGACAAATACTAAGGGTGACCGAAAGCTCTGATTTATGAGAAAAATTAAGATCACAAAAAATGGAGATACAAAGTTTTGGCCCAACACCAGCAATATGTGACACTCTAAATATTAATAAAGTAGATATCAAAGATATCTCAACATTTTGTTTAGTTTTTTCTTTTTTTTTCTTTCATATTGAGGTGAGTCGATGCCATGTGGGTTTTGACTGTGCTTTCCTCAGCTTGTTTCACTAAGAGGTTCTAACATGTTTCAGACATATTTCTTTCACATGAACCCCCCTGTCCAATCATTACCTATGTCCAAACTTGAGGGAAGAGAAATGGCCCGGGGGGGGGGGGTCTTTTAATTGACTACAATATTTTTCGTCAACTATGACTACACTAAAACTACAAAGTGTAAAAGCTACTAAAATGTGACAAAACCCATAAGGCATTTTAATCTAAAGACTTAGACTAAAACTGAAACTTAAGATAACTGTCAAAACTAACACCACAATGGTGGAGTTTTAACACATGAGTAAAACTTATGAAGAAACATTGAACAATTCAAAAAGACTTGGCTGCAATTTGCCCTTGGTTGAAAGACACCCCCCGCGAGCTTCCCATCTATTGGCCGTTATATACACTGACCTACCATGAACGTACTTTACCAATCATGGCACAGCATGTTAGCATCATACCTAGTGATGGACAGCATGGCTGCCTCATATATATGCAGCTAAAATATCTCAGTCATACCCCTCATACCTTAAAATCTGGCTCCCAGTCCGTCTACTGAAAAAAAGCTGGCCCTGAAGCAAATGTAATTGATGACATCTGGTTTAGAATATGGCACCTATTGGACATCCACTCTGAAACTTGCCTATTATGCATTTCATAGTTGTCGATTAAAAAGGTTTGAAGATGTTTAACTGATCAAAAATTTGTTTGATTTTTTAAAAGCTAAACTCAAAGCATTTTTCTCTCATTTTTATTTATTTGCTTTTTTGCCTCTTTTTTTTTATAAGAAACCCCCATTGAAATTAAAACACTCTTTCAAAAGAGTCAAAAAAATACTGAGGTCAGTCATAGGAACAGCCATGAGTGTACCTCATTTAATGTGTTTAATTTGCTAGTACCAACCCATCCATCCATCCATATTACTTGTCCTTATACTGGGAATACACCCTGAACTGGTTGCCAGTCAATTACAGGCATGACATAATGAGAAAAACGATCACATCTGCGGGAAATTTAGAGTCATCAATTAACCTAATGAGCATGTTTTTGTACTGCAGGAGGAAGCTGGAAGACCTGGAGGGAACCCATGCATGTATGGAGAGTACATAACCCTCAGGGTTCGAACCAGGAACCTTCTAAAAATGACGTAACAGTGCTAACCACTGTGCAGCCTGTACTAACAGGTAATGATGAAATGCATGCCCAAGCTTACACTCATAAATAATTACTTTTTTAAATGTGTTTTGTATCAGATGGTCATAATGAGATGCCACGTAACAACATAAATACATGTCATCCTTCTAGCTGTAATTAGGACTCATTATTAGTTCCAGCTTAGTGAACAATATTACATACGTGCCAAGAAACTGGTCATGAAAATGGATTCATACACCCAAAACTGGATTATTTATTTATTCTAATGAACTAATTAAATGTTAACATTAATCATGAAGCTTCAAAGAGTTAAATTTGGTTGGTCTGTTAACACCTGAGAGACTCACCAAAACAACACTAGCTAATTTATGCTTTAACAAAATTCTGCACTCCTATTCAGAATGATGGGAGTTTACTCAGTGTTTTCTATTCCGCTGACACTGCATGAATGCTGCATTAAACCTCACAAAAGGAACAAAATATTTTTTTTACAATCATTCAAACATTTCCCCAAGCTGTGTCAGCCCCCATGTGCAATGAGCTTTAATGTTCTGCAGCTGTGAAATATGCATTCATTTGTTTTGTGGAGAGCACTGTGGGACACTTCCACAGACTCATAACAAACTTGAAAATCAAGCATATTTAAGCTTTGTACACTGGCTGATTTGAGGGTTTTTGAACATTTTTCTGCCTTTCACACTAAGATACAGGGCTAGCAACAAAAGGGTTTTAAATTATGATACAAACCTAGAAAAAAAAACAAATAATATCAATACTACATGAACAAAAGTTCAAGTCCTAGACACCACTGATTTTGGCAGGCTGCTGTGATCCATCACGCTGAGCAGTATCTGGTTACTTCTTGTATTCAATTATAAAAATGTATCCAATTTCTTCAAATTGTCTGAATTGCACAAATAAATGTGCTTTGTAATCTCTAATGCATCTTTTTCATGTAGTAGATGCATTTTACTTTTTTTGCTTCGACACTTTTTGACACTATTGATCATTATAATAACAGAGCATTTATTGTTTCAGAAAGTGGTATCAAAGAATGACAAAAAAAAATCCCTTATTCAGATACTGCTAAGAGTTGAGTCTTTATACCACAGGAAATTAAATGTATGTTTTGACATTACTTACTGTATGTCTTATTGTTTCCTAAGGCCTGAGATAGAGTGGCTACTACATATCTCCTGCATTGGTTAGGCACATCAGCAGTAAAAATATCACAATGCAGATAAGAGATTCAGCTTGCACATGGTTATGAATTTTAACACCACGATTTTTTGCATCCAAAATCTTAAAAATCATATGAACCTTCTACATTAATTTAAATGGTTTTATTTCTCCCTTTTTTGAAACAAATTTCACAATGATCAATTAATCTGGTTTAAAAATACAATAAATAACAAAGTCTTTCTCTCCTTTTGAATAGTAGGAGAAAAACAAGGCTACAATTTAGTCTTGTTTTAGTCTCTTTGATGAGAACACAACCTATTTTTTGTCAGTTGGTCATCAAAGGTCTGCTTTTAACTAAATTGTGTCTTTCTCATAGGTTGTGGGATATTGAGTTTAGTCAGAGCACTTGGTCCACAACAGGTGTGCAAAAAAGGGGATCCTACACACTAATATTAACATCATAAGACTTTCTTACTGCCAAATAAACTCCTAACACTTTCAACAAACTGACTCCTTTAGTTAATCACTCCCTTACTCACTCACTCAGAGGAAACATTGGGGGAAAGCAGGGAGAAGCAGAGGCAGACAGAATCACTTTGTAGTCTCAGGCCCAGGGAGAACAAAAGCCGGTGTTGGTGATAAGAGCCTGAGACAAACTGGAAGTGACAGAGAAAAGTAGAGCATGGACACTGGGAGAGAGGCAGAGGCGGTGGCAAAGTGAGACACATACACCGCTGGACAAAATACACTTTGGTATGCATTTTCACGGAAACAGGACAGTACCTGACATGTTAGGGGGTTTCAGCGTGTGTGGAAAAGCTTAAAAAGCCGGAACAGCTCACTTACGCAGAGTGCCCACCCTTCTCCTCTCCTCTTCTACCCCCAGGTTTCAATGAGCTACACCTCAGAATGAGCTGATTACACGCCTCTCTAAAGCTACTGATACCATCGGGACAGGAATTACCAGAGGGGTAAACACACACACATGCACTCACAGAGGAGATAACCCTGGCTTTAAAGCATACAGTATTTCTGCCTATGAGAGAAAGAGAGGGAAACAGAAGGAGAGATAAAGAGAGTGAGTGCGTGAGACTGGCTGTGTTTTTTTTCTTGTGTGCGCCTGTTTAAAATAAATGTGGCAAATTGTTAGCAGGATGGTGAGACAGTGACGTATTACTGTTTCACCTGTGCAGGCACCATGGAAAAACAACCGATTATGGCTCGGTCAACAAGCAGCCAATGGCGGCTCTCCTTTTCTATGTGCGTGCATGCACATGTAAGAGTGCTTCCCTCAACCTTTGTGCACCTTACTCAGCTCAATTCTAATGAGTCACTTTCCACCTGTGTCATCATTAATTACCTCCGTCTTATCCGCACCAGGTTAAAGAATCAATATATTTATTTTCTTAAAGGCCATCTCCTAGTCTGTTTTTGAGGACGGGCAGCACAGCAGGTGGACACAGGAGTCATTAATCGAGGGTTGTTATCAGATGCCGTGCCATCCAGACTGCCTCTTCTTTTTCTCGCCATGGCACCTTTGAAGGGAAGGTGACTTTTAAGGAGAGAGGTTTTCAGTACAGAGAAAGATAGCTTGCTTGCGCCGAGATTGTGAGTATGCATGCCTACACATTACATGTTCAAGAGCGTGCCCTGCATTCTTCAGCGCCCACGTACTGGTATTCAAGCACACAAACATACATGCACCACACACATGTATGTTGCTCTTTATTTTTGTAGTGCCATTGATTTTGGCAAGCCACTGTGATCCATCACCCAGCGTGGCCTTGATGTCTTGACTTGATGCTATCTCTCTGGCGGTGGCGTGTCATTATTTACTGTTGCTGTGGGGTGCATGGGTCTACATTAATTAATCAATATGAGGCTATTGTTGTGTGTCGTCCTCCTGGTCTGACACAGGCATAGGGGCTTCCTGGCTAGATGGATGAAAAGAAACAGGTGAAGGAAGCTAAACCCTGCAAGTTTCTGCAAATACCACAGCTTCAGTAAGACAGAGCTCATGATAAATATTATCTTTATACTCAGTAAACACTTTCAAACCTCTTTCCACCTTTTTTAACCTTGTGACTTTGAAAACAAGTATTAAAATCCTTAAAAGCTCACCAGTGAATTGAAATAAGCAAGGCCAAATAAACATTACAGCAAAATTACATATTACCTCAACATTGATTCTAGCACTTCAAGACAGGGAATCAATATGCTTTTTAATGCTTTCTTTAAAGTTTTATACTGTCTGCACATTTAAGCCTGGCCCACACTAGAAGAGTTTTAAAACTTCCCCAATGTTGATAGTATGAGAAACTCCACATATGACAACATATTATAATAGTTTGCAACAGTTTTTGGCTGAAGTATGTAGTGACCAACAAATCACCAAAACATCACATAACTTCTGAATAGATTTTTCTACACAAACAACCAGAAACCTGGAGAAAAATTTTGGAAATCTTGCTAAGTCTCTTGTGGTCGAATGTGACTTTAAAGTAAACAGACATGGTGGATGACAACAAGGGATCTTGGTGATGGTTTTTGGTTGTTTTGCAACATTACCAAGAAAGATTTAATCCTTTAAAGCAGTAAACCTCAAACAACAGCCAGACAATTCTGCAGCTGACCCATGGGCACTGGAGGAGGTGCGACCGGCAGCAATGCCCAACAGGCTATTCCGCCTTCCTGTGCATCAACTAGGTCCTGATTTTCACAATGCACACATCTCTTTTACTTATGACTTGAACTAGGTGCTGCCAATACTTTCTACCAGCAGATATGATCATTCTTAACGCACCTCACCCCACAGGAAAAACTGGTGAAATGGGACGCAGATGACCTACTGTTTAAGGTACGCCCCATGTACACAGGCAGCCCAGGTTCAAGTCAGGCCTGTGGCACCTCTCCCACATATCCCTCATCCCTGTTTCCCTGTCCTCTACTGTGAACAAAGGCAAATGCCCCCCCAAAATATAAGTATATATTTTTTAAATTCTTGCAACACACAGTATACTCACCTTCATAGTACAGATTATTAACAGGCCACAAACTGGTTATTAAACGTGGAACGTGAAAACTTTTTTTCACTGACAAATCCAGTAAAGTTGACCAGAACTTCATGATCTAAGTGTTAAGCATAAAATGAAAAGCCTTCCGGTGTAGAGTTCTACCATGAGCGGAGAGAAGGCAGAGAAAACAGTCATCTTGAAGGCGCAGATGGCTGGAATTTGGAGACAATATGCTCTGCCTGCTCATCGCAGAAGTTCAGTTTTATTTCTATCACAGCACACTCTCAGTTGAGACGTCAGGAGCAACACGGTGTAAAACACTACTCCTAATATTATTCAAAGACAAGCTCAGAACAGCTTTTAGATAATTTCAATGTTTTTTTTATTTCACGTCAGGGAAGATGTGGAAAATTGGAGCCTGGAAAAGCCTGAGCTGCGCGACAAACATCAAATGACAACCAATGTGGCAGGAAAACAGCCCTGTTCTAAAATTAGTCGGGGGGCTACCAGTCCTGGTGTTGAATATAAAAGAACAACATAAAAGAATTTTTTGAGTATTTCTCTGTCTGCGTAAGCGTCTGTTTGTGTAGCTGTGTTATTTGCATTGGTCTTTTCATACCTTCTGTAGCTGGAAACAGAGTTTCTCCTTCAGTTTTTGCCTCGGCCAGTTTGCCCGTCCTCAACAAAACCTCAGCAAAGTTTTCCTGGGGTGTGTCTTTGTAGGCCGAGTAAACGTCTTGACTCTGAAAGAGGAAAGACAGAGCGATAAATAAATACTTCACGGTTATCACTTTACTGAGGAGGAAATCCCTACAGAAGGGAGCAGATCAGAAAACACACAGCTGAAGAACAGGGAGTCAAATAAAGCCTTTATCACGACTTCTGACGATTACTTTCTTGGATCCTTGAATGCCAACTAATTTCTCAAGTGCCTAAGAGGTGAACACTAAAGTTTTCGCTCCCCAAATGTTTGCGCCCTTTCTCCAGCACTCTTGCTAAATCCATCTTGGTGTCTCATTGCATTTGTCAGACTTTGTCTCTCAATCAGACCCCTTTAACTATCACCTTCTTCACTAAAACTGTTAAAAAACAAACACACACACACAATTCCATTGATCAGCCAGCTTGTGGATGGATGGATGTGGGGAGCTATTATTGGTGGACGGATGATTGAAGATGGATG
This sequence comes from Cheilinus undulatus, assembly GCF_018320785.1. Taxonomy (NCBI): domain Eukaryota; kingdom Metazoa; phylum Chordata; class Actinopteri; order Labriformes; family Labridae; genus Cheilinus; species Cheilinus undulatus. The sequence goes on from NC_054878.1 coordinate 22,273,678, forward strand.
AGCGCTAGAGATGGAGCGGAGGAAGGGATTTGGAGAGGCCTATTAAAGTGTCATGAGAGGAGATGTATCGGCCTTCTGTTTCCCCCCCACGTCCACTCTTTTAGCTATCCAAATGATTTGTGTCTCTGAGTAAAAAGCCCAGTCATAGCCCGGGGTGACCATTTTCTAGGTATAAAAGGTCAAACTACTCCTTTTTTTGTTCTTTTATACGTCCATACCTCCATCTATGGATAATGTTGGCTTTAAAGTTTCCATGACTTCCCCCCCACCTCCTCGAATACAAAGAGCACTTTCTCTGTTACCGTTATATTTTTTTATGACTTTTCTTTGCTGCTATTGCACCATCATTCAAAAGTTTAGCCTTCCTCTCCTGTAAAGTACTGTTAGATCTTTTAAATTGCTTTTGGCGTAAAAATCACTTAGTTTGAAATCAATTTTCATTTTGTTTTTAAGACCATTTGTGAAGGAATTCATGAATCATAAGTGAAAAAATCCAGTGAAATGCCTCACATTGTAAAGTTACTCAGGCAATCTTTGCTGTACTCTAAGAAGGTGGCTCAAGGTAAGAAAAAAAGGGATAAATAAGGACAAAAAGAGGGGAAAATAATGGTCCATGAGACACAGCAGTCATCAAGCACTCACCAGGTCCACATGGGGATCATCAATGAGCTCTTGATAAAAGGGGTTGCAGCCCTGACGCTCCAGGTTGGAGTTCTCACACGCCCCTCCTCCCCGGCCGATGTCTCCCGTGTCGTGACCCTGAGGAGCCATCAAAACATCATTAAACTTTCACACCGTGCCCACAGCACTGTCATCCCTCTCTCTCCACCACTGTTCACATCCTTGTCATTTTTTTTTTCTTTCTCTTGTCTTAGAAACTCGCCGCCACAATCCCACCACAGCCGCCACCGCAGAGTTGTTGGCAAGACCAGAGGAGCCATCAATCTCCACGCCAGCGACCACCGAGTCGGTCCAGCCGCTGGCAACCGCCAGATATTGAAATATTCAACAGGCGGGCCTATTAATTATGCAAGAGATGAGCTCTTGATTGGTTGTTTTTGGATGAGGAGTGTGAAGTCTGAGAGCATGGGAGGGTGAGGTGCAGCTGGGGGAAGGCATGCATGTGTGTCTTTTAACATTCACATAAACACCCACACGTGTGCACACAGACACATGAGGCTAAAGAGCCAGTGGAGTTAAAGAGAAGTGAATACATCTGTAGGAAATGCTTTTTTGCATGGCAGTTTTCATGCATCCATAAACACTCATTAGTAGAGAAATACTTAAACTGGTACAGTCGGACATATGGCTTATTATATCTATAGAATCATACAGGAAAATATACAGACACAAATCCATTTCTTACATCAAATGTTCCAAAAATCCATCCTGTTGTGCCATGGTGGAAACTAAAGGCACTGCAGGTGGGCCGGGCAAAGCCATTTACAAAAAATAAACACATCCCCATCTGCCGCAACCCCCCGATGATGAACCAGAATTACTCTCCATCTCTCTCTCTCTCTGTCCCTCTCTGGTTGTAATATACAAAAGAGAGACCAAAAAAAAGGGAAACTGACCGCTAATTTATGGGCACTGTCATCTTGCTGTGGCACCTCAGTGTCTGCTAGTGCCTGCTAAAAATTGTATTAAAAACATTAGACAGCTGCTTATGAGGGTACCTTAATCAGACAATATTAACATTATTTCTGATTGTTCAAACAACACTCGGATTACATAATGGAGAAATGTGGTCAACTGCCACTGATAAAGTACTACTTTTATTATGTTATTCAACAAGCTACAAATAAAGGCTTGCTTGTTGCATACCCCCTTTTTACTCAAAAGTTAAGATTTTTCACAATTTTTTGAGCAGCTGAAAACTCCAATATCTATCTAATGCTTTGTACGACATTGTCAAGAATAAGCTACACAGAAAGTAATGGTAAAAGCTGAAAATTTTTAACTTCTGAGGACAGATTGCATTCAAATACAGATGTTGGGAGATGTCACAGCATGTCAACTCCTGTTTTTTTTTTAATTATTCACGTAAAAATAATTATAGATCATAACACCAAAAAACCTACACTCATTCATGACACTTGTTCCCCTTAAGCTTTAATTTATTAAAGCTTTAAAACTTTTGCCTTTTTGCTGCTGTTGCTGTTTGTCTTTATTATAGTCACAGCTTTCAGTCAGGTTTAATTTCTCTCTTATAGTATGCACTCCTCTTGCACAACAAAGGAGTAAGTGTAAATGAAAATAGGAAAAGAAGTAAAATGTTCTGATTTGCGTAACTGACGCTACACTTAGCCCCAGTCCCTTCAGTTACTGTTGCAACACCTGTCAAGCTTCCTTATCTGTCATTGTCCATTACGGAGTGGTAATCTACAGTGCTGTGAAAAGCATTTCATCCCTTCCTGAGTTCTCTTTTTTTTTTTTTTTGGCATATTTGTCATTTTTAAATGTTTCAGATAATCAACACATACTATCTGACTAAAATAACCATAGTAAATACAAAATGCAGTTTTTTTTAATGATGATTTCATCATTATCATCAAGGTAAAAAAGCCATCCAAACCTACCTGGCCCTATGTGAGAAAATAATTGCCCCCTCAACATAATAGCTGGTTATGTCAGCCGCTTGGCACCAACAACTGCAAGCGTTTGAGATAACTTGCATGAACAGCCTAACTGAAATGCTGTGTTCATACTAAAGCATCTCAATCGGATTCAGGTCCAGACTTTGAAAACGTTCTTTCTAGAGCCAATCAGAGGTGGACTTGCTGGTGTGTATCAGATCATTGTCCTGCTATCATCCACGTGCGCTTGAGCTTTTGGTCACAAACTGACGGGCAGATATTCTCCTTTGGGATTTTCCTGCAGAGAGCAGAATTCGTGGTTCCATCAATTATAGCAAGTCGTTCAGGTCCTCAATTGGCAAAGCAGCCCCAGGGCTACACACTACCACCATCATGTTTGACTGTTGGTATGATGTTCTTTCCATGAAATGCTGTGTTAGTTTTACTCCAGATGTAACGGGATGCGTAACCTCCAAATAGTTCAACTTTTGTCTCGTCAGTATACAGAATATTTTCCCAAAAGTCTTGGGGATCATCAAGATGTTTTAAGTCAAATGTAAGATGAGCATTTTAGTTATTTTTGCTCATCAGTGGTTTTCGCCTTGGAAATCTCCCATGATGCCATTTTTGCCCATTCTCTTTCTTACTGCTAAATCATGAACACTGACCTCATCTGAGTCAAGTGCGGCCTGCAGGTCACAGATATTATTCTGGTTCTTCTGTGACCCCCTGGATGAGTTGTCAATGCGGTCTTGGAGTAATTTTGGTAGGCCAGCCACTCCTAGACATGTTCAACGCTATTCCAAGTTTTCTCCATTTGTGGATAATGTTTCTCATTGTTATTTGCTGGAACCCCAACGCCTTAGAAATGGTTTTGTAAACCTTTCAAGACAGATGGTCGATGACTTTGTTCCTCACTTGCTCTAAAATTTCTTTAGATTGCAACATGATGTCTTGCTTTTTGAGACCTTTTAGTGTACTTCAACCTACTTTTAAAAAAGTGGCTAATCAAAGTTAAGTCATGATTTAACAAGTGGGGGAATTATTTTTCACATAGGGCCTGGTAGGTTTTGGTGGCTTTTTTTTAATTAATTAAATCATCATTAAAAAACAGCATCATGTATGTACCTGGGTGAGTGTTTGTAAGATTAGAGAGAAGAACACAAACATGTCTATAATATGCATGTGAAAGTTACTTTCCAAATATTATATTATAACAGCAGGTATCTTATGAGGACTTGCACTTGACAATCGCCAATGATAAGACTTGAATTTCATTTAAAATGGAAAATTTAAGCATGGGTCAATTGTTACTGCACTGCATTGCTTCTGGCCCACTTTAACATTGATTTTTCTGTCTTTGGAATCAAAATAATATGTAAAATACTTCAGCAGTTTTAATAGAATTCTGTGAACAAAGTTTCTGGTAAAACCAAGTACATCGTTTCATTTCAGTCTGAGCCCTTGTATCTTAAGTTTTAGTTCAGTTCAATCATTTATTTATCACTCCTGACCTTGAGAGTTATGTTCAGCATCACCACAGATCACATCAGTTAGAAAGTGTTCTCACATGCAGTGGCCTGAGGTAGTTCAGGGATTCCTTCCACCAGCGATGGTCACTGACTGCGGTCAGCACAGCCTTGGTGGTCAGTCCTGTGGTGGTGAGCACCTCCATGGTCTTAGCTGTGGTTCTGTGCAGGAGGTCTCCTGCTGTCCCCACAGGGGAGCCTGCAGGAGGAGAAGAGGCCTGAGGACAGCCAGGTGAGAGGAAGGAGAAAAAACATGACAGCAACATTACTCTAATGCATCACTTGTGTGTCTGAAGACTTTAAAACTTGCAATCATCCTGCCTTTCTTTGAAAGAATCCCCTTAACACTACTTTTAAATGAAAAAAGAAAAGCATCAGAAGAGTTTTCTGATCCCTGCATCTTTATATTAAAACTCAAGAGAGGAGAACTCTTGAGTATTATGGCCGCATTAGAAATGGTTGTGTTCTGTTTTTATTTTTATTTTTTTCCATTAGGCCCTACAGATGAGCACTTCAAGAAGCACATGGTGCTTTGTGTTTGTCAATTTGCTTTAGTGTATTGCATAAGGAAATTACAATATGCACTCCAAACCCTGCATAAGAAGTAGACAGTGAATACGTGAGGGGAAATTGTTCCATAAGTCAGACAGGAAGTACTTGTTTGTGGAGTTAGATTGGGACAGACTGATTATATAAGGAAGCATATGTGTAATGGCTGAGAAAGGTATGGCTAAAGTACACATGAAAAACTTGGGCTGCTTGCATTCACAATTACAATCTAGCTGGCCCCAAAAATGTGGCATTTTCAGTTTTGATCACGTGTAAAAACAGCTTAAAATGTGGATTTTTCACTGCTGTAAGCATTTACTCACTGTATTATCTGCTGCTTGACTTGTAATGGCTTCCAGCCAATAAAAAGACAATTTGCTTTATTCAAACTTAGGTTTTCATACAAACCAGACATTGTTTGAATTAGTGAGTTGCAAACAGCAAACATTCAGCTTGTTTTGTTACCTTTGAACTGAGCCAACTGGCGGTAGCTTCATTCAGTATTTAGCAGGAACAAGGGTGGTAACTATGAAAGTTTAATATCTTGTCTAACTTTCCATCAGAGAGAAACTGAGCATACTTTCAAACACATCAAAGGTTTTCTCTATTTTTATGACCTTTTTGCCTTAATTAATAATACAGCTGAAGATACACAGGGGATGTTGGAAGGTGAGAGCAGGGTAGAAATACTGTGGTCATGGTCTCAGAATTTCAGATTTTGATATGATACTTGGAACAATTGATAGCCGTTTTAGTTAGGGATGTACGTGTTTAGCGGATCATACAACTAATTCTATTTCTTCCCTACTACTCAACACCAGAATTAATAGCCAGTTTTAATCAGCACGGCTTGGTTTGGCTCGGCGTGGCCAAAAGGCATAGTGGAAAAGCCCCAACATTTCATTTATCTGAGACACTCTGTATTTCAAAAAGAAAGTATCCTTATTTGCATCAGTTTGTATCAAGTTTTAGCTTTTTTTATTCAACTTTATTCAAAATCAAAGTCTGACTGTTACATTCATGAAATAACCATATTACAAAAATAACAGACTAAAGATTTCATTAATAAACTTGAAAAGCATTCAGAGAGTGCAGACCTCAGCAATCAGCCCTATATCCCAATAGTGAAGAATCCTTTAAAAACATTCCTGAAGCCAGATGGTGATATGAATCACTCCCAAAATCTAATTCGCCGATTACTACCACCCTGGTGGGGTGGAGACACGGTGAGGCAAAGCACTGGCTTCGCTACATGTGGACTATTATGGCGGAAGCACCCATGGTTTCACCGGATGACTGAAAGTCATGGCAGAGGTGAATATCCCTCTATTCCTCCCAGCATTCTGAGTATTCTCGCTACAATTCACTGTATTTCTCTTTGTTACGCTCCAACTCGTCTCCTCGATCAGACATGTGTCTTTCAAACTCTATAAACTCCAAAACTTTAAATAAGTTACTCATGTCTGCCATCTCCTGGTGTAAAATGGTAACAGCGCAGACCTCTGCCATTAGCCCTATCTCCCAATAGAATCCCAACAGAATCCTTTAAAAATTTCTGGATCCAGACGGTGATCCGGATCACTCCTAAAATCTAATCAGTTCTTCCTTATGCCATTTCTGACATTTCCTGAAAATTTCATCAAAATCCTTCCATGACTTTTTGAGTTATGTTGCTAACAAACGAACAAACAAACGAACAAACAAACAAACCCACCCGATCACATAACCTCCTTGGCGGAGGTAAATAGAGAGAGGTCAACGATCTAATGCAGGATTCAATTATATATAGACTCGTTTTGGAAGTGGTTACACAGACGGTGACTCGCTTTAGCTTTGTTAGCTCTAGCTAAAGCTAACATGGTTACACTAGATATGTAACATTAATGTAAGCCAGTGTAGCTAGGTTAACTTTAGCAACGTGAACTTTAGCAACTGTAGCTAAAGCTAACATAGCTGCGTAGATAATGTAGATACATGGCTTCTTTGTGAGGCTTTAGCTACATAGCTCTGCTATCTAAAGAGAAGTTAGCTTTGGGCAACATGAGCTTTAGCAGCATGAGCTTTAGCAACATAAGCTTTAGCAAATATAGCTAAAGCTAACTTATCTTTGTAAAAATGTAGATAAGTTAGCTTGCATTGCTGCGTTGTGAGCTTAGCTTTAGCTAAATTAGCTACGTAGCAATGTTAGCTAGGTAGCTACTTTATTTATGCAGCTAACACAGCTGCAAATGCAGTGTTCGCTGCATTAGAATATTTTCATGGAAGATGTAATCACACATACCCTTACCCTAACTGCAAGTTTAATCTGATTTTATTTTGAAAGTTTCAGCATGTATCTCAGTTCTAAGATATATGGTGTCTCAGATGAACGGTCTGAGAGAGCAGACATCAGAGATGAATGGTCTACAGCCAGATTGTCTCGTTACAAAGAGCAGCACAGTGTTCTTAATTGTCCAAGGTGTCTAAAACCACACTCATAATCAAGTGCCAGTCTGTATAAATTGGTATATCCAGCAGAGCAGTGTGTTACTAAATTTGAAACAGGAATGTGGGCATCAATCTGCAGGAAAAGGGTGGTGCGAGCGCAGCTAATGTTAGCCACACTGGGCAAACCAAACAACATTATTATTAACCAGAGGACAACTCTGAAAAAATTGTGTTCAGTTTCCTAAATGTTTTCTTACCTTTTTCAAGTCAGTTAATCTGTATTTAAACAATGACTTTAAAATCAGTTGCCTATGAAGTTCCTTAGTTTCTACACCACAACAACTAAATGTTAGTAGTAACAAGTTTCTAATCATTGAACTACAACACACAGTTTCACAGCCTGAAACTAACTGCACAAAAACACAATTTAGACAGTGTGCAGGAGTTCTCTTATAATTTTGGATGGATTCATTCCTCTCCTACACAGCTATCATAAGAAAAGGCGCATTCTTTAAGGCTGTGGCACTTTGTGTTACTATTTTTCATTAAAATAACAGACGATGTATAATTATAAAATGTGGTATCCAAAAGTATTTCAGTTTTTTGATGACTTTAGGGAGAGCTGAATCAAAGGGTCAAAGTCAGGAATCAAACCTGCAGCTGATACGTTGAGGATTTCAGCCTCTGAGTCCTACGGATTCACTTTGAAACAATGCAGCTACTATATTCAATCAAATCAAACTTACCAGTTAGAACTTAAATCCCAATAAAGACCCCTAGCACAAAGGAATCTTTATTTGTAGAATTAGCAACCTTAAAAGGTAAATGGTGCATTGTGTTGTGAGTGTCACATAATGAATCATTTTGATTGTAAACCACCGGTTTCTATGGTGGGTTGGTTACCCCACAATCGAAAAAAGGAATTCAAAACTAATTTTAAGGGAGTTAGTGGGCCAGGGCCAAATCGTTTAGCGCCTTTCATCAATACTTTATTTGGCCAGGGACTGAGGGTCAGGGAATGAAAGGAAGTCAAACACACACACTGTAGAAAAAAAACAGCAAACACACATAAATAACAGAGCCCCAGAGTGCCAGCACACACTCATCTAGGGCTTAAATATACACGGATGAGGAGTCAGGACATCAATACAGCAATAAAATGACAACAGACAGCTTCAAATGAGCACCCATCCTCGCACAAAGGGGACGCAACGCGAGTCATGAAACATTAACACCCACTCAAGGCATCATAAAGCTGGCGGTGCTGAAGGCGAGGAGAGAGGGGGAGAGGAGAAGGGGGAGGCATAAATAAAGCAAGGGAGCTGAGGAACCTTAACACTAGATTTACCGCTCATCAAATATGGAAGAATGCGAAAACACACAAATGCAACAAAAGGACAGAGAAATGCTCATAAAGGAATAATAGAAGAAGGCAGTTTCAGTTCAGACAAAGATAGAAAGATAAGACAGACACTCAGCACATAATCATACAAAAGAAAGAAAAATAACAACGATACACACACACACCTTCATAGAGTCCGTCTCGTCTGCCTCTCGTCCACTTCCTGTAATAACAGGCTCCATTTGATAGTTAACCGCCTGGTACAACACCTGCAGCCCGGACAGAAAAAGAGAAGAAAGGAAGAAATTAGTTATTTTATACATTGGTGCACTGGATATCTAGGATACTTATCTTTTTATGTCAGTTTTGTATTAGTTTGTATTCTCGATAATATTACATTACATATGGAACAGAACTTTGTGACATAATTGGCCTGAGATTACTTAAGGTTAAGAAAAGACTACTCATTGCTACTTGCTGTATCTTCTTAGATTCTTCAAGTCTAAACATACTCTAAGGGGCTAAAGGTTAAAATTTGTCATTGACATTGGAAACAATCATTTTCATTGATTTTACGAGCACTTTTTCCTCTTCATTCCATATTCCTCAATCCTTTATTTTGTAACCCCTTCAGGGATTTCAACCTTGTGACTCAGCAGGTGGAAAAGAAAGACTGAAAGTCTACAAACAATGTGTATAACTACTCTAATTCTAAGTTCATTTACAAGCAACCAAAAAAAGTGCATCTGTGTCTTTATTTGCTTACATTGTAATGACGTTTCTCTTTTCCTCTAAAAAAAGGTTATATGGATTAACAAGTTAATTTGTCAATAAGTAAATTTACATTCACAGCAGCAGCTATAGCTTGTAAGTCAATTTATGGGACAACAGTATGTCCCATCTTGTCCCATACATCATTTACATCACTATTACATAGGACTGGGTATGTATGCTGGCAATTGTGTTTAAGCTGTTCAACGTCAAGGTCCATCCCTGTGCAAGAACTGTGGAGTATCCTCAAGATGCCTAGGAGGGTTTGGGTCCGATTGAAATGTACCCCCAATGGTGTTGTGCAGGTTTTTGTTTTCAAAAAAATTGAACAGGTACAATTTCAGTTGGAACAACATGCTCACATGGTTTTAAAGGTCCAGATTTAGGGTGCTGGTTTGGCTCAGTGGGTAGAGCAGATGTCCACTGAGGCTATAGTCATCAATGCATCAAGCATGGATCAATTCCTAGTTGCAGCGTGTGTTTGGTACATGTCTTCTCCTATTCTCTTTCCCTAAAGTCAATGTGTCCCTCTGGCTGTCCTGTCTGCCCCCAAAGCCCCAAAAATGTTTTTATAAAGTCCAGTTTTGTTAGGACCAGCACTATAACTGACTTGTTTATCTTTTTTAACTTAACTACTGCATGTTGATCCTGAGTTAATTTCCAAAAGCGAAGCCTCGGAACATATCTTCTTCAAAATGTTCAATCATTGTGGATAGGACAGGGAATGTTAAAACACTCAATGTAAACACAGGTGTAAAGTCGTCATCTCCATTCTTTGTACAAAATTGAAATCAAAACAACCCACTGATGGATGCTGACATATTGTGCCCATGATATATCATTTGGAAATACACAGAAATTATCTTGTAAGTCCCACCTTCTGCTGCTAACCAAAACACTTATCAAACCTGCAGATAAAATGGCAAAGATCTCCTCAAGTTGGTACAATCCACAGCAGAACAGATTCTTGTGTTGATCTGAAGCAGGCTTACATTTACGCAAAGTCCAAAGACTCCTGTGTTAGTATTTGCTGTTTACTCTCCTTGTTTGTAGTCAACCAATTAAAACTAGACTTACGTATGTATAAACTTCTACATAAACTAGCTATAGAAACATGTACTCCCATCTCTTGGAGACCAAACGTTGAAAAAAAAACATTCTGTGAATAAAAGACTTCCAAATATTCACATATTCAATATCGTTGTATTGGCTCTATCTAACTAATTCAAAGCAGTTCCAGTCTGTAGTGACACAGAGGGCCACATCACAGGCCCTCCGTCCCTCTTTCTCTCCATTATGAGCTATTCAGGCTGTCTCCTGCAGGATTTCAGTGTAAAGACATGCACACAAAGATGGAACAGTCTGCCATTGATTGTCTGAGCCCGTCTCAAAGCATTGTTGGATGTAAAATGGTAGACAGCAATAGCCATTAGCAGCAAAAACAACTGACAAAAGGATTGAAAAGTAGATTAAAAAAAAGACATTTAGTGTCAGAGTTACTGGTGTGGATTTCATCTTTAGATACCCCAGAAAGTCCCCCAAGTTCCTCGCTAGAAAAATCTCCAAGTAGCTTGCTAGAAAAACCTCTGTCAGGGCGGCTACGAAGGCATCGCTAGTGCCATTAGAACAGCACAACAGCAGGCTGCAAAAGGGGAAAAGTAAGTGGCTAAGATTAATGGTTCAAAAGTTCTTAAACTTCAAATAACCAGTGTCTCTTCTTCTTGTACACAACATCAGTCTCAGAGGATTAAGATAAATGTATTTGACTCAAGCCCGTTCAAACTTTGTCCCATCTGTTCACATTGAGGGGGCTTAACTGCAGCTGTCAGCGGACACAGTTCCAAATGTTTTTGCTACACTTTCAAACCACACTTTTCCAATTCTTCTTTTAAACAGACTATGGGATTGATTTATTTACACAAACTAATTTTAAGTGTTGTTATTGGGCTAGAATAAAAATTTATAATTTACTGGTAAGTCACCCTAAAAACTACAGTATTAATTTTAATTTCCACTCATCTAATTTACTATTGACTAAGCCTCTTAAAAGTTATTTTTTTCGCCACCATCTTGTTTTAAAATATTTTCCAAATTTCAGGGTTACTGAAGAACAACTGCTATGTAAGAATCTGCACTGCTTGATAGAAACACACATTGGTCAAACAATGACTAATGATGAAGGGTGACCTGAGTCTGCAGGTCACTGGAGGCAGCCAGGAGGCCATGGATGCTGTCAGGTGGGCAGTGGGTAAGAGAGAAGGCTAAAAGCTCCTGCCGGGCCTCCAGCTCTGTGTATCCTTCACACTGACCGAGCAGGCTGCAAACCTCCCACGCCGGACTGTAACCTGGAGGAAAAACAGATGGAGGCAAGCACAGAGGGGAGAAGAGGTTAAGTTAGGGTAAGAGAGAGGGGGATAGTGACAGAAGGGTGTTGTAGTTCTGGATTTAAGGATTCTGAGAGGAGTTTTTAACTGTAATAAAACAGAGTGAGATTAAAATTCATGGCCCTTTATAACCTTACAGAGCAAAGATACAATCATCATAAAGAAGAGTGACTACTTCTATATGGCCGTTAAATGCCTGAAACCTCAGATGCAGGGAAGTTGTCAGACAGACTATTGAAATGCACTCTGAAAAAAGGCCCCTTTTCACACTTTTCTCAGCACAAATTCTCAGTGAGTGATATATTTGACTGGAAAATGAAAATAGGATGATGAATATGCTAAAAAAAAGAAACTCTGTCTTCCCTGTTTCCAGCTCTATCCAATGTCCTATCTAAATACAGTAGATGCAAAAAGCCTAAGATGAATATTTTTGATCAATGAATCACTAGATAAATGCAAATGACAGTTCAATTAGTGGACGTGCAATGTTTTTCCCCCCAGTTAAATAAAAACACTGACAAAGTTGTTTTTGGAGCCAAGGAAGTAAGATTAAAAGTCAGCATGCAGCTTCATTCATTATAGCTGGACACCACTGACCAAGCCAGATATCTGGGTTTAGTCATGGACCAGACCTGAATTTTAAAAACCATAGAAAGACAATTACAAAGTCAGACTATCATCTTAAAAATATTTTCGAGGATTAAAGGACTAATGTCTCAGTAGGATGTGGAAAAACTTGCCCGTGCATTAATTCTCAGTCAGCTTGATTAAGTCTTCACAGGTCTCCCTAGAAAATCAATCAGACAGCTGCAGCTGATTCAGAAAACTGCAGCAAGTCTCTAAGACTGAGAAAGAGGATCACATCACCTCAGCTGTGAGGTCTTTACACCGGCTTCCTGTCTCTCAGAGAAATTTTAAAATACATTATAGTTACATTCTTATTATGACATAAATTCTATTGCTGCTGTTTCTATTTCATCCCCTCTTCATTTTTGTATTGTTTGCTGTGATAACTTTTGAATACCCTCTTTTTTGTTTTTGTTTTTTTTGTCATGATGCTTCTGCGGTTGTATGTGAAGCACTTTGATTTCACACATTGCTGAAATGTGCTGCATTCATCACTTTCTTTGCTTCAAATGACCACATGATAAACAAATGACTGAAAGAGAAGATTATTTATTTAACCTTAATTAACCATGAATATTCCCATTGAAATATAAAATGTACTTCATAACCAGGCTGAGACAGCTGCTTTAAAAAGTTTCATATAAAGAACAAGCAACAGACAATCAAGACTGTATTCACTAATCAAATTAATTTTAATCGTGGACAATCTACATTCCCAATTCCAAGAAATGGTGCACTGTGTAAATAAAATAGAATGCAATGATTTTCAAATTTCATAAAACCATATTGTATTCATAATAGAATATAAACAACATAAGATTATCTTGCCATTTTATTAAAAATATTTGCTCATCTTCAATTTGATGGCAGCAACAATTTTACAGAGATTGGAATGGGGCAACAAAAGGCTGGAAAAAAGTGGTACTAATGAAAAACATCTGGATGAGCATAAGGTTCATCGGCAACAGGTCAGGTCAGTAACATGACTGAGTATAAAGGAAGCATTTCAAAAAGTCAGAGTCTCTGAGAGGCAAAAATGGGCAGAGGTCACCAATCTACAAAAGCTGCATCTAAAATTTGTGGAACAATTCCAGAAAAGGTTCTTAATGTTAAATTGCAAAGACTTTGAATATTCCAAAATCTAAAGTTCATAGAATCATCAAAAGATTCCGGAAATCCGAAGAAATCTCTGTGGGCAAGGGGCAAGGCCAAAGGTCAATATGGGACGCTCTTCTTATTTGGGCCCTCGGGTGGAACTGTATTAAAAACACAGAGGTGTAATGAATCGTCGATGTATATTGATATATTGATTGGTTAATTGATAATCCAATTAGATCAATGGAAAGTCAAAACATTGATCTAAGTCGATGCTTCAAGCATTTTGAAATTCCCCCGCATGCCTGTTGACAGTTTCCGCCCCAGGCAGCGTCTTCCACAAGCTAGCTGCAAGCTAGCTAACTAGCAGCAGTGGCTTAAAGTCTTGCGGCTGAGGGAAAGAGGATATCTTCTCCTCTCTCGGCTCTGTCGACATATTTCAGACAAGCGCTACTGCAGGACGGGTCTCTCCCCTTAGATTTCCGACTACGTCTACATCTTTATCCGTATAAAACTGTCGTATATACGGAGATTGTTCACTGATAAAAACAATCCACTAGTTATGGCTGAGGTAGAAGAAGAGTTGTCTGCAGCAGGAACACAGAGAGGAAAAAGTCCGCTGCTGAATGTCTACTTTGATACACTGATTTAATTTTGCCATCTCACGTTAGATTTATAATAAAAATATAATCTGTCCAAACTTAACATGGTTCAAGCAGGACAGCTGTTCTCTGTATACCCCCCACCCCCTCGCTCTTGTTAGTGGGCTGCTCATCACAAGAGTGTCTTTTATAATAAAATTTTGCTCCAGTCTAAACTCTCCATTTATTAAAATTAAGGTTGCAATAAATAAAAAAATAATAAAAATGCATCACTATAACATCATATGCACCATATTCAACCTTATTTAAATCTCATAAGATGAATAAACTACAAAAATGAACTATCTACCACATTAATAGGCCCCTGTGTAAAGTATGAGGGGCTGATATAGAGAAGAAATGTTTGCTGAAGTACACATGTGTGTAAATAAGTTTAAGAAAAAAATGTAAAATGGGAACACAGGCCAAACATTTAGATCATTACTATAAAGGTTTGCAGAAAAGGTCCATATTGGCACTCTAGAGTGATCTGAGGGTTTGAGGAAATAAAATGTTTGGCTATGTTTGGTTATCCCAAAAATCTTCACTACCCAGACAATCCCAGACTCCTATTAAAAGAAGAGGGAATGCAACACAATAGTAAAGATGGCTCTGTCCCTACTTTTGAGATGTGGTGCTGCCATTAAATTCAAAATGAGGTAATAGTTTTCAGGAAATGGTAAGATGTCTCACTTTCAACATCTGTTATGTTGTTTATGCTCTATTGCCAATGAAATATGGGTTTATGAAATTTGACAATCATTGCGTTCTGCTTTTATTTACATTTTACACAGCACCCTGACTTTTTTGGAATTGGTGTTGTATAAAGATGATCAAATACTGTGGTTTTAGGTGATCGTTTAGCTCAGACCAGGAAAGTTAAAGACAGAGGGAGCTCACGGAAGAACATACAAAGGTATGTCAAAGGTTTCTGCTATGGCTACTAAGATTTTGGGAGTGAATGGAGAACATAAATGAGAACACACTTCTTATAGTCGGCTTTACAAAGGAATATATATCAATGTTACATCCTTAAGTCATTAAGAATAACAAACCAAGGCAAAACATAACACCGTATGGTACACCCAGTCCAATATTTTTGGTCAAGGCTAATTGACAGGGGCTAAATTTGCTGATCTTTTATAGAAACCCATCTTTTTCCTCACAAAAAGAAGATCAATATGCTGTAAGTAAAAAAAATGGAGAATTTTTACACTATGACTCATTCTGGGGCAGGTGGAGATCATACAACAAAATATGAGGTCACACAGTCACTTATAAACACACTTTGACTCTTCATTCATCAAAAAAATATAAGTCTAAGAAGACATTTTTCCATTTGTATCCCTGTCCTTCATCTCCTCTAATCTATCTTGAAATCTATCAAATGTACGACCAAGGACTCTGAATAAACAGACATGCACAGATACTGCACGATATATGAAAATATGCAGAACAAATGAGCAGAGGATAAAAAGAAGAGAAAGTGATGACACAGTAAAGAGTAACCTCCCAGGCCCTTGATATACTAATACATATTTAACTCTAAAACACATTCCCTCTTGAAGAAAATATCAGGCAGGAGTGTTGTAATAACTGTGTCACACTTGTTGCAGCTTTATCACAGTCAAAAAGCAACACGCTGCCATCCCGACTGCATTCTAACAAACACATTCAATTATTCCTTCTGTGTTCACAGACTGAGAACACCGGAGCTTATCTGATTAGAACTTCTCTTTCTCCCAGACACCCTTTTTTTTTCATCCTTGCTATCTCCTTCTTCTCAGCACGGTGGAAAGATTCAGTGGAATTAATTTTATACTTCTGTGGTGAAACATGAACTAGGGTCAAGTAAAATACCATTATCACAGTGACCACTTTAAATCCCCAAAGGAGAAACACTGAGGAGCCAGCTGTTTAAATTATGTTGGTATCATTCTCTGTGTAGTTGTCCTCATGCTTGGATACTCACAAAGGCATTCAAACTCAATTTTGGCCATCTCAGAAAAGAAATAAGAATCCCCAAGTGAGACTTTCTGAAGTCCAGGAAACCATACAACAGACTTGCTAACAAAAGCCAAAAGTATGATGTAATACTACTGACAATATTTATGCTCACAATTAACATGAACTAATGATTATTTAGAAAAGCACAAATCAGAGGGTCATATATATTTGTGAGCACTTTCCCAGCACTTACATGCCACCTTTCTCAGCTTGAGCATATATTTTTGCAACCTTAGAGAAGACGTGCATACCTAGTGTGTGATTGTTTTCCTTGCAGTAATTTTACTCCTGCAATACTGTGATCTGCTTGGGTACAAGTTCTTTGTTAGTCTGAGGGCAAGCACAGTTATATGGTAACCCTATTTCCAATAAAGCCCTCTGACTGGATGCCTAAGGTGAACATGAGAACAACCTCATGACTCACATTAGCCAAAAAGACCACTACTCCGTAAGAGTTTAAAATAAATTAATAAATAAAAAGCAGGTAAGTCAAAAAAGAACTTAATTACAATGACCTACAGAGAACAGGATGTGTATACATGACAAGTTATTTCATATTACTTACTTCTTCATGATGAAGAAGCCTAATATCATGCATTAATAGCCTTAAATGCAAGACCCAGCTAATACTTATTATGGTGTCTTGTATAAAAGCTAAGCTGAAAAGTTTCACAGACTGTATAAGAGTAACCTTACAAAGCAGGTGGATACCGTGCTTCTCACTGGCGAATCCATCTTGCAAAGCTCCTGTCTGAACCGTTTGGGCCCAGTTAGAAAGTGACAGGACCAATCAGCAACGAGGGGCAGTACTTTCGGGCGCAGCAGAGTAGTGACGCTAGTTTAAAGCGCCAGCTTTATCAGAACTTGAAGACATTTCTTTGTTAAAAGAAGAACAAAGAACAGCAGTGAGATGTTTCCCTTTCAAAAACAACAAAAGTCGTGTACTGACATGTCAACAGCCGCCATGGTTTGCGCTATGCAGTTCTGCATGGAGTTTATTCCTCGGTAGGGGCGCAGCTTGGTAGCAGCTACAACACGTGTTTTGTTGCTCTGACTGGCCTGTAAAGATGTGACAGACAGAACGTTCATCCAACCACCCCCCAAGTTTTTTTTCAAAGGCTCTGCCCTTTCCCAAACGTTGTCTATGAGTGGTTTTCCACACCAGGTTAATAAATGAGTGGATGTGGATGCAACCAGTGTCATCAACAATTTGATTGTAAACTTCTGGTTTGTCTTTGCTACTATGACTGTGGCCATCTTAATCTTTTTTGTTTGTTTTCTTCTTTTCTTGTTAGTTTTAATAACTGGAAGATACCAGTCAAAGAGAGAAGGGTTTGGCTGCAGACCATACATCTTCAACGGCCACTCTCACAGACCATTCATCTGAGACGCTGTCTCATTCAGAAATTGGATAAAATTTCTGTTTAGGGTTGGGCTATGGTTAATGGCAATGGTTAGGATACTAGAGGTTAAAAGTTAAGAACCTGACCTGCAAAACCTGATTTTAAACATTTAATTAAGCCAAGCAAACAGTCTGCTAAAGCTAAAGTAACCCAACATTCATGTAACTACTTCTAAACAGGTCTATAAAAAATTGAATCCCAAATTAGACCTATGATATTTTTGCTCTGTTGTATTTATGAAAGGTTGCTTAGTCTTTGTTTTTTGCCACACTGGCTGAATTTAAACAAACAAACAAACAAAAAATCTAGTATGTTCTGAAAGAGACTGCATCCAAGATGAACATTCTGTGAGAGCTGCCATCAGAAATGTATGTTCTGCAGCCAGACTGTCTTGATTGAAGAGTGTTCCCCACTGAATGACATTCAGTGTGCCATGGTGGCTGCTACCCAGTGTTTTAATTTAAAAGCCTGAAAAAAATAAAAGGATGAAAAAATAAAAGCACTTACAGCGAACCTTAGCTTGTCAAAATCTGGGGCTGGGGACAAGTGGGCTATTCAAAAGAACCCACTAAAACAAGCTGTCTTTACTGCAATAATGCCAAATCCCAGGCTGTCAAAAATGTTTATTTCTTCTGATAAATTAGGCAATTTATTATGGGCTTCAATGGGAGTTGGCTCACTTTGGAGCCAGCCTCAAGTGGTCGATGGAAGAACTGCAATTTTACGATTTTTTGGTAACCAATTTTTAGTAAGATATTTATGTCTGGCATGACAGTGAGATTGTTGGTTAGGAAAGTTGTGGCAATTTTAAGACTTAAGACTTAGAGGGAGAGAACCTAAGAAAAACACTGTTTGAAATGCTGCTGTCTTTGAAGCCCCTGAAACACTGAAAAGACATCAAAGAACAAGTGGAGATAAACGCACAGTATTCACTATGCAAGAAAAGTCTGAATAAAGCAAAATCTTGCTGTTTAATGTGTAAAGGCCTAGAGGACCACAGGTCTTGTATTGCCTGTATCTAAGCCAAAACGTCACCTACAACACTGCATGAAGACAACAACCCACCAAAATGTATAGAAAAATAAGGTAAAGATAGATAAGGGCAGCCATAAATGTATAATATTCATTCATGCTGATCTACAGTATGTTCAGTCTCTTCCCTATATCTCACACCCCCAGCACAGTTTTGACAGATGTTAAACATGAGTCAGGTTCTGCCTGAGACTTCTGCCTAGTAAAAGAAAGCTTTTCCTTGCCGCTAAAACTTTGCTAACCATTGCTTACGGCAGTGCTCATGAGGGAGTAATGTTGAATCTTTGTAAATAAAAAAGACTATGGTCTTGACATGCCCTCTTTCTTAAGTGTCTTGAGATAACATTTTTAATTAGTGCTATACAAATGAAGATTTATTGATTGGATGTTTGTTCTGTGCCTCTGTGACAGTAAATAACCCTCTATATTTGCAGATGGCAGCATTTAGGATTCAACAATTAAATCAAAGGGTAAACTGCAAGACATTAGGCTGCAGATAAAATAAATCATTGGCTGAACTGCAGCATTTGCCAGGCATTTTCACATCACTCTTGTCTACTTACTATTTAGAAATTTCGTACCATGACTATCCGTTTGAGAGAATATTTCTGATAAAAAGTTGTGAATAAAACTTAAGTTCAGAGCCCTTGGTAACTTGCCAATTTGTGAGAAGAAAGGCAATTTGTTTGATTACTTGCCTACCTTCAATTTCCCAACTCGTGCACTGAATCGCAAGAATAGCCAGAATGATTTCAGAGATGTGACTGCCTGCCAAATCATCATGCCAATTTGGCCTTCAAGCAGCAGACAAAAGGTGACGTGCAAACAACAAGTGGCAAAACACAACCACTTCTGCCATTCAAGGGCCTTAAATTAGGTTGGGATTTGGTTTAAAACTTGTCTAGCTAAAAGTAAATGGAACTCATCAAGTTTAATTTTTCATGAAAGCTATGAATGAATGGAAATGGATATGGATGATGAATGAATATCAATTCTGTGTAGCTTTCACTGTATGCTTTGGGTCATTGCCTAGCTGGAAAATAAATCTTCTCCCAAGCCGTAGTTCTCTTGCAGACTGAGTAAGATTATCCTCCATGATTTTTCTAAATTTTCCTACATTCATTTTACCCTCAACCTTTACAAGCCTTCCAGGGTCAGCTGTTAAGAAGCATCCACATAGGATGATGCTGCCACCACCATGCTTCACAGTGGAGATGATGTGTTTGTGGTGATGTGTATTAGTTGGTGTCCACCAAACATAGGGTCTTATCTGATGGCCAAAAAGCACCATTTTAGTCTCATCAGACTAGAGAACTTTCTTCCACTTCCACCTAACCAGGGAGTCTCCTGAATGCCTTTTGGTGGACTCTAGTTGAGATTCAATCTGTTTTCTTCAACAGTGGCTCTCTTTGCCACTCTATAATAAAGCTTTGATTGGTGAAGAACCCTGGCCACAGTTGTTTCATCTCAGCTGCTGAAGCTTGGAACTTTTTCAGAGTCATCATAGGTGCCTTGGTGGCCTCTCTGATTAGTGTCCTTGCACGGTTACTCAGTTCATGAGGATGGCCTGATCAGATTTACACGTGCCATATTCCATTTTTCATGATGGGTTTAACTGAACTCAATGCCTTGGACATTTATTTGCATCTACCCCCTGACTTATACTTTTCAATAATCTTTTCTCTGAGTTGCTTGGAGTGTTCTTTTGTCTTCATGGTGTAATGGTAGCCAGGAATACTGACTAAGTAGTGACTGGACCTTCCAGACACAGGTGTCTTTATGCTGTAATCACTTGAGACACATTCACTGTGATCCCGATTCCACTAATTGTGAATGAGGTTAATCACACCTTAAGAGGGAGTGAATATTTAAGCAGTCACTTAGTTCACACTACATTTTTTTTTTTTACTTTAACATTTTAGAAATCTGTTTTTACTTTGGCATTAAAAAAGTTTTTATTGTAATGTCCAACTGTATTGATAACGATTGATTTATAAAATCAATAAAAGGGTAAAAATCCAAGGGGGTGAATACTTTTTATAGCCACCCAAGATTCTGCTTTTAATCATCAACCAAGTAAATTAGTATAGGAACCAGGTTAAAAGCAAATACCAGGGTGAACTGTCATCATAGCAAAGTTTTCTAAGCATGTACAAAGTCAAAGTTAAGCATTCCTGTATAAAAGTTTTTTGGACGAGAGTGCAGTTTTGAGGCAAATTCAGTACTCACAAGTGAAATACTTTATGATGATGATAATGCTATACTTTTTAAATCAATATTTAATAGATGTTAGGTCTATATTCTGACTGGAGCTGAAGACTGGACAGCTTATGGGATGATAATGGTCAATGCAGAGCCCTGCTCGATTTCATCAAGAGATTCTCGGGGGCACTGCTGTATTTCAGTGACATAACAGCCTCTTTATGACTCAAAACTGTCCTTCAACAAGCCAAGATCAATAGAAAATTGTGTTTTTTTACTGATTACAAATATAGCAAGACTATGTATGATAAATTGGCAAGATGCAATAAATTCTAAGGAAATAAACACCTCTTCTGGCACTGACATTGGTAGAGCTCTGTTATCACAGTCTGTCTCTATTAAGGCTGATGAATTTAGCAGATAATGAGAGTGATGGGGGAACCATTGCCCTTGTGCCCTTTTATAATTGAGCCAAATGAGGGGAAAGGCAGACAGCCAGTGGGGAGATTCAGCTTTTTTAATAGGTTTCAGTGCAGTCTGTTGGCTACATACCTGCAGCCATGAGGTCCTGACAGTGGATGTACGAGGCCTTGAAGTCCAGACACTGAAGAGCCTGCTCGGCCAGCAGGGTCAGCACTTGACCTTTCCGTGTGTCCTTGTCATCTCCTAGATATGCAGACACAATTCAGTATTACAAAAATGTAGCATACACACATGAAATTATGAAGGCTTTCATATGTCAAGCATGTCAGAGCAAGTCTCGTAATCCTTCATAACACACATAACATCTGGTTTTATAGAACAAATCTAAATCTGACTACATTAATGTCTTTTTTCTCAAGAGGAATGAATCTGAGTTTTGAGTCTTAGCTGTGGTGTGATTGGCATGATGTTAAAAATCATGTGGCAACCCTGGACAAACTTTGGTCTCAGCTGGAGATCAATAAACAAAAAGAAGATGACATTGTGAACAAAAAGAGGCAGTAACAGGACTTCTGAACGAACTAATCAGAAGAAGATCAAAGAATTAGAGAAGACGTGTGATGGCACTGGATTAGTCTGTGTGTACGCCAAGTAAGCAATAGATAGAAGTGCTGTGTTTACTACAAGGAGGTGTTGGTCAATTCTTTTCTGGGTGGCTGGTCAAAGAGTGTCATCAAAAGGCGGCAAAACCTCAAAAGGGAGGAGGATGGTGTGCACATGAGCATGTCTGTTCATGCTGTGCTCTTATGAAGACATTCTCTGGTATTTATTTCAGGTCACACCTCAGGAATGGGATCAAAGCCTTTACCTGTTGTTGACAGACCAATAAAAGGGTTGGGATGAAAGGTGACAAATGCCAGGAAAACACAGAGAATCACCACTAAAAGTACCTCTCTGTGTAGTAATATTGAAACCCCTGAATGTTTGTGGGTTAAGAATAGACCAATTTGGAGCTGATGACTTGATTATGTCACAGTAGGCACGTGCATTATGGTGACTAAATAGCTAGCCAAATCCCTATGATAGAAAAAAATGTTTTATTATAGCCTTACACGTCAGAATGGAAATGTAAAAAATCGTGACCTCTATTTCTAGAGAATTCCACCATTAGAGAGGCTGTTTAAAGTAAACAAAGATATTTATGACTTGTTGCGGCTGCCGCCGTCTGGGGACTTTACCTCCCTCTCTTTGAGTGTGTGTGTGAGTGTGTTCTCGTTTGTGTGTTTGAGTGTTCTGGTTTGAGTGCCACTGCAGGTTACCGCTGCTGCAAGAGCCTGATTCAGTGATCGCATCCACCTGCGCAGGGGAAGGCTGACTGGCGCGGAGGTTCACCAGCCAGATCCACCAATCAGAAGGGAGTGCGCAGAGGATAAAAGGAGCTGGCCAACCAGAAGACAGCAGCAAGCTGTAGCCAGCCACACTTGCATGCCTCTTTGACATTGTTGTGAAACTTCTGTAATTCTGTAAACTTGCTGAGGCACTAGATTTTGTGATCGCACAGCCGAATTAGTTACTTTTAAGAACATTTTATACCCACTCTTAGTTTGTATCTGTTAGCCATTAGTTGGGTGCTGTATTGTATTTCCTTTTTTTTTGGTTAGAGTAGTCAGGTTTTTGTTTCTTTTCTCACGGTAAAAACTAAATAAGTTTCAAAAGCTCTAGGTTAGAGTCTCTTTTAGTTCTCATTTGTCACTTTTGCACAGTACTCATTTAGACCTTAGTTGCCTCACCTTTGTTCATTTGTAAAACAAAACTTTACTTTTGTTAATAAATAACTTTACTTAACCTTTAAAATCTGGGTTTTATGTTACTTCCCTTTCCTCTTACCAGCTGGTTGTAACAGACCGAATATATATATATGGACAAAAGTATTCGAACACCTTACCGTTGCACCAACAGGGACTGTAATGACGTTGTATTCAAATACATGCACTTCAGTATAGAGTTGCCCCTCCCTTGTCAGAGCTGCATAAGCCTCCACTCTTCTAGCAGGGCTTTCCAAAAGTATTTGGGGGGGGGGGGGGGGGTTTGTGGAAATTCATTCTGTAGAGCATTTATCAGGTCCGGCACTGATGTTGGGCGAGAAGGCATGGCTCACAATCTCTGTTCCAGTTCATCCCAAAGTTGCTCGATGTAGTTAAGTTCAGGGCTTTGTGCAGGTAAGCCAAGTTCCTCCATATTGAACTCAATAAATCATGTCTTAATAGTCCTTGCTTTGTGAAAGGGAGTACAGTCATGTTTGAAAAGAAAAAGGGTCTTCCCTAAACTGCTGCCACAAAGTTGGAAGCACAGCATTGTCAAGAATATCTTGTTATGCTGAAGCATTTAGATTACCCTTCACTGGAGATAAGGGGCCTAGCCCAACCAGAATAACAGCCCCATATCATTATCCCTCCTCCACCAAACTTCATAGTTGGCACAATACAGTCAGGCAGGTAACATTGTCCTGACATCTGCCAAACCCAGGCTGACTGCCTAACAGCAGCATGATCCATTACTCCACAGAACATATTTCCACTACTCCACAGTCCAGTGTTGTTGTGCTTTACACAACTCCATCCAACACTTGGCATTGGACTTGGTGATGTGAGGCTTGCCTGCAGTTGTTCGACCGTGGAAATCCATTCCACGTAGCTCCCTCCACACAGATTTTGTAATTACATTAACACCAGTGGAAGTTCAGATCTCTTCAGCTATGGAATTTAGAAGAGCGTTGGCAACACATCATGCACCTTAGGAGTCACTGTGATTGTACAGGGTATTCTGCTTAGTTGCTAAGTTGCTGTTGTTCCTCAACACTTCCACTTTCCAATAATACCACTGACAGCTGACTGTAAAGTATCCAGCAGGTATGGAATTTAACAAACTGTCTTATTGCAAGGATGGCATCCATCACAGTACCACAAATGTTTGCAAATGGAGACTGCATGGCTAGGTGCTTGATTTGTTGCATTAGGTCTGATTGGAACACCTGAATCCAATAATTAACAGGTGTGTCCAAACACTTTTGTCCATAAAGGGTACATTAGATGGTTAAAGTCTCTGTAAAGTGCTAAGAATATCATTATAACAACATGAACCCTCCAGACAAACTGTATTTTGTTGCTTAAACTGTTTTGAGAAACTCCCCACAGAGTGATTCAGCATGCAGCATGTCAAAGCATCTTCATTGTTTTGCATGACTAAGGTGTTTCAGAGGCTTTTAACATAATCAAAGAAATTAAAGATGTCTGATCATCCTCTCTGACGGATCAGACTAACCACAGGTTTCTCTAGAACTGACAAATTTAACCATTTCAAAACTTCTAAGATAGAGAAACAAAGGGGCTCAAACAGATGTACACGTGTGAGAGTGATGCTGATAACAGATTAATGTTGTCTCATGCAAACAGCAGTGAGTGTGCCTCCTCCGTCAACTTTAAACTATATTATCTTATGGCAATGCTTTTTTTGGTTTAAATTAAATCCTCAGAGGGGCTCCATAAGAAGCAATTGTTATCAAAGAAGTAAATAAAATGTTAACAGTTAAAAAAATAAAACACTCTGAAGCTCCAGAAACAGCTTCAGCTCCTGAGGTCTAGGTCAGCACATCGCCCTTCTCAATCTAAGATTGCAATGCTTGATTCTTTCTGACAGAAAGACAATTTTTTTCTCTAACCACTACTCCATTAGACTGAATAAATTACGGCGCATTTCCGTAGACAGAGGCGGGAACCAAACCCTTCAGGGTTTTTGCACTGCTGTGCTGGTGATACCTGCATTAAAAATTCACCAAGAAGCCCCAGAGCTGTGCGCCCTTCAAAAGCCTCCCCCCTGCATTTATTTATTTAAAAATTTGTTTATTTCCCTTCTCATCTCCCTCTGCCTCCTTTTTTTTTTCCGGGGCCACCCGCTGACTGGATGTGAGCAGCCAAGACACAAAAATGCCACCAGGCCGGTTAGCAGGTTTCCTTCAGCCGGCGACAGATTCAGAGTGAGAAGACAGAACGGGGGGACATGTGAAGGGATAAGGATCGACAGAAAGAAAGCAACACTCACAAAGAGACAGACACATAGAGAGGAGTCTGGCTCATCTTCGTTTGAGGAAAGCAATAAAACAAACATGGAGATCCAGAGAGAACAACTGTCATGTCATTTTGAGGGACAGAAGTACCAGAACGACATCTTAGACTTCAGCTCATATTGTCAGTGTTGTGTCAGGGTGTTAGAGGATGGATGCAAGAGGGTTGGTAAAGTCCTAACATACAGTATATTTATATGGAAAAACTGTTGATAAATGCTAAGGATTAAAAATCTTAAAAACAGCAAGCACCATGGTGCTTTTATGTGATATAAAGATATAAAACTTATCAAAGAACCTGATGAAAAAGTGAGTATATACAATCTGGAATTTCCAGCAGTGTAAACAGATTTTGGGTCAAGAGCTTGTGCTTGTAGCAGCTTGCAAAAAAAATAGACTGAGAAGATTGAAAAGTAAAAATGCTTCTGAAATATGTTTACTAAAGCTAGACAGACTCTTTGGCAGCTGCCCTAGAAGTTTGTGTGCATGTATGCAGTTGTTTACTAAAGCTGAGTGCTCTTTAAGCATAAGATCTTTCTTGGAATGTTGCAGATGAATTCAAAGAATGTTTATGTTCTGTACACATTTTATACTCAGCATAATATGCAATGAATCTGTTACTTTGCTCAAATTCCCTTGCTAAATGTTTAAAGGTAAAATATGCAACATTTAAACAATAATGTAGCAGATGTCAAATATATCATAACTTCATATATCATTGATTTTGGTGTATAAAGAGCAATGCCAAACTCCATTTGGGTTTTTTTGTTTCCAGCTCTGTGTTTACACTCAGTATGCAAAGTCAAGCTAATGTTAGAGCTCTTAAGGCAGTTTAATTAGAATAGTGTTCAGGTCCCAGTATACATGCACTACAGGAGGATCAAAACACTGACAGGAGCCTGTCCACCTGCTCTATGATAGGTGGCAACATGTCCCCTTTCAGCTTGTTACTATAGATGCTCTTCTTGTTGACCTTGCCAACAAGATAGCAGCCAAGCTGCTGAGATGAACCTGTAACTTATGGTGATATCCAAAGGCATACAACTCCTGCTTTGCTTAGCATTTATACTGCTCAGCTTCCAGGTCAAAGCCCGACACAGACACTGTGGAGTACATGCAGAACACCAAGACCAGTCTGGTCTGATTGAGGTTTATACATGGAAGCGTAAATTGATCTCAAACTGCATTAACTAGGTGTTCGTCCACCTTCAAACAATTTGATTCCAGTTTGATTTATATGTTTACACAGGTATCAAAATTCCATTTTTAGTTGAACTGACACAATCATTTGACTTTTTAAGTACTGATTGACAGGACACCACCTCCTTGAGCTTTGTTTGTGTTTTTGGCGTGAACCCCACCCTCTCTGATCAGTGTTAATTTTGGCAGCGATTTTTAATTTTAGTCTTAGTTTTAGTCTTTAAACAAATTTTAGTTTAAGTCACATTTTAGTAACTTCTATCCTTTTAAGTTTTAGTCTAGTTTTAGTTGACAACAACCCAAAACATTTGAGTCTAGTTTTAGTCGATAAAAAGTCCTCACATTTCAGTCTTTACTTTTAGTCCAAGCATTTATTTTCTTGCCTAAATTTAGTACCAAATCATGGTAGTGTGTTCTCTGCACCCTGCTAAACCTGGCATCCCTGTTTTCTACAGCTGAGAGGCAGAAGAGATACAGCTGCATTTTTTGACAGATTTACCCACAGTGGAGAAATACCATGGATTTTGAATGTTCAACGAAAACTACAACGATAACTACATTACATATTAGTCTAGTTTTGAGTCATCTTGACGAAAACTAAACTTAGTTTTTGTCAGTTTTAGTCATCACAGATCTATTTTTGTTAGTCCTAGTCTAGTTTTTGTCATGGAAAAAAAGCCCATCGACAAATAGTTTTAGCCATAGTTTTAGCCAGTGAAATTAACACTGTCTCTGATTGTTAGCCCTACCTTCACTTGTTAGAAGAGAGATGGGCCTGTCCTCTCTGCAACATTGCATGGCAGTTTCACTGCATGAGTACAACTCTATTAGTACCAACAAACTGAACAAAAGACTTAAGCTATTAACACAATGGGAATTTCAATACAATTTCAGACTTCCCCTGAAATCCTCCTGATTTGGTTGTTCATACCTGCATCTCATATCAAGAGACTCTCCTTGTTGGACTGGAGAGGGGCATGGGGTCTCCTAAGCAGGGCTGCCCACAGATTTGGCTGGGCCCCTGAAAAATCCCAAGACTGGGCCCTCCCCAGTTGTGATTTATTGATGATATCAATGCATGTGTCTTGGGTTTGTAGAATTGGTGCTAGTCTCTTAGCTTACAGTTACCTCATTTTGGACCTGAAAATTGTAGCAAACTATTACTGGGTTCTGATTTTGGAATTAATGATTCATGCTACTTTCAAACCCCTTTCCAAAACTTTTACCACCAATTTTGCTACTTCTTTTTGATATTTATAACCTATTTTGGCTGTTTTCACCCTTTTTTGTCACTTTACACCAGTTTTGGTCACTGTTTTGCCGCTTTTAACCCATTTTCTAGGTTTTTGCTCCTATTTGACATTTTTTATGTCTTTTGCCCTTAATGCTGCTAATTTGCCACTTTTGCCAATTTTTCCACTACTTTGCCACTTCACGACAATTATTCCCACTTCATTTTGGCATTTATATCCCGTTTTGCTACTTTTTTGTGCATGTTTACCCATTTTTGTGCTTCTTGGACATTTTTACCATTTTTCACCTATTTTTGCCTCTTTTCCAATTTTGTAATTCTTTACACTACGATTTGTCTCAGTTTTTTCTGTTTTGTTGTCTGGCATTGCGATGCTTGTGCACATCATGGCCTAGCTTTGAAGTCTAACATTACTTTCCAAATGGTTAAGTATGACCATCCACATTGTTAACCTAACCAATAAAAGAGTGATTTTCTTTTATAGGTTCATTTTGGGCATTTTTGTGCCTTTCTTTGACAGAGAAGGACAGTGGATAGAGTCTGAAACAGGGACGAGAGCAGGGGAGAGACATGCGGCAAAGGGCCCCAGGCCGGACCCGAACCCGGGCCGTCCACGCACATGGGGCGCGCGCCTCAATCACTCGCCCACCTGC
The DNA here is from genome assembly GCF_018320785.1 of Cheilinus undulatus. NCBI lineage: Eukaryota > Metazoa > Chordata > Actinopteri > Labriformes > Labridae > Cheilinus > Cheilinus undulatus. The sequence goes on from NC_054878.1 coordinate 22,301,914, forward strand.
ACCCTAAAGAGTGATTTTGTTTTAAGATAAGGCATTTACATTTTGAAAATAAGACTACAGTCGTACTACAGCATAAATATATAAAATGAATGTCTTGATGCTCCAGTAAGTGTGGTTAAAAATAAAATATCATATCATATCATATCAAAGCTTAACTTTGCAGTAGACTGTGACTGTGTGGCTGGGCCCTAGAAAGCTCCCTCTTTAATCCCCCCTTGTGGGTGGCCTTGCTCCTGAGGTGGACCATGATCCAAAAAGAACAAGGCAGAAGTGGCACACAGCGAGAATTATATAACAGCAATCGGATAATGAAATGAAACACGTACACAGAGGCATCCCCCTCTCTCTCCCACTCACTGTGGATTCTCCTAAATGTTTCCTGATGCTTTCTCCCAACTTTAAATTGGTAATTTTTAGGGATGTCCGATATTGGCTTTTTTACTGATAACCGATAACCGATATTGTCCAACTCTTAATTCCCGACACCGATTTAAACCGATACCGATAATATGCGGGGGTTTTTCCACCAAAGCTTATGTAAGGTAACAACATCACATATACCCTGTTGTGAAATTAATGCATTATGCCTAATTTAGTCACTTTATTGTGATGCCCCACTGGATGCATTCATAAATGTAACAACAAGGCTTTCAAATGCAAACATTTGATTTCCCTGTGCAAAAATGAGAAACAACTTCAACTTAAGTCATGGAGAAAAGTGCCAACATGGCACTACCATATTTATTATAAAAGACAAGTGCTTCTTTTTTCTTATCTTTTTTAAAGCTTCAAACAACAGCTTGGATCATGCTCTCCCTGAGATAATCCTGACAAAACCCGGCCACTTCAACTAGGGCAAAATACTTAGTTTTGACTTCTTCACAAATGGCAAAACTACAACAAAAACATTGAAGGCAAACAGCTTCAGTCCAGACTAGAGTAGTACTAGTAATTGTAAACAAAGGAGTAAAAATGTTGGCTGATCTAAACTCAGGGTAAAAGTTTTTTGAAAGAATTTTTTTTTTTTTTTTTTTTTTTTTTATGAAAATCCGATACCGATAATTTCTGATAATACATTTTTATGCTATTATCGGTCGATAATATCGGGAGGCCGATAATATCGGACATCCCTAGTAATTTTACTTGGGGAATGCCAAGAATAATCCCTGATTGAGTTAGAAGGAAAAATGTTTTGTTTGCATATGCAGTTCACCCTGAAAATTTCCAGGAATCTGCATACGGGAATAGGACTTTTGAGCGGTCATAAATATTTTAAAAATTAGGACTGAACAACTTTGGGCTGCATATCTGCATAGAGATCAGTCCTACTGAGAACTGAACTTGGTCAGAACATAGAGGGAGGGGTGGGGAGGTTTGTTGAGAGACTTAAGCTAAAGTACGATATCCACTGGACATCAACTTTAAAAGCTGCAAACGGTTATTTCAATCTTTTAGAAATTTTTAATGTGAGTACAAATGTAGGAATATTCTTCAGAATTTAAACATAGAAAGGGCACAGAAAGTCAGAATAGTTGAAATAAGACCTTTACCTGAACACCAAGTTTGAACTGAATGCCCTTTTCTGGTACCTGTCAGCTTTCAAAGTGGTTTAAGGATCAATACTTTTATCTGTTTTTTTCTTTTTTGTTGTTTTTTTTTTTTTTTTTTTTTTTTTTTTTGAGTAACATGAGGCATCAAACAGAGTTTTAAAGAGGCTGAACTGTGGCTACCTAAACTGCAGGTAAAAGCAAGAGCTTTCACTTTTCACATGAAAAATGTGTATAATTCAGAACAGAAACTTAGATTTGGACTTAAAGAGAACAGGTCAATTACACTTATCTATAAGTGTTTTCATGTAATTTAGCTTATACATAAAGTTATATATTATCAACCTGAAACATTACTCTTTCTGGTGTGCTGCAGATATATGCAACTTAAGCAGGAAAAAAGGTGTCTAGAGAATAAAGAGTGATTTGTCAGTGGAGTGACATTTGTTCCCTCCTTCAGGTTGTGTGGGTTTTTGCTTGTGAGCTGGAACACTGCTCGTGAAGATGAATTCCCCCTCTTGTGTGTGTGAAATGTCAGTTCACTTGGTAAGAAGTACCCACACATGCTAGGATACGTCTCTGTTCTTTGTGTGGGCGGTGCTTTCTCGCTTCATCTCATGAGCTTTGTCATGAAAGCGCCACAAGAGCAAAGTCTGGCTCATTGAATGTTCATTGAATAATACATGTGATAAAATGTAAAAGAAAAAACAGATGATGCAGTAAGGTCAGTGTGTCAGACAGAATACATTGTGTGTGCATGAGTGTGTGTGTGTGTGTAAATACCTGCCACTCTGAGGAGTGAGGCGAGATTCAGCAGAGTGGTGGACTGCTTGTAGGTGGTGGAGCTGTGGGCGATGCATTCTTTTATGAGAGACAGACGGTCTGATCGCAGACGCACTGGGAGGAAGAGAAAGTAGAAAAGGCATTAGACAAGCTCTGCTTATTATTGTATTATGCTGCATGGTAAGTACATCTAAAGTAGAATTCAAGCCTTCTGTATCTAACAGTTTAGTGGTTGAAAGTAATGCTGTTGGTTTTATTTGCATTATCAATAATGTGTATAGTATAAAAGATACAACATGAAACAATATGAGATACAGTGAGAGGCAATATGGTACAAAATAATATATGATATCGTATGATATCACACATTGCCAAACAATCTAATACACTATAAAACTACATGTTGATATAATGCCATACCATATTCTACATTCCATGTGATACAACACCATACAACACAAAATGATACAACAATACAGTATAGGTACGATATGTTAAAATACGATATGATTCGATGCGATCCATACAATACAATACGATACAATACAAAATGAAACCATACCATATCATACGACACCATACGAAAGGAAACAAAAAGAATCAGAAGGAAATAAAACAGATTAATATGACATAATTTGATACCATACCATTCTATACCATACCACAGGATATGATATGATACAATGCATTACAATGTGATACAAAACAATTCCATAACAAAACTACAACACACAATACCATACAATACAATACATTATAATAAATATGATACAATATGATACAAACAAAAGATACCATATATATAATATAACATACAATACGATAAATTACAATACAATAGCATATGATACAACATGATACAATTCAATAAGATGCAAAATGAAAAGATACAAAAACAAAGCTAAACCATCTACTACCATATAATACAATGAATAACAAAATGTCATGATGCAATATCATATGAATGAAAAATGCCATATGATACAACACGATGAATTGCGACACTATGATACGATATGGTACCATGCAATGTTTTACCATATGTGATACAATATGATACAATAGGATATGAAAAAATAAGATACGGAATGAAACAATACCATACCATACCATATTATTACATATGTAATAATATGGTATGGCATGATCGATGGAAAGAAGTGGAGAGGAACAAAACAGAAACAGTACAAAAAAATATGATGCTTTACAATGCAAAATGATACAAAATAAACACAACCAAATGACACCAAAGGATACAATTAATTACAATAAAACATGATACGATACGTTAGGATATGGTATAATACAATATGATGATAAATGATACAATAACATAGGAAAAGAAACCATACAATACCATAACATTTTACACCATACCATATTATATCATAAGGAAGGAAACCTAATAAAATGACAAGAAATGGAAGGGAACAGTACAAATACAATTCAAAACAATATGGTATCGATGGTATCGATTTCATGAGATACCATATGATTCAATGAAATACCATACCATATGATATGATCTGCACAATGCAATACAATACAATATGATACATATAACACAACAGGTAAAATACGACACATTATGACAGAATATGAAAGGATATGATAGGATACCATGCATGCCATACCATACCCACCATTCTATATGACACAATATCTACAATACTCTATGACACATTGTGATAGGATATGATATTATACGATATGACACTATGTGATACGATACGATACAATATGATGGGATGTGATCCAATATATGATACTATGCTATTCCATACCCTACCAATTGATGCCATACAATACACCGCAACACAATGTGATTGATATATATGACATATGATACGTGATACTAAATGATTGAGTTAATTTGTTACAATGCAACATAACACAATATGATACAATGCCATAACACACAATACCCTTCCATTCCATGCAACACAATATGGTATGATTCATAAAATATAAGACGAACATATAATTATACATTGTGACCACAGTTTACCTAAATAAACATTAAAAGGTAAAGAGCAGTATGAATGTATTCATTCACTTCAATGTGGTGTTAGTTTCCGCCCCATCACTTTTCATCCCATTACCCCCTATAAGCACTGTCCTACATTATCACACGGTCTCATAAGAATCTTCTTCAGCCAATTAATTTCTGTTTATGATACCTACATTCATGTTATAAATTCTACTGCAAAGAGTCATGAAAGAGCAACACAGTGAATAAAATTTCACCGGTATTTGATAATTCTATCATAGGAGTGCAAATAGCACCAGTTTATCCTCTAAAGTTATGACGTAGCAAAAATCCCATGGAGGTTCTCAGCCAGGTGTGCTTAGGGACCCAGCTACGCCTCCTTTGTAAAAAATCATGACAAATTTTGGAACATTTTCCAAGTCCTACTACTGTTCAAAAGCTGGATTGTGGGAAACATATGTCCTTCAAAATAAAAGCACTGCATCTGTGGTCTCAAACAACCTGTTGAAAAAAAGCACTCAAACCATTTTTGAAGCAAGAAGACAGTAAAATTACTAAGTCAGCAGTGTGAAGATTAGCTTCATTTTAGAAGTACACACAGAGTAAACTGTGATGGTCAGTTTGACAATGAGGATGCATCTTTTGGATCAAAAACGTGACAAAAAAATCAGATTGTTTTTTAAAATGTGGAATCCATTTTTTTTTTAAATTTTATTTTAAAACTCTGGTATCCTTGCCTTATTATTTTTATTTCCTCACAATATTTCAAGTCAAACAGTGGTGCAGTAAAGACATGAAATCCATTTCTCTTTAGTTGACATTAGCAATATGCATACACCTCAGCTAATACCTCCAGTATTTGGCCTTTCACAGGATTGTAATGAACTCTTAGGGAGGTTTCAAACTTTTTCACAATCCGAGTTCGAGATGCAGAAACTCTCAAAAATCTTCCACATTTTTTCACAGAGGAAACTGAGAAATAGCATGTTATGTTCCTCCACAGGCCTCTGTGCTTTCTCTGCACCCTGCTGAGGATCTTTATGGCTCGGCATAACTTAGGGCGAGTCCTAGAGGGAATTCTGGGTAGGGTGATGTGTTGGAAGCGGTGCCTGAGGCTCTGTAGGAGGGCTGCAGGAGACAGCTTGAGATGGATTACATATGCTTGAATCCTTTCAAAACTTGTGCATGTTTATCTCAAGAGTGTGCAAAGTTGCAGGGATAGGGCCTTCCCTTTAGAGAAAGGAGAAAGAATGTTGTGTTTTTCAGTGTGTGGACAGTGTCTGTGCCTTTGGGTGAATTTAAAAAAAGAATTGTGATGGCACTGCGGCCAATTCAGGGCCAATCAGACTGTTTGCATCAAAGGTCTGATAATAGGATTCAGATAATAAACAGTGATGCAAGGCAAAAATATGAACACAAAAGATGTAATATTTTCTCTTAGTTCTGTCTTTCAAGGCTCCTTTCCCCAGTCTGGCAACATTTTCCCCCTTTTTTAATATTTTTGCTCTTATCCTCACTTTCCTCACATGTAAGCGAGCAGCAGAAAAATGATGCGAGTAGAGCATGGGGAGCAAAAAAGAGTGAGGGTAAGGGGGCAAAACAGATAAAAAAATGCTGGCATTTCAGTTTGATGAGGGCAAAAGGGGGAAGAAAGCAGAGGCCTGTGAGGCAAACAACACCTGGGTTCAGAGGTGAGGTGAAGTGGGGCCAAAGCTGGTTCATTCTGGCTCCACAGTTTCTTTCAAAAAGAGAGGGAGCCACGACTTGGAAAGTGCTGCGTTTGGGAACCGATGTGCAGCCAGAGAAGGGAGGAAAATGGAGTGTGGAGGTGAATACTGATGGGTCAGGTGTACAGATGGATCAGAGATATAAAAAGTGTGTCTGTGTGTATTCATTTGAGTATGTTTGAGGGAGCACACACGCAGAGACCAAACACTTCAGTCCTAATTAGGCCATCAGGCAGATGTTGTTTGCTCAACAGTTGAACCATAAATAACACTTTATATAGATACAGCGACATGAAGGAGTGACATATGGAGGCATGGAGGAAGTGACAGAAGGGAGGGGGATTTTTTAGATGCTACGTGGGTGAGGGAGGTAGGGGACAGCAGCCTTGCATCCTCTAAATGTCAGGGTTTAAATTAAGAATGCTTGAATGAGGATTCCTTCAGCTGTGCAGACAACAAATTCAGGAAGTTAAGAACCTTTTTGGTTATCTGAGCATATTTTCTCAACTGAAAAAAGATATTCTTAATACCTTGCAATGGCAGGATGTTGACACTAAAGTCTTCTAGTTGGCTGAGGGCGCTGATGAGGTCCAGTTCATCCTGGATGGCTGGAGGACAGTCTGTGATCAGCTGGAGACATGCCCTGGTGAAGACAGAAAAATAGTCATATCATGGACACACAACAGCTAAACAGATGCTGAATAATTTGTTCCAGAGGCAGCCAACCAAAGGAATCTTTTGAATCAAAGAGGGTTGCAGAAGTTTTAATGATCTGACCACTAAAATGTAGAAGGGAGAGAGTGAGTTAATGTTAAAGCTAAAAGACAGACATTTTGAAGAATGCCATTTCTTACCATGTGGTGAAAGACAAAACAATTTCATTCCACAACCATGTCTATTTCAAAATACACAGGTCTACATAGGCTTAGCTCAACAAAAAGCTGAAAAATGGGGGAAACAGCCTCTTAAAATACCCCCAAAAAACCTAAAATGCATTTGTTTAAGGCATAATTTGCAAGATTTTACCCATTAACATAGCAGCTATCAAATATATTATTATAACTACATTCTGTGTATCACTGACCGGTATCTTTCCAAAAAGAGTGAAGTCAAAGTCCCCCTGAGTTTGTTGTTCTCCTAGCTCAGTGTTCACATTGATGGAACAGAATTTCCTCAACTGGGTAATGTTTTGCGCAGGACTCAAGCATGTTTCATGCATGTCTTTTTCGCTTGAACCCCCCACTCTAACTTTTAGCCTTAAGGGAAGAGGGATGGCTTAGGGATGTTCGTTGTGAAGGAACATAATTTCTTAAATTATTTTCTCCTTTAAAGCAAGGATAGGCCAAATCTGCTACATCCACACTTTCTATACAATGAATACTAGTTGTTATTTAATGAATAAGAAATACAAAGAAATGATGTTTTCTTTCCATCAAACAACATCTGCTAGATGGTGATCAGTCAGCTTAAAGATCAAACACTATTTGCCTTGTTAGTTGGCAGCAGAATTACTCTTTGTTTGAACTAACCCCAGAGATGTAGAATTAAGTCACATGACTCTGACTTGAGTCACGCTCGAGTCTGGAATTTGATGATGAATAGCTCAACAATACACAAGGACTTACAACTCAACTTAAAAGTAATGCACTTTTGCAAAGGATTCTTCTTTGCTGTGTTTTGCTGTGTTTTGCTGTGTTTTGCTACTCAGGGTTGAACTGTTGGCTACATTGCTCAACACTGCCCCAATGACTGGTGGTGTTATTGCTACATTGGGTCGTATCTATAGACTTTAAGATGACAGACAAAAAATGGATAAAATGAATGCAGAGCACGAACAGAGAGTTCTGTCCGTATCGTATGCATTTTAAACATAGAGCAGCCCTTAGACTTTTACACCAATAACTCATGACTTTACATGGACATAACCCTTCTGACTTAAAATACTTTAGACTTAAAAGTGTGTTTATGTTCTTAAAAAAGTGCAATGAATCAATACATTTGAAGTACATATATATATATATACATATATATATGTATATGTATATACATATACATATATATGTATGTATATATATATATATATATTATATATAATATTTAATATATATATATAATATATACATATATTATATTTAATATTTGTTGCAAGATAATGCTTCCGATGATGTTAGCCTAATTAGTGAATTCATTAGTAAAACTAGAAAAGCACCCAAAGAGCGCAGACCTACGCCATAAGCCCTATCTCCCAATATTGAGGAATCCTTTCAAAAATTCCTGGAGCCATCCCCATGTGCTCCCCACCACGGCATTTGCCGATTGTCCCCTCCCCGGTGAGGTGGACACACAGTGAGGGAAAGCATTGGCTTCGCTATGGGTGGACTGTCATGGTGGAAGCATTGCCTGTCGGTGTCAACAGAGTCACTGACAGTCTCACCCATGGTCTCACAGGATGAGTGGAAGTCATGGCAGAGGATGAATATTCCTCTATTCCTCCCAGCATTTTGAGTATTCTCGCTACAATTCAATGTCTTTCTCGCGCATGTGTCTTTCAAACTCTATAAACTCCAAAACTTTGAAACACACCCAAAAATGCTGCTGGGATTGAAGTTACTCATGTCCGCCAACTCCTGGTGTAAAGTGGTAACAGCGTAGACCTCCACCATTAGCCCTATCCCCCAATAGTACAGAATCCTTTAAAAAATTCCTGGATCCAGACAGTGATCCGGATCACTCCCAAAATCTAATCAGTTCTTCCTTATGCCATTTCTGACAATTCCTGAAAATTTCATAAAAAATCTGTCCACAACTTATTGAATTATGTTGCTAACAAACGAACAAACGAACAAACCCACCTGATCACATAACCTCCTTGGCAGAGGTAATCATTGAGACTGGGAACGACAATGCTGCCTCCCTGCCACAGTTGTGATTTATTGATGACATCAATGCATGTGTATTGTATCATTAGCATTGGTGATAGCACCCTTCCAAACATTTTTCCACTTTAAACTCATTCTTGCCACTTTTTAACCCCTTGTAACTACTTTATCTGGCTATTTTTGCAACTTCTTTTGCCCCTTTTAACCTACATTTACCTTTTATTTACCCATTTATGTAATTTCATGCCATTTTTCACAACTTTTAACCACTTTTCACCATTTTCCAACCTTTTTCTTGCATTTTTGTAACCCCTTTTGTTGGGTTTCAACCTCTTTTCACCACTTCTTTTTCACCCATTTTTTTTCCCACTCACAACCCCATTCAATTTTTTTCATTATTTTTCACTTAAAGTTATGTCAGTTTCTTCTACTTTACTTTCTGGTATCCTGATGTTCGCGCAGATCATGGCTTTGCTATGAAGTCTAACATTCATTTCCTAATGGTTTAGTTCAGTGTTTCCATCAACATTGTTAACAGTTAACTAGAGCTGGGCAATCAATCGAAAAATAATCGAAACCGACATTTAGAGTCTCTAAACAACACAAACCTGCTGTGTCAATTATTTCAATTTTTCCCCTTTTCTTGGAAAAATTTGACTTTTTACAAAAAAACATTTTCATTACAGATGATGTGGGTTTTGATTTCAAATGTTTCAATAAACAACCATAAAATGTTAATCTGTGCCTGTTACTTTCAGTTGTTTGTTTTAAAATTATACAAATATTTACAGAACAAACAGTCGGAGGTTGGGGGTGGAATAATCATTCATTAATCATAACCATAGTGAAAATACAATTAATCGTGATTTTGATTTTTGCCATAATCGCCCAGCCCTACAGATAACATTACTAATAAAAAGGTACTTCTGTTTTAAGAAAAGTGGTTTATATTTTGAAAAGGGCTATATTACACTACAGCATAAATTAATACAATTCACAATAATAGACCACCATTAGTCAGAGTTGTAGTTAGTCTGAGCAGAGGCAGGGACAAAACGTATCTCCCCATGGGATACAAATGTGTCATCAGAGGGCAGAATATCAGAAGCAGAGGTAATTCCCCCCGGCAAAACGCACCCAACTTCAACGTCAGTGCGGCATGCTTGAAGGCGAGGCTGGCTCGCTTGGGCCCTGATCCAGAGCAGCACCATTCTTGGCGCAGCCAAACTGGTGATGGAAACTTAAATCAGCACCACTTGGTTGGGCTCACCAAAAGTTATAGTGGAAAAGCCCCACTAGTCCCCAGTCTGATAGACCCACAGTACGGACTCAATGTTAAGTCAAAGTCATAAGGCATCCATCTGCCATAAGCAGCACAGGTACATTGGCAAATAACCATTGAAAGTATGTACATGTGTAAGTGGACATTAATCTGTGGGGAGGAAAAAAAAGCTGGTGGTGCTAGCACTATTAATGTAAGTCAGTTTTACACTGTTTACCATCAGAGTCATGCACATTGCAATGTGCCAAACAATTACTCTGTAGAAGAAAGCAAAGTTGAAGAACACATAAGGCTACAGATATCAGAGATGCAGACATATTTAATAAATTGTTTTCAATAATGCATGTTATCATAAGTGTTTCTTACTTTTAAGCTAGTTGATTGGAAGAGAGTCTGAATACAAATCTGTTTAATTTACAATCATAATTAACATCCCTTGCTTTAATACCTTTAGACAGAGTCCTGTTAGTAGTTTAATTTTACATATAGGGACTTTGGCTTTGATACTCTCACTTTAATTTAGGCCAGCAGTACTGTCAGAATAGATTACAAAGTAGGAGTGTGATATTCTAAGTAGGAATGACTTCATGACTTTTACTTATTTAAGTACAGAGTTTAGAGTTGTCGCAAAATTATGTTAATGGCTTATAAAGTTTGAACATCGTGATGAGAAACATGAGAATACCCAAAATGGATTTATTTACAAAGTCTAGACTAATTTGACAGATCTACGATTGGGGAGTTTTCTCTTGCAACACAATCCACACTCATTACCCTTAATAGGATTATGTAGCACATCATTTAGCATACGTAACAGCACACTCAAAGTTTGAGTGTATGTGTCTGTTTCAGATGGGGTGTGCTCTGTAATTTTCCCAGTTTATCATCACATTATTATACAGAGAAGCTAAATACGGCAGAGACTCCGAGGGCAGGGAGAATGATTAATGCAAAAATAAATAATCACACCTAAAGAAAGAGAAATAAGACTGCTTAAAGGGGAGCTCTGAAACTTGTCCTCAGGTTGTGTGTTCAATGACGAAACACACACTGACCCAGAGTTTTCTTGAACCCTCACAGTTTGTGATCAAAGACGACTAACAGAGAAGATGACGTGCCTCAGAAGAACTGTCAGTGTAATGAAAGCAGCCCAAAACATACAAGTTTACTCGATATTGTTAGCAGACAAGAGTACACACACTTGAAACGCTCATCACACAGCCTCCTACTCTTTGAGCATGGCTGGTGTTCTCGCCAGGAACAAGAGGTTCATCCTGGCAAATGAGAGCGGAGGAACTGAGAGGGCTGTGGACGGGCGAATGAGAGACAGAAAGAGGGCATGTTGATTATGTACTCTCACTGTGAAGAGTCTGCAGGCCTGTGAGAGTGTGTTTGTGTGAAGACTGCCTTAGAAAAGATGTTGATAAAATATTTCATTTCAGCCACTAAACACTTCTTAGCATACACTCTGCCAGAAATGTAAGTGCCATTAGATGGGATGGGACGCAAAGTAATACGACATGATAAGATACGAAACAATACAATAGGATATGACATGATGCAACACGATGCACTGACATAACATGACATGATATAACAAAAGGATACGATACAATGTGATGACATGACAACATGCAATAAGATACGATGCAATAAAATATGATACAGTAAAATATAATATGAAACAATGCAACATTCAATGTGTGACATAACATGCTGTGCAATAGGATGCCATTTGATGAGATGACATGACATGGCATGCAATACAATAGGATAGGATGCGATGACATGACATATATATAGGACAGAATACCATGCAATATGATACAAAGCAATGCTGAATAAACACAAGATACTTGTGCCCTACAAAGATGATCAGCACTCCGGGAAGAAATCCCTAATTCGCTATTAATTGCCTCCACAAGTCAACCGTGCAGACCAATGGGCGGCAAGAAGCCAGCACTTTGCCAGGATTGTCAAGTGGGAACCCTCCCCCATATGTGTTCTGTCCAGTTAGTCCTACAACATCTCCAGAGGGGTGAACAGTGATCTCCAGCGTCCCAGAGCCACCCCCCCTCCATGCTAGCTCTCAACGCCCACCATGCCAACACTGAGACATCTCTTGCTCACCTGCCCTTACACATGGCCAACCAGCCTTGCCACCTTCAACAGACCCAGGCTTAGCAAATGGGCGTGAGAATGCGAGCTAGGGTGAAGTGCCCTGACTGGGGCTAGAACTCACCCCACCGTACTAGGCTGGCGCTCTTCTTGCCCTTATACCTACCCTAGTACAATTCATAATTACACCTTCAACAGAGCAAGGTTTACTAAGACGGTGCGATACAATAACATGGCATTTCATGATATGTGATACAATGCAATATGATACAAGCAATGAGAGACAATGACAAGACATGTCAAACGATACAATATGACGGTACCTGGCACAGGAGAAATATAACATGACTGATATATTTCATCATGACTTAATGAAAAATCACAAAATCGAAAAAATATGATGCTCCCTTAAAGACAAAATGCAGGTTAAATCAATATATTCACTGCAGTCTGGAGTCAGCATAACCTCCTTTCATTGCTTCAGTCTTAAACTTTTTTCACTGCTGTCAGTTATCCTTAAAGTTGTACGAAAATCTGTTCAAAGCACTATATTTTCACACAAGATATAAGGTAAGATATACAGTTCTAATAAGATGTCACATTTGGCACCAGCAATTTGAAAACGGTATCATACAAATTCCCATATTTGTCCAACTTTAAATTTTCATCCTACTTTTTTATCTCCTTCCTATTAAAATACACACAGGAGAGCACAAGCTACATTTGGAAGCAGCTTTCAGTGAACATCATCATTATGACCTTGCTCTATTTGTGACCCAAAAATGTGGCCCACCAGCTCATTGAAAATAAACGCACTGACGCAATCACTGCTTTCTCTTCTTTACTTTTGTGTCATTCTGCTTCTGCTTTCTCTTTCTCATACAAGGCTGAGCGAGATAAGAGTGGAGAGAAACTGCAAACAAAACACTTGGAACTTATTTCAGACTTCCATGATTTTTTCTGCATAATAGTTTTTGAAATGTGTGTGCCTTCTTTCTCTGTCTCACTAAAGAGAGGATTTTTGATAAGTTTTGTGTGCCTGCGGACAGTAGTACAGCATTATTCAGTATTTGAGGACACTTATTGACTCTGGCTTACCATTGAAAATACATAGTGAGATTTTGACTTTTCAGTTGAATAGTAAACTCATTTAACACAAAATGTGCAAAAAAGTTGCTTAAAAGTATCAAATAACGTGAGGTTCTCCTTTTCTGAAAGGCTAAACAATTTTCTTAAAGCATCTGAGACCTGCTGAGTGTGTTTGAACTACTTGGTGCCTGTAAGTGAGTTGCATTTCTTGACAGCATCTCCTATGTCTGTCCTGATTGATCCTATGGGATCACCCTTGTAACTGGGGGTAATTCCCTTGCTTTTTTTTCTGTCCTTGATTAAACCCAGTGTCACTGACCTCATCCTCTCAGGACTCAGGTAGGAGCTGTTGTGTACTTGTCCATTAGTGTCCTTGGTATTTAGCACACTAGAGAAAAATGTGTGTCTGTGGAGCAGTTATTTTAATCTTAAGGACACAGGCTGCCTGTGTGTACAGACTATTAATTTCAGAGCGTCAGGCACGTACATGTTTGCAGACTACTTTCCACTCTCATATCTCAAATTCACATGCAGCAGACACACATCTACACACAGCGGGAGTCTTACAATGGATGATGTTGTCCAAGCATATGCAGAAGGGGGCTTCTGTATTAGTTACTATAAATGAATGACGACCCAATTACTGCCCCACTTCCCCACAAGGAACAGACGGTAAGGTTGGACACCCAATGGCCTCCCTCTGAGATCTATAACCAGACATAAATATACATACACTAACATACAAACACTTAAACTTGGCTCAAAGTTTATGTTTTGATTCATAGTTAATGGAAAAAAATATCCATTGTTTTATTGTTCAATACTTCTTCAATACTTCATGTCTCACATTAATCATTACTCTGAGCAAAAGTAGATTTAATGAAAACTAGACATAGAATGAGGAGCTGGCCTTAAGATATCCCAGAAGGTCCTGTGTGGTGTTGCCATGATATCAGAATTTTACAGGAATATAAATACAAGTCCTAGACATCCGAGATATGGCTATTTCTTGTTTTTAATAACTTAAACTTGCAGTAAAGGTCTTGCAGATGACATCACGCAGCAGCGAAGAACACTGCTTGGGGAGCAAGAAGTGCTTTCTACATAGAGAAATGCTACCTAAAAGGCCATGTTTTGAGTCGTTTACGACTACTCTAAGCATTCAAAGTGCAGAAAAAAATATTCTTAATTCTTAAGCTACTTCTGTGTCCCAAAAGTAGTGAAATATTCACACATTAAAAAACAAGAACAAATGGTTTTCCACATAGTTGTCTGGCTTTGTTAAGTACAGTACACCTTTTACACATTAAACTTGGTTTGACCCGTGTTTCCTCAGCTGAAGTTCCCCTCACCAACCTCCAGTCAGGCTCATTGTGACGGTAAATGTGTCTCTTTTAAGAGATTTAGATAATTTGACTCAGCTCAGTAGGGCTGTTTGTTTGGCTCCCAAATGGCTCTTCCTTTGGATTCGTTTGGCTTTTTAAATGCAGATTAAATAACAACCAAAGATGTAGGAAAGGAAACTGGAGCTCAAACTGCAGCTAACAACCGTGGCTAGGATTAGAGACGTTTTGTAGCACAGGCTCGTTCATGAAGGGCTCATCATTACTTGGTTGCTCAGCCCACAAGGTTTCTTTGGTTGATAGTATATAACCATTTTAATTAAGCATATTTGTGAGGGATTTTTTTATGTGTTCAACTAGCCTGATGGAGGGTAGAGGGCCATCTAGAGCTGTAAAGTACTAACTTTCCTCTGTGCCCATTTATCCCTAAAGGCTGTCCTCCACTTCCTGACCCCCAACGGACATTCAGTAAACACATGACTGCAAACAACCTATATTAACATTCCAAATAAACACATTAAAAGGTCTGAACCCATACTTTTAACTCAGCATTAGTACATATATAGTACTTGTTTAATGAGAGCCTGCATACCAGGGGAATGCTCTCTTACCATTTTTATGCAGTAAGACAAAGTCTAAGCTTGCAATCAGATACACTCAGATTACAATTCAAATGTGAAAGATGCTTTTAGGATTTATTGTGGATACTGGAGAAACGTGACAAACAGCTACAGCTAAATGTCTGTGTAAGTCTTCATTCATCCAGGTCCTGGTTATCCAAATGTAGGGTTTTTTCCTGTACACTTCTACGCTCAACCCACACAGACCAGTACCTACTGCTTGATTCCCAGCATCCACTGTATGCTAGGTGTCATCAGAACTCTGCAACATAGGGTTTAGAAATACATACAAAGATGGAAGGCAAGAAGAAGGAACACTAACATCTCAGGGAAGTCCTTTTAATGCGTAGATACCTTAAGTGGGCAAGGACATTGCTTTGAGGACAGCAATGTTAGGATACTGGCTAGAGAAGATGAGGCCATCTATGCTGAGCTGAAAAAAGCCTACATGAAAAGAGGTGGCAGACAAAGACGTCAACTGTCCTCTACATACAGTACAGTCTTGGATTCTTTCAACAGCAATCCAAACAACGATTTCATTACGATCACAGAACCTAACATCATGCAGACCTGGCAAACCAGAAGATGCCCAGGAGGACACACCCTTGGTTGAAACTAGATCAGTGACTCTGTTAATGACTCTCAGGTGACCCAGGTGACTTAGCTGTGAACCTGAGCAATAAAGGCTATAAATTCCAGCTTTGGCCCCAGTCACATAAAAACTGATGAAGCTATTTGGAAGAATGGTGAAATGTCTTCAAGAACCCCAATCAAGGCCAGTTGCCCTTTGTGACGAAGATTTGGATGGCTACAGTTAAAGGAATTAAAGACCTTTCAATATTACTAGATCTATTCCACTTACTATCCCTATCACAATGTTAAACATTGCTGTAAAACATCATGTTCTGTCATATTGTGCATGTCTATGATTAACGCAGGCTAAGATATCAAGTAATAGCATTATGATTGCATGATTCAAATGTTTATTTCCCTATTAAACCCTACATAATTTTCATGTGACTATTTGTTACAATATCCAGTATTTTATGATTTAACAGTTTATTATAATACCATTGTTTTCAGTATTCTTCAGACCTATGATGCATTATCAAAGTATTGCCACAATTTGTGAAATTTAGACCGTGTGTAGAAGTTTGCTTGTAATTTTGATGGATGCACTCTTCTCCTATGGGCATGTCTAAAGCCTCAGTTCAGTGCTTATGTGATAATAAAGGAAGTTAAAATAGTGGAGAGTGTACCATTTAAAAAGATAGTATATTAGAAAACGTCTTCATATCAAACAAATTGATGGTAAATGGCTGGAGTACTTATAGTACTTTTCTGGTGGTCTGACTGCTCAAAGCACTTCTTACTCTGCAGGTCACACCTTCCTATTCACTCCAAATTCACACACTGATGGCGAAGGCTGTTGGGTATAGTTTCCATCAGTATTAACTACTATCTAATATGCCCCCATAGATATCCATACATATATACACCCAACTGACACAGCAGTGGGAGCAATTTGGGGTTAAGCATCTTGCTCAAGGACACATCAACATGCACCTGCAAGAGCTGGGGATCAAATCCCCTACCTTCCAGTTGTGAGATTCAACTCCTAATGAGGCGCAAGCCTCCCACCTTGTCAGGTAGAGAAAAACTCATATAATTATCCACCTCACCTGGCCAAATCCATGCATGAATCTGTCAGCGTTGTGGAAGAGTTGAAATATTCTCTAGCAGCTGCCAAAACCAACTCAACGCTGTTGTTGTAGGCCACCTTCAGAGCATAACCTTTACCACGGAAGGACAAGCTGACGGGAACATCCTGGTTGTCCTGGTAAACATTAAAATAAAATTTAAAGAGCAACAATAACAGCAGAAGCAGCATTCAGATTCAGTATGTGTGGTTTAAAGTTTGAAGATCTTAATGTCCAGAGTTGAAAATAGTAAAGTCTGACATCATTTACCTTGGAACAGTGCATGAGCTGCCCTGCTAAGCGTACGTTCTCAACACGGCTGGAGCACAGCAGGGACTCCACAAAGACCTGCAGCAGTCAGAGTGGCGGAGCAGGAGACATAACTCAGAGTTAAAGTGAGCAAAGTTTATAACTTTGTTTGATAAGATGCGCTGCAGAGCTCTGAATATAAGGATACAGGAGTTGGAAACGCACAGCACAGCTCTGCGTGTCATTTTTGGACCAAAGTGTATTTCAAGGTGGGAAATGTGACACTCTGTCACCTTTTATAACAGGTTCTCCTGTGTGAGTGAACATATCTTAGTATAAATCACATTATTTCAGATAATTGAGTTTTGCTGTGTGGTTAGGGTGCGGTACCTGGTGACATGTCTCCGCTTTCAGGCAGGTGTAGACATTTTGCTGCATGTCAAGCAGATCCTGCAGTAGACCTCTCCACACTGTCTCGCTCACAGGTGGATTCCTGCCCACACATAAAATTAATTTTAAGATACTTACGGGATCTTTAGAGATATTTGTGATTTTTTATAGCGCTGTCAAGATTAATGAGATTTATCATGATAAATTAAGATCCACAATTAGTGCACCATTTTTTTAATGCTGATTCATTTCATGCGTTACTGTCCCTTTCAACACACTTTGGTAAAGCGACATCAGCATCTAGGTGATGGCATCAAGGCCATCACTGCTCCTTAATGTCTCAGGAGCAAAAAAATCTCAGAGAGCTCAGTGGACAAGTCAAAAATTCTTCTATGCCTTGTGATATCAAACACTGACCTTTTGACTGTCCCCTTATTTCCTTTTCAATCCATAACAAGTCCCTTTTTCCATGATCAAATCGATGTTAAAATCTGCTTTCTACCTCTAAAAGTAGGCCTGTATCCAAACAAGGAAGGCAATTACCTTAAGTTTAAGACAGCAGAAAAACTGAAATGACACAAGACATTTTCGAATGCAAAAGTGGAATTTTGAAATGTAACTAGTATGATCAAGTACAACCCCTGGAACAGGCCCAAAACACCTACATTTTTGCTTGTTTGTTCAAAAATTGGGGCTTTCCTATTGGGGGTAGGGTTTTGCTCCAAGAGACTTTTTTGGAGATCTTGAGATGAATCTGCTGAACAAATATCATAACTCTAGGTGAAAGTCCCTTTTGAGGCTTTGCACAAAGGGTGGCCCTATTGAGGGAATTCCTGAGGGCCATTTGTGAAACCTTCAGTGCTTAACAAATTTATTAGACCACCTGTCTCAGAGACCATCCAGCATCATGAAGTGCTTTGATGCAGACTCTTTCATTTTCAGTGAGCTCTCCACATTTTGCCATTTCAACAGGAAAGAGGCATTTCAAAATGAATTCACCTTTTTATGCCCAAATTTGAGCCGGCTCACTGGGCTTCTCTGAGAAGTCAGAAATTAATCAAGCATAACATTCAACCACTAAAACTATTTTTTCTGTTCAGGAATGCAAGTAAATAACTATAATTTGACATATTAATCAAGAAATATTAATGTGCTTTACTATTTTTTCAGTTGTTTTGTAAATCAGTAAATTTGAAAATTCATGGATAACAATAAGAATTATATTTTAGCATTAAAAATATAATTTCAGTTAAAGAGTTTCTACATATTGGTGTATTAACCATTGCAGAAACATAAAAAATGATTTTGGTTTTACCAATTTTTACCAGTGCTGTTAATTTAGGGCAGCTGTGGCATAAACCTTATTTTGGGTGGGTAACATTTTAAGGCATGTTAAGAGGGGATGTGATGAAAAAAATAAAAATAAATAACGATGAACCTGACCAATTTCAATAGGGCTCTTGCAACTTTGGTGCTCGGGCCCTAATAAAAGGCATGCGATTAACCAGAGAAATCCTGAGATTAATCATGACCAAAAATTGTAATCTTTTGAAGGCCCTAGTTTCTTAAATGAAATTTATATATCCATACTTGCGGCCAGTGTGGCGGCACAGTTTCACCATGAGTTGGTGGGCTTCTTCTTCGCTGTTCTGGCTGTTCTTCACATATGAAATACGTTTCTGCAGGCCGTGTTTCTCCAGAACCTCTGCCACACTATAAAGGAAAAGCATTAATTAATGCATTCATGTGATAACTAGGGTCATACAGTGGGTAACCATGAAAGTAGTTATGCAAACTCACACAAAACCAGGAAAACTTCTCAAGCATATTCTCTGAGCAAACAAGGAGGAAAGGATGATTGGCAGGGCAGGTTTTTCATGAAGAAAAGCCAAAGAAGAAGTAGAAACAGGGATAAAATAAACTCCCAAAATTCCAAAAGCGAGTGCAAAGGAGCAGAGAGGATGTGTACGCTCTAAGCTGTATTATTTTGGCAGTGGAAAGTCATTTGTAAGCCACAGTGCAGATGGAGAAAGTGTAGACTGCAGAGCAACATGATAAACTGCATGCCAACAAGACAGCAACTCTTTGTGTTAGCATGTGTCTGCGAGCGTGTGAATGCTTGCAGTCTTATATGACCGAGGGAGAGAGTGTGTGTGTATATATGTGTGTTTGTTGCTGTGGGATTAGTGTGACAACCCCCTAGTCTCAACAGGGTCATGCTGCTACAGATGTTCGCCCTCTGCTGCAACTCATTACCATAGTAAACAGGTGCCACGGTGTGTGTATGTGGGAGAGTGAATGTAAGCAAAAATGCAGACAACAAGTCTTGCTATTTACAAGGGAGTGTCTGCATGTTCCCCATGCACATATTAATGTGGCAGCAAGTGGTAGTGGCGGCAGCTGAAAACAGCGTTTATTCTGCGGGCGCTCTGAGAGAAGACACTTTGCATTTACTGCGTGATTCATCTGGGTTAGAGTGTGTGTATGCATGTGAGTCACAATGCTTCAGCACAAAATATACATGAACACACTTCCCAAGCTCCCCAGGGTGTGTTTGTGCATGTTTTTGTGTGTGCCTGCATGTAAATATGTGTGGATATTTGTCTGTAAAAGGCCAACTTTTAGCTCTGACACAGGCTTTCCTCTTGCTGCCTTCTCCTCCCCCTCCTCATCATCATCATCAACATTCCCTTCAGGCCCCTCTTTTCCTTCATCCTCATCCTCCTTCCTTCCTCTTTATCACTTTCTCTGTGTTCGGAAGTTCACCCAGAGGAGAGAGAGACGGAAAATAAGGGAGATGGAGGCAGAGTGAGAGAGACATAGAGGTGATTTTAACCTGTAACAGAGAGAAGGCCTGAGGCTGTTTGAATACCAGGGGACACACTTCCGTCCTTTGATATCATTTGTGTGTTTGTGTGTGCGTTGTGCACATCCATGTCTCCTCTGCCTTTTGGAGTTTTCCATCAGGCCTGTAATTGGGGGAGGGAAGTAATAAGCAATACTAAAAAGTGAACATTTCCCAGCAATGCAGCACTAATCACCAAACTGATGGGCTGCTAACGGCAAAGGAAGGCTGTATGGATGTGAGCTGGAGTGATGCAGTGTTTTGTTCAGTTAAACTTTTAGGAAAAAAGCAACAAATCCTTCTAACTCAGAGCCTGTAGCTAGTTTTCTTCCAAAACTAAGCTCTAATCTGCACGCCCGGCTGAACAGGATGGACAGGAGGAGACAAAGGAGAGGGGTGGGCTGACAGTTGAAAGATGGTGCAAGTGTGTGGACGTACCTGAGATGCTTCTCAAGTTTGTCCACCTGATCGTGGAGGGATGACGTGATGTCCCTGTCTGGTCTGTGGGATGATGAAACACAAACAAAATCACTAGTTATATCATATTCAAGCCATAAAGAGAGGATAAGGAGCATGAAAATCATTGAATTAATTTAGCTTAGAGCCACAATATGTAGAATTTTTGCACTGAAATAACTAAATTAAAGGTACAGTGTGTAAAATGTAGTCAGCATTTAGCTGAACAAACTTGGTCAAATGAAACATAATACTTAAAAGAAAGCCTATCTAAATTTGTGTTTAATCAACTTAATATATATCAGTTGTTTTATTTTTAAAAACTGAAAATAAACCATTCATTCATACATAAGGAGGGCCCTTTCCACGTACTGTCATAATAGACAGAAGGAGCCAAATAACAGGTACGGCATGTTTTTTTAAAATTTCCATTGTGAGCATCACAATCTTGAATCTGTTAGATGATGTTAATATTCCCAATTTCACACACAGTACCTTTAATTTAAAAAAGTGTCTACTCCTGTGTTATATATACATATGTTATATGTATATATATATGTTATATATAGCCAAAAAAATAAGCAAATTTGTGTTTGGTAGATTGTTTCTTTGTCATAACAATGCTTCTTGGCAATAAATTTTAGATCGCTGGAAAGCCCGTTTATTTCCTTTTCAAATGGTGCCACAATTATAAGGAACATGCATTTGTGGGATGAGCAGCAGAGCTGAGTATGTGGGTTGCACCCATAAAAAATAAACCAAATCTTCTCTGCCATTGCAAAACAGCTTATTTTGCTGTTCATATTGATTCTTGTTTTGAGCTTCTGGCACCTGATAGGCACCTGTTATGTCATGCCAAACCCACCCACCCCAGCCCCTAAGTTCCCCACTAGGCACTCCCAGGCTGAGTAGAGACCAGGTTTTTCTCTTATTTTGAGTTGAGCACTCAGTTCATTAAGAACAACATTCCATAAGGTGTTTTAAATAAACAGGAAACAAATGTTTTGGTTTCATTAAGTTTCACATAATGAAGGAGCAAAGCTGTTAAAACGGGCCATCTGGGTTTGCGTTGCAAATACATGCTTTGTGAGAAGCGATGTGAACCCAGAAGGGCACTAATCAGGTTTTTTTTCCCATCACTATTGGAAAGTCATCAATGAAATTCAAACATTAGTTTACTGCAATGATATAGTGCTGTCTGCAAAGGTGGGTGTCTTTTATTTATCTAGCAATGGTTAAGGCCTGTGTTATAGGCTACTCTAGCACAGTGGTTCCCAACTGGTCCAGACTCAGGTCCAGCCATCTGCTCTTAAATGGGGCCCTGTGACCCAGATTTCTGATATTCGTCAACCAGTTGAACCTCAAACAGTACAAAATGTTAAGAAATGAGCATGTTTCAAGAGAGTTTCAAAGACTGTTTGGTGCAGTTTTTTTCACAACCACACATTCACAGCCAACTGAAAGGGCTCCATGACCTATCTTTGGGTCCTGACCCACCAGTTGAGAACAACTGCACTTGCGCAAACAAAACTTTAAAATAAGCCTACTTTCCACATTTACACTAAACTTCTCCTGCTTTACTTTAAGTAATAAGGATTATGAAATAACAAGAAAGGAGGCAGGCTAACAGAAAGTAGCACTATCAGATCCATTTGTGTCGACCAGCCAACAAAGGCAAGCAGAGCAAGGCAAGTTTCTCTTCCATCCTAAAAAAATGCTAGGAGAGCTAGGCAGAGCTGAGCAGCGCTGGTCTCTGCTCGTCATATGCTGTTACTGTTTGAGAGGGGTCTGACTGCAGACCATACATTTCTGATGGCCACTCTCACAGACTGTTCAATTGAGGCACTGTACATTTCAGAGAAGATATGATGTAAATATGATGTAATTTGACCAATCAGTTTTAGATTTTTTTTAATTCAGCTTTATTTATAAACAAATTAAGGCAGTCAAATTCATGAAATAACCATGCTGCAAACATTACAGATGAAGAAACATTTCACAAATAAGACAGAGAAAAAGTTCAGAGGTTTAAACCAGTATTCATTTATATATAGATCTGTTTAAGAGGTAGCTATATGGACAGTGTCCCCCTTATCTAAAGCTGCCATAGCTACGTACTTTACATACTACATAAGCCAATGTAGCTAAGTAAGCTTTTGCATTGCAAGCTTTAGCAAACATATCTAAAGCTAACATAGCAGCATAGCTAAAATTGCTGCCTGGTAAGCTTAGCTTCAGCTAGGTTAGCTAAATTAGATATGATCCCTACATAGCTTCATTAGCTACGTAGCTACACTAACAAAGTTAGCTTCAGCAACTTGAACTTTAGGAAACGTAGCTTTAGCAAACGTAGCAAAAACCAGCTTAGCTATATACATAACACATCTAAATAGCTTAAAAAGCTGCTTGTGAGCTAAGCTCTCTTGGTTGGCTTACGCAGAATCATTACCTATGTAGCTACGTTATCTATGGCAAAGTTAGCTTTGGCAACATGAGCTTTAGCAAACATAGCTAAAGCTAACTTAGCTGTGTAAATAATGTAGATACAAAGCTTTATGTACCTGCTTTGGGAGCTTAGCTTTAGCTATGTTAGTTAAGCAGCTAAGCTAGCTGTGTCGGTTTTGCAGGTCAGGTTTTAGACTTTTACTTTTGGTATCCAAACTGTTACCTAACCCTAAATAGAAGTTTAATCTGATTTTTTTCAATCGTTTTAGCTTGTACTTCCAGTCTGACATATACGGTGTCTTAAATGAATGGTCTGTGAAAGTGCCTGTAAGAGATGAACAGTCTGCAACCAGACTGTCCTGATTTGTCTTGATTAAGGGCCCCCTGGTGGTTGAATTTTAAAAAATTGTGTGTTAAAGAGTGTGTGTATTTAGGCTAGTACATCACACATAAATGGCTGATTGTGTGGGTGTGTGTGTGCAGCCCACCACTGTGAGGTTGTTCTGATTCCCCACTAAAAATAAAACCCCATGATGCTTTGCCCTGAGGCAAAGGATTCTGGGTCAGGCTGGCCTGTCCCCCCAGAAGAGAACTGACCCTGATTGAACAACCTTCTGTGTATATGTGCATCAGTGTCTAAGAGATTGTGTACAGCATTTTCCATTTTTAAACACACAAAATCTCCTTCTATCAATCCATTTCTCTACACCCTCATCCACTTTTCTGACCGTCTCTGCTGCTCCACCTCCTGCTCGTCCTCTTTTTAATATCCTTTTCTCCCCTATTCAATGTCTCTCCCTCCCATACCATCTAATCCCCCTGCCCATTTCCCCGTTTTCCACTCTCTAAGGGTGAACATGCATTACATTCTTCTGAGCAGATTGAGACCTAATTAAGCTGTCTCACCCAAAAAAAAAAAAAAAAAAAAATCTGAAAATTGGGTTGAAACTATTAAGTCATGGGCTTCTCCTCTAGCTCGCAAATCTGTAATATTCTACGCTAGGATGGCAATTTTGAAGCTTAGTAAGCCAGAGAAATCACTCCTGGGAGAAATGTGAAGCTGAAGGCCTTGCAGCATTGCTAATCCAACCACTGCAGAAAGGAAGGCTGCCTGAAAAAGTAAAATACTGCTTGGAGAGTAACATGTATGAATACTACATACATTCACATTTTTATACAGCAAGATCCTGCTTTAAGCAGTTAAAACCTCCATTTCTATGTGGTAGTATTAAAGGATGATTAAGAGAATATTTTAGTTTTGTGCAGCCTCTTCAGCTGTGACTTAGGAAACATATCTTGCAGTCTCACATGCTGTTACTGCCACAAATGAGTCAGTAAATGTGCTCAGTGAGATAAATTGCACTCCACTGCTTGAATTGAATCAGATCACCTCATTTAGCGCATTTTCACCTCCATCTCCTCTCCTGCATTTTTCACCTAGAAGCGCTTCATCTATCAGAACATGAAGCAGAACAGGATTGGTGCCGGACTTATACCTTCAGTGAATAATAGTTAGGTTATTTTTTGTGCAGCTACATTGAAGTCAGTGCTTTCAAGTGGATATCAGTTTAGTTTGTTTTTTTCTGTTGAAGGTGATGAGGAGAAGATCTGTGGATAATTCAGAGTAACTACATTTTTTTCATAAAACCATAATACTGCTGAAGTCAAAATCTAATTTTCTTATCTTTTGTGCCCATTCATGATACTGGAATGGTGTGAAAGTAAAATTCTTTAAGATAGAGAACTTTCAAACCACACCAAATTAAACAAAAATGCTACAGACCTTGACAAAAATAATCTTTTTTAGCTAGCTTAACTCTGAAGTTAAACAGCACTTCATAAATATCTCACTGGGGCAAGATTTTAAGACACACATGCATACGTTACATTGTGGAGTCATACAAGGTTCCATTCTAGGTCCTTTCTCAATCACTTTTATCATGCTACTCAGGAGCAAATCTCAAAAAGGCATGGCAAAAAATTTTATTGCAACATAGATGACATACAGTACAACTCTATGTCCAGTAAAATCTGGCACCACTGATCTTGCCATACCATGTCTGTCCAGTACAAATTAAAAGTTGAATGTCAAATTTTTTTCCAAAGCTCAAATCAGTGACTTTAACTCTGAAATTCTCATTGTAACACCCTCTGGTCCCATCACTAGCTACATCAATAATCTGTCCCCCAGTCTGGGTGTCCCATCTAATAATACAAAGAGACCAACAACTTAGGGGTCATTTTTTAATAGAGTCAAGTGCTGGACAATTAACAGAGTTTCAATTTCAATTACTATTTGGGCTTTTTTCACAATCATGAAAATAGAAAATAAACAATTACTGTGCCACATATTACACTTATTTTGCCCATGGGTTTACTTATTTGACAAATGTGTTATTTCAGACATTAAAGAAATAATTTTACTTTCTCCATTGTTATTGGGTGCCATTATTCAACCTATGTATGCTTTTCACTCATTTATATTCAGTGATTGCTTTTTTTCAAACTGTTAAGAGTACTGAAGCTCCATAAATATAGGTAATGCAGGCCATATAAAGCCAATGCATAATAGTGTTTATTAATCATGATCTCAACATCAATCAAAATAATCATACTAATTATTTTTGCCAGAATCGAGCAAGTATAAATCTCATCCATATAATTTATCCATATAAATTTACACAAAGACCAGTTGTGTTAGAATGAGAGCTTTTACTAGTGGTTTGAAGTGGTAACAAACTTTAGACTATACTGAAGACTGACACCTCCACAAAGTATGTCGCAAGAGTGAATGGCTGAAGTACAAGACTAGACTGCCTTTCAGTGGATAATTAAACTGGAGATGTGAGTCGGAAATAGCGTAATTCAACAGGAAAATAGCGTGACAAAAAGCCTACTTAACACAAATGTCACTTACTCCATCAAAAGGCTGAGTCACTTCGAGAGCACTCACAAACAGAGAAACTAGTAAAGATCAGACTGAAAGAGGTGTTTCTCTGTTTTCAGGCAGTGATGTTAAAGTATGCTAAAGCCTAGATGTCCATGTAGCTCTCCTCCTTAATACCTTTTTGTTTATTTTTTCATTAAAATGTCAAAATATTTCATCAGACGTATAATTAATGGACAGTTACACAAAGAGGGATCCTACTTCTGTTTTCAACATGTCATCTGGTTAGAAGTCATCAGTAATCAGGGTCATGTCTCAAATAGAGACACTCGTGCACATTTGGCCCATTCAATGCTTCTGTTGCACACGAGACATTAGAAATGAAAATTCTGTTTAACACTGCATAAAATCATTTGCAGGTACAGAGCTTAACAAATTTATTAGACCACCTGTCATATTTGTCTCAAAGACCATCCAGCATCACGAAGTGCTTTAATGCGGACTCTTTCATTTTCAGTGAGTTCTAGACGTTTTACTATTTTGAACAGGAATGAAGGATTTCAAACTGAATTCACCCAAATTTGAGCCAGTTCACTGTGTTTCTCTTAGAAGTCAGAAATTAATCGAGCATAACTTTCAACCACCAAAACGAATTTTTCTGTTCAGGAATGCAAGTAAATAACTATAATTTGACATATTAATCAAGAAATATTAATGTGCTTTACTATTTTTTCGTTTTTTTTTGTAAATCAGAAAATGTAAAAATTCACGGATAACAATAGTAATTATATTTTAGCATTAAAAATATCATTTGGGTTAAAGAGCTTCTACATATTGTTGAATTAACCATTGCAGAAACATACAAAAATGATTCTGGTAATTACCAATGCTGTTAATTTAGGGCAGTTATGGCATAAATCTTACTTTGGTTAAGGTTAGGGTGGTCTAATAAATTTGTTAAGCACTGTATCTAAAACTGACATTTTTGTCATTAAAATGTGGACTTAACAAATTATTGTTGGGCATTTGCAGATAGATGTATTTATTTAGCACTGGCATCAAGTAAGAAACATGTCCCGTTTGCCCTCTGGGCTAAGGTGGGACAGTGATATCAGATGAAAAGATCTACAGTAGCTTTTAGCTTTTTAGTGTTAGGTAGCTAGTCTATAGAGCAAAAGGTCTATAGTGACTTAACTGGGTTTCCATTACAGTTTTTCGCAAAATAAAAAGGATTTTTCTTAAATTTTGACTGAGTACACTTGCGCTTTGAATGTGTTTCCATTGAAGGGAGTTTTGGGCATGAGCCTCACAATTCTTGTAAGATCTCATCTCATGTGACTCCGCTGCAAGGAAGCTGGACACTCAAAATCTGTTGTTTGTCGGTACGGTTATTATCCCATCTACAGCAGTTGCCTTGACAATTTTAAACAAAAGACAAAGGCAACGGATGATAGTTAAAAGGCAGAGTTTAGATGTATGGCAAAACCACGTATAAGGGTATAAGAACGATGTTAAGAAAAGTCTTATCTCCTCTTCTGTCCACACGTACCGTGCCATGTTGTCTCGGAGTCATGTGACACTGTAGGTTACGTGCTGTGACTTGTAAATGCTAAAAAAGTGTTTCAATTGCACTTTTGCGGTTTATTTCTATATCAAAATGTCTGAAAAACCTCCTCATGAGAACGTAGGGATATTTGAGAGGTTTATCAAAATTCAGGTGTTTCCATTACCAGTTTTTTTATTGTACTGATTAGATTTTGTGCATTTCTAATGGAAACACAGTTATTGATAGTTAGCCAGCTAGCCAATTTGAGTAAAACCAACATTCAAAGGCTTATCACTGACTGTTTGATGAAAAGCAAAACTAAGACTAGAAAAGCACTCGGAAGGACGCAGACCTCCACCATTAGCCCTATCTCCCAATAGCAAAGAATCCTTTAAAAAATTCCTGGGTCCAGACGGTGATCCGGATCGCTCCCAAAATCTAATCAGTTCCTCCTTATGCCATTTCTGACATTTCCTGAAAATTTCATCAAAATCCGTCCAAAACTTTTTGAGTTATGGGGCTAGCAAACTAACAAACCCTGCCGATCACATAACCTCCTTGGTGGAGGTAAAAAGCCCTATCTTGTGGAACAAAATCGTGCACTTCTGATGTGGAAGGCTAGTTATCTAGCCTTGAAAATGTTAGCTTTAGAGTTGCATAACATTCACACAACTATAAAAGGGCTAATTATCATCATTTGATGTGATATAAACTTTACTTAGCTAAGCTAGTTAGATAGCTAGCTAGCTGGTATCAATTCAAATATTCATAAAGAACTTTTCTCTGAATTTATTTTGCAATTAGGTTATATAAAGCCTGAAAATGTTTGCTTAACAATCACACAACAGTAAAATAAAAAAAAAAAAAGTACAACTGTCTAAGGTGATATCACAGATTTCACTTAACTTAGCTACTTTTAGTGTAAGCTAGCTTGCTAATGTCAAACAAACTTAGATTTTTATTCACAACTTTTAGCTGACATAAAGTGAAAAGAATATTTGTGATTTTGTAAGCGAGTCTTGGAAAAGTATGACAAAAGCTGTTGAGAATACATGGTTATTTAGTTCTTGTTAATGAAGGTAAAAAGAGGTTAGTAATTCAACTAAACTTTGAACCTCAGTGTCTACAGTATATGAAATGAGAAGTAGCTGATTCATTTCGGATTATCTTGAGCCGCATAACTTAAACATTAATTGCTCGCATGAGACTCATTCAATGTAGCACAATAAAGCCATTACGTTGAGTTTTAGTGCAGTTATGCCCAGCTATGAATGTAAGCAAGCTATGTGAGACCGTTGAAAAGGGCACAAGATACCATTGTTAAAAAGTATGGCAGCCATATTGCAGCTAACTGCCAAGGAAAAAGGGAAACTCTCCTTAAGGTAGTGGTTCAATTTTCCAATTAAGGTGCACACAGGATGAATAATCCATCTAAGAAAGAGTCATTTTAATTCATTCTAACTACATGCTACAGGTCCATTTTTATCAACAATTTGCTCTTTTGTACTCTCACTTCCTTCCTTTTAGTCTTTCATTATCGCTCACTCTTTTCTAGATGCACTGCGTACCCACACGCTCTCATGGGAGACTTAAAGGACGGGCCCTCTTGCCGTATGAAATAAATTGTGTTACAGAAGAGGTGGGGGGGAGGGAGCACTGAGACAGTAATAGCAGGAGGTGGAAAACACTGTATGGACTATAGCTGGGCTAACTGATGGCTCCTTGGAGGAAGAGTGAAGAGAGAGAGAAGGGGGAGGTAAAGAAAGGTTAAGACAGGAGTGAAGGTGATAGTTTGGTTTATGAGAAGTCCTAGGAGGGGGGAATAAAGGTGGAAGGAAGGGAACGCAGCAGGAGGGATGTGTTTTAGTGGATTGTTTTTCCATCTTTATATCTGGGCTTTACAATCTAAATATAAAGTCTCTGATATGTGTGCGTGTTTTTGTGTCTGACCCATAGCCCCTCTGCGGCAGACACTCCAGGATGTCATAACACAAGCTGAGCTGGTCGTCTCTCTCGCAGCCGTAAATGCACTCCAGAGCCACGGCCATCAGCTGGTCTGGGTCCCCGATGATCTTCTGCTGGCACTGGAGTAGAAGAGAGAAGGGGAGAGGTGAGAGTGTACTTAAAGGCCTCACTGACCCTGGAGTCTGTGCACATACACACCACTACTATATTTTCTTTCCCTTTGAGTGTTTGTGTGTGTGGTGGATGATTTCTAATAGCCAGGAGACCTGCCCTTGGCTGTGCCCTTATGGGGTCATAAATATAACATTTACAGCACAGGTACACGACACTGGCCCTGACATGGCAAAAAGGGCTAGCATGTGTGCGTGTGTTATGGTCATCCAACTGTGACGCTCCCCCCGGTCATTGCTTTGTGCGTTTGAACACTTACGTCAGGTTTGGAGTGCTGGAAGATGATGAGGGGCAGGGTGAGGTCTCGCTCTGCCAGACTGACCAGGTACTCTCTGAGCAGAGACTCAGCAGCACCCTCTTTCTGTCCCTCACATCGGTGCAGGAAGGGCACCATCCACTGGAAGGCATCTTTCACATAACGCTCGGTGCTGGACTGGAGGAGGAAAGATATTTACGTTAAGACAAGGTTCATTTTTTAACAATGGATGAGAAAGGTGTTTCAGACACCAGAAGGTTACTTAAAACCTAGGATTAAGGCAAGGTTATGGTAGTTTAAATTTCTAATGTGAGGGTATTATATTTAGTCCTGTCTTTTAACTCCTGATTTAAGTTTATTTTAAACAATGTTTTTGTTCTTCCCAGTCTGCCAGATAAATTCAGTATATACATTTTAAAAAGACTTAGTTATAGTTTTTATAATTTGAAATTGGAATGTTTTGTGAAATTTTTTATTATTCAAGTTTACTGTATTTTATTTTATCTTACGTAATAAGCCATCTACAAAACCAACTACAAAAGACAAACCACATGTCAACCTGCATGTGTACAAAAAAAGGTTGATTTTCTCTATGTTTTTTTAAATTTTAGTTATTTTTATAAGGATAAAGCTACGTTTTTATTTTTGGTTTCAGTTAACTTGAATGTTTTTGACAACCCTGTTCTTTGTAGGGTTGTTGAATTTGTTGTCATTACTCATAAACGTTAGATAAGGTTTCTTTGCTGGTCAGTAGTTAACACCAAAGCTGATGGCCAGTGTTTTTTTTACCTTCGCCTAGGAGGTTATGTGATCGGGGTGGTTTGTTTGTTTGTTTGTTCATTTGTTAGCAACATAACTCAAAAAGTCATGGACGGATCTTGATGAAATTTTCAGGAAATATCAGAATTGGTAAGGAAGAACTGATTAGATTTTGGGAGAGATCCGGATCACCATATGGATCCAGGAATTTTTTTAAGGATCCTGTCCTATTGGGAGATAGGGCTTCGCTGTTACCACTTTACACCAGGAGATGGCGGACATGAGTAACTTATCCAAAGTTTTGGAATTTATAGAGTTTGAAAGACGCATGCCCAGTCGAGGAGACGAGTCGGAGCATAACAGAGAGAAAGACAGCGAACTGTAGCAAGAATACTCACAATGCTGGGAGGAATAGAGGAATATTCACCCTCTGCCATGACTTTCACACGTAGCAAAGCCAATGCTTTGCTTTGCCGTGTCTCCAGCCCCCTACATGGAGGGAGTGATCGGTGAATTAGATTTTGGGAGTGATCTGGATCACCATCTGGATCCAGGAATGTTTTTAAAGGATTCTTCACTATTGGTAGATAGGGCTAATGGCGGAGGTCTGTGCTCTCTAAGTGCTTTTCTAGTTTAACTCTGTGATCTCTCTGATAACAGAGTACAAATAATTATTTTAAAAAGGCAGACCTTTAACAGTTATTTCTTACTCTGATTGATCTCAGATCTACTTTATATGGCTGGCATTAGAACAGAATCTCCTATCCCCAAAATCACCACTTTTAAGGGAATGAAAAAAAACAGTGTATTTCTTAAAATAATTAAATGCTAAATGGTCATAGTCAGCATCTTTAAGACACTTTTTCTTGCTTTAAAATTTGTTTAAAACCACCAACAAGTGTAAAGGGTGACCAATAGCACTAATTTATAGAAAAAAAAATCAAAATCATAAAAAATTGAGATATAAGGTTTTGGCCTGATGCCAGTGATATGTGCAATGCAACCCTATCCATCTGGTTCCTCTTGTGTGGTGGTAATTTTGAACATTGTCACGCACTATTTTAAATGACGTCAAATAAAGGACTACCAGCTCCTACATTTTGAAACTATTTCATGTACGTCCGCACACTGTACAGCTCATTCATTGTTCTCTTTGTGCGTTTTTTCATTCTATTTTATTTTCAAGTTGAATACATAATTGTATTCTATTAATTGTTTCTAGTCAGTATAAATGTACTTGGCAAAAATCTGTTTCTGATTCTAATAGGAAAAATAATGTGAGGATTATTCTGATATCTATTCACAAGCTAAACATTGGAGTTCTCTTTATTCTCCCCACTCCATTTACATACAGTTCTTTCTATTGATTCTTAATGTGGATATTAATTTGAAGAACAATTATAACAACCTTGAACTTCTGTTAAATTAGATATCCATTAAGTTTGCTTAAGCTAAGCCCTTTTTTACATAGGGCCACGTAGATTAGATTTTTTCCCCTTAATAAAATAAAATTATCATTTGGAAACTGCATTATGTATTTACTTGGGTTGTCGTTTTAAGTTATCAAAATTGGTTTGATGATCCGAAGCATTTAAGTTTGATAAATATGCAAAAAAATCAGGAATCAGAAGGGGGGAAAATACCAGACTGCGGTTACACACTTGATGAAATTAAGTGACATAAGGAGCCACTTGGCAAATCACCCTGAAAAGATTTGTAAAGATGTGAGGAGCAGAGTCCAGCCAGGTCAAAAGACTCTAAAGGAAGAGTTCACAATCCCCACAACAGCGCAAGGGCTCAACAGATCACAAGGTGTGTCTGTGAATATATTGCCAAAGACCTACAGCTGTTTTTAGTGATGGACAACAAAGGTTTTAGAAGGTTAGCATGGTGGAGCCACAGTATATATATATATATATTTTTTAAGCCTTCAATAATTTCAGCTAAAAACTGAGAGTCAAAATAGCCCAGATATTCATAACCCAGTGGTCATGAAATAAAGAACGTCGTGTTATGTGACAAGATGTTTGGTTTGAAAAAAACAAAAGGATTCACTTTTTGTTTGCAAGTTGGAAAATAATCCAGCCTAGACGCACAACTTGTAGGAGCATTTCCTTGTTCTTATGTGCAGATTGTTTTTCTCGGTTGAATGCTTTTAGAACAGCTTAAAGTAATTTCAACTGCATTTACACAAAACCCCGCCATGCAATTAGACCTTAACCTGAACTACAATAGCTCCAGTATGTGGGCTGCGCTGTGATTTGTGCTGATGCTTTTCGAGTTCAGACAGGGCCTCACACACACCTTGCGGCAGCTCTGACTCAGGATATAGAGATAGGGGGAGAGCATCCATGAGAAAAATGGGATTTAAAGCACATTCAGATGCAAAGATGCACACCCACACAAACATTTTATTTGCTGTATGGTGTCTCTGATAAAGAAAGACATCAGACGCAGGGAGAGATTTAATCTAGGCAAGTTTGGTTAACATTCTCAGACACATGCATATACACACCCACATAGCGCCCAAAGGGAGTACCAGTCAAACAGCATGTGTTAGAGCAGTCAACAACATTTGCTGGCTGCCTGCCTCCATGGCGGATACTCCTGGCAGCAGTCCTCACAGGCTGAAGCTGGCAGTTATTAGCTACAATTTAGAGGACAGCTCATATTATGTTCTCAAAGGGGACTTGTAAGTGTGGTACCTGAAATCGACTAGCTTTCATAACTCTGTCCCTGCTGTTGGATGGAAGTATTTACTGTCAAGAGTCAA
Organism: Cheilinus undulatus; assembly: GCF_018320785.1. Taxonomy (NCBI): domain Eukaryota; kingdom Metazoa; phylum Chordata; class Actinopteri; order Labriformes; family Labridae; genus Cheilinus; species Cheilinus undulatus. Next base: position 22,335,734 of record NC_054878.1, read on the forward strand.
CTATTTCAGGAATTCAAGTGAATTTCTGTGGGACTGTTATTAAAGAGGTTCAAACTGCATTTATTTTGTTTGCTTTGTTGATTTTCATGTTGTAATTAGCAAAGACTGTGCTGTATGAGCTACTGTCAGGGACAAAACTAAACACAATGTGGGGTTCTCAATTTAAATGTAAATGCAGCACTCTACATACTTTTAACAACAAAAAGTGCAGGGAAATACAAACTTAATGTAATGGAAAGTAGAGTAAGCAATGTTTTCTTAGCGGAGGATGCATTGTAAAAGCAGCATACTGTAAATGTATTCATTTCTAAATGTTGCTTGGTTTGAGCACTGGAATTAGTTTAAAAAATGTCTTTTAAGCCATTTAACTATCCAAAACTATTTTCAGTTTTAGTTCTGACAGAGCAGGGAGGAAAGGTTTCTTTTTTTACACCTAACAGGACAATCTGTCATATGTGGATCATTTTGGTGCCATTGGTCCCATTTTGAGAAAAACACATCCATCATCATAATTTAACCTAATACCAATTCTAAAGCATTAAACATTCTAAAACATGTTATCATGAGTGAAAATCTGAAATGTGAAGGGGGAAATTATGCACTGTGCTTACTGGCTGCTTACATTTTTCATGAGCAGGTGGAGCTTGTCGATGTCACTTTGTTGCTGCAAATCTTTCAGTGTCACACTCAATTCACATGAGGTCTCATACACCAGCGTTTCCATGGTGACCAAGTCATCACACAAGAACTCGAGACCCGGGATCTCCCGCTCCTTTCCCAGCCGCACCAGAGACAGCGCACAGTCCACCTGAGAGACGCATAGAATTACAATAAGAGATGGGAAAAGTACGAGAGAATAAAACAATAGTTAAAGTTATTAAGTCTCATCAGTCAATGTGAAATGTTTAATACTATCAGCCAAATCTCTGGTTTCAACAACAGGTCCTCTGAGGCTACAATGGATATCTTAAAAGCATGGTAAACATGTAGAATAATCAACAGCATTTAAACTAGTTCAGAAGAGGATAAAAAGAAGGAAAATATACAGAGCATAAATCAAAGTTTGAAATGCACAATGTGTAAAATTCACCACCAAGGGGCTCCCTCCCAAAACAATAACAATTGATAGCTTCAACCCATCCAGATACTTTGCCCAAACGATGACGGCCCCGCCCCTTTCTGGGTAAAAACATTCAATCAAAACGCATAGAGGTAAATGGGAATGGTTAGGTCATTATTGATTTAAAAGCATAAAATACAACAACAAAGTGCGTTATGAATACAAATATGACATTTTAGAATAATGATCGGCATCTTTAAAATCATAAAACAAAGTTTTAGGTGAATATGAGTGTCTGCTCAGACTGTCTCAGTCACACTGGACTAACCATCCCATTATGACTTTTAAGTCACCATAAACAGACATCACATACCTTGTGAATGTATTTTAACCTTGTTAAATGAGTTGATTCTCATATTTTAAAACATTATTAATATGCTGGTAGATATGTTAAAAATCTGTTTAAAGGTAGGCGGATGACAGCTTCAGTTGTTACAGAGCAATCACTAGCTTAAAGTCATTAGAAAATCACAGTTATTTGGGCACTATAATCTTTTCTGGTTTCAGCCCAAAGACACAGAGCTCTTCTTTTACTCTCTTCTGTCAATTTTGGATGAAAAACTATGTGGGAAATTATGGATTTTTAATTATTTGATGCTCAAAACGCAACGCAATAGCATTTGGTTGCTTTGCTAGTGCAGTTTCCCTCTCTACTGCCACTCAGACACGGAGCATGTTTTTACCGTAGAGGGCAGGAAGTGACATTGCAATATTTCTATCAATATGAGAAGTATAGACCAGCTCTGGCCAGCCCTCCTCTGAATTGAAGACTCTGTTCAATAGAAACGTCACCTCATGAGGTGTATTTACTAAACAGAAAACCAGTGTTTTGTGTTTATTTATAAATTCCCCATAGTTAAGGAGAAATGCACTCAAAAAGGCACTTCCTGGTTGCACTGGAAGCGATCATGTGCTCTCGTGTTGCTTCCAGTGCACATGCACATTCTGGGACTGCTGATACCCTAAGACCTCATTTAAACAATATAGATATAAAATATGAATGGTCTTTTTGAAATTACTGTGGCTATTTCAGTGCAGAAATTCTACATAATATATCTTTGACTGATACTGAATAAACTGTTTCAATTTAATGGTTACAACACCTGCATTCATAGCTGCATCTGTACAGTAATTACCAGTGAGTTGTGGGTTTCATCAGGTTAAATTTACTACAGCATCAAGTAAAGAGAGTATTTAAAGGAGCAGCAACAAAACGTGTTAATCTTTTTGGAAAACTGAGGTTTTCTGGTATCTGTAATATTGTATCTGATTTATGTTTTTTAAATACCTGCCTTAGGACAACAAATGAAATTGAGCGACTATACTAATTCTAACACATTTACATCGACATGTATTGCTAATATGTTAAGCTGAACACCACTCACATCCTTGAGGATGATTCAAATCTGGTGGGTCAACTTTCCAAGTATGAAAACCCAGAATTTGGGATAAATGCAGTTAAATCATCCCTGAGAAGTTCACAAATGTTTATACATAAAACACAAGTTGGTAAAACATAATGCTTAAACCTCCATCATAGGTTGTTGACACTGAGGAGGGAAAAAGAGGCCCAGGGGATCAAATCAGACGGATTAAACCTCTGGGGAATATAGATGTTCCATTCTGTTCATTTAAAGGTATTACACAAGATATATGACGACCTTAACCTACTACTGGTTTAATGCCCAGTCATAAGCGAATTCATTAGGGTTCATGCTCTGGTTACTGCATGCATCTGTTTCAAAATAAATTGCAATCCATTCAACAGCCTTACAACTATTTTACAAAAAGTCAACCTTGGGGAGGAAGTAGAGAGGTGAAATCACTGTAAGTCTTACTGCATAGATGTTGACATGATTTAGTGAATGACTGAAAGTTTTTTTCTTGCTACTGGCAGTAAAGCTGAGGTCACAGGATCAATAATTCCACTGCATAAATCCAGTGTGGTTATTGAAAATTGGCAGTAACTTTCATGGCAATTCATCCAAAGGTTCTTTATATTTCACTCTGAGCCACAGATACCACCCTGAGAGTGGCATTGAGGAAAAGTTACCTCACGAGTCAATATGCTTCATTCTCTGGTAATCATGTTAGATTCAACCAAGTTATGGAAAACCATAAAATGGTAAACCTACATGCTGTCCACAAATTGTATCTTACTAAAAATCTGCAGCAATTGATACGAAAAACAAAGTACACAAAGTTACAAGGCAAACTGGGGGAGAGAGCTACAATGGCCTTGCACCACCATCAGGAAAAACAACAAACCCATGAGACAAAAATGAACTATAAATAACTGACAGAATACACAAAACAGAACCCATAAACACACTAATTAATTAGTCGATTCATAGTCAAGGCTGTACAGCAGCAGCTATTGAATTACAGAGTTATATAAGAGCTATGAGTCACTCAAAATTTATCCCAGTGACTGTGGTAAAATAAGATGACTAGAATCCACTTTCTGCGAAACTCGGCCTCTTTCCCTTTCATGGTGCATTTTATCTTTTATAGCATGATATGCTCCAGCCACCTGGCATGTGAAGTAAGCTTTGGATTTTTCAAGTGGCAGATAGCCATCATGTGAAGCCAACAAAATTATAAAAATCTATGGACCAGATAGCGTGCTTTGGTTCTACTCTAAAAATGACAGTCAGAAGATCTGGTTCAAAAAGTATGTTGAAGGCCCTACCTACGCATATCTAAGATAAGATGGCACATTGCTGCCATAATTTACACAAATTTAGCTTAAATTCATTCATTAAAGCCTTACAAAATAGACCTAAGCATGCCTTTCTTACCAAAAACTATTGTATAAACTTTTCTCTGAGTGTCATCATATTTTTTTCTATATAAGCAAATCTAATCATACTAACCTTAGAGCAGTCAGAGCCTTGCACCTCCCATGAGATTTTTGACAACCCCTAGGGGTGCCTGGACTCAAGGTTGGGAACCAATGTTGTAGCCTACACTTGGGGATTTGAGAGACTGCAATTGCCAGAAAGCATCCAAACAAGGGCAGAGCAGAAACACGAGTTGAAGTGGCTGGGGCGGCTTTACTTTTATCACAAGGCTAGTCTAAATTTGGGCAGATGGTAGTAGATGGTGTCTCTCATCTTCTTCTTGAAATTTGCTCAGACAGTTTCTATGGGGTACAGGTCAGACCAGCTGGGTGGCCAATCAAACACAGTAATACCACAGTCAACAAAGCAGTTTCTGGTAGTTTTGGCTTCACTGTGAGCAAGTCCTGCTGCGGAAGGAAATTAGTATCTCCATAAATCTTCTCAGCAGATGGAAACATGAAGTGCTATGAAATCTCCTGGTAGACGGCTGACAGCGTTGGCTCTAGACTTGATAAAGCACAGTGGGTCAACACCATCAGATGACATGGCGCCCCAAACCATCACTGATTGTCAGCACCTTGGATTCTTTGCCTCTCAGATCTTCCTCCAGACTCTTGGGACCAATGAGCATTAGTTCTTTTTTTCCCTCGCCCAGGAGAGACGCTTATAACACTGTCTGTGGTTCAGGAGTGGATTGACACCAGAAACATGACATTTGTTGTCCATTTACTGGACCTGTCTTGTAATGGCTCTTGATCCACTGATTCCAGCCTCAGGTCACTCCTTGTGAAGCTCCTCTAAGTTCTTGAATCTTCTTTGTTTGACAGGCTCTTGAAGGCTGAGCTCATTGCTGTTGCTTGTGCACCTTTTCTTATCACAATTTTCTCTTCCAGTCAATTTTCTATAAATCTGCTTTGATACAGCCTCTGAGAACAGCCTGCCCTTCAAGCAATGACCTTCTGCAGCTTACCCTCCTTGTGAAGGGTGTCAGTGATTGTCTTCTGGACATTTTTCCCGTCAGCAATCTTCCCCATGATTGTGACTGTGTGTACTGAACCAAAGTGAGAAAATGAAGGCTCATAAAACCCTTTGCAAATTGAACTTTTTCACAATATTGTAATATTTTGAGATAGTGAATTTTTGATTGTTCTGAGCTGTAAGGCACAATCATCAAGATTAAAACAAAAAAGTCTTGAAATATTTCACGTTGTACAAGATGAATCTAGAATATATGTAAATTTAACTTTCTGAATTAAATCAGGAAAAAAAACACCTTTTACATGATATTCCATTTTTAGATGCACTTTTATGTATGAATATGAATGTATGTATGTATGTATGTAGGGACGGATGGTAAATCGACCTTTTTTTAATACAAAATCCCTCAGTTTTAAATGTGTAAGAAGTAGTTTATAAGTGTTTCTAGCTGGTCAAAGGATGCAAATACTCCATGCACATACAGCTGTTCATTCACAAACCGTTTTCCTTTCCAATACCAGGCACAAATTGCCATGTTTATTACAGCTGGAGTAAAAGGATAGTTAGACAAGATAGGTGCCAATACTCAAGGGCTTTGCAAGCCAAAATGTTTTCCAAATTGTAACCAAATTTTAAGCATGTGGAGTGGACTGTTAGCTGGGCTGCCTTCAGAAACCTGGCAGGCAGAATAGACCACGTTTTTTTCCCTTTAAAGCACGTGATGCATGTGGGTGGTCTTATTAAACAATCACAGCGGAAATTTTTCACATAGATAAAAACAAACCTAAAAACAAATCTCACATGCTTTTTTTTCCAATCAAATTCACTATTTTTATGTGTAGTCTTGTGTGATAAGTCTGTAATCTGTGTTGACTTGTATAAATAATGTGAGTTTTTGGTTCATCTCAATTAAGATAACGGTGTCAGCTTTAATATCCAGTCAAGTTTTGGAAGTGTTAAAAATAACACCATGAAAGGCCAGAGGTTCAGAGAAATAACAAAGACACGGTATGTTCCTATCCAGAGCAGAAGCACTGGAGAAAAGCAACATTTAAGAGCCCTGTCATGTATGATCATTATCATATGACATTTGTTGAAGTACCTCCACATTCATGTCCTTGAGTATTGTATCTTCTTCCTTTTATCGCTCCATCTCATCTGCAATCCAGTTAAACCAGTCAGTATCAACTTGTGCAGCAGGTGAATAAAGAGGCTTTATCTAGCGGGGGGCCAAGTCATTGAAGAACTGTTACCGAGGTCACTGAACTGGGACGTGAACAAAAACAACAATATCCCAACTAATCCGAAACCAAATAATGCCTGTCGCCCATCGCTAATATCCAATCATTAGTCTTTAGACAATAAAACAGGGACAATTCAGGCTTCCTGCTTCTCTGATCAATAAAACTCCATCCAGAAGAGCAACCAATCAATAACCGACCACCTATACGCTGGCAGCACGCCAGGCCAATCAATGCTCAGCCACCTGTGGATGCTGGCCAATCGATAGCAGGAGCCGCTGGGCCCTGTAGTGATGATTGCTTTCTCTCCACCTTTCAGAAAAGGAGAACCCTCTGGCACAGCGGTTAGCACAGCATCACTCCTTCTTACACAAAAGCACAGACACGCACCGGGTCTGTAACCTTGTCATCTTCAGCTTATCTAAACCCATTTCTTGTTGAATAAATAATTACATTCCTTCATTTATAAACGGCGCACATACGGGGAACGGGAGAGGAAAAAAACCCAAATCAGCCTTGAGTCAGAGCCCAAGCAATTAGATACAACAAGAGAGAGAAGTCTATTGATCTAACTGTGAGTGAAGATCCTCCTCATTCACTCCTCCTCTCCCTCCCCTGCTCTCTGGAGATGCATTCCCTGGCTAACCACGCACAATTCAGATGTTAAAATCTCACACTTTTTAATTACGGCCTCGTCTCAATGCCCTCCCCTCGTCGTACTCCACGCCGTAACACAACTTGTATCCTCTCTCTCTCTTTCTCTCCGCACTGGCTCCCCTTTCAAATCCCCATAACGCTTTTTTCAGCTACTCCTCAGTTTAATTTTCCAACTCAATTTGAACCTCCTTTGTTCTGCTTTCTTAGTCGCTTTTTATTTCATACATTGTTCCCACATTTTCTCTTCAACTCTACTTAATTTTCTCATCCCCTTCCCACCTCTTTGCAAGAATACTGTAACCGTCAAAACCGCTTGGCCTCCATTTGAACTCCCATGTCTGGCCCTTTGCCTCCTCTGCACGCCTGTCTGCCGGTTCTGTCTGCGTTTCAAAGCCACCCTCTCATTTTGTGCTCTCTCGCTGCCAACAGTGTTCCAAACAACACTTGTTTTTAATATCCTTTATTTCTACCCTTTCAACCCTTCTAACCAATGATTTTCTTTCCCACAGACAGCTCTTTCCATGAGATAGCTTTCCCATTTTACCTCAATATTTTTCAGCCCTGTCCTCCCCTTTGTCTCTTTGTAATCCACTCTAACCTAACAAGTGATGTTGCATTGCTCTGGCCTTTATCTCCCTTTTTCTTTTTTTTTGATTTCTAATTCTCTGTTTTTGCAAAACGTGTCTCCCTCTGTGGGTCATCTTGTCAATCTTCACATTCTCTGCCTGGCTTCCTGCGGCTCTGTGACCAGTTTAAAACACTCCCGCTTCCTCTGATGTGGCTTCCTTTTAATCAAACCCCATTTTTGCTCCATTAAAACGCTCTCCCAAGCATAAACATGGCCAGATGAGGGATGGGATTGGAGGGAGGGTGCAAACGAGAGAGAACAGAGAACAAATGAGACGAAAAAAAGTTAAGAGGGCAGGAAGGAGGAGAGAAAAAGCTTTGCGAATGCCGGTAAAGCTTTTCCAGTGTTTTTCTTGGGGAAAATGTGTGAAGAAAGAAGAGATGTAAGAGTTAGGGATGGTCCCATGAGACTCCTGGAGTAACATGTCAGAGAGCAAAAGCAGATGAAGTCAAATTAAAAAGTAACGAGGGAGAGAATGAAAGAGAGCTGGTGTGATTCCTGGAGATTAACAAAGACTCATTTTACACACATGCTAAGTCTTTCAGCTTTCTCTCTGTGGAGTGGATGATGAAAGGCACGCCGTCTTCAAAAAAAAAAAGAGAAATGGACCCCCAAATCTCTTCCCCTCCATCCCCCTTACAAACAGTGAAAGGGATAAAGCGGAGAAATGAAGGGGAAAGATATGACTGCACCCTAGTTAGTCCTTTCACAAAGACAAAGGGAGCGCTGTGACAACCTTGATCTATCACTGTGAAGGAGGCAGAGAAAGGGGAGCCGAGGAGCGGCGGTTTTAGGATGGCGTGGGTGTAGAGAGTGGGCAGCTCCGGCGGTTACATTCCATTACTCTGCTAAACAAGTCCTATCAAGTCCGATTTTTCAGTTACAGCAACCGAACGCAAGATGACAGAAGCTTTGGTTACTCTTCATTACAAGTCCATATGGCAAATATGATAATGAGCATCCCCGATAGGATCAAAGTGACCTTTACTGATGGAGGTTGGCAACGTCACCTCTGCAGTCTGTATCCCGGCCCATGACATTTTCCTGCCCCAATCATCAGAAATGAGAGAGCAGCAGAAGTGATCTTGCACAACTGCCATATGTCTGTTAAATCCTTCCTGTTGCTGTTTGGCTTCAAGTTTAAATAAAGTGGAAAGATCCTGAAAAATAAACCTTAGCAGAGATACAGGCGTGACGTTCAGAGTAGCACGTGGACAGCATCAAACAACTTCCAGTCAAGGTGTCCCCTCCTATGTGTAGTACCTTTTACAGTCCAAATGACAACTTCAGAAGTTACAATGTGTTTGGATAAATAAAGAAGCAAAAACCCTTTTAGACATACTTGCAAAATAAATGCTGTCACTCCTTGGTTCATTGCAGTTGTGTACTGAATAGTTTAACAGGGCTTCACACTGGCTTACTGTAGGGGAAAGAACCCAAGAGAGAAACTGTTTTTCTTGTGATTTACTTGCAACTATCAGGCCTTAAGTTTACTAAAAAAGCAGCACTGTGATGCAGATTTTTTAGAAGATTTTTCACTGTTGCTCCTTCAAATACCAAAGCCAGCTTATGTGACTGTCAATACTACTCAGGCTACAAACACACAAACAGAAAGCAGAATATAGACCAACCCCATATACAGATATGATATTTTCTTAACTATTTGAATCTTGTGCAGTACAGGTACCTGCAATATACGTGGGTTGTGTGGTTGGATCTTTTATTGATATGTGCAACGCTGTGTACATATGGATTATTGGTGCGGTTGTTCTGATTTATTACTTATATGTATGCTATTATCTATAAGTTTAATGTGCGCAGCAAAGTAATATGTGACTTGAAGTCCAAGACAAATTTCCCTAAGGGGACAAATAAGTGTATTGTATCATATCGTATTGCACAGTATTGTATCGTACCTTACCGTATTGTGTTGTACTTGACCATATTATATCTTGCCTATCTTACCATATCGTATCGTATCCTATCGTATTGTATCATACCTAACATATTATAATGTATCCGTACCGAATCGTATCATACCATATCGTATTGTACCGTAACCTATAATACTGTATCATACCATACTGTATTGTATCATATCATAGCTTTTGTATTGTACCGTATTGTATCATATTGTATCATACCTATCCTATCCAATCATATCATACCAAATCGTATCATACCACACTGGACTATATTGTATCTTACTTTATTATATCTAACTGTATTGTATTGAATCATACGGTACCATATTATATCGTATTGTATCATATTGTAGTCCTATGTAGAATTTGTAAATAGAGACTAAGCAAAGAATAAAATGTTTACCTTAAAGAAAAATTTTAGGTCAGTTTCACTGATTTATTTATTCATTTGAATACAAAAATATCACAGATTTAAGTAGAAAAAAATCACAGATTTAATTGGAAAAGCCACTGATTTGAGTAGAAAAAAAACACAGATTTAAGTAGAAAATATCCCTGATTTAAGTAGAAAAAAAAATCACTGTTTTAAGTAGAAAAAAAATCCCATTAAGGGGCGCAGATGACAGAGAAGTTAGGTTGTGCCCCATGTATGCGAATGGCCCAGTTCAAGTCAAGCTTGTAGCTCCTTGACATGACCTTTCCAAACTCTCTCAACCCTGTTTCTGTCTCTATCCACTGTTCTCCGCTGTTAGTGGCAGTGCACTGAAAGTCCAAAATTAAACTTTAAAAAAAAACACAAACAAAAAGAATGCCCTAGTATCTGTTGACAGATGTTACCTTTCTAGCCCTTCTAAAATAAGGGGCCCATATCCACAACTGGCACTTTTAGCTTTTCTCAACTGCGTTTATTGTTGCTAAATACAACAGTTGTTCTTTCCCCTGTCTGTAACCATAAAATCATAGAGAGCTCAGTGAGCTTCTCATTTCCATATTTCGAAGATATATCACCAATAAAATGCAAAAAAAAAAGGAAGGAATCCTGCCGTGATACTGGAAGTAACTGCAGTCCTGGAAACTTGACCCTAGAAAAGGTGAATCTGATTGGCCTCTCTTCCACCTTTATTTTGAGGGAGAAGTGTGTTTGAAGAGCATGGCACTGTTCCAAAAGTTGAATTGTTTTCAACTTAGAGCACAGAGAGAGCAGACAAAGACAGAGCGCTAAGCACTGAAAACACTGTACTACATTGGTTTTTGTATTAAAAATTAGCACCACCGGCACTGAAAGCACAGGCTTGGGACACAGACCCGAATACTCCCTTTACTCTGAACTTTAACTTTCTTTCACACTTCAAAAAAAAATCTTGATTATTGACCAAAATTTTCTCTGAGCTACTTGTGTGAATGCTAATGGACTTCTATGACCTAACGTTTACCCAGAATTCTTCCTATCAGCCTTTAGTACATTTTTGCATGAAGTTGTGGTGAGCTGGTATGCAGCAGTCAATATTTAGGAAAAATCAACACAGGCAAATGGAGGAGGGTGATTATGTTTATATCCTGCTACTGATGCATATCACACTCCAATCAGTTACTGACACTGCTTTACTATGTTTTCTCTTTGTCAGTATGTTCTTCTTCACTTTTCTCTGATACCTTAAATGTGTTGAACTACACAATGCACTGATGCATTGTGAGAACACCTCATGACTCAGAATAAACACGTTCCTCACTAGCTTACTTCAGCTAGTATAAGAACCTTTGCTGTCATAAGTGTTCCTACCTGTCTGGAGCAGGCATCAATGTCTTTTGCTCTGCTTTGGTACCAATCAGTCAGTAGCTCGATGGAGGGCTCAGCTGTGCGGAATCTTAGCAGCTCTGGAGCCTCCTCGTACAGGAAACTGTCATTGTCGAACAAGTTCTGGTCCAGCACTGCTCTGAGGAACACAAAGAGGGAGAGTTTAATCTTTTTATTCTCTTTTGGGAGAGCAGAACAAGTAGAGAATGAGGTAATGTTTTAAAAGGTAAAGGTTAAATCTAATGATAATTATTTCCATGTAAAAAAAAAAAAGTAATAAAAAAAGTCATTAAAAAAAGTCATAAATGAAATGATCATAATCTTTTCATACATTTTAGGGAAATTTTTTGGATGCCAAAGAGAATTAGGGGGACATTTTCCATGGAATTTGGGGAAAATTTATAAGTAAATTTGGGGTAATTTCATTGAAATTTTGGATTTAAATTTCTTTGACATTTCAAGGAGTTTCATGGAAGTTTGGGGAATAATCTACTTTAATCTGCAGGCTCTTTTCATAAGGTTTCGCTAATACATTTGAGAAATGTTTGAGGAAACTTTGGGGTAGTTTATGGGATTTTAAAAATGTATAAGGCGTTTCACTGAAAGTTTTGGTAATGTCTTGGAAGTTTGAGGCAATGTAATTTCTTTATGTTTTGGAAATCTCTAATCATTTCCATTCCAGATAAAAGCTCAAGTCTCAGGAGGTCAAAAGATTTTTTTGATGCCATTAAAAAAAAATCCTAAAATATTTTCCAAATGTTTAGATCCAACATTCTGAAAAAGCCTGAGGAACTAACTTTAACAAAAAGTTTTACACCAAATTCCTTAAAATTTTAAAGCCAATTACCCAACACTTCACAGCAAATTTCCAAACAGTTTCCCACGAATTTACAAATAAAGCCCCCCAAAATTCCATGGAAAATTTCCAAACAAATTCTCTAAAATTTTCATTATAAAATAAGGAAAATGCCATAATATATTCCCTCCCCCCAAATTTTATATAAAATTTCCAAATGTTTGTAAATAAACCCTCCATTTACTAGATATTAACAAAATATACAAACATATCTCCTAAAAATGTCATAAAAATTTCTGAAAATTATAAATACAATTCCCCAAACATTCCAGATTTCATTTCTATCTTGTAAGAAAGTCAAAATACAATGTCCTTTTATGTACATGCAGGGTCACATAGTTAATCATTAATCATTATTCCATACTATAGGGCTCTTTTACTGTAAATGAAAGAATTTTTTTCCCAATCAGTGACTTAAGATGCCTGTGTTCAGTAGCAAACATTGGGGACTGCTTGGAAACTACCTAAAGGACAGGCAAGCTAGAAATCATCGAAAGCCCAGTGCTCATTTTTGTGTAATCATGATGGGATTTTGGGAATTAAAGTTCAATGTTCCCACCCTTGTCCTTTGAAGAGGGGGGATACAGGGTTAGATCAAGAGGACTGAAAACACAAAAAGAAGATAAATGGGAAAACCAGGATGTAACACGACAAGAAAAAAGGAGATATGTTAGAGAAAACACGTCCTAAATACAATCCCAAGCATTGCTGGCATCACACAGTCACAGTCTCACTATTTCAGCCTGCAATCTCCGGCCAACTGTATCCCAATCACCAACTGATTTTACGACTCTACACCAAAGAGCAATAAAAAGAGGCTGCTAAATAAAATTGTAAATGAAGCTGGCTCCCTACAGAAGCAGGCAAATGCCATAAATTGGCAACGCAACAAGATTTGGTATTAGTTTGTTATGGTTCTGTTTAACACTGAGATAACAGGATGTCATGTTTTTGTTTCACATAATGATGCCAGCACAAGCATCTGGCCTGCGTGGAGCCAGAATTAAAAACAATTCTATGCTGCAAAAGGCTTTGTTATCGAGGAGATAGAGACATTTTTATTATGGGCCATTTCAGTATTTCTCAAGTTTGCTTTATCATTGTGCTTTGTGCACAATGTGATAATGAAAGTTTATGTTTGCTGTTTACCTGCACTCCTGTACTTCGCACCAGTCCATCTCTCTGTGTCTCTGCTCGTCCCATGGGATCAACACCAGCTCGCCTTGGTCATCCAGACTGGATAAGAGAAAAAAGGCAGAAAGAGAGAAAGAAGCAAAGACAGGGCAAGATATAAGAGAGGGGGACAAACATTAGAGCAAAGTACATATTTAGGTTGAGAGGGGAGTAAACAGCGTTGATAAATGCCAACAAACAACTTCAAGTCTGATCGGCCAGAAGTGATGGCAGGCAATGCACAGATTATACAGTTCATCATCACCAACTTCAGAGATATACTTCCATGTTTGGGACATCAATAGTGTGCCACTCTTTTGTGGCATTGAGTAAGGGGCCTTGCCCAATCATCAGTACCATCATTGGGGCTATACAATCTGCTTCCACACAATCTTCAATAAAGTCATCATCATCTTCATCAGTAGCATGAAAACGGTGTTCATCAGAGTTGGGTCTTTCACTTTTTGGGGTGGAATGGGACTCTACAGATAGAATCGAGCTGGTAATTCATTGTACAGCTAATGAGAAGAGTCTGCCTAGTGACTTAGAGCCCTGTTGTGAAGGTAAGACCAGTTACCTTTTACTGGCAGAGCATAGAGGGTGGGAGTGAGTGTATACCTACATGAGAAGCCTTTGATTGCTGTTAAAAGCGAGCAATAGGGTTTTGAATTTGAAACAAGCAGCAAACAGGAGCCAGTGGAGGAAGATGAACAGCTGAGTGATCTGTGCTGTTTTGGTTAGAGCCCAGTCTTATTACTGCATCTTGGATCAACTGCAGAGGTTTGAGTGTGCATGCAGGGAGACGTGCCAGAAAGGAGCTGCAGAAGTAAATGATACTAGTAGTGATACTACAAGAGCCTGTACCAGGAGCTCGGTAGCATTATCTTGGCAAGTAGGGTCAGATTTTTCTGTTGTTGTGCATGGTTATATCAACATGACTGAGCAACTGAGACCACATACCCTTAAATCTGAGCTGATCATCCATCATGATACCAAGATTGTGAGTAGACTGTGTGCATGAGTTTGGTTGAGTCCAAGCTGTGATATTGATTTTAATCTGCAGAGAGACTGGCTGCAATAAGGAGTAGTTTTTATTTTTGATCCTGTTTTTGATACTCCTTACCACTTGTCTTCATCATGGGGAAAAAGGTTGTCAAAGAACATCTGTAGTGATTTTTCAGTCTAAGAACTTAACACATTGGTTGTGAGGTAATACTGATATAGTGATTACAGTTACGATCAGGACAATGTACATTGTGTTGCATTTTGAAAATGACCTGATACTCGTTGCATTCTTGTTCCTTTTAGGGTGAATCCGTTTAATGTGTTGGCAGTGGGCTCTGCTGAAAATCCACTCAGCACTTAACTCAAACAGAGGAGAGAGGAGTGGAGCTTCTGGCACACGCAAGAGAGGGATAGTAGTGTGTGCTGTGTAATACAGTTTGACTAGAAAGGGACCAGTATGCTCAAGAGTGCAATTACTGTGTAGACAGTTTTTGAGCAATGCAGTGATCTGAGCCAGTTCAAATAATCCTGAAAAAAGCATCTATATCAAACGAAAGACCAATAGTTGGCATATAGTCAAAAAATAACCCTGCCCCACTTTCCACCGACCTAAGATGACACCATTTAAATCAGAGAAGACGTTCACCATGTCAAACTTAACATGGTCATAATCTTCAGTGGAACTTAAATGAGAGGTGGCAGCAAAATGCAGGGAACTGAAACAGCCGAAGATAAGAAGGGAAGACAGGAAGCAGAAAAAAAAAGCATAAAAGCACAACAATGAACAAGTCAAAGAAGTTTGCAAAGGAAGAGAGCCATGCCTCGGTTGTAAATAGCAGAAGCTTTTATTTTCTACAAGCTATGTCAGTGCTGAGTTTTACTTCTTCCTGGTCTCCTTGAGTGTGACAGGTCTGAGGAAGATAAATAGGGAATATGCTAGAAAAGAAACCAGAGCGAAGGATGACTGTGTAAACCAGCATGTCACAAATACGGACGTGTATGAATGCATGCACCCAATCTCAAATGAACCGAGGGTTGTTTTATCTTATTCCAGGATTACTGCACTTCTTCTTGTTATCTATTTGTCTGAATATAGACAGAAAAATATGTACTGTGGCTGTAAAACTCGAGGAAGATAGAGCAGGCTACAAATCTTCTATAGCTTCGGTGCCATTAAAGGCCAAGTGCACACACGCCGCAGCAGTTTTTCAGCACCGCCATAAATTCTTTCCAATCACAAAATACATAAGAAGTGTCCTGGTAGTGGATATGATTTATCTTGAGGCACAAAAGTAGGAAGCTTTTTTACCAGCACTCTAGCTCAAGTTCATACATTATGATTGGAATTTTACCACGGAGATGACAGAGATCGAAAATCCTCATTTTTATTCCCTAAAAGGCCCACAGAGAGGGAACCTTTTTGGCTCCCTGTTCCTGTTTCCTCATTAGAGTCGGCCAGGTTAGAGGGTGGAGAGTAAATATTGGTGTGAGAGCTTGAATATCGATGGGGAGGGATGAATTATTCCACTCTTGCTCACCTAATCTACTTCCCGTCAGGCTCAGAGAGGCGAGGAAAGATGGGCAGGAGGGGAAAATGGAGATGCAAAGCAAACTTGGGAGCCTGAAGTTTATTTTTATTTCCACCAGGCCAGGCCTGTCAAGCTACGGGCAAAATTTTCGATAAAATACGCCACTATTCTGCATTCTTTCACACATCTCCAGGTCCCCCTCCCCCACCCCTTACAGATCTGATCAATATTACAAGAGAGTATTTTTTCCCCTCGCAGTGAAGCAAGACTTGAGTTTATAACAAAGTGAGCTCCAAACAGATGGCTTCAGCTGGCTCCGTCTGCTGCAGTGGAGCAGCGAGTGCTGTTTGGGAGGAGCAGTCGGAGCTCACAGGCTGAGGGAAAATAGGAAACTGCCCCACAGCGTCAGAGCCATGATGGATGCCCACTGCAGAGCCACAGCTGCCTGACCTCCATACAAACTCACACATGGCTAATAAAAGGGAGCAGTGGCAGGAAATGTGTATTGATTGAAGCAGTACGCATATCTTAATTCTGTTCTTTTTAGCTTGTAACTTTAAGTCATGCCATTTTATGCAAATGTAGATGTAATGTATTAATAAATAATAGCACAGAGAACAGAGGAGAAGGGAAAACCGAGAGAGACAAAACAAAAAAGGTGCAATAGATTGCCGGCGGCACTCATCAGTAAATCCAGTCTGTCACCTCTATTAGTAGTCCATAAAAGAAGGAGAAATGATTTGACCCCTCACCAACACTCCTCCATCATCTCCCTCTCACATATTCTCACCCTAGCTCGCTCTTTTCAACATTCCTCTACTCCTACACAGAAAAAAAACAGGAGGACAACTGTAATCATTGCAGCTCAGTTTGTTTAATTTTAATGTTTTGCATGCAAATATGGAACCAGAAATAAAACCTCTCTTGTGATTTTAAAGCTGTCCTTTGTGATTTCAGACCTTTGGCTGCATGCAATCGATGTGCACGCCTTTGGAGTGTATGAAAGAGCTTTTACATGTGGAGAACTGCAAAAGATCACCCCTGACTAGAGGGAAAAACAGAAAAGAAGAAATGAGAAACGTGTGTGTGTGTGGGGGGGTCATGATTATCACTAAACAGTAGCACAGTTAACCATGGTTTAGTTTCAAGGATAAATCACACATACAGTTGAAACCAGAAGTTTACATACACTATATAAAAAGGCACATAAACTTTTTTTTCTCACCATCTAACATTAAATCAGATTAAACTTTTCCTGTTTTTGGTCAGTTAGGATTGCCAAAATTATTTCTATTTGCTAAATGCCAGAATAATGAGAGAGATCATTTTTTAGACATTTTTTTATTATTTTCTTGAGAGTCAGAAGTTTACATACATTTCATTAGTATTTGGTAGTATTGCCTTTAAACTGTATGACTTGGGTCAAACGGTTTGGATATGCTTCCACAAGCTTCTCACAATAGTTTGCAGGAATTTTGGCCCATTCCTCCTGGCAGAACTGGTGTAACTAAGCCAAGTTTGTAGGCTTTCTTGCTCGCACATGCCTTTTCAGCTCTGCCCATAAATTTTCAATGGGATTGAGATCAGGGCTTTGTGATGGCCACTCCAAAACACCGACTTTGTTATCCTTAAGCCACTTTGTAACCAGTTTGGCAGTATGCTTAGGGTCATTGTCCATTTGGAAAACCCATTTGCGCCCAAGCTTTAACTTCCTGGCTGATGTCTTGAGATGTTGCTTCAGTATTTCCACATAATGTTCTTTCCTCATGATGCCATCTATTTTGTGAAGTGTACCACACCCTCCTGCAGCAAAACAACCCCACAACATGATGCTGCCACCCCCATGTTTCACAGTTGGGATGGTGTTCTCAGGCTTGCAAGCTTCCCCCTTTTTTCTCCAAATGTAACGATGGTCATTATGGCCAAAAAGTTCAATTTTAGTTTCGTCAGACCACAGAACATGTCTCCAAAAATTAAGGTCTTTGTCCCTGTGTGCATTTGCAAACTGTAATCTGGCTTTTTTATGTTTCTTTTGGAGTAATGGCTTCTTCCTGGGAGAGTGGCCTTTCAGCCCATGTCGGTACAGGACTCGTTTGACTGTTGATAATGACACACTCTTACCAGCTTCAGCCAGCATCTTCACAAGGTCTTTTGCTTTTGTTCTTGGGTTGAGATGCACTTTCACAAAGTACGTTCATCTCTGGGACACAGAACCCGTCTCCTTCCTGAGTGGTATGATGGCTGGACATTTCCATGGTGTTTATACTTGCGTATAATTGTTTGAACAGATGAACGTGGCACCTTCAGGCATCTGGAAATTGCACCCAAGGATGAACCAGACTTGTGCAAGTCCACAATTCTCTTCCTGATGTCTTGGCCGATTTCTTTTGATTTTCCCATGATGTTACACAAAGAAGCAGTGTGTTTCAGGTGTGCCTTAAAATACATCCACAGGTGCGCCTCTAATTAACTCAAATGTTAACTGTAATGTTAACTCATCTGTGCTTTCCCAAATTGTTTAAAGGCATAGTAATCTTAGTGTATGTAAACTTCTGACTTTGAAGAAAATAATAAAAATTATCTGAAAAAAAATCCTTTTCTCATTATTCTGGCATTTAGCAAATAGAAATAATTTTGGTAATCCTAACTGACCAAAAACAGGAAAAGTTTAATCTGATTTAATGTTAGATGGTGAGAAAAAAAAGTTTATGTGCCTTTTTATATAGTGTATGTAAACTTCTGGTTTCAACTGTAAGTGAAGCTCAGGGCCCTTTCAGATTTATGTTGTGAGCGATCACAAAATGATTTTTACTGATAACAGTGAAGGACACTTTAAACAGCTTTTCTCCCTCAAACAGTGGTTTACTTTCAAGTAAATACGGCTTATGAAGTGTTGCTTTGTATTGAACAGAGTCCTTGATTCAAAACAATAAGTTTGCACCAGGCATTGGGGGGGTGCATGAACAGAACTGGATCCAAGGGGTTGTCAAGAGTTAAGTTAAAATATGAATGAGATTCAGCAAGAGAACAACATTTTCTGGTAGCAGTTACCCTTTCCTTAAGCCCAGTTCAGAACAAAGATTTGTGACACAATGAGTCCTTTTCAGAATATCACCAGCAATGGTTGCAGCTTTATGAACTGGTATATCACAGCTTAGACCAGGCTGCCTGATGATGTTGCCTACCTTGCCTTCAGTTCAGCAAATTGCAGACAGCTGGCTTCAGGGAATTGCAAACAGATAAATGTGACATAGGAAATGGAAGTCTCAATTTAAGTTATAAACACCAACAAATATTTGTTGTCATGGTAACTAGTAGTGGAACACGTTCTTTTATAAAGTCATTAACAACATTACAATTACAGAGAATTTAAAGCACTTGTGGCTCGTTACTTTTTTAAAAGCCAACAAGACAATGATAAAGGTAAGTAAATATCCTGTTCAGCAGATGATGTGATCCCAACGTAAGCACAGTGGCATCCTGGGAGAAGGAGTGTGTGCTCGCTGCAAAGACACACAGCAGACCAAGGAAGAACCCTTCCTCCAAGCAACCAAGGCTTCATTTTAAATCACTGCCAGCTGCACAGAATGTCACTAAATAGACTGATAGCAAGCTATGTTGTTAAATAGATAATTCTAATATCAACTTATAGTCTGCTGCCTTCAGAGAAATAATGCAGAATGCAATAGTGCAGAAAGACATTTCGAGAAGTGAACTCATGTTCAATGATTATTTAATAGCGTGGTGAATGTGCAGGTCACAACTTGTCCACGAGAGCATTTTGGAGTTGTTGGATTGTGTGTTTGATGAGCTTGATGAGGGAAAGCCGGAAATACCATATGTCTCCATAGCGTTAGCTGAGCAGCTCGCATCTCAGCCCCACCGATCTAAAATCAGCTTGCACCAACAACTAAAGGTAATGAACCTACTCCTAAGACTATAGGGATTATGGCAATGGGCGAATTTGCTAAAATGTTGAAGTATCCCTTTAATTGATATGCTTTAAGAATATTGCAGAGTGGCCGGTCACAAACAGCTGCAGGTTGCAACTCATGTCATTGCAAATTTTTGATCCGAACTGGGCTTTATATAGCAGTCTTTGAAGTGACATCCTGAGTTTCTACGGCAACAATAAACATTCCATGTCTGTTACAATGGCAGCCATGTGACAATATATGTCCTATTACAACGGACAGACAGACAGATCAACTGGTTTCACTGCCAAGCAATTAAATTGCTTTGGCAAAGAAACCAATTGATTTCCATGCCAATAAAGCCATTTGAATTGAATTTTAATTGAACTGAATTCAATTAGACAGACAGATGGACTGATATTATTCTTAACATTGTTATGTAAATGATCAATTAAACAATCTATTTTACTTAATAATGTGTAGTGAAATGGATTGTTTCTTTAATTAATATCACAGCAGCAAACTAATCCACTGGTCCATCTGAGAAAAATTTAAATGTTCTTTGAATTATTGCCAGTGACTTTAAAAAAGTACTTTTCAGTACCTTTGAAAAGTGTGGTCGTGTTGGTTTCATATGGCCACAAAGTGATGGGCTGCTAGATTATCAGTTATTATACATTACTTTCTTTTCTCACTGATTAGGACATGACTTTGATATTCATGTCTATAAAACAGATGATTTTCAAGTACCTTTCTAAAGTGCTTTCATATTTGGTATCAAAGTTTCCTTATCAGTCTTCCTTTATGGATTGTTTTTTTGTTATGTTAAACACGTGAGTATAAAGTGTTTCAAGTATAAATGCTCATCTCTAAGTCGGGTATGTAAAGATACAATCTGCATATAAATTTTCTTGACATATTCACCTCTTTACTTTGACAGGAAAATGGAATGGAAAAATCTTGTTAAAACTGTTTAATTTCAAAGAAAAGGCAGCTCTGCTTGCTTTGAGCGCTCACTCACTGTGCTTCAACCAACATTGTTCCACTTCTCATGAGAGCACTGAGATTCTGATTCCTACTCTGGATAGTTATTGTAACTAACACAGACATTAAGAGTCATTTGTGTTTATTTGTCTGTATGCGTGTTGGTCTCACCAGGCTTCAGGCAGCAGGATGGTGTACTCATGCGGAGAGGTGGTTTCTGGGAAGTTGTAGAGGATAGCTAGCCGGTGCTGAAGGAGTTCTGCTCCATGGTACGTGAAGAGAATATCCAGAGCCTGCACATTACTCTCCTGCAGGCGAAGAACAAGTGAATGATCCAGAGATCAAAAACTTGTGCTGAATTTATTCTAAATAGTACAATCTGTAATCAAATGAGCCAACAGTTGTAAAATAAAATTGGCAATCTAAGTGTCTGAGCCAGAGATTAGCTTGACAGATGTCGACACATGTGTTGCTTGGCAGCCAAGGTCAAGCTCAGCGGCATCTCTTTTGTCAGGGCCTTCTCACCCATGGTAATACACCCAGAGATTGCTAGCAGTTTTAAGGGCTTTGGAACATCCACAGCAAGACCACGGGCTCATGGCAACCCTACTGCCCACCCAGACAGTACCTTAGGCTGTGCTTACTCACAGCATTCATTACTCTGCCCTAAAGATACAAACTTCGTTCTTTTTTTCCTATGCCCATGGTAATATTCAAGGACATCCACAGCACTATCAGGGTTGTGTCAATCTGCCTTCCTGCTCAATGGGGCCCTCAGGCAGGCCTTCTCACTACATCCAAATCTTAATTTTTGGCCCAAACATGCCTTAAAGTTCTGCAAAGTACTGTAGCTTCCAAAAAATAACACTAAAATAAACACTGCCTCAATTGTGCCATCAGGTTCTATTTCTTGGTCCATCCAAAAGTCTCCAATAAAGGCAGTCTAAATAAAGGGCTTTTCAACCATGTGTTACTGAATGGACATTTCTTAGCTGCCCTCTTATTTATTTTTTTTTTTTTGTTTCGCTTTTTTTGTTTATTTCCTTTTTTGTGGTTTAAATTTCCATCAGTTTTTGTACCTAGCGCTTTTATCACGGTTGGATGTCTGATACAGGAATCAACCCCATGTCGTTGCCAGCTTTTTACTAATGTATGACTTTCAAACTCTGATGTACTTTTCAACAGAATTTTCACTCACTGCTTGCAACTGTTGCTTGAACAAAACTACTAGGTACACTATTACTTTAGTCCCTTCATTGTTGTCGTGATGGACATCGCAGCATTTTCATGCACGAACCAACCTTTAACAGATACTATATGTGTCCAAAGGTGGTAAAAACTCCTGCAAGTCGTCCAAGGTCATTTTTGAGTTTTGTACACATTATGAAAGTGTAGATTCCAACCTTTTAAATGGTATATCATGCACCTTAATCTAAGCATATTTTACAAAGATATACTCATTTGAATGTTAACTTCTAGTTTCTGTTTGTTCTGAGAAAACCAGGCTCAAAGTTTCAGGACTTTTCATACCTTCAGGCAGGTCAGGTAATAGTTGTGAACAATAGGGCCACCTTTACATAAAGTCCACCCAAACCAAGCTTCTGAATCGGACTGGTGACGCTCATCAAAATATTCCCACAGGAAATCCACCTTCATCAAACTTTCACTGTCGAGTGATCCTGAAGTCGTCCCAAGTCTGTTAATAATTCTTGCCGCTTCTTCATTGTCTCTTCTACTTTGCTTCGCTGCAGGGTGCATCTTGAGGCTTGTTGATAAAGGTGATAACTAGAAACAGCTGTATTTATGTGGCGTTTGAGCCATGCGGTGTTTGTTATTGTCCATCTTAATGGGCCAAACTGGGAACCATGGCAGGCTGAGTGGCCAATTATCACCCAGCAGTTTCACTTTGTCCTCCCCTCAATCTCCCCACAGAAACTCAGAAAACAGGGCATTTTAAAACCCAAAACTAATGCTTTTAAATATCACATTTGTGTTACTTTTTTCATCAGATGAGTAGTTTAAATGTGGGACTTGCATAAAATGAGAAAAAAATGATCATTTTGAAGAAAACAACTTCATTTTTCACTATCCATTTTTCTTAACCACCGGAAGGCTGACTTGTAGGAACTTTATCTGGCTTCAGTCACATATACACTTAACGGCCAAAAGTATTTGGCCACACCTGTTAATTATTGAATTCAGGTGTTTCAATCAGACCTGTTGCCACAGGTGTATAAAATCAAGCACCTACCCATGCAGTCTCCATTTGTAAACATTTGTGATTCAAAATGAGTCATTCTGAAGAGCTCAGTGTCTTCAAGTGTGGTACTGTGATGGATGCCACCTTTGCAATTATACAGTTCATGAAACCCCTGCTGGATAGTCCACAGTCAACTGAAGTGATATCATTAGAAAGTGGAAGCATTTAGGAACAACACCAACTCAGCCACGAGGCACAAGACCAAGCAAGATCCCGCATAAAAGTTGCCAACGCTGTGACGAGTTATGTATTTTCACCGGAATTGTTGTTAGCACAAAAATAGGCAGATACCTGAGAACGTTGTCTGCCTGACTGCATTGTGCCAACTGTGAAGTTTGGTGAAGGCCCCTTATCTCCAGTTAAAGGCCAATCTTCATGCTTCAGGACACCAAGACTTTTTGAATAATGCTAGGACTATAAAGACATGGTGTGATGAGTTTGGTGTGGAAGAACTTAACTGTCCTGCACAGAGCCCTGACTTCAACCCCACTGCGCACCTTGAATGGAGATTGCCAACAAGGTCTTCTCATCCAACATCAGTGCCTGACCTCGTAATTGCTCTACAGAAAGGATGGGCAAAATTTCCCACAGAAACACTCAAAAATCTTGTGGAAAGCCTTCCAAGAAGCGTGGAGGCTGTTACAGACAAAAAAGGGGGACCAACTCCATATTAAAGTGCATGTATTAGAATATAATGTTATCACAGTCCCTGTTGGTGTCATTGTCAGACAGCCAAATACTTTTGTCCATATATTGAATGTTTTCACTGTGCTATAACAATTCACAGAGTACTAAAACAGAGTATAGTCTGGCAGAGTCCAGTCAGTATCACATTTGAAAATTGACCATAAACGAAAAAAACTTGCTGAACTTGTTCTTTTACGTAATCTCTTCTTGTAGGCCTTTTACAATCAAATGTATCACTCAATCTCTACTGCAGAAAATACAAGAAAAAGCCTAATTCTGCAGCATGGAGTCGACTGACATCTACCCTATGGTAGCACTTTCAGGCATTACATTTTTTAGGAATAATCTATGTTTATGCAGGCTGTCTTTTTTGTTTTTCTAGCTCATAAAGAGGCATCAATATTCATTTTAGTTTGTTTTGTAACAAGTTAAAAACTCAACAGGTTTCAACCAAACTGGACATATACAGGAAGCTATTAAAAAAACAAATACTATAACAAACAGTGGGATGACTTGAGGGAAAAATCAAAATTACCCTGGCGTAGTCTCTTGCTGACAAAACAATATTCTGATTGCGGAACTTCTTGAAGAACTCAGCGTCGTATTTCTGCTCTGCAGCGTGAGGCCCGCCAAGTATCTCCTGTCGAGTGTAGAGAAAGAGAGAGAGAGAGGGGGGATGGAAAAAAAGAGAGACAAATTGAGGAATAAGGAATATATCCAGGGTTCATAGAAAGAATTTTGTGAAGCAGAGGGTTATCTTTTTTTTTTTCCTGGAGGTGTGAGTGGGTAGAAAGTCAAAGTAAAGATTAGAGGATGTGACTGCAAATGAAAGTCAACAGAGATGCTATTTAACTTCACAGATGTCTTGTCCTTTTTAGTTCGAACCATCAGAGGATGGTTTGAGAGTCTAACTGTGCAGGCTCATAAGTCAGGGGGGAACATTTGTTGCTGCAGCCTCTGGCTTTGACTGATTTATGTGTGTCTATTCCAGTGTGTGTGTGTAGTCTTTGTGCAGACTTGTGTGTGACTGTGCGTCTCTGATGGATAGCCTTTGAATGGGCCGTATGCAGACAGTGCCAGCCCAAGTCGGTATGATAAAAACCCTAATATCATATTCATAGACAGCTAGAGAAAATGGATCGGGGGCAAAAGGAATCTGACGAGCGCTGCAGTTACCATGACAATGTCCGAATAAAGAGAGAAACGTCACTCTGTCTGAGCAGAATATCCAGCAGGATTAAAAAAAAAGCACCTCTTCTCACATGCATGGCCCTGCCTGCTCGTCATCTGTGATTTATTGTGGACGAGAGGGGTGTGTGTGTGAACATTACTCATCATAAATCTGAAATCCAGAGCGTGAAGTAGTTGCAAGTGTCAAAAAGCCACTTTGAGAATGCATCTATCTACACTACACTGATGCTAACGTGCTATAAGCCTGTTACTATTAGACTAAAATCATAACTTACAGCATAGCTAGATTCATCCTTTTATATGCTGCGCACAGAAACATCTTCTCAATATTGCGAAAGAGATTAGTGGGTTTAAGAGAGAGCATCAATGCAAGGGAGATGAGAAAAGCCTCAGTGCTTCGGAGGGACTGGGTATGAAAGAATTAGGTTGCCGATGGGAAAATAACGGAGAGAGAAAATAAATGTTTTAACAGTATCATTAAATGAGCTTCTGCAAACCTGTAAATGCACACAATACAGGCCTTCAGAAACCCTCAAACTTAATAGTTCTTCAAATACATTCTCCTTCCTAAACGATCACATTGAACAAGCCTCAAATCTCATGAGCTCAGTTTGTCATCACAAGACAAGAGTCTGGAAAAACATCAAGCCTGGCTCCATTCAGCCCAGTGGCACAAAGCTGGACAAACATTGTTAGAAGAAGTTCCAGCAATGATGAGAAGAAAAAAAAACACTATCTGTTTTTATAATGGGCAAAGAAGCCTTCTATTATATGCTTTATTTGATTTGTATCAGGGGATTCACCATCAGTTATAAGGCAGGAGTGTTTTGAATTTTGGGATAACATCATATTGGCCTATGCCAAGACAAGACAAGGAAGGGCTGTCATAGCAACGATTGTTGTCTTCTGTTCAATCCTCTGTCTCCCACACATATTTGAACAGAAGTTTTGCCTTCTCAGTTTTCATCAGTCCTCAATAAGTTGGCCCGAGATTTGGTATCTGTTTTTATCAAAGTTGCTGTGGTGCATTTGTGGATGAACAGTTCCAGCAGTGACTGTGCAGCTTCAGTCCCAAAAAGGTGTAACCACAGCATCAGTTACCCCCTTTCTTTGCAGTAAAAAAAAAAAATCACTACACAATTTTATTTGGGTTATTTGCATTCACCAGTTAACCTATGTAGACCAAATATAATGTTCCTGCATATATATACCATTGAGACTGAGAGGGGTCTGGATGAAGATGGTCATTTTCACACACCCTTAATCTGAGACATTGTATATCTCAGAATGGAACTGCTGTAATTTGCCAGTAGGACATATTTCCATTTTTTTAAATTCAACTTTAATGGTATACAAAGTCTAGCAGTAACATTCATTGAATAACTATATTACAAACATTACAGACTAAGAAACATTTTATTAATAAAACAGAGAAAGATCAGAGAGCTAATCCAGGATTAAATTATGTAAAGACCTGTTTCAGAAGTAGTTATACATTAGTGGCTTGCTTCAGCTCTGTTAGCTTTAGCTAAGGCTAACATAGGTACGCTAGCCACATAACTAATAAGGGTGGGACAAAAAATCGACACACTGAAATATCGCGATACTTCCTGGCGCGATATTGTATCGATATTTTAAAATGCAGTATCGATATTTAATTAATTAGCTAATTATTCAGTTTGTTGGTGCGGTAGTTTGTGGTGTAATTTCACCCCCTGACCGCTAGTTGGCGGCAGGCATCGCCAACTGACAGTTGACTCTTGCCTCTTCTCTCTTGAGACAACGAGATCAGACGAGACTTCCGGTCTGCATGAGCCGGTTGCCTATACCTACCCAGCAGAGCGACTTCTGCCGCATTCATGGTGGATGTGTAGACTTACTTTGGCTTCCAAAACATTAAAGACAGCACAAAATTAGACAGGAGTTAGACAGTCGTTTGCAAGATATGCCACGCCAGAGTAAAATACTGAGACAACACGACGAATCTACAAGTTAGGCATCATCGCGTTAGCGCTACAGCTAACGGCTAACGTCAACAAACAAGCCCGTTGAAGCTACCGCTGGTCTCTACTCATGTAACCATAATCACAGTCGTATTATTTGTAAGGACCCGTCCCGTGTAGTGTCGTTAATAATGACGGCTTCGGTAATACAAGAAAGAAATACTGGCCTGTCACGTCATGCCCTCCGCAAAACACAGTCCATCAGTCTTAAAGCTGGACGTGACGATCAGCTCGTCTCCCATAGTCTCCCTCCGCAAACATATTATGTGATGACATAAAAAACTGATAAAATATGAAATATAAAGGATTGGAGTACATTCACTCTATAATAATTTATTCCCCTTTTCTTGGAGAAAAATCACGGTAGCATTTTAATTCAGTGCAACAAATGGGGAAAATCCTCATCTTCAGATTGAACAAAGATAGGTAAAATGCGAGATGATGCAGGACTATATATTTTTTAAATAGCTTAATTCTACATTGTTAAATTCGATATTAACTTAAAATTACATAAGTTATACATATATATACTACACACATATGTATTGACTTTATGCACTTCATATTCAGTATTTAGCTCAGTCTGTGTCAAATTCTGTGAAATTGACACTAAATTGTTATGAATAAACTGAGAAATCCTGCACTTGACCATTTTATAACTATTTTGTATTCTCTAGTTAGACACATTTTGTGATGCATCGTTATACACATGTGATGTGTATTTTTCCTGATATAGTCTGTAGGCATCATTATCATTCATCTTTTTCACTGGTGTTTAAAAAGCTAACAAAAGATTGCAAAAATCGGCAATATCGTAGAATCGCGATTTAAATCGAATCGGCACCTAAAAAATCATAAAAAATCGAATCGGGAGAAAAGTGAATCGTCCCAGCCCTAATAACTAACACAACTACATAAGCTATTGCAGCAAAGTTATATTTAGCAATGAGAGCTTTTGGAAACCTAGCTAAAGCTAATGTAGCTAAATAGATAACATGCCTAGGTAGCTTACATAGCTGTTTTGTGAGCTTAGCTTTAGCTACATTAGCTACATTATCTACAAATTTGTTATTTATAGCTTGGTTAGCTTTAACACCACAATGTTTATTTGGTAAATAGTATAACACAAAGCAATATGAGATATTTGATCATTTACTCCACGCAACATAAATCAGTAAACTCACTAGAAAATTGCTATGTTTTAAAGTGAAGGGTTCAACCTAATGTACGCAGAAATTTTCTATTTTCATATGACCACAAACAACCTATATTCAGAAAAACTCACTGCGATCAAGAGAGAAGATGAAGACTGGGACAACGTACCCCTGTGATGGTCGTGTGAAAGAGCAAAACAAGGAGATTCAGGGGTAGGCTGTGTGAAATTTTCTAGAAATTTCCAAGAGTGCATGTGTGAAAAAAGTTCCTAATAGATCTACCTTTAAATACAGAGTTGATTGATTCATTTGAACTATATGCACGATTTCCAATCTGATTGAGAGAGATAGAAAAAGTTGTTGCCGTTACCTCATATGTTGCCAGTCGGTCCAGGTAGGAGAGCAGTTTCAGTCGGCTGCGACATAGCTCCTTCTGCTCCAAAGTCAGCCTGAGCAAGCACACACACAAACACAGAGACAATACATATGAATCAAAAGCATGCCAGGTACTACAGCACAATATCATAATTAAATCACAAAAGAGTGACCTTGGAAATCAAATTACAAGATCTGAATAGGGTTTCTTTCATACTACAGTCAACTTGAAGCTTGCCCACACTCTGGCTTTAAATTAACTGTAAATTGACCTCACACAGTTCACCCACAGGGACCTATATAACAATGCTTTGGACTGGTGATTATAATACCCCATAGTGCCCTCTAGACCTAATCATTTTCTAAAGGCAGCAAATCACCTCCTTATGACCACAAGAAGCCTTCAGTGGTTATGTATGGGATGCCGGATGTCAATGAGGTGAGTGATTGCCCTGTAGGAATCAAATCTGTTTTCGATGTAGTTTAATCACAACCATAAATAAATTGGATGACCACAAACACTAAGGCACTGGGCGGTATAGAATCTACCTACAGTTCAATCACTCAAGGTGCTCAGGGAGAAGGAACCACAACGCTGCAAACACTCAGACTGAAATAAAACATTTTTCATCTCACACTCAAGGAGCAGAAAAGTTCAATCTGCGAGGAAAACACCTGAACAGGCGCAGCGGTGCCCCTAAAAAACTTGGGCCTGGATCAACCGCAGTGCGACCACAGGGGAGCTGACCCTTCCACTGCCGCCTTTAATCCCTAATCCCTCATTACAGAGGGCGCTATCAGGCCTTATCAGGGTTCCTCTACACAGACTAACAGAGATTAACACTGGCTCAACACACTCTCTGGCACATCAAAGAGCAGCGGCTTAGTGCTCGTACTGCTGGTAATTATTGCTTTGCTCTGCCTCTTCACGGCAAAGTCAGAGAAGTGGAGGAAGGAGGGAGAGGAGACAAGATGTTAGAAAGCTGAGTTCCCTGTCTGAACATGATGGCTTAATCATGAATTAAAATAAAAACAAACTGGCCACAGAGGAAGAAGATGCAAGGAGACATCTGTCACTCCTAATGTGGTTGGGTTAACTTCTTATTCTTTGACTATGAGACTGCTTATTAAAAGAAACTCAAATCTGTGAAAGTCATTTTTAGCCAAGCCAGACTGACAGTGTTTACTAATGACTTTAACTTCACAATATGGTGATGCAACCAGCAGACTGACATTTTTGGCTCTAATGGAATTGTCTAGACATCCATAAGATGCACTACTATGACATTTTGTGGGGAAAAAAACATGATGCGCTAAAACTGAACCAAAATAACTTTGTGATCCCTCAAGTTTTAACAATGACAACTATATTTTCAAAAAAAAGTTGCAAAGTGCAGAGTACACAGCTGTGTAGCTCAAACTGCAAAGGATTGGTCACCTTTTGCGACCAGTTGAGCTTTAGGAGCTGCAAGAGGGTAAAAAAAAACACATTTGCATCATGGGGTCTTAAAAACAAGCAACAAGACCTTAAAACCAAATGGAAAGCTTGCCAGCGAAGGGAAGCAAGAACTCCTGTAATGTGGTCATTTTCTTGCATTTCTTACTGGTAGCAATGCTGCAGATTAATTGCAGCCCTTGAATGCTGGAGTAAAAAGCACTACACTAGTCGAGTCTGGACGAAATAAATGCATGAATGATTTTTTTTTAAATCATCAGGAGAATGAAAGGACCTCAGCTAGAAAGCAGGACTGCATAACTTTTGTCACCTGGGTTTTAAATGATAGGCTAGAATCAAATTTTACCTGTAGGCTGTGGGTCTCTGTGAAAATATTATTTGATAGGACATCCAGCTGGGGGACAGATTATTAATGTAGGTCAGGGATGGACAATTTTGGTTTCCAAGAAGGCCACATCAATTTTTATTAAGATTATAGGGTATTTGTTTCTGTTGTCATGTTTTCGTGGCAGATATTGTTATGTTTTCTTCAAGTTTTTATTAATTATTGGTATTTGAAATTGACTCAAGGGTTTCACAGTGAGATGGAGAGCTGCATGTGACACAGGAGCCACCAGTTGCCCACCCCCAATGTAGCTGGTGCTCAGAGCAGAGGAAGTTCCAATGAGAATTCCAGATTCCAGACCTTTTGAAACATTTTTGACACCCAACTTTGAATTTTCACAGGACAGGACATGACATGACAAGATAGGTGGTGCCAGATTTTTACTGGACAAAG
Source organism: Cheilinus undulatus (assembly GCF_018320785.1). Classification (NCBI taxonomy): domain Eukaryota; kingdom Metazoa; phylum Chordata; class Actinopteri; order Labriformes; family Labridae; genus Cheilinus; species Cheilinus undulatus. The sequence goes on from NC_054878.1 coordinate 22,366,286, forward strand.
TATTGTGTGTCAAAGGACCCAAAATAGATCCCTGAGGGACTCCACAACGGTCCTTATGCATGCTTGTCAAGTCAGAATATAATTCTGACACTGACAATTTTGCCCATGTGGGCAAAGTGGGTATGTCTTTTTAACCTTTTTGCTGACACATTTATGGACAATTTAAATGTGTTTGATGAAAATTAGGGCTGTAAAGACTAATCACATTGATTGAAAATAACTAAGATCTACAATTAGCACACTAATTTCTTTTAATTGTAAATATTCTCATGCTTTGTTGTCCCTTTCAGCACACTTTCAATAAGCCATGTTAGCATCTCCCTGCAGCTACAGTGATGTAAAATTAGTCGACCACTGCTCCTTAATGTCTCATTTCATTCTAAAAAAAACTTCGTAATGGATGAGTCAGAAGTCATCTGCACCTTGTGATATCAAACATGTACATTTTTACCATCACCTTATTTCCATTACCAACCAAAAGAAGTTTCTTTTTCCATGATTAAGTTCATGTCATAGTCTTCAATCTACATATAAAAGCAGCTGTGTATCCATATGGGAAGTCAATTACCCTTAGTGTAGGGACAGTAGAAAAACCCAAAATGATATGAAACAGTTTTATTTTTGAAAGCCTGATTTTGGGCTTTTTGTGCCTTTAATGACAGAGGAGGACAGCAGATAGAGTCGGGAACAGTGACGGGAGAGCGAGGAGAGACATGAGGGAAAGGGCTACAGGCCGGATCTGAACCCGGGCTGCCTAGGTACATAGGGCATGCCTTAAACCACCTGCCCCCCTTTATGAAACAGTTTTAAATGCAAAATAGTGGTATTTAAAAATGTGATATGAAAGATGGGATTAGTCTGAGATTGATCGTGAGTAGAAGTTTTAAATTCCTTTAACGACTTAATGAAAATATATTTTGCCATGCATGTTTTTACCAGAATGAGGCATGATCATCTTTTTTGGCTTCTCATGTTAAAAGTCTGAATCAGCAGCTTCCGTGTCAATTTTTTCAAAAGAAAAATATGCTTTTACTATTAGCCATGAAACAACATATTAAAAGAAGGGCTAATATGATAAAGAAAAATTAATACTGGATCTTTTGCAGTTTTATTGTCAGAGAACAGACATTGAGGCATTATATACGTATTCATAAACTTACTCCAGCTCATGTCTTTATACAAATTGGAAAACCTGTAAAAAATCTCAATGAAATGTTTAGGATAATTGTGATTGAGAATAGGTTTACATCCCTTTTCAGCTGTAAGGTTTGCTTCAGAAGATTAAAGCAATAAAAGACTATAGCCTGCCTGTTTCAGGTAACAGTTTGGTAGGAGATGAATGAAATAACCAAAAGTTGTAACTACTACCAAAACACAGCCAACAGATTCATGCAATTTAGACAGGGTGCAAGACTTTGCAAGTTATTTTTGACAATGACGACTTGGACTTCAACTTCCTTTGCCATGATATCAAAACAGAAATAGATATCAAATCATTTCTACAGGTATTATATCGAGGTTTAAAATTATGTTATCATGACTGCCAGAGTGAGTAGTTCACCTATTTCTTTCGCACTTTCGTATGTATCCTTTTAAATTTTCCAAGAGAAAAAACAATGAAACAGTAACTCTGAATAGGTTTATGGATTTCCCCCGATTCATTGGAAACATTTAGGCCAGGCTTCAGCTGATTGAGCTATTTCATACTGAAATTTAACATGTTATAAACACAACATGGTGGAGTGGCTTTCAGAAACCGGCCACCAACAGTTTAGAGCTGGCTGAATGTTTGAATAGATTCAGGTCCACGTCCCTTGCTTCTAAATTGCCAATCCTGCTGCTGAATTCCACTCAAGTACAGCATAAATAGTGTGTAGTCCACTGTTACACATACAAATGAGGAACCCATCTGTAAACTGAAGGGCCGGCTGAGCGCCTGTGCCTTAGTAAAGGTTTATATTAGTTCCCTGAATCGCCTTTATAATAAACAGCGACTCGAGGGGGAAGTGTTGTTAAAAAAGAAGGGGAATGAGTAAAGCCACTGTGACACATCTGAATGGAGACTGGAGGATGTGAGCTTTCAAATGGGATGAGCACAACCTTAGACTTCTACACAGTGATGCACAAGTGGTCAAATGTAAAGAGGGGGGGCAGTGATGACTTCAAGGTCTGTGTGCATGCGTGCAAGTGTATTTTGAAGCTATCAAACAGCAGTTTTAACAATCGGGTGGTACTGCTTCATCGCCTCTGTATGTACAAAAACCATGAATATGACCATACTGGACAGATTAAAAGTATAAGCAGGCAAACACACACACTCAGAAACAGTGTGATAAAAGTGGTTATCACACTGCAAAGGGATGCAACTGGACTGCATAAACAGACAAAAGCACTGCAGTTCATGCCTTCACATACACATAGATGCTGCCATATGCACACACAAACACCAATTGCTGGGGAAAATGAGAAAATGAGACTTCTGATTGAGGTCTGAATCAGATCAGATAAGAACATAAACACCTTGCAGCATACTACACACTGTCATCTTCACAAACATATACACACAGGCTACAGCTGCAGTATTGTCCATCTTGTTATTGTATGCAGAGTCAAAGCTGCGATTATGATGGCCCTTGGCAGCGTCTAAATCATACTTCATTATTCATACACAAACTGATGAGAAGAGACCACAACGTTGAAGTGTGCATGCAGCCAAAACAAGAGTTTTAAAACAAGCAGGACAAACAACAGCAGACTGCAGCATGGCAGTAAAATATAAGAAGCAATAACTGAGTCCTGAGGAAGTCTGTGTTTTTATGTAATATTACATTTCAGGGTAACTGAATGCAGAACAAGAGGAACACATAGCCTAAGAGTACAGCGGGTAGAAACAAGAGCAATGTACATTATGTACATCCATCATTATGTCGGGTCTTTTAAACACAGGCTGCGCAGGCTGAGAGTGAAATGGCCGTCTTATAAAGAGAAAAGAAATCAATTAAGTGGCTTTGACTCCTTTTATTGAAAGCATGATTCTATTCTAGACGGATGCTGTCGATAGCAACCTTAAAAGTGAATAAAAGTTGTTTCAACCCAGCATTTTCAGAATTAAGGATGTTTCTCGGGATGAAGTGGTTGGTAAATATTAAGTTAAATTTAAAATAGTCAACTAATCTAAAGGTAAGAAAAAAGTTAGGAAAAATTCAGCATAGAGCACAATTTATTAAGTTGAATTTGTGCACCCAAATGTCAACAATGATGTTGTATATATTTTTCAAACACATTACCACAAATATTTCCAACTGTTTTTTAAAACCAGAGAAGTTCTTTATTGTCATATTTGTAGCAGTCTGTTGCAGCTGCCATCACACAGTGACAGACTCAAAAGTGTTCCTCTTTGCCATGTAAATGCTGGATCGATCAATTAATCGACAACCTGTTTTTGTATAGCACTAATTCATAACCAAAGTTATCTCAAGACACTTTACAAAGAGGGCAGGTCTAGACTGTACTCTCTATTGTGGCCTGTTGTAATAGACTAGTGTTAATCATTAATATTAAAATAAAGACCAAAATTAATCACTATGAGCACAGTACTAGCAGTATGTAGCCCTGTTACAGAGGCAACAAAAATCTTCCCCTAAGAAGCAGGAATGATGAACAACTCAGACAACTCAATTTGTAGGAAATTGCTAACTTTATGGATAGCAAACAGAAAACAGAACAATGCAGTATTAGACTTAGCAGCTAGGATGGTAATGAAATAGGAAGATTATCAAAAATATAGAACTAAAGTAGTATTGCTCTAAGATTCAATTCAATGTTTGTAGATAATGATAAGAGAGGTAGGGATGATGTTAATAGATGATGCATTTTTATATGGGTGTCAAAGACTTACAGTATAAGGAACTGCAACTGAAAGCTGCTGTGCTGTTGCTGTATCTCCTCATATTTGTGCTGCTTGCTTGTAATGGACCATGAATATCCTCTGGCTTCAGCCTTGCGTTCTACCCCACAACCCCCCCACTGTAATGTGGAACTCCATCCCTACCATCCCCACCATTACCTTAACAACATTGCAGCCTCATGAGACTCTTTTGTAGTAGTAGAAACTCTGACCACCACCTCCACTGATTACTTCTTTTCTGAATTGAGGACTCTGTTTGATGAAAAGTGCACCCCATAATATTTAATTACTAAACAGTAAACAAACATTTTCATTGAATGGATGAATTTCATATAATGATGAGGAAAAGCTGTTTAAAGTAGCCTCCAGGTTAGCGCTAGTAGCTACTTGAAGTGTTAATTAGGTGCCAGTTTTACACAGACAACCTCCAAACATATAGAGGGGCAAAAGATGCTCACAGAAGTTAAATACAATCCTTATCTACACAGTAGCATCACACAAACTTACACACAGACGTACAAAGAGGAGCTGTGATCGATACCAAGCCATTTCTGTAATGGTTGTGTAGTTAAAAAGAAATTAAGAGAATTATTATCTGTCTCGGGCCTCGGCCACAAGCCTCAAGGCAGCATGGTTAGATCCATTTGTGAGGGGCTTCACTGCACCCAAACCCACACGCTGACACACATAGATCTAAAAAATAGGGTACAACTGTCTCGGCAGCCTGGGAGACTCCCTGACGCAAATATTGAGAAAGGAGAAAAACGGGCATATTTAAAGAAAGTAATTCAATGAGGATTTAATGTAATGGTTTTTTTAATAGTCAGTAAATTATCGATTTTTCACTCTCTCCTATGTCTTTTCCATCTCCTCTATCTTTTCTTTTATCTACCCTGGACAGCAGTCCTGTAATAAAGCTAAACAGTTTTATTACACAATGAGTTAAAGGGAAAGAAAATCAAATGGGCAAAAGGACAAAATAAGAAAACAGGGAAGGGAACTAAGGAGGTGATATTACAGAAGCCCAATATAACAGCATCTCTGATGTAGTCATCCTCATTCAGATGCAGGCTGGAGGCTTAGTGGTTAACTGTCTAAGGTGAGAGAAAAAAACAGACACAGCACAGTCCAGTTACTGAAGCTTGAAATATTTTTCTGCACAATGCTTGCTTGCATAAACACGGTAGGGATATGAATTTTAAATGCGCATCATTAACTTGAGTTTACCTTCACAGATGTGTGTAATGTGCATGGACTAAGCTTAAGAGTGTTTCATGATACATGGGTGAGAGCATTCGCATGCATGTGTGTGTGCATAAGAGGTGATTAGTGATCACTAAAGGCTTTTTCATTAGTCTTTCCCTGGGCACTCAACAACAAAGGCATAAATTACCTCCAGCAGATTACCCACTAATCTCCACTAGCCCTCTCTCTCCCTCCCTTATCCTCATTAATGTCCCCACCTTTATGATCTGCTCTCCTGTTGCCACCTAATCAAACAATCAGTGTTACATTTGGCAGCTTTCTTTCCTCATTTACCTTGCGCTTTGCTCGTCTTCACCTTAAGCACCTCTGCCACATTCTCTCCTTTTTCTTTATTACTCAGCACACCAAAATGCAGTCTTTGAACCCAGACAGAAAGAATAGGAATGATTTAACTGAAGCTCTCTAAACAGTTGGCAGAAACCTGCAGACATGGCGACTCACACGGGTCAGCATCAGGTCCCTGTCAGTGGGATTTTACCTCCCACACAACAACTGCTACTGAGAGTGAAGACGGTGGTAAATTCTGGCGATGCTTTCTTGAAGTTTAATGAATTACTGTACAAACAGCTTCCAGAAATGTGTCTAAGATGTGTTTACAATAATGCTATGCTGGTTGCTCTATGAGGCTCAAACATGCTCACTTGCAGAGGTAGTCCCAAGCGGGGTTGCCCATGGGGGGGGGTGGGGGGGAAGCTTTCCAGGCCTAGCTGTAAAGAGGGCCCATAAAGGCAAAAGATAACCTTGTTCAACCTAACAATTAAACAACATATCAGCTGTTAAAACTGAGACATTTGACCATTTCATGAAAAATAAGAGTCCATTTCAAATTTGATGCAAGCAACACATCTTAAAAAAATTAGGAACAGGGCCATGTGTTGCATACCCTCCTATTTTCACAGAGGACCAGCTACTGGAGCTTTGGGAGAGGAATGTTGTCCCATTCTTGTCTGATGTAGGACCCTACCTGCTCAACAGTCCTGGTCTTCATTGCAAAAGTTTTCCTTTTATGATGCTCCAAATGTTTTCTATTGGTGAAAGGTTCAGCACCCTGACTTTTCTACTGTGAAGCCACGCTGTTGTGATGGATGCAGAATGTCGTGCTGAAATATGCAAGGTCTTCCCTGAAAGAGACATTGTCTGGATGGGAGTGTATGTTGATCTAAAACCTCTTTACTTTTCAAAATTGATAGTGCCTTTCCAGATGTGTAAGATGCTCACACTATAGACATTAATGCCACCCCATACCATCAGAGATTTAAGCTTTTGAAATGTGCACTGATAACAAGCTGGATGGTTCCTCTCCTCATTAGTCCACAGGACATGGCATCCATGGTTTCAAATTTTCAAATTTTGAATGAAAACAACCACAGAACAGTTTTCCATTTTGCCTCAGTCCATTAAAATGAGCTTTGGCCCAGAGAAGATGGCAGCATGTCTGGATTGTGTTCACATACAGCGTCTTCTTTGCATGATACAGCCTATAAGTGCAGTTGTGGAAAGCACAGCAAATCATGTTGAAAAACAATGATTTCTGGAAGTGCTCCTGAGCCCGTGCAGTGATTTTCAGTACAGAATCAAGCCTGTTTATAAAGCAGCATCAACTGAGGGCCCCATGATCACCAGTTTTGTCCCCTGTGCAAAGGGGTTTTCTCCAGATTCTCTGAACCTCTTGATGATAGAGTGTACTGTTGATGGTTAAAAATTCAAAGTCTTTGCCATTTACAGTGAAGAACATTCTTCTGAAATTGTTCCACAATATTTTGACGCAGTTTGTCACAGATTGATGACCCTCTGCTCATCTTTACTTTGCTCCTTATGCTCCCTTAATATCTAGTCATTTAAATAACCTGTTTACAATTAACCTAATTAATTGCAAAATGCTCCTCCAACTATTTTTCATTAGTACCACTTACTTTTCTAGCCTTTTGTTGCCCTTTCCTGACTTTTTTTGAGATGTGTTGTTGCCATCAAACTCAAAATCAGCCAGTATTTTTCAAGATATGGTAAAATGTCTCAGTTAAAGCAGATAATATGTTGTTTATGTTCTATTGTGAATAAAATCTGTGTTTATGAGATTCGCAAATAATTGCATTCTGTTTGTTTTGGTTTTTTTTTTTCAAGATTTATTTTGGGCTTTTCGTGCCTTCATTTGATAGAGGAAGACAGTAGATAGAGCTGGAAATGGGAGAGGGTGGGGAGAGACATGCGGTTAAGGGCCACAGGTCAGATTCTAACCCGGGCCATCTGAGTACATGGGAAGCGCCTTAGACCGCAAGGCCATATGCGTGCCCTTGCATTCTGTTTTTGTGTACATTTTAGACAGTCCCCCAACTTTTTTACAGTTTCAGTTATGGGAAAAGATTCACTGATTGTTGGGCTCTCAAAACATCAATATGAGTCTTCGAGATGGTCTCCATTGTCCAGCTATAAAAGTGGTTGACATAGTTATCTCTTCTTGGCAGATTCACAAATCATATAAGCTCAACTCACAATCATCACTACTGACTCATCAGTGTTTCCCCTACCATCATACTGGGGAGACGCCCCACTCCCCCACGCAGTATTTATGGACGGACGGACAGATATTTTGTGGATAACTGTCATAAAAAGAAATGTTCTGATGTTTAGTTCAATGTACAGTCCAAATAACTGTTCAGTTGTTATATGTTACATCAGCTGTCATTAAAAGAAACACATGAACACCATGATTCAGTTTCAAGTGTTTGTTGAATGATGTCAACTATGTCACTAATGTGTAAGCAGAAAAGCAAAAAAAGGGGGGCTGGCACAATCACGCCTAATGTAAAAACGCCCCTAATGCAGCTATTAAGACGATGCTTACCACATAAAGATTCATGGTGGAACAACAGCTCTGAACAGACCGACATCCTGATTGAGACGTAGAAGGCTTTTTTGGTTAAATGCAGGCATCAGTTGTGTGAGGATGTATTACTGAAGCACTTTCTTACCAACATTTCCTGGGTCCTCCAGCTGAAGGACAGCCTCTGCTAGACTTCCTGGCCTAGCTGATTTTGTTCAAATAAATGCTCTCGTCTCAGTATATTCACAACATTGGCAGCGTTTCTGCCTGCTGTGACTTTCTGCCTTTATCTCTGCTGTCTGACTGAATAAGTGAGCAGACTAAACCAACAGTGTGAGCGTTTGTATACCTGCTGAAGTCGACCTTGGCCAGCAGCTCTCGTCTCTTCCTGCTCTCCCTCTCCTTCTTCATCTCCAGCTCTGCATCGTCTGACAGCATGTCTTCGTAGGGAAGGTCGTCAAGGTCGACGTCGCCTGGCATGATAAACCTAGAGAGTAGCAAGGGAATTTAACACGCTGTAGCTAAAAAGAAAATATGGAAGACAAAATATGGTAGACAGATGACACTTCAGTGTATTTTCAGATGGCTGTGTTTTCCATACCTGCCCCCATCTTCCCTGTTTCCAATAGCTATGAGGGCCTCGAGGTCAGTCCCCTTAAGGCCGTACATCAGCAGCTCCTTGGCAGCATCAACATTCTCAGGGACGCGCTCCACACACTCATGCAGCACCCATGAGCGCTTACAGATCTTGCTCTGGGTGGGATGTAGGGATATGAAGCACCAGGAAAGAGTTCAGAAGAAATGATGGAAGAAAATTAGATACAAAATTAGGAAGGAAGGGTGTGAAAATTTGCAACAAATTGGTAAAAACGATGCATGAAATAGAGTCAGGGGGTCATACTGCACTTAAGCATGTGCTGTACCCCTACCCACCCTCACAAATATACAGCGGATTTTAAACCAGAAATCCAATACTCTGTGATAACCACCCTGATACAATTCCTTGTCTCTCTCTCCTCAGTATCATCAGTCCTCCTCCTTTCTTCATTTCCTAGAATCTCTCCCTTTTACTTCCTCTATCTCTTACCAGATAATCTTGTATCGAGGCAATACTGACGGTACTCTTCCTCCACTGTCTCTGGTAGACGAGGTCTGAATCAAGATTATATGCTTGGGCTAGAGACAGAGCTTCGCCATATTCTTCATTGTCAATCTGTGAAATAAGCAAATGTGAACAAAACAAACACATTATGTGAGTAAGATCAACGCTAATGTATGTTTTCCCTAACCTCCAGGCCAGACAGCATTAAAACAAACATATACAATTCAAACAAAATAACATTTTTTAAAAATAGTTCAGAAATGTGTTGAGCAGACAACACCAATTTAGAAACGCTGCATTTACTACCTTTATATTAATGCTGGGTGCATTTATTCATTCCATGTTCTGTCGGGTATTTTAATGTTTTTTAATATCTTATTATTTTCCCATGGGAACTGATTCAATCATCATGCACTGTGTTCCTGAACAGAATTAAATGATTAGAAAAATCAAATTACTTCAAACTGCATGGTATTTAAAGCAATATCTAGTAAAATATAAAATCACTGGTAGGGGAAGTTCGTTTTAATCACAGTAAATGACAAAGAATCCAAGGTCTCCAATAAACCTGTGTACACGCTTTGATATTTTTAAAATCTCAAGTATGCACTCTGAATACCAAAACCTGGATCAAAAACAGCTCTCTTATAAAGATTTCAGTCTGTGTTGCCTCGTCCGATTGAAACAGTCTGCATTGTGCATGCTACTGAGGGACAAGGAGAGCAGCTGAATTAGTATGAAATATTTTTGATTATTAGAAAGAAAGAAAGAAAGAAAGAAAGAAAGAAAGAGGGGCAAAGAAAAAAACTAACGAAAGAATAATCAAGAGCCAGATATTATGACTTGATATAAATGAAAGAAAAAGAGTTACAAGAAGAAAATGTAACAGCCTAGCTGATACTTTGGGCTGTTAAAATCCTGAGCATCATGAGGAATCAGCATCATATTTGTATGATACTGAGCACATACATAAGTGCTTATGCTTCAAACACAGTCTTATAGTTAATTCTATTATGTTTGATTCATTTTAACTGTAAAGTGTAACATTTAATATAATATGTATATGTTAATGTCCTCTTCTAAATGAAATAGACTGAGTGGACTATGTTGCAACATTATGTTTCTAAATGTTTATTTTATATGCCTGAAAAAATGCCTTTTAATATATACCCCAGAAATCCAGCTGTGGTTCAGGGTACAGCTAAAGGGGAACCTAACAAGTGAACAAACTACTTCATGTTAGCATGCTAGCATGCTAAAATTCCCTAAATATCAAGTCTAGGCTAAAGAAAATCTCAATAGTAAAACCAGCTAGAAGCCATGCAAGCTGTTTTTACAGCATATTGACATACCCTCAATGTCAGCCAACATGCTACTTCTGTAAGATAACAGAAGATATGATAAAGGGATATTAAGCTTGATGGTTCCTGTTAAATTTTCATAGTCCAAAGCAGCAAATTGTAAGAGCTAGCAGCAAAGGAATGTTAGCCAAAGATAGCTAAATATCATCAGTCAGTACTTTTTTTCCCCAGTAGTGTATTTCAAAATTCCGTTTGGTATCCCTGTAGTGTCCCTTTAGGGTTTTTCTCAGTTTAGAGAAGCCTTCTTCCAGGTATCAGTATTTTCATAGGAAGGGAAACTTGAAGATCCCGAGATGCAGAAACATCAGACTTCAGAACGAAGCCATGATGTGCATAAACATCAGGGTGCCAAAAATAAAGTCGAAGACAACCTCTATAAAAAAGAAATAGAAAACTTAATAAAAGAGATTAAAAAAAAGTGGCTAAGAAGTAGAAAAAATGGTCAAAAAGCAGAAAATGCGTTAAGAAGGCAAAAAGACAAGGTCAAAATGGGTGAAGAGCAGCAAATATGGACCAAAGGTGGCAAAAAGGTGGCCAATGTGGAAAAAGAAGTCGCAGTAAGGGTAAAGCCCTGATGTGCACAAACGCTAGGATGCCAGAAATAAAGTAGAAGACAACTTTTATTAAAAGAATAAACAATAGAAAGAAGTGGAAAAAAGGGCAAAAGCTGCAACAATGGGTTAAATGTGACAAAAAGTAGATGCAAAAATGGGTGAAAGGCAGAAAAATTGGTTAAAATGTCAAAAAGAAGTGGCAAATAAGAACAAAAAGTTGCCAAAATTGATTATGAGTGGCAAAATGGGTGAAAGTGGAAAAAATGGCAGTTTTGGGCAAACAAAACAAAAAGTGGCAAAAATGGGTTAAAAAGTGGTGAAATAGGATAAAAATTAGCACAGCCCCAATAATGGCCAATCCAAAAAGAACTATTAGCCAGGATGCTAGCATCAATGCTACTGATCCAACACACATGCATTATTATCAACAACTCACAACTCTGGAGGGCCCATTCCCAGGGATGGCCCAGCAAACTCTGTGGACAGGCCTGGGTGGGATGCAGCCATGTTTTCTTTTATCTATTTGCTTGTTTGTGCAGACTTTATGCTTCACTGATTTGTTTAAAAAGTGCTGTAAAGATAAAGTTTGACTGATTTGAGCTTAGCAGACTGATATCTCCCAGAACCAGATCCTTTCTTAAGTGAAACCTCCGAAAGCTGCAAACACTGTAAGACTGTGATACAATCCACACCCACAGCAGTAGTTGCAGTAGTGGTCGTAGTATTTGTTTTAAACTGAAATGTTTTGAATATAAACACTTAATGATGCTACAGCAGTTCTATGTCATATCAATATCTCACCCTGAGACACCTTTGTTTATGCTAGCCAACTAAATGTGTGAAAGTACATGTGTGAGTGTATTGACTGACACACACAATCACACACTCAAAGCATAGCCATCTCTTTCTCTGTGTAGGAGTACAAAGCAACACATTAGCCAGACTGTGATTCCTCGAGGGCAATAAGAACCCCACACAGTTAAACCTCACGTAGGAGGACATCAAAAACTGCTTCTTTTCTCTCTGGAATTGGCTAATAAAACTGTGAGCAGCCCTGCCAGTGTGCTACTTATGCAGGCAGGGTTACGCTACCAAACGCATCATCAAACTCCTCAAAACATGAAGGGGCTGACTTGAGGAAATAACCCCGAATCATTCGTAGTGGCCTGTACAGTTTCAATTGGACTACAAACCCAGAGTGGTTGAATTTCTGAGAGGAGGTCAGGGCAGCCTGACAGCTCTCTGTGTGAATGAATGTGGAGCTGTGAGTGTGCAAAGCCTTCAGGTGGAAATGTCAATATAGAATAAGCAATATGCAGGCTTTTACACACAACAGGCATGGATAAGTAAGCGCCAACCTTCATACACATATACATAATGCAGACAGACTCTCTCCTTCCCTGCACACACACACCTACATGTGCTACATGTGAATAAAAGAAAAAAAAAGAACAATTCAAACATGAGAAAAACAGCAGCTGGGTGAGTGCCGCGGGTACTGAATGTTACAAAGAGATAATAATGATATATGACTTTGTAAGTCGCCACTGTTAGGACTGATGGAGATGACTAATGGCATCTAATGATGATGACAATGATGAAGAAGGAAGTAGATGATGGGCCATAAAAATGACTGATGAACCGTGCTCAAACTTGGGACCACTGAGAGCCGATACTGTGCTTTATGATCGAGCATGTTGTTGTCTTTGCTTGCAATTTGTAGCGAGTGGCAACAACAGCTATATTTCTAACACAGCAATTAGCATTTCAGAGAAAACCCCCGGGACTGAGAAAATAGCCTTAAAGCAGAATGAACATCTTGCTTGGTTTTCATTTCTCCTCAACAGCACTCTGGAGCCGAGCCAACAAAACAATCGCACTTCAGTGGGCTGGCACAGGATTCATTTAGTCGGAAACCAATTTTGCAGATCAGGCCGTTATAATTCAGTCAATGACCACACGGATTCATATAACATCCTTCGGCTGCTGCTAAATTAAGTGGTGAGAAGAAATGAAGAATTTCATGGTAAATGTGATATCCACCATTGAAGACAATTGACAGCTGCTCTTAATGTGACTCATGTATCAGTCTGAATATGATAAATGCCATATAAAAGGCATAATTAGAAATGGAGTATCTTTGGCATATTAAATAGGTAATATCAATTTTACTGCCAGAATGAATTCATACTACTCAGTGAGTCAGAGAAACCGCATGTCAGCTCTGGTATTTTTGTTTAGATTGCAGAGCTGAAAGAACATTCAAATACAAACATAAACACTGACGAAAGCTTTTTTCACTTAAGCACATAAGATTTTTTTAATGTGTGACAAAATGAATAAGTAAACAGTCACAGAAATATGACTTAATCCTGTTTGTGGAATCCTGAGGACTCCTATAGGCTTTAACACACCACAAAAGAAACATCAACTATGTGATGAAAGAAGTTGTGCAAAAAGGTCAAACCAATTATGTAAATGTTTTAAAATAATAATGTGATATGACTTTTTAGGCAGTTTGTGAACACTTAAGCACCAAACAGACCAACCGGCTATTATTCAAAGCCTAAAGAGTAATGTCAGAGGGTCTCTGAGGCAGGATTTAGATAGTGTGAATGTTATCATGCCAAAAAGCTAGCATTTTTTCTGTCAAAGTATTTGGATAAAGTGAAAATTTAAGTTGGAGATGCTGCTATGGGGCTAGTGAAGTGGGGCCCCAAATGATGAGGAAAATTAATCGAGTGGGCCCTGTTGTTTAAGAGGTAATAGAATGAAAGAAAGGATGTTGTAAAGGTGATCCAAAAATTTTAACCAAAGATCATCCAGCTCAATCCAGCTCACATTTATCCCTACTATTCAAAGAAATTCCTGATTTTCATTGATGCAATGATGCAGACCAGTCAAAATCTTGCTAAATTTGTGTAGTCTGATCTGGCCATTAGAAGACAACCTTATAGAAGTAAAAGCACCAAATAAAAGTTGGAAGCTTAGTGGTAATTAATAGACTTTAATCTATTTCCTTTCCAGCCTAACACTGACTTTTTACTTCTCTTAAGTTTACACTTCAAAATAGTGATAAAGTAGAGGATTATCTCACAAAACACGTGAGCGCCATAAACTTTTTTCTCACCAGAGAGATTATTCTCGGCAGTAATCCAAACACCAATTGAAAAAAACCCACAGGCTTCTGGTTGATGGAACTTGTGTGATGCTTATTTCTTGCATGGCCTTCAAAATACTTCTTCCCTGCAGGACTCTATCAGTAGGTCAAAGACATTTTTCTGATGGTTAAGAAAGGCAAAACTTTCCCATGAGTGGGCATGTGTTTGGCACATTCAATTGACCCTCCTACAACGTCCCAGAGCAAAGATTTCTGCTTAATTTTAAAACTTAATTTTGTACTCTGATTTTTGTAAGGGTGACTGCAAACACTCAAGTATTGATTTGTTTAAAGGAGCCTCAGTCAACTGCCAATCTCTCAGTCAAATGCCAAGTTATGAAACAAGGATATTTCCATTTCAGCTATATGGGGGTGTTAAATGTCTATTTTTACACTGATTTTTATGTCTCTTTTTCCCAAAATAAATCAAAGGTCATAGCCTATCTTTGTTTAAGTATCAAATTAGTAATACTTATTGATGAAAAAAGTAAAATTAAATGTACTTTTAACAAATCTCAGTGTGCACATAAGGTAAGGGTATCACAGCTGGCCTTTAAATCTCTTAGTTTCCTTACTATACAAGAGGAAAAAAAACATAGAACCGTATTGTCGTAAGGTCACCATGCAGACATTTCTGAACAGGATTAGTATTATCGGGAACCTGTGGTGATTTATGAATTACCCCTGACGTCCGTGTTTGGTGCGTGCACTGACAGTAAGTAAAGTCTGTGATTTACTCTAACTCACTGACATTTCTGACTAAAAATGTTGAGGTGCTGCATGACATCAGCAATAAATAACTTGATGCACATCCTTGTTTTTAAATTACACTCAAAGGGCAATGAACTGCAGCTTGTGTTTTCAAGGTGAGCTTTTATGTACACAGCCAGGGTTTCCATCAGACTGTACTTGTGCCCAAGAGTGCCTATTTTTTATATACATTTCTTTTTTTTTATTTTAACTACATTCAGTCTGGGGCTACTTGGTTAGGGCTGTTGACTCACAGCACGAAGGGTCCTGGTTCTGAACTTTGTCAGGGCCTTTCTGTGTGGAGTTTGTGTGTCTGCAGTGTTAGGTGAATTGGTGACTCTAAATTGGCCATAGGTGTGAGTTTTTCTTGTTGTTTGTCAGCCCTGCTGTTGACCAGTCCAGTGGGTGCCCTGCCTCTCACCCCATAACAGCTACAGACAGACTCCAGCTCCCCGCAACCCCAGCAGGCATTGGCGATGTAGAAAATGGATGGATGAATTAGATCCCCATCCATGATCAGTAAACTAGTGCATGAACTCTACTTGCACTGCAGTGTAACTGCAGCAGATTAGAGAAAGATGAGCCCTGTTGTTGCTAAAGAGAGGGATGTTAAGTATTAAGTATGTTAAAAATAAGTATTATGTTGAGTATTAGTTTTTTTTATTAGTTGATGAAGCTGATGTTATCAATATTATTCTGCACTCTATTAATTATAGACGGTTGTGATGTGGCTCAACAGTCCTCTGTGTTCACTTGTAGCTTTTGTGATCACTTCATATTGAGTGACACATTTCAAAATGAGAGCTATGTTACCGAGGTTAATTCGTAACATGTAAAGCTGAGAAATATTGATGGGTGGCATGCTGAAAGAAGTGCTGTAAGTCTTAAGAGAGAAAGTTCATCAATCTATGCAATCTAAGGCATTTGTGAGCAAAAAGTGAAATAAGTTGGAGAGAAAGCACTTTAAATAGCCTATAGCTATTATAACTTTTGTTTACAACGTCAGACACAGCCCTACATTTTTTGTGTTCCATAAAAAGTTGCAGTGGTTTGCAATTCAAGAGCATGTAAACGGTGGCCAAGGCCTGAATTGCAAAATAGTGACAAAAACACGGAGGCTTTTTGGGTCAAAAAAAAAAAATGCTGCAAAAATTTTTTGATGGTGAGTACATTTAAGCCAACACTGTTTTGTGGCCCATTTTAACCAAAATCTCACGGAATTCCACAGAGAAACTGTACCCATCTGTATAGCCTAGCTTCTTTGCCAGTACAATCACTGTAGGCTAATGCCACTTTTACTGCAAGGTACCTCATACAGCCCATCTTCAAAAATACTGAAATATTCCTCTAAATAAAAGTAAAATTACTCATCTTTAAAATTACTAAAAAAGTATAAGTGCACATAAAAAAAGTACCTAAATATAGTAACATCGGCAAATATAAGTTTCTACTTTCTGCCCTGTTGTCAAGCTGATGGACCTTTATAGGTTTTCTTCTTGAGAGATTTGCCTTAAGTATAGCTAAAACATAACTTTCCAACAATTCCTGATCATGCTCGTCTTCAGAAAGGACTTCAGTGGAGTAGCTTATATTGAAGTTTAGGAATAAAGAGGACTAAGCATGCTGCCCTATCTGCAATTTCAATTCTCACTAATTTGTTGACATGAATTCAAGCTCAGTTTGAATTATTTTAAATTCAAAATGGTGACACGGATGAAGTTATCTGCTAACACTTTTCTGAAAATTACAGTACTTCTAACCCTCTAAAAATAAACATGCCAAGAGTAGCACTCTGTCCTTGGCAGATCATTCTGGCACCAAAATTTAAAGTTAAGCCTCTTCTAAATGAGCTGCACCAGTTGAGTGCTTAAAGAGTGTCAGAATAAATTTTATAAAATGCACGTGAGATCTGATCTTCTACCTTTCTCTGGTACAGCTCTTCAGGTGTTGTCGACCTCAGGCTGACCAGACGGTAGTTCTTCATCACGGTGCGGGGGCGTTTGCGTGGCGGGGCGAACCGCTCCATCTCCGTCACGTAGTACAGGCCCATCTTGATGTAGCCAAAGTAGCGCGCTTTGGCTGAAGACTCTTCATCTGAGTCAGAGTCCCCGCCATCATCGCCCTCCTCTTCCTCGCCGGCGACTCCACTCAGGTTGTTCTCTGGGCGCCCACGCTTCTGAGCCAGCTTCACCTCGCACTGTGGAAGACAGAAAAAAATCAGCATAAAAAACAGCATGGAGACAAAAACGACAGAGGAAGGATTAAAAAATAAAGGTGCGCTAGAGCATTTATTTACAAGAGACGAAACAAATACACAAGTGATTTAAACATTAATTTTATTATACTGCTAACATATGGTTTCAAAGAGATCTTATTGCCACAGCTGTCTTCTTACATAAAGTACATCTGTTTTGTCAGCTCGTATCATAAAAAAGGGACTGCATAACAGAAGAACGCCTATTCTCCATGATTGAGACTGTCAGATTTACAGCTGTAGACTGTTTGATGCTGAGTGTGGACACTTCTTTGCCAGCAGGAGGTGATGAATGAAAAATGAAGCATGGAATGAATGCAGCACTCTTTACATCTAGCTGTGCTTAAGCGAGTAAACACAGTTAATTTAACGGCCTTGTGCCGGATCAGCAGGCTGCCTGACAACAGCAAGGTCACACTGCTCGATAGGAAATCTAAATCTAAGCTGCCCACAGAACTTTGTCTTAACTTTTCTGCTCTGTTCTGTAGTTTTCTGATTGCCTTATTCGCTCATTTTTCATCAGTCCTCATATTCGGTAATGACCCCCCCCCCCCGCGTTCTAGCTTGCTGGAGAAAAATGCTAACACCCTCCAGCTGAGCTCTGCACCCAGCCAGGGTTTATGAAACATTTAGCACCTGTAAAATGTTAAGCGCTTTAATCAATGGAGGAGCAAGCCTTCAAAGTGCTGCTCTAATACATGACCCCATCTCATCGCTAACAGGATGAACGCATGGCATCATCATAAACATACAAGGTCATGTTATTCCGCATCTGTGAAAGCATAAATGCACAACAAGCTTATTCATGTTCAAGGTAATTTTAAGAAACATTTCTCTGCATGCAAGCCCTCAGCTGTGTAGCAGCTACACACACAACCCTTCCCCCACTCCATGCTCAAGCAGGCTGATGAAACCTTTCCAAAAAGTTGGCAGCTGGCTTGTGAAGAAATGCCTCTCTTTCCCCCTCTCTCTCACTTTTTCTCTTTGCAATCAGATAAAAAAAGAAAAAGGCAAAGGGATAAAATATAAGAGGAGTGTGATGGGAGATCATGCTCTTTGCTGGGGGATAAAGAAGAAGGGATACATGTTTCATCATCACACACTTTCACAATGTACAGAGGCATACACATGCACGTGTTAAAGGTACTAGGGGAAATTCTGGTTTATGTTGGCACCCTCTGTGGACAATTTTATTTTGGCATACTTACACAAGGCCCAGTTGCCCCCTACTGTGCCAAAACATGGTTGTCCCCCCTCCCCTGCTGGCTTACACTCACACTGCTCAAACTCAAGCAGGTCTGGACACAGCTACGCCTTGTACCACCCGTCATCATGCTGTAATACATCTCATGTGCAGTTTTGTTTACAAGAAACATAAACTCAGAATCAGCATAATTGTGAACAACCAAGAAAACTGCAAATTCACTGACTTTGTGGCTTAATTTCAACATTTTTGGTCAAATATAGCCCTCCAGCAGCACTTCTGGATTCCTTTTCTATATAGATCTGCCTACCAGTTTGCACTAAGACCTCACAGCTGACAATGCATATCAGAGACAAAATTGTTGCAAAGCACGGATCTGGGGACGGCTACAAAAACCTGCTATATTGAAGGTTCCCAAGAGCATAGTGGCCTATACAACAGACGTTTGGCACATCCAGGACTCCTCCAAGAGCTGGTCAAGAGAAGTGACTAAGAGGCTGAAGGTCAGTTTGACTGAACTCCAGAGATCCTGTGTGGAGATGGGACAAAGTTCCAGACGGACAAACATTACTGCAGCCCTCCAGCAATCTAGGCTTATGGCAGATTTGCTGGATGGAAGCCTCATCTCAGTGCAAAGCACAAGAAAGTCGAATCAGAGTTTGCAGAAAACTCTGAGTGAAAGCCAAGTGGGCTTTCATGCATTTAGCACTGAGTAGAGGCTTCTGTCTACCCACTCTGCCAGTAAGCCCAGATTGGTGGAGGGCTGCAGTGATGGTTGCCTCTCTAACTAAGGTCCTTTTCCCCCCAACCGCTCTGTTTGGCTGGACGACAAGCTCTTGGAAGAGACGTGGTGGTGCACTGTGATTTTCTGGCCACTGTGCTCCATGGAATCTTCAGTGCAGTAGAATGTTTTTAGCTTTCCCTAGATCTTTGGCTTGCAGCAATCATGTTTCTGAGCCCTGCAGGCAGTTCCTTTGACCTTATGGCTTGATTTTTGCTCAGATATGCTTTGTCAGCCACGAGGCCCTCTACAGAGAGGCCTATGCCTTTACAAATAATGTCTAGTCCATTTAATTAACCACAGGTGGACTCAAGTGAAGGTGTAGGAACATCTCAGCAAAGATTGAGAGAAATGGAAGGAACTTGTATCCTTTCAAAGCAGATGGACACACCCATTTTTGTGTTTTTCACTGGCAAATCCGTCTTGCAAAGCTCCCGTCTGAACTGTTTGGGCCCAGTTAGAAAGTGATAGAACCAATCTGCATTGAGGGGCAGTACTTTTGGTTGCAGCAGAGTCATGACGTAAACAAGCAGCAACAAGAGGCTGGTGCAATTATGGTTGAAGACATTATCATGGATGCTGCTAAAGTGCCAATTTTATCAGAACTTCATGACATTTCTTCGTTAAAAAAAGAACAAAGAACAGCATTGAGTTGTTTTCCTTCTCAAAATTAGCGATAGCGTCACATGTTTTGTTGCTCTGATTGGCCTGTAAAGATGTGACAGATAGAACGTTCATCCAATCACCTTCCGAGTTTTTTTTAAAGGCTCTACCCTTTCCCAATCGCTGTCTATGAGTGGTTTTCCAGATGGATGTGTGAAACACATCCATCTGACGTGCCAGGTTAAGGAACTTGACCTTAATTTCAAATGCTCTGGTAAATAGTCTTGATGCTCATGTTAATGTAATATTTCAGTCTTTTGTTTTAAAAAATTTGCAAAAACCTTCAAGATTCTGCTTTAATTTTCATGATAGGGTACAGAGTGTAGATTAATGAAAAAAAAGTTGATTTTTCAATTGTAGCATTAGAATGCAATGTAACAAAATTCCAAAAAAAGTGAAGGGGGTCTGAAAACTTTCAGAATGAACCATAACTGTCCTTTTTCTGATGACCATGTGCATCTGGAGACTATAAAAAGGCATCAATATACCTTTCAGGCCATTTTATAACCAGAGAAAAAGGTCTTTACAGGAGCTTTAAATAATTAAGATTCATGCTGGGCCAGCCTCTAGACTGTTTTGACCTTGAACTGAAGAGGCGCTTAAGAAAAGTTGATAAAAAGACGTATTGTCTTTTGTTCTATAAACTGCCTTTATAAGCCTGAAAGCCAGGATCAATTACATAAGAACTACTGCTGAAAGATGCAAACATGAGCATTAGAGATCATTCCATAGCTTACAGGCTTGCTGTCTGTGTGTAGTTAACCACACATGCATGCTGGCTCATACACACCACTGCCTTGACATTTACCTCCAGGCTGAGGAAGCCCCCGTCATGTGCCGCAGTGACTCGAGGTGATGGCTCGAACCACTCACAGGATTTTCCCAGCAGGTTGCGCAGCGTCCTGACGGAGGAGACGGTGACCGAGCCTGAGCAGCGAGCCAGGATCAGCACATTGTCGCTCCACCAGCTCACATCCACAAGCGGATAGTACTGCTCCTTATCTGGGACAAATACAGAAAAGACATAAAGCCCTTTACTAAGTTTTACAAATGAGTAGGAGGATGCAGCAAAGCTTGTTTTATTTCATTTAGTTAGTCATCAATCCCACTTTCATGAATCTTACTCTTTTATTTCTAAACTTTTTCTGAATGGATTTCCTCCCCTGAGATTTATTTTATACAAGTGGGCATCTCTATCACTTGTCATGCATGGGATGAAGACTCGCACAGATTATTGCTTACACAAGCTGTCACAGCTGCCATCACTACTGGCCCAAAACTGTCAAAAAAAAAAAAAAAAAAAAAAAAGAAAGAAAAACAGACTGTACAAGCACACACCTACACATACAGGCAGTTACACAAGCACAGAAAGGCACACTTAAAAATTGGACACACTGAAGGAGGCAAATATTTTCTTGCCTTGGCGTTCACTGTATGCTTGTACGTGTAAATAAGTGTAGAACTCAGTGAATAAGACATGTCAAAGATCATTTAATTGAATCCGGCATGCACCGCCGTGTCAGCAACAAAGTCGACTCTCTTTGAGCCCCTTGGGTCAAACTACCTTTTATTTTCTTCCTCCTCTCCAGCGATGTCTTCCACTCTGGGTTGATCTCCTCAAATCCTGGCTGCAGGGCGGACCAAAGGACCAAAGAGGAAGAGAAGAAGAGGAGAGGGAGGGGTGGAAATTAATCTGCTAACCCTGTTTACACTCTCAGCACACACAGCGGCGATGAAGCAGAACATAAACACACAGGCTGTAAATCGGCGAAACATACCCATAGTATAAGTTCAAACTAATCCATATCACTTACTGTTTAATGGCAACACAAACACTAGCATGCTTTGGCCAGAGAGAGATTATATTACTACAGCCAGTCAAGCAGCTCATGTACAAAAAAATTACACACAGCCGCAATGCACAAAGGTTTACTCAGCATTAGCTAAATCATGCATGCTTACATAGACACACAATTCAACACAAGCGGCTTAGAGCTTTTGTGTACCTGCTGGTCTTGGCTCCAGGAGGCCCTCTGTTTGAGAGACGGTACGTCCCAGAGGGACAGACGTCCAGAGAAGTGGATGACAGCCAACAGGGTGCCATCAGGGCTCAGACTCATGCGGAACACACCGTCCTGGACGCCATAAACGCAGGACAATGATTTTTTTCAAACAACTGTGTGCTTGCCAAATGCTTCCTATTAAGCTTTTAATTATAGTTGAGGACAATGGAGAGGAGAGAGTTGTTACCTTTTCATCTCCATGTCTGGAGAAGAATCTGAAGCTGGGCATCTTGAGGAAACCTCTTTTCTGGTTCTGGACACACAAGATATAAGATGAAATGTAAGTGAAAGATATTTATGATTGATTTGTTTATTAAAGTATGTGTTTGTTTATTTCTCTCACCGGGTTGATGTCGTCTTCATAGCTTGTGACCTGCTTATAGTGAGGCGAGCCAGACAGAGTCCTCCAGGCTGTAATCCCGCAGCATGAGGCCTTGGATGTGCTGTCATCCCCTGACTCACAGCCTCCCACCAGTAGCAGTCTGTACAACAACAATAAAAAGTCATGGAAACCACCCATGTGATTGTGCTCTGATGGATCTATTGGCTTATAAGGTAATCACTGTGAGGTCATCCTCATGCCTGGGCCCAAGCCAGGGTATCAGCAGGTATTCAAGCTACTGATGTGCCATTTAGCAAAGAAGCAGGAGTCATTTATCAGAGGTTTGTTTCAGAATCAATGGCCAGGCACAGATAAGACACCAACAATACCGCAGTGACCACAGTGATCAGTGGGTCTCTCTTTGCAGGGAAACACAACAGATGCAACAATGGTCAGGAGCTCAGAAGGGTGGTTTAGGTGAAGCAGCGCTGTCCAGCTCAACACTGCCCCCTAGTGCAGAGACAACAGATATAAAGGAAGATCTAAGAGAGCTGAGAGGGAGTGTGTAAACTGATGGAATTTGATTTTCTGTCAGTATGGTGGGTCGGGTGTGATATAAGACTATTTTCTGTGCTTTTCATTAAAGCAGAAGTTTGACCTATGATAATATGTAAACACTGAAATTAAAAATGAGCAGTATCACAAGGTAAAAAGTATAAATCTGGAGGCATTAAAGGAAATAAGATCGAGTCAATGGAATTTCTTTTGAGTTACATACTTCAGGATGAAAACTAAAAAACACAGTAGGTCTTGTTTTCTACATAAATTTGGATTAAAATAAAATCCCTTTAGTTTTATTAATAAGGATATTGGGGGTTTAAATTCATTATAGATCATTCTTTATAAGTTCATTTCTTTTTAGTTTGTTACTTTATTATTATTTTGGTGGGGGGGCTGTTATGTGATAAACTTAAACGCCAGTGTATCTAGAAAACAGACTACTGAAAAGGGTAATCGTGATAGGTGAAACTTAAGATATTATTCTAGTGAAAAAAATGTAAACAATATCTATGATTGTTTCTAAACTGTAGCAAAAAAAAGAAGTCCCTTGCAGCACCAAAATTTGCAGACAGACTCCTGCACACTGCCTACATTGCCACATATACCAAAACATTGCAAATGTTTTTGATCCATTTAGGCAGTATGCAGGAGTTTGCATTTTTAATGGATTATTCCAGTTATATTTAATCTTCTTAAAGTCCCTGTAAATTGAAAAGTAAATAAAAACTGGATCTTAGCCCACTTTCCCCTCCTGTTTCCAGTCTTTATTCTAGGCTAAGACAGCTGGCTATAGCCTCACCTTACCGTACAAAGGCGCAAAAAGGATCAAACAATGTCAACTTTGCACTAAAAGTGATATAATTAACCCAATGACACCTAATGTCAACATTCATAAATGTTCATAAAGCCTTATTCATGTGAATGACAGGTGTCATGCCATGATTATGATAGCATCATGTCAGTCTGATGCATACCCCTGCTAAATAAAGTGTTACCAGAAAAAACATAGATTTATCGAAAACAGCGTATAGATCCAAACAACAACATGAAAGGGGTAAGATCATCTGAGAGGTACAAAAAACCTGGCTTTTTTATGTTTTTTTTCTTCTAACAGTGACAAGATTCAAGCCAATTAACGTCACAGGAGGGATACTCTAGGGGCCAAAACATAAAAGGAGCTTTTAGTTTCAGTTTTGTGTGTGGTACTGTCATGAGATTCTGGTTGAATGACTTTGGATGTCGTGCTGTGATCAAATGGGTTTAAAGTTCCAGAATAAAAACAGGGGCTAAGCCCTTTAAAAGGTGTAATATCCCTGCTGCTGAGCCATAATGTGCCATATTATGTTGGCTTGTTTCTCTCAGTTCATATGTAGTTTCTAAACACCTAGTGTCTGAACTACTCAAGAAAAGTGACTGTGACTTTTTTAACATGTTAAAACAGCAAAATGGGCATGTTTTGTATATGAATGCATTTCTGTGTGTGATTAATATTGTTCTGTGTTCATTTTTTTCATTTGTTCTGTTTCTATAACCTTGCAAAGCAGATGGACACACCCATTTCTGTGTTTCTTATTGGCAAATGGAAAGTGAGTTTTATCAGAACTTGACAACATTTCTTAGGTAAAAGAAGAACAAAGAACAGCATTGAGTTGTTTTCTTTTCAAAAACGACAAAAGTCATGTACTGACATGTCAACAGTCACCATGGTTCGTGTTATGCAGCTCTCGATGGAGTTTACTCCTCCGTAGTGGCAAACCTCGGTAATGGCTATGTCACGTTTTGTTGCTCTGATTGGCCCGTAAAGATGTGACAGACAGAGCGTTCATCCAGTCACCCTCCAAGGGTTTTAATCATAGGCTCGGCCCTTTCCCAAATGGCGTATATGGAAGGTTTTCCAGATGGATGTGTGAAACAAATCACCCCTGGAAAAAAACCTTGGTCCCAGTGTGTCCTCCCCGCTTAAAAAAGGTATTATTAAAATAAAAAATATCTTAAATCACCAGTTTTCAAGAAATAAAAATGCAGACCTTTTCAAATAATTTAACACTGGATGGTCATAGCATGTCTTTGACACTTTTTATTTGTCTGAAATTTGTAAAAACCCACTGACAGATGTCAAAAATGGCCAAAAGCACTGATTTATGAAAAAAAAAAGAAGGTAAAACGTAAAAATTGACGATACGAGACTACGGCCAGTGATACGTAGATTTTACACCTAAATTACTACATTTATTAAAAAAATACTGCTCCAATGTTATTTACTTTAGTTGAGAGCTTACATTAATTTAAAAATTACCAGCAGTTTTCAAAGCAAAAAAATTCCTTTTTTTTTTTTTTTTTTTTTTTAGTTGCAATGGTCCTTTTTTTGTCAAGGTGGCCGCCATGACAGAGCCATAGAGACAGATGTGAAATGTTTGTCATTGCCATTGACACACTGGATATAACATCAGAAATTGCTGCATAGGTAAGCATGAACTGCTACTGGAAGCTGCTGTTCTGTTGCTGTACCTCATTCATATTTTGTGCTGCTCACGTTGGATTGGCCACGATTCTCATCCCCTAGCCTTAGTAATGCTACCTAACAAGACTTTTCCAAGAAGACTGGTAGAGATGCAGTGCTAAACTCTGTCCACCTCTAAGGCTTGCCTGTCACTTCTGTTTTTCAGAAGTAACAGCAAATCACTGTTTTCTTTTCATGGATGAATTTCAAACAATGGGGGTTAAAAGGTCATTAAAAATTGTCTTTCTGGTTAATTCTGAGAGCAGTCCCAAAATGTTTTGCAAGTAGCTTGCAGTGTTACCCAGGGAGGTCACTTTTAACAGCTTTAAACCTGTATTATAATATCTTCATCCACGAAAAGAAAAAAACTGTGGTTTACTGATAAGTAAATACACCTCAAGGAGTGCCGATTTCATTGAACAGTCATCAATTCAGTCATCATTCATCAATTTACATTAGGTGTTTTAATTCTTCAAAAGTATTTTAAAGAATCTCAAAATCAATTCTAAAATGTGCAGGTAGCCATTAAAGTGCGTCTTAAATTGGCTTGATACGAGATCCTTGTTCGTCCTTGTTAAAAGTCTTGCTAGTCACATCCTTCCACTGTTCCTAATTTGCATATTCAACACTTACATGTAATATATTAACTCTGACAGCATTTCCGATCATTACCGCACATCTGGAAACATTTCACAGTATCTGTTAGCACATCTGTTCATGGCATACACTCTGATAGTGCCTCTGTGAACCTCACCATATAACACCTTCACAGCTCTTCACAGTATCCTCCAAAGTATGTTCAGCTGTGGAAATGACTTCTTTCTACCCAGCTCCTAACCTTCCCTTCTCTTATTCTCTGTGTTGCTGACCCACTTTTCACACAGGGGTCATTAAAGTTTCATCTCATCTATCAGTTGGCAAACACTTGACAGTAGCTGCCAAAATCCATTAAGCTGCCAAACCAAGCTTCCCAGCAGCCAAACTAAACCTGGTTTGTGCGGACCGGGGGAGCGTGGAGAGAAAAACATAGTAAGGTCACGGGTGTGAGCCAGACATAATTAACCCAAACCTCTGAATGCTACGTGATGAGGGTGGCTAAGGACGATTTAGGATGCTGTAGCTGATTCCTGTAGGTAATGCATTAAAAACATTGGCTCATTTACTCCTGAGAAGGCTTCTTTTTGGCCCTGATCCATAATGAAATCCTCTTCATGCCTGTGCAAAAAAAGTGTACATAAAAATATTTACTGCTGCATTATTCCTTCTATTTATGGAACACATTTCACCATTTGTTCTGGTTATTAATATAGATCGTGACTATGAAACACATCTCAGTTCATCTTAACTGTAATGCACTAAATTCAAACTAAGTTTAAGAACTCTAATCAATAAAATACATATTTATGAGCATATTGACGACATGTTGGAGTATACTCATGTTGCCCCTGGACATCAAATGATGAAAGCGCTTGAAATCACTCTGCTACTTTCCAAACTCGGTTATTTAAGCCACACATGGCATCATGTAGCATCATCACGGGCAATGAGTTTATGGGTGAAAAATTGATTCAAAGGATTTATAAGCATGTCTGGAGATGTTTGAATTTAAATGACTAAACAAACCTCTTGATGAAACAGTGCTGTAATAAAAGCAGGCCTGGACTGTGGAGACCACAGAGGAAAGGAAGAGTGAGCAGTCTATGCTACAGGCACTGGGGATTTTATCAAGATTATTTCATTCAGTTTATGTTAAAAGTGGAGCTGATTTTAGTCAAATTTTACTGTTTCTATTTTGCTTTGTTCTACTCAAGATTTGGTCAGTGAAACTCATTTTAGTCTAATTTTAGTCATTCTTCAAAATAATTTCCTCAGAAACCGTTGAGATAGCTAAATGGATTTTCAGAAGGTTATTTCCCCTGGCTATAAAATTCAAACAGGAAGTTAAAATACCATACTTTCTTTGGTCATCTCAGTGTACTTAAAATGACACTCAGGGCCTGATCCATAAAAGAACTGTGCTGCTTATTATCTTTATAACAGTTTTGAGATGATCAGAATCAGGAACAGAGACAGAGAGGGCAAGACATACCTACTATCTCTTTCTCTGCTAATCACACAGTGCCTATAAAAGGAATATTCCCCCATAGATGTTTAACCCTTTTATTGATTTTATGAATTTATTACAGTCAATATAATTTTGGCTTTCTTGACAAAAAAATATATTTTTTAAAACCTTTTAAAAGTCAAAGAGGAATAGATTTCTACAAAGTAATGCCAAATGAATACATATATGTAATGTAAAATAAGTGACTACATTAATATTCACCCCTTCAAGTCAGTATTTAGAGAAGATTTGCCTATAGTTGCACTCACAGTATTGAGTCTAGGTGGATAGGTCTTAATCAGGCTTGCACATCTAGATTTTGCTGTATGCTTCAGGTCATTGTCTTGCTGGAAAATAAATCTTCTCCCAAGCTGTAGTTCTCCTGCAGACTGAATAAGATTGTCCTCAAGGTTTTTATATTTTGCAGCATTATTTTACCCTCTACCTTTACAAGCCTTCCAGGGCCAGCTGCTGAGAAGCATCCCAACAGCATGATGCTGTCGCCACTGTGCTTCACAGTGGGGATGGTGTGTTTGTGGTGATGTGCAATGTTTGATGTCCACCAAACATAGCGTCTTGTCTGATGGCCAACAAGCACCATTTTAGTCTCATCAGACCAAATAACTTTCTGCAACTTAAAAAGAAAAATGTGGAAGTTGGGCAATTAATTAAAAAAATATATCCTTAGACATAGTTATGAGATAAAAGGTCATAATTATGAGGAAAAAAAGTCAAAATTACCTGATAAAAAAGTTGAAATTATGCGATAAACAGTCATAATTGTGAGATAAAAAGTCGACATTATCTGAAAAAAAGTCAAAATTATGAGATAAAAGGTCATAATTATGAGATAAAGTCTAAATTATGAGATAAAAGTCACAGTTACAAGATTAAAAAGTTGAAATTATCTGATAAAAAAAGTCAAAATTATGAGATAAAAAGTCAAAATTATGAGATAATAAAGCCATAATTCTAAGATAAAAAGTCATAATTATGAGAAACAAAGTTGAAATTATCTGATAAAAAAAAGTCAAAATTCTGAGATAAAAAGTCGAAATTATGAGATAATAAAGTCATAATTTGATCTTTTTATCTCATAATTTGTATTCCATAACGTCAACTTTTTATTTCATAATTACGATTTTCAATTTTTTTCCAAGAATGTCCTTACTTTCAAATTTTTTTCTTTTTTATTTGGTGGAAATGGGCCTCCAGAAGTCTCCCACATACCTTTTGATGAATCCTAATCATAAAATGAGGGCAACTCCTGCCACCTGTTAGCTGGACCTCTGCTGCATAATCTTAATAACTTTAAAGAGAGTAAATATTCATGCAGTCATTTATTTTACATTACATCTTTTTACTTAATTGACATTACTTTGTAGAAATCTGTTTTCACTTTGACATTAAAGAGGTTTTGTTGTTTTTTTTGTTGTTGTCAGAAACACCTAATTATATTGACAAAGATTGATTTACTAAGACAATATGAGGGTAAAAAAATCCAAGTGGGCGAATACTTTTTATAGGCACTGTACCTACCTACTTTAACAACTATCATATTAAGTATCTTGAATAAGTTATATTCTAGTGGCTTTCTAACTTCAAACTTAACAAAGTGGAAAAATTAACCCTTTAAAGCCTAAAACCTCAAATAATAGACAGAAAATTATATTTTTTGGGAAATGAAATGTTTATTTAGCCTTCTTTTCGAAAACCAAAAATCAAAGAAAAATTGCCCGAAAATTTCCCTCTTTTTTGTATCACATTAATTGCGTTAGACATTTCTGGCAATTGATTATCCAATGGAAGGCATTTCTATCATTTATCATATTGTATACAAAAGGCTTTTAAGGAAATTACTGATCAAGTTGATTAGACAGAGGTCTCACAAAATCGTGTATCAAATATGATGAAATGGCTTTAAATGGTATAAAATAATCTCAGTTTAATTTTTAAGGACTAATAAAAAGGAGACAAGACAAGTCATAAAGGAATACTGGGTAGTGATGTCGATCAATCAAAACCTTGACATTTTAGTACAAAGAATTTAAATTCTGTATAAACAGTTAGAAACATGCAATATGCACTATGCAATAATAGCAACTGTCCTTTACATGGATGAAACCCAGCTACTGCACTTGATTTTCCTCTAACAACTGACTCCATCAACCAGAGGTGCGTTGACACTCTAGGATTGTGGGTAGTGTATTTCCTTTACCTGAGATTGTTAATTAACCATCTTCTTAAAATGAGGACATGTAAATGTGTGGTGGATTACACACCATTATTTTACACTCAGATAGCTCGAGGTAGGTCCACTTTGGATGGTTACGACTTTATGGCCAATAATCAAATCCACAAAAGTGGCACAGAATGATTGATGTTGTGGCTGATGGGGACGATACATAAGAGTGAGTGAGTGGGTGTCTTTCCCTGGCAAAAGCTGACACTCTCTCCAGGCCTTGTTCAGGTAAACATATTAATTACTGAATTTTTTTAAAGCTCCTCTCAGACAAGTGAAGTTTGAGTTCATTTTCACGCACCCTCAGGACAAAGCAGTACACAGTATTTTAAATGTGTTATTTGCAGTCAAAAACATCCTGCTGTCTTTTAATAGTCATCAACACCTTCTTCATGGACATAATGTCAGAGAGATCCAACCTACCTGTGTCCAGGGTGGTAAATAGCCGAGGTGATGCCATGGGAGTAGTGAGTGGAGAAACTGAAGCTGTGGTTCTCCTGGAAGTTCTGATTGGTTCCCACACTGGCAGGGAGGAAGAGCCAAAAAACATGTCACCTATAATTGCACTCCAGCAAACAAACAGTGAAAACATCAACACCCATGTGCAAAATGTTAATGGTGCAACAAAGCTGTTTTGGGTAGGATGATGACAGCGCAATTTAGATCCCAGCTGCAATTAAAATGAGACATGGAGAAATATATAATCTAATCTAAGTGGGCAATCTAAATTAGATTGGTACTAGAGGAGATGGCGTGTAATTTGCATAGAGGGATCTCACTAGGGAAATGCTTCATTGCGATGTAAACCATACAGAGAGGATGCAGACCAGAGGAGAGAGAGCTTACAGGGAAAAGATTGGAAAGGATTCCCACGGTTCAGCTTCCTAAGGACATTTGGGTGGATGGAATAGTGTGTATTTAAACAGATACACACATACACAAGAGCTGGCAAAGGGTGAGAAAGACTTACTCTGGAGGCTCAGCTATAATTCTAAAAAATGTAATTCAAAGTGTTCAAGCGACAATATTGGATGCATTCGCATGAAGAGGAAGAGTGAGTTTAAGCTCTGTACTGAAAATGAACCTTTAAAAAACAAGCCAGCACTTTCAGAGTAAATCCGGTGCAAATGTCTCGCACATCTTAATTACCTCCTCGCACACATACAATCACACCCCAGTGGCTTTGCAGGAAGAGAACACCATTTATCTGCCTCTAATAGAAAAATAAATCACCGTTATTTTCCATCCATCCTAAGCAAACATTGCTGTGCACACTGAACTGAAGGGAAGTCACGGAGTGCAGGATGTCGTCTGATTTTATATTCAGAACACAGACACAATCTCATCCCGTGTCTTGGAGTGTCAGCACACTAGGGCTTGGTGTGACTGCAGCAATCATACTGAATTAAATAGGAAATCTGTGAAATAATGCAAGGTTAAATTATGCTAAATTGAAAAAAGGGAATATGAGGGCAGCCACGAGGAAAGCCATGCAAGTACGCACACACAAACCCATGTGTTTTTTGACCAAATATTCACAATGTGTATTTGAATGGGGCTTGGTATAAGATAGGGATGCACCGAAAATTCGACCATCGAAAGACTTTAATCACCGGAACAATAAGGCCGAAACACGACGTTGTGATGAAGCAAGCAAAAACCGTGGCCAGCACGCGCTTGGATCAGTGGTTCTGAAATACAAAAATATAAAAACATGTCGATTATTTAAGAAAAATAGCACCTTTCTTTGCACGTCAGGAGCAACACGATTTTGTGAGTATATTACGTACATTCTAAAATCCCATTCGTGCTTTGAACGTCTGCAGTGTGTTTTCTCTGTCCTCTGATAAACAGTGATATTTATTGAAGCGGAAGATAAAAGGAGGTTTTTCCCTCTCTGTCCTTCACTCTGTGCGTAACGCGGCACTTTTACGCACAGCCAGGACGTCAGTGCCGGTTTCATTCACTGTGCCAGACAAGTTTGTAAGAGGAGGGACTGACTTTTCATTAATTCTATGTCAAATATGATCAATAAGAGTTATAATATTGCACAGCTGAGGCTTGCAGTGAGAGGAGTTAACTCTCTCCACAACGCACAGACTGGCTCACCTGTTTGTGTTCCAGAGTGGTCAGAGGAGTCATTTAGCTGGTTGATCCGGAGCATTTATAAGTCGTTTGTCTGAGATCAGAGGGGACTATGAGGGGGACTACAGCTGTGTGAGTTTCGCTCCAACGAGCGCACATAGTGGTGGTGTTGCCGATTTTTAAGGCAGACAGAGGAACAAAAACGTCCTCCTCTCCAACACCACCTGATGTTTGATATCTCCTCATATCTGTCTGTATTAGTGCTTGTGTTTTTGCCTCTTTTTTTGTTTTAGCCTGGTAGAGAGGGAGACAGGCAACAAGCAGCCCAACATGTCCATACGAGCGCAAATGCGCTACTTAAATATCCGCAGCAATGTTGTGCTGCGAAATGACATTGCAGGTGAGGAAGCTAGCATTGACTCGCTACAGGTTCTAAATGTAAATATTTTGTGTTAATAATTTGCATGAAGAAATTGCGTATAGAGTGTAAGGACCTTAAGTTTATAACCTGGAGTTAATATTTTGTATGCTCTTAAATTTAATCACCCTAAAACCCCCTGAGTCTCCCCCATGGCAGGATGGTTTGACCCACACTGGAACATGCCTGTCAATCACTGTATTCACAACCTCTCCATTCATAAAAAGGTTTATGATTTATTTTTTGTGAAGAAATGCTGATCTATAACTAAGTTCCTGATTTCAGTTTGAGAAGAGAGAAGTCTTTTTTATAATTGTTATTATTTACAGGTTTTTAGTTCTTTTTAGCTCTATGTTTTTATTTCCAAATTGTTCCAGAAAGACTGCTGCAGCCAAGCAGGGTTTTGCACACTTCTGGGTTTAAAGCCTTTCCAGTCACTGTTTTCAGTTGTTACATTAATTTAAATTTCCACATTTAGAGATGAGAAGATGTGCCATAACTTTAGTCATGCATTTTTAACATTTAAAATGTTTGAAAAAAAAAAATCTAATAATTGTAATTTGAAAGTGTTTATCAGTTACAAAGTTTGATGAATCAGACGGCTGTCACAGCACTCTTTAATGTCTTTCTTTTTGGCCAAAAAGCTTTGGGCTGTTTAGGGGGTACTTGGCTGAAAAAATACTTCACAGGGGGTACATGACTGAAAAAAAGGTTGTATTTCATTTTATTTTATTTTGTGTATTGTTGGAATGAAGTGCTTAATAAATATTTACATTATTCTGTAATTGATTTGTTCTTTGAAGCATTAATATTAATTTTTGCAATTGCAATTGATTTTAGTGAGGTTAGTACACAGTCATAGCCATAAATGCAATGGTACTAATAAATGGCATAATAATTTCTTTCGGTTTTCGGTTTACGGCCTTGGTTTCCTCATTTTCGGTTTTCAGTTTCGGCCAAGAATTTTCATTTCGGTGCATCCCTAGTATAAGACAATGGATTTAAAGAAAGGTGAGACTAGCCAATACATATAGAAAAAGCAGGAAAGTGTATCATAAAGAAGGTACCAAAGCCAGTGTTTAACGTACATAAATCTAAATCAGGGGAAAATGAAGCAGCTAAAAAAATGCAGGTTCAACTTCCAGGTCCATCCATCAGGATGTTTTGTACTATTATTTTTCATAAATAACTCCTATGAGCCCAAATTTTGGGGAAAGGGTGTCCAAAATACAGCCCAAGGGCCAACTAAAGCTTGTGGCTGATCTTTAATTGACCTGCCATGGATTCTAATAACAAAATGAGATATAGCCCACACTAGAATATGAACACGCCTGTAAAATGTGGAAGCTTGGTGCAGTTTGCTCTTGTTTTGTGTCTGAATTGTGTATTTCAGTCAATCAGTTAGCAAGAAGTACCATCCATCACACTTGAGATCAACTATGAATTATAAGGAACCATGCTTTATTTAGGTCCAATAGTAAATCTGTTTTGTCCCTTACCTGACAAGGTAACTTTTGAGTCCTCCACTGTGTGTGATAACAAGCAGCTCAGCTGACCACTGTGCGCTGGCTGTGTACTCCAGGAAGATCAGGCCTGCCACTGCACAGCTGAAATCACCAGGAAAACTCACCACCTGGATAAAAATGAGACCGAGACAGGGAAGAAAATTTCTATGAAATCTGATTTAGAAGAGAAATATATGGCATCAAAGATACATACCAGCAGCACTTGATAAAGAACATAAAATAATCAAAAAAAGATTGGGAAGATTTGGGAAAAAAGACCTGAGAGAGAGACAGAAAATGGAAGAACTGGGGAAAGTTGGGGAGATTATTTTTTCGTCCATGTATTCTGTCTTTGAGACTTTCACACAGATTTTTTATCATCTCCTCCACAAATAGCTGCAAGTCACTAGTGTGCACGCTTAACACTGACAAACAAAAGGAACAGCACAGCAGAGCAGGAGAGTAAGTGTGCAGACACAAATATTGGCGAAACATAACAAAGCAGAGTTGCACTAAAGGAATGAAGATCACAGAATACAACAGAGAAGTGTGACTGGGGAGTGCCTGTGCTCATCTGTTCTGACGGGGCATGTGGAGCAATAGGAGGAGTGATGGATGGAGATGGAGGCATGATAATACGTAGCAGACAGAGGGCTTTAATGTGAGGGCAGACGGACTTGAAATGGCAGCACAAGGAGAGCTATCGAGAAGCAGACATGCAAGGATGACAGCAATGCTGGAGGAGAGAAGGAAGTGAGGATCTAGGGAGCAGCATGCGTGTGAAAAATTAAAGAGGGAATGTGGAGGAGATAAAGAATAAAAGAAATGGAGACTATGGGTAAACAGGGGAAAAGAAAGAGAGATGAGAAGTTACAAAAATATAGGTTCCAGATGGGGGGTAAGGAAAGCAGGCATGACAGAGAAAGAAAGTGTCTGACACAGAGACACAGAGATGATTTCTTCTAAAGGTAACAGGCAGCTCATAGTGCCCAGTAAAAGTGTGCTAAACCAAACCAGCGAAAAAAGGAAGCTTCTCTGGAGTGAAGATTATAGATGTAAGAATCCTAAAAACTGTGTAAACGTCAAGTATCAAACTAAGTCACGTCATCATATTCACACTTTGGGCAGTTTTTCCTTAGCAGTCATGTTTGAGGTGGGAATGTTTGTTGTTGAAACAAACATACAGTTGCAAGAAAAAGTATGTGAACCCTTTGGGATTTCTTGGATTTCGGCATAAATTGGCCATAAAATGTGTTCTGATCTTCATCTAAGTCACAACAATAGACAAACACTGTCTGCTTTAATACCGCACAAAAATGATGTGTTTTCATGTTTTTATTGAACAAACCATGTAAACATTCACAGTGCAGGGTGGAAAAGGTAAGTGAACCTTTAGATTTAATAACTGGTTGACCCTCCTTTGGCAGCAATAACCTCAACCAAACGTTTCCTGTTGTTGCAGATCAGACCTGCACAACGGTCAGGGGGAATTTTGGACCATTCCTCTTTACAAAACGGTTTCAGTTCAGCAATTTTCTTGGGATGTCTGGTGTGAATCGCTCTCTTGAGGTCATGCCACAGCATCTCAATCGGGTTGAGGTCAGGACTCTGGCTGGGCCACTCCAGAAGGCGTATTTCTTCTGTTGAAGCCATTCTGTTGTTGATTTACTTCTATGCTTTGGGTCGTTGTCCTGTTGCATCACCCATCCTCTGTTGAGCTTCAGTTGGTGGACAGATGGTCTTAAGTTTTCCTGCAAAATGTCTTGATAAACTTGGGAATAAATTTTTCCATCAATGACAGCAATCTGTCCAGGCCCTGAGGCAGCAAAGCAGCCCCAAACCATGATGGCCCCTCCACCATATTTCACAGTTGGGATGAAGTTTTGATGTTGGTGTGCTGTGCCTTTTTTTCTCCACACATAGCGTTGTGTGTTCCTTCTAAACAACTCAATTTTGGCTTCATCTGTCCACAGAAAATTTTGCCAGTAGTGCTGTGGAACATCCAGGTGCTCTTTTGCAAACTTCAAACATGAAGCAATGTTTTTTTTGGACAGCAGTGGCTTCCTCCGTAGTGTCCTCCTACGAACTCCATTCTTGTTTAATGTTTTACTTATTGTACATTTTTTAACACAAATGTTAGCATGTGCCAGAGATTTCTGTAAGTCTTTAGCTGACACTCTAGGATTCTTCTTCACCTCATTGAGCATTCTGCGCTGTGCTCTTGCAGTCATCTTTACAGGATGACCACGCCTAGGGAGAGTAGCAACAGTGCTGAACTTTCTCCATTTGTAGACAGTCTGTCTTACCGTGGACACATGAACATCAAGGCTTTTAGAGATACTTTTGTAACCCTTTCCAGCTTCATCCAAGTCAACAGTTCTTGATCATAGGTCTTCTGAGAGCTCTTTTGTGCGAGGCATGGTTAACATTAGGCAATGCTTCTTGACAACAGCAAACTCAAAACTGGTGTGTGTTTTTTATAGGGCAGGGCAGCTTTAACCAACACATCCAATCTTATCACATGGATTGGATTCCAGGTTGGCTGACTACTGGCTCCAATTAGCTCTTGGAGAAGTCATTAGCCTAGGGGTTCACATACTTTTTCCACCCTGCACTGTGAATGTTTACATGGTTTGTTCAATAAAAACATGAAAACATATCATTTTTTGTGCGGTACTAGTTTAAGCAGACTGTGTTTGTCTATTGTTGTGACTTAGATGAAGATCAGAACACATTTTATGACCAATTTCTGCAGAAATCCAAGAAATCCCAAAGGGTTCACATACTTTTTCTTGCAACTGTATTTATTTCATAACTTTCCACTGAATAGGAAACATGGATAAGAAAAAAAATACAATAGATAAAAACTTGGAGGGGATATTTTAAGGTTAGGCAACATATTACCACACAATAGTTTAGAGGCTAACATTTGACAACAGCTTATACTAGTTTTTCATCTCTTCTTAGCTGACTTAACCATTAAAAAAAAAACTCATTATATGATAACAGGTGTAAAATCCCTTAGCTAGCGGTTATGTTAACTGGAAAAAAAATTGTAAACCTCTGAGAAATTGTAACAGAACACATTTCAACAAAAATATAAGGTAGGAAATGATTGATGCACTAAATATTCATGTGTTGAAAGCTAATGCTAGCATTTATTCCCTAACCTTTGAATGTTGTGTTATAAGAGAAAGGTATAGGATTTTTTGCAAGCTTGTTAAGATAACAATTAATGAGGAATGATGCACCTTTCCTATTTTACCATGAAGCAATATACAAATAAAACAAAAGTATAAGCTAGGTAATGGCTAAATGCACTGTCAATGGCTAATGCTAGTAATCAACTGCCTCCTAGCTGAGTTAACAATTAGTCCATGTTATAGGACATAGAAAGAAGGTTTAAAAATTCTTAGCTAGCTATTTAAGACAACAATAAGCCAATAAGCTAGGAACATAGCATCTTTACTATTATAACTTGTAACAATAGTATTGAACAAAAAAAATAAGCCAGGAAATGTTTGCATATGTTTAATCACCCCTTGTGTCCCAAATCACATAGTTCTGTACTGAAAACTAAATATTGTGCGTGCGTAAGTACACAAAGTGTATTCAAACTCAGAAGTTTAATCAAATGCAGTGTTAGCAACTGTTAGCAAGCTAGCATGCCAGCTAGAATTAGCATCTGCTAGCTGGCTAACGTGTTATCAACAATGGCAGCAGATTTCAATCAACAAAGGGCATTTAAGGTAAAATATGTTTGTAATGTTAACATACAGCAGTTTGCAATTTGAGACATTAACTCACTGTGCTTTAGTGCTCTGTACTGCTTTTAAGTGTACTGTATTACAGTATACAAATAGATATGATTTCAGACACTCCTACCCTGTAGTTAGTATTTGGAAGAAGCTAATACCAGCATTCAACCACCTACATTAATAAGCTAGGAAGTGGTTGGATACAATATTAGGGTGACCAAACATCCTGCTTTTATGTCCTGTCCTGGCCGTCCTGGTTGTTTTTTATAAAGTGATGAAAATGTCCTGGTTTTCATTGTTTGTCATTGGCCACCAAAATGACCGGCACTAGGGCACTCTGCACCTGCGGTGCTACATGTGACATAATCCCTGAGAGGCTGCAGTGTGGGCGACTCTTTCTAAGGCATCTTTGAGTAAACTTCAAGTATCATTTGAGTATCTCATTGCCGGGCCGAGTGTCCTGGTTTTCGGTAATCAAAATATGGTCACCCTACAGTACATTACCTAGCTTAGCTTAGCTTACATTCATCAACAGCTTATGTTAGTACTCAACTGTTTCTTTGCTAACCTAACTATTTGTTCATGCTATATGATAAAAGGTGTAAAAACTCTTAGCTAGCTAGTGAATAAACCATTAGCTAGAAACATTTCATCTTTCCTTTTGTATGTTGTAAACATACACTACTGAACAAAATATAAGTTAGGAAATGGTTGCATATAATCCTTTAGCTAACATTTGGAAGTAGCTAATATTAGCATTCAATCACCACTCCAATAACAAAACCTTTTGAGAGTGGTAAAAGTCCTCAATAGCTACTAGTATAATCCTTGTCTTGGAATTGTACACCGCTCTTATTGTATCTTGTAACACGATACCATCTAACATAGGAAATGGCTGTATATAATCCTTTAGCTAACATTTGGAAGCAGCTAATATTAGGATTCAACCACAACTCCAACAACAAAACCTTTTGAAAGTGGTAAAACGCCTCGCTAGCTACTAGTATAATCCTTGGCTTGTAATTGTGCACCACTCTTATTGTATCCTGTATCACGATACCCTGTAACATAATTCAAGCTAGGAAGTAGTTAAACGTGTTAGCTGTATTGGTTTTAATATTTGGCCTGGAAGTTGGTCTAATAAATCTTAATTTAAGTTGCTGAACAATCAAGTAGGGTTGAAATGGAAATGTTTTTTTTTATATTTACCATATGAAAAACAGCCTTTAAGCTTCTAACCTTGGAGGGAAATCGCCACCACATGACAGTGGTAAATGCTTGCTGATAATAAATTTAAGACAATCAGCTTGTAATATTAGATACAACATACTGCATCTCAGAGAATCATCTGAGAAATATCTGGACAAAATTCTAAAGAGATGCCTCAACAATGCTGAGTTTCCCTAAGCTACTTACATTAATTTATTTCAGAAATGTGGGTCTTAATTTCTCTTGATGCTGTGAAGATGCAGTGGCAGATCCTGAGGCCAAACAAGTTGAGAGCCAATGGTCAAACAAACAACCTTGCAATCATTAACAGGTTCTTGTGTTACATATAGATTCAAACAACTACAGATGCAATGATTGTAAAACTACTCAAATCTTGTGTGAGCACAATCTCGCAAGACATTTTTCACCGTGACCAGAAATCTTGCAACGCTTCAGTCTTGTGGCACCAGATTTCATCACACCCTTACTGTCCAAAAATAAATCTCTTCTATGAATCAGCTGTAAGGTGTTCTAGATGACAGCATTAAAGTGTTAGGACACATCTGCAACTGATATCTGTTCATGCCCACATTATGGGCCAATGGTGGATAAAGCAAAGAGAATTAGAGAGGAAGGAAGAGAGATCATACCAGTGGAAATATCACCCTTAGCTAAAGTTAATCATATTTACATTATTTACGCTTTTTAAATCATGTCAAAGATGAGAAGTTTGGACTGTTACCGGTGGGATGACAAAGAGTTCACTGCCCATGAGGTCGAAAAGGCGAGTGGTCCCAGTGCTGTCAGCGTAGGCCAGCAGGGTGCAGTCATGGCTCCATGCCACCCTCCTCCACTGTGGGTTCGGGTCCTTTGGCACTGTTGGATGAGACAAAAATAAAAAGACCTGAAATCTCTTGGAAGTAGAAAGAGAGGGACAAGTGATTCAGGGAACCATGGATTTTTTATCAAACCTGATGAGAAAAGTCTGCAAATAATCTCTGGTGTTCAGTGGTGAGCCCAGGATGAATACAGATGGGAGTCAAAGGATAAAGCTTATGTATTACATCAAAATAATGTGTCTAAGGACCCATCTAATTCATCAATGGAGAATAGCAAGAGTAATACATTTAAATAATTGTCACTCAAAGTCTCACGCACACTTTCATGTGCACGCTCACGATGAGTGGGGGGGAGAAAGCTGGAGTGGAGAGAAAAACCATGATCATAAATCCAGCTTTTATTGAAGTATAGGCTGCTGTTTTAGCAATCTGCTGGCTCAGCAGTGCTGTGAGTGTAACCATATCGCTGTTATAAAGCACATCCCTGCCTGCTGGCACTCTCTCAAGGCTTCCCTGTCAAACTGTCTGATAGAGGAGCTGGGGCAGTCTGGCAGGCTTCTGATCCTGAATCTGATTTGAATACCTGATTATATTAAACACACACATACATAGGGAGACTTCATGCATATGCTTTGTTTTTGGTGCTGAAAAGCTGTAACTACATATAACCTTTTAATGTGGATTTCTGCATTGGAGAACAGTGTGAAACATAATACGCCACCACGGGTGCTGCGTCGGCTAAGCAATAAAGTTATGAAAAGGAAGTTATGTTTTTGTTGATATCACATAACGGCGCTATTGGCAGTTTATTGTATTGAATTTCTTGGCGGAAGAACGCTGCTGCAACCCCTGGTGGGCAATACCGCAAACGAATGGAGGCGTCGGGATATTGTATGACTAGAATTTTAAATGAAGAATCAAGGGTAAGAAGTGGGAGGCAAGATAGACAAAAGAGAGGGAGAGAAACAATGAAGCTGGCACCCACTGAGAGGAATAACGGCTCCCAGATTTTTAAGGCCTAAGTATCAGAGAGCACCTCAGGAAGCGGGCGATTTAACACACCTTTGAGACTTTGGCTGAGGAGGAGCAGACAAGAACATGGAGACATTATGAGAGCCATAGATACCAAGTGTCGACTCTTCTTTCCCTCTTCTTTTTTGCTTCCCATTTCAATTTTTCTTCTATTTCACTCTCACACCGCCTCCCTCCCTTCCTATCTCTGGCTCCCATTATGAATTGTATACAGTGTGTTGTTCTGCGGCTAAGGGGGACTCCATTTCCACATAGATGGCTTTTTTGGGGAGCTGGAAAATTGGATGCTACTGTCCTTTTTTCCCCTAGCAGCAATTGCAGGGGCGGAAGTTGGGAAGAATTACACCCAATGACCTAACAGAAGCCTCCTATCTAAAGGCCTTGCAGAAGCATTTATCAGAGCTCAACACTTATGAATTATGTACGGGGGTGGGAGACGACTTGGCTGTAACGGGAGCAGACAGTGAGGGAAGGGGGAGTGAAAGAGAGACACAGAGTGATACACAGGTGTAGATGCACACACACAAGCACAAAAGGCACTAACTTACACTCACGCACGTACCCACGCATGCTCCTCCATTAAAAGCAAATGCCACAGAAAGCAGGATCACGGCAGAATCCATTAGGACAAATCTCCGTGAAATGAAATGAAGTAAAAGTAAAATGAAAAGGAGAGATGAAATGGAATAAGAAAAAAAAGGAGGGTAGGGTTTAGACAGACCAAGCTGCAGCTGTTATCCACACCATGAGGCATTAGAAAAATGACGCACAATGATAGCTGCTTGGCCAGAGATGAACACAGTATGAGACAAACACATACAACTGCAAGCGCAGAAGATGAAATGAGAAAAAAATAACAACAGACAGAATAAAGGAGACAGGAAAAAGTGAGAAGTTGTGATAGAAAAGACAGACAAAAGAAAAGTCTCATGTCCGTCTTTCCACTGAACTCCTGCTTTGTTTTGTTTGTTTTGTTTGAATGATGAGTTTTCTGAGCAGAAAATTTGAATGAACACAGAATATGAGGAAAAAATAGCATTTGTTATTTTTTTTTGTGTGTGTTGTCTTTGTTGAAATGTTTTGATGGTTGTCATTTTGGATTGTAAATAAGTAAAAAGATCAGTCTGTGGTTTAGATCTTTGACTTTTCAGTGGCTAAATGCTGCACTAAGGTCACAAGATAGCCGCTGATCCTCTCTCCTGTTTGGTGAAGGTCAACCTTTGGAGCCAATAGCTCTTTCTCTGATGATGATGATGCATGCCACTGAGAATTCTGACAACTTCTCAGTAAATCCATGGTAGCCCATGGTTAACTGTAAACAACTTCCAGCAAAGATGTCTTTTTTGTGTGGTTGTTTTGCCTGGAAAGCAACCACAGAACTAAGTATGTCTGGAAAATATGTCTGGAAAATAAACCTTTCTTATCTTAGTTCATTGTATCTTCAAGACAAGTGACAATTTATCTGTTTCTGTTGAGTCTGACTTTAACTGTAACGAGCGATTTCAAGTGAAGAACCATGTCCTGTAAAGATACAGTGCCTTTAAAAAGTATTCACCCCTTGGATGTTTTACCCTTTTATTGATTTTATAAATCAATCATGGTCAATACGATTTGACTTTTTTGAGAAAAAAACAAACATTCAATGTCAAAATGAAAACAGATTTCTACAAAGTGATGTCATTTGGATTTATAAAAAATACAGGTAACACTTTACTTGAAGTTTTATCTTTAAGACTGACATTATACTGTCATGATCATGACCTGACACCTGTCATTAACATGACTAGGGCTTCATGAATGTTGCCATTAAGTGTCATTAAGTGTCATTCGCTAAATTATGACACCTTTACCGCAAAGTTGTCATTTTTTCAGAAGGCATTGTCATCATGACATTTGACATTTGTGGTAAATTTAGCTCTGTCAGCTCCGCTTAACCCAGCCTCTCTTTGTACTGGAGACACTTTGTGTTTTTAAAAAGGTGTATATATCTGTAGACGATAAAATTAGTTTGGAAATATCAGTACATTCCATATCAGCAAAATCCAAAATCATTCATCCCTAGTCATGCTTATATCCTCCAGTGCAAAACCATAGACTGTATAGTGAATGACTGGTGCTATCTCTGTCAAGTCAGTTCCATTATAAGAGCATTTGCCAGATTAGTGCTTAGCATCCCTTCTCTTCTCACATGATCTGCCCCAAACCAGCTCACACTAAAAGGACATAAATACCATAATTCCTATAACATTACACTGACTATCCTTTACAAACATAACCAGCCATTCTTGAAGAAAATGGGGTGTTTAGTGACGTGAGCTACAATTATTTATGTTATTTACAGAGACAACTACAGCATTTGAGCGATAAAAGAGAGGAACAAGGTCTTACCCTGACACTTCCCGATGACTGATCCGAAGTCATCTCTCACAGACCTGAGAACAAAGCACACAAAGACAGAATAAGAGGCACAACAGAGACACACTCACTCACACATCCTCTTGGTATAAGTTGGGTTATAAAAGCCACTGATAGCCTGCCAACTAAAGTAGCTCAATGGATCAAACAGACAGGGCCTTGAGAGGAGGCAATGTTTAGACAGACTCTTAACAGAGCTCAATGGATGAAGTCTTGAGCTGACTTAATACCCACTCACACCGACTAATGCCACAAAGCAAGGCTATAAAACACTCTGTGATTAAACAACAGCGCTGAGAACAAAAGACAACACAGGAGAAACCCACAATGTAAGGCTGAGGGGTAAATAGAGGGGCTTGATTGGACAACGCAAGATAAGTGAGTACATCTGGTCTGTTGAGGCTAAGTCAGAGTTGTCTGTGTCATGAAGCAAAAGAAGCGTCAAATGATGCTCTAAACGCCCCCTGAGTGAGCGCACACAGCCTGAAGCAGAAAACCTTATTTGGCAGAGAAAGTTGATGATGTATTTAAGACAATAAGACTTGTTTTCTGATACAGACTCAGGGTTTACGGTGTTGATCAGAAGAATATCTGATAATACTTTTGTTTTATCAGGCTGCTGTGGAGAGCATTATTATGGGATGCCGGTATGAGATGGCAAATTTGCTGTTGTTGAGTTGAAATCTAAACTTGCTCGTCTGGTAGAGTCTGCCATGAAGATTGGAGAGTGGACTAAAAAGATCTTTCCCTATCGTCTGAGCAATCTGTTCTTAGGCACGCACAGAGTACTGTCTGACCCACCTCACATCCTCCACTCTCAGCACAAGCTCTAACCATCTGGGAGACAATACAGAGCCCCCAAAATGCAAACTGAACATGTTTGTGCCCTAGCTGATTCAAGTTTTAGATGTTTCTTGAATCTATATCGGCTGTGCAGTAGCATCATTGTGTTCTTATTTTTTCTTTGTCTTTGTTCTCTTTTTGATGTGTTTTCATTGGAAATAGCGCAATATGGTAAATGTGCAATATGCTGTATTATGATGTAATTTTATTGGAATATCCATCTTTGTTCATCTGTGGTTTGCTGTTTGCTTTACTTTTTTTTTATTTTTTTTATTCAACCTTGGAGGAAGTTAAATGTGTGCAGAACCTTGAGGCCTTGACAAATCTC
Source organism: Cheilinus undulatus (assembly GCF_018320785.1). NCBI lineage: Eukaryota > Metazoa > Chordata > Actinopteri > Labriformes > Labridae > Cheilinus > Cheilinus undulatus. The sequence goes on from NC_054878.1 coordinate 22,410,333, forward strand.
CCAAAGTGGAGAATAAAGTGAGCGTATCACATCATGTCGTATTGTATTGTACCTTACTGTGCAGTGCTATGTCGTACAGTATCATCTGGTAATTTATTGTATTATATTGTAATGCATCATATCACAACGTATTGTACTATCGCACGGTGGCACAGGGGTATGCGCTGTTGCCTCACAGCAAAAAGGTTCCTTGTTCGCTCTCCAGTCAGGTCCTTTCTGTGCAGCGTTAGCAAGTTCTCCCCCTGGGTTCTCTCCAGGTTCTCCAGCTTCCTCCCACCACCAAAGACATGCTTGTTAAATTAATTAATCACTCTTATTTGGCCTCATGTGTGAAATTGACCATGCCTGGTTGTCTGTCTCTAAATGTCAGCCCTGTGTTTGACTGCCGACTAGTCCAGGGTGTATCACCCCTCTCACCCAATGACAGCTGGGCTCCGGCCCAAGCCCCCACTGACCCCCAACGGGGTAAGCGCTATAGAAAAAAGATGGATGTATTGAACAGTGTTATATTACACAGTATCATCTGGTAGCATACTGAATCGTACGATCGTATCACGTGGTTTTGGTATGATATGGTACTTTGTTGTGTGGTGCAACTGAAATTCACTTTGTACATCATTCTGTGCAAAATAAAGCTCAAGTGTTTTGTATCATAACCTATCCTATCCTATCACACTGTATCCTATCCCTGCCTTGTCCTATCCTATTCTATCCCATTGTTTCACACTGTATCATACTGTATGACTTAATACCATCTCTGCTGAATGCTTGTTTCACTTTTAATGTTTAGAAGTTGATCTCTATTGCAGCAAAAGCCTGGAAGAAATGTCTGGATGGTTTGTTTCATTAGTATTACTCTACCATGCATCTACTTTCTGGTCTTTGAGTATTCATATTGATGTCCTAAGCCTATTTGGGCTGGGCATATTGATTATGCATGACACAATATTAAAATTAAATCAATCAATCACAAATCATGTAGTATAAAATAAATTGACTAAATTTTATCATATCCTATTGAGTCATGTCATGTCTTAAATAATTTGATATTTCATATCCTATTGTATCAAATTCAATCCTATCCCATCCGTTCAGAACATAATACATCGAACCATATTTTATCAAATCATGTTGTATCATAGCAGGGGTCATCAACTACATCTGGACAAGGGCTGGCTCTGTCCTATGCAGGCACTTTGGGGGCTGATCTCTTAAAAAAACTAAAGAATTTTTAAAAATAGTCTCTTTAACATATTTTTTTGTACAGATTTTTAAGTTTTAATTTTCTTTCAAATATATATAACTGTTAGGCTCTAACAGATCAGTCCTATTTATCACGACCAGCCACAAGGGGGCAAGTGAGATATTTGAGCTTAATATTTCTGAAGCCAAAAGTTAACATAGAAAACAGACTGTTTTTTTTAATCGGGAATGGAGCGATAAATTTGTGTTTAACATGCATCACATTTACTAGTACCGACTGACAGGCATTTTTTATGGGGAAAAAAACGGATAAAACATAAAGTCATCTTGATGAAACTGTTTCAATCTCAATTGTTTTTGGAGCTGTAATAGCTGTTGGAAGCTTACTTAAAAAAAAAATACCACAACATATCTTTTACTCGGCACATGTTCTTAATTTGATGATGCTCTGGGGGCCGGATGGGAGGATGTGGGGAGTCTGGTGTGGCCCCCAGGCCGCCAGATGATGATCACTGCTACAGTGTGTTGTATTCTATTGTAGTGTATCATATTTTATCACATTGTATATTTTTTCTTCTTCTAATCTTCTCTCATGGTACAGTATGGTATGAAATGGTATCCTATAGTATTGTTTCCTATCATATTGCATTGTGTCCTTTCCTATCCCATCATTTCATATCATGTTGCATTGCATCATATTTGGTCCTGTCATCTCATATGATATCATTTTGTTATGTATCCAATCCTACCCTATCCTTTTCTATCTCATCATGTCCTATCAAATTGTATTGTATCCTAACATGACATATTCTATCGTATTGTGTTTTATCATTTCTTTTTTTTTATTTGTACTTTATTTCAATTTCAAAGGATACATTTTTACATGATACAATAGCATTTAGAAAAACACAGTTCACAAGTAGCTCCAAGCCAAGTTCCTAATTGCCCATCTCCTACACTACGCATGTATCCATTACAAAAATACCTATAATATAATTAAAGAAAAACAAACAGAAAAAACAAAGAACAAAAGAACATTGTAGCATCGAACCAGGATGTAAAGAAAGATCTTCCAACTGGTCTCTCACCAAGGTGTGTATAATATTTAGGTATACTCTTACACTTGTCCAGCAAAAAATAAATGAAACAAAAATGCAAAACTGCTTGGACAGTTGCAACATCCCCTATACAAAGTCTGATCTATATTGTCTTATGTAGTGTAACCATCCTTTCTAGATATTCCTGAATTTGTCCACTTCCAGCCTAACGGATGCAGTAACTTTCTCCATGTTATAGATACTGAGCATAACATTCACCCTTTCATCCACCTTGGGCACCAAATCAGTTTGCCATCTCCTGGTGATTGCCTTTTTACTAGCCCTGTTTTATCATTTCATCCTTTAACATATACTTCATTGTTTCCTATCCTTTACTATCCTCTTGTTTCATATAATATAGTATTGAATAGTATCAGTAGTATCGTATTGTATTGTACTGTATCATATCTGTTACTACTTTGGCATTTTGAGGCTTTGCAAAGCCTTCTTACAAAAAGAAAGTCTGGATATGTTAGGCACATTTCCTGGTATACCACTTGGGTCAACTTCTAGTGAACAGCAATATGCAGATAAGTGCATGAAAATGACATCAAAAGTCCACAAGAAGTCAACAGGAAACCAGTTCTTTGGGAGTCACAAATCTCAGTTTTGCCTCTGACGAGAAAGCCATAGTCATACTGTACCTGCATCACTGCCATTGATTTGTATTTCAATTTTGCTCCATTTAAAGCCCTACATTGTGTCAATGGTGCACACTGCTGAGTGGGTACATGTATTCTGCTTTCAGGGGAAATTGGATTGTGTCTGAAAAATAATTACAACCACTCAAATTGAGCACAAACACACTCATGCAGATATATGCTTTAGTCTCTTTCTCACACATAACCCCACACACACACTGATGAAAACATTCAGGAAGCGCTTGTATTTTTAGATTGTTAGCATTCATTTTATGCTGCCTGGAGTTCCACATGGGCACCACAAAATTTACATTAAATTGGCTAAAATATTCTTACCATGACTGGCTGTTTTGTTACTGGTTGTAGTGACGCAGGAGGAAAAAATGTCATTACTTAGAGGAGACTGCTGCTCTTTTTTTTTTATAAAGAAGATGGGATAAATCATCCAATTAATTAAAAGGCTCTCTATCACTGGCACACACAGGCAGAGTGCCTCAAACACTGGGATACAGTTCAATAATTACCTTATCTCCACACACTGGTCCTGAACCACTGCCAGCAGTTTGCCATTACTGTGGAGAAAAACAAGAGAATGGTCAGAATTAAGAAGAGAAAAAAGGCAAAGAGGAAAATCACACAGACAGCAAACAGAAAAGGACAAAAATAAATGTCATTATGAATCATTACTCTTTTAAAATTTTGCGATTGAGTGTTGGATGATTAAAGAAAAATATGACAGAACATTTTGTGTGTATGGAGTTGTTAGGTAGGGCAGTCTGATTGGAAAAGAGATAAATACAAGGCTAAGTGCCCATACTGGACTGCTTTAAAGGGAGGCGAAACGATAATAATTGGGAGCATTAGAAAGAGCAGAGATGGCTTCAAAGGGGACAAAATGAGGGAGAGAAATTTAAGATCGGATAGAAACCAAACGGAAGGATCAAGCACTTCAAACTAATGGACATCCGCAGCATCATTTGAGCACAGTGAACACTGTCTTACATGGCCGGATCAATAGCCAATTATAAACTGCCGTTCTACTCGGTTCATCTGTTGTAATGAGTTCAATTAAATGATTGGTGGAGGGGGATACACAAATGGAGAGAGAGGGAGAGAGAGATCAGAAGAGAGGGAAGGCTTAGTGCTTGTCAGCAACAAAGTAGCACACATTCAGGTATTGATCACTAAGTGTATGTGTGTAAGATTGAGTGTGTGTTTATGTTGCACCTTGCGAGCACCAGCTGCCAGTTGATCTGCTTGTTTGCCAGGCGGATGAGGCCAAGAGGCAGAGAGGAGCTGGAGGGGCTGAGGTTTACAGAAACAAAGCAAACAAAACGGTCACGGAAAAAACACTTTCAAAGTAACTTCTGTAAAGTGGTTGAATCCACAAAGTTTGTAGGAGTTGTTCAGAACACTGCTGGAAGTATATATTTGGTAAATTGATTAGGGCTTGTATAGTGCACCAATGATAGTGGAGATGCTACAGTATGTAAGATGTGCATTAGTATTATCCAATTCCATTTATTCACATTCCCATGCCACAGATGCAGCAGGGGTTGGAGTTCAGGGTCTTGCTCAAGGACACATTAAATGTGACTTGAGGAGCTTGGGATAGATCCCCCGACTTTCCTGTTGATGAACAACCCTACCACTGAACCACATCTTCCCGTTAAAACTGTTTTATGAATGGCATCATGCGTATTTACTTATTCACACAGCAGTTAACTGAACAGTGGCTGTCTGTGTCAGTAAATGTGAAACAAATATTCATATAAACAAAGGTGTTCAAACTGAATTTCACTTTTAAAGAATTTAATTTTAACCAACATCAAAAAGACATTAAAAAAATGTATTTATAAAAAATGCTCTAGGAATTAAATTTGGATTCAGGAGGGGCTTGATGCAAAAAAGTACTGTGTAAAATGAAGTTACAATTCTTTCACACGTGGTATATTTTATCCATCTCATGCAGACCTATGCAGCACATATGGCAATCACAAATATTCTCAGGTGCATTTTTTTGGCATCCCTTAAACTGTTTAAAAAATTGTGAAACCAATTATTCAGGTCATCTTTGCCAAACTGTTTAAAGGGTTTAATGTGGATAACAATGATTCTACTCGCACCAATCCTACTGAACCATTTTCAGCAACAAATCCCAAGATCGGATAACTCAGTCTCATAGGACTTTGGAACTGTTTATTTCTTTTGAACCACCTGTTCTCAAAATTAGACCCACTGTAAAGATGTTCATGTTGTCACAATCAGTCTCTTATTTAACGTTGGCTTCAATAAATAAAATTCAAAAACCTACTTCTACACAAATGAAAAGAAGGACTGAGAGGCAAGCACAGGAAAGGCAGCTGGTCAATATTTTATGAAGTTATTGATAACACAAACTAACCACCTATTGAGATAATAAACAGGTATAAAAACTAGACCATAGCAGACTCTGCTACTGGTCACAGCAAGCCTTCTGATACACTATATGGACAAGGGCCTTCCCAAAGCTGTTGCCATGAAATTGGAAGAAAGGCATTGTCCAAAATGTTTTGGTATGCTGAAGCATTAAGATCGTCTTCACTACACAGCAAAAACTGGAGTGTTGAATTCTCAGTGTTAAACATTTCAGTGTTGATTTTAACACTCAAAGTGTTATTTTAACTCCAATCAGAGTAAATGGTCTTCAGTGTTGGAGTTACTTGACGTTGTTAAATCAACCAGTGTTATTCCAACACTGTAAAGAGTCAGTTGATCCAAGCTCCACCTACTGCAATTTCAAATCTGAGGGGCAGAGTTTTCCCATCATGCCTTAGTGCAGAGTGTTAAGCTGGGTTCAGATGTTTTTAGATGTATTTAGATGATTAGCTGTGTTTAGATTTTGCCTGTTGTACAGGGGTCACTGCTGGGATTCACTTGCACATGTTTCTTGAATTATCTTGAGTTCCCAAGTTTTTGATGCATAAACACTTTTGCACCATGAGTGTAGTTGTCTTCTAGGTTGGTCAAGTCTTGGCTGTAGTGACAGCTTTGTGATAACTGTGGAGTGAGAGCAGCTTGTCATCTCTGGACAAGCTTTGTCTTTGAGTCTGCCTCATAACTCCCTGGTTGCTGTCAAATACCTCACGATGTGAGGTAGCAGTCAATCTTGTCAGGTGTGTCTGTTTACCAACGCTCAGTTTGTGGAACTGACATGTGTTGTTACTCGTTATTATCAGGTTGATCGAAGAGGGGCAGTTGCTATCCACAGTATTTTAGAGCTGCTGAAATTAATTGTAATACACTCCTTAGTGTTAATTTTTTAACACTGATGCCAGTGTTGAGTACTATCAACACTACTCAGTGTTCACCAGTGTAAATTTTTGACACCATACAGTGTTACAGTAACACTGGTTCAGTGTAAAAAAAGTAACACTTTGAAAAGTGTTAAATTAACACTCAAAAGAGTGGACACATATACACACTTTTCTAGTGTTAGATTTTACACTCTCAGTGTTAATCTAACACTGTCTATTTTGCTGTGTAGAGATAAGGGGACAAGCCCAAACCCTGAAGAACAGCCCCACACCATTTTGTAAAATAAATGTTGGCAAATAAAGACTGCATGGCTAGGTGCTTGATTTTATGCACCAGGTCTAATTGAAACACCTAATTCAATAAATAACAGGTGTGACCAAATACTTTTGTCCATACAGTGTTGTACTTTACCACTGATGCTATGCAGGAACAAAACCATGCAGAAGGGCCGTTTAGTTATGGCAAAAATTATATCATCATAATCATGATTACTTTGGTTGGTATCGAGATCCCAATTTTAACACACAATTACTTGTTGGCTTTTACAACATCAGCAACAGACTCACTCATTCAACTCAGACATTCTTAGGTTTTGGGAAAAAAGCCATCTATGACAATAATGAGTGAAAAACAGATAAATCTATCAAAACCACACACCACATAAATGAGTGTAGCCATAGTGGCACAGTAATCATTTAATCACAATTAACTTGTTTTTTAAAATCATGGGAAGCTAAAATCAGGACTGAAACAAAAACTTGATTAACTGCCCAGCACTACCATGAACATGGTCATTGTCAGATTTACACTAGTGAAGAACAATTTACAGAAATATTTCAATTCAAGGTGCCTCACTTTCTTCTTTTTTCAGGGGTCAAGGTAGCTTGAATCCTTTCCACTACAGACTTAGACTCCACAACATGCAGCTACAGACTGGCCTCACTGGGACATACAGTATAAAAGGCATCCGCTCCCTTAACTGTCCCTGAGTTGGCACTTTTCAAGTCTTCTTCCCTTTTGTAAGCTTTTGTTTACCTTTGATTTTCACACCCTGCCATACCAGGATACCACCCCAAAACTGTAAACAAGCAATTTTTTAAGCAACTGCTCTGTCATTTAAATTATTGCATGATCCCAGACTCATAAAGGTTTACTGGACATAAGGATATCTCGACTACATGATAAATGTAGGACATATTTTAAGAAAAAGTAAAGATATTTTTCTTTTTAAGACATTTAATTTGGAGAAGGTGGCATGGTGAACCTCTAATTCCAGTAACAGTTGTTTTTTAATGTTTGTATTTACTTGTTTATTGAAATGACTTAAGGAAAAACAAAGCTGTTTATAGAATTGATCAAGGTTATATCTGTAATAAATCTGATCACAAAATTAAAAGTGGAAGACCAAGTTTTCGTTTTAATACCAATCTTTGTGAGACTTGTGGAAAATCTAGCTTTCAAACATGAAGATTTGAAAAATCTTTTTTTTTTTTTTACTTTTTTCAAAAAGCTATTTTGTTGCTCTTTTGTTGAGGATATTCATGGGCTTTCACTGGGCAGTGCCAGCTAAATCAAAAACACTTTGTCTATGTTAGATATAGTGCAGGTTTCGTAAGATGATGGCAGAACTATCTGGGTCATAGCTAATCTTTGTTTCATCAACAAAAATGTTGGGCAAAAACCTTTTCTCCATGTGAAAGTTGAGATCAAGTCTAGCTTAAAAAATAGCTCTTTCATAAGAAAACTCAGAAAAAAAAGGTTTAGTTTTCATTAAAGAGACTAAAATGAGACAAGAATGTAATTTAGTTTTCATTCGACAATTCAATCCATGATACAAGGTATGGAAATTAAAAGGAGACCAATGCTGCAATTGACATGCAGTGTTTCCCATACATCTCAGTTAGTGTACAAAAAGATCTGGCTGCTGTTTTGTTCAATTTCATGATAATGCGTTGCTCAACTTTCATTTTCTGATGTCTCAGCAAATACATGTGCACTTCAATCAGTCTAGCAGTGAACTAAAGACGTCACTTATTGGAAACTTAAAGCAGTTGTGCATGAATATAGCTAACCTTTAATATATAGGCTAACACTCGGTGTGACTGTGAACCACGTGGTTTTATCCTCATAAGAGCAGTCTCACTGTTTAATAGCCATACTTCCCATTTCTCCACTGTGGGTTAATTTGTCAAAATACAACATATCTGTAGTTCTTCAACTGTAGAAAGCAGGGATCCCAGGTTAGGCAGAGTGCATCAAGCAAAATGTTTCTGAGTTTTCTGCGACTAAAACTTATCAATACTTTAATCTAAAAACTAAAATTTAAAATGGCTGTCAAAATTAACACTAATTGCAGCTTGACGCGAAATGCCTGTCAATGTCACAAAATATAATATTAAGTAGAGGGTAGGCTATGAAAGGGGAATAAAAATGAACTTACCTGTACCACAAGTACTGCAAGATTAAGCGAAATGGCCCTGTAAGAAATGAATCACAGTTAACTTGATGAATTTCGGAGTTGTGATTAAGCAAAGCGACTCCTCACGCATGCACAATATCAAAGCTGTAGGTTAAATGAAACAGAACTCACCAGTCACTGCTTTTGCAATTAGTGAGGTATTGTGCTCCTTGTTGCCACGCAACTGCAATGTTAGAAAGTTAAACGTGAGCTTACTGTTCATGTATAGACGGGCTGGCTTATAGGTGCACAGCATGAATGGTGTCTTACATTGAACCACATCACCCACTGCCAAAATCATTAATATTAAATACTTAAGAGACTTTAAGAGCCCATTAATATATTTCAAGTATGTGGATGTAGCTTGTTATCGGTATGTTTGTGCTACGTGGCTTTGAACGGCTGACCCCATGCAAGTGATAAACGTTGGCTTTGGGGTAAGATTTTTGAATAAAACACTCTCAACATTAAATGTAGACAAGCAAAATGGAAGACCTGCTGACCTGCGTGTCCGTTTCTGGTGGCCATTCCGTAATGACAAGTAGGTCGTACAAAATGTTTTCATCTTCGCCTTCAAGCAAGCTTTCTTCGGCCATATTTACTTCAACAAGCTGTCAAAAGTGTACGGAGACAAGCTAGGGACGAAATACAGAGGGGAACCGCGTTTGAAAACTATCTAGGAGCTCAAAAAAGCAATATCACCTGAAAACTTTATACTCTATAATGTGTTATAAACTGGAAATTTTTCCTTCTTCAATATTTCTCACGAATAGTTTGTAATTTTCTGTGGTTTTATACAAAAGGGACAACTACCCGGAACATATTATAGGATGATGCTTCACCCGACCGCTGAACGAGTTACACCGTGCCGAAAATTCTGCACACGTTACATCCGGTTGAGTTGGTTCGCTGTAGCCGCAATCATGGCTGCGTTTTCTGGTAAGATTAGGTCATTTTTTACTCGATTTCTTGATATTTATGCCGCTTTTATGAATGATTTTCTACCAAAAACTACTAGAAGGCTTTGCAGTCGTACAGAATAACTAAAATGTCTCTTGTTTGGCAGAAATGGGGGTTATGCCTGAAATTGCGCAGGCTGTGGAGGAGATGGACTGGCTGTAAGTGCCTGCTTGACGTGCATTGAAATTTTGCCATATCACATCTACTATATGATGTCTTTTTTGAAAGCTTGACTATCAAACTGATGTAAAACCTGATTTTCAGGCTCCCAACTGACATCCAGGCTGAGTCTATCCCTCTTATCCTGGGTGGAGGAGATGTTCTCATGGTGAAATAAATCTCTTTGTTGTCCTTTTAAGATACTATTTTATAGTACAGTTTTTACAGGACGTTTTCTAATTTTACAGGCAGCTGAAACTGGCAGTGGCAAAACTGGTGTAAGTACAACCAAGCAAACCCTCTACGTTAACATTTATGTTTAAATTATTACTTTTAAGCCAGCGGAAGCGGTGCAATGCTACAAAGTAACACTTGTCATTCTCAGGCTTTCAGTATCCCAGTGATTCAGATTGTTTACGAGACCCTGAAGGATCAGCAGGAGGGCAAGAAAGGAAGAGCTTCTATCAAGACTGGCGGAGCTAGTTAGACAAATTTGATATTATTAACTAATTTTGTTGGCAAAATGTTTTTTCAATAGCACATAACTTTTTCATCTAATATAAGTTGCCATAATAGTGTCATAATATAGGATGCATGGTGAAACAAAGAATGATCAAAGCAATGTTTTATCTTTTTCCATCCAGTTTTCAACAACTGGCAGATGAACCCTTATGACCGCAGTACAGCATTTGGTAAGCTATGTTTGATCAGAATAAACATGTAATATACTAACTTTGTTAATATTCACATTCCAGCTTTATTATTTATCACTTTCTAACTTTTTATCTGCACAGCAATCGGTCCTGATGGATTGTGCTGCCAGAGCAGAGAGTTCAAAGAGTGGCATGGCTGTCGCTCCACAAAAGGTGTCACCAAAGGTCTGTAAAGTGCTTTCAGATTGATCAGTTTTGAAAAAGAAACCTTGAAGGTAAATATTTATTATACAAGAAATACAACATTTCTGTTATACAGTGTAGGGATGCATGATATTGGAGTTATTTGTTTATTTTAGATTTCCAATACACTGATATTTTAGTTAATAATTTTAGCTGATACAGATATTGATACTGAAATTTAAATCTAGTTCAGACCCAGAACTTCAGTTTGTTTGAAAACACAGTTTTAAATTTGAGGATGAACAAATAAACAAATTTCAGTCCTTAAAACAGACTTAGAAATATAAGAGATGGTGATGAATAAAGAAAACACTTTAGCTGATGTAGGTCAGTGGGTCCAGCTTAAAATTCCACTAACTTATTTGTTTGTACGTGCAGTATTTATAACTGATATAAGCAGATTTTCATAGATAGATAGATACTTTATTAATCTTTTGCAGGACATTGCTTCGTTACAGCAGCAAAACATTCAGACAGCCCATCATCACAGAAACACACATAAATACAGATAATTGAGTTTAAGTATGATTGCCCTAAAATCAGATTTCTGCCATTAACCTTGGTATTACTGAGTGGTGATTTTATAAATATATACATAGATATACTTACACTCACACATGTACATACACACATACATTCATACATTCATCCCAAAATTCACCTCAAAAGTGCAGTATGCAAAGAGAGCTATCTATAATAAAAATGATGAAAAGTAGGTTAAGACTGGTGAGCTGCACATAACAGGCTGCGGCGTTACTAGCGCCATCATGACTCTTAAAATATGCACCATTTGTAAATATTGGCAGAAAAAGATGTATACAATATCACAACAGTACTATCATACATCCCTTATAGAATGACACCCTGTCCTTCTCCTGTCTTTCTGTGCCCAGGAAAGTACTACTATGAAGTGACCTGCCATGACCAGGGACTGTGTCGTATTGGCTGGGCCACCAGTCAGGCAGCGCTGGATTTAGGTATGCTTCTCCTGTCTTCAATCTTAATGCTGCTGAAATGAAACATTCTGATTCTGAAAAAACAAAAGCCTCACTACTACACAGATAAATCAATTATAGGCTCTCTTTCTCTGAACAGGAACTGATAAGTATGGATTTGGTTTTGGTGGAACTGGAAAGAAATCCAACAACAAGCAGTTTGACAGCTATGGAGAGGTAAGAACTACTGAATGACCACGTAAGTTAGATACACACCAAGTAGATTGGGCCATTTTTAAATTATTCTTGTTATTTTGCCTCTTTGCAGGAGTTTACCATGCATGACACCATTGGATGCTATCTGGATCTAGAAAAAGGACAAATTTCCTTCTCTAAAAATGGTTCTGTCTTCATGATTATGATTCTTATGAATGTTATATTAGTGGAGCACAACAAGGTAACACATGTCTTGCTCTATTTTCCCCCATTTTTATTATCCAGGTAATGACTTGGGTTTGGCATTTGAGATTCCCCAACATGTGAAGAATCAAGCTTTCTTTGCCTCCTGTGTGCTCAAGGTATATTGTTTTAAATAGAAAATTTCCCGACAGGTGCTAGATTTACACCTAACAAATTCAAAACTACAATTAAGGAAATTACAAATTTCCGTATGTCTTCCAGAACGCAGAGCTCAAGTTCAACTTTGGAGGAGAATCATTTAAAAATCCCCCTAAAAGTGGTTTTGTTGCTCTGGATCAGGCACAAGAAGGACACACAGTCAAATCCACTCAAACAGGTGTGTTGGATACAACCATTATTTTTTACCAAAAGAAGAGAATAAAAACAATAATTTAAGATTTTAACATATCAAACTCACAATCAGAGATAAAGTTGGTATTAAGATCACATTATATAAACACCTAAATAGGGTAACTGGTGTGTCCCAGTTTTAACAGTCCTGTGTTCTCTGTTTGTTTAGGCAGTGCCAAAGTGAGTCAGGTGAAGGCATCATCCAATGCACCCAAAGCACTGATCATCGAACCATCAAAAGAACTGGCTGAACAAACCCTCAACAACGTCAAGCAGTTTAAGAAATATGTGGATAACCCCAAACTGAGGTATGACTCAGCAGAAGTAATGTGAATATTGGTTAGGGAAGTAACAATTGCAGTGCACAGGGCCTATTGGTTAGGTCATGCACCATGTACACAGGTGGTTTGGATTCAGGAACAACCTGTGGCTTCTTTTCTGCATGTTACTCCTCAGTCACTTATCCCTGTTTCTGACTCTATCCACTGTCTTCATCTGTAACATGAAACATTCATGACTCAAATAGTAGAATTATAAGGAGAAGTGCATTTTTATCCCATGGGAAATTTGTGTTATACTGTTGCTCATATTAAAAATAGAAAAACCCCTAAAAATTTACAAGCATATTTAACTTTTTATTTTTGTGCTGCATTCTGAATTATATTGATAAGCTTTTTTAATTCCAGCAGATGGAGTCAGTCTTCAATTTTATCTGCTTGCTTTTACAGTATTTGTCATTCTGTCACTACAGGGAGCTGCTGGTGATCGGTGGTGTGGCTGCCAAAGAGCAGCTGGCTGCTCTAGAGCAGGGGGTACGTAACATACTGTCTCTGAATAAACTTTCAATAAAGTTCCCTCTTAATAAAGCCTTTGAAGTTTTGATTAACAGACAGTTTTTTGTAATCTTTTTCCTTCTTTGCCTTGAACAACTGACAGGTTTTCTGCTTTCTGTGTCTCCTTTTAAACAGATTGACATTGTTGTGGGAACACCCGGCAGATTGGACGATCTCATCTCTACTGGGAAACTGAGTCTCTCCCAAGTCCGCTTTCTAGTTCTGGATGAGTGTGTAAGTATATTATAGGAAGAATATTAAATTAAATTTGTAACGCTTGGTTTTCTTGTTTGTTTTTTCCAGAACCTTAAAAATACAAATAAGATTAATGTATTATTGATTTACATAGTATAAAGTCACTTATCATTTGTCTATGCTCTGTGTTTCCCTCAGGATGGCCTTCTGTCTGCAGGTTACACTGACTTCATCAACAGGATCCATAACCAAATCCCTCAGGTCACCTCTGATGGCAAGAGACTGCAAGTAAGTTATGAGATGAGCTGCACTGCTTACATTGTTAATTTTAGTGATTACTGACCACTTTTAAAAGGTAACATGGACAAAAAAGGGTCTTTTTCATATGTGAGAACACATTGGTTTCTTCTGATTCTCATCAGCAAGCAAATAAGCAGCATATTAAAAAAAAAAAAAACTTGTTATTGATGTTACGAAAGGTAAGTCAAAGTGTCTACACTAAGTATTTAAAAAAAAAAAGTTATAGTGCCTTTAAAAAGTATTTACACCCTGGTATGTTTAACCCTTTTATTGATTTATAAATCAATCATGGTCAGTATAATTTGTCTTTTTTTGACCTAAAAACTATTTAATGTCAAAATGAAAACATAAATCTAGAAAGTACTATCAACTGAACTAAAACATGTAATGCAAAATAAGTGATTGCAGAAATATTCACCCTCTTTAAAGTGACTTACTGAATTCAACAGAGGTCCAGCCAACTGGTGCTAGAAGTCTCATATTTAGTGAAATGGGGATCATCTAAGTGCAGTGAATGTGTCTCAGGTAATTGTAGTGTAAAAGCGCCTGTGTCTGAGTGTCCAGTCAAATCTTTATGGAGTGGCAAAGAGAAAGCCACTGTTGAAGAAAACTCATAATAAACCTTGACCTTGACAGTGAAGCATGATGGTGGCAGCATCATGCTGTGGAGATGCTTCTTGGCATCCAGCCCTGGAAGGCTTGTAAAGGTAGAGGGTAAAATGAATGCGGCAACATAATGGAAAATTGTGGAGGACAATCTTATTCAGTCTGCAAGAAAACAGAGTGCAGTTTGAGAGAGATTTATTTCCAGCAAGCCAATGATCTGTAGCATACAGTAAAGCATACATAGAAATGTTTTCAAGCCAACAAGGTGGATGTTTTGGAGTGGCCAAGTCAAAGCCCAGAACTAAATCCAACAGAAAATTTGTGACTGGACTTGAAATGGGCTGTTCACACTGATCCTCGTGCAACCTGACAGAGCTTGAGTAGTTTTGCAAAGAAGAATGGAATAAATATGCAGTGTCCAAATATGCAAGCCTGATTGAGACCTATTTCCACAGAATGTGGCCAAAGGTGAATCTACTAAATATTGACTTGAAGGGGTGAATATGTATGCAGTCACTTGGTTTTCATTGCATATTTTTTATAATTCAATTGGCATTACTTTGTCAAAATCTGTTATCACATTGACATTAAAGAGGTTTTTCTATTTGTTTTTGTCAAAAAGCAAAGTTTTATTGACCACGATTGATTTATAAAATCAATACAAGAATATAACATCCTAGGGGCGTGGATACTTTTATAGGCACTGTATGTCTGTATCAGGTAACTGTAGCATTTGAAATAAATGTACAGGTTGTTAAAACATCTTGTTTATCTCAAATGATGAAGAACATCACAGGTTATTTTCTCCTCCAGGTGATTGTTTGTTCAGCCACACTGCATTCATTCGATGTGAAGAAGCTGTCAGAGCGGATCATGCACTTTCCCACTTGGGTGGATCTGAAGGGGGAGGATTCTGTGCCTGAGACGGTCCACCATGTGGTGGTGCCAGTTAACCCCAAGAGCGATCGCCTTTGGGAGCGTTTAGGCAAGAGCCACATACGAGTGAGTCTCTGATGTTAGACTAAGAACAAACTTGATGTCTGAGTTATAAGGAGAAACTGGTGGGGAAAAAACCCTGTGGTCCCTTTTTTGTTGTTTGTTTGTTTTTTTGTTGTTTGTTTTTTTTTTTTTTTAGGGAGAGGGGGATAATTTCTCTTAATAAAATTTTGACAGCTAAGAAAATGTGAAGCAGGTACAAAGAAAAGCCATTATCATTTTTGTAAAGGTGTCTTTTTCTTGTCTTTTTGTGTTTGTTGTTGTAATACTCATTTTGACCACAAGAGGCCGCATTGCACCACCACACGGTGGTAAAAAAAAAAAACACCCCAGAGCACTGACATTCACACTTCAAACTTTGTTAGATGGGTTTTATACATACAGATGTATAACTTTGTGAAACTTGTCCTATTTCTGTGTGTTCAGAAGATTAGGTCCTCTTCTTCCTTTCTATTGAACTCTTCAACCTATTTTAAGGATATAGATGCCATTTATGAAGGCCATATTAACATGTTGATATTCATTTCCCTTTTTTCTTTTGTAAGACTGATGAAGTCCATGCTAAAGACAACACCAGACCTGGAGCCAATTCTTCTGGTAACTTTCCTCGTTTTATCCGCTGATGTTTAACACAATTTCATTGAAGGAATGTTTTTTTTTTCACATTTTACAAATAGTTGCATCTTTGCGCTTTTAAAAAAAGTGTGTTTGCGTGTGTTTGATTTTAGAAATGTGGTCAGAGGCCATCAAGGTGCTGAAGGGCGAGTACACAGTCAGGGCCATCAAGGAGCACAAGATGGATATGGCCATCATTTTCTGTCGCACCAAGATCGACTGTGACAACATGGAGCAATACTTCATTCAGCAAGGAGGAGGTAGGGAGCATAAGCACTGGCATTATACTCTTCATCTGTCACTGTGCAGAAGTTTTAATACAGAAGATATCTAACATGTAAACTGGGTTCCTAATTTCTTCATACCTAGGTCCAGACAGTAAAGGCCACCAGTTTTCTTGTGTTTGTCTCCATGGGGATCGCAAGCCAAATGAGCGGAAAAATAATCTGGAGCGCTTCAAGGTGAAAGAGCAACAACTCATTAACTCTCTTCATACAAGGTACAACTTGTCCGTTGGTGTTAATGAAGTTTTTGTGTATGCAGAGGAAAGAAGTGAGACTCCTGATCTGTACAGATGTAGCAGCCAGAGGAATTGACATCCACGGAGTTCCTTATGGTAAAGATTTTGGATTGCATTACTTACATTTGAATACTAATAAATGCAGGTTTCATTAGAACCGGTACTAAGTTTATATTATACATGTTCATTTTGCTAATAAGATTTCCCTTCTTCTTCTTTGTTTGTGTCCAGTGATTAACGTCACCCTGCCTGATGAGAAACAGAACTATGTCCATCGTATCGGCAGAGTTGGCAGAGCAGAGAGGTAAACATATATTTTCTAATGGGATCTTATATCATTTTGTTTGCAAATGATTATAATCTATTAACGTAGTCTTCATTTGCCTTCATTTTTCACCATCTTGTAATATACACTCGCAGGCCACTTTATTAGGTCTTGCCGGCAGTGGCTTTGGTCCCCTTTTGTCCTCTGAACTGCCTTGATTCTTTGTAGCAGAGGCTCAACAAGGTGCTGAAACAACCCTCAAAGACTTAAATCCATATTGACTTAACGGCATCATTCAATGTCATATTCGTCCTGTTCTGCCCTTGGAAGATAGTGTTCTCCATGATAACACATGTTCAACTCTGATGATCAGAGTTCATTACAGCCATTACAAACTTCTGAAAATAGGAAAAAACCTATGTTTGTCAGCTGCTCATCCATAATGTGAATCTCTTGTTCCACCACGTTTCAGAGGTGCTGTGTTGTATTGATATCTTGAGGCTGTGTAGTCCACTTGAATACAGTGAACTAATTGTCGTTGGCCAGGAACCAGTTTGAGATGATCTGAGCTTATGGCGTGGTGTATTATCAGCAGATGAGTACACTGTGGTCATAAATGGATAGAAATGATTACCAACAGTACTAAAGGAGACTGTGGTGTTTGAGTGATGCTCAGTTGGTACTAGGAGACCCAAAGTGGGAAAGGAGAATATCTTCCACTCCATAACACTAGCATCATCAGCCTGTAGCGTTGATGCAAGAATGGATTTATGCTTTCAAGTTGTCTATAGCAAATTCTGACCCATCAATTCAGATGTCACAGCAGAAACCAAGGCTCATGAGACCAGACAGCCTTTTTCCAATCTTCTTTTGTCCAATTTTAGTGAGCCTGTGTGAATTGTAGCATCAGTTTCCTGTTCTGGTACCTCAGTCAGTTGTACTTAGTGATGGCTCTCTGTGAGCTTGAACCAGTTTGGCCATTCTTCACTGACTCCTGCTGTCATCAAGGTATTTTAGCCTAGAAAACTGTTGCTATTTTCTCTTTCTCAGACCATTCTCTGTAAACCCTTGAGACAGTTGTGTGTAAAAGTCCCAGTAGATCAGCAGTTTGTGAAATATTCAGACCAGCACAACTGGCACCAGCAACCATGGCACAGCCAAAGCACCTGAATCCCCTTTCTTCCCCATTCTGATGCCCTATTTGAACTTTTGCTGGCCACCTCAACCATGTCTACATGCCTACAGGCATTGTTTGCTGCCATGTGATTGGTTGCATTAATGAGTAGTTAAGCAGGTGTACCTAATGAGGTGACTGGTAAATATATACCTTAAAATGTCTCACTGTAATTAGAATATAATATTATAATGTCACTCTAATTTCAAATTAAGACACCAGCTGACAATATCTATTTATTGCTTTTAAGGTTAAAATTATGTTCTTTATTCTTGCCTTTCAGAATGGGACTGGCCATCTCCCTTGTTGCTATGGAGAAAGAAAAGGTGAGCGGATGATGAAAATACACTTGTTCATTTTAAATTTTTTAAAAGGTTTTGAGCTAAATCTTTGCACGCTGCAGGTTTGGTATCATGTTTGCCCAAACCGAGGCAGAGGCTGCTACAACACCCGGCTGAAGGAGGATGGAGGCTGCACCATCTGGTACAACGAGAAAGAGGTGAACCAAGATTCTGATACAACTTAATCAACTTAATGCAGCAAGTTAAATTTACAATTTAAAATGGGTCAGTGACTCAACAGAAGGCTTTTTAATTGATTTGGTTAGCAGCAGATGCTTTGTCATCCTGGCAGGAACAGCTCCCCAAGGGTTTGAAGGATGTGGTGTGACTGAAGTTTAACATTTTATTTCATTTTTGACTTAACATAATATGAAAAAAGAGCAAAAGCCACCATAGACTCTCAATTTTGCTTCTATATCCCTCTGAATACAGCTCCTGTCTGACATTGAAGAGCACCTGAAGTGCACCATCACTCAGTGTGAGCCTGACATCAAAGTACCTGTGGATGATTTTGATGGAAAGGTCACCTATGGTCAGCGTAGGACACTGGGAGGTATGTTATACTGCTGATGGAACTAACAGAATGCTGTGTGGCACTAAAATATCCCATGGCTGGTAGCTTAGTTATATATTATTCACAATAATAACAAATACACTTGTTTAGAAATTCAGGGTCAGTGTTGATTTTGCTTAGCAAATAAGTCAGTTTATCCCTCTGCCACTGCTTTCCTGTCAAGCTAACCTGCAAACCTGTTGCTCTCAATTAGGTGGGAACTACAAAGGTCATGTGGATGTTCTGGCCCCGACAGTCCAGGAGCTGGCAAACCTTGAGAGGGAGGCTCAAAGTTCCTTCCTTCACCTGGGATACATGCCAAATCAGCTTTTCAGAGCTTTCTAAACCAACCCCAACTAGCACTACGCTTAAGGCTGCAGATACAGAATGCAGAAACTAAAACATTTTCAAACCTTTAGCATAAACACAAAAACAGAAGAAAAAAGTTAAAAATCTAAGTCCTATAGACATGAAATGGTAAGTTAAAGATGGTAGTATGGCAGTGTTTCATTAGGTTTGAAAAATTCTCAACAGTTGGCATTTAGATTTCTTTTAAGTCCTGTTATTTCTTTATGAATTGAAGTTTACAAATTGTGCTTATGAAAAAGAGATAGGGCACTCAGTGATGAGCTTAATAAGACTGTTGCTTTTTATTTTAAGAACTTGATCTGGAAGGCTTTCACCTTGAGGTGTTTTGTTTTCTTATCAATCTGATTGAATATTTAAGTTTAACTATGGAGGAATTGGCTAAACGGCCAATGTACATTAGTGGTATGGTGTTCTTTCTCCAAAATAAACTGTGGTTGCCTCTAGACTTTGGGTTGTTTTTGTTTATAGTAAGTGTTATTTGTAGTATTGTTGAAAAAGAGAGAAACTGGGAGTGAGAGATTCCAATCCATTTTATTTATAGAGCACACGTTAGAAACATTACTGTTTACCTAAGTGCTGCACAGTAGAAAACAGAAATAGAACACAAACACAGCAAAACTAAAAACATTAGGAGGAAGAGAAAAAGACGTAAAATCAAATAAAAGCCATAAAAACACAAGGATTATGAAATCAAAAGACATTAGAGGACAGAGCTCACAACACTCATGCTGAATTAAAAGCCAAAAAATTAAAAAGATGGGTGGTTTCTTTATTATACAATGACAAATTCAACTACAAACACTAATCCAATTTTAACCATCCCTTCCATCCATACTGTTAACATCAGATAAGGAAATGGAAATTTTTTGAAGGGATAGCCCCTTGAGATGAATCATCTTATTTCCAGGGTGTCCCAAACACCGAAACAAACAAGAATAAGAATAATAAAAGATATTATGAGGAACATCAGTGCTGAAGCTTGGTTTGTCCTCCTAGCTCCAGTTGAAACTGTAACAGCATTTCGGCTGTTCTTTTCAGGCAGAGTATAGACCTCATAAACAAAAATATAAGCCTAAACAATGGCTCACCTTATATTCTAATCATTAACTATCATGATTGTGCTCTTAATCCCATTTGTTTTTTTCTGCAGTGTTTTCAAAACCAGGTAGTAAGTAGTCTGTGAGTAAGAAGCAAGTTTTAAAGAACAAACCTTCAAGTTTGTAATTTCTTCTCTTGTTATTTGTAATGGCAAAAATGGGTGAAGAACGGCAGGATGGGTGGGAAAAAATTTGGTAAGTGGTTAATCAGTGAAGAATATGCCAAAAGCTACAAAAGTGGGTTAAAAGTGGCTAAACCGGGTAAAGAAAGGCAAAATGGCTGGGAAAAATCGTGAAAAGTAGTTAATAAGTGGGAAAACATGGTTTGAGAGGGGCAACAAGATATGCAAATAGCTGAATACACAAAAATGGGTTAAAAGTTGCAAAAAAAATAGGGTGCGCAGATGGTCTAGTGGTCTACAGCACTACCCACGTACACGGGCGGCCCAGGTTCAAATCCGACCTGTGGCCCCTTGCCCTCATGTCTCCCATTTCCAACTCTATCCACTGTCCCCCTCCTATAGAATTAAGGCACAAAACTAAATCTTAAAAAAAAAATAAGTTGCAAAAAATGGTGAAAAGCCGTTAGAAAGTGGCAAAAATGGTCAAACAACAAAATGGGTGGGAAAATTTGTGATAAGTGGTTAAACTGTGTGTGGTTTAAAAGTGTCAAAAATATGCAAAAAGCTACGAAAAAGGGTTTAAAGTTTCAAAAATTTGCAAAAATTGGTGGAAACAGTGAGAAAAATTCGTCAATACGTTCACACACTTCAGTTTCAACATGAGATAACTGTTAGCCAGAATGCTAACACCAATGCTTCTGATCTGAAACACATGCATTAATATAATCAATAAATCACAACTGGAGAGGGCCCTTGTATTATTTTAGGGGGCCAGCCAACTCTGTGGGCAGGCCTGATAATGTAGTGTTTTTATCTACTGACCATAGGCATCATTCCTCTTTCATAGGACTGCAATCAGCCATTAAACATGTTATCATAGAGATATTGGAAAGTAATTTTAATCAGGGGTTTAAACTGAGCTCCATCAAAGTGTCTTTTCAAACTGAGTAGACTAAGAAGACAGAATCAATTAAAAGTAGGACACATTTTCTGAAACATTATGTCTTTCAGACTACCCAGCATAAAAGAACCAACCTGTTTTTGATGTGTTTTATTGCTCCAAATGCTCTCAAGAGACAGCTTAGCCTCGTCAGGAGGAATATGACCCTGCAACCTGACATTGTCTCTGCTGGTATAAACCACACAGACACAAAAGGCCTGCCCTCTCTTTTGACATCAGCAGAAGCATCAATAATAGCATCCCCAGTGCCAGGGATACTCTGTAGTGACTCAGAAAATGTGAAGTTATTGATCAGAAAAGAGAAAGAAAACTGACTCAGACCAACTTTGATTTGTGTCACATACAGGAAGCAAAATAGACAGGAATGTGATCTACAAATTTTGTCCACAAGAGGCAGATCGTGTAAGGGTTTTTGTCCCTTTGCAGTTTGTGAGAGGAAAAGGGAGTTGATTACTGATTTCAGGTTTGCTTGATTTCGGCTTTCTGGTAAGAATATGAAACGGCAAAACTCCAAAGAAATGACAGAGCAGACAAAATGTTTCTGTGTATAATGCTTGTTTGTTTATTGTAAAGCTTGAATCAAAAAGGGCCCAGGTATTGTTAAAGGAAGTTACATAGTGGAAAAGATTAGAAGTTCACTTGTGGTTGTAATACTGACAAAGGGCTGTAGATGGTGCTCTAAACCAACAGCTTCTTATGTCCTGCCGGGAAAGGAAAGACCTCACAGACTTTATGGAGCTCAGAAAATAAGATCCATTCAACTCAGATTAATGAATTCCAGAGAGTTTCTTTCTTTAAATAGACCTGGTATTAAACAAAGAGAACATGCAAAGTGGTTATAGAATTAAAATTCTAAACGAAAGCTAGGATTTCATTACTATCATTTTTAAGACTTTGACTTTGGCTGTTTAGAAACACGTCTATCTCATTTATTGATGTGATTGAAGCCAATGTTGGGTGCAAAGGAGCTGACATTGCTCCTCCATTGTGAAAACATCAGTTGTCAGAAAGACTTCTCAGATTAAATGTTTGTGCTTTCAAAATTAATGCCTGTTATTGAGATTAACTTCATAAAGTGATGTTGCAAGTCTGCCAATAAGGGGGGATAAAGGGGAGAGCTTTCTTGGACCCTGCCAAATTGGGGGCCCTTAGAGGTCAGCAAAGTCAGGGTTCATTATAAAGCTAAACTTTGATAACAATATTTTACTTTTAACAAGAATAACTACTTCAAACAACAACAACAAAATACATTTTATTATTTATGCTGCAGCATAATATTGTTTTTTATGTAAACCCCTCCTCTAAAATAGAATAACCTTTTAATCAGTAGGTAATGTTAACACTGTATATGGACACCCTGAACTAAACTATTCGGAAAGTAAATTCACACATCAGTGCTAGGCCAATACATGGTTGCATGAATCTGATGAGACTGGCAAAAATGGGGAAAAGAGGCAAATATTGGCGGTAATAGTAACTGTTGGATGCATGCTAGCACCAATGCTACTGATCAAACACACAAGCACTGATATCATCAATAAATCACAAGTCACGAGGGCCCATTCTAAGGGACCCAGTTAAATCTGTAGGTAGCCATGGTACCCAGTGTTGGATGCCTATAAATATATTTTTGTTGATGTGGTATAGAAACAGGTAGCAGTAATTCTGGTAGGCTATTGTAATAACTTTTAAAATTTTGCTAGGATGATTAGTAAAATTGGAAGTCAATGTTTTGTTGTGCCTGGTTGCCTCATTTGTTGTAATGGGGCGGTTTTGTTTGTCTTTCAGAACTACATAGCCTACTTAAAACATGACTTGTGACATTTTGAGTTATATTATTAAAGAAAAAGGTGCGACTCTTGAGTGACGTATAGACGTAGCTTAAATTAAAATTGTCGGTTGAGTCGTCAGCACCACATACGCAATACGGTCGGTTAATACTGGCCAAATTAATGTGTTGCGTTAATATATTGCCACTGTTAGTAGCAAGGTCTTTTATTTTGAAGGATAAGCCCGGAAGTCAAGTTTGTTACTGCCATAACTTGACCCTTCAGAGGAACCCATTTCCAGTCCACACCCACCCCGGCTGCTGGATCGGGTCCTCCCTCCTCGGCAGCTCAATTTGCCAGGCTGGATGTCGGATGAACACTGCTCCTCTGCCGCAACAGGTAAATGGCAATCAATCAGTTTTAATCTCACAGGGTTGAACTAAATTCTACGCTTACGGACACTTTCGCCATTGACCTTGGGTTATTTTTTAAAGTGAGGATGTCCTAGTTGAATTAATCCTTAATGAATCAGGCAGAGTATCGGATTAAACCCGAGCTGCAGTATTTCTGTAGAAGATTCTTTGTTCACATAAATAACAAAATCAGAAAACATCAGAATTTATGACACCTGTCATTAAAACAGGAGTGAAAGCATTCTCTAGCGTGCGCTGAAAGCTGACGTAGTGTCTTTGAAAATATGCTTGACTGCATTTTAAAATTACCTTACAGTAATACGAGGGGAAACCTCTTTCTGAAACAAGGGCTGTCGTTTGTCTCTCTCTGTAATAGTGATAATATAAATTTTGTTTTACGTCTTGTGTGATGACTGCTGGAAACAGCTTCTTTCTTCTTTTTGCAGCAGGCATACCCTGGCACAAAGAGGCAATACAGCCTGCAGTGGTTTCATTGTTTTATACCATAAAATATAACCCTTTGTCCTAAAGTAAATTCACAGAGAAGATGCATATTCTGGAAAAGATCCAATGTCCAGAAATTTAATCCAAGAGTCATGCCTTTCTTGAGGAAAAAAAATCAATGTGTTATTTCTGGAGGTCCCTTGAGTGTCTGTGGCAGCCTAACTCGACCCAGCACACAGTGACCTTAATGTAGTTTGTAATATTTCATCATTTTTGGTGTATGATAGCTGATTGAAGTCTTAAAGGGGATTCTATTTCACCCTCACATCTTGGGTTTTTATCTGACAGGTGGGGCTGTTATCAGTCAGCTTTGAAGGTGTTTTGATTGTGTAACATGAGTGCAGTTTTCCGTCCTTCTGTATAATGATTTTGGAGGGTTTAGCTCTTTATCCATGCTCGTGTTCATGCACCGCAGTGTCTAATTATAGAGATTGCTTATAGTGTATGTGTGTTTCTCTGTGTGTGTCCTGCTGCTCCCTGTGAAAACAGAAAGAGGAGTGTTTCTCTGCTGAAGTGGCAAAGTCCGTCCAATCTGCACCTCCTGTGACATCTGGCCTCATCCCAGCAACCACTGTTGCATATCCACCTGCCAAGATAGAGAGGGCATTGCATAACACACACAGGCATTAAGACTCGCAAACATGCAAACATTGTTGAGTTGAAAATGAAGTAAAAAGATGTTCAGGGTTTGGTTATATGTGACACTCAATACAGTGTGGATGTGAGAGCTGTAAAGAGCATTTTTGGCTTTATGCTTGAAATCTTGTGCCAAAAGGAAGTAAAGGAGGCTGCTGTGATTCACTGCTCTCCCTGACCTATAAATGTTTTAGAATAATGAATATAAGAAAGTCTCTTTCACTGAAAGTGTCCCTGATTTTCACCTGCAGCACAACAGAGGAAAATGTGGTTGTCTTTGTGTGTGTGCTCTTGTAAATTAGGCAGAAATTACAAGCACATACAGTGCTTAACAAATTTATTAGACCACCTCCCAAAGTAAGGTTTATGCCACAGCTGCATCATAAAGTGCTTTAATGCCGACTCTTTCATTTTCAGTGAGCTCTCCACGTTTTACCATTTTTAACAGGAATGAGGAATTTCAAACTGAATTCACCTTTTTATACCCAAATTTGAGCTGGCTCACTGGGCTTCTCTGAGAAGTCAGAAATTAATCAAACATAACATTCAACCACTAAAACGAATTTTTCTATTCAGGAATGCAAGTAAATAACTATAATTTGACATATTAATCAAGAAATAATAACGTGCTTCACTATTTTTTCAGTTTTTTGTAAATCAGTAAAAATGAAAATTCATGGATAACACTAATAATTATATTTTAGCATTAAAAATATCATTTTGGTTAAAGAGTTTCTATATATTGGTGTATTAACCATTGCAGAAACATAAAAAATGATTCTGGTAATTACCAGTGCTGATAATTTAGGACAGCTGTGGCATAAATCTTACTTTGGGTGGTGGTCTAATAAATTTGTTAAGCACTGTATACACACAGGCTTCTTTCTTCTCCAGGCTTAGCAAAGCTTCCTGGGCTGTGTCTGCCAGAACAGGGTCTCCCTGTGTGTGGGGAGTGAGTGTCAGACACACCGCTCACACAGGCATTGATACGTACATCCGACCCAGGCTGGAGCGGGTACGTGCAGGTGCCAATCAGCATGCAGGGTGCAGTCAAAGCTTCTTTGATTAATTTTTTCGATTGGTGCAGTGGGTCAGCAAACGGACATCAGCAAAGTGTCTCACTGATTCAACAACCTGAGGCTTACAGAGTCCCACATGTAGCATCTGAAAAACATCAATAGAATACAGGCTGAAGAATGTCTAAGGTTGTAGTTTAATTTATCAGTAGCAAAGTCCAGTTGTCATCACATGCATGGACAAAATGACGGCCCAAGTGCAAAATGTGGTGTGGGCCCTGATTTTTCTTAAATTTGTTCTTTAAAGGAACTCTGCATGATCATACAAATTTACCATGTTGGATAGATATTTGTATCTCTTATATATTGAACAAAATACTCACTTCATATATGCACTTTTATAAAGTTTTAAATGAAAATTGTATCAACTCACCAGGACTCCTCTGTGTTTTAGTCCACACTGCACTCTGGGTAGTGTGACGTCATCTGCCCTTACTATTTCTATGCATCAAATCTTTATATCGTGAACATGTTAGAGAAATGATAATCACAGAGACATTATTGTCAGTGTAAATCAAAGACAATGTAGTCATAGAGGCAAAAAGACGGCAGGTCAAGCTGATTTTACAGTGTCTGGAGAGAGAGAGCGCCTATCTGGCTTAGCAATCCAGGCTGTTTACGCCCATACAGCTTGAAGTACCACTATTCACTCTTGGTTTGATCCTCATCATATCCTAGTGTCTCACTGATCACCCGAGCACTTCCTACTGCAAATTAATGCCTTCGATAACTTTTAAAAACAAGATATAGTAGCAACATACCTCTAGTAGATAAATGCCAGGTGCATGTGCATTTTCCTTATACAGCAACATAGATGAATGCCACTTTTATGCTCATATAAGGGCATGAGACTTCAAAGCAGTGCGCAAAGACACTGAGACAATGAGATGTTGTTTAACACCAGTGGTGAATATCTTATATGATGCTAGGCTCAGACCGTGCTTTAATTGTGAATCAGGCTGTAATGAAAAAAGAAGTAGTCCAGATTGATTTAAAAATAAATCTAAGTGTTTTACAGGGACTGTGGTTTGTTTCTTTGCTAGTCTTTAAACTTGAGAGTGTTTTTTAAGGACTGAAGTTTTAGATTTGATGTTTGTATCAGTTCTGGCATTGTTTAAAATGAATTCAGAAATGTCAGATTTTGTCAAAAATCCAATATCTTGCATCCATATTTGTTGGTTCTCTTTTTCATAGTTGTGGCTTTGCATGGGGGAAATAGGATGGGGGACTGAGTTGGAAATATCGGCAGAGAGAGCTTAGATGAATGCAGCAAAAGGCGATGGCTCAAGGCAAGCTTTAGATGTTAGCCTTTGCGACTAACAGCTGAGCAACAACCTGTAACCCACAAATCAGTTAACTTAATATTTAAGAGCTTTTCATATCTCAAAACATCAGAAATGTCATAGAAATAAAGCACTCAGGACTGTACACTGTTTTGGCACTGCAGAGAACAGAACCAATGATGCACATAGCATGTTGACCCCCATTGTTTGTCAACTCTTTTGATATTCCTGCCATTATCTTCTCTATTCTCCTGAAGTGTTAGTGTCCCACATTTTCCCCCTCACAGAGCAAAACTTCAGAAAAGCACCATAACAGTTTCGGCTGCTGTAGATGCCAATCAATATCCATGACAACACCTTCAATCGGTTGTCACAGTAAACATGTTGAAATTTTGGATGTATACTCAAATTAAGCAAAATGATGTCATTGAATTTTATGCTAGATCAAACTGAATGAGAAGTCAGAGATCTTTGATTGCTAATTTAAGAACATAAATCCTTCCACTGGCTCTTGGAAGTTGGCAGATTTAAGACATATCCGAACAATGCAAAGACTATGCAAACTTTGTTTTATCAGGATTGTTTCTGTCTAGCATCTACTTTTGGTCTCTGGTCTGTTTTTATTAATGATTGTGTCTTGTGAACCTCTTTGGGCTGGGCTTATTGTTTATGCATGAAGACACTATAATAGAATGAAATCAATCAATCATGTTGATCGGAGAATGAAATAGCACTCTGTGAGATGTTTGATGGGACCCCTCTACTAACTGCTCTGTTTGATAAGCAGCCAAGAAAGTCTCATATAATTACTACCTACAATGCCTAGTATTCACCCCCTGTGTGCTTTACCTTTGTATTGGTTTTATAAATCAATCATGGTCAATAATTTTTTTATATATATACAAAAAAAGATCTCTTTAATGTCAAAGTGAAATCCAATTTCTACAAAGTAATGCAAGTGAGTAAAAAATGTATTTCAAAATAAGTGACTGCATAAATATTTAACCCCGTCAAGTCAGTATTTAGTAGAATCACCTTTGGCTGCAATCGCAGCACTGAGTCTGTGGATAGGTCTCAGTCAGGCTTGCACATCTGGACACTGCAATTTTACTTGTATTTTTCTTTGCAAATCTGGTCAAGCTCTGTCAGGTTCCATGGACATCGGGCATGAACAGTCTTTTTCAACTCCTGCCACAAATTCCCCATTGGATTGAGGTCTGGGCTTTTGGCTCAGCTACTCAAGAACATTCACCTTGTTGTCTGTAAACATTTTTGTGTAACGTTTACTTTATGCTTCAAGTGTCTTGCTGGAAAATAAATCTTCTCTGCTGTAATACCCTTACAGACTGAATAAGATTGTCCAATATTTTGCCACATTCATTTTGCCATCTACTTTTGCAAGCATTCCAGGTACATCTACTGAGAGGCATCCCCTCAGCATGATGCTGCCACCCCCGTGCTTCACACAGGGGATGGTGTGTTTGAGTCCATGTCCAATATTTGGTGTCGGCCAAACATAGCATCTTGTCTGATGGCCAAAAAGCACAATTTTGGTCCTATCAGACCAATGAACTTTCTTTCACTTCACCATGGAGTCTCCCACATGCCTTTTGGTGAACTCTTTTCTAGATTCAGTGAGTTTTCTTTAACAGTGGCTTTCTCTTTGCCACTCTCCTATAAAGCTTTAACTGGTGAAGAACCCAGGAAAAAGTTGTTGAGTGCAAAGTCTCTCCCATCTCAGCTTCTTAAGCTTGTAACTCCTTTAGGGTAGTCATAGGTGTCTTGGTGGTTTCTCTCACTAGTCTCCTTCTTGCACGGTCACTTGGTTTGTGAGGACAGCCCGATCTAGGCAGATTTACACATGTGACATATTCCTTGCAATTCTTGATGTTGGATTTAACTGAACTCCTGGGGATGTTCAGAGCCTTGGAAAAAAATTTGTATCCATACCCTGACTTATATTTTTCAATAACCTTTGTCTCTGAGTTGCTTGGAGTGTTCTTTTGTCTTCCTGGTGTAATGGTAGCCAGGAATACTGATTAACCAGGTGTCTTTATACTACAATCTCATATTCACTGTACTCAGGTGATCCCAATTTACTAGCATCAATTAGCTGGATATCTGTTGGAATAGGTCAGTCACTTTAAAGGAGGTAAATATTTGTACAGTCACTTATTTTACCTTACATATTTTTGTTTAATTGACATTTCTTTGAAGAAATCAATGCCCTTTAAGGTGCTGTTTGTGCTTCATGCTATTGACCGTCTTAAACAAGAATTCTCCTGCATGGTTAGAGATTGACAGCTCTGGGAAAAGGAAGGCAGTGGACCTCAAGTCAAGAATAAATCGGCAAATAAAATTATTGCTGAGAAGTCAGGCGGTTTTTATGTGCTTTATGTGCGGTGCTTTCACTCCTGTGTTTTGTTCCTGAAGAGTTAAGGGAAAGTTATTTTTTTTCTGGTCCCACAAAAGGCCAAGAAGAAACACTTTAAAGATTAAAGCAGTTGATAGTTTGTGCATCTGAGAATGCATACAAGTCTCCAAATTATTTTACTATTCATTAGACAATAAGAGAATTTTGCTATCCAAAAATGTATTCATAAATATTGGTGACTGATTTTACTCGAATCACAACAGGACTAGTTAAATCAGCCTTTGTACAACTCTGTTACAAACAAAATGAGGTCTTTCTGTGTGTTCATATTTGTTAACAGGGTTTGTTCAGAAATTTGCATGCAACTTGCATGACTAGAAGTGATGTTTAGAATAGCACTTTAAGCCATCTATTCTGACAGATATGCCACTGCCAATATCTGTGCACAACACAACAACAGGCCCTGAGCTGAAACATTAAATCAAAAACAATCTTTCTACAGTTTTTTTTCTGAGCACTCCAACCTGAGGTTGACAAATCACAAGCAAAGTGAGTGTAACATATTGTTGTGAGCTTCTGAAGGTGCTCTCAGTGTTGCTGTAGAGGGTTTCCTCATGTTGATTTTGTGTTATTTTCATCCAGGATGTGTCCTGTTTGAAGAGAGGCGGCTCCACAGCACAGCCAATAGCAGATGTGATCCTCTGTTTGACAGCACACACACCTCAGGGAAGAAGTGTTTGTCTATGAAAGCGGATAAATGTCTGCTAAATACCATCATAAAAGCTTTTGCACAAGGGATTGTTAGACATGCACATGCATCTTTCCTCACATTACTCTAGTTTATTTTATAAAGAAGTTTTAACACGGCAGAACATTTGATAAAAAAATGAAACAAGTGGTAAGTTATTACATTGATTATTCCCCTAAAGCTGGATTGGACCAGAGGATTCCTGTTATTGGTTTGCCCATGATTTGGTGGTTATGTTGACCTCTACCAAGTACATATACACCTATCTGTGTCACGTTTGTTTTATTTATCTTACAAGTTTAGAAAAAAATGAAGTATGTATTGTAATATGCAAGCAATTTAACTCAATTGTGATTCAAATAGCATGGTAAGATAGGATACCCCTGATGAAGTCTATACTCGGTGGTGGTGGTGGCAGAGATGGAGGGATGCGGGATGAGATGGAGTGTGGACATCTGAGGAAATGAACCCAGACACTGATGAGATGGAGAGGAGGTGACTGGTGTGGAGGAGACTTGTAATGATGGAACTGAAACGACAAGTTCACTGCAGAAGGAAGAGAGCAGGAGTTCAACAGAAGCAGGATGATAAGTTAGAACTGGTCAAAGTGGAATCTTGTTGGTTTAGCACCTGAGCAGTATATACCCATGGTCAGGTGATTAGTAGGGCAGGAAGAGAAGGAGAGAGGGAGTGACATGAATGAGTGATGCATGAATAGCATTCCTGCTTAAACCTACACTCAGCTTTACTTGGTTCAACAGAATCAGATCTGCAAATGTCAAACAATGAAAGAGTTATTTTTTTGTATCTATCAAAAGAAAAAAAAACTTCACTGGCACATTATTATGTCTAACTAGAACTACTCACTGGCTATAAGAAGCCTCTGTTATAATAGAATTGCCAAACAGTGAAGGCACAGTGTTAGGTCAACAAAAGGGTTGGTTTTTCTAGTGGTGTGATATGAAGAAATCAAATAAGAAAGGCCCAATTATCATGACCTTTGACTTAAAAATGTATTCAGTTGACCCTTGAGTCAGAGTGGACATTTTCACAAAGTTGGAAAAAGAATCACTTTAATGGTTGTTGAGATATAATGTTTACAAGTAAAGGATGAAAGGAAAGCCCATAGCCTTGACCTTTGACCTCCAGAATCTACCAGTTAATCCTTGAGTCAAAGTGGAGGTTTGTGCGAGAATTGTAGCAAGTTCAAGCAAGGGATGAGCATGAAGCCCACTGACCTTGACTCTAGCCTTATGACCTCCAAAGATCAATTCAAGTTATCCTTGAGTTAGAGTGGATATTTTCACTTTTAAAGGGTTTTTTAGACACAATATTATTTATTAATTGGATAAGTCCTTTGACCTCCAGCAACCAGTTAATCTTTAAGTCAGGGTGGAGGTTTGTGTGAAGTTTGAAGAAGATTCCTCAAAGCAATTTCGAGATTTTGTGTTTACAAGCAATGGACTAACATGGGAAACACTTACCTTAGCCCTTAGTCATCAAAATGTTATGAGTTCATCCCTGAGTCAGATTGGACATTTGGTCAAAATTTGAAGAAAGTTCCTCAAAATATTGTTGACATATCCTACTTTCTGAGTCAGAATGGACATTTGATGAGATAGTGAATAAACACAACATACTTGTGCCCTACGACAAAGATCAGCGCTTTGTGCGGCAATCCCTTATCCATGACTGTTTGCTTCCACAAGTCGAGCGGGCAGTCCAGTGGGTTGCAAAAAAAAGTCAGTACTTCGCCAGGATTATCAAGTGGGAAACCTCCTTCACCTGTGTTTTGTCCAGTTAGTCCCACAACACTTCAAGAGGTCTGACCTACTTAGCCAACAATGCCACTACTGCTTCCCTTACACCGCTCATAATTTCAAACACAGAAAAGACAACTGTTCCTGGTGCTAAAGCTTTCAATACACTGTGATTTTGTGCTAACAAGCTATGAATGAACATGAAGCCCAGTGACTTGACCTTATTGCCTTCAAATTCTAATCAGTTTATCTTTGAGTCAGAGTGGACATTTGTACCAAGTTTGATAAAATCCCTTGCTGAGATATTGCATTCACGAGCAAGGGATGAACATGAAACCCAAATGACCTTGACCTTAGACTCTGATCTCCAAAATCTAATAAGGTTTTGCTTGAGTCAGAGTGGACATTTGTGCAAAGTTTGAAGAAAATCCATCAAAGGGTTCTTGAGATATCATGTTAAAATAATGACCTAAATGCAAGAATAATCCATATGCATAATGCCTCCAGCCTTAGCTACCGCTGGTGTGAAAGCATTAAAACTAATTTGGCAATTATTCACCTCTTGCTATTAAAATTATAACTCATATGGAGTGAATACATTTAAACTTTGCAATGACTTTGCTCATATTCAAGGTGAACTGATTGTAAGTAGATGCTCAAATGCTAATTTCAAGGACTGAGGGGTATTATTAAAGGTTAAAGTTTTGAAAGTTTCACCCACAACAGTGACCACCCACGCAAGTAATTGGGGGATCTGCCCTTGCTCTAACTCTGTTGTAGTGTTTTTCACAACTAAGAAGTGTCTGGCAGACAAAATCAAACGCTTGGCAGAGAAACATGAAAAGGAGTGCTCCCTTTGGAGTCAATCAGTTCCAGTTCTAGAGAGCTGGTGGTGTTTTTTGTTTCTAGGGTACTTTCAAATATTTTCAGCACATAAATGATGTCCCGAGCACAGTAACCCTGTGGAAAACACTGATGGATGCTTATTTCAGTGACAGCTGGAGGCATACAACCACAGTGCATTGTATTTTCTTTGATAGATTTATAGTTTTTGACTAGAAATATGGCACTGTGGCTTGTTTGTGTGTGTATTGTTTATGGTCATGTGTGTACACATAATCAGGTGCATGCACGGTGAGTGGTTCATTGCTCTTAAGTAATTGGCAGTGTCGGCATGTGCGGGGGAATGATTTATTCTACAACCACAATCTCCCCCTCCAGGAATTCACACGGAAAGAGGAGAGCCGATGATGGAGCAAGAGTGTAACAAGAGCAGAAGGAGAGGAGAGAAGAGGATGGAGGGGTTGTATAACAGGCGATGCATGCTGGAGTGAGGGAAGAATAAGAAATGGAGGAGCTGAAATGGAAGAGAGAGAACGGTGAGGGAGGAAAGTGTGAAGGGAATGGTGTGGTGAAAGCAGAGGACGGTACGGAGAATTAGAGAAAGCTTGCTTGTTAGCTCTAAGCTCCTGGATAGATGGATGAAACCAGGAGGAAAAAGAAGGATCTCAGCAGATGGACCAATAGAATTAAAAGAAGATGCAAAGAGTTGCTGGAATAGTAGAATGAGAAACTGCAAAGGTGGTTTAAGGTGAAGAAAAAGTGGTCACCAGCATGTGTGAGAGTCTATCCTTCACACATGGCTCATTTTCCAATTTACCTGTAAGAGCTCACCTGCCCCTCCTGTCTCCATGGATTCTGTCAGAGACCCCACTGAGGAATCACATCAGGTGTCCTGGCCCCCTGCAAGCAGAGAACAGTGAACTCAATACAAATCTTTGTTGTGTGGTACAACACGTGAAGGAAAAATGCTTGTCAAACTTTTTGCCTCTTAAATGACAAATCTTTATATTCTGAGGAGAATTTTCTTAGATGAAAATGTCCAATTTACCTTCAATAACAAAAATAAGAAAAACTTTAATTTTCAGTTCCTTTTAAGCAAATACACAGCCAAGAGTGCTTTACAAAACAAGATGGTAAACACAATTATAATCAAAAACAGAGTAAAATATCAAAATAAACAATGCCCTTGAAATCAATCAGAACAAACAAGGAGATAATAGGAAAAAATAATTTAATCGGATGAAAAAATTCAATGTGAACTTTTTAAATTCTCTAAAAAACAGATATTTAAGGAAAGCTTTTAAGGAAAATTATGCACATTTTAATGGGATAATATTTTGGTTTCATATTCAAGAAATTCTTATGTTGCTTTGATGCATTATTCAGTCCTTATGAGGCATTAGTGTTCCATTTATTCTCTATAAAACAGATTTTCTTTGATAAATAATACAGATACGAAAATAAATACATAAATGAACTGATATTTCTAGGGCAATGTTTTGCTCACATCAGACAAAGACAATCGCCTTTTCACACGCATCTAAACCTGCAAATGTAGGGGGTTTACTTGCTTAATTTTAAAACATTTTCACGAATAAGTCTCCACTCATGCGTTAAATCGAGTGTACATGAGTGCCCATAAGATCTGAGAGGGGAGGCTTTCTTCTCTCACAACCAGCATTTCAGTCAGTTGTCAACAAACATGGCTGAGGTTGTCTACATTGAGAGGTTTGTATCTGCTGTGACAAAGTTACGGACAGAAGGTTTCACACCTTACCAGGCAATCTGACCTCCTCACTCACTTTCCTGTTAGCAAGATCCTTGTTATTCCTGGGTCTGTAGAACAAACATAGTTTTCCCAGAATGTCTTTGGGCATTAGACACTTTTTGCACCGTGAGTGAAGTTACCCACTCAGTAAGAGAGTTGCAGTCTGTGGGGACCATCTTCAGCATAGCAAGGATAATGTGCTGGACTCTTTCTAGGGTACTTTCTAGGTCAAAGTGCAAATTTTCAGTCTTTGTTAAATTATTTTACTTTGAATGGCATGCTTGTTTGAAGTTAATATATATAATAGACATGAGAGAAAATTGCTGCGGATAAGAAACATAAATTACATATTTTAACTGGAGTCATGCTCAAAAATGTATTTTCACTACTTAAAAACTTTTATGTAGCGGTTACGACAAGTTACTGATACATAAAATGAGGATTTTAACCTTTTTGGTTTTACAGTGTAATTTAAAAATTTGGTTGATCAAATTACCTCAAAGAAATCCAATATCTGACAAAGACTAAAACATAGGGACTTTTTGTTGACAAAAACTGGACTAAGATGTTTTTAAGGCTGTAATTTCCCTGGGATTTGAAAATGTTTGATTTAAAAAGCATTGCATTATGTGATGAATCTACATTTCTGCAGCAACATTCAGAAAATAGGGTCAGAATTTGGTGTGAACAATAAGAAAGCCTGCAGACCACCAACAACCATGGCATGTTGAAAATAGAACAACAGAACCCCCTTTCTCCCTAAAACCTATATCCAGTTTTAACTTCAGCGGGTGTCTTGACCACATCTGCATGCCTAAGTACATATTTTGCAACCATGTGATTGGCTAATACTTGCAGTAATAAGCAGTTGAACAAGTGTACCTAATGAAGTGGCTTTTATATGTGTATATGCATGTGAAATAATATTTATTCTCCATTAAGATGATGTTGATATAAATACCCCTATGAGATGAATTCTGTATTTATCTGAGAGTAAATATTTGTATTTCTGTGACGGTGATGCCTTATTTATGAATGTTGCACATCAAGCTAAATGTCAGACATATTTACTCTGCAGGAATAAAGATTTGACTCCTGGCTCAAGCTGCCATCTGTGATCTGAGCGGACAATGATAAATGCTTCCTTCCTCCCAGACCACCATCATTTTCCCTCCTCTGTGCGTCTGTCTGTTCTCTTGCCCTCATCTCCCTGTTTGCATTGTCTGTATGCCTGCTTTGCTTTCTTCCCTCCTCTTCCTCCTCTCTCTCTCTCTCCCTCTCTTTCTGTCATTTTGTCCCCCTCCTCTCCTCCTTCTTCACTCCATCCTCCCTCACTGTAGCCGTTCAGCATGCCTTCCTTGCTTTGTTAACAGGGAGATGAGATTTTTTACTGCTCTTGCGCTGCGTTTACATCCTTTCTATTCTCCTCTTATTTTATAGCGGCGTGCTTGCATTCCTCACTTGTACCCATTGCTCCCAGACACACACAATCCCTCTCTCATCTCCTACTCTCTCTCTCTCTCTCTCTCTCTCTCTTTTTCTGCAGATGTCTGAGAGCAAGCCAGCTGAGTAGAGGACTCCCCTCTCTGCCCGAGCTCTCCACCTGCAGTCATGAATGGTAGGAACCATCTATTTATCCCTCACATTGCCTTCTGTGTTTGTGTGTTTCCCTATGATGTGATTGTCTTTGGGAGGCAAATATGCTGTGCATGGAGGGGAATGAAGTTGGAGGGAAAAGATCGAAGAGGGAGGACATAAAACAAAGAAGAAAAGAGAAAGAGAGTGATGAACAATAAGCAGCAGAGGTGTCGTAACCCTTCTTTAAACTTTAATCTTCCCCTCTGGTTGTCTCTCTCCCGGATTGAGAGATGTTATGATGCTCTGATGCTCCATTTTTTAAAATGTGTGACTCTAAACTGAACCCTGGAATCTTGACAATGCAATATGTATCCAGCTTCTAGGTGGAGTGATCAGACTTTAGCCAAACTTATCTTTGTTCCCAAAAGACTTTGCAAGAAATTACCACAAATTGTCCGCTGTATTCTTAAAGGAACATGTACAATTATTTCTGCTAATTGCATGCAAATTATCATCTATTTTAGTTCATATTTCCACGTGTATTAAATATGTTGCATCTCTTTTGTCCTTGGTGTGGACACAGCTCAGCAGTGAGTGTTTGTGTGTGTAATCCTCTTGTTTCCAGCCTTTGATCTGTTGCCGCTGCTTAAGGGCCTCTTTGGGAAATGCCTCAGAGAAAGTGTATGTGCCACTGTGTGTGTCTGGTACATCTTTTCTAGATGACTAATCCTGCAGTTCAACAAAGTGGCAAACCCTACAACTTAGCCACAATGTCTGCATTAATTTATTTAGCACAAAGACAATCTGGGGGGGGGAGCGATTCGAACACACGACACAAGCATGTGATGAGTTTCTTTATAGAAACTTAGCTGTATGGGAGGATGAGCTTTATGGCTCTCCCTCTCACAGCTTTGAAATGAAGTCAATGTAAAGTCATTAGTGTTCATTTCCAAACAGGTGGCCACTCCCACACAAGGAGAAGCATGTCTTTGTTAGGATTAAACACTGCAGAGACTTTGATCCACGACATTTATCTGAAACATCATTTTGTCCTCCCCAGGTGAAGAGTTTGATAGTAAATAGTTAGGAAAGCAATTACGTGGTAGCCCTCAGCAGACCTGTGCTGTGTGCCTGGAGGTTTGACAACAGGCCGGCGTCTCCTAAAGACTGAACAGCACCAAGACAACAGAGCAAGGCTGACAAAAGGAAAGTAAAACCACGAAAGGCCCAGGCTCTTTGTGTTGCGGCTACTGAGGAGGCTGGTCTTTATTCTCTGTCACTAGCTGTCCATGAGAGTATTTTGCAGATTTTCTTCTCTGCTGACAGAACTGCGTATACAGATGAGGATAAAATTACATTCCCCCAATGAAAATTTCATTTTTTCTCAAGTGCTGTAAAGCAATTTTCAGCACAGCTTTTCCAGATACCCTGGTTTTATCTTGGATGCTAACATTATTTTACTTTTTACACGGAAACAAAATTATTTCACAAAAACTACCAGGGTCAAAATTATAAGCCCTGGCATGGACCTTGGTCTTCAGTTCACCCCCAAGATTTTTAATGGGATTCATGTCAGGGCTTTGTGCAGGCCAGTCAATAACGTTCATTTTGGTCTTCTGGAGGTAGTTCTTAACCATGAGCCACGAATGTTTGGGGTTATTGTGATGGAAGACAAAGCAACGACCCAGACCCAGTTTTGCTGCTGACTGCTTCACATATCCTCCTTTCTTCATGATTCCTTCCATCTTTCCCAGTTCCAGATCTCCACAGTATAATACTCCTACTGCTATGTTTCACTGTGGGGACATTGTTCTTTAGGTTATACACCTCTCCCTTCTTTTTGCAGACATAAGCAACGTCTCTATGGCCATAGAGCTCGGTTTATGCTTCATTTGAACAAAGGACATGCTTCCAGTGTGCATAATCTTTCTCCAGGTTGTCCTTAGTATTCTTCATGCTGGTTTGAAGCCATCTCTTCTGCAGAAGTGGAGGTTTTCTTGGTCCATTCCTGTGCAGGGTTCTAGTGATGGTCTTCTTTGAGACAACAATTCCTGATTGGCTAAGTCATTCGCTAGTGTCTTGGCAGTTGTTCTGGGGTCTTTAGACACATCCCTCACTAGTTTTCTTTCCAGAGTCTCTGAAATCTTTCTCTTCCTACCTCTTCTAAACTTGTTCTGTGCTGTTGTCTTTAAATTTATTGATGATCCTTCTCACTCCAGTTCTTGACACTCGAAAACACTGTGATAACCTTGTATATCCTTCTACTGCTTTATTAGCATCAGCAATTCTTTTTCTCTAGTCTTAACTGATTTCTTTTGTTTTTGCCATGATGCTTTCCCAGTGACAGCTCATACCTTTACTGAAGGTTTTTTATACTGTGTTTAAACTGGGAGGTAACCCTCAGTTTGAACTTGATTTTACAGGTGTTCAGCATTACAAAGTTAAAGCACACCACTGAAGAACAGTTATTTTTGCTATGGCTCAACAAAAAAGCCCTTTCTAAAGGGAGCTAATCATTTTGATCATGAAAGTTTTTGGCTTTTGCGAATTTTTTTTTTTTTGTTCAAAGTAAAGTAATGTTTGCATTCAAAACAAAACTAGGATTTTTGGAAAAGCAGTTAAGAGTCATTGCTCTGTTTAACAGCACTGTTGGGACAAAAACATGACATTTTTATCAGGGGGCTAATGTTTTTGTCCTCATCTGCAGCTAGCAAGAAATGTAGAACAAACATAGCCTACACATCTCCAAATGTTTTTAATTAAGCCAGTAGGCTGATGCTAGATAGGAAAGGTATCAGGAACTGTCTTTTAAAGCATTTCACATTTGAATAAATGAGCATGTTTGCTCTCCTACCAATGCAGCATGCTTACATGTGTCTGTATGAGCTACAGCTGGGGTACAGTTAGCTAAATAATCAACAAAATGACTAAAACCAAAACTAACTAGCTAGCTTGTTACAAAGGCCTAAAAACAGTACACACAATCTTTTTATATGCACAGTTTTAAACAAATGAATTGAATACATTCATGAAATGTGTTAGCTTTGAGTAGGAGGCTAGCAGTTTCTCCTGCTCTGAGTCTAATGCTACTAAGCTAACAAGTTTTCACTCCTGCTCCCTGTTTTCTAAAATATCCAGAGGTGCCATAGGAAATAGTTTAAAAAGCATATCACCATAATTTCCCACAACCATGCTCACTTTTTAAGCTAATGTGTTTTGGCAGTGTGTTAATGTAAGCTAGTTTTAATAATCAGAAACATATCCTCATCCTGTCTGCTAGGCTGACATATCAAATATGTGTTAACTCTTTCTGTGTTTTTTTTTTTCCAAACACAAAAGTCAAACCACAGAAGACCCCTATGGATAGCCTGTATAAGAAGCTTTTCAGTGCCCCACTTATTCACAAAGCATTCAGCCCCTCAACATAAACGCAGCAGATCCACTGACAGGCCTGTGGATGTGACCATGCTAGCATCATGTCCCAGTGGCACTGTGCTAAATATCATCTCTGTCTGAGGCTCACAGTAGCTTCTAAATGAGGTCTGTCAAAGCCAAGGAGACAATGTGAAGAATACTCACATCTCTGTGTGAGATTAATTACTTTCACCTCTTTTTATGCCTGCATTTTGCTGACAATGCCAAAAAGTAGGTCGGAGACCTGCGAGCTGCTAACATTGGCTCTGTTAGGGAAAAAGACACATCTACCTGAACAGGTGTAACCATAGTTATTTAGAGTAGAGTGAGATAGACTGGATGTTGGAAAACCTTTGTGTGAGTCAAACAGCAGTTTTTGATTAAATCTCACCCTTTATTTTGGAAAAAAAAATGTTTAGACTCCTTCCTTGAGTTTTCAAACGGTCTGCAGTGCATCTTTCCTCAGGGATTTGTGTGTAATGTGTGTGTGTGTGCTGTGGTCGACGGGAGCCAGTGGGGTGTTTGGGTTAGCTACAGGAGGAAGTTCCATCATGGGCAGGCTGGTATTTCCTGAAGCTGGTGAATAAATTACACCCTAGATACTTGCTCTATGAAGACATACACCCATAATAGGCCAGAGAATTTTTATTTTGTCCAGTAACAATATTATGACAACCATATCAGAACCATTTCTCATCTCCTTAGCTCCATGACTTCATTCCTACTTTTTAAATCATTTGCATCTCTATCATGATGCCCTGATGATGTAAATGTGGTGCATGTTGAGGTTAAAAGAGACTACTTCCTATGTTAGATATCCTGTCACTAACATAATAATTTAGAAACCAGTCAGCTGTACTGTACTTTTCTTAATATTCACAGTTGTGAATTCATTCTGTCCCTCCTTTTTTAATTCTAAAACGCCAATAAAGATGTTTAACAAATGCTCAGGCAACACTTTAGTAAAAAATGGGACAGATTCTGGGAACTCTGTGGCACTGTTGCTTTTAGATTTGTCTGCCACCTTTGACACAGTTGACCGCCAGATTCTTATCACTTTTTGAAGTGTATGTTGGAATATCAGGTACTGTCCTAAAATGGTTCCAATCTTATCTCACAGGGAGGACTTTTGCTGTACATTTAGGCCAGTACTCCTCTGCGAAGGCCGCACTAGGCCGTGGGGTCCCTCAAGGCTCTGTCCTTGGCCCCACTCTGTTTTCCTTGTGTCGTCTTCCTTTGGGGTCAGTTTTTGAAAAGTGCAACAGTTCTTTTCATTGCTTTGCAGGTGATTTACAGATCTACCTGCTCATAAAAACAGACTCCATGAATGCGTTGTTACACTGTCTTTAAGATGTTAAAACCTGGATGGAGCTAAATTTCTTTTCATTGAACAAAAAGAAACAGAATCCTTGTCTTCAGTCTGACCTCCTGCAAAGTTTTGACAGTTTTTTTGGCCCTCTATCATCCTACAGTCCCCCTATCATCAGTGGAAAAGACAATTGCTATCCATTGTACATGAGTTGTAGCTCTGTCTAAGCTTCTTTGTCTGCTGATGGTCCAAAGTCCAGCTTCAGGTCTTCTGAGGGGAAAAAGACGACATGATCATATCAGAACAGTTTTAGCTTCCTCCACTGGCTCCTGTCAGCTTCAGGACCCAGTTTAAGATTTTGTCACTGGTTTTTAGAACATTTCATGGGTTACTCCTAAATACTTGACTGAGTTGTTGCACCATCATGCACCAGTCAGAGCAATGCGGTTGACACATCAGCTGCTCATACATGTTCCAAAGTGAAGGCTTAAAATCCGAGATGATGGAGCATTTGCAGTTGCTGCTCCAAGACTATAGAACGTATTCATATTTGGTATTGATATTGTCTTAAGTCTGTGCAGCACTTTGGTTAACTTTAGGTTGTTTTTAACATCTGATATAAATAAATTTGGACTTGACTTTAAATGGGGTTATGTTTACTGAGTTCACAAGAAGAGACCATATAAAAGCCCTGCTCTTATTGTATTTATGACATCTGAGGTTGATTTTTTTTTAGTTCAGTTTTAGTTCAAAGTTCATTTTTCATCCACGTCTGGACCAAAAGGAGCTATAGAAAGTATTAATCTAGGTTGTCACATTTAACGTCTTGCCTCTTGTTCCTCCATGTGTTTGAACATAATTACATAGTGTAATGTTAGCATCTCTGTTTTAAAAGCAGAGAGGAGAAAAAATCATCTTTTGGCATCCGTGTTGCCATTGACTTGCAGAACTATTCCCATATGGTTACCTCTTGAACATCAAACCTTTCCTGAACATGTCTTCATGAGTTCACAAACTTCATGAACTTTATGAGTTCAGTTTGATGCTGTAGAAATGCAAGATGGTGACAACGTCCAGCACTAATGTTTCTCGACTTTACATCAATACTAATCCTTCTCATCATAATATGATAATAATCATGGTATTGATATAATTATTAGGGGTAGACAGATTATCAGCCTGACTCATTATTGATGCCATTATTTAGCATATAGATGATTATTGGTATCTGCAGGTTATTTACTGAAAATTGGCCAAAATAAATTAATTCAAAGGTGTGTTACTCTGGCTCCTCAGCAAGGCGTGTCTTCCACTCTGGTTTTGTTGTCACTCTGTGTGTCTCACCTTATGTCCTGCACACAACACCATCTGGCTCGCTTAATGTCAAACAACTACCAGCAAATCAACACTGAGGTCTTGGTGGCGCTGACACAGGGAGTGTATGGACTCACTTCCTGTTCTGCTGCTGTGTTGCTCTGTGTTGATTCTCATGTTTACAGAGATAGTATCAAGATGTTTATTTTCCTGAAATTGAAATTTTTTAACATGCAGTTTTACTTTTGCCACATCAGGTAAATTTTGTTTATCATGACAAATGCATATTTGTTTCAAATATAACAGTATTACATTATTGGACAACCCTTATTAATTATTACAATTACAATTGTGAGACCTGAACATTTGGGGGAATTTTGTTGGTGTGAAAACACCATAGGAGTAGTTTTTGTGTGTTTGTTTTTTGATGGAAATGCATCTCATATTTCCCCTCTTTCTCCCTTTACCCCTAAACACAGCAGTATCCTGCTCAAGTTTATTATAATGCTTTTTATTTAATTTAAGTTCTAAATCATGACTCCAATGACATATCAAATTATGAGTCATGAGTTAAAATACACTGGCAGTGTCTGAAACCACGCACTCATTCCCTACTCCCTATCCATTAAATAGTGAGCAGCATAGTGGACTATATAGTGGACTCAACTGAAAAACACAAAAATCAATTTTGGAAACTACTCCAGCAGCGAGTAATGACATCATCACTGTCTCACAATTAAAACGTTTAGTAACAACAGCTTGTAGATTTCCATGACAATGGCTGAGGATCGAAATTAACATTAGAATTTCACTGAAAACTGATACTAAATGCATTTTATTTTCTTTGAAAAAATGAAAAATACTAAAAGATAAAAAATGTTGTGTCTTTAGTGGCAAAATAGTGTGCATTTTTGTGTGTAATGTAACTTATTTTTGCATAAAGATCATGGTCTCATGTCTTGTAATCCTACTCTGTTTTAATCCTTAACATTTTCTTACAGATTTGGTTAAAAAAAAAACATTAAAAAAATATTAGAGAAAGTTTTT
Organism: Cheilinus undulatus; assembly: GCF_018320785.1. Classification (NCBI taxonomy): domain Eukaryota; kingdom Metazoa; phylum Chordata; class Actinopteri; order Labriformes; family Labridae; genus Cheilinus; species Cheilinus undulatus. The sequence continues at coordinate 22,453,572 of NC_054878.1, forward strand.
GTATGTGTTCCTGTGCTCCTCTCATTCATCCGTCATGTTTGAGAGCAGCAACCGCTATGCATGATGATAAATATTGCTGGGCTGGTGAACATTGGTTGTTCACTACTTTTCAAAATGTATTGTGGGATAGAATGAGTGAATTATATAGTGAATAACAATGCTCACTCAGAATTCGGACACCACTACAAAATGGTGTATTCACCATATGGTGCACTATGTAGTGAATGGGGAGTGATTTTGGACACTGTAAATGTCTATTTACAACTGGAAACTATTGAGCATAGTTTTTGGCAAGTCATGGCAATTTTGTCTTTTTCCTATTAAAGAAAACACTCTGCACTGAATATATTAATGTAGTAAATATCATTTTAGAATCAAAAGAAGCTCTTTCAAAACCTCCAATAAGTCTTCGACAAACTAAGCCTGACATCTTTATTAAATTCCTGGTTTCTCTTGTGAAAAATCCGTGTAAACACCATCAGAGTCATTGGCCTGTGGCTTTTTAAAGAAAAAGGAGCTGTTTATAAAATAAGCTACGCAAAATCAGATGCAGCAAGTTTTCCCATTTCTCCCAGATGTACTGTATTCCCATCTGTAACACTGGCTCTGTTTTACATTAAATACTTTTACTTTCTATATGAATTCAGTGTTTAAAGTAGTTTAACACTCTTGTGCACCTCTGGCCCTGTTATCTGTCATCGTCTCCTTATCTACATCTCTGACAATCCATTACTGCCATACTGTGAGATCCATCTGTGCACAATCTCTATACAGTTAATCTGTTCCTTGTAATATTGCTTCAGAACGCTGGAATAAAATTCATTTTAAGGCTTTACCCAGGCTGTGATCGTCTCTGATTAGCTTAATTTCATGGATTCCCTCATGATTGAGTGATTATAAGCTCTACTAACAAGCCTTCATTCCTCTCTATTGAAGATGTATGCCAAGATTGAGAAAAAATTTAGTTTCACACCCCTCACACAGAATATTTGAGCTCATTTTTAATTCATTGCTAACCCTGAACTTACCTTGAGATATGCAAGAGTGGAGCGGAGTGAAAAAAAGCTGACTGGACGTTTTATACATTAATCATTGTCGGGAGCTGGTTAAGAGTGTTTTCATCAGAGAGGCAAGACTCATTTTTGATGGAAATTATGCACACTTTTTGAAGGGTGAAAAAGACACTGTATACTGAATTTACTATGAGCAGTGCCACTATGGGAGCTCTCACTGTGCTGCTGCATTTTTGTGTGTGTCATTTTAAGAAAGATTTGTGCTCCAAAATGTAGCTGGTATTTGAACAAAGAAGTGCTTTGTGTTTACATAGCTGGCTCGGGGACAGATTTTGATGTGTATAATAACAGTCTATATAGACAGACATTCTTGATCCCAAGAGGATCAATCAGACTGACTTAAAATTCCGACAGAGGGGAAGAAAAGGCTGTTTCCTACATCAAACGATCCATTTAATCTAACTGATTATACTCCAGTTTTGTTTTGTACTTCCATATTTTTATCTACTTGACACCACTTTCTAGAAATCTGTTTTCACTTTGACACTGGATTTTTTTTGATGTTTTTTTTTTGTTTTTTTGGTAAAAAAAAAAAAAAAAAATATATATATATATATATATATATTTATTGACCATGATTGACTTATAAATCAATAAAAGGGTACACATACATGGGGTCAATACTTTCTATTGGCATTGTAAGTGCTGCCTTCTAATAGAACTTGAACAACATGAAGTCCTGTACAAGAACCTATGATTTCTTTGTTTTAGATGCCATAAGGAGGAACAAGACACTAGAAAACTAAAGTGACAGTCTAGATTAACGCTTGCTGTGGCTCCTTTTGGTCTCATTGTGGCTTAAAACAGGAGTCCATCGCTCCACATTTTTTCTGAAACCGTCATCAAAGATGTACCAACTTGTGAATTTAAACCCTGAAGGAAAACTCATTTTATGATGTCAAACATACTTGAAAAGCGGGCATTTGCTTCTTGTACACATGGCTGACACGTTAACACGTGTAAACGCACCAATATTGCTCCCTTTAGATCTACTTTTCACTGTGATAATGTAGACCTCTTTAAAGGTGAATTATTTTTAGAAGATGGTGTTTTTTTTGTACTTTTGTATCATCTGTGTTTAAAAATCCCTTTTATCTGTCCTGTTAATTATGACTTTAGGCTGCATTCGTATGCATTAATGAAGTGATCAGAATTTTTTTTAACAGTCCCAGACCTTGTTGTCATGTTCCTTTTACTGCTTCGGGCCTCTGCCTTTGATATTCAAACATGAGGAGGGACATAGAGGTTTGCCTAATTCAAATGGGTCATTTTGTTTACTTGGTGTGCATCTTTGTCCAGGATTTAGAGCCAGCTTTGGAAGCAATTAATAATTGAAACCGTTTTGATGCAGTTTTAAAGAACTTTGATGTTTTTTCTTGTTCTGGTCCAGGAGGAGCCAGTGTGTGGGCCATCACTCCAGAGGAGAGGGGGAAACACGACAAACAATTTGACACCCTTGCACCTGTTCTCGGCTATGTCTCAGGTAATACTGTTATAATAAGCTTAGTAAATGCATGTTTACAGTGAAAACCTTTCTGTTTCATGTGTTGTTCAGATGTATCAAATGCCCTTTTTCTCTAACTTTTACTTCTGTGTCTTCAGGAGAACAAGCTAGGAAATTTTTCCTCCAGTCTGGCCTGCCTCCCTCAGTCCTGGCTGAAATCTGGTGAGCAAAATCTGACAATGCTAGGTAATCTGTAAAATAAATCAGGCTAAGTAGGTCAGCAGGCCCAATCTCTTAGTTTGGTACTTTTGGCAGCTTTAATCATCCTGTTGAACACTCACTTCCTACACAGCCCGCCCCACCTAGTAAACTATTTGTGGAGAAAGTGTGTGTGCACTGTGATTGTTACACACTGAGTGTGTTTGTGAGTCCTGGTGTTTGTGTGAATAAGGCTACTGGAATTCAATCCCAACAGTCATGTCCCTAGAGTAACCCCTCCTTCTATATTGTCTCCAGAAAAAGAAATAATACTTGGAATGCTGTAATAAATCATAATAAATCAGATTCTGCCATTGTCTTCCTCCTGTAGGAACTTAGCTGACATGGACAGTGATGGAAAAATGGACAGACTGGAGTTCTCCATCGCTATGAAGCTCATCAAACTCAAACTACAGGGGCGGAACCTACCCTCCTCCCTGCCAGTTATCATGAAACAATCTCCTCTGTCCAACTCTGCTTCAATCATGGCTCCATCAGCACGCTTTGGTAACAAAAAATTAGTTCTCTGAGAATATATAGTCACCATCAGACTCCCAGACCACCTAACCTCCATAAAAGTAGGTCTCTTAATCCCTCCATGTCTGTTTCCTCTCTCCAGGAATGGGCTCTATGCCAAATTTGTCAATTGGTCTGTCGTCTATGTCGACTATGTCAGCCATGCCCATCCTAACACCCATCCCGGCTAACCCTCCCATGCCCTCTGTGCAACCCTTGGTGCCAACGCCAATGACTCTGCCCCTCATCTCCTCTCTGGGAAACTCTGGACTCACCAACGGGAATGTCAACCTCCTCACCCCACCTCTTGTTCCTAACAACGCAGGTTGGTCCTGCAGTGGAAGATAGATGCAGATCAGTGGTTTTATAATCTAGAGTCATGATGAATGGCTATTGATAGTAACTTGCACACATTAAGATATTGCTGCTGTGCTGTACTGTACTATAGAAATATAATATGGTATGATTCTTTTTAGAGTCACCAGTCTTCCAAGCCAAAGAAAGCACACTGCTTCCCCTCCTCTGGAGGATGTAACGGTGGGGGATCCCCCACCGTTACATCGGTATTCCTGACCAAGTGCTCTTAAAGACTAATCTCCATTAAGATATGAAGCCTCTGAATTGATTAGTCATTATTTCTTTGCAGTATTTAGATCAAACTAAGCCTTTTCCTTACTTTGAAAATTCTGCTTGTTCTCCTTAATTATACTCATGCAAACACTCAACCCTTGTGCCTCCAGATGTCCTTGATTGGGCAGGGCTGCTTGTCTTCCCCACGTGGTGGTGGCACTAACCATTAGACAGGGAGGGCTTCATGTGAAAGATAAATGCATATGAATCATGTTTCAGCCCTCCAGCAAAACATAAACAAGCTAGTGGAAGCGCCATCTTGTCAATGTGAACACAGAGCTGAGAACAACGAACTTGGGGAGTTTGATGTCGATCTAATTTGAAAGTCGTTACTCAAAATATATTTAATAGGGACATATTTGGCATATGCTATATTTGCGTTTAAATTGTTGCATATTGGGTGACCCAGGCTCAAATCCAGCCTGAGGTTCCCTTTCTGTTTGTCATTACCTACCCTCTCTGTACCCACTTTCCCACCCTACCCATTGCACTCTCTATGATAAATTGACAATGGTCCAAAAATGAGTTTTAAAAAGTGCATATTATACTTTTAAGCTGATAGAATGCAAAGTTCTGTTGAATGAGGAAAAAAGTACACTGGATGTCCACGTGTCTCTGCACACTTTAATTACGTATTAAATGTGTAGGACTCAAAGTTAGACAAAGGAGAAAGGCCTTTTCACCCAGTTGCATTACTTTTTGTTAAATCAAAGAAATGGTTTAATAAGTCTTAATTTCAAATGTGTTGACAAAATGGAGAATAAAAATTATAATATTAAAAGCAACCAACATACACCTACTAGGAGATTAGTTCCCTTGAAAGCCTTCCAAGTTGCTGCCAAATGTAGCTGATACTGACTACTAACTGAGAAAGCTAACATTGGTCGCTAACACAAAAGCTATATTGATGTGTAAGAAGGATGAAATGGTGTCAGCATATCTGAAAGTTAGATTTCAGTTCAAACATTCTGTAAAATGGAAGATTTTGAATGCTGTCAAATTTGTTGTCAAGCTTGATTGATCCAATTCTAGTTTGACAGCATGTGATTCAATTTAGCCAATTGCATATATATGAAATTTATTGCAGGGTTGGCCCCTTGAGATGGATCATCTCATTTTCAAGGGGGTCCCAATTAATAATTCTAGCTGATAGCTTTGAGAGGGGTCTGGCAAGAGCTTGTACATCTCTGATCTAATTTTTAGATCTAATCCGGGTTTTATGAATTTAAGTTTAAGTTAGCTTTAGCAGTGTGAGCTTTTGCAACAATTTCTAAAACTAAAGTAGCTATGAAGATAACATTTTTTTATCTTAAATAGCTGCTTTGTGAGTTTAGCTTAGCAGTGCTCACAATTTAGCTACGTTCACTGTGTAGCTATGTTAGCTTCGCAATGTGAACTTTAGCAAATGTAGCTAAAGCTAACTTAGCCATGTAGATATGTCGTTTATGTAGTTGCTTTGAGAGCTTAGCTTTATCTATGTTAGCTACGTTGTCTATGTAGCTTATCAAGTTCATGGAACTATAAAAGCCACGCTTGCTGTGTTAGACAGTTTTCACGGAGGACAAGCTTTTTTATCACTTGGTTTTATACACGTTTTGTAATTGTATTATGCAGGTTAGGTTTTGAACTGAACTTTTGGTATCCTAATCCTTACTTTAACTCTTACCCTAACCCTAAACAAAAGTTAAACTAAAATTGATTTCTTAAGTTTAAGCATGTATTTCCATTCTGTGATGTAAAGCATCTCAGATGAATGGTCTGTGAGAGTGACCATCAGAGATAAACGGTCTGCAGCCAGACTGTTTTAATAGCTTTTGATTTGACAATGCTACAGGTGCTTTAAATTTTTACCTGCTCTCAAAATCGTATTTACTTTTATTAAGTTTAAAGTATTCAGCCTTATTTGGCTGCTTTAGCACTTTAGAGAGATGTAATATGTAAGTGTAAAACACCTAAGACCACATATTGGATTGATGCATAGCTGGTGAAACCTAATCCTTGTGTGTAACTTTTAGTGTATTAGAGGCATGTATTCAGGTTTTGCCCCTGCGCTATCTAAAAGCTGAGCCTTATTTCAGGTCTCATGTCTCTCTTGCAGTGTCAGTGTGAAGTTATCTGTGTGTTTTTATGTAGTGCTTTCTATGTGCGTTTCTGCAATAGCACTATAATAAAGCTCTGCTTTATTCCCCTTAAGTGATTCATATTGATCCAGCTATGGCATAGAAATGGTACACCAGTCTGTGAATTCACATTGCATTACAGCGTTACAGAAGCATGAATGAGCGCAGCACAGCAGGAGCTCCACATACACTCACTGTCAGATACTGTATGTACACAGAGCTATTCTCCCAAACTGGTTCTGCCAGTCCCATCTCACCTCTGACAACTTTGTTACCACCCCTGAAATGTATCAGGGAAATTAATATTGCTTCTTGAAAAGGCAGTGTGAATAAGTCATGTATCTTTAATAACAGAAAAGATGAGCTGCCACTTTCTTTACTGCAGTATCCACTGGATAAAAGCAGACTTCAGTGTCACTGTGTGTGCACTGGATGTATCATATATTCTTTTTAAGTCATCCTTTTTCCTTTTTGGTGACTGACTATTTTCCCTTATATCCCACCTCCTTCATCTATCACTTGGCTGCTCTCGTTAATCTTTAATCTCTTTGTATTTAAGTAAAACTTTTGGCTGCAAAATTCTGGTTAATTAATGAGCTTGGTTGTGAAATTTCTTCCTCTCTCTGCCTGTGACAATATATCAGTGCCACAGCTCTTTAAATTTACACACACTAGTACAGGGCTGCAGACAACTGGGATCACTTTGTTTTTATCCAGATGTCAATAACCTTGCTGCTGGAGCTCTGTGTGCTGCGATTGTAAAGTATGAAGAGATAAGATTAGATGTGCACATTCAAGGGCGGCTGCTCCCTATATGTCTTCTTTATGTCGGAGATTGATTACATAAGAAAGGAAAAGACTTTCTGTATTTATTTGCACACAAACTGTAAAGCAAGCACCACAGTGTTTTCCCATTTAACCTTGAATTTGTCAAGATGATATTTTAGTGTTAAATCTTGTCCAACCCTGTTTGCAGCACTCCCTCTCTCTGGCTTCTCCTCTCCTATGGCGTTTTCTCCATCCACTGGCATGTCAAATGCAAACTCTCTCCTGGACCTCGGCTCAAGCAGGTGAGATCAAAAAGAGCTAATTTATGCATACTATGAGAAAAATTGCAATCAATAGTTAATTTCTGTACTGTTAAAGATCATTTTATAAAACATGTATCTGAAAGGAAATCAGTTCCTCCTGTATCTTACATTTTGAATAAAGTAGTCAATTAACATGTCTGTGAAGTGAATGGGAGATTCAAGGATTTCTAAAACACACCATTAAATATGTAGTGGTTGGAGTTAAATGTAACTAATCCCTCAGTGCAGTGCTCAGAAAGAGCAGAGGTTTTGGAGGAAAGAGTTGTGGATTCGAATGCAGGCAGAGATGAAAGACTTAGATAACATACAGAGCAGGAAGGGCTTTTTTGAAATCAGATGTTCTAGTTGGCGACAAAAGGAAATGGACAAGTGTGGAGTCACAAGCATTACTGTGAATGACATTCTTTTGGGAGAAGGTCACATTGCTATGAAGTTTGTGGTAACCAGAGTTATTACATCTAAAGGGTGCAGTTATATTTTGTCAGCATCCTAAGATCAAAAGCACCTAGCCATGCAGTCTCCATTTGCAAACATTTGTGTTTGGAAGAACTTGACTGGCCCGCACAGAACCCTGACCACAACCCCATCAAGCCCCTTTGGGATGAACTGGAATGGAGATTGCAAGCCAGGCCTTCTTGTTCAACATTACTGCCCTACCCCATAAATGCTCTGCAGAATGAATGGGCACAAATTTCCACAGAAACACTCCAAAATGTTGCTCTTTGCTTTATCCTTCAGTCAGAGTGGTCATTTAAAGAAGCGTTCCTGAGACATTCGCAGAATGGCCCAGACTGACAGCAGGATGGACAGGCAGATAACCCAAATGCATGATGCCTCTGGCCCCTAGTTGTCTCTATCAGAGAGGCATTAAAAATACTTTGGAATTATGTAATGGGAAAGTAGCAGCGAAGAAACAGGAGTTGTTTTTCAGCTACAGCTAGATTCTCTTCAAACCAGATAATAGTCGTATCTTATATCCTTAATCCCCCTTGTGGTTTTTGGTGTGGTTTGGGAAGAGGATAGGAGCAGTATCTGATTTCATTTGAATGTATTGTTTTGAGTGATGCTGCCCTGCTTATAAAAGGTCCTACCCTCAGGTGTAAGTGGTACAACAAGCAATAATAGGGGACAGGAGTAAAGTCAAACACCTAGCCTTAGAATCACCTCTAACCTCTGCTTGTGACTGCATCTTACATAATGCTAGACACTTTATTCTCATCCTGATCTTGTTTCCAGACCTACAGTATACCAAGGCTAAAATCCCTAAACACTCATATGCACAAAGAGAGAAAAGCCTCTGGCAGTGGGTGGATCCTGCACTACATCTTCTATTGTCTCCCTAAAATCTCGTCTTTTATTTCAGGAGTGTTGCAAGTTTCCACCCGGCTATAATGACCCAAAGGAAATGCACTCTTCTCAAATGAACATCATGAACCTAGGCTTTCCTTTCTGCTATTCTTGTAGAGGCATTGTTTATAATAAAAACAGACGGGCTGATTAGCATTGCCTGAGGGTACGGTCCTGTCTCGTTTCAGAGAGTCATTGTCTTGGTTTTGCACCAGCTTCCTCTACAGCTAATTAAGAGCTGAGAGATAACACCGGGGAGTCTCGAGGCAATTAGAGGTTTTAAGTCATGGCTTGAATACAAGGGAGAAAGGAAAACAGTGACCACATAATTTTATTTTGTAATTTCCCTTTAGGTTATATTTCGGCATGTGCTTGTGCCGCCTTTCTTTGTCTTTGCTCGTAGTTCAAATTCCTCCTCCACCACATCCCTGGCCAGTAACTCTCCTAAGACCGGAGCAAGTGATTGGGCCGTGCCGCAGGCATCAAGACTCAAGTATCGTCAACAGTTCAACACGTTGGACAAGCTCATGAGTGGCTACTTGTCAGGTAGGTCAGACCTTTGCACACTTCAACCTAAACAAACAGGGGCAGCATGGCTGCTCAAGAGTGGTGTTCTCAACATTTGACAGAACACACTCTGGGTCAGTTTTGCTTCACTTGCCTGCACTCATGTACTCTTTGGACTGCTCTTAGGCTCACTTGACAAGATGTGACAGTGAAAGTTACAGGTTCACTTGAGCCGGCTTCAGAAATTGCTCAGCTGTTATTTTTTAAGAGTTTTCTTGTTTTAATTTGCAGGACCTCAGGTTAGAAATGCTCTCATAGCATCCAACCTGACCCAGACTCAGCTAGCAACCATCTGGTGAGTATAAGGGGTTTGTTTGCTTTCCCATATATGAATGATAAGGCTGGTTGACAGATTTTAAGCTACTTTGAGTTCAACACAGAGGCAGATATTTTCTCGCAATTTACTGGAAACCAAAATATGCAGCAAAATCTAGACTCCTTAGCCAGAAACATGCTGCTGATTAATGTTAATGTTGCTCTGTCTGCATGATGATGCAGATTCTTGTTAAATTATGTTTTTTTAAAAACATAATAATAATAAATCCGTGATTAAAACCTGCTTTGAAACCAGGTCAATCATAGCACCACCCCACAAGCTAATTTCTCATGCCTGTCTGTTAGAATTACTAAAATAAGTCTGATCTGTCTCTTATGCTGAGTCTGTTTATATATTAACAGTGACATGGGGTTACAGATTTCAGACTTTCCTTTACGAGACTTTGCAAAAACCCAGATGATCAGCAGCTCTACAATTTATAGTACATACATAGTACATACTACTTCATGCAGCATCATTTCTGCCTTTTCCCTCAGGAAAGGCGATCTTCTCATATGTATAAAGACAGTCAGCATCCACCCTGGAGGGCCCTCAAATTAAGCTGTACTCCAAATCTGCAGTGCTGCTCAAAGTTCTTAGTACAACTTCAGACTATTTATATCATTCCATTCAGTTATAACGAATATTTACTCAAGACTCTTTAAAAAAAAGAGCAGGTGTAGACCCTAGAGTTACAAGCCCCAGGAGCTGAGATGGGGGAGATTCTGCATACAACAAGCTTTATGGGAGAGTGGCAAAGAGAAAGCCACTGTTAAAGATTAAATTTCGACTAGAGTTCACCAAAATGCATGTAGAAGATTCCATGTTTGCGTGGAAGAAAGGTCTCTGGTCCATTGGGAACCAAATGGTGCTTTTTGGCCTTTAGACAAGATGTTTGGCATCTCATCTCCACAAACACACGATCCCCACTGTGAAGCACAGCGGGAGCAGTATCATGCTGTGGGGATGCTTCTCGGCAGCCAGTCCCAGAAGGCTTGTAAAATTAAAGGGTAAAATAAAGTTGGCAAAATACAGCAAAATCCTTGAGGACAATCTTATTCAGTATGCAGGAGAACTACAGCTTTGGAGAAGATTTATTTTCCAGCAAGACAATAACCAGAAGCATACAGGGAAAGCTACACAGCAATGGTTTAAAGACAACAAAGGGAATGTTTAACCTGACACGCCAGATAGATTTGTTTCACACATCCATCTGGGAAAGCTTCAGTCGGAACGTTTGAGAAAAGGCAGAGGCTTTGAAAAAACTTGGAGTGTGATTGGGTGAACATTCTGTCTGTCACATCTCTACGGGCCAGTCAGAGCAACAAAACACATGATGTAGCCACTATGCGCGTGCACACCTACTGAGGAATAAAGCGAAACATGTCGACTATAGACATATAAGTACTCGACTTTTGTTGTTTTTGAACTCGACTTTTGTTGTTTTTGAAAAGAAAACAACTCACCGCTGTTCTTTGTTTTTCTTTTAACGAAGAAATGTCGTCAAGTTCTGATGAAACTGGCGCTTTAGCAGCATCCACGCTAATCTCTTCCTCCATAACTGCACCAGCTCTTGCTGCTGCTTGTTTACGTCATGACTCTGCTGCGCCTGAAAGTACTGCCCCTCGTCGCTGATTGGTCCTGTCACTTTCTAACCGGGCCCAAAGGGTTCAGCTGGGAGCTTTGCAAGATGGATTCGCCAGTGAAAAACAAGGAAACGGGTGTATCCATCTGCTTTGCAAAGTTAGGGAATGTTCTGTATTGGCCAAGTTAAAGCCCAGACCTCAATCCCAAACTCATTGCAGTCTTGATCTTGATATCACTTTCACACTTAAGTGATGAACATGATGCAAAATGACCTTGACATTTGACCTCCAAAATCTAATCAGTACCTTTTTATGTTAGAATGGACTTTTTTTTGCAAAATTCTAGGAAAATCACTGGCAACTCAGGAACGCTCCCAGGAAGAAATTTAACGATTTTATCATTATCATTTCCCTTCTGTTACTGTTTCGTGTTTTAATAGGAACTTGGCAGATGTGGATAAGGACGGTCAGCTACAAGGTGATGAGTTCATTCTGGCCATGCATCTGGTGGACATGGCTAAAACTGGCCGACCTCTTCCTCTCACACTGCCTCAAGATCTGGTTCCCCCATCTCTCAGGTACAGTAACACAATCACGTACTAAGTTATTTATTTTAAGAATAAATCAATAAAATACAGGTCTTTTTTTTTTTCAAATTTCAGGGGGGTGGTCAAGTCCACTGAGCTTGTAAATGGAACTGGGCCTTACATCTCTCCCTCCTTACTGGACACAGCAGAGACAGAGGCTGCGCAAAAGAACAAGAGCACTGGTAAAGAATGACTTGTAGTACATTTGTTCTCTTAGAATGTGACTTTTCTTCTTTATCATACCTGTTTTTCTTCTTCCCAGTGTCATTTGAGGACAAGCTGAAGGAGAACTTTGCACGAGGTAGCGCCGAACTAGAGAAACGACGGCTGGCTCTTGAGGAAGCACAGAGAAAAGAGAGGGAGAGGAGAGAGCGGGAGGAGAGAGAGGAGAGGGAGAGGCGGGAGAGGGAGGCCAGAGAGCAGGAGAACAGGAGGAGGCTGGAGGAGGAGAGACGGCTTGAGAGGCAGAGAGAGATGGAGAGGCAGAGGGAGGAGGAGAGGCTGAGGGAGCTGGAGAGGAAGGAGGTGAGTAGGGGGAAGAATAATGACCTGTGTGAGATGCAGGACATCCAGATGCCATGTATGATGACTGTGGTTTTTTTATGTTTCAGGCGGCAAAGCAGGAGATGGAGCGCCAGCGACGAGAGGAGTGGGAGCGTGCCAAAAGAGAGGAGCTGGGAAGAAGGAGAGAGGGTGAGCAGGAGGAGATCTCAAGACTCAGGGCAAAGAAGAAGAGTCTGGAGTTGGAACTGGAGGCTGTGGTAAGACTACGCTAATATTCATTGCTATGCTTACAGTGTTAACATGACAATTGGAGTGAACTTCATCTGTGCGCTTTTTGACCAGGGTAACAAGCACAAGCAGATCTCAGACTGTCTCCGAGACGCTCAGAGCAAGAGGCGGATTCTGAAGGCAGAGGTGGATCTTGTCAATCAGAAGAGGGATGAACGCATTGCAGAAATCAACAACTTGCAGCTTCAGTTTGAGGTAGGATAAATTTGGCTTCTTTTGCTTCTTAAAATTTTCCTTGAACCATTTCTTTTAAATTTCTTGTCACTATGCCTCTGTTTACGGTAGGACTGGCAGAAGAAGCTCTCACAGCTGGTCCCAGAACAGCAGAGGCTGACTGAAAAGCTGCGCAACATCAGTCTTAACAAAATCCCAGGTGACAAAAACAACACACACAAGCACAATATTCACCAATGAATTCCAGCCTCACCTCTAAAGCTTTGATTTGTGTCTTGTAGCAGTGACTTTGACCTCTCTGACTGGAAATGTGAAGGAAAAGGGTGTGAATTGTCGGAGGCTGAAGGACCAACTTGACACTCTGGAGAGGGAGACCACTGACAAACTAGCCCAGATGGAGGAGTACAACAAAGAACTGAAGGTCAGTGAACATTCAGGAGTCTGTGCTAGCTGGGAGATGATTAGCTTAGTTTAACATCCAAATTACATAAAGTGGTCTAGTTCTCCTTGAACAACAACTATGTTTAGGTTTAAATAAGAGTTGATTTGTTTGCATCATTAGGTATGTTGATTTTTTTCTTCTTTAGCTTTTATGGGAGCCAAACTGGCTCATTTTCTTGCTGCTCGTCTTTATGCTTGCTAAGCTAAATTGGGTCCCCTGAAAATAAATACACACATTCCAAAGTGGTAAACATTTTAATAAAGGATGTTCCCAGGCCACTATTTCCCTATCTGGCTAAACACTCATAAAAATAGTGTTTAACCAACTGGTGGAGAAAATACCCAGAAAACAGTCTAATTTATCAAAGGGTAAATGTGTCAAGGGGCACATGATGTGGGGCTGCTGTGCCTAGTTGAGTGTGGCAAAAGTTAGCAGCTAGCTCTGCTTCAAGTTGCTTCTCTTTGCAGATTAATATCGTGCTTAATGTGGTTACACATCACTTCGGTTAAGTTGTTATTAGGGGTGTGACGAGATCTCGTGCCACGAGATTCCTTGTCGCAGAAAAATCAATCTCACAAGATCAGTATTGCACAGACAGTAGGAGCATCAGCTCTCTTTACGGAAAACAATACAAACTGGATGTTATAACAGATCACAAAGATGCCTTGGACACTTTAAAACTGTTGGTGAGAGAGCTAATTAAGAAACGGAGCTGATGCGTGATCCATTAAGATGACCACTCAAACCCCACCCCCTCCTCTACGTGCACTACTTGGGGCCGCACATGATCAGCCTATGCATAATAAGTTCATCATAACAGTCTGAAATGATGAAATGCTGCTGCTGGAAACCTGTGCAGTCTCCGCTAGTTTGCGTATGCGTGCAGACTTGCTTATAGTGTATCTGTGACTTTGTAACTTTGATTCAGTCGCTGCTTCGTCATGTCTCCCTCTCATCACCGTCTGTCAGTCACACATCCATCAGCTGTTGGCAGCGCGTATCATCAATCAAAAGCTTAACATGTGTAGCGCAACAGGCCGTTGTATACTGAAGTGGTAAATTTAGCAAAACAAACTCTGCTTGAGCGCCATAGAGTCCATTGTTAGCTCCAAAAACTGAAGTTCTAGCTCCAGTGTAACGCACCATGTTTGTTGTCTAAAGCAGACAGAGCAGAGACACACACTCGCTCACCATCGCACACACATTAACACACGCTCATCTGTACGTCGTGTCCAACACTGCCAAAGCTCATATGAGAAAAAAAGACCACAAAACGATAAAATAATCTATTTCTCTAAATAACAGCAAACGTGTTATTGACAGAAAGATTTCTTTTGGGTGTCCTTAAAGAGGGTCAGAAATAGTTTGATCTTACTGATGCAGCTCTTTATATTTCAGTCTGTTGTAAAAAGTTTTTCAATTACTTTCAAAATAATCTAAATGCTTTTATTAAATATAATTAAATATGGTGTTACATATAATTATTGTAACTGTAGTGATGAGTGCAGTGTAGTAAATTAAAGATTTTGTAGACTATTAAAATGAAAGGTTTGATTTGAAGAGCATTAAAAAGTACAGTTTGAGTCAGAGTTAGACAAGACAAACTGTAAGCATTGATAGCCTATTCAGTACAACAGGAGTTAGTTAGTTTTGAAATCTCGTCTCGTCTCGTGTCTCGTTGACCCAGATCTTGCCTTGTCTCGTGAGATTAGTGTCTCGTCACACCCCTAGTTGTTATACATGACAACAGCCAACAGCCTACATAAAACTTTTATCTGCATTTTCTAGTTCAAAATATTGCCTCATTGCACTGTCCCAACAACACACTCAATGCCAAGCTTCTCATGTTGACGTTTGTTAACCAAAGCTACTAGTGGCAGAAGGCTTCATTAAGGTTTTTATAAAGCATTCAGCTGGGATTTCAGTCCCGTGCTTTTTAAAAATGTTGCATTATTAGTTCCTCCGACCCGTAAATCTTGTGTCTGCTAATTTGTTTTCCAACTTTAACCTGTTAACCGGCTTACCCTGTATATCCCTAGTTTCTGTGTTTTAAACATTTGATGCCTTTTGGATATAGGCTATTTTTCTTATGCCTCCATGTGACAGTAACATTTGATACCACTGCTGAGTAGGTACATGAAGACTTTTCAAACTAGGAAGTAATTATCTTAGCTAACCATGAAGACAAGAGAAAAGAGATATCCTACATACTTGCTGTGAAAAATTACTTTTCAGTTTTGTTTTATCTTTTTGTTTGTTTTTTTGTTTAACAAGCTTTGACTGGTTTGCAATTTAGATGTACGGAAAAAATAACTTTGCGAGCACAATAAGCTATTTCTTCCTTCTAGTCTTAGTGCTTGCTAAAATAATTAATTAGCTTTCATAATACTATACACAGACACAAATAGGTAAATATAACTATATGGATCTAATTTTTGATGCTTTTGAAATAAATCTTTACCTTATTTTTGCTTAGTTTTCTTAATAGTGAGACACAGAAACAAACACAAAGTTGAATAACTTTTGAACCACAAGTCGTAGCCACTTACTTTTTTCCCTCTGGAAGCCCTCCATTGTGCCATTCAAATGCTGTTGTAGGCTTACAGTAGCTTTTCTCGTGAGCCTGGAACTTCGGTGACTTTCTGGAGCATTTTAAAGATTTTATTCAACACCAGTTACTCTGACAGTGAACATCTTTTCTTCCATTTTTTAATCCATTCTTCAACTGTTTCTGCCACTAGCAGCTAATGTTATTCAACATATTGTTTTGTCACGTGGGCTGTGAAAACCAATGGCAGGGTGTTCCGTCATTGTGTTTTTGCCAAACAGTGCATGTCTATACAATTAGAACCTGAGGGAGGCAGCCTATTAGCTCAAAATAGACAGAGAGCCTGTGATGTGGCCCTCTGTGTCACTCTAGACAGGAATAATGGCTCACCTTCAGCTAGTATAATGAAGTGCAAGGATTTTTTTGTAAATATGTGAAGACTTTTTGGTACAGAATAAATATTATTTCACTCTTTGGTCCCCAAGAGAAAAACAAAGTTACATTACTGCAGCACACAAATAATTAAAGCTCAGGTTGTCCTGAAATGTCCTGAGCAAGAGCTTAATGTTTTACAACCTTTTTGAGACAATAAGTCTAGGCAAGACAAAATGTTTAAAAGATAGCTCAGAGGGTTAAATTATATAGGTATCTCCATACTTAATGCAGACCTGAGAGTGGTAAAATTTCTTGAATCTATTCCCAAAGGACATAAAATTGCCTCTTTCCAATGTGGAAAATTGTTCACAAATAAAACTAGTTTTGACTCGTGTTTCAGTGATGAAGGTGGGGAATTTTCTTGAATAATACAACTGCTCTGTAATTTGTTGTCACACAAAATGATGGATTACACCAATAAAATACACACCAGAAGCAGCTTTCTTAGGGGATGTTTTCCCTCTCCTCTAGCAGCAGATTACTGAAAAGAACAAAAACAGGGAGTTAAATCTTCAAATGCTGCTGTGAAATCTTGTTTAACTGGTCATGGTAATTCTAGGGTTTCATCCCTCAGGCATAGAAAACCTTGTTACTTAACCGTTATTGTTCGTGTATTCAGACTCAGATGAACAAACTCTCTGGTTAATCCAATACCCGTGAAAGTGATGTCATGCACTCTCATAAATATATCAAGAGTCTGTTACTGGTTGCAGCAGCTTCAAAAAGCCTTTCTCTGTAAAACTGTTCTCATGGACTAACTGCTTCTTAAAGCTTGTAATGCTTTTTTATCTTTTTCTTCTCCCTCTCTTTTTTTTCTCTGCTTCCTGCTGGCTGGATTTCTTTCATATGAATCCTCTGCTCTGGTCTTTACTTTACCATTCTACAAAACCTCCCCTTTTGTCTTTGTCCCTAAATTATCTTAAACATACCTTTTATGTTTTCCACCTGCTGTCAATCCCATTCTCCGTGCCTCTCCATGCTCTCACTCTGCCATTACACCATGTTTCTCTAAAAGCTTGGGGACATGGATGACTGTGTCCTACGAGGCCTTCTGTCCCTGTTGGCCTGCCTCAGCCAGCTCTTTCTCCTCATCAAGGTTATCTTTCTTCCTCTGTGTTTCTCTTTTTCCTCCTCCCACTGTGTAGTATCTCTCATCACTCATTTTATCATGTTTTTATTTTTGTGTTGTTGTTTTCCCCTCAAGCCACAATCTTTAATCTACTTTTTGATCCCCGATGATTCGATAAGTTCCCTAATCCCTTCTCTTTTTTGGTCCTTTCACTCATTATTAAATGAAGCTCTATGTTGGTGCCATGTCTTTCCTTTTTTCATTGTTTCACTCTGTGGGATTTGTGCTAGTCTGTGTTTTCTGTTTAAACAGGATGCAACCTGAGGGTAAAACACACACAGAATGCTTAACCTGCACATTTTGTGTCAGAAAAGGGAAAAAAATTGAACTCGGCTTATAAATATGTACACACATCTGCATGTTTTTGAGCATGGCTGCCAGTCTGTTAGTTTTTGGTCAAGTAAAATGTCTTGTATGTTGTGAATGACTTATTTGATTGCACTAAAACAACATAAATGTCAATTAGTTTTTAAAATACATTTTCTTTCTGTAGATCAGTACTCACTGATTATACACCAACTGCTTAGATTGCTTTGTGGTTGGAGAAGAAACAAGCTTGCATTTGTTATGTGCCTTGTGGCTGTTTCTGAATTCTTAAACTGGTTGATGCTCCTGCTTTTTATATCTCTTTAATGCATTGTATATAATGTGACTGCATCAGGAGCTGAGGGAGAAGCAGGTGCTGCAGCAGGCTGTCCTGGATGACCTGTACAGAGTCAAAGAGGAGAAACTGAGGGAGCTGCAGAGACGCAGGGAGGAGGAGATGGAAAGGAAGAGGAGAGAGGAAGAGGAGGCAGCCAGGTGAGTGTTTAATAAAACACCTGGTCTCTGTGCTGTGTTTTGTGCTTGAGGTGACTCTGAAAAGTTACATTTACTTCCCGCAGGCAAGCAAAACTTGAGCAAGAGAGAAAAGAGCAGGAGAGGAGGGAAAAGGAGGAAGAGGAGGCACGCCAGAGGAGGATCCTAGAGGAGCAGAGAGCCAGACAGAGGGAGGAGGAAGAGAGGGAGGCACAGGCTCGCCTCCGGGCAGCTCAGGAGAAAGCACAAGAGGAGGAGAGAAGAAGGAGAGAAGAAGAGGAGGAGAAGAGGAAGAGGGAGGAGGAAGAAAGAAAGCAGAAAGAACAGAGAGAGGAGGAGGAGAGGAGGAGAAAAGAGGAACAGGCGAGAGGAGCACAGCAGCTGTTGTCGCTGGATCAGCAATCATCCAAGCTGACATCATACAGGGCTCTGTACTCGTTCGTTGCCCGAAATGCTGATGAGCTGAGTATAGATGCAGACTGCCTAATAGAGGTACAAGCCACAATCACATGGACACAGATTATAAAGAAGTATTCACACATTTACCTTCACTGTAGATGCATTGGTATGCTGATTAAATGGTAATATTTTCACAAAAAAGCATTTAATATTATTTTAATTGTCCAAAATCTTGTTTTAGTAATTCAACCTAGTTTTTTGTCAACTTGTAAGGCATATAGCTATCCATCTGTAGGTGTTATCTATTTATGTCAACAATTGCATATTGTGGACCACATCTTAGCTAGCCTTACTGCTTACCTTAAATGATTGTAAGAAAGAGCCAATACAGCAAGAATCAGCTAACTAAACATAGATGTATTACATGGTTTGGATATTTTAAATTTATATGTACAGAAGAGTTACTCTATTCTCTAAATAACTTCTGAGCTAGCTAGCATTTTGGAAGGTATTTGAAAAGTGAAAAGGTATTAAATGCACTCAAATTAGACTCTTAGCTAGCTAGAATTTCAATTAACATCATGTTTGGTACTCTAAAAAATAGTTTTAAAACTTCTTATGTTCTGACATTGACTTGACTATATTGCTTAGCACTATTCTAATATCACTGTTGAATGATAAAATGTTAGAAAATATGAAAATTTGTTGGTAAATTGACATTGTAGCAATTAATATTTTAGTATGTAAAACATTTAGAGTTAAAAATGTAAGCTAAAGAGGGGGAAAAAATAATCTGAAAAAAAACAACATGTTTTTGTTATACTATAATCAAAGTGACCTCTAGCTAATATATTGTTGACCTCTTTGCTAGCTAAAGTATTGTTGACCTCTAGCAAGCCAAAATATTGTTTGCCTCTTGCTGGCTAAAATTTTGTGAACCTCTTAGCTAGCCAAAATATCGTGACCTCTAGCTAGCTAAAGTATTGTGTTCCTCTGTGTTTTCTAAAATACTGTTGACCTCTTTATTTGCTAAAATATTAACATTCGAGCTAGCCAAAAAACTGTTGACGTTTTTACTTTCTAAAATATTGTTGATGTCTTAGCTAGCCATATTATTGTTGGCCTTTTACTAGCTAAATTATTGTTGACCTCTGAGCTAACACATTGTTAGCCACTTTGCTTTCTATATTATTGTTGACCTCTTAGCTTGCTACAATATTAACATTTGAGCTAGCTTAAATAATGTTGACCTCTTAGCTTGCAAACATATTGCAGGTTCTATATTCATGGCATAAAATTGTAATGTTGCTTAGCTTAGAAGCTAACATAGAAATGTAAAATTGAACAGGACAAAATTGGCTTGTTTATTATCTTATATGTTCTTATGCAGAAAATTAGGTCTAAATGATTTGGAAAAATAATACAATCAGATCCCCCACATATTATGATTGCAATTCCTCATTTTATGCATTTCTCAACAAACACGTAATAAATCATTCTATATTATACCAAACAATATTTGGTGGACTTAAATACGCCTGAACAATATATTTTAAGAAATCAAATTGCAACAATTTGGAGACATTGCAAAACCAATATGAATTGTTATACTGAAGGAAACGATGATTTTATGTCTTTTTCATGAGATCCAATAAAACAAGTTTGTATTAAACTGGTGTTTTAAAATGCATTTAAGGTCAAAAACATATTGCACCATCTGCGATTTGAAAATTGCAGTATGACATATTGCAGTTTAATCTACATTTTGATTAATTTTCTAGCCCTAATAAAAGTAGACTGTGTCAGGTAAAAAGAAAGCAGTCTATCACAGTAAAAATATCAGTAGAAAGGAACTGAATAAAAAAAGTAAAATTCTTAAAATGTCAGCAAAGTACACACACAAGCCTGCCAACAAGGCACTGCCATGCTTTTGTAAAGGGTTTATCAACAGAATAATTCTGTATATTTGTAATAGCTCTTGATTGATCCAAAGGTGACAGCATTTAGGAACAAACTTGTCTGTCATCATCACCTTATTAAGTCCGATTGGTGTTGATTAAACTGTGTTTTGTATGATGCAGGTGGATGAGCAGACGGTCGGTGAGCCTGGTTGGCTGTGTGGAAGCTATAATGGAAAAAGGGGCTGGTTTCCCCAGAGTTATGCAAAGAAATCTCCCACATCTCCGGCTACTGAGAATGCTCTTCTGTCAACTGGAAACACATCCTGTCTAATACCACCACTTAAGCCAGGGTAATAGACTGTAACAAACAAGATGGGACAGTTTTGAAGATGCTTTCTTTGTCATATTTCTACTGTAAATATTGAACACTTCCTTGCTATTTGCACTCTACTAGTCTTTGACAGTCACATTGGGAATCATAATGTATGCTACAGTATGGTTTGGTTGATTTCATTGGCTCCCTCCCTGTGACTGTCTCTGTCGTTTAACCCAGATTCCCAGATGAAGAAGAAGCAAGAATCAGAGTTGTCCCAGCCCAATCAGACGATTCACAGGTAACAGGAAACCTTGAACTTTGTTTTCTTTAAGCTCTTGGCATGCAGTTAACTGGTTCTGACTTTGTTTTCAAAAAATAAACTGTTTACTCCTGGACGGATAGACTTTATAGTGAACTACTCCGGATCCAGATTGTTTTGTTGCTGTGCCAGTGAGATTTGCATGGATTTTCTGAATAAAGTCACAATGTTTTATTCATGAGCAGCATGGGAGTTATATGCTTTGTTTTTTCTGAATTGGCTCTCTTTTGCTTCTCTTTCAAAAACAGCTAGTTTATATACAGCTTTTTGTAATTTGAGATCTACTGTGAGGAAATTACATAAAAGTTTCATAAGCTTCTTTAGGCCTTCCATCTCTGTTGGTGTATTATAAGCTGCTCAAGGCAATGTTTGTATACATGCTTAGATACACCACTCAGCTTCCCTAAAGTTTTCGGGTCTGTGGTAAGTGACCGAGTAAAGATGTGCCATTTAGGAACAAGCCTGTTCCACCAAACACCTCTTTTATGTTAGCCACTGTAGAAAGCTCCGGTTTGAATACTGTTTCATTTCCTCCATCCGTTGTCATCATTTAATCCACATTTAAAAAGCCAAACTGTAAACAAAAGAAGAGCTGCTAGGGGGCCAAACAACCAGCTCTTCTGAGCAGAGCCTAATGATCTGGATCTCTTAAAAGAAAAATTTCCTGTCACAACGAGCGAGACTGGATAGACATCAGCTGAGGAAACACGGGTAAAATCAGAGTTGAATGTTCTAAAACATGAATAGACTTGCACTGAATCAAACCAGACCTCTTTGTGGAAACAGACCATATACGCTGATTATTTCTCTTCTTTCAGGACACAGAAGTAGCCTTAGAATTAAGAATGTTTATTTTCTAGCAGTTTCAATGCTATTCATAGTCCTAAACAGCTCAAAACATGACCTTTTTGTAGCGGTTCTCTATGTAGAAATCACCACTTGCCCCCCAAGGGGAGTTCTTCACTGCTGCATGATGTCATCTGCAAAGAAGATAATGGTGATTGTGGAGTCCAACTGAGTGCAGTAACCTCATTTTCATGTTCAAGAAACCACTTTGAAATGATTTGAGCGTTGCTATAGTGTTTGAACAATGCTCATTTGTTACCAAGAGGCCCAAAGTGCATGAAGAAAATATCACTGATACACCACTACCAGCAGCTTACACTGTTGATACAAGAGAGGATGAATTAGTGCTTTCATGCTATTTAAATTTTGACCCTACCATTTAAATGTTCAAGGCAACTCAAGGCTGAGCTGACCTCTGCCATGAACAAGGCATTTTGGAACTGATAACTGCCATTCACTTTTTTAATCACCATTCTCCATTAACTGTAAAGATGGTTTTAAGTGACAATGCAATAAATCAGCAGTTTGGAAATACTCTGAACAGCCTGTGTGGCTCCAACAACCATGACCTGTTAAGAGTAATTAAAATCACCTTTCTTCCTCATTCTGAAGCTTAGTTTGAACTTCAAATTGTCTTGACCATGTCTACATGTCTAAATTTATTGGTTGCTGCCGTGTAATTGGCTGATTAGGTATCTGCATTGACAGGCAGCTGAATAGGTGTCCCTAATAAATTGGCCAGGGAGTGTTTATATTTTTCCAAGGAGCTACAGTGCTTAACAAATTTATTAGACCACCATCCAAAGTAAGGTTTATGCCACAGCTGCCAAATATTAACGGCATTGGTAATTACCAAAATCATTTTTTATGTTTCTGCAATGGTTAATACACCAATATGTAGAAGCTCTTTAACCCAAATGATATTTATAATGCTAAAATATAATTATTATTGTTATCCATGAATTTTCAAATTTACTGATTTACAAAAAAACAAAAAAAATAGTAAAGCACATTATTATTTCTTGATTAATATGTCAAATTATTATTTACTTGCATTCCTGAACAGAAAAATTAGTTTTAGTGGTTGAATGTTATGTTTGATTAATTTCTGACTTCTCAGAGAAGTCCAGTGAGCCAGCTCAAATTTGGGTATAAAAAGGTGAATTCAGTTTGAAATTCCTCATTCCTGTTCAAAATGGTAAAATGTTGAGAGCTCACTGAAAATGAAAGAGTCCGCATTAAAGCATTTCATGATGCTGGTTGGTCTCTGAGACAAATATGACAGGTGATCTAATAAATTTGTTAAGCGCTGTATCTGTGAACAAAATCAAGCTAATGGACAGTAAATATTGGACTTGCATTTGTTTAAATGGCATAAAAATGATGCTTCATGACTGCTAAATCACTCTTTGCTTGCAATTTTATGTTACTTGCATGAACATTGGTGAACATTGGGAAGGCCTAGATAGGTTTTCTTTTGGTATACTAATATCTGACTTCATAGTAAATGGGGTTTCAAGAACTAGGTCTGGCTGAGACCCAATGCTACTGGTGATATCAACACACACTTCTTCGACAGCAGCATGGCTGTGTATTAATAGCATCTCTCCACAGAGCATTCCTCTCTCTAGCTCTCTTTAGGTCACACAGGCATTTACAGATCACAATCCCCCAATGGATAGCATCAGAGATTGTGGGTCTGGCATTTGTAAGCATGGCCCTTTGGTCTGAAATAGTCAATATTTCATGTTGCTCAGTATGTATCAGAGTAACCTAGAGGATGATTTAAGTGTTTATATTTGTCCTGTGTTGCTTATGTGAAACCTTAATCTCAGTTCTCAGTTCCTCTGTTGGCTCGAGCTGTCTCCTCATGGTCATCCACCTCAGAAACCCACCTATCCTCTGACTTGGGTGATGCTATCACTGCGCTGCTGAGCTTCTCACAGGGGGACGTCATCAGTGTGCTCCAGCAGAAGGACGACTGGTGGTTGGGACAGCTCAACGGTACACAGGGATGGTTCCCTAAGAGCTACGTCACTCTGGAGATGGGTGATAATTCAGAGTATGTAGGCACAAATGAACACACATGACCCTCAGGTGTTACATTTAAACTGAGTGTAATCTGACTGTTATTCTCATTCTAGTGTGGATCCATTTGACATGTCTGACTCTGCTCAGTTAGAGGGTAAGTTTAGTTTTTTTTGCATAAAAATCATCATCACAAAAACAAGACTCACGGTCAAATGATTACTCAGATACATGGCTCTGACTCATGTTTATTGTGTCTGAACCAGAGTATGTGGCCTTGTATACGTATGAGAGCCCAGAGGCGGGGGATCTGACTTTTGTTGAGGGAGATGTCGTCATGGTGACAGAGAGAGAAGGAGAGTGGTGGCGAGGATGCATCGGGGACAAGACGGGGGTGTTTCCTTCCAACTACGTCCGACCTGTTGAGCCAGAGGTGACTCATAATAGTTTCATCAGAATTTTGTGCTTGACATATTTAGAATAACAAATTAGTGTGGGATTATATTTAATTATTGTCTGTTAAATTGAAAATATTAATCACTTAATTTGAGAGTTTTGATCCTGTGATGAGCATCCTATTATTTTAACTTGTTTAAAAGAGGGATTAACCACTTGTTGAACAGAAAAATCTAAAGCAATTCTGGAAAGATAGACAAGCTATGTGCAAAAAGTTACAGCAAAGTACAAAAGTGTATTATAGCAAAAACAAATAAATATTTGCAAGCTCTTGTAAGGTATTTGTCCCAGTATATACAAGTCCGTGTGAATGATAGTATGGTGGCAAGGTGTGCAAATGGTGCAGCAATGCTGAATAAACATGATCAGAAATATTAGAAATACAGGGATGTGGGCAGATTTACATGAGGTAGATAGGATAATTTAAGATCAGGATTAGTGCAAATGTGCGCAAGAGGTGAGCCTTTTTACCACAGAGAGCCTTCTTACAGTATTTGAGTTCCAATGAATAGATTTATTACTTACAGCATTTGAGTACAGTAAATTGATAAAATTAGTTATTAGTACACTACATCGATCAATCAGGGAAAATATGCATATTAAGTGAAGCATTTTACCGCAGTGATTTAAGGTACAGTAAGTAGATTCATTAGTGCAAATGTGCGTATGAGGTGAGGCATTTCACCGCAGTGATTTAAGGTACAGTAAGTAGATTAATTAGTGCAAATGTGCATATGAGGTGAGGCATTTTAACACCATGATTTAAGGGCTGCTAAGTCGATTAATTGGTGCAAATATGCAAATGAGGTGAGGCATTTTGCGGCAGTGATTTAAGGTACAGTAAGTAAATTAATTAGTGCAAACATGCATGTGAGTCATTTTACTGCAGTGATTCAAGGTACAGATAATAGATTTATTAATGCAATTATTAGTGCAAGAGTGCATATGAAATGAGGCATTTATCACAGTGAGCTTTCTTACAGTATTTGAGATACAGTAAAGCAGTAAGAGACAGTGCAGGATGTTGTACATTTAGCAGGGCTAAGGTGCTTGTTACATGAAAGTTCTATTTTCTGACTCTGGCTATTAAGTATAATTTTTTCTATGTTAAATACATTGATTTATCTCGAATTTTAAATATTTCTTGTTTTCAAACATTACTTTGTAATTTACCCCCTCTTAAATAATTTAGGGGACGAGACCTGGAGCTCCAGCCAAAAAGCCTGGTGAGAGCACACACATCAGATTAAAAGGACAACACGCTCTGACACACCTGCACAAACAATCACCGCCATAGCCTGCTGATTAGCTCTATTATGCTCCTGACATTTACCCGATATAAAGATCCTCAGGTTTTCTTTCTGCTCGATCTGCAGAGATCGCCCAGGCAGTCGCTACAGCCATCGCACCCACGATGCATCAGCTGCAGCTGTCTCCAGGGCAACTGATTGTGGTCCTGGCCAAGAACTCCACCGGCTGGTGGCTCGGGGAACTGCAGGTCAGAGATTAAAGCCACAGGGGTGCCTAAGAGAGTTAAAGTAGTCTCTCTTTTTGGGCACTAACAAGATTTTACTCCAGGAGTGCATTAGGCTTGTAACACTTATGTGATTTTAAGGTCAATTGCACTTTAGAGCGCTGTGTAAGCATGATTAATCTGTATGAAGAGCTCTTAAATCTGCCGCCCGTTTTCATAGAGGGATATTTTAATCTCATATTGCTTGACTTTTTTAACTTGGCATCTAAAAGTTCCTCATTATTTAATAGTAAAATGAGTGACAGTGTTTAGAAAATGATGTAGTATAGCTTTCAGATGAAGATGTTTCTGTATCTGCTGAGCGAGGAGCTTGTGAGAAGTTGACGGGCAGTTAAAGGAGTAATAACAGGGTTGTCTATAGGTCATACACTACATCCACAGCAGTGAGAAGTCAATAATCTCTGCTTACTTTGTGCTGAGGCTGCAGCTGCAGATTTAGTTAAGCTCTTAGTGAGCAGTTTGACACAGTTAAGAGACAGCTGAATCAAGCTAGCAGAAAAAAGGGGCGGACAGCTCAGGCAGGACACTGAAAATTTAAGTCGTAGGAGTAAACAGGATTGCCACAACTTCGTCAAAATTTGCAAGTCCCTTGCTACTATTCATTATTCTAAGTTTAGATGAATAGGATAGCAATCTGCTTTCAAAGGACCTTCGGTGGATCTTTTGTCTGATTTATGAAGGCAGTGAAAATAAATGCCAAGTAAAGAGCCATCCTTTTTAATATGGATGGCTGTTGGAACTGCTGAGATTCCCGAGGTTCTGCTCTTCACACGACAGAATCAATCCATCAATTCATCTCTTGATTAGGAATTCAGAAACTGAATCGGTGGTGGATTGATTTACTCTTGCTGGCTCTTCTCCCCTACAGGCTCGAGGCAGGAAGCGGCAGAGAGGCTGGTTTCATTCGTCTCACGTCAAGCTGCTTGGCCCCTCCAGCAGCAAGTCGTCCCCCTCTCCTCTGCCAGGTGAGGCTGACACACTTTGAACAAGACATCCTGTGTGTGAGCAGACTGCAGGATCAGTTGTTTTCTTACACAGTGGTCCTCAGGTTTGTTTACACATTTTCTTATTTGGATTGCAGTGCTGATAGAGTATACTGACGAGCAAAATGCAGAATCGCACATTTAGAGGCTGTGATTATTTTGACAGTCCTATGAAGTGATCATGAATTTAATTGTCTTTAGTTTAGATAATAAACAAAAGAAATGCACATGAATGTATAAAATCGACAATCAAAATGTGTCAAATGCAACCACATCTTGACTTTCTGTTCGACTCTTCAACGCTGATTTACCTGGAATTTATAATTTATGTGACAAGATTGAAGTGTTTCTTTCATTTTTGGAATTTAAAAGTTGATCAGCATTGTTATAAAAGTTGATCAGCATTGTTATTAATGTTGACATATAATACCCCATTTCCACCTTTGAACGCAGTCCCTGTGGAGGAGGTTTTTTTGACCCAGTATAAACTAACTCTAAACAGCCTTTCTCAGACCCTTGGTTTTGGTGAGTGTCTCTTTAAATACAAATAAGCTCCTCATAACCCCTCCCTTCTCTTCTTTGGGGTTGTACTGACACAAGAACAGCTGTGTGTTACCATTTCTTCGGGTGGAGTTGCCAGATAAAACACAGGTATTAATATAATATTTTAGACATCATAGACTATGAACTAAGCCATAGAGTTGGCTTATTTCACATTTTTTGGGCTAGTAGATACTCCAGATCAGAGTTTCCGCAAGACTTTTTTTGTCCCCGGTTTATATTTTATAGTAATATACATGTTATTGTGTTTCAAATACATGGGCCAGACGTGGCCATCGAACAGGCCGGATGGATCTGGCACCATGTAGTTCCTAGAGCACCTCCTCTTTTTGCATTCTTCATGCGGGATGGAAATAAAGTAACGTTGGTTCAGCACATCAATCAAAGGTTTGTAGGTGTAAAGCAGAAAGCCTAAGGATGTGAGTCTCTTCCTCCTTAGTGTCAGACTTTGTGACGATCCCAGTGTCCAGGGTGTTATAAACGCCATGAGATTTCTCAAACTTCACCGGGTTCTCCAACCATGTGTAGATTGTACTCGTCATGGCGACCATGTAATATTTTATATTACTATAAAATAATATAATTTATATTAAAGGATTCTCGCAACGTCTTCTAGGTTACACAAAATATAGCATGCAAGTATTCAGTATTTACTCATCTGGTCATTGGCATGTTTTCTGCCAGACATTTTGACTGATTATATTTTTATCTGCCAGACATCCGCTCTTGAGACTGGCCAATGACCGACAAATGCCGGCTAATGGAAACTCAGCTCCAGATACACAAGTATATGTGCAAAAATACCTAAAAGTGTGTTTTCCTTCGTACATGCGCTCTTAAACTGTTAAAAATAGTTACTAAAGTTAAAAAAAAAAACACTCAACATTGTCGGTGTGAAAAGTGCTATACAAGCTCAAATAAACCAACCATTTAATACTTATTTAGAGCAGCGTATTCCAGTTTCCTTTACTCCCTTTTTTAAACTTATTTTGTTTACATTATACATTTTTTCACTGTATCTTTATTGCCAGAAAGTTTGTGATGCAAACTATATTCCATTTTTCGCTGTTTTTTTCCATCTCTCATTTTTGATGTCTTATCAGTAGTCTCTCATGTTATTTTCACATAAAAATACCAATTTTAGATTAACGTTGCATTGTAAAATGCTCATAGAGTCATGTTGTGTATAGCTCCAATTCAAAACCATTTTTTCTCTCAAAGCCTTTTAAAATGAACAGTTGTAGGCTGTACTCTTAGATATATTATTTACAAATACATAAAAATATTTCACCATGGCACAACACTTGACAACATTGAGTAACTGTGGCAGGAAAAACTGTATTTGAAGCCATGTTGAACAGCAGTGTGCTTCAACTGCCATCACATGCCATCATTCTGATGTTTGGCAGGTAAATGTTTAACATCTTGGCATACAAACAGTAGCTATTTTGAATTAAACACACATCAGAGCTGATGCTAAATTTTGTGTTTTGTTTGGATCAGAAAAGTACCTGCATACTTAAAAGCCACTATTAGGAACTCTTGATTTGTGTCTATTTTGGAAGCACCACTGGAAGAAAGTGGTATGTCTTATTTATCAGATGGTTCTGTTAACAGTCAAAAGTCTACCTCTTTAAGAATCTCTGCTTTTGAAAATGCATTAATAAAGGTTGTTTATGCAGCATGCTGTTTAGTGCCTTGTCAGCACCTACCCCCTGGCAGGAGTTTCAGCAGTAAACATAACAGTGTAGAAATAGTTCATCTTTATGCTGATGATCATGTTTGATTTGTTTTAACTCATAGACATCAGTGTTAGTTTTAGTTAATCAACCTGCTAAGAAAATCCTCTCTGGAGCTTTAAGTGTTTTGCAAATTAATATCCAACTTCTTTATGGCCCAAAATAATGCTAGGCTGTCCAGTGGTTTAAATTCAGGAAGAAAAAAGTTTGCTAAGTTTAACCATATGTTTGAATGTGGATCTGTTTGTACCTTGAGAACCACAGGCACTAGATGAGAAGTTGCGACAGCCAGTCTTGATATGCCTATGAATGTCTCAAACCTAAGTGTCATATAAATCCATGATAGGCCAGCGCAGCCTACAAAAGTAAATACTCTGAAACATCTACGAAACATTTTTAAAGCCTTTCATGTCTTCATTCTTTAGTGTGCCAAGTTATTGCAATGTATGACTACACGGCTGCCAATGTGGACGAGCTGAGCTTCTCTAAGGGTCAGCTGATCAACGTTTTGGACAAAACCAACCCTGACTGGTGGAAAGGGGAAGCCAATGGGGTCACAGGCCTGCTGCCCACCAATTATGTCAAGATGACAACAGAGTCAGACCCCAGCCAGCAATGTGAGTAACACTCAACTTCTTTTTTTTCTGTGACAGTATCAGTAGGGGAAATGTTATGATTTTAGGATTTTAATGGGTTTTATTGTGCCTTGTTTTGGCTAATTTAAAGTCATATTTGTTAATTAAATAATCAGTCTCTCTCCAGTTCATTACAAAACCTGCCTGATTTACTTGACTCGTTCAGGTACAGTAGATTCCTTACCAATGTCAGAGCATGGACAGACTGAGGGTAAGCTAAAGAACAGTGCTTTCTTTCAATCACAGAGGGACTGTTGGTGAAATAAACTCACTGCACTTAAAAACGTCAGTCATTCATGCACGATGTTGTTTATGACACTTGTTTAAAGGTGGTTCGCTCTGATCTTTTGATATTATCAAGAAAAACAAAGTTTTTATTCAATTTAAATTAACATTCAAGATTTGCCTTTAAAGTGTCTTTTCAACAGGAATTTAATTTTATCTCATATTTTTGGGAAGTTTTGATTATTTTTGTGTCATGCATATCATCATATGCCCAGTCCACATGAGCTTACATGAATCAAGAATTTAATTTTGAATTTGGCAGTTTTAGACACATCAGATTTAAACAGCCATATTTAAGCCATTTTGCTCATCAGGCAACTGCAGAATTTTAGGGTTTTTACAAGCCATTTCATACAGTAATAACTCACTCTCTGGTGTTATCATATTTTGAACTATAAGGAATTACATTTGAAAAACATTTTATCTCTTATACAGGTCTTTTATATAAAAATAATGCTAGTCAAGTAATAGCTTAGCATAAAACCTGGAAGCATAAATTATATATTAGCAAAATTCTCCTCAAAAGTAAAGCTACTATAATAATTTTGCTAAAGGGACACAATATAGCTTATTTGCCTGGATGTTTTACCATTCTCTTGATTTTATTAATCAATCATGGTCAATAAATTTTTGCTGTTTGACCAGAAAAAAAGAAAGAAAAATTCCCTTTAATGCCAAAGTGAAAACAAATGTCTACAAAGCAATGCTAATTAAATAAAAAGTATTTAAGGTACAACAGCCGACACTGGAAGTCTTGTAAAGGTAGAGGGAAAATATTGCAGCAAAACATAAAAATGTCGGAGGACTATCTTATTCAGTCTGCAAGAGAACTACAGCTTGGGAGAGGATTAATTTTTCATATTTTAAAAAGAGATGGGAGTGGTATGGATCTTTTTATTAATTTCAAGCATTTATGAATAACCATTTTCCCTAAATGTCAGACTTTTCTTATGTTGCCAACAAATCACTGATTTGGAAAATTAAATTGCACAAAAACAGCGTAGTTTAAAATTAAACAGGCACGTTTTTACAAATCACTTTAAAAACCCACTTCATTTCCACTGGTTGATTGAAGAGTACAGATACAGCACAATGCCCATGTTCACTATGCAAAGTGTGCGTACACTGATCACTGTTTGGTTGGGATGAATGTATTTCCATGTTTGTTCATCTACACAACATAGCGGGTCTGATCAAAACACAGGGCTCATTTTGAAGCAGATAATGTGTATTTGGATTGGTATTCATAGCTCATATGTCACTCATGCAGCAGTGGGTCTCTGTTAACAAGAGTGAACACGGTGGACATTTAATGAGGGTGAACTTGTTAAAGGCTGCACACAAAACATGCAGAAATGTAAACTCTAATGAACATGCTCTGACACACCCTGGTACATGTGCTTCATTAGATAAAATAGTTTAAAATTAGCATCACGCTCCAGCTGATATGATAAGTAACAACATTTACATCTCCTGAAATACATTATTAATGTGCCTGCATGTGTGAGTCTAGCATTAATATTCAAACTATAATAATGTCTGCTGTCTCTCCGCCTCTCCTTCATCTCACTCACCTCCCCCTCCCGCTCCTCCACTTCATCTCTCTTTTTCCTCTGTAGGACAGTAACGCTGGCTTTCCCCTCTCTTCTTCCTCCTCCTTCTTTCTCACCTCTTCTGTCTGAGCCAATCCGACTTGCCCTGTTGTGACAGGAAGCCCAGCCGCCGGCAAGAACAGCCCAGCTTTCCACCTTCACTTCTTTTAGGACTCTGCTGTTCTCTGCTTCTATTTTTGAAGCCTTTTTTCTTTTGATTTTTTCATTTAGCATCTTTAAACTCCTCCTCTTTAATTTTTTATCCTACTGTCTCTTTCTACAAGATATTTATTTTTCACCCTAATCCCCCCTTGCTGTCTCCTCTCCTTTGTGTCCCTTGATGTTTCTTGAACTAACTAATTAACAAAGGGGAGTGAGGCAGAGGCAGCTAGACGTGTCATGGAGGCATTTGTCACTATGATACCGCGGCATGAAATGTGAAATTTTGCTAAAGATAATTAGAAAGATGGAGCAACACAGAAATGAATATAATATGTAAATTGCACCAGAATGAAGTACTTTAGTTTTCTAAATTAAGGCTATGAAACAGTATAATGAAGAATTTTTATAACAGGGTCACTCATTCTTGCACTAACAACAGTAAACCTTGCTAAACTGGACCAATCTGAACCCTATTGCTTTAATCTCCTATAACCTTGATTGCTGCTTGCTGATGCATTGCTTGTGCTAATGCTAAATTATCGTGATTTAACTATTCAATTCTTCCATTTATTAATGCTTCCAACTGACTTTAAAGGTTGAGTTTCATCCTGTACTGAACTGTGGTATCACCAGCACAAAAAAAAAAAAAAAAACACACATATAAACCTAGCCCAGTAAGGAAATTTGTGTCTGGTAGATTATTTCTTTGTTGTAACTTGGTAATAAATGTTATATTGGTGGAAAGCTTGTCTATTTCCCTTTTAAATGTTGCCACACTTGTGGAAGGAAAATGCCTTTGTGGGATGAGCTGCAGAGCTGAATATGTGAAAAATTTGCCAAACCTTCTCTGCCAATGCCAAACAGCTGGTGGATTTGGTGGATTGGATAATTAAAGTCTTGAGAAACAAGACATATTGGCAATTTAAAAATGTATTCATTTAACAAACAGTAGAAGAACCATACACAGCTAAAACAGCCTTGCATCTCCTCCTCATGTTGGTCACCAGCCTGGTCACACACTGCGATGGAATGGCAATGGCGACCCACATACTCAGCTCTGCTGCTCATCCGACAAATGCATGTTCCTTACAAATGTGGCACCATTTAAAATGGAAATAAATATGCTTTCCGATGGTATCACATTTGCAGCCACAAAGCAACAAAGAAAAAAATCCACCAAACACAAACATCTTTACTTTTTGTACTAGGTTTTAATTAGCATACCAAATTTTCAGAGAAGAGTTCAATGACACAAAACTGCTGACATTTTCGTCCAATATTACCTCAAAGACCTGAATGACCAACTGAGTCTTCCACTGCTCTTTAGCTCAAGCATTTTTCTCATTCACACCTATGCAATCATTTGGAGGAAGTGCTCCACCATGAAAGGTGCTTGTTTTCTTTGATTCAGTGTCCCTGGTGGCAGTGTCCTTAGCATTAGCGTTGCTTGATATGTCCTTTAAGTTCCCGTACTGCGACTACAACGTGCCTCACTCTTGTCCGTGCATTAAATGTAAATAAAAATCATAACATAGAACTTCTAATAAAGGGAGATTTTAACATGCTGATGTTTGTAGTGTTGTTTTTTTATATTTTCTCGTCATGAGACATTGACAGGATAGCGTTTGTGCGTGTTGTGCATGTTTGTGTTCCTGCATGCATGCATGGCTGCATGTTTGCATGCACGTATGCATGTAGGGTGTGCTGACCTGGTGACACTGGACTCGATGACGCCTCAGGAGAGGAAGAGACAGGGTTACATCCATGAACTTATCCAGACTGAGGAGACATATGTGGAGGACCTGGAGCTGGTTCTAGAGGTACAGATGAACTTGCACACAGACTAAACTGTCAGAATGTTTGATACTTCAATACTTCATGTTTTAAAATGACTCAATCTTGAGGCTCGATCTTTTTCGTAGCACAGCTGTGTAGGAGAGGAATGAGTTCACAACAGAAATGCTGCCAATATTTTTGTGCAACTAAACAGTCCACTTGCCTGCAATTTTTATTTTAAAGTAAGAAATAACCCAATATTGTCTGTCTAGAGCTTATATTTTATTTTATTTTATAGTATAGTTTATAGTATAGTTATATTTTATTTTGTAGTATAGAAACAGAAGTCAATCACATTTAATTTCACTAGGATGCTGTGACAACATTAATGCATACTTAAAAAACACAGGTGTGCTCCAAAAGCATTGACTTTTTTTCTAACATTTTCCTTATTTGTTTCTGTCACTCAGGTCTTCTACAAGCCCATGTCAGAGTCCGGTCGTCTCACAGAAGATGAGATGGGAGTGATCTTTGTCAACTGGAGGGAGCTGATAATGTGTAACACCAAATTACTCAAGTAGGTACCAAACATTACCTTAAGTGATCATTCTTTTCTGCTTTGAGAACAACACTTATCACAAGTGGAGAAATATTCAGGAGAAAAATACACTTTAAAGACTGTGGCTCCGCAGAGAGAGTTGGTCGTCTTGTGACCGGAAGGCTGTGGATATGATCCCCAGCTCCTGCAGTCACATGTGTCTATTGGCAGGCACTTAACTCACATTCGCACCCACTGATGCACTTGGACGTATGAATGAGATTAGCAAATACTGATGGCCAATTTCATCCCCTCTGCCATCAAAGTATGAGAGTACAAATGTGGAGTGTGAATGGGTGTAAGCTCATGTTCATCCATTTACCAATTTCCATTTTCTGTCCGATTATTGAGGATGCTTTAGGACAGAACAAATTTTAATATTGAATTTGAATTTTTTATAATTGAAACCAAGTTCTCAGAGGCTTCAGGAGTTATCACATATTCATGAAGAGGTAAACCAAAAACATGTTTTATATCCTTTGCATCAAATGAATCATTTTAATCACATTTTCAGCCAAGTAACCCCTAACGGGCACAGAATGTGTTTTGGTGGTAAAATTGTGCTTTATAAAGAGGTGAAATACAATATTGGCGTCTTATTTACTTAAAAATAACCCTGAAAAACTTTATCATAATAGCTGGCTACATGAGGGTATTAGCTGATGTCTCGCTCCATAAAAAGCTGAGAACATGGAGTTTACTGGGGAGAGAAAAAAATCAAATTAAAGATAAAGGATTTTGGGCAAAGTTGTTAAAGGAATTACTTCAACACTTTTGGTTGTGCTTGTTTAGTCATGTTGAATTTTGTTTCAAAGACAGATCAACTGACTGAAAGAAAGAAAATAACTTGAAAGTGCCTTCTGCATTTCTCTAAAGTGCCTTATAACAGACCAGCCCCACCTATTGAGAAACGCTGTTTTTCACTGTTATCATCTTTGTTTTTCAGGGCTCTGCGAGTCCGTAAGAAGACAGGAGGAGAAAACATGCCGGTCCAGCTGATAGGGGATCTGCTGGCCTCGGAGCTCGCTCATATGCTGCCCTACATCCGCTTCTGCTCCTGTCAGCTCAACGCTGCCGCCCTGCTGCAAAACAAAACGTACAACCAGCCTGACTTTAAAGACTTCCTCAAGGTACCCACTGTAGCTAAAGAAAGACAAAACAGTCAGGGCCAAGATATTTCTGTGGGATACAACAAAAAAAAGTCCTGTCTCTCACTGCTTATCTCCTCTTGAGCAGAAGATTGCCACCAACTATCGCTGCAAAGGGATGCCACTGTCCAGTTTCCTTCTCAAGCCCATGCAGAGGATCACACGCTACCCCCTGCTCATAAAGAATGTCAGTGAATATACTTTCTTTAAAATCTGATATTCTTTGGCTTCTACATCTCGCTCTGACCCTTCCTCTGTCCTTTTTGGTCAGATCCTTGAGCACACCCCAGATGTTCACGCAGACCGCGGCCCACTGAGAGAAGCTCTAGAGCGAGCTGAGGAGTTGTGCTCTCAGGTCAATGAGGGAGTCAGGGAGAAGGAGAACTCAGACAGGCTGGAGTGGATCCAGAGCCACGTCCAGTGTGAGGGTCCTATTGAGGTAAACACATTCAGACATGACTCACACCGACTGTATTTGGCAGTGAGCTTTCTCTCTCCTCTTCATCTCTCTGTATTTACCTCCTCTCTCTTTCAGCACTTGGTTTTCAACTCGCTGACTAACTGCCTCGGGCCTCGCAAGCTGCTCCACAGTGGACGTCTTCACAAAACCAAAAGCAGCAGGGAGCTGTGGGTTTTCCTCTTTAATGATTTCCTCCTCCTCACACACAGTGCCAAACCCTTCTCCTCCTCAGGAGCAGACAAGCTGTTCAGCCCAAAGACCAACATCCAGCTGAAGATGTACAAAACAGTAAGCATGTTTCACTGACAGGAATAGAAATACAAGGGTTGGGATGATTTACTTATTCATGACTCTCATCACTTCCTGTTCTTCACTAGCCACTGTTTCTAAATGAGGTTTTGGTTAAAATGCCTCCTGATCCATCAAGCGATGAGCCGCTTTTCCACGTCTCCCACATCGATCGGGTCTACACTCTGAAAACTGAGACCTTAAACGAGAGGTTAGCATGCACAAACATCCACTTCACTGAAAACTTCATAAAACTGTTTAATATATTTTTGTTTACTGTGTTTGCAGGACGGCGTGGGTCCAGAAAATCAAGGCAGCATCTGAACATTTTATAGAAACAGAGAAGAAAAAGAGAGAAAAGGCTTATCAAGGTAAACAGCTTATTGCTGACTGTGCTTGGGCATGTGTTTAAGATAGTTACTGCATAAGTTTTGATGGTGTATGGTGCTCACATAGCATTTGAACTCTGCAGGTAAGTGTGAATTACATGCAAAAACAATCTTGGAACACATCAGCAATCATCGTCTGATAAATGCTTGTACCTCTGGGAATGGAGGGAAATTTACTCTAAAGTACAGTAGCTTAACATGCTCTTATTTTAGCTGTATAAGCTGGAAAAAGAGACTTAATTTGATGTTTTCTGGTGGTTGCAAAATAACATCATGAGGCAGATTTGGAAAAAGAAAAAATAAAGCTTTATCAACAGAATGAAGGAGGAGCTGGGGTGGAGGAGGGTTGCAAAAAGCAGCTTGCAATGGGAGCAGCAAAGAGTAGCCAGGCTAGAGCAGCTTAAATAATGGAGCATGAGTGCGATTGGCCAATCGGCTTACTGCCTAATATACTGCCAGCTAGTTTCTGGGACTGTGCTACATCCAGCAGTGTGACAAAAGCTTTAGGCTAGGTTAGTGAATGCCAGCAACAGTGTGATCAGCACTGAGAGAAGTCGTTATTAAATGGACCACCTTGTTGAGAGAATAAGCTGTAGAGTTATTAAGATCCTATTATGTTAGAATAAAGAGACAGCAAAATACATTGAGTGCAGACCAAATGTGAGACAATTAAATTTCAACTGTCGTGAAGACTTAAAAAAAATGGAAGGAACAAGATCTGTTTTTTGAGTCTGTACTTTTCAACATTATCAATCATTTAAACTTCAAGTTTTAATAGTATGAAGTATTAATAATTTTTACATCATGAGGCAAAGTTCAATCACTGCACACTAAAACTCTGCTCTGAAACCACAAACTTTTGGTGAAAAATTCAAGGTTTCCAGTAAATTCTCAACCCCCCCCCCGAAAATTCTTTCTCCTTCTTGTGTAATTATTTTCTTTTTTTCACTCAGAAAGATGCAAGTTACCTTAGAAACTGTTTAATTAAATTCTTTTGGCCTACCTCTGATGTCTGTGTTTGTTGTAGCCCGTTCCCTCAAGAGCAGCGGTATCGGTCGACTGCTGGTGACCGTCACAGAAGCTCAGGAGCTCAAAGCTTGTAAACCTAACGGTAAGAATTTGTGAATGAATACAGATCCTTAAATATAGTGTTTATCGCCACATTTCTTACAAACAGTATTTATAAGGAACATCTTTTTTCCAGGTAAGAGTAATCCGTATTGTGAGCTGACCATGGGCGCCCAGTGTTACACCTCTCGACCAATCAGTGACACTCTAAACCCAAAGTGGAACTTCAACTGTCAGTTCTTCATCAAAGATCTGTACCAGGATGTTCTGTGTATCACCGTGTTTGAGAAAGACCAGTTCTCACCAGATGGTCAGTGGATGACAGACACACACATCACTGATAATCTTACACAATCAGAGTGGATTATTAGTATTTTTTTATTTATCCTGCCCT
This sequence comes from Cheilinus undulatus, assembly GCF_018320785.1. Classification (NCBI taxonomy): domain Eukaryota; kingdom Metazoa; phylum Chordata; class Actinopteri; order Labriformes; family Labridae; genus Cheilinus; species Cheilinus undulatus. The sequence continues at coordinate 22,491,302 of NC_054878.1, forward strand.
ACTGGATGAAGATTAAACACTAGATTATGCCAGTTGTTGATGTTTGCTTTGACTTGTCTTCTCTGACTTCTTTTTGATATTGAGTTGTTTGCAGTTTGTTTCCTCACATGCCACTGTGGTGGGTTCCTGCGTGTTTTTTAAGATGTAGACAGTACAGCTATTAAAACCAAATTTTAAAAGGATAGACAAGTGTTTATATAATTCCCAACATTTTGTAATTCGATACATGGGTTAAAGAATTGTTCAAGGTTTAGCATATTTATTTCAGATCAAAACATCCCTTCACTCCCCCTTCCTTCCTGCCTGCATACTTCCCTTCCCCCTCCTGTCCTGTTTCACCAGCAAGTGTCCATAAGATGGAGAGTGGCAGACAAGTGTATTGTAGAGCAAGTTGCAGTAGTCAATTTCAAGCACCGATATGCATCTTCAAGTTGATTCAGATTTTGTTTACTTTACTACTTTATTGGCAACATTCTGTCACCATGCCCTGCATACAACATTACTGATCTCTACAGATAGATACTCCAATGAAAATATGTAATGTAAAATAAATGACTGCATAAATATTATCCCCTTTAAAGTGACTAATCTAATTAGACAAATATATAGGTGCTAGTAGTCCCACAAGTGAAATGGAGATTGCCTGAGTGCTGTGAATGTGTCTCAAGTGATTGTAGTATAATGAAACCTCTGTCTAGGAGGTCAGTCACTAGTTAATCAGTATTACTGGCTACCATTACACCATGAAGACAAAAGAACACCCAAAGCAACTCAGAGAAGAGGTTTTTAAAAAGTACAAGTCATTATAAGGGACTGAACATCCCCCAGAGTTCAGTTAAATCCATCATCAAGAAATGGAAGGAATATGGCACATGAGTAAATCTGCTTGATCAGGCTGTCCTCACAAACTGAGTGACCATGCAAAAAGGAGAGGAGTGAGAGAGACCACCAAGACACCTATATCTACTCTGAAGAAGTTACAAGCTTTAGCAGCTGAGATGGGAGAGACTCTGCATACATCTGTTGCCTAGGTTGTTCATCAGTCAAAGCTTTATGGGAGAGCAGCAAAGAGAAAGCCACTGATGAAGAAAACTCAACTTGAATTCACCAAAAGGCATGGGGGAGATGCCATGGTCAGGTGGAAGAAAGTTCTTTGGTCTGATGAGACCAAAATGGTGCTTTTGGTGATCAGAAAAGCCGCTATGTTTGGCAGCCACCAAACACTGCACAACACCACAAACACACCATCCCCACTGTGAAACACAGTGGTGGCAGCATCATGCTTCTTGGCAGTCATCCCTGGAGAGCATGTAAAGGCAGAGGGTAAAAGGAATATGGCAAAATACAGGAAAACCCTGGAGGACAATCTTATTCAGTCTACAAGAGAACTAAGGTCAAAGCCCAGGGCTGCTCCCGCCCAATCCCTGTGCAACCTGACAGAGCTTTAGCTTTAAGAAGAATGGAGTAAAATTGCCGTGTCCAGATGTGCAAACCTGACTGAGACCTATCCACACAGACTCAGTGGAGTGATTTTCATAATTTAATGGAATAATTTACCTTAAAGTAAAATACTGATTCAAGCCTTAAATTTCATGTTTTCTGGATTCCCCACTGTTCTTTTAGGTTTAAGTGTATTTAGGTGGTAAAATAAACAAAACATTAGTGAAAATCCTTGTTTTTCAGGGATACTTATCAACAGTTTGAAAATGAATAGGCATACAAACAAACAAAAATATTTGCTAATGGCAAGCCTTTTCAGTCACTGGCAGTTGACATAAAGAATATCAAATGTTTGATTTAACCTCAGTTCTAGGCCTTTTTAATATTATGCATTTTAATTTACAACAAACCTACCATAGTGGGTTGTCAGCCACATTTTCATCAAAATGCTCTTTCTTTTTGGTCTCTGATAAAACATTTTTTCTCCTCTGACTGTTTCCTGCATCTTTAGATTTCCTGGGTCGCACTGAGGTTCCTGTTGCAACTATAAAGAAAGAGATGGAGAGCAAAGGTGCTGCAAATCGTCGCTTACTGCTGCATGAAGTCCCCACTGGAGAAGTTTCCGTCAAACTGGACCTGCAGCTGTATGAGCCGACCAAATGAGGACAACACACCCTAAGCATACACCACTTAACTTTAAAGCAATGAAGAGGAAACATTTATTTTTGCAATAGTAAAATACACCTTAAAGCCACTGTTGGCATCAATATAAGTGTTGTCACAGCACTTACAGACTGGTCTGAGCCTGCCAGATTGATTACATTTAAGCTAAAAGGAAGGAGACCTTACCAAAAACATGGAATTATATCCTCATGAACTGAAGTAGTCAAGTCAGGAACTGTAAATGTATTTGCAAATATTTTTGTGTTCAACACATAAAAGTGCAATTAAAAAAAGAAAACATACCTTAAATTTACTGGTTGAAGGGTAGAGTTTTGTACATTTTCACAGCCTTTTATAAAATTTTACAACCAATGAAGTAAAATGCTTTTGGTTTCCTTTTGTCTGAATCTGGAAATATTTCAGTGCATTTCAGCTGTTCCTCCTGCTCCTGGACAGTTGCCTGTTATCCTTGTCATTTCAAATGTTGCACAATACTGTACAGTAAAATGTTAAAAATTAACCCTAAGTTTGAGGGTAATTATGAAGTTTCTTGTCAAGTAAGGCCATCAAATACTCAATGTGGCATAAATAAAAAGTACAAACACAGTTCAGTACATTTATTTCTTTCATTGTTTTCTGCAGTAAAGACACAACAACTCTTTCAAAAACAGTCCCATGTGAATATGTGAGGTAGACAGAAAGGAGTATTTTTAAGGGAATTTATTCATCTGTAGGCTGGAGTTGGTGTAAAATCACTGGTTGTTGCTGAAATCCACAGCTTGAGAACCAGCAGTCAGGCCGATGGCACCGTCCGTCTGGTGTGGCAGACACACTGATGTGATATGGGATGTTGTGAGGCCTGTTTGAGACACAGTTAAAGAACATAAATTTACATTTATTATTTAGTATAACTCAATCACATGCACCATTATTACAGCATTATTACAGCTACTGCCAGGCCTGCCTGAAGAATTAAGCTGGGACTCTAAACACATTTTACCTTCCTTTCACCTGATTTTGTCACTTTTTAATTCCATTTCACCACCTTTCCTGTCTTTTGTTTCCTCACTTATCCCATTTTTTGCCACTATTAACCCCTTTTCAAAAACCCTCCCTTAATTTTTGCTACTTTAAAACACATTTTTGCCACTTAAAAAAAACATTTCACCACCTTTTCTTCCAATTTTTACCACTTTTAACCAATTTTGCTTCTTTTAAAAACTGTCTCCACTTCCTTTTCTGGCCATTTTTGCCACTTTTTGCATTTTTGCATTTTTTTTTACCTATTTCTAAGACACTCTTCACCCCTTTTTCTGCTCATATTTACCACTTTTGACCCAATTTTGCCACTTTATGACTCTATTATTCATTTTTTTGTCTTGACTTATATTTTACAACTTTTTCTGCCAAGTTTGATGACTTCAACCTATTTTTGCCACTTTTCCGTTCCATTTCACCACCTTTTCTCCCTTTTGTTTCCTCTGTTAACCCACATTTGCCATTAACCCATTTTCACCACTTTTGATGTCCATTTTGCCATTCTAACTGCATTTAACTTTTTGTTAGTTATTGTCCCGTCTGGAAAATTAATTTTGACTGATTCTGTACACACGGGTATGAAACGCATTACATACATTGGCACGTAACAGAGAACAACGTTCACAAGACAAACAGCATTCACTTCGAACGATGAATTTCAATTTAACAAAGACAGTCAGGTGTCATTCATATTCTATCGGTTTAGTACATCCATTTTTCCACTTTTAACCCATTTTTTGCCACTTTCTGCCCATTTTAACCATTTTTTTTTTTACCTTAAACACATTTTAACTCTGTTTTAAGAAAGGGGGATATCTTATGAAGAGTACTATATACTAACAGCGTAGATACAGTCCCCTCAAAAAATACTGGAACGGTGGGTCCAATTCCTTTATTTTTGCTGACGACTGAAAACATTTGGGTTTGACATCAAAAGATGAATTTGAGACAATAGATCAACATTTCAGCTTTTATTTCCAGGTAATTACATCTGGGTCTGATACAAGACTTAGGAGACAGCTTTATTTGTAACAGAACACCAAATTTTTCGGTGAGCAAAAGTATTGGAACAGATAGACTTTGAAGGGATTTAAGTGAATAAGACTGAATATTTAATTGGAAATCCTTTTCTTGCAATAACAGCATCAATCCTGTGACCCACTGACATCATCAAACTTAAACATTCCTTTTTTGTGATGCTTTTCCAGATTTTCACTGCAGCCTCTTTCAGTTGTTGTTTGTTTTGGAGGGTTTCTCCCTTCAGTCTCCTCTTTAGCAGATAAAATGCGTGCTCTATAGTGTTTAAGTCTGGAGATTGACTTGGCCCGTGTAAAGCCTTTCACCTTTTGCCCCAGATGAACTCCTGTGTTGTTTTGCCATTGTGCTTTGGGTCATTGTCTCACTGCATGATGAAGGATCTCCCAATCCGTTTGGTTGCATCTTTCCTTAAATTAGCAGACAAACTGTTTCTGTAAACTCCTGAGTTCATTTCTGCTACCATCATGTGTAACATTATCAATGAAGATTAATGAGCCGTGCCAGAAGAGGCAAGCCCAAGCCATGACATTACCTCCACTGTTTCAAAGATGAGCTTGTTTGTTTATGATCATGAGCAGATCCTTTCTTTCTCCAAATTTTAGTCTTTCCATCATTTTGGTAAAGGTTCATCTTTGTCCCAACAGTCCACAAAACTTTGTCTCAGAATTTTTAAGGCTCATCTCTGTACTTTTTGGCAAATTCCAGCCTGGCCTTCCTGTTCTTCTAGTTAATGAGTGGTTAGCATCTTCTGGTGTAGTCTCTGTACTTTTGTTCATGAAGTCTTCTGTGAACAGTAGATGGGGATACCGTCACTCCTGCCCTCTGGAGGTTGTTTCTGATGTCACTAACAGTTGTTTTAGTGTCTTTCTATACAGCTTTCACAATGTTTCTGTCGTCAACGGCTGATGTTTTCCTTGGTGTACCCATTCGACATCTGTTACTGAATACACCAGTGGTTTCTTTCTTCTCTAGGATGGTCCAAAATGTTGTACTAGCTATGGCTAATGCTTGTGTAATGGCTCTGATTGATTTTACATCTTCTATCAGCTTCACAATCGCTTGTTTTTCACTCATAGACAGCTCTCTGGTTTTCATGTTGGTTACACCTCTGAACTATAAATACAGTCTCTAAAGGCAAAATCTGAAACTGAGCGTACACATTCAGCACTATTTATTGTGTGAATAATCAATGTAATGGGACACACCTGGGCAACAAAACACACCTGTCAGTCATATGTTCCAATACTTTTGCTCACATGAAAAATGGGTGGGTTCAAACAAAGAGTGCTATCTTTAAAGTGGTGTATCGGATCCAGACATAAATACCAGGAAATAAAAGCTGAAATGTTGATCTCTTGTCTCATATTCATCTTTTGATGTCAAACCCAAATGTTTTTAGTCTACAGCGAAAATAAAGGAAATGGGCCCACAATTCTAATACTTTTTGAGGGGACTGTACATTAAAAAAAATGTGTTGCTTTGATAAGAGTGGTTATAATTCAGGTCAAAAATAAAATTTGGTTATCCCAGATTAACTTAACAGTCGTCCATGATTTTGTTGACCTCCACAGGCCCCCCATTTGGCTGGGCCCCAGAAAGCTCTCCCCTCTATCCCTCCTTATGGGTGGCCTTGGCTGCTGCAGAGTTATTGATAAGTATGATTATCAAAGCTTTTATCCTTTATGTTGCATGATTTTACCTGGTGGACTTGTTGTCTTGAGAACCCCCTGGAGTTTTTCTTGGTGTGGAGACTGGACAACTAGATAAGGTCTGGAGGTTTGTGTTAGCCCAAGATGCAACAGAATCACTGAGAGGACGAGGAAGTTTACGTTTGTATCCTAAAGTTGAGAGGAAATAGTTACAGAAGTAAACAAATCTGTTCATCCTGTAGTCAAAAGAGAGATTTTGGTTGAACGTAAGATTGACAGTGAGAGCAGAATTATAAATACCAAACTGCTATTTAGCATTGCACTGAAATGAGACACTATGGTCCAGGAGCAGGAGGTACCAAGTCTAGCTAAAGCCTAGTTAAACAGGATCATTAATGCACATTATGCAGGAATCCTTCCAATTATTGTTGACATTAGCTCACACTAGCCACAATAATTGTTAGATGATGGGTCATATAGAACAAGCTGTGGCTGTAGCAGCAAACCTCTTGGTGTGCTAATAAAGAGAGCGGCTTGTTTTGAGTAAATGAATGCAGCTTTCATTTCTAACAGGAAGAATGTGTTTATCTGCTCTTCAAGGTGACACACCTTGCTTTAATCCCACAAAATCAAAGAAAAAAGACGAGTGTGTGCCTCTGAGCTAAAAGAAAAGTATTCATTAAGGTCTTAAATTTCCTGTTGGGTCAAAAATGATAATATACTCAAATACCTGCTTCACCAGAGTGGGCTGTTCTCTGATACTTCGCTCTCTCATGTAACTGAAGGTAGAATGGGTCCTTGAAGTCAGCTGTGCTGAGCTACAGATAAAACAGAGAATACACAGGCACTTTTAGAAAACCATTTAGGTCTATAAGGCTGTCATTTTATTGCATTGAGAGAGAATATTCAAACATCACTTTGAGGTAGTATGGCTTTCTGATGTTGAGGAGAAAAGGATTGTATTCCTTCAGATCGAAGCTTTCTAGAAACACAAAACCCTGAAGATGAAAGACAAAGTGTCAGAGTCAGTTTTATAGTCACGGTTCCTCTTTATATATTATATCTTTTTGAATTACATCTTAGTTAGGGATGAAAATGGACATGTGAGCCTGGACACAGACTCATAAAGCTGCAAAATAAACAAAGAAAGATCTTTCTAACACCCACATTTGGTTTAAAATAACTAAAATAGAGGATGACTGTTGAGTTTAATATCACCTTGGTGTTGCAGTGTTGGAGATAGTGACTGTATAAGCTCTGGCGTCTCTTGGCCTCCACAAGGCTGCATCTGGACACAAGTTCCTTCACTCTCCTTTGGAGGGGATGCCAAACATTCTCAGACCAATGTTTATGCAGCAGCTCCCTCCTCCTCAGCTCTGTTACATCCCGCTGGCTGAAATACCTCTCTATCTCCTCCAAGAAGACAAATACAAAAACAATGCTTCCTTGCAAATCCAAGCAAACTGCATGAATTATGATCGGGACTGTATCTTACCTTCACCAGACTGTTTTCTGTATCCAGTAAAGGCTGAATTATTCTTTTTGCTTCTTGATTTTCAGCCTCCATCTTGGCCTGAAAGCAACACATCCTGTAAGAAAACTCACATTATTTCTCAGCCGGTGTTAAATTGAGTGAAGTACCTGCACGCGTCTGAGGGAGGAGTGAGAGAGCAAGGCTTGACTTGTGCCCAGCTGTGGCTTCGAGGGTGAGGTCTCATTCCTTTTCCTTGCTCCGACACAATTACTGGCATTCCTTGACATAGATGGGCTCTGTCTGCTCACTGCAGTCTCCTTTAGATCTACTGTGCAATCCTGAAACATCATCAAGTCTAAATGTAGTAATGTAACATCATAAAATAGTTAGTTCTAACCAAACAATCTAACCGGACATGAGTGTTGATACACAGGACAAAAAAGAGGAGTAATAAAAGTTAGAATAAATAAACCTAGCACAAAAAGTAAGGAACTTTGTGTTTGGTAGATAATTTCTTTGTTGTATTAATGCTTCTAGGCAATAGATCTTATACCATTGGGAAGCCTGTGTATTTTTAAAATGGTGCCATTTCTCTGCCAATGCCGAACAGCTTACTCTGCCATTGAATCGTGTTTGGTGTTTGGTGTTTGGTGGATTGGATGATTGAAGTCTGAAGAAACAAAAAATACTGGGTGTCGTCTTCTTGGGACGCCCACGTAGCAGCCTGTCTCTGACATTCCCCGTTATATGGAACTCGGCCTTCACTTTGGAGATGGTACTAGGGCTCACTCCAGATAATGCCACAGCTTGATTTTGCAGAACACCAGCTTGAAGTTGCCCTATCACACGGGCCCTATCCAGATCAGTCAAACATGACATGCAGATTCTTGGAGCAGACACCTGCTGACCACTGTAGGGCCCATGCTCACAACTGTCAGCACCTGGGAGTAACAGAAGCTTAAAACAAGAGTTAATAGCAAGAGCAAAATAAGTTGTTTGGCATTGGCTGAGAATTTCCTTACAAAAGTGACACCATTTAAAGGGGAAACAAACAGGCTCCAACAGTATAAGATTTATTGACAAGATGCATTGTTTCTTCAAAACTATTACTTAATTTAAAATAGCGGAAGTTAATTGTATTTTAAATAATACTAGCTCACTAAACCTCTAGGTGGTGTGCAACATTCAAACACAATAATCCATAAGTCATTTAAACCAGTGGTTATCAACTGATCAGGCCTCAGGACCCACCAGTCTGTCTACAACTGATCATGACCCAAGTTTCCAAAGAATTTTCAACAACGGTTGTTTAGGTAATTGAATATGTTGCAGTTTGGAGCATGATTGGACCAAAACACCTGATATAAAAAAGAAAAACAGCCCATGTTTAAATGTTAGATGATGAATCACCTGCAGGGAAGCTCTATTTACCCAGAGACCAGATCAACAAAGAGTAACCTTGGAGATGAAGTCTATTTTCAGGGCTCCATGTCACTGATGCATTCCTAAAACCTCAGTTTAATAACAAATTTATTGAAATAATGGGATGTTGTCTGTTGTCATTGCTTATAAATTATATACAAATAAAATGATCCATATTGTACCCACTCCTCTAGACTTTTACCCTTACAAATGCACTATTTTTCAGTTAAAACACTGCAAATGTAAAATGCAATCACATTTTATGTGTTGATTATAGCACATTTACTGAGTTTATGATTCTATAATACATTCAGAAGTTTTGGCTCTCCTCTGGGGAATGTGATCTCTTGTAAATCCCAGCTGGAGTTCACAGAGAGACCAGACACAATCATGTAGGTGAACAGAAGGTAGCAGAAGCCAACACAACGGGCAGTGACAGATCAGTTCACTACCTGGAAACCTGAACTGTGTCTTACGCTGTAACACAAACACATATAGAAGGACATTGGTGTCAGTGAACTACACTTTAACAACATGGCAAACAACCTCCTGACTGCATTTTTGTTGTTTTGTTTCAAAATTTCCTTATTCTCACTTTCTGTTTAATGATTGTTTGCTCAGGTTTTTTCCCCTGCCTGTCATCTGATACAGCACCTGGCTTTTTCCCCCTATTGTGTGAAATTAAGAGAGGATTACGGTGGCTACAGTTTCTGCCTTTCAATGGCCTGAAACCTTTCCACTCGTCTTTTCAAAGGGCACTGAGATTCCAGCGCTGTGCATTCAGATGAGACAGGGAGCAGATAAAAGAAAATGAAGCATGCAGTGGAGCATTAAAACACCCGGTCACAGTGTCCAAGCTGGGCTGAGTACACACTGAACCTACACCGCCTCCATGACATTAAAAGGCCTGTGATAAATTATTACTTGGGAAGAGATCACTGTTTAAATCCCTCTGTGAGGAGAAAAGAGAGGGTGAGTGTACATGATAGAGAGAACTCTGCTGTTTTTCTACCTCTGATTTCAACAAGCTGACCGCAAAAGGTGTGTGGAAGGTGATCACACCACTGGGAGTTCTTGTCTTTTTAGGGCTCATCTCCTAAGCATGAAAAAGAAATATATTTTAGAACAATTATTCAGAACTACAGCCTTTATAGAACTTTAGCCCATAATAACACATGGAATAGAGTTAGCATGAAGTTTTTTTAGAGCGTAACTGAACCCTCAGAACATTTTTTCCTCTTAATAATGCTGTTATTGGTATTTACAAGTTTTAAAAAGTGTTTAAGTGTTAATTTAGGTCCAACTCTCTGCATTGGAGCTTCAAATTTCAAATGATAAATTCTGTGTAAGAATTGTGCGTACTGACTGACCTCTACAGGTTGAAACCATGCTACAGCAGCTGATTTTTTTCTGTTGTTTGAGCTGGTACCATCTGACATCATCAGCCGCTTCGCCTCAGGCAAAGATGAAATGATCATATTTATCACATGCACACTGCACTGTAGCATGCTAGCACACTAGTTAACATTGGTATCTTCTAGCTAGTTATTGCATTACTTGCAAATTTATGCAGCACATTTCAATAAAAAAAACATTTAGGAAAAAATAAGTTCATGTCTTCAAGCGAATAATGTTTGCACAGAATACAAGTTACTTGAATTTAATAGCGACTGAAAATAGCCGTCAAATTTTAAACAGTTAAAAAAAATGTATGCAATTTTGGATGATACTTACACATTGTAAGGCAGGCATTTACATTAAAATCCTCTGTTTATGGAATAAAAGTAAGGAGGTAAAAACGTTAACTCTCTTGTTATGGTTGATTTAAGGTTTTGGTTTTGGTTTAAACATTTTCAGGTCACAAACTGGGCCCCAGTGCACTGAAGATAGGAAAAGGCTGATAGACATACAAACAGAAGATATCACACTAAATATATTTCAGTTTAATACAGGGCTTTTAAATGGCGAGGGGTTGGGTTTCATGTAAATACATTCTAAATGTGTAATGCTGGGGTGATATTAGAGTGCAACATGCACTTCAGCCAAAACTCTGGGGTTGAGTTATCCTTTGACCCTTGTAACTTCAAGCCATTTTTTCTGTTTTCTGTACGTTTTAATGCAAAAATACATGTAGAATCACAGCTCCTCTGAGCACAATGAAGGTAAAGACATCTGTTTTATCGGGACAACCTGGACTTGTGTGTTGCGAGGGTGTCATCATGCTATGTTATATCACTGAATACGCTTTTTGTACTACCGCTAAAGCCGAATAAATAAACATACTGTAGCCTACAGTTTAATTTAATGAAAATCAGCTTGCGTTACCACAGCACAGTGTGCAGTTTCTTACCTTTGACGTAGGTCAGAAGTTTGTGAAAAAAAAAGCCAAAAGTGACAAAAGTTTTCCTGGTTTCATGTCAGAATTTGACAGTTCGTTGTTCAGTTCAGCAGAAACTCAGAGAGACAGAGGGGAGGGCCAGGCCTCCTACAGGTGTCCTGTCGTCTGAAGGCTTTCTGTTGTCATGACAACGACGCAGGAGCTATCAAAGACGTTATCTCAGGACGCACGCGGCTTCTAAGGACCTCACCACAATAAGGTATGTTGAGGCCTGATTTTCGCCTTTTTACAGGACAGCCAAAAATTAAACTTTTGAACAAATACTTTGATATAGGGGTGACAACATTTTATTTTTTATTTAAAAACGGAAGATATTGCAGTTGTGCTATTTAATAATTGCAGTGGTGTGTCTTAAAATGAGAAGGTTAAGACTTTCTTCTACCTTAAGTTTCAAATAGACTATGATCTCTACGCAGCAAATGAATGTTCTTTTTCAAAAGATTACATGTTGATAACCGTTAAAGGCCTGCAGCAGACTGATCATGCCCAGTTTTAATGTATCTTTTGAGACAGTCGAAGATGAAGTAGCTTAGCTTCTGAGCTGTTGTTTGTGTCTGTTAATGCTTCTGTTGACACCTCAGGTGCTCCTTCATAGTGTCCCGCAGGGACGTCAACACTACTCCGACACCTGCCGGGGATGCCACGACTTAATGTTTGGGTATTAGCTGCGTAAAGGCAGGGCAGGGCTTGGCCAGATCATAACTCTGGATCTCCGCAGCTTTCTTCCTTTTCGTTGCCGAGCCCGGGACCAGGGGGGAGACTAGGCTGGCTACATGGATTGGTGGACTTCGTTGGCAGCCAGTATTGCCCTGCTGTGGATCTTCTGCTTCATAGATGGTAAGAGAAAGTAGTAAAGGGAGCCATAGACGTTTTTCAGGAACATTCTTATAACTATGCATTGCGTCATGGTAGAAACACCTGAAAGATATTCTCACCACAGAAGTCAGAACATGTCAGGTTGTCTATTTTGCATATTTGTTGGTAAATGCATCATGGTAGCCTGCATTTCCTTGCTGTTTTGGGGACATCTAAGGATCAAAATCTCTACTTTGGAGGGAACGTGGCGCATGGGGGCATCTTCAGGAAATCATGATTTCACGTTTCCTTAAAGTTAGAAAAACAGTGCATCGTATATCACAACGTAAACTTTAGAAATCTTAAAATGAACAGCCTCCAATTTATATTTTGAAAAAAAATTAAAAAATAATAACTCCAACTATTTTTCTGCTGAGGCTCCTATGTAGAGGAAACATCACAAAGAAACAGCCCTGGATTCTCAAACATCTTTGCCAGTATTCTGGTATATTAACACAGGTAATAGAGTCATATGATGGCTCCTGTGTTGGGGGGGCTGCGTAAAGGCGCACCATTACTCTCCTCGCGTGTCCAGGTGATACCCGCTGCCCACGTTGGAAAACAGACTTTAATCCAATGGCAGACGCTGTTTGTATAATGGTTGCTGACATTAGCCACAGTGTTAATTAGACTCCAGCTGACCCCGTTACCCTTTTATCTCCAGGCAATGCCGTGCTTGAGCTGCGGCTCCTCTTCCATGCTCTGACCAAAGCTGCTTGCCACCTGTACCTGGCTCTGCTCCCGCTGCGTCGAGCTGCCACCCACTTTGCCGACTGTGTGAGATACCTCATCAACCATGCCCAGCAAGCCCCGTCTCCCCAAGGCTACCCCGTCCAAAACCAGCCCCTGGCCCGTAAAGGCACGCTGCACTTCCTGGAGGGAATGTGTGTGGTGTGTGAAACGGTGCCCAACCTGATGGGCGCAGCGCTCAGCGTGGGTGCTGCTTTCTGTCACATGATGCAAGGAGGTTTCTACGTCCTGGCGGCCACGCTGCGCACTATCCAGATCAACTTGTTCTCCCAAATGAACGGAGAGAAGGATCGATGGGACAAGGAGCGACACAGAGCCAAAGAGAGCGAGAAAAAGCTAAATTCTAAAGTGTTGGAATACATCTCGGTTTTTTGTCAAGACCCTGTCAGCGCTTTACGCATCAAAGTCGACGTACCACCTGTGTATAGATAATCTTTGTCAATGCTAAACAATCCACGGGTGAATTGGCACATGAGAGGCCTTCTTGTAACTTCTGAGGGGATGCAAGCGCAGCAGAGATGACAGGAAGTTGGACTTTGATCTCTGGTGTTCACTCACACAATGTTTGAGGGAATAGTTCCAACAGAATCAAAGAAATGAGATAAAAGTGTAAAAAAGATTCATGGTGCATTTTATTGCATTTGTCTTACATTTATTCAGATGTAAGAGTGAAAATAAATGTGTCACAGTAATGAAACATCACATCTTTGATGGATTATGGTATTTGTCATTGTTGTCATATCTACATTTTTATTGGTAAATGTCACATTCATCATGTCATTAGGCTGATCTGATTTTACTACATAATTGCATTTCATGTATAAGCAGTTAGGTATATCATAAGGTGCTCTGCTGATTAATTTGGTTTTGTCAGGTTTGATCAACTAAATATCTATGCTAGGGATGCACTGATGTATCAGGTTAACACTGGCATCAGCCAATACCTAAGTTCTAAATCAAATAGGAAAGGTTTGACTGGGCAGGAGAAGTAACATGTAAGACAAATCTGTTGGTGGTCAAACATGAGGAATAACGATGGCAGACCAATGAGTGTTACCCCTAAAGAAGTAGTAAAAATAAAATACAGTATTAGTTTTGTTATTTTAAACACTGCTATCAATATTGGCCCAAATTTTCCAAATTGGTACATCTCTTCTCTATGGGGTATTCAATATCTAAATATCGCACCTGATCTGACAATCTGCTATCACACAGTAGCTATTTAGCTCTGATATATGCATTTAAGTCATACTTGTTTGTTCTGTGCTGCATTTAAATTGGGGAATATAGCAAGCTCTTAACGTTTAACCCCTTCAATATGCATCTTAATAACTGGATAGGCAGCGAAAAACTGAGCAGTACATCGAGCCAGACAGTTAAAGCAGCATATTTGGTAAACCCTTAGCTGGGCCATACATTAGATAAATGCAAACAATTGCAACCAAACCATGTATTGGAAATTCTGCCAGAAATATGTTAATTGCAAACAGCCTAAAACAGTCTAGCTGCTGTGTAAAAGCACACTAGATATAACATTACGATTGCAAAAGAAAATAACGCAAAACAGAAGAACATACACATAAGCAGCATAAATAATAAGCCATTACCTATCATTAGACAAAAGCTGAAATTAGAAATCAACCAATTCCTTTCATGATAAGAATGATAACAAATAGCACACTAGCTTATATGGCCAAATGTAGACTAAAATGATCTTTACAGTTAGCTAGGACAATGTTGGTTGCTACCGAATTGCTGTTAACTACATTTAACATTAAAATACATTTTGGCTGCAGATCAGCAACTTCAGGGTACTGAAACTATAGAACGCCATTGGGCCATACTGTTAGGAAAACATATTTGGGAAAGCATTAACTCGCTATTTGGTCAAAAGCTAACACTAGCAACTGTTGGGACTCCTGGGGTTTTCCCTCTGCTTCCTCCAATGATGGTGTGTCCTTTTCACATCTTGGTGTGAAGCGCTGCAAGGCTCCTAGGATGATGAGCACCTCTGTTTTATGGCTCTTTGTTTTAAAATCCCCTCCTAATCTACTCAAAGGGTCCAACATCACCTGGTAGGCCTGGGTCTTTGTTTGTTGTCTTGGTCCCCAACACAACCAACCATTTTCATTAATGGTTCATTTACTTGAAATAGGTTAATTGCAGACAACAGCTGCCAGCAGCATACTAGCTAATATGGCCATATGATAGTGTAACATGCTGTAATACTATTGGCTAGGAATAGGATTTTTTGCAAACAAAAGGCTACTCACTTTAACATTACAGCATTTTTTCTATATTACCAATTCATAGTTTTACACAATAAAAATTATCAGGAGCTGCACTGAGTAATTCATGTTGGCTAAATTGGTCAAAATGTATCAACTAGGTTAACACTCGGGTTGTAGTAAAATGGCATAGATTTGCTACAAATCTCACCCTTAATTTTCAACTTGGAGCACAGCAGTACAACAATGTAATAGGATAGACTTCCACCCATTATTACATTGGAGAAACATGGTTGTCATGTGATTTTGCCTAAATTTGTCACCTTTGGGTCACCATATCAGGCCATGTGGTAAAATCTTAGCCCTGTCAGGTCTGTGTGGGATGAGAACAAGGTTGAGGGAGGTAGGGAGCAAATGTTCACGAGTGGAATGATGCCAGATTAAGTCTGGCTCCTGGCATGCAGGATGAAGGTACTTTGTCTGAGTGCAGAGTTCAGGTGCAGCGCTCCTATGCTCCTCTTACAAGTATCTTCCATCAAGGCACCAGAGGACGAAGAAGTGGTCAGGGTAAGGATAAAGCAGGAGGGACTGGGGTTAGTAGAACTGTGAGCTGATACTGAAGATGGATGTGTTCCAACAGAGACTAAAGTCTCGCGCCAGGTGTACAATGTGGAGCCTGTGGAGGGATTTTCCCAGCTATAGCAAGAGGACAAGCAAAACAAATCTCTCAAGCCTCTGTGTTTCACACAAACAAGTTAAAGAGAAAGGCTTTAGTAAATGAGATAGTGGAAACTTACAGAGCATGTCTCCAGTTCTTTTAACAGCTTCTTTGTTTACTCTGAACTCATTCTGCTCGGACCTGCCGTTAAGAAATAAAGTTAGAGAGTAAGACGGTGGTGTTAGAGATACAGACAGCTTATTATCAACTTAGAAAATGAGCTTAAAACCAAACAGGTCCACAGGGGCTAATCTCGTTACTCACGCCCTCAACTTTGTCACAGTGTTCAGCCTTCTCAGGGCAGACAAGACGTTTTTCTGTGTGTCCGCTGAAAGGGCTTCATAGGTGTGAAGTTCACCTGAAATCAAACATTCTGAGTTCAACAGCTAGAAATGGATCATAAAGTCTGAAGTCACTTTAGCTTTCTGTTTTACCTGAGATAATGAGCTTTGTGGCCAAGTCTCGCACAGCAGGTAGGAACTGTTTCTCAGAAAGGGAGTGAAATCCATCTTCACAGAGGTACCTGAAGACCACCTAGTCATAACAAACACGCCCAGTCAATACAGACCACCACTTTTTGATATTTAAAATCCAACCGTGGTATAGCAGAAAAGGTTGTAAAGGTTGTTTTTGCCCTCTTCAGTGATGGTGATGAATGTTAGGACTACACAAATTTTGTGATTAAATCTATTTATGTAAATCAGTGTCTTGGTACAGTCAGCAAAAGCCAGAGATATTAACAGCATTTTCTGAAAGACAGTGTCTCTGATAACATTCCAAAGATAACAGGGTATATTTAATCATCATTATTATTTCCTCTTTTGAAACTCCAGGTTTAATGGGATCCATGCATATAAGGACATATTTGAAAAACACTTCAGTCACATCGGGGTGTCAATGAGGCCTCATGAGACTTATACAGGTGTTTTTCAAATCCATATCGTGGATGAAGTCCTCTGACCTGACTGGGATTAAAGACAGGATACAGAGTGATGGATTTCATTGCATTCTTGCAGTTTATTCTCAGTTTAACTGAACATGATGCGTTGTCGTAATGAATGAATACTTTGTAGGGTTGTTCCAATACCAGTATCGGAAATATATCCAGTACTGCTTAAAATGCAGGTATTGGTATTGGCGAGTTCACAAGTTTATGCACAGATCCGATACCATTAGGCTTAACTTTATATTTTGCTTCGTTTAGCCATGCTAACTATTAGCGCTATAAACCGGAAATCAATTGTTCTTCACTGTCACTGCATGAACGGGCTTCCGTTTTTAACGCAGCGGCAGCAAAGTACAACAAAGTGACCCACTGCAGCTGCACAGAATGTTGTCTGCGTGACAGTTTTTCTCAAAATGTGATGTTAAAATGTTTCCAGATCCATGCTGTTGTACAAGGCAAGAGGTGACAGTTCATAAAAAGTTGAATAACTTTTGAACCATAAATCGTTGCCTCTCACTTGTTGTTTCTCTTGAAGCTAGCCATTGTGTTTTCCCATTGACACTATTGGTGCCTTTGAACCCCGTGCAGCAGCATTTTCAGCGAGCCTAGAACTCATGTTTCTTTTGGGGACTTTAATGATTAAATTCACACCAGTAAACCCAATATTGAACCTCTTTTTATCCATTTTTTAAGGATTATTTTGGGCATTTCTGTGCCTTTATTTGATAGAGAAGGATAGTGGAGAGAGTAAGAAACAGGGATGAGAGCGAGGGAGAGACATGCAGTGAGGGGCCTCAGGCCGAATTCGAATCCAGGGTGTCCGCGTACATGGGGCGCACCTTAGCCACTTGGCCACCTGCGCCCCCTTTTTATCCATTTTAATGGAATTACAATCATTTAGTACCGCTAGCTCAAATGCTAACCACCATATTGTTACTCTCTGTGAGTGTCTGTCAGCCAATAGCAGGCAGTTGCATAATCATGTGATGCTGCACAAAATATCAAAAAGGAGAGAGAGAATTCAATGCACTTGATGCTTTATACAACTGTATACATTAAGGACATATCTGTATACAACAATTATATGTGAGTTCTAAGTTTTTTATTGTATTTGGAAAAGTGAAATACAGTTTGTATTTTTAAAAAAAGAGAGATAGAGCCTGTGATGCAACCGCCTGTATTATTGTTATTTTAATATTTAGCAGTAAAACTCAACAATCAGCAGGAAAACAACTTTAGGGTCACAGAGACACTGTACCTTTACAATTCTATCTGTTGAGCCATGTTTTGAGTCAAATATAGGTCTTAAATAATGTGTTATTCTGAACAGTAAGTTCAGAAAGTTCAGACTGCTATCAGATCAGTACTCCCTATCAGCCGATACCCAACACTTTGGTATCAGAATCGTATCAGGAAGGAAAAAATTAGTATCAGAACATCCCCAAAACTTTTTTTCGATGCCCTTTTGCACTAGTTTACTTAGTAGTGTGTCTCATTGCGCTTTAAAGGGTGAATTTAGTTAAAACTAGAAAAGCACTCGGAGAGCGCAGACCTCCGCCATTACCCCTATCTCCAAATAGTACAGAATCCTTCAAAAAATTCTTGGATCCAGACGGTGATCCAGATCACTCCTAAAATCTAATCAGTTCTTCCTTATGCCATTTCTGACATTTCCTTAAAATGTCATCAAAATCCGTCCAGTTTTGAGTTATGCTGCTAACAAACTAACTAACAAACTAACAAACCCTACCGGTCACATAACCTCCTTGGCGGAGGTAATTAGATACAAAGGAAACTATTTCTCTGATTGTACGCATTTGAACATGTAACATGGCCTCATGAAGCCAAAACATACACCAACACTTTTGATGGTTGTGTTCTAGATTGATCACAACAGTACTGATTTGATGCATCCTAAAGACGTAAGCATAATAGCTGAAGATATTGTTTAAGTGAAAGAAACCAGTTTAAGGAACAAAAGACATGTTGCGAGGGCTGAGTTTTGAGACTGTGTGAAACACTTGGGAAAAACTGTAACAAGAATTTGGACCTTTTTCCTTTGCAGAACTGTCCATTGTGACACTTTCAAACGTTAACTAACACAGTGCTGCTTAAGCCTCCAAGGATAAACAATGAGGTCATAACCTCAGCATCCTTAAGAAGCTCCAAACACTGCTAATACATGGTGGATTTAATTTAATCCCACAAGTTTAAGTGCAAGATGTGATTTCTGGCAGGAAATGATCTGTATTCAAAAGAAGTAACTGGGTAAAACTTCAAGCAGAGAGCACTGGAAAATTATCCCTTCTCCACAAAACAACCTGAATTTCCTTTTAGTGCATGGACAGTTATCACGATGAGTGGGTGTAAAAGTCAAAGCACCTGATAAGAGTCTATGAAGGGTTGAAACAGAGATCGCAGGAAGGAGAGCACCTCTTGCCCAGCGTCTGACACTGTCACTTCCTGCTGACCGACATGGATTGCTGCACATTTCTTCAAGAGAAAACATGCTTCCTCAAAGTCCTGATCAATGAGAAGAAAGACACAAACAGGTAGGCAGATGCAGTAGCAATCATAATTTGTTAGAATCTTTTTTTGGACAGCTCTCCTTTAAGCCAGAGCGTATTAGTCAGAAGCAGATGTGTGATCATGTTTGCACCCAACAGTTTAATACTAAGTCTTATAACATGGTTTAACACCAAGGCGGTAATCTTCTTTATGATCTTTGCTGTAAGGATGCTTAAAGGAAGCCGACCCCTGAAAGATGATGCTATTACCTGAGATGACCTTCCAGGAATGAAGATGAACTCGTTGGAGAAGACGTCCTGTAGGAAGCAGAAGAAGGTGAAGAGCCCATCTGTGAACAAAGTAAAACAAAGAGTAAGAGGATTAAAAAAATTTCACAACTCATAAATTTGTCAATTAAATGCATGAGGCAGAACTTTCAAGCAGAACCGGACTCACTGATGTACATTGTGTTGCCTCTCACCTCTTTGTGTGGTCTTTGTGATGTGTATTGCTGTGGCGAGCATCGCAGGGCGCACAAAAACATGCAGACACTGATTTCTATAAGAGGCAAGCATCAGCATCGATGCCGCTGTCCTGATCGCACCCTCCCCTGGGTTGACCGGATGTTTCCTTGCTGGAACTTCTTCCTGAACCAGGTAGACCCGCCCTGCTTTACACTGAACCACAGAGCGATGTATGGCCATACTGGATGACATCACATCTAGGTCGGAGACTTGTTCTACAGGAAATAATATCTCATTTATCACTTAGGAAGTACGGGAGGTTTTTGATGTCAAACAAGGTTGCTTAAGCTTAAGTTTAATTGATAATGCATTTTTGCACACGTTTATGCTCCTCTGTGGTGTACATGCTTATACTAGACCTGTTAAGTGAGATGGTTCAGAGGGGTCCTTTGAGGAGAAGTTTCTTTAAGTGCATTAGTCCTGAATATCTCCTAAGTTAGTCTGAGCTCACGTGCCAACTTACATTGATCTAATCTGTCTGATCTACCTTCGAGCACGTCAAAGGACCCTCTGTAGTAAGACGTAAATAGATTTAACAGAAAGAAACCCACTCAGTTATCTCTCTGCATTAACTCTGTCTGGCTCACTTCTGATGCAACATGCAAACTCCACCTGCTGGTCATTGAAGAAAATTAAATATATAAACCAACCCACCAGGCCAGTTCAAGTGAGCCCCAAAATCCAGTGCCAGCTTCCTGAGCCAGAGTGTTTTCTCTGTGAGCTCATGCCACAGAAGGCCCTCCTCTATTAGGACCCTGGATGGAGCCTGAAGCAACAGGCAGGCCATCAGAGACCAGGGGCTGATAAGAGAGCCCTCCTCTTGGATCCGTACCACCAGATGAGCTAGCCAGCTCACGCAGGCCTGAGCCTCTGCTGAGGGCTTCTGAGGGAGGTCTCTGAGTACATATAAAGAGGAAGAAGAGGTAGTAAACACACTTGATGGAGGGGAAAGAGACTCAGGCTGTACCGAGAAAAAATGGCTACAAAATTTCAACTGCTTCAGACACAACCAGCATGTTCCCATGTACAATTAAGACAAGCTACAGTCATAGCTCGGTTCAGACATTTAGCTTGACTACTGTCCTTGTCCCAGTAAACATGCACAGTGATTTATTTTCATTTTGTATTCTTTATACTCTTCAATTGGCCTTTGGTTCAAATGGGCTGCACAATAACCCCATAGTTTATGGTAATACAGTGCCTATGAAAGTATTCACCCCGTTGGATGTTTTACCCTTTAACTGGTTTTATAAATCAATCATGGTAGATATAATTTATACCTTTCAAAAAATGTAATGGCAAAATGAAATAGATTTCTACAAAGTAATGCCAATTAAATAAAAATATATAATGTAAAATAAGTGACTGCATTACTATTCACCACCTTAAAAATGACATATTTAATTCAACAGAAGTCCAGCCAATTGGTGCCAGTAGTCTCACAATTAGTGAATAAGGATCACCTAAGTGCAGTGAATGTGTCTCAGGTGATTACAGTATAAAGACAGCTGTGTCTGGAAGGTCCAGCCTCTGGTTAATAAATATTCCTGGTTACCATTACACCATGAAGACAAAAGAACACTCCAAGCTACTCAGATAAAAGTGATTAAAAAGTATAAGCCAGGGGATAGATACAAAAACATTTCCAAGGCACTGAACATCATTCAGTTAAATCCATCATCAAGAAAAAGAAGGAACATTGCACATGTATGAATCTACCTAGATCAGGCTGTCCTCACAAACTGAGTGACCGTGCAAGGACTCTAGTGAGAGAGGCCACCAAGAGACACCTATGACTACTGTAAAGGAGTTACAAGCTTCAGCAGCTGAGATGGGAGAGACTCTGCATACAACAACTGTAGCCTGGATTCTTCACCAGTCAAAGCTAGCAAAGAGAAAGCCACTGTTAAAGAAAACTGTTCACCAAAAGGCATGTGGGAGCCCAGACCTCAATCCAATAGAGAATTTGTGGCTGGACATGAAAAGGGCTGTTCATATTCGATCCCGGTGCAACCTGACAGAGCTTGAGTAGTTTTGCAATGAAGAACGGTGTAAAATTGCTGTGTCTGGATGTGCAAGCCTGACTGAGACATATCCACACAGACTCAGTTCTGTGATTGCAGCCAAAGGTGCATTTACTGAATACTGACTTGAAGGCGGTAAATATTTATGCAGTCACTTATTTGACATTAATGTTTTTTATTTAATTGACATTATTCTGTAAAAATCTACATTAAAGAAGTTTTGTAAAAAAAAAGTGTCCTAAAAGAAAAATTATATCAACCATGAATCATGATTGATTCATTAAAACAATACAAGGGTTTAACATCCAAGGGAGTGCATACTTTTTATAGGCACTGTATCAAAAGGTAGAAAACAACATCACTTATATTGACAGGTCGTCCAATTTGGGTATAACTGAGGTTTATACATGCAAGAGAAAACTGATCTCCAACTGCATTATTTAGGTGTGTGAGTCCAGCTTTTGAGTAAGTCCATTTGGTGAAATTTCAGTCAGACTAACCTGTTTACATAGATTTAAAAGCCCAGTTGTAGTCAAAATAATTCTACTAACACAAAAATCTTACTGCATGTAAGCGTTCTGAGTGTTCCCCTTTATGAAACATTTACATAAAACTAAAGAAATATAAAATGTTGAATAAATTCTTTAGACTATTAAAAGGGATTTTACAGAGTTTGAAACCCTGGTCTCAGTATTTCTATAATCCTGGCTTGAAGCCTGTATTCTACCTGGGTGTGAGGTTGTACTGGCAGCGGTTTATCTTGCCCTGACACAAATGTCGCACTGACAGGGGGTGGCCAAAGTTCACGTGCATGCTGCCGTAATCTTCCTGCAGCACTTTGGTAGCTTTGAGCAGACCCTGGAGAGAGAGAAATATATACAGACAAAGCAGGATAGAATCAGCTTTATACATGCATGGTCTCCTCTGACCTGTGCTAGTGTTGTCAAATTACAACAAATGGTGTCTATATTTTACAACTTAACAAAAAATCACTTAGCAAGTTTAATCCAGTGAATAATGTTAACGGGACTTACTGTAGTGCTTTCTTTAGGTTTGGGGACACCCAGTAACTCATTAGCAAGAAGGGACTCTTCCAGCACCCGGTCGTAGCTGATACTGATGGGGACCAATGTTATGTCAAACACTTCACCTTTAAAATAGGGCTCCAAAACCATGTGCATCATACCTACAGACACATGCAGATACTGTAAAGGGTTGTCATGTTTTGAAATTCTAATGTTAAATGAAACTGTACTTCCTTAAATGGCCACTGGAGGCCATCTCCAAAAGTGACTCAATCTCCATTAACTTCTGCATCAAAATTCAAACTTGGAAAGAGGAAATAAACATGTTTTTTTCTAGTCTGAAACTAATTTTTTTTGCTAAGTTTATTTCATGTAATATGTACTAGAGATGAATGTATATAACTAGCACCTTTAAATTAGATTTCAGTTAAAAGTTATGCTTCTTTTGCACATGGTCAATTTGAGTGATGGGTGGGTTGCCAATAGTTGTCTTCTAGGTGTCCTCTCTATCTAATTACAAGGGCTGACCACCTTTCAGTCTTTTATTATCACTAAAATGGGGTTCTGCAAATCTTTGATTGAATTCACATTGAATGAGGCAAAATTGGTAAAACAATGGGTATGACAACAAATCCAAAGATTCATGATGGGTTCAAACCCTTTCGGTAGCAAGTTTTCCTGACTAACCAAACTGCAAAAGCTAATGGAACAGAGGAAACACTTGGAAAAAAGTTAAATCCTAGTATAAAACTTACCTAATTTAGGTGTCAGAGACTTCAGTGTGCGACTTCTCAAGCCCTCCACGTAAAACTCCACAGGAGCAAATCCTCTCTACAACAAATACTTGACTTAATATTTAAACAAGCTAGAAATATTCAAAAGGGGAGTGTAAAAGGTTAGGTTTCACAGTACAGTGAATGAAGCAGGTTATTGTCTTACCCTCACAATGGTTTTAACATATTCTGAGAGCACTGCCCAGTACAGTTTGTCCGAGCCAATGGCACGCCGGATAAAGAATGCTCCAGAGCGGCGCAGTATCTCCCCTACCATCTTCATCCCTGCAAGAGCTTTACAGTTGGGATAAAGGGAAGTGAGAGTCCAACCAAATAAGAATAAACTGTGGTATTTTATTACAATTCTTTTGTTTTCTATGCATTCTGTCATTGTTTTTTTCAATAGATACTTGCGAATTCCTGCAGCAATTACAGGTACAGGGATGTCGTAGGTGAACAGGATGTAGGAGATAACCAAGAAGTCGACATAACTCCTGTGATTGGGCATCAGGATGACAGGATTTTCCTGAATTGCTTGTTGTAGCTAAACATTGACAGAAAAATACATGTAGGAGAAAACACAAAATAGTTTGAATAAGGCTTATTTCACAGTTGTTTATAAAGTATTGCTGAGAAGAGAGAAAACATTTCAGACAGTATTTTGTACTGCAGTCAGAATGTTTCTTATCTTGTTACCTACTAAAATGTTGACATTTTGGTGAATAATATCTTTAAGAAATATTGTCCATGACTTCAAAGAAAAACATAACCTGTCCAAATTGGTAATTGGGGAAAAAAATTGCACTTTTGACATCTAATAAAACAGGAAAGACGTGATAAATGAAAGCTTTGAGGATGTTGTTGTTAGCCAGATTTTGTTCAGCTGAAAGAGGGCCAAGGCAGCTTTGTGTCCTTTCAGTGATGTGCAGCGCTAAGCTAATGACTAAGCTAGCAAAGCTAACTGGAGATCTACACTTATTTTAAGATAAGTATAACTTGTCATATTTTTCTATGTTCTGTGTTTATTTGTCATCCATTTTCTTAGCTAAGCTAAACTAAGCTAACAAAGCTAGCTTAAGATCCACATTTGTTGAAATAGCAATAGCGTTTCAATATGTATTTTTATCTATTTAGCTACACTTAATGGATAAAAGTATTTGGCCACATCTGTTAATTATTGAATTCCGGTGTTTCAAGCAGACCTGCTTCCACAGATATGTAAAATCAAGTACCTAGCCATGTAATTGTGATACAAAATGGGTCGTCCTGAAGAGCTCAGTGACTTTAAGTGTGGTACTGTGGTGGATGCCACCTTTGCATTAAGACGGTTCGTAAAATTTCATCCCAGCTGGATATTCCACAGTCGACTGTAAGTGATATTATTAGAAAATGGAAGCGTTTAGGAACAACAGCAACCCCAACCACAAAGCAGAAGACCACATAAAATCACAGAGGGGGGTCAATGTGCCAACTGGGGATAATGTATGGGGCTGTTTTTCAGGGTGTGGGCTCGGCCCCTTATCAACAGTAAAGGGCAATCTTCATACTTTGGCTGAATACTAAAGTGTATCCATCAACCTTGAATTCTAGAGCACGTTACCAGATAATTGCTTTAAAAGGCCAAACATTTCATGTCAGCCAGGAGGAGAAAACACTGTTGCAAAAAATGTACTGGGAATGTTTAAATGTGAAAAATATGTTTTAAAATGTGTATGAAAAGATCTACTGTATTTGTATGAACATTTACATTGTACAGTGATACGTAATAGTTTCTGACCCTGTTCAGTCCCTCCATATTGACGAAGATGCTCCTGAAGAGCCTCTTAGACAATTTGCTGAGTGTGTATCCCATCAGCCTGATGAACCCAAGCTGCAGGTTTTGAGACATTTCTTCTAAAATTGTGCACGCCTCCTCTCTCACCTCCTCCACCGATGACCCTGTCTCTTTGGCGATCTTAGGAGGATGCAAGAAATTGATTAAAACCATGCAAATTAGATGACAGTTTGATACAGCTTCATTAAATCTTTTTATGTCACCTCCTTAGCCATGTAGCGTAGATACTGGGACTCCAGCACAGCTTTGTTGAGGTCAGCCGTGGAGCAGGAGGGGGCTCCTTTGTAGGGGTGGGGACTGAAGGTCCTGAGGGCATGGCCAAGATCACTGCTGCGTCTCCTCTCCTCTAATATATCCACAAACTCTTCATTTATCAGGCCGCCTCTGTCTGAATCACTATACTGAGGTGAGAAGATTATGCTTGTGTAAGCATACACTGAATAGAAAAGAATATGAGACAAACAGCTGAATTCAGCAAGTTTTGAGTGTTGTATGTTGGAAGGGTAACCCAAAGATAACACAATACAATCTGAGACATTTAAAAGAAACTCAGAGGAAAAAGATACTTTGATTTTTTTATTACTACAATAATAGAAAAAGTATTTTTAAAAAATAAAAGTCAACAGAGTACAATAAACTAGGAAAGAGATAAATCATACAATGCTTATGAATATATACAGTTTGCCGCTTTTTGATAGCGAGTGTGATGTGAGCCTGATACAGTTTTTACACCGTGGCTAACATTAGCAGCTAGCTCTGCTAGTCTTTGTTCTTCTTTGCAGATTAACATCATGCTTTGATATGTAGCATTTTCACTTCAGTTAAGTAGTTATTTGTGAGTTCAACCCCCAACAGCCTACAAACCACTTTATTTTCATTTATTACTTAAAAAAAACCTATGATCCTACTACACACTAACTGACTTCACAAACTAGTGAAGTGCCAAGGGAAAGCTCTGACAGGAAGGCAGTGGCCTTTCACTGAAGCTACAGCGGCCTCTAGTGGCAGGAGGTTCAGTACAGTTTAAAAGAGCATTATAGATGGGATTTCAAGCTCCTGTTTATAAAAAATATAGGCAATTAGTTTAACTGACTCGTACATCTCGCGCTAGCAAATTTGATAAACAAATATAACCATTTGACCGTGCACATCCCTAGTAACCATCTTGCATGGTTTTGCAGTACCACTGAAGGGACCAAGTAACAGATACACACTGCACCTTTAACCCTTTCAAGCCTGAATACACAAATTCTAGCCAGAAAATTCTCATTTTTTTGGAACTGAAATGTTTATTTCACTTTCTACTAAAATCCCCCCCAAAAAAACAAATCTAAGTTTTCATAAAATTTAACATATATATTTTTTGTATCTCATTTGATACATTAGGTGTTTTTGGTAACTGATAATCCACTTGAGGGCATTTTTATCATTTATCAGATTGTATTCAGAATTTTTTTTAGTAATCTATTGATCATATTGATTAGATAGAGGTATCATAAAAGTGTGTATCAAATATGATACAACAGGCTTTAAGGGGTTAATGTCTCTACGACAAAAAAGCAGTGATGTTGTTGCTAGAGCACACTTTATCATTCTTCTCTCATTATACCATTTGGTTTGTTTGCATTTGTGACTTTTACAAGTGTGCTTTCATTGGTCACTTTCACTGACAAGACAGAATAAATCATGGAGAGATGAAAAAAAATCAAAAAAGCTAGACTTTCTCTCAGTAGGTGATAAGGCATCCCAGATGTGACCTTGACTGTTGATCATTACAACACTATATGGGATACAGTGGCCTGTTTTCAGGGCCCACAAGTCCTGGAACACTACAAGTATAACTGCCAGATTGGGTTACAGTCATGCTTTTAAGCTGGAGTCTGACCTTGAAATACATTTGAAAGCTGCACAATAACACTGTAGAGGAATTTCATCAGGGTGTGAAAAAAGGGAAGGCAAAAAGAGAGGATGGCAGTGGTAAATGGAGCAGAGAATGATGTTTAAATACAGGAGTAAAAAAATTCTGCTGGTATAGTATTACAAATGGAGGACAAACACTTGGAGAATATATCTTCTACTACAGTTGAGTCCAAACTTTTTCCATTGGGGGCCGCATATGGAAATATATAAGGATGGTGGGGCCACTTTCATAAGTAGGTTAAAATATGCTTAAATGTCTATGTGATAGCTGACAAGGTAAATAGCCAATAATTTTTGAGGGTTTTGGGAAGGCCAATCAGAATTCAGGAGGGCCCTGGTGGGCTCTGGCTACTGCCCCTGGAACATCATTGGTGCTACTATTTTCTCCTGTAAACCATGAGGATGTTATAAATAAAGATATTGTAATTATTTCAGTTGCCAGCGTTTACCATTTATAGTGTAGTCACAATTTAATCCTTAAAAAGCAAGCATAAAACTGGTCAAAATTTTTGTTCACAATGTTAGTGTGGTAGCACTGCCTTGTGCAGAAGGAATAATACAGTCTAGCACAAGCTTCTAGCTCTGTTGAGGGCCAAATTTCATTTAATTAATTTTTAGGAGGCCAATTAAAAATGGGTCACGGGCCACATTTGCCCCTGGGCCATAGTTTGGACACCCCTGTTCTACTAAATTACAGCTTTTATCTTTGTAAATGTAACATAACTTGACATTATAAGGTGAACATTTTAAATTAAACACTGTTCTTCTTGTTGGTGTCTGATTACTAAAACATAATAGTGATGAAAAACTGGTTCAAGGAGCCCATTGCAAATTCAGACTCTGAAATTACCACTGACCTTAATATGAATACTTTAAATATGCAGCCGTGAATACACTTGCAGAATTGTTTTAAAGCTTCCTAATCACTCCAAATGCTTAAGAGTTTTAAAGCATCTGAGAATGTGATTAATGCATACCAGGGGGCTCTCTCCATACATTAAAAAAGAGGTGTTTTGCTCAACAATGAGCAGAAACTACCCACTCTCTTATTATCTAGAGTCTATATTGTTCTGTACTCTGACCTGCTAATGATGGATGGATTACTGAATGTTTCTAACTAGGTCAAAGTTTCAACAGCTAATACTCCTCAGCCCTGTTGCCTAACTCTGAGTGCACCATTCACGGCTTTGAGACGACGACTACATCAATGGATTTTTACTTTCAGTATCAATGTCAGCCCTTGTATATACTTTAGTCATGCAACTAAACTATGTTGCTAACTTTAGAGACGCAAGTAAGTTGCACTCCGCAATGAAATGAGGCGAACTAAAACGATGCAGCGGATGAAAACAAACGGGTTCAAAAAAGCTCTTACCGTGTAACTCATTCTTCACAGGGACAAACGAGACCCTTAGCAAGTGTTTGTCCTCGTCCGGTTTCGGTTTTCTGCACTTGAACGCTCACTCCGATGCACCCTGCGTACATGCAGCCAGCATCCCGGGGAAAGAGCCAATGGCGTCGTTACATTTTGGTAACTCCTCCCGCGCGGTGTAACGTGCAGCCCTCTGCCCTCTAATAACCCCAAAACACTGCACTGATGTTCAGGGAGCCATGGAGCAGCTAATTCTTGATTGCTGTAGAAACAGACAGGAATTTAGCCTATTTCTGGGCTTGGGCAAAGTCATTAATGTACATAGTTTCATTAACATTTCTTCAAAGACTGTGTCTGAGTTTTTGTGTAGAATAAGACTTGGTCATTTTCTTTTTTATGAACATGTGATCTAGGCCTATATCTTCTGTGTACAGTTAATCAGAATAATATTAAAACTTTTACCTGAGCTCAAAGAAAGCTTGGATTAGATACTAACTTAATCTTGGCCTGATATTGTTTTATCTACTGTTTAAAAAATAAATAGATCAATAAAAAATTTAACCTTTATTGTTATAATCTTGCTGTTTATATCTTATTCATGTCAGCCATTTAAAGATGATATCATACGTCTTTTCCACCTTCAAACACAGCCCCTTTAGTCAAAATGAACTGTCTATGATGTGTTTTAGTGGAAGATTACACACCAAAGGAGGTTTCTGACCCTGCGTAAACCAGCCATCTCAGAATGCTCAGTTTTGGTGTCTGTCTCTTTAAAAGCTAATGAGCTTCTCACCCCGCCCCTCTCCTCTGTGGGTGTGCCATCGGGAGTGCAGCTGGGCTCCCCCATGGCTGTGGATGGAGACACCAGGTAAGGGGCAGGTAATGACTCTGTTTTTACAAAGATTTTGTGTTGTCAGACACAAGCAGACCACAAACAAAATAGTGGGTTGGCTTATTTCACATTTTGGAGTAGGGTGTTAGCTGTCCGCCGCAGGGCTCTATCTCAACATCCTGTCCATTGAGTCCTGTGTGAATGAGGAAAAAGAAAACCTTTTTCTCTCAACGTCTTGCTGGGCTCCCAGTGTGCGTGTGCTGGGGGCGCGCATGGAGAGAGAGACAGAGAGCGGCGAGGTGAAGCTGGACTGTTTCACGAACAAGGGGCACAGAGGTTAGAGGAGTGCAGGAGTTGATGATCTGTTACTGTACATTGGTGGACCTATTAAAAATGTTAACAGTTCATGGGCGCCCCCCTCAGCGTGGCGCCCAAGGCAACTGCCTATATTGCCTATGCCCAGAAACAGCCCTGTCTCTATATAATAAGAATATCAAAATATATATAACTGTGCCCAACTTTTTAGCATGTTTAGTCCAACAATTGAGCCTGAAGTAGGGCAAAGACATGGCAAGCTATCTGGCTGGTGGTCCCATTGGGAGGGAAGGAGGATTGATACCACCCTGGTCATGCTCTGGATGTCATTGCTGTTTAAAAAAAACTAAGTCCACACCTTCAGGGTTGAGTAAGGGGTGGAAATGATGAGTAAGCATGGCCTCAGGTGACCTTTTTCAACTAGGGTGCCTTCTGGCATCAGCAGGGGTGACTTCAAAATGCTTAAAATTCATTCAAGAATTATGTAGACCGTTGGCTATCCTGACATTTAAAACTGAAATTGTCTCATTTGTCCTTTTCCAGAACTCATGCCACTATCTATACTCAGCAAATGAATAGACGTATCATATGTCCGTAAGAACTGCATAAGACTCTGGCTTTTCTTTTATTTTCAATTTTGCAGGTTGGCTAAAATGCACCGAAGCAGGTTTTTAAGGTCTACATGCCCATTCTATGAAAATATAGCCATTGAGGGTACTGTAAGAGTGGGTGTCATGGTTGCCACGAGCCCCTGGTCATCCTGCGGATCTCCCAAGGGCCCAAAAATTGCTCGTGATCTCTGGGCACATTACTAGGAGTTGAAAGGCCCAGACAAAAGGGATGCTGCCAGCTTGACCTTGGCTGCCAAGCAACATACCTCAGCCCCAGGTTGTGGTACATTAGGCCCCATGATGTATTCTAAGCACCCTAAAACTTGTGCTTATGACTGTTTGTGCAGAAATAAAAAGCTGCACTGGTATTGCAATGAGCCTGACAGTTAGCTAATAGCTAATAGATAGCTAATAGCTAGCCACATCAGCCCTTTGACTCTAAAGTCACATTTAAAATCATGAGATTAACATTAGAGATTGAGACCAGGCTGAGACTCTGGTAGATCGTGAACAGAATCAGTGTGACATGTTATGTTGACCCCTCATTCTACTCTACACAAGATAAGAACAAAAAACAGTAAAATCAGGGGTTATTAGTTGCCATGTGAGGAGTTACATTTAAAAAAATCGGTCAAATTTTAAAAATATTTATGTGTGTTGCAGGCTTAAATGTCAACAGCTGTTATCCTATGCAAGGATCTTTCATAAAAGCTTACAGGGACCATAAACCTCAGAGTTTTGGCTGAAGTGCATAGCCCCTGGAATTTCAAACATACCTTTAGTACCCCTTTATAATATTTTACACCTTTGAAAAGCATGATGCCACATGTTACCGGTTCAGCCAATATAAAAAAACATCAGCTGCAATAGCCTGGTTTCAACCTGTTGAGGGCAGTCACTATACATAATACTCACACAAAAGTAGGATACAGACAACTTTGAGCTAAAATGTCGCAACTCTGACCTTAATTATTCAACAACAGCTGTAAAGCCAATATAAATCACTTTTCAGCTGAAAACTGTTCTCTCAGGTGTCATTACACTTTGATTCAAGTATAAGGGTAAAGTTCAACCTGTTCAATTATGACTGGAGGAAATATTAAACTTTTGTTTGGAGACAATTTAGCTCTCACTATCAATTATACTGATTTGATGGGCTTCTTTAATTCACTGAGGATACAAACTCAGTAATTCATAACTATAAAACATGATTCTCTTGCCCTCCAGTGACCAAGCCCTGTCTCATCTGATTTTAATTCTTTCTAACAAGCTCTTATCCACCTTAAACTTATGCTGAACCCCTAAAAAACAAAATATATGTTTCTCACTAGACAAAACATTGAACCCTTTGCTGCACCATCAACACATTGAATGTGTTCAACAATTTAAATACTTGGGTATCTGGTTGGATCTGGATTTGTCTTTTAGATCACACATTTCTTGCTTGATAAGGAAAATTAGGCCTCAACTTGGATTTCTTTAAAGGAACAAATCCTGTCTGACATTGTCAAACAGAAAAAAGATCATCCAGGCTACTGTTCTGCCAGTTTTAGATTATGGTGACGCTCTCTATCTACATGCAACTGCTTCTGTCTTGAAGCCTTTGAATGCTTTGCATCACAGTGCTCTTCGATTTATCACTGGTGATAGAATTCAAACTCATCATTGTGACTTGTATTGTTCTGTTGGCTGGCCATCATT
Organism: Cheilinus undulatus; assembly: GCF_018320785.1. Lineage (NCBI taxonomy): Eukaryota > Metazoa > Chordata > Actinopteri > Labriformes > Labridae > Cheilinus > Cheilinus undulatus. Next base: position 22,523,360 of record NC_054878.1, read on the forward strand.
GAGTCAGCCTAGCAGCACAGTATTCTGTTTATTTACAGAGCACTCATTGCTAAACTCTCACCTTACCTGACTTTACTTTTGTCTATAAACATTTCAACCCATGCAACCAGATCCCAGACTAGATCTGGTTCCCCAACTAGATCACTTTGCAAACACCCAGGTTTAGAACTGAATGGGGTAAGACTGCTTTTAGTGTTGCTGCCCCTATTATGTGGAACAATTTCCAGTTGACAGCTAAGCTGCCCTCTCTTGTTTCTTGTGGTGTTTTTAAAGCGTTAGTGTATGAACTTCTCAAGGAAAATGACTGTTTTAAAAAAATTTTAACAGCAAAACTGGCAATGTTTTCTTCCTAAGTAAAAATGTGTCTTTGTATGAGCTTGTCTGTAATTGATATTGTTATTGCTGTGTTATTGCTTTTATTTGTTCTGTTTCTGTGTAACTGCAGGGCCCCCCTGGAAAAGAGACCTCGGTCTCAGTGGGTCCTCCCTGTTAAAATAAAGGATAAATAAATAAATAGTCCTGAATTCATTGAGAATACCTTATACTAAATAATGCACTGTCAATTACAAGCATATGTTTTAGAAAAGGTTACCCATTGCTTATATCCAGAATTTCCCTCGTGCTAGAAGCAGGCAGTAGTATTTATACAAAGGTTTGGAGCTGAGTATTTCTTCAGTGTCTGTTTCCAGGTGAGTAAGACAAGGGAAGAGAAGGTAAATACAGCGACTAATGAATATTGACACAGACTCAGTGGTGTACCAAAGCATTTTATTGAGTTTGAATACACCAATTTAACAGTGAACTGGTCAAAAGCAGTGGAAGGGAGTAGATGAACAAACTATTGATCACTTCATGCTCTTAAAGCTCTTTCATGGAAAGAATAAGTATTTATATAATTATATATATGTACATCTTTAAAAACTGCACACACACTTACTTAAATGACTCTGTTATAGTGATTGTTGCACCTAATGTTAGGACCTCACGTCATATGTGTTTATCTAAGGAAATAACCACAGACTGATGTTTACTCTATACTGTGGACAGTCTGGAGGGTTTTAAGAAATGATGAAATGATGTCACAAACTAAGAAAGTAAAGCTAAAATTAAAGAATAACCAGATGTATTGAAACATCCCAGGCTTTGCCACATGATAAGTCTGTCTCTTATCAGATAAATCCCCAGATAGACTTGATGGCAGTTATTGAAATTATCATTAATCTTTCCAACAAGGAAAGTCTAAACAGACCTGATGATTCAAGAGTTATTATATGAACAGTAACAGTACAGATAATCTAAAACATTATGAAGGCCACTGTAGAAATGACAATTTGATCACAAGGTTTCACTGTGGTTGATTTCAGTAGAAAAATAATCTCTTTAAGAAAAACAATAAAATGTGCTTTTTGTCTGCTTACAAGCATCTCTTTTTCCAACAATAAATACTATTTTAAACACTCTTAACAATGCACTTTCTGCTATTTTTCTAAACATTTTAACAACAAATGTGTATTTTCTTTCCATTCATTGTGCTCTGAAATACATCTTAATGTACCTTACAACTAATACTGACTTCAAAACATACGTCACACACACAGAAGCCGCTACACAATAAAATGAGGGTGCATGTATATATCTGCAGTTCCATGCTGTTTGAGGATCTTTAACAGTCTAGATTTGAGAAGTTCTGAGTAAGAAAATATATATTCTATGTTGAGTATTTGGCACATGTTTCTACTACTTGCTCTCATTTATGCATGTTATGGTTGTGTAAAATAAAGCATGCTACTTTCAGAGAAAGTCTTGCTACTGAATCCTGTCAGCACTCACTTACATATATTTGCTAAGCTGCCTGAATAAATTACTTTATACTCGAATACATACCTCTATTCAGAAGGGTACAGAGGTCATGTTTTTTTTAATAAAAGTGCGCTTATACATCCATCATGTGCGTTTTACAGCAGATTCTTCTATATTTCTCTGCTGTGCACTCATAGTGCTCAAAATTCTACAAAAATCTACATATTCATAACATACACACATTTAAATATCTGCTACATCTCAAACACACTATCAGTCACTTTTTGCTGCTCAACAAGCTGCAGCTAGTCAGCTGTCAGGGCTGGGACTCTGTGGAGGTGTAGTCCCACGGTGGTCCACACGGGGGAGCTGATGCCTCCAGTAGGTGAAGTGGCTGAAAGTGTCCGAGCAGGGGAAGTCAGAGGAGGAGGCTCGCACCTTCAGAGGGAACACGTGGTCCACCACTTCACCCAGACGGACGTATCTAAAGATAGAAAGAGACCACAATCAGCCAAATGCAATAAAATTGTTCTGTTTATGTATTTAGAATGGATGAGGTCAGGATCAGGATCAGGACTTACGATGAAATGTTTGTCTTTGCATGCTCCTGCACTAACTCGCCTTTAGGGTTCACAGTGAAAATCCTGTTTAGTGGCACTCCAACCTCTTTATAGGAATAAACATCCTACAAATATATATGAGAATTAATGATGATGAACATCGAAATAAAAAACTGCAGACATACATTCATGCAAGAATCTGGAACAGCCATCATTTTAATCAAATTTTCTACTTAGGAGCAGTATAATCAAAGCTCTAGAAACTGTTGATAGATGCATGTGTGTGTTTGTTTACCGTAGGTCTGTTGCCGAACGCTGCATAGAATGGCTGAGTGTTTGGGTAGAAGAGATTCTTGATATCAGTGAGACACTCCACCTTAAATTTCTCTGGTTTCTTCTCGATCACTTCCCTGTCAAACATGCAGCACAGTACAAAAGCTAAAGTCATTTTGTCTACTGTATTTTTTAGCAGATTTTTGCTTGTTTATGGGGGGCTTAAATTTGTGTACATGTTTTCCTTTGACTGACCTGTGCAGAGCTGAGAAGAGGCTGCTGGGGCTGAGGAGGACTGGGCCAATGGGGAGCATGGTGCCCCTCTCGTTGACCCAGTGAAGGTAACCTCGGGTCATGTCAGCCATGCCGATGGCTCGAGCTGAGCAGTACAGGAACTTGTAGCCGTTTCTGAAATACAAAATGATCAGTGAGTCTTTGTACAGGAATTTTCAAGCTTTCTATGCTTTAAAGCAGGAAGTTGATTCATGTTAAGGAGGAGGATTTTAAATTAGTGCTTACTGGCTGACTTTGTGGTAGAGGTGTGCGATGCCTTGGTGGGTCCAGTCTTTCCCCAGTGTAGGAAGGATGTGGCCCAATGTGTCTGACCTGGATTGATACACAATTAAGTAACATTAGGGGTTGTGAGTACATTTCTTTCCCTTTATTTTTAAAAATACAACAATGCTGGGACAGAAATGAAGGCTAGCTGGTACGATGTAATTTTAGTTTTTTAGCAAATGTGTCAGGAAAGGTTAAAATTTTCACTCCAAATCTGATGAAAAGGTTAGTTGTCATTTGGGCTAAACAATATTAGAAAAAAAAACATATAGTAATATTTTTCTTTGTGCAATATACAGTTTCTATAAAACATATTAGCCCCCTTGTGTGTTTTACCCTTTTATTAATTTTACAAATCAACCATGGTCAACATAATTTGGCTTTCCTGACCAAAAAGTAATGTAAAATATGTGACTGCGTTAATATTAACCCTCTTTAAAATGACTGATCTAATTCAACAGAGGCCCAGCCAATTGGTGCCAGTAGTCTCACAATTTCTGAAATGGGGTTCATCTGTCTCCAGTAAATGTCAAAGCCCAGACCTTATTCCAATAGAGAATTTGTAGCCGGACGTAAAAAGGGCTGTTCTTGCCTGATCCCTGTGCAACCTAACAGAGCTTGAGCAGTTTTGCAAAGGAAGAATGGAGTAAAATTGCTGAGACCTATCCGCTCAGACTCAGTACTGTGATTGCAACCAAAAGTGCATCTACTCAATACTGACTTGAAGGGGGTGAATATTTATGCAGTCACTTATTTCACAATACATATTTTTGTCTAAGTGACATCACTTTGTAGACATCTTTTTTACTTTGACATTACAGAGGGCTTTCTTTTCTTTTAGTCAAAAAACCAAATTATATTTACCATAATTGATTTATAAAATCAATAAAAAGATAAAACATTCAAGGGGGTGCATACTTTTCAGAAGCACTGTATATGATTCAGCCCTAGTTCTTATGACATTTTTCACACACCTGGTGATGGTTCCATCTATGTCTGAGATGATTATCTTGTCATCCCAGTTCCACAGGTAGATTGTTCCTTGACAGCGACATGTTCCCTGGTACTGAGTGGTCACACTAAACACAACATCGTTAGGGCCTTCCTGCAGCTGGAGAGACAGCTGTATGTGTGTGTGAGAAAAATTGTTGAGAGAAAGAAGGAAAAAATACATGAAGGTTAAAAATGAATACTTATTTATTAAGATTTTGAGCTCAACAAGAGTTTTGAAAACCATCTCCTCACCAGCTGCTCTGATGTGAGTCGGAGTGTTTTCTTATAGGACACGCCCCCTTGTGTGAGCACAGACTCTGATTGGCTGGTGACAGAGTTCTGTTTGGCTGTCCTGTGGTCTTCATCACTGGAGGACGACTCTTCCTTAAGTCTGTAATTAGACATTTAGTTAAAGACTGTTCACTTATGCCGGTTAGGATGTTCGACCCTGTTTAATCTTTGTTAGAGAATACTCCCTCACCTGCTGTTCATTTGCCCTGCCTGCTCACCAGAGCCGCATGCACCAGAGACTGAATCCTGCAAGAGGAGCAAAACTGCTTAGAAAAATGGCAGATTTTCAGCGACTTAACCATTACATATGTCTTTAAAAATACCGATTTGGTGCTGTTGTTTCTACCCCTCCAGGAGAACCACCACCTCCCTCCTTTTTTGGGCATCTTCTCCTTCATGATGTTCTCCACTGCAGCCTGCAAAAGAGCACACACAAACCCCAAACAAAGACAACACAACACCATAAAACACTTAAAAAACTGAAGTCAAAAAGTGGAAATCAACAAACAGTAACACAATAACAACAACATGTCTGTGGGTGGAAATAAAGTAGGGAGGGCTGTGAGGCATTTAGGAGATCAGAAGTTTGATAAGGGGGAAAGAATGAGGAAAGAGTAGAAAGTAGTAACAGGAGGGAGGGGCAAAGTTGAGTGTAAAGATAATACGGCTGGAAAGGGAGTTTTCTCTGACATACAGTGCTGTAGCCAAGCACGCCAGTCAGACAGCAGTGAAAAAACCCAAAGGCTGAATGAATATAACTGAGGCAAGAAGACTAAGAAAAGAATGAATGAATGAAACAAAGGGAAAATTAAATAAAGAGGAAAACACAGAAAGAACAGATTCAGTAGTCTGCCTGAGGCAGCAGTAACACAACATCTATGATGTGAAGCTCAAAGTCATAGATTGCTGAATGTAAGAAGGGGAAGGAGTATGAAGGGAGGAGGGATACACATATACAAGCTGCAGTACTGCTTTTAGCCAAAGGAGGGAAATCATGTAACACAGCCAGTCTACAGCTTGACTCATTTGTATCTGTGTATCAATTTCTTACCTTTGGCAGAGGTTTCTGGAAGGCTTGCATAGCCAGCATAAGTGGAGCCGCAGTGCTCCAATTATAGTATCTGCAGGAGAAAACATTATATATTTTTATCCATTTCATAACCACAGATAAAAACACTATGACTGCCAAAGGCTCTTTGCATAATTTTTCATGCGTTTTGTGCAGTAATTGTTGCAATGTGTGAAAGTTAAATCCACACTGCATATAGTGGATTACAAACTGATTAAGCCACTTATTTATACAAAGAGCCAACATCTTACTTGGAGCCAATCTTCACCACCAAGTTTGGGTCGTCAATGATGGAGGGGTTTTCTGCAAATTGCTGGTAGGAGATCATCTTCTCATGGAATTGCTCTGTAAGGACAAACATCTTTATGTTCCTTTTTCATCATAGATGAGGTGTATTCCGAAATGTGCTGTCAGTGTGGGAATCTCACCTTTAGTGATTTCTCTGTTCTCACTGAGCCCTCCACACAAAGAGATTGTGATGGCTGGCAGATCAGCCATGTTGTCACAGTAGCTGTCGACGCCGCTGTCTCCTCCTGAGCTGACGGACTGCGGGGACAGACTGGTGCTGTGAAAGCCTGGGTCTGAGATGCTCCTCACTGCTGCACCAACATCACTGCAGGAAGAGGGGAATTTATAAGACCTAACCCCCACATAGTAATTCTCTGCATGTTTGTGTGCTTTTTAGTACCTCTTGGGAAAATAAAGGGCTGCCACTTCTGGCTCCAGGTCTGTGATGTCATCCAGGTAAATTCCATCTGAACCAAGATGGCGGCTTCGCTTGTCTAAAAGAGAGTAATAACAATCAACTGAACTGTCAGATGCTTTTGTGTTGATGAGACAAATAAAGCTACCACTAAAATGCACTCTCTGTTGTTTGCAATCACATGATCCTGAATGTCCGTTGGGGAGTCAGGAAGTGAGGGACAGTCATTAGGAATGAATAGGAACGGAGGAAAATTCATACTTTAAATCTCTAAATGGACCTGTACGCTGCAATTATCATCAGAAAATTTCTACATAGATTCCCTACAAAAAAGTGATTTTTACCACAGTTTAACGGATATACCTGGCGAGGAGGCAATCAATATCACAAATACTCAGTCCTGCAGACCTCGCAACGCCATCTAGCCAGATGAAGGGAGACGAGCTTAGAGGAGTCTTGTTCTGGACTAGGAGGCTAGCTGAGCCTCTTTAACATATAAAAAAAAATCCTTGTTGCTTTTAATTGAAACTGTGATATACTGTCAACTGATTAACCCTGTGGGGTAAGAAACCAAGTGATGATGAGCCATTCACACACAAGCCTGTTCTAGGAAACGTTTTTTTTTATGTCAGTCACGGTGGCTGGCTTCCATTTGAGTGCAAGTTTCCTTTCCTTCATCCTTTGTCGTTATTTAATCCAAATTTAAAAATCCAAACTGGTTCAAAATAAAGAACTGTTTTTGGAGCCAAACAATCAGCTCTACTGAGATGAGCCAAATGACCTGGATCTCTTAAAAGAGATGGATTTCCCTTTAAGACGAGCTTCAGGTGACGAAACATGAGTAATACCAGAGTTTAATGTGCTAAACCATAGCAAAACTGTACTAAAATAAACTGGCCCTCTACGTGGAAACGGACCATACAACACCGTTGTGTGACACTGCTTGTTCAGGCTTTTTTAATTCCTACCCATTGTTGTTCTCCACAAGTTTGCCTGAATTTTTCACTACTTTTATGACACACAGGTAGCTTAATAATTAAGAATATTCATATTTTCACACTTTGAATACTTGGCATAGTCATGAACCGCTCAAAACATGGCCTTTTTGGTCCCGTTGGTTTCTTTATGCAGAAATCACTTCTGGCACCACAAGGAGAGTTCTCAGCTGCTGTTTGACATCATCTGCAAAGAACCTTTATTTTATATTACCTTAGGTTGTTCTCTTAGCTGTACAAGACGTATATTCCTACACTCTACTTCAACAATGTAAAGGTTAATTGTATATAGAGAAAATGTAAATATTTTTATGTAGAAAATCCAGTAATAAGAGTTTATAAATATCTAATTTGTGACCGAAACATTACCTTTTTTCTTAGATGGAGAGTCCGTCTTGCCCAGCAGACGAGGCATTGTCTCCTCCATGTCGGGCATCGTACAAGCCGCTGTGTCACCTATCGTTGTAACTTGCGTCTCTGTAGTTACAACAGTCTGTGACTCCATGGACTCTGACTCCATGCCAACTGTTACAACGCTCTGCTGAGTGGTCTCTTCCTGCATTAATAACCTGAGCGAGGATACATCAGAGCACTGGTGTGAGGACGTCTCGTGAGTTATGACTCTGAAATGTGTGCTTTCAGTCACCGGGATGGATACTGGGCACACAGGTGGAGGTTCGGATTTTACTGGGAGGAAGGACGGCTGGAAAAGCAAAAAAAAAAAAAAAAAAAAAAAAAGGGGTAGAAATAGTAAAACAATAGGAGACTCGTTGGCATTACACCAGTATAATGCACATAAGAGCATATAGCTGCTCTGTTTGTTTTTGTATACATTAGAAATGTTGGTTACCGTGGCAGCCTGAGGCAGCTCTCCCCATGCCCAGTGCATGGCTGGATTCTGATTGTCTGTGTCTGATGGTTTAGTCATCAGTTCAGAGTCACTTTTAGGTGAGGTGGGACGAGAGTTTCCAGGACTGAAAGAGGAGCAGGAAATAAACAAATTATATGTCTGTTTCTCTTGAATAACAGTGAGTAAATGTTATTCAGATGAGTAGATGAGTCACCTCTGAATGGGACTCCACTCTCCATCTGAGCGAGTGTAGATGCCAGACTGTTTGAAGGAGCCGCCAGTCGAACTGGCTGCTGTTTCATCTCTTAAGAGATCCCGAGATGAAGTCCTGAAAACCAAACAAAACCAGTCACTCACACAAGAACAACACATGCACTGCCTGGCAGTCCACTATTGCTTAAATCCCTTTATCTATAATGGTCTATAATTGCCTTTCAGTTTTAACCATCAGTCATTCAACATGCCTGAACATGTCTCACATAAGCCTGCAGTCACAACACATCTTGTACTGTAGCTACACTGTTTTCAGACGGTTACTATATTCATCATCTGTTTAAACTTTCAGATATTGAGCTGCTTTCCATGCTAAGCTCATGTTTACAGATACATTTCAGATGACTTAGATGTTTTAGAGTTGTTCATTTTATGACAGCTTGTTCCCGCCAAATTTACGACTGTCATGTTTATTATTAGCCTATAAATGTACTTACATTACTTGAATGAAACAAACACTGTAGTTTTGTTTTACTGTGTAGTAGATAAAAGCAAGAGATTAGATGTAATCTATCCCCCTCTCACGTGCAGGGATGAAAATAAATCTGTCTGCCTTAATTCATGACAAATGGACTCTGACATCAACAACAGCATAGTAAAAGAGAGCTGTGGCTCCTATAGCTGCATGCCTGACCTGCTTTTTGGTCTGTTTTAGATCTTATGGAGTCATGAGAGCAGCTAACATGTTGCTGTATGCTCAGACAGAAGACATGCTCTCCATTACACACAGTGGAGATGTGTTTCTTCTTTCACGTGCAGAGCTTCTGGTTTTGCTAGGCAGCAAAATCACTTAGCTGAGTTTGTGTTTCATGCTGTCTTGAGCATCTTTCAAGTGTGTGCATGTGTGCAATAGCCACAGCTGGAGGCTTCTCCACAACAGACACTGGTGTGTTTATTCTAGTCAGACAGACTCCAGTTCCATTACAGCTGCTCTGAAAGCTCATTCCACTGATGTATTATACTTTCTTTTTCCCTGCTTTGCTGTCAGGCCTTACTCACGTGTATCACTTCCTTTTCTTGCTTGAGTCTGACATGTGTTTTCTAACTTCCGTTTCATTTTACCGCTACTATTTCAGTCTTTTATAATTTCACGTCCTGCTTTTTTCTCACCTCTCCATCTCAGTCCCCTCATCTGAGCTTATATCTATGGTAAACATGTCATCATCCTCCGAGTACTCCCCGCTCTCCTCCCTCCTCAAGCTGTCGGCCCGAGCCTTCCTCCTCCTCTTTCTTCTCTTCTTCAGTATCCCGCTGCCAGTCTCTCCAGTGCTCCCTGTGGAGCCCAGGGTCTGTATAGGTGGCCCAGAGCTCTTTCCAATCAGGGAGGAGCTCATAAGGATGGCCCCATCTGATAAGATGGGAGAAGTGGCCAGGTAGGAGGGGACCACTTCCTGTTTTGATGAGAAAAAGAAGTGAAATGATGTTGAATGTAAAGTTTTATGAAGTAAATAAAACATGTTTATACAACACAACCTAAAATAAGGAGCATAATGAGCTTCAGTTACAAAAATGACTGTTAAAGATATACAGTATCCCTTAAATATGCAGGTAAATGCAGACAGCAAAACAACTTCAAACTATATTCTTACATTTAAACACCTCCCACTGAAATAAGACCCTACTGTTAGAGTTTTACACAATTTACATTTGAGGCCAGTGTGTGCAAAGACTACCAGGCTGTTTGCAACAATGTCTGCTGCAAGTAAACCCTCTGCAAGCAAAAGGCTAAAAAGCCGCCAAGCCAAAACTGGATCCTCACTTCTGTGAAAAAAGGCAAAACAGCTCCTTCTAGGAAAAGAGGAGTCACTCTAAGAAGGCCTCCAGCTGTCAACCCAGGGGAAAAGAAATGTGTGTGGTTTCACAAGGGAAAAAGGAAAAGAGAGAGGGAGAGAGAAGAAAACTGAGGTATAATCAAATGATTTGTGGTCAGACAACAGTCCCTCACGTTTTTGGCTCCCCTTCAGGAAAAAAAGCGTTTACAGACACAAACCTCCTCCTCCCTGCCCTTCCAGGCTCGGGAATGTGACACCACTCTAGGGAGAATAAATCACCCACTTCCCTTGTTGCCTGTGCTCAGAAGTTTACTGCTTGTTTTGTCTTTCAGCTGCACACGTTCATGTATGCACACAAAAGCGAAAACATGTTTTATGAGCAAGGGACTCATGATTTGGCGCTTTTAAAACTTTTCAAAATCTTGGAAAACCAAACTGAAGTTTTCTAAGAATTCCTGTCATCCTCATAGGCTTCATAAACCCCCAAAACAGAGCCAAATTTCCCTACTTAATCACTTAACTTTGCATCATTTCTCTAACAACAAAGCATGGTTCACGGCTTCATGTGACCTACTTTAACAATGAACGAATATTTCTTTACAGGAAACTTGGATTCTGGTTTATCCTCATTCATCCTAAAAGAGAACAGCGTTAAATATAGGTCAGAGGGGCTGAGTAAGTAAATGCTGCATTCAGGTCTCAGTCCCCTCTCTAATGCACAGAGGAATGCTTTACAGCCAAAAAGGAAAGGAAGAAATTCCTGGACACCATGCCAACTCTGCTCAAGGCGTAACCTTGTTCAAAGAGTCACTGTGAGTAAAGAGGAGGAGGATAGGTCTGTAATACGTCTCACTCGTAAACATGGGTGTAACTAGGACTTAGGACGTCAGGGGGGTGAGGAATGATGACTGTTTTTATTTGAATCTTGTTGTTATTTCAAGCCATGACATGTGAGCCGTTTAACAGACTTTAAACAACCACAAAATGTCAGGATTTTTGTTTTACAAGGCTGATATTTACTTGCTGTCCCACATACCTGATCATTTTCTGTTTCTTGCACAAAGAAGGCTTCTCCATTGTCCCCAAGCTTCATGTGTAGATCCACAGGTTCTCCGTTGATCTCCATGTCCACCTGGAGGAGAGAAAAGGGGTTAAAATGAGAGAAGGTCTTAACATTAGAACAGACAATGGCTAGCACATTAGCCACAGACAGAGAACTGGATCACTGTTGGATAATAATCTGTCCAAGTTTCTCCCAAAACTTCCCCTCCAACAGATTCTACTGCACTCAATGCAATGAGCATATCAAATGCTACTATAAATGTATAAATGTCTTTTTCACCCATAGCATGTTGTAGGTAATTAAGCTTATGATTTGGCTGTGCATGAACAGATGGCATTACCATAGAAAAGTCCATTATATATGTAGTGGTGTGAATTAAACAGCGGGAAAATAAATGCTTTCTTATGGGGTACATTTCTCCTGCAAGACTGGTATAAACATCCATTTTTAACCCTCTATGGCCTAGCATCCTCATATGAGGACATTACATTTTGGGCTCTCTGCACCCTTATGCTGAATTTTGCTCAATTTGGACCTGTCAGCCTCATTCATGGACACTCTGTCTGCAATCTTGTGGCCACAAAAACATGTTACAATAATCAGTGTCCATTTAAGATGGCTGCCTTTCTAACCAAATGCTCTACAGCTGGTCTCCACACAAAATGGTTCAAGGTATAAAAAAAAAGCTATTTTAAATTTTATGATTGAAACGTGTTTATTTATGCTTGGTAATGTTTGTATTTTGATATGACTGCAAATATGAGAAGATTTATCAAGAGTGTCAAGTTACAATACCTCTAAACATGAAGTACTTTAATGAGGACATTGGGACTTTTACTGGTGTGAAAATGAGGAAATACAGCTTGGGCAGATTTTACAAAAAAAAAAAAAAAAATAGAATTAAAGGTAAGAATAAATGCTTATTACATGTGGTACGCATTAGTCTACACCGGTTATTATAAGTATGGGATACATTTCCATTTGTTGCATATTTAGAAATATTTAGCTACTATCTCAAGAAACACAGAAAGATATTTCAGATAATTTTAGTCTACGTTTGTTTAAAATACTCATTCATATAGTGCTTTGTGATGTGAAGTGGCTGTCCCAAATCTGAACCTCTAAATTTCATTTCCCAAGAATAACACTCAGAATTTTTGCATGTTTTGTCACATTTTTCAAAAACACTTATTCGATGTATTTAAGAAAGAAGTGAGGAAAAAATACAATTATTTTATGATTTTTTCCCACCATAAAATTGCTGTCACAACCGAAAAGTGCCATCACTACTGTAACATGTTATTACTAATCAAAAATTAAAAGTACTTAACCATTTATTATAATGATTTTATGCTGTTTAGATAAATTTGGATAAAAAACAATGAAGCCTCAACTTTGGAACTACTTCAAATAAATCTCTGCCTTTTACAAAAGATTACAAAATAGAGAAATGCACAAAAAATAATAATACTTTAAAAATGTTTGATAAAAACATAGCATTTAAATAAAATCTCAAAAGCTTTTTGGATCATTTTATTTCTGAAAACAAAAATGTGTTTTAGTAGTGACAAATTTGGACAACAAAAAAAATATGAAACTGAAAATAGAAAGCAAGATTAAGTGATTTTTCTAGGCAAGTGTACCTTGGGTGTTAAGAAAATGCAGGCATTAAAAAATAGGGAATAAATCCTTTTTTTCAGGATATTTCCATCTCTGTTTTTGTACCAGTTTGGTATCATTGCCCATATTGTGTTTCAAAATGGTGTCTATACCATATTACACAATAAAATAGGCCCCTGTCCTCATACAAGGAATTCCAATTTTTGAAACTACTTGTTGCTGAGATACAATGTTTGGTTATTATACTTATCAGGTCCTACTAATGCAAAATAAGTAGTTGAAGATATAAAAAATGCTAGTCCAATAAAAGCACAGGTCGCGGGAGGTTAAAATCTGGATTTACTGCATGTGAACAACTTTTAACAACACCAGGTGCTACACTACACTCTTTCGGGAAAAGTCAAAGACTGACAGACTTTATTATTTATCACCAGCCTTGGGTTAATTTTGCCTGATGGCAGTTCTCATGTTAGCTCTTATGTCTCAGAGAAAATATGAATTGTAGTTTTTAAACCTCCTTACCACTTTCTCTCGGGACCGGAGGACGCCCATCTTTCCAAAGCGAACATGGAAAGGTGAGCAGTGCAGGGATCCATCGGGCTGTTTCACTACAATGACGTCGATGCAGCCTGAAAGGGTGGCGGGATTGAGGCCTCTGTACAGCTCTTTCACCTGGACAAACACCTGGCCTGCCAGCTGGCCCACGTAGTTCATGGTCTGACGGGTCTTGGGGAGAACAGACAAGACAACAATAAGCATTTAAAACCATTCAACGCCTCCTGTGCAGTTTGATAAGACAAAAAGTGTTTGATGACATCAGCAGCTCTGTGTAGTACTAAGTTTAAGGGCTCTGATAATTAATGTTGTAATATAATGACATCAAACTCAAAGTTGAGCTGTTATACTAAATATTGGCACGGCTTTGATTTCTATAGCACATGGCCTGCACCTCTGTGCTTTTAACCCAAGGATGGCTGTTATGTCTGCTTTGTGTGAAATGAATTAATCAACATTATTAATAAACTCAAGCCAAAAGATGCCAGACTCCTCAGGCTCGCTAAGCCCTAAATGCTGGGAACAAGCAAGCCTTGGACTCAGTCGACCTTCAAACAAGGAGGTGTTTATGGTCCTGCATTCTTCACTCTGTCAATCATGGCGCATAACCCTCTTTCAGGTGAAGTTATTCTCACGTTGATCTGATGTCAGATTTGAAGCTGCTGCACCATGACAGCAATGGTTAAAGAAAGATGACACGCACAGGGGCTTCCTCCTGTTCAGTTTTCTAGAACCGTCTGGAGCCTACATACTGTCAGAATGCAGACCTTGGCACCCTCTCCTCCTTATCCTGATGAGTCTGGAAATACTATCCACCTGTTTTCCATTCAGTGCCCCCAGACAGCAGAGGTTAAAGGACAAACTAAGTTAGAGCAGTCCTACTAATGCAGTGAAGGTGATGTCATAACCTTCAACAGTGTTTATTGGCTCAGCTAGACCTGGACGTCACAGCAAGCGGTATTTAAGATATGCTGTTGGAGACAGGAGAGAAGGACTGTAAATGTCTTTTAGGGACACCAGACTAGGGTTAGAATACCAGTTACAGGCAAACTTTTAAGTATTGCTCCTTTAATCAATCTTAATGACTGTATTAATAAATTTCAATGACATGTCCTGATTATTAATTTTTCTTTTTTTCTTTTTTCACACATTTGTTATTGTAATGTCAAATTATTCATTACCAGCTGTTAAAAATATCACCAATTGGCATCATTTTGACAAACAAATGCCACACTTGCTAGATATACAGATTTGGCTGGCAATTACAGCTATCATCAACAATAAAGGATGTTTCAAAGAAAATCCCAATGTGAAAGTCACCAGAAAATTGAGAGTTTCTCGCCCCCGCAGAGCGGGGTTTATCAGAGACTACCTCCAGAATTTGGAAGTGGAGAGGATGGAATGGCCTGCCAGCAGTCCTGACCTCATTCTTTCTGAACATTTTTGGGCTCAGTTTGGGTGTGCTGGTCATGCCAGAGTGACTAACACAACCACACTGGCTGACTTGCGACAAATGCTGGTTGAATGGGATGCCATCCCACAGCAGTGTGTGACCAGGCTGGCGAGAATCCTGTTTGATAAATGAATAAACTGTTACATTGCCAGCATGTCTTGTTTCTGAAGACTTCAATCATCCAATCCACCAAACAACAAGAAACAAGAGTCAATGGCAGAATACGCTGTTTTGCATGGCCAGAAAAGATGTGGCTTTTTTTTTTTACATACTCAGCTCTGCTGCTCATCCCACAAATACATGGTCTTCACAAATGTGGCACCACTTAAAAGGGAAATAAACAGGCTTTCGGTATAATATTTACTGCCAAGAGGCATTGTAACAACATAAAAATGATCTACCAAACACAGATTCTTTACTTTTTGTGCTTGTAGTAGTATCAGCAAAAATGAGTTTGGAATATTGGCATGTTGGCCAAAAATTCCGCATTGTGCATCCTTTATGGTATTTGTCATCTACCATGTCTGAACTCATTGTTCATTTATGATTCCTCCATTCAGATTTGGTTCTGTTTCTTTGTAGTCCTTGCTTAATTAATCACGTTTTTCCTGTTTGTTGCGCCCTGTTGCATAATTAGGTCATCATGTGGTTAGATAAAAAAGTCAACAACAAGCCAGCTTTGATTACAGGTAAACAAGTTACATACATCACACTTCAAAAGTATTTTTGATGCAAACACCAAGAGCCAATCATGATTAATCCCATGTTTAAAATGTTTTTTTTTAAGCTTGCAGCTGTCTTGTTTAAGTGAAGGGGGTCTGACCTTCCCTCTGTTAGCAATGGGGCCCCCAAAATGATTGCAGCAAGAGGGAAGACAGGCTTGGAATAATGCCAACATATCCCCCCTTTTATGCACACGTGACTATCACAAGCCCCTTTGCACAAGTATGGGGCCCCTAATTTTAGAGAAGCAGATGTATGTAAGGAGCCATGTCTGTATCTAAAGATATTCCTATAGATGACCTTCACTGTCTTAAATTATTCATTTTACGTCTCATTGCAGTATTGAGTTACAGAGATGCTGGCAAACCCAGCTCATTATCAAAGCAGAGGACTTCTAATGTGAACACAGCTTCATCTTAAAATAGATTTTCTTGCTTTGCAGAAGAGAAAAAGAGGAAGATAGTTTAAAAGCAGAGAGAGCAATTCTTGTTTTCACAAAAGAGTGCTTGTGGATAAAATGGAAAGACTCCTGTCTGTGGCATGCTTGTTAATTCAGTGGATTTTATAAGAGTGAATTCCCTTCCAGGCAGGAATCTAACTAGGCAACTCAGCAGAAACTATGTTGTAAGAGCAAACAGTCTCATTTGGTCCCATATAACAACAGCAAAGTGAGTCACATACCTCACAAAAAAGACAATACATGCTGATCATTAAAGCTCAGCAAATGTATCATACAAGTGATAAATTAAGATAAAACATATTTTTAAAGACTCATGACATTACATGAGCCTTAAATCAGCAGCCAGGCAGAGAGAGTATTCTTGGGCTGACAAATATTTAAAGGGAAAGAAATTGTAAAATCACGTATAGCTGACTCACAACATCCTGTGGGTAACGTAAGGCATGAATAATATATGTTTAATGACTTTTAAGGGCACAGTAGCCTATTTGTCATAACAGAACAGCACAATTATGCTGGAGAATTAGCACAGATAGTCCATAATTACACGGGCTGTAATATAAGATAGACAGTCAAATCTGAATTTAAATAGGCTCGTACCTTGTAAAGCTGAGTATGCTGACAGCCTTTACCAAGAGGTTGGCGTTTCCTTAGCGATGCATGGCGACACAACCAGGCATTTTAGACGCGGAGTTTCCCTGATAATGTTTTATATTAGGGTCTAATATGGCCAAGGTTGTTGTCATCGACTGAGAGCGACAAAAAAAACTGACAATTTCAGTGAAGGCGATACCCATTTCTCTCTCCAGGCTCCCCCTCTCTTCCTCTCGCGGAGGCTTGTCAGTTGATGACACCGCCTGGAACGAGAACCCGCCTCCTGACCAATCAGCATCGAGCTTCTAAAATGCCACTGTGGCAGCAAAATTACAGCCAAATATTGCTGAGAGACGCGAATGGTTTTCAGAAGAAAGGTTTGCAATACTTTAAAGCTTATGCTCTTTTTTATTTTAGTTGTGGACACATGAAAAAAACAACATAAAACCATTTTTACTGTAAATGTCAATAAATGTCTCTTTATAACTCAATATTACTGGAAATAGGTTTGTCAGCTGCCTACAACAAACCAATGTGAACGAATGTTTTGCGTTTTTGACTATATACGCCTCAGTAAATTGGGAAAACATCAACAGTCCCATGCTAAAGTTTCCATTTAAATCCCACTTTCGAAATGGTATGCAGCAGCACTTTTTTATCTACAGCCACTGTTATGACGGAGGGAAGTGGTGGCGCAACGTCATCGTCTGAAGTCCCCGAATCAGCCTGATGCAGTGAGGTGATCTTCCCAGCCAATCACAGCCCAGCATGAGAGCACATGCGATGTTAGCAGTTAAACCTGAGACCCTGTAGGTTTATTATGTGTCAAGAGGATGTGGTAGAGTGGCGAGGGCTTCAGCAGAAGTCAACGCCAGAAACAAAACCAATATTTAATGTCTGAGAGTTAAAAGTAGAGTTAAAAGATAACAGCCATGCCCCGATGTTGACCTGCCTTTTCCTTCCCTACTAGTTCTAATGAAGACCTAACCTACATTTCTTTACATACACTTATGTTTAAATCAGCATAACAAGTTTTGTTGACGTGTATGTCTGCTGATTTCTGGCTTCTCTCTCTCTTTGTCTGTCTATATGTGTATGTGGGAAGTGAGCCAAAGTTGTGACAGAATACTGTAAGTCTTCATGGAAGACTTCCCTGTGGCAGCCCAAATATTTAATGGGCTACACGCTTCAACAAGCTCACGTGCCGCTCTTCTACAGCAAGAGCCAGCTCAGTGTGGGTGTGCGCAAGACCCTAATTGTTTTTCCAGGCGGTGAAGAAACCTCTCCGGACTAAACCAGAAACAAGAAGAATGCAGTTTCCACCACATGAACTGTTGAATTTTTTTCGTTTGATTGCACTATTCTTTGCACAGACAGTTCATGCTCCAGTGTCACACAATATAATCAGTGTCTCGTCTTGTACTGCAGTGACTGCCAAATTGTGTTTATGGATAACAGCCTTGCAGGTTCAGTATGTTTAGTTTCAGTTTGTTATTTGGGAACTTTGTTTCTTTAAACTGCTGAACCTGCAGGTCTGCTACACTAAGCAGTTTAGTAAATAGATACACTGGAGGAATTGTTTTTCAGTTCACTACATAAGAATTTATGTAAAGTTTAAAATAATTAGTTTTCCCACTTCTGCCCTTAACACTTTGGTGCATCACTAAAAACCTAAGATTTAAAAAATAAATAAAGATAGTTAGGAAACTTTTTATTTCTGATATATAATCTGAGTCCATTATTATCAGATTTGACTAAACTTGACTTTTAGAGGTACAGATAATGCCATCATGACACTTTTCATAAACAGATCGCTCATATGCATAGCTTATATTTGTTGATTTTTGCTCAGCTTTTACAGTACATCTACAGTGCCTATAAAAAAGTATTCACCACCTTAGATGTTTTACCATTTAATTTTTTTTAAACAATCATTGTTAATACAATTTGGATTTTTCAGACAAAAAAAAATTGAAAATATGTAATGCAAAATAAGTGACTACATAAATATTCACCCCCTTCAAATCACCATTTAGTAGATGCACCTGCAACTGCAATCACAACACTGAGTCTGCACATCAGGCTTGCACATCTGCAGGTGACAATTTTCCTTTTTTCAAAACCACTCAAGCTCTGTCAAGTTGCACAGGGATTGGGCATGAACTGCCCTTTTCAAGTCCAGCCACATATTCTCTATTAGATTGTCTTGCAGACTTACCCTCTACTTTTACAAGCCTTCCAGGGCTGGTTGCTGAGAAGCATCCCCTCAGCGTGATGCTGCTACCATCGTGCTTCACAGTGGGGGATGGTGTGTTTTGTGGTGATGTGTTTGGTGTCGACCAAACATAACATCTTATCTGATGGCCAAAAAGCATCATTTTGGTCTCACCTGGCCAAAAAAACTATCTTCCACTTGACCATGGAGTCTCTCCCATTCCTTTTGCCATTCTCCTATAAAGCTTTGACTGGGGAAGAACCTGGGGAACAGTTGTCATATTCAGAATTCCTCCCATCTCAGGTGCTGAAGCTTGTAACTCCTTCAGAGATGTCATAGATGCTGACCTCTCTTTTTCTAGTCTCCTTCTTGCACGGTCATTCAGTTTGTGAGGACAGTTTGATCTAGGCAGATTTACACGTGTCATATTCCTTCCATTTATTGAAGATGGATTTAACTGAACCCAGAGGGATGTTCAGTGACTTGGAATTTTCTTGTATCTATACCCTGACTTGTACTTTTAGACTTTATACTTTTCAATAACCTTTTTCAAGTTGCTTGGAGTGTTCTTTTGTCTTTGTGGTGTAATGGTAGCCAAGAATACTGATTAACTGGTGACTGGATCTTCCAGACACAGGTGTCTTTATACTACAACCACTTGAGACACATTCACTGCTCTCAGGTGATCCCCATTTCACTAACTGTGAGACTACTTCTGTTGAATTAGGTCAGTCAATTTAAAGGGGGTGAATATTTATGCACTCACTTATTTGTCAGTGTCTTATATGTCAGTACTGCTGAGCAGTGGTGAAGTGGTGCCTGCAGAAGTGGGTAACTCTTAATGGGGTATATTCCACATTCTTAGTGATACATCCAGCAAACTATAAAAAGCATTTGTCGGATGGCTCTTGCACGTTTGCTACACCTAAAAATAGGCCTTTTGTATTTTCACATTGGCACCAAACATCTGTTGCTTGGTTTTAAGTAATGAGGATTATCATGAAATTATGTTGAAGGAAGCAAGCTGATAGAACATGATACCACTTAAGCTCTATTTGAATCTCTAGATAATCAAGAGAACTGCAAAGTATGACCTGCCCCACTCTTTAATTGGTTTACCTGATATTCTTACCTAACCAAACAACAAAGGCAATTAACAAGGTCTTGCCAATCAGAGGTACAGTAAGGTGTGTCATGCCTTCACCATTCTTTACTACGGGGTGTAGACGTTTTTATTCACAATCACATGATCAGATTCTCAGATGCTGCCATTTCAGCCCTATAACAAAAAAGAACAGTGGCATACTCTTTATAGATTCAAAAGTTTATAGATAAGCTGGTGTTTAGCCCCACAATCCCATGGTTATCCACAACAAACTGGCTTACATAATTTAAACGTCTTGCTGTTTGTAGTGATATTTCATTGACCTCGGGCACACATATTAGATCATCCAAGTGCACACTGTGTTGACCTAAAATTTGTGTTTATTTTTATCAGGCAGTCATAGAGTCTAATAAGGTCTGGTATCATAGAGTATGAGTTACTGGCCTGTGGTAAAGAGGTGTAGAGTTCCTGTTGTGGACTTGTTTAAGCATTCATTTCTCCCTGTGTTTGTAAGACTGATATAACAGCAATAAGGCAGATTGGCAGATGAGTGAAGAGCCTGAGCCTAATTTCTCACTGTGTAGGAGATTCAAGTTGACCTTGATCTTATCTGCCTGTTGGAGGCCTTATTGTCTGTTATGATAATCAGATCATGTCTTCTTAAGGACCAAATGGAGAAAATTATGCTGTGACAATCCAGCCTTATACTCACACATTATCATCCAACACTAACAATGCTCAGCCCTTAAGAGAACTGCATGAAGCTGTCCTCTCACATGTGTGACTCTCCAGTGATACATGATCCAGGCAGCTGCCCTGAGACATGCTTCCAAGAATGAGCCGCTCTGCCAGGAAGAGTTCGACTAAACCATATAACACAAACAGCACATGATAGTGTTTTCATGTTTGACATGTATGGTAAGTGTAGAGACCAGTGTCAGGCCATTAAAAACAAGCTGTGTAAGAGATTGCCATAGGCAACATTTACCAGCAGAATAAATACAACACCTTCAGGCTTTTGTTTCTTTTGTGTTCTAAAGATCATTAACTTTGCTTTTATAACTGAAAAGAGTTCAGTGTTTTACCTGTGAATGACCTTATTTAGCACCAAAAGTTCACCCTCTCTGCTCAGGGGTGTGTCCAGGCTGGTGTGGTCTCACATTCCTGTCAGCCAACCAATGTTTTGGGTCTTCTGTTTTGTAGCTATGATCTGCTCCTGATGCACCAATCACATCGAAGTAGGCCAACTTCTTGCTTATTCACTATTCATATATCTTTCCAGAAGTATGGAGAGGATTTTTAAAGAAGTTATTTTTAATTTGTGAGAAATGTATGTGCATATCAGTGCTGTGTCTTGCCAGAAAATATCCAACCTCTTAAGGGTGTGATACTAGATCAGATACTGACCACTTTTAGCCCACATATAACCAGTTTTTCCACTTTCACTCATTCTTCCACTTTTAACCCACTTTCACCACCGGCTCTGTATATTTGTGACACTTTTTAACCCCTTTCTGCCCCCCCCCAACCCCCATTCTGTCCATTTTTCGCTACTTTTTAACACTTTTTCACCGCAATTTATGTCCATTTTTTGCTACTTTTAAACCCTTTCACCACTATTTTTGTCCACATTTTGCTACTTTTTAACCCCTTTTCACCAATATTTCTGTCTGTTTTTCACCACTTTTAAACTATTTTTCCCCATTATTAAGTCCATTTTTTGTTACTTTTTAACTCCTTTTTACCAATTTTTTTTTATATTTTGTGATTTTTTTCACCCCTTTTCAACAGTATTTCTGTCCATTTTCTGCCACTTTTTAACTATTTTTCATCACTATTTCTGTACATTTTTTGCTACTTTTAAACCACTTCTCACAACTATTTCTGTACATTTTTAACCACTTTTAAACTCCCTTTCACCAAATTTTCTTTTTTTTAATTTTTTTTTTTCTCATTTTCACCACTATTTCTGTCCATTTTTTGGTCACATTTTAACACATTTTCACCACTATTTCTGTCCATTTTTTCAACTTCTTGACCACTTTTCACCACTATTTCTGTTAATATTTTGTGACTTTTTTAACCCCTTTTTGCCCCTGTTTCTGTCTAATGGCACTGAAGTATGGCAACGTTTTGGTTTGATTACTATTAATTTGTCTTTCCAGGGGTATTAAGATGATTTTTTTTTTAAATGTGTGAGGAAATATATGTGTATTTCTGTGCCATGTCTTGCCAGAGAACATCCTGCTTCTTTAGGGGGGGATGCTAGATATTTAGCAAACAGTGATTCGTATTCCTCAATACTCTTTACATGTGTACAATCCAAACAAAACTGTTTATACACCTACGCATCAGATCACTAAACTGCACGTCTGTGACAATCATTATTTTCCTTTAAGTATGACTGTATCTTCACAGTTTGTCCCCAGACAAAAAGGTGAAAGCCCTAATCATTTCTTTTCCCCCTCAGCAAGGTCATGCTGCTTTAACAGATTCATTGCATAATCTTTTTACACACTTGGTTGATATCAAAGCCTCTGATTGGCTCAGGCTGTTCTGGCCTGACAGTCATAAGACCTGACAGAAGCATTAGCTGATACAGAGATTAAAAGGAAACAAAGTCTTTGTTCTGGGTTAGTGAGATTAAGGATGTAAGAGGAGGGTTTAAACACCCTCTGCATGGAAAATGTTTGTTGACTTATGGCTTTAAAAAGAGGAGAAAATGAGATGGGCATTCTTGTAATAAGCCTTGCTTTATAATAGGAATGAGTCAAAAGTATCCAGCTACTCTTAGGAGTGTTT
This sequence comes from Cheilinus undulatus, assembly GCF_018320785.1. Lineage (NCBI taxonomy): Eukaryota > Metazoa > Chordata > Actinopteri > Labriformes > Labridae > Cheilinus > Cheilinus undulatus. The sequence continues at coordinate 22,546,087 of NC_054878.1, forward strand.
TGATCACAGAAGGAGGAATAAAAGAAAGAAAAAAAAGTTTTATGTTAGAGAAAATCTCTGAAAGACATTCCTCCAGGCATTTGTGAATTCATATATGATAGGGTTGAAAACATTTAGTGAAAATCTACTTGTTTTAGTCCAGTTTGTGCAATCAATTTCTAAAAAATAACCTGTAAAATGAAAAAAGCTCTTGATTCATAAGGCTTTCTTGGACCCTTCTCTTTCACACTCTTTTTTTCTTCTCGATTCAGGGTTTCAGCCGGTACGGATCAGCTTTCATCAGAGGATTAACCAACTGGTAAAGGACGTCTGAATTAAAATTCAGCTAAACTTGGATAAATATGTGTACCAAGACCGAAAACAAATGAAAAATCAAGTTATTGTGTTTCCTTTTTCACTCATCTTTCATGTTTTTGTTTCCCTTCCACAAAAACAAGGTAAAAATCACTTTACCCAGCTCCAGGTAGTGTCAGCAGCATACTGCTCAGCAGCCTCATCCAACTCTTCATCATCCTCTCCTGGTATCATGATTCCATAGTGTGTTTGACCCCCAGATCCAGGTCTTTAGTCTTTACTCCCTCTAAACAGACTGTATGTGTAAATCTTCCCTTGTCTTGTCTTGTCTAGAACTTGTGTCTTCACTCCTCAAGTCTCTAAAAGTCTGACTGCCATGTGCAAGTGGACAGCAAAGTACTAAATTTACCTGGACCCCGAGTCAGAAACCTGAGATGGTCCTGGAGTGGTCATCATCCACCGGACCCCCTGACATCTTAGGCATTTGAAAAGGGGGCCACATGTTCAAGGATTGTTTGTCAAAGTGTTGGTCTAGGTTGGGTTCCTCACTCTCACACACAGTCACACACCACTCAGAGGACAAATCACCTTGGCACTTCTCCCCCTCCCTAATGCATGTCTGACAGTTTTTTAATGTGTAAATTTCTTATTAGCTAAACACAGGAACTGTTACACCTGTTGTTGCTGTTGACCTCCATGTTGATTGTGCCAGTGCCGTCACTGACATTCAGATGACAGCAGAGCACCTGTTGCACTGGGTGAACTCCAAGATCCCCTGGTACCCAATGATACTTCAAGTGACCAATAAATTTAATATGACAGTATGTTTTCACTGATGAGTTTGAACCTGCGACCTTTCTGAACTACTGCAGACAGGCCGGCTAACTGCTTGCAGCTCTGCCTTCTATATTTAATGTGACATCTTTAAATAAAAGTCTACGCTGCCCTCTAGTGGTCGAAAAGAGTCATTGCATGCATGGAATTAAGGGATTAGAGTTGCCTTCACTTGTTACATTAAAACTCCGACATACAAGCATCCGTACGGTTGTTTGAAAATGGTACAATTCACAACACTGTAAATGATACGTAAACAGGCCTACTCACAGAAAATGCTGGGCCCCTGACAGACCCAGAGGACTGGGATTTATTGATGATATCAGTTCATGTGTCAGATCAGTAGAATTAGTGCCTGAATCCTGTCTCTGACAGTTACCTCATTATAGAACTATGTCAAGCTGTTTTTTTTTTTTTTTAGTTTTGATGTTGAAATAACTTATTTTCGCCCCATTTAATGACTTTGTACCGATTTACCACTGTTAATCAATTTTTACAACGTATTAACCCACCTTTAACCCATTCTTGCTCCTTTTGAGCCCCTTTTCATCACCATTTACCCTCCAGTTATGGTACTTTCAACCCACATCTAAACAATTCCGCCACAGTTTGCTTATTCTTTCCCGATTTAACACCTTTACACCGTTTTTGAACCAATTTTTACCTCTGATGATGTCCATTTTTGCCATATACAGGCCACATTGAACTAATTCTATGTGTATTTTGCTACTTTTAACCGATTTTCACCACTTTTTTACCCCTTTTCACCACAGTTTCTATTCATTTTTGCCACACTTTTTAAAGCCCTTTTCGTCGCAATTTATGTGTGCTTTTGCAACTTTTTAACCTTTTTTCAGCAGTATTTCTGTCAATTTGTGCCAGCGTTTTCCCACATTTAACCAACTTTCACCAGTCATCACCGACCCTTGCCTTTTTAACCCATTTTCACCGCAATTTCTGTCCATATTCCTACTTTTAAACTCAGTTTGCCACTATTTCTGCCCATTTTTTTGCCACTTTCAACTCCCATTTCACAAATTTTGCCACTTTTTAAACAAACTTCTTGACTTTTTTTCTTATTTTTTTCCCCTTTAATCTAATTTAGCCTCTGAACAGTTTTCGTCTTTTTTTTTTTTACTATTCTCTAATAATTTTCCATGTCAGCTGTTTCGGCCTCTCTTTATTTATTGGCTGTGAAGTCTGACATTACTTCCCTCATGGTTCTGTGTACCATCTTCATCGTTAACATTGCCATAAAAGGTAATTCTGTTTGAAGAAAAGGTGGTTCACATTAAAAACAAAATGCTGTATTGTATTACAGCATAAAAGCATCGATTTTTTGTTGCTTTGAAAAGGGTGGCTTTAAATCTGAAGAAAACAATGGTTATCACAGCTTTACTTTACACTGGACAAAGTTTTTGCAGACCGTCATGTACCCCTAATTTCTAGGCCCATGAAACATTTTAAGACGATTTCTGATCCGTTTTTTGATTCCTTACTACTAAAAATCCAGCCAGGTGTAGCTTTGCTATTTATTTAACGAAAGGACAAACTCGTTAATTTGTAAATAATTCTGCTTTAAAGTTCGGGCTGAAGAATTGCATTGTTACGGTGTTCAAAAAACAAAAGTGTTTATATATTTTGTGTATCAAACAATGTTGTAATAAAGCAGCAAAATCTAACCAATTACAAGTATCTAATTTATATTTATTAGAGTTTAGTATAATTCTCAATTGACTACTGAGTAACACTGTTGAATCTCCTGCGGTACCCGAATGCAGCATAATACCTCTTGCTGCTTTCACGGTGTCCTCCTCTTGTCGCATATTGATCCAGCTAGCTGATCGTTAGCTTTTGTGTCAGGATGGTGTCTGTGTTATTCAATTGTTTGACCGTTGTTTCTGGTTAAAGGTATCCGGCACTTGGCGGCTTTCATGTTCCGTGCGGCTAATCTAAAAACCATCGGCAAAGCGGGAACCGGCTGGTAGGTGGTCTTTGAAATCTCCGAGACGTAACATATTGTTCACGTCTACTCCGCTTTCGTGAATCTGCCGGCTAGGAGCTAAAGCTAACGTCAGTTAAGCTAGCTGGCTAGCAGCGGAGCTAGTCTGAAAACCGAAGTATTTCTGTGTACTTCAGCGCTTTATTCCTGCGACAGTCATTTAACCTACTGCAGTCGTAGCAGCAATTCCGTAGTTTTGACATTAGTTTCTCGTATTTTGCACTGGTGGGGTGTTTAGTGTAGTTGACTAGGCTAGCTTGCAAGAAAACATCACGCTAATACCAACCAAAACAGCTAACAGCAGTGTATGTTGGTGCTCATTTGAAAGAGTTTGCGAACGACATGGCCGTCTATTTAAAGATTCATTAACGTAAGTATCGTTTATTGAACCCATTAGGATGCTGCATACAATTTTCTTCCTCGGAAAGAGACGAATAATTTGTAAAATTGAATAATGGTGTGTTCAAAGTTGTCATGGCTGTTTAACGTTGTTAATGTAAGCTAATTATATGAGTTCACATCCACTGATAAGCTAGTTTACCTTTCAGCGCTGGGATTTAGGTACTGTATGTTTTGACGTACTTGCTTATCATTTGCAATCTGTTTAATATAATTCATACCAACTTAAACACAGGCTTTCTATGGTCTACTATGCTAACAGGTATCCTGCATAATCATGTGATACCCCCAAAGCCCTTGTTCTGCATTTTCATGGTAATGTTAGTTGTGTCTATTAATTCGTCTTTTACGCTTTTATCTCAGGCACTTTCGCCGGACGATGGACGAGCTGGTCCATGACCTGGTGTCAGCACTGGAGGAGAGCTCCGAGCAGGCTGCTCGTGGTGGTTTTGGAGATGGGGGAGACCACGCACTGGCTGTGGGCTGTCTGCTGAAGAGACAGGCTCGAAAACGGAGGGGTAGAAAACGACGCTCGGACAACCCGCACCCGCCCTGGGAGACAGGCCACCTCAGTGAAGGCTCAGAGTCAAGCGTGGAAGAACACAAGGTGAGGTTATTGAACCAGCTTAAAAGGTCCTTGAGCAAAACTCTAAGGGCCCTGAAGTCATCCAGACTGGATGTCTTTAAGACTACTATAAAAAGTTATGTAAAAGGGGCGTGTAGAAAAATCTTTCTTAAGGACTATGCTTTTACATTGGACCCTTATACTGTTTTAATAATTGAGTGTACAAGATGCACTTTTAATAACTTTCTCTGGTCTAACAAGTTGGTTGCACCCTATGGTGCAACCAATTCTACCTGCATAAAATGCTGAGAAAAGCACGCTGTCATGACTGCAGCCTACAGCCTCAATCATAACTTACTGCATGCTTGACATAACTGACCCCCCCCCAATTCACTGTATATTTTCAGTAGTTGCTTCACTGCTCAAAATGTGCTGCTGTATGCATGCACTGTGGCATGGATCACACTGGCAGCACCACTTTCTAACAGCTTTCAGAGCATTATAATCCTAATGATATGATAAGAGTCTTGAAAAGGACTTTGAATAGTGTGCAGCAACTCTGGGTTGTCTTAGTTGTTTGTTAAATACATTAGCTTTGAATTTAACTGGATCAAACAGATTCCTGAGGGTGATAATTCAGAGATGTTGTATGGCTGTTTTGTTCATTTTCAAAACCGTCTTGACCTTAAGAGATATTTCATACTATTACAAGAAGTGAACCTAATTCTGCTCTAATTCTTAGGTAATGCAATCTATCAGCTTACAGGTGAAGTTGGAGTTATCCACTTAGTGCACATTGTTTACAGTGGAAGTGGTAGATGTCTTAAACAAAGTGTTCTGGACCAGAGGACTTAATCCATGTAGTGCTTTTACCATCCTGTTGTTCCTCAGACCGCTTTGACCTAATTTACTTCCTTAGGTTGGCTCGGCTTTCATATTCTAGGTGTGGTATTTACTACATTTCTGTTTGTTGTAGGACTACCGTGCCAGTACAGGGGGCGTCTCTGCTTCAAACAGCCATGGCCGCGACAACAGTGACTCAGATGAACAGCTCGGCCCCAAACGGCGCACACTCTTATCAGCTGACGCTGGACGAAGCAAGCGGCCGCTTTGGCCAGATGACCTGGGCGTCTTGGGGTCTGCAGAGGGAACTCGCAGCCTTAGGCGGAGAAGAAAGGTCAAACGCATGGCTGTGGACCCGCCTGCTGAACCCGAACTTCCCTCCTCCACAATGCTGGGGCCCCCTCCTGTCCCCAAAGCCCGCCCTGGCAGCAGGCCACACAGACTGGGCACAAATGAGGCCAGGGGTGTCATGGAACTGTGTGGCGGAGGAATGGTTGGGCCAGGAGGAGGGAAGAACAGGGTAAAGAAGAGGAAACTGGCCCCCCACCGGTTGGGGGTGGAGGCAGCAGATGAAGGGGTGGTTGTGGAGAGCGAAGACCCCATCTCTTCTCCAACAGAAGGGTGCAAGGACAAGATGGAGTTGGAGGAGCAGAAGGGCTCAGATGAGGACATGAGTGACAGGTGGTTAGTGTTTCCACTTTTTCTTTTTATGAGCGTTTGTATGACACTGTAAGCTGACAGGTAAGGATGAACTTAATATGTCGAGGTGTCAAATTTTGCACTTTTTTGTCTTTTGCACCAAAGTACTGGAGTCTTGAGCTAAAAGACATCTTTTTATTTTATTTTTGTCCCTTTTTGTCTTTGATAACGAGTAAATTTTGATTCTTTGCTTAAGATCCTGTCATTTTTATTGTAGAATCTCAGGGTAAGAGTGTTTGTTTTCATCTGACAACATAATGACTCCCTAAATCTTGAGAAACAGCTCAGACTAATTTGTTAGCATACTACAACAAGTATCCTTTTCTCAGGACAACAACAAGAGAATCGCCAAAATTTGAAAATCTTGACACTTGTAAAAAAAACAAAAAACTGTATAAAACTAACATTCAGGGAAGTTGTTTGCTTCAGTATAAAAAAGGTTCCCTGTGTTTGTAAGATAGTCAGGTTTTCTTCTACGAAACAATAATTGATTAATTATCAACCTTTTTATTTCCTGAAATGTCTTCTAATCTTTTTTTCCTTAGTGAGACCAGCAGTGTCAGCAACAGCAGTGATGGAGGCCTCTACACCAATGATGAGGGTCGGCAAGGTAATGACTCAGATATGTTTGTTGTGTATCAAACTGACAAGAAGTATACAAAAAAGTACTCCAATTGTTAGTATATAAATATAGTAATAAGGAAACTTGGGTTTGACATGGCTGCATTTGTTGTATTACCCACACATGTCCCTGAAGCAATGGAGTTTAACAAACTGTTGTGATATAATTCAAAATAGTAAATGTTTATCCTCAAGCTTGCATAAAATGCACATTTGGTCACTTTAGGTAATTGTTCTAAAACAGAGGCAGAACATGTTCGAGCAAGGATTTTGTACCTTATTACATCGTATCACATCACTTTTAAGTGAAACACAGTTGAAAATTACTAACAATCCTTGGTCCTCTCATCTCCAGGTGATGACGAGCAGAGTGACTGGTTCTATGAAGGGGAGCCAGGCACTGGATCAGCACCTGGAGGTGCCTGTGGAATCGCTGGTGTGGTTCCCTGGTGGGAGAGGGAGACCGGGTCAGAGGAGCTGGACCTAGTTGATCCAGTATTTAACAGCATCCTCACTGGATCATTCCCCCTCATGAGCCCTGCAGCACAGAGAGGTATGCTGCAGACATGCACATGGAACAAACCTCAAAAACTTTAAAGTGATTGTTTTGAATGTCATGATGTCATTGGATGCATCTTTTACTATATGTTAAAATCAGGGCTGAAGAACTTAGGAAGACAATCTAATTGTTATTTTTTTTAGTGGTATGACAATTTAAGATGCAGTGATTTTGTTAAGGTTGTCATTTTATGCATTTTTCTACTAAATTAGGCCATAAATCTTTCTATATATTTAACCAACAAAATATTTGGATAAAACTAGGGCCAAGTTATTGTAAAACAGTATTTACTTGTGATTATTTTTGACTCATTTTGGTAATTGTATATGAATTTTTGTATTAAAGAGAATGATGATTTCTGTGTCATTCTCATTTATAATAAGAAAAACATGCAAAAAAGTTATGAAATTAGGATTTTTGTAAACAATTTTATAAAAAATTGTCACGTGCATGTTTGTAGGATGTGTAGAGCATTACATCTCTGCTGCAAAAATAGTATTTTGACACACATCTCAGTTTAAGGAAGTATTGCAGCTGATTTGATTTGAAAATTTCATAAGGAAATATTGCGATTTTGATTTGAACAGTCCTAGTTAAAATCAAATAAAAAAATTTACAGTAGGGTTAACTACAATTTGAATGCCATTGCAATGTCACTGATGTCCAGCAGATGGCAAACACTTCACACAGAGATAGACCTTTTACATTGTTCAGCAGTATGGCTTTTAAGTGCTTTTGTAGGGTAAATAAAGGGAATACATGTCCTAACTATGGTGGTGACAAGCAAAGTGCTCGTAGAAAGCGTGATTATACATGAAATTATGGAAGGAATTCAGTATTTAAGTACAAATATAATCATAGAAATTAACCTTGTCATGCTCTAGTGGACATAGTTTAATCAAGTTTGATCACTGATTCCTTACAGCAGTGTTCTCCAACCATTTTCCTGGAGCCTTCCCTAGTTGTGTCTGAGAAAAACTAAGCTCCCCTATTTTGGTGATACAATGGGAGAATAGCCCTCATCTCTATGACCAAATTGGGTGCAACTGCATGCCGTTTCAAGATTCAAAACTTTTTGTCTCCATTCTCCTGGAAATATTTTCATGGCCACAAATCAGATGTTGGTAACATCTGGCAACAATTGAAAGCTTTTCCCACAGACATTTCTATAAACAACCCAGTATTTTATCATTGTTTAAATAACTTGTGCAAATCTAATTTTGAAAATCTCAAAGCAGGCCAAGCCTCAGCCCCAGATAAATGGGACTCTGTAACCTTATGTGTTAAATGTAAATGTTGAAATTATCAGTGATAAAAAATGAAACGGAACCTATCATGTCTTGAGTTTCAGTGCTGAACACCACATCCTCTGTTTTTCCAGGGTTCCAGGCCAGGCTGAGTCGTCTCCATGGAAACCAACAGGCTTCTGAGGCGGGGCTGCAGGGTGGCTCAAGCCAAAGCTTCCATGAAAGACTAAGCAGACAAAGCCAAGACTCACATGAGTAAGTCTACATCATTCAAAAATTTTAAAATAACCACACAAGCAGGGGCAGCAAGTTGTCATTTTAATTTTACTCTGAGCTGCTGACTTAATTATTTTAATATCACTGTAAAATCATGAGCATAGATTACACTCGTACATAAGGCCTAGTCCTCATGCAGATGGGTATAAACAGAAATTTTGTTCCATTTTTTTATTGTTATTGTTTTTTTTTAATAATCCCATTCACACAGACTTTGTGGATGGGATCATCTGATCTTTTGTTCTCTAAAAAACATCACTGACCACATGAAATTGCATAAACTGTAACGTGCTGTATGGAGTGCACCATGTCAATAGTAGTCTGTCCTTCACTGTGGGGATCAAGCAGCTCATCAGAGATGGCAAGGTCCTTGACAAACTGAGGTTTTCTTGTGGTTTCTCTGCAATGGCCATTACACTGTCAAAGTTGTCTCACTAACGCAAGCCAGGTCTCATCCAAACCTGCCAACATCAATGTTGGGTTTTGTGTCCTCAGAGTGTTGTATGATGGGCAGTGACATCCATAGTCCTTTAAGGCGTCTCTCTGAGTGTACTTCACTTCGTCGATTCAATAACACCCCACACCAGTGACGTCAAACAGAAAAGAAACTGCTGCAGTGTGACATTATGAGCCCAGAACTTAATTTACCCTATCTACAATAAACTCTGTAAACAGAGTTTCTAAAATTTTTCACCCTTGATGGGGTTTTTAAAAAGGTGTGTTTTCATTGACCTTAGATGCTGGTGGCATGTGCACAAAAACCCAAACTTCCGTTTTCAAAAATGCCTGTTTACGTGTTGACTAGGCCTAAGACACAGTCTGATTTAAGAAGGAGTTTAAACAACGTTTAAACTGTCTTCAGCTGTATAGCTCTTTTGTACCTTCTGTTTCTACCCTGTGGAGACTGCAATCCTACTAGCTACATATATATATGTGGAGATCTTATTCCATGGTGATAGTTGTAAATTACAGACCCAAAGCCCATAAGTCAAGCTGCCCAACTCTTCTGGCCACTTTTTGTTTAATTGAAAGGCCTTTTATTTAAACCAACACTCCACAAGCGTTGTTTAGGTAACACTAAAGCCCCTTTTAACACAAGTCATCACTATAACATCACTTCCTCTGGTAGATGGCAGAAGTAGCGATGTTAAACTGTGTTTTTCAAATGAAATTGATGCTCAGCCTTGATGATTGTCTAATTCCTTCTAAGCTGATGAACTTAAATGTACTTGCTGTTAACTTAAACCATACAATCCCATCATTGTGGTTTATTGAACGCACTTATCTAATAAAAGGTTCAATTTTAACGAGTACTTGTGGTCTAAAAAAAAACAAGGTGGCCATGTTTTAACATTTCTATAAATGTCTGTGGTAGACGATGATCAACAATTCAGCAACAGAAAAACTATAATAACATCATTTTTTCCTTATATCTTAATGGAGTGTTACCTTGGAGAGGATTTAGGAGCCTAAATTACATCTTTTCTTATCTCTAACAGACCTTGGTTCAGCTCTGGCTCAAGGAGAGACCACGGACAGGTGAGCCTTTCTTTGCATCATTTTATCCCTTTCCAATATGCAGAAGTGCACAGCTTAGTTTTTGATCCCTTCCGAAGACCCTCCGTGTACACAAAGTACTATTTTGTTTATTGCAAACATAGCGTGCTGACTGCTTGAACATGAGTTTTGTTTTCCCTCCTCTCTCCTTTTCCGGCACTTCAGTTGCACTGGGACCCGCGGTCAGACAGAGGGCATCGGAGGAGCTGCTCAGTAAAAACAGCTAGCAGGTGAGAACAACAGTTTAAATAAAAACTCTGATGATTTATGACCCGAATCGGATTCATTTCCTTTCGTGCCTGTTTTTGTTTTGTTCCCCTGCAGACATAACTCTCCTTTAGTTTCGCAGTATTTAATGGTATATGTATCGAGAATAAGTACTTTGTTGTGTTGTTGTTTGGGATGAAATGAGTGTCTACATATTTTCTTCTTGCTTGGCTTGTTTTGCAGACAGACCAGTGGGCACCTGGGCTCTCTGTGTACAGGGGATGTCAAGCGGAGGCGAAAAGCAGCCCCCCTTGGGTCTGGCACCCCCTCAGGTATTGGACACACACCTAGCTACACTTCACACACCATCTGGCACTTTTTACCAACAGCTCCTTTTATTGTATTTTTGGCTCTCGCTTTCTCTCTTGTTTTCTTCCCACCTCTTGTTTGGGCCCTGTGTGATCACCTCAGTGTGCTCTTCTCATTTCCTTCTGTCTCGCACGTACACTGATGTAAACACCAGGGACTGGGATGAAAAAGTGAGGGTTCTGCTTCCACTTTTTAAAAGGAATTAATTGAGAGATGGGAGTCCCTCATCCCTCATATTGCTCCCTCTCTCTCCCCCTCCTCCTCTGGTTATTAAACCCTGCTTTAGCTCTTAACCCCCTTTCCTCCTAAGCTTTGTTGGACAAGAGTCAGCTGGCTAGTCATGCTGTCAGAGCAGAGATACTGGATTAGCTTTTAGCCAGCAACACTTGTGTACCCCCCCACCTCCCTTCTTCCCCAGAACACTCTCCTCTGGGCCAGTTAATGCGTTAGGAGGAGGAAGAGCGAGTTATTCAAGCTGAATGCTGTTAGGTAAAACTACATTTCCTGCACTTTGTTCCAGCCTAGAAAAAGGCTATTTATTATAACTCACCTTCAGATGCCAGAATAGCACAATGGAGCAACAGAGAGGGACGAGCTGCAGTCTGTCTGTTGCTCTGGTTTACTTGTGTGCTCCCTTTTTCAATACCCATTGTTTAAAAATTTGAAAAGACAGACAGAGCAAGCAGGAAGGAGGGCAGATCAGAAAAAGAGCTCAAACTTTACCGCTTTCCTCTTCAAAGTGACCCGACTGGCGAAACATTGCCATCTTGAAGCACATTAGACACCAGCTTCAGACACAAGTGCGGCACTTAGGAACACAAGGTGCCGACCTCACAGCAGGGCAAAGAGTGAGCACAGCCAAATTCACGTCCTGACAGTTTTGGCTTGAACCAGCCCTGGACTCAACAATCAAGTCTGTAATTGAGCCGGCATCTCCTCCCGCTGCTGCATACAAATAAAGACGGGATTAAGAAGGGTACTGGTCTGTCTCTGTGGCTGGACCAAGATCTTCCAGGAAGAGCAGGGACAAAATGACCACCATCTCAGCCAGATGGATGTCAGTGTGCTATATGTCTGGAAATGTGGTTAATTTGATTACATGATTACATTACTCAGATGAAGCATTGCAGTAAGAAAAGAGTGATGTCAGCAGACAAGGGGCTTCAATGCAACAAGTTTTAGAGGTGTTTACATCACAGCAGCACTATATGGTAAAAGGAAAATTTAAATGAGTCAACGAACATTTTAAAGGTCACATACTTTACCCCTTTAAGACAAGTTTATATTGGTCTCAGAGGCCTCCAAGACATGCCTGTGAAGTTTGTTGCTGAAAATCACTCGGTATTTGATTTTTGCATGTCTAAAACCCCTCTGTTTCAGCCCTGCTCAGACCAAGATGTTTTTGTCCGTAGCTTTAAATGTTAATGAGCTGTCTGACTCCGCCCCTCTCAGGAAATTGATGTGGCTCTTCTGATCCATCTTTCAGCGGGCAGCTGAGAGGAGGATCAGGAGAGGAGGGCGGAACTTGCTTCCAAGTGGGGAGGGCCAATTTCCCATCATGAGGGGAAAATCTGTGAATGGTTTGTTTCAGCACACATTTTCGGAAAGGTGCAGAAAGGGTTAAGCAGGGTACACACTTCAAGATAATCGGGCTGTTTTTGTCCGGATTTTCCCCCTTCCCGACCAAGGACGGCAAACGACCGATTATCTTATGTCTTATAAGATTATCCTGTGGTCTGAGGTGTGTTAAGAGTGAATTTGTCCCAATAATCGGCTCCAAAAACGGTCGGGGCCGATGATCAATATTTACGACCAAAAATCTTCATGTGTGTGGGGAAAGCCGGACGACTCCCGAGTCATGATGCCATGAATTGTGACCTGGAACGGAATGTAGCCAATCAAGAAGCGAGCTGACTGAGGAACAAGGAAGTAGGCAAAAATAAAAACAAGCATGACTGACCTGATGAGGCATCATAAAGTTTGTTTTTATTAGTTTGGGATTTTTCTGTTAAAAATAGTCCCAAGAACACCATCATTCCCTCCTCTTGTGTGTCCTCATCCATGCTGCGTATTGTGTTCTCTGGTTGTTGTTATGTTTATTCTTCTTCGTTTTTGTTGCATCACATGTGATCACGTAAGATTTCTGGCTTGGAGGACGAGATTCTAGATCGGTGGTGGGACAGAATCATGATGTGTACGGTGTGCTGTGTTCAGATTACCGGAGCACACCACACACAGTATGATCAAAACTGTTAAATGCCTGATTTTTTATCTTCATGTGTGGGGTCTCTAACAGATAAAAAATCTCTTAAGATTTTGAAAATCCTTATGTGTGTACCCCGCTTTAGTTAGCATCCCACTTGCATTAGTGACCGGTGTAGCAGCCTAACAAATAGATTCAAATCACATACAAGAGAAAAGCTTTTAAAAAAGTAGCTAACATTTATTTCATCCATGCTAGGGCTGTTGCAATACCAACAATACCTTCATGGCTTCCAAAACTAGTGAATGTAGTTAATTGTGATTTCCAAACCATCAATATGAAGCTTCACTGAAGACCAAAATTTGATATATTGTAAAACTCACACTAGGTAGATTCCCCCACCAGGGAGCTCTCACAATGTGACAAGTAGAGTCGAGCGCTGGAGGAGTTTGTTGTTTTTTACTAAACCATAAATTAGTGTTTTGGTTTCACTGATGAATTTCACATAATGAGGCAAGGTCACCCATAAGGAGGTATAAATGGGAGAGCTCTCCTTTAAAAAGTAAAGTAAAACCCCTTTTTAAAAAAAAAAAAAAAAAACAAATTACCTTTTTATTGGTGAAGTGAGCAATGTGGATGAACACACTGAACTAAACTAATAGGAAAGTAATGTTGGACTTTAAAGGTAGACCATCCTGTGCACAAGCGTCATGATGCCAGAAAATAAAACTTAAAAACTGAGACAACTTTAATAAAAATTATGAAAAAAGGCAAAAAAATAAGCGAAATAGGGCGGCAAAAATGGGTTAAAACTGGAGAACAAAGTAAAAAACAAACTGGCTGAAATGGGCAAAAAGTGGGAAAAAGCTGCAAAATGGGATATAAAGTAAGAAAAGGTTAAAATGGGTGCTAAATGGCAAAAAAGGGCCAAAAACATCAAAAATGGGTTACAAGTTGCAAAACAGTGGCAAAAGTTGTAAAACAGCAAACATGGGTTAAAAGTGGCCTGCCACATCGGGTTGGAAGTGGCACAAAGCAGTTGCTAGGTTGCAGGTTTTTGTGATCAATTCAAAGAAGCATTTAAAAGAGATCTTACTCATAAATAAGGGTTCCGTCTCAGATGAACGAACCCTATGGGATTCTATAAAGGGATTCATAAGGAAGCATTCAATCTCAATTGCTTCAGGTCAGAACGGGGCTCAGTTGAGAGAAATTAAAGATTTGGAGCAGACCCTTGCACATCTTATTCGTCAGCAGCTTATCCAATTCTCAGAAGAAAGACAAGAGGAAATATCATTAGTTAAAATAAAATTAAGTAGTATACTAGGCAGAAGGTCAGAATTTCTAAATTACCGAGCTAGGCAAGTAAATTATCTTGATGGCAGCAGACCCAGTTTTCTACTGGCCAGTAAATTAAGGAAAATTATTGCCTTGCAGATATAGCCTCAATTCAAGCAGAAGATGGCTTTCTTTTGTGTGATCCACTCTCAGTAAATCAACAATTTGAAAACATTGGAAATGATTAGCTCTTACTTTAAAGATTTAAAATGGCCTAGTTTTTCCCTCGAGGAGACAAATGTTTTAGATACTGGAATAACATTAGATGAGCTATACCAAGCATTACAACAAATGAAAAAAGACAAATCCCCAGGCTTGGATGGTAGCTGAAGCTGTCACCTTTCCCTCCCGCTTTCTTTTGCAAAGAGAAGACCCTACTTACTCGACCTCTGATTTACTCTATGTTTTAGCTGACCAATCCAACCAACAAATGCAACAGGTATCAGTCAATCAGTGGCAGAGTAGGACGTGACGGATGACGATACGGAACAAATTAAGTCCCATATTGACTCAAAACGGGACTCTGCGTTTAAATGCAGCAGCGGCGGTCAAATTCCAGCAGCGGTGCACCACTGCTGCATGCATATAGGGGAAACACTGCATACATGGGGCAGGCCTTAAACCACTAGGCCCCCTGCACCCCTGGATTATAGTTTTTAAAGAATGCTATGGAGGTGGGTGCACAATGCAGCACGTCTGATCTCTACTTGACCTGGAAGTGCCTAATGGGGCCACATTACTGGGGGCTTTGAGGGTGTGGGGTTCTGTGTTACAGGGGTGAGCTTAGAAGGTAATAATTGTGGTCCATCACAAGTAAGCAGCACAGAACATGAAGGGACAAAGCTTCCAGTAGCAGTTACCACGTCATATGTGTTACCAGTTACCACTTTTCTTCTCTCCTACTCACTTTGGGTTGACAATATAACAGCATTTTATTTTTCCTTTAATAACTTTGGTCATTTTTTTTACTATTAGGCATAAAAGTAACAGGTGTCGTATCATCTTGAAGCACATAGTATTGGAAAGTGCTGAGGTGTTGAAATTTTGATAACCTTAGTTTATGCTCTAATCTAAGATCACCAAGCGATTTCTTCTTTTTCTCTGATCTTTGATCTCTTTCCTCAGGAGTGGTCGGGGAAAACGCTCCTCCTATTCCAGACTCCAACATGGGGAGCCGCATGCTGCAGAGCATGGGCTGGAGCCCTGGGATGGGCCTGGGTCCAGAAGGAAGAGGTATCACTGAGCCAATCCGGGCTTCACAGAGACCCAAAGGCACAGGTCTAGGTTTTAACTGAATGTTGTTGGAACCTGAACCTGGAACGGACTGCAACAAGAGGCCAAAAGAGCTACAGGATGAAGTACTGCTCAGGGGGAAGAACAAAATAATCCAGGCATGTGAGTCATAAGAAGGGAAGGAATGAGACTCTTCCTAGCAACAGAGTCTGTGATGAAAGAGAAACTTTCCCATATTGGGGAAATGGGGATATCACCACAGGCTGTTCGCACAAACGGAGAGACTGACACATAAAGTGAATGAGAGTAAGCTGAGGGAGAAGACTTTTAAGTCTGCTCCAGAAGCTCCATGTTGGAGAAAATGACTGACATTGATGCCTCATTTGTAGTGTGTGAAGCTGGCATGCTGCCTCAGCCCTGTTACCTCAGATAACACTGTTTCAGAAAGAGAACAGGGTTAATGTAACCAATGACAACAGTGTGGGTTGTTTTAGGGTCTTAGTGCATTAATGATGAATGGTTTGCCTGATATTGCACAGGAATTTGGGAAGATCATTTCAGTAGGTTATACCTCAAGCTTCTTTATAGGCTCCTTTTTAATGTAATGAAGTTTGAATACACTATATGGATGTGTGTTGGAGTATGTGGATGATTTTTCCAATACTTTCTGTTCTCCTTTAACAGAGAAGTCATGCCATTGGAGGGTTAAAAAGCAAGATAAAAAACCAAACTAGTTTTCCTTTTTAATTTACAGCCCTTTATGGCTACCACATACCGTGAATGATGCATCAGTTTAACACCAGTTTTGGCTGATATCACCCCTGTTGACAAACACTGGTCATGGGCAAGTGAACAGATATCAGTAGCAGATGTTTATCTATTGTGTTGTATCAATATAATGAAGCATCTGCTATACTAAACAGCTGAATCAGATGAGAGATATTTTACTGGGCTGAAGAAGCTTAGTTGGACCAACTCTGATTTTTTTCGTCTTAGTGAAACATGAGAGAAATGTTGTGAGTCCTACACCAAAAGATGCAAAAAACAACACTGATATTTGCTAAATTGCTATTTTAAATGTTGGCATTGATATTAGCTCTAATTTTTACAATCGGTGTATCTCTGTTAATGTCAAGCAGTGTAAGAATGGTAAAAAGAATTTCAAGGTTTCACGTGTAAGACACAACATAAAAAAATGTAGGCCTTTAAATTGTTTTAGAGCTTAAAGCAACTGAAGGAGTGCTTCATTATACACGTTCAGAGGTGTGTTTTTACACAAATTAGTCTGATCAGAACTCTTCTCACTGCAGGTGAGTAGTGTGAATCAGACAGTAGCTAACATACCTTTTGGAGTGTGCCGAGCCTTTTACAACATAGCAATTGAAAAAGAGACATTAGAAAGTTTTCATAAAAGTTTTAGACCCATTTTCAGTTTTGTTTAAATTGTAATATTGTTTAATGTGATACTTAAGGGTTTTGAATAATGCCAGCAAACATTAATTGTCCTCACTTTAGATTTTAAATGATTTTAAGTGGTGGTGATGATGGTGAAGATCTAGGAAAAAATATGAAATCATGAATAAAAATGTGCTTGACGTTGAACTTTGCACAAAGTACAATGATGCTTGTTATTTTTCACTCTTGTTTTTCTAACCATTAGTCATGGAGCATGTGCAGAGACATACTGTCTTATGTAAGGTTTCAGCGACAGAAACAAAAACTGAACCCAAAGATTCCCTATACGGTTGGGATAATGTCACGTGAGGCCATTCTTGCCCCTCCGTATCATCAGAGCTATGGATAATAATACACAGTACTTAAAACCTCTAACCAAATCTACATCTATTGATTTTCACAGAGAACCACAACTGCTAGTCCACTCTTAAAGAAACCACAACTGTAATGAAAGCATATGTGATGAAAACTACAGTGTTGTGATGTGAATGCAACTAACCATATTCACTGAGCATGACGGTTACCTTGTTCTTTGCTCGAGCTCATCACACCACAGCTTAGTTTCTCTCCCATGGCCTTTACTTCTCCTTATCCTGACCTGTTCCTGCTCTCTTTGACACCTTGGTTCATAATTTTAAGCCGGTGGACTTTCCTATGCATATGACTACATAATTTTTCTTTCTCGTCAATGCAAAAACCAGCACATACAGTAGATGAGTCTTTAACAGCTGATCTCCCTTTAGTTACATCATATCTGGTTGTCCATTTAAATCCCAAAGTAAAAGCAAGAGTTCAAAAAATAACTTATGAGGTCACCATGGTGTAATTAAAAAAAAATCATTAAAACTATTGTTTCCCAATTCTTTCCTACAAATTAATTCAGTCAGTCTTCAACTTTTTGACCATAAAGTAGCAAAACGACTTGTTTCTTTGGTAAAGAAAAAAAATCAAGTAAAACCTTCAGCTTTTAGTTACATGCTGAGCATGCTCTTTCAAAGATGTTTTCACCAAGTAAAACCTTATGTATTGAAAAGAAGATACTAGCTCAATTTCTCAACTGTCCTTTGCAACTTATTTCCCAGATGTCCCCTAACATGGATAGTTTTATCTGCATTGTAAATTGATAAAGCTGATCCTGTACCAAGTCAAATGCATGCTGAGGATTTTTAAAAGCTTGCGCAAATGCACAGCAGTACATGACAATAACCGTATCATCAGCATTAAAATAAGATGAACTGGGGATATTCTATCCTAGACAATTAATATATATGGCAACTAACAGAGGGCCCAGTACTGAACCTTGTGGTACCCCATTCTGTATTTGTAGTACCTTTGAGGTAACACCCTCACCCAAATTGAGGCTCTTGTGCTTTAGTGCTGAAATATTTTGCAGATCAAACAAAAAGGAGAGAAAAAAGACAAGAAATAAACATATTACATGTGTGAATGCACCCACAATAAGTGAGTGCTGTCTCTTAGTCTCCTGTATGATTTGAATTTCTGAAAGCATTCAGTGATCAACAGGTGCGATAAGGAGGACTGTGCTGCTTATGCTGATTAATAAATATGGATGGCTAATAAGAAGGGACCCAATACTGAACCCTGAGGTACCCCATTCTGTATTTGTGGTACCTTTGAGGTAACACCTTCTCATTAAACAGCCTGGATTCTACCTGTCAAACTGTTAGCAAACCACCCAGCAACAAGGTCTGAAAACCCAGTAGACAGCCTTGAAGCCTTGAAGAAGTCTAGAAAAAGAGACATTTTTTAAGGCTTCGAGAATGTGATTCACAACTTTCATGGCAGCAGTGGTAGCACTTTGTTTTTCTGAAACTTGCCTAAAAATCAGACTGAAAGGAGTTGGAAATGATCAAGTGTTCTTTGACTTGATCACGATCAAAGTTTCAAGTGCTCTGGACACCGTAGACAGGATAGAGACTGATCTACAGTCTTGGACGAAAGTATTGGTACCCCTGGAATTTTTCCAGAAAATACACCCTTTCTCCCAGAAATTGTGCAATTACAAATGTTTGTGGTATACACATGTTTATTTCCTTTATGTGCCTTGGAACAACACAAAAAATCCCAAGAAAAAAGACAAAATTGACATAATTTTACACAAAACTCAAAAAATGGGCCAGACAAAATTATTGGCACCCTCAACTTAATATTTGGTCGCACACCCTTGGTAAAAAATAACTGAAACCAATCGCTTCCTGTAACCATCAGCAAGCTTCTTACACCTCTCAACTGGAATTTTGGACCACTCTTCTTTTGCAAACTGCTCCAGATTTCTCAGATTTGAAGGATGCCTCTTGCAACAGCAATTTTAAGATCTCTCCATAGGTGTTCAATGGGATTTAGATTGGGACTCATTGCTGGCCACTTCAGAACTCTCCAGCGCTCTGTCTCCAACCATTTCTTGGTGCTTTTTGAGGTATGTTTTATGTCATTATCCTGCTGGAACACCCATGACCTCTGATGCAGACCCAGCTTTCTGACACTAGGCCCTAAATTGCGGCCCAAAATTTTTTGATAGTCTCCAGATTTCATGATTCCTTGCACACAGTCAAGGCACCCAGTGCCAGAGGCAGCAAAACAACCCTAAAACATCTTTGAGCCTCCACCATGTTTGACTGTAGGTACTGTGTTCTTTTCTTTGTAGGCCTCATTCCATTTTCTGTAAACAGTGGAATGATGTGCTTTTCCAAAAAGCTCTACCTTAGTCTCATCTGTCCACAAAATGTTCTCCCAGAAGGATTGAGGCTTACTCAGGTACATTTTTGCAAACTCCAGTCTGGCTTTTTTATGTCTCTTTGTCAGCAGTGGGGTTCACCTCGGTCTCCTGCCATAGGGCTTCATCTCATTCAGATTACAGTGTATGGTCTAAGCTGACACTTTTGCTCCCTGAGTCTGCAGGACAGCCTGAATTTGTGTGGAAGTTGACTGAGAATGTTTATCCACCCATTATTTTGTCAGTTTTTCTCTTCCCTCCACGTCCAGGGTGAATAGCCACAGTTCCATGGGTTATAAACTCCTTGATTATATTAGGCACAGTGGACAAAGGAATTTCAAGATCTCTGGAGATGGTCCTGAAACCTTGAGATTGTTCATATTTTTCCACAATTTTGCTTCCTAAGTCCTCAGACAATTCTCAGCTCTTCTTTCTCTTCTCCATGCTTGGTGTGACAAACACAGGCACACAACACAAAGGCTGAGTCAAATTTTATACATTCTAACTGGCTTCAGGTGTGATTTCTAGATTGCCAGCACCTGTTACTGCCCCAGGTGAGTTTAAATTAGCATCACATGCTTGAAATAAAATGGTTTACCCACAGTTTTAAAAAGGTGCCAATAATTTTGTCTGGCCCATTTTTGAGTTTTTTGTCAAATTGTGTCAATTTTGTCTTTTTTTTTTGTTCCAATGCACATAAAGGCAATAAATACATGTATGCCAAAAACATTTGTAATTGCAACAATTTCTGGGAGAAATGGTGTATTTTCTGGAAAAATTCCAGGGGTGCCAATACTTTCGTCCATGACTGTATAATTGTGTAGGATATTCGGATCTCCTTTTAGCAGAGGCCCAGGTCTAGATCTCATCTTTGCTGGCACAATCTATGTAATAATTAAAGGCCTGCCTCATACTGAAGCCAGTCTCAAATAAAGGCAGGGTGATGTTCTAGACTGAAGTATATAAAAGCCCAGACATTTAATTAAAGTTTTACTGTGTCAAGGTTCTTTTGAATATTAATGGCATTAAATGAGCATTTTAAAGTTAACAGAACTTTGTATTCATTGTTTTTTCCCAGATATGCACTGCTCCTTTATGAAGCGAGCTTTAATCTATAACTTCCTGTGAGAACGTGCCCTCTAAATATTTCCAGCTCTATCAACACATGCATCACATTCACATGCTGACTCAACATCCCTGAAATATGATGCTCTCTCTCTCCCTCTCTCTCTCTCTCTCCCATCCTCACAAGCCTGCAATAGAAATCCCTCCTCTGTATCTATGGGAATACAGGAGCGCTGTGTCTCCTCCACCCTCCCTTCCACTCCTCACCTCCTCCCTCTGCATATAAGGGAGCGCTGGCTGTGTCCTCCTCTCCCCCAACAGTCTGCACCCCCCCATCCCCAATCCTCCTCACCCATTAGCATCCCCTCTCTCTCTTAGACACACTTTCTGCCTGACTCTCTCTTAGGACTCCCCCCTACGAGCGAGCGAGCTAGGCAGGTATGTAGGTAAACTCAGCACTGGAGAGGATAGACAGAAGGGAGTGTGTGTTTATGTCTTTGTGTGTGTTAGGAGTGTGTGTGAGCGCTGCTGCATCGCTGAGCCTTAGAGACCGGAGGCGAGGAGAGCCGGAGTGTTTGTCCTTGAGACTGACTGACTGACTGACTGCAGCTGTGGTGAGCGAAAGAAGCGACCGTCCAGCCAGGCAGCCGGTGGATGAACCTGACAGTGAGTACTGAGCAAAAGCTTTAAGATGAGCAGAAGGAAAAAGTAAACGCACAGCTCCTTTTTTAAATTGCAGTGTTTGTTTCTTGTCTGCTTAGAAACAGTCCAGTGTGGCGTTTGGATGCGTGTGTGTAGATGTGTGTGTGTGTCATACCAGGTGAAGGTCTACTCTGCTCCCAGGTGAACTTATCTCTCAGGCGTTTTATTGGCTCTCACCAGTACCTGCTTCTAAGCCTCTGTAGGACTTTGTAAGCAGTTTAGCGATTGTTCAGCTATTCTGCGTGTCTGCAGTATCTCTCACTGTGTGTATTTGTGTGTTAAAGCACACTACTGTACATTTCTCCTTCACCTCTCCTGCTTCCCTTCTTTCACTGCTTCTGTTGACAGATCAATACTTATGCATCTATAATTGGAAGTCATCGTTCATGGCGACCCTCCAAAGCGAGTCATTATCATGTGTAATCTTGCAGAAAATTACGTTCTGACTGGTGTACCTTGGCGTGGCCAAGAATCAGTGGAAATTGCTGGGCGGGGAGTGATAACCAGGAGGTGGGTTACTATGAAAAGGATCCCAAAAAAGCATGGAGGAGGAGTTTGGTGTAGGGTGATAGGGGGGTAAGGGAATTCAGGCAAATGAGGCAACCGACCTGGTCACGTTTACCTGGCTGAGGTGTTTCCACAACAGGATGGTGAGGAGCAAGGGAGAGCAGGAAGGCTCAGAGAGGGGGTCAGTGGGGTCAAAAGAGGGACAGTTAAATAAACTGTCCACTTGACATCAGGGCAGAGCAGATTTACATTCAACCATCAGGGGGATTTATACACTGAAAAATGTCCACTCTGTAAAATCTTTCAACTTAATCTTAAATGTTAGATTTTTCCCTATTTTGATTTCTACAGTATCATGGAAGGAAAATTAGATATTACAGATTCATTTTGGAATTTGTCTGTGTCATATTTACCAGTATGGCTTTGTGAGGACCGTAAAGACAACCTTGTCTTGTTTATAGTTTTACAGAGCAACAACAGTCCTGTTGGACTTGTTTGAAATGATGTAACGCTTCTTTAGAGCAGTTTAAATTGTCTACTTTATTCATGTTTCTGTTAAAATACCAAGGTCAATTGCCAGATAAGTGATTACAATCAAAATTTACTCTTGCACTTGTTTATAAATGCCAATTCAAAAGAAAAAGTTTGGACACTGTAAAATATGTATGAATACAGACTACAGCAGTGTTGTAGTCGAGACCATCTTATCCAAGACTAGAGTGCACAGAGACCAAGACAAGACCGAGACTTTTGAGGGTCGACTGGTTTGTTAAGATCTGAGTTTTTGCAGGTGACTGACACATGAAGCACTTGAAGAGATTTCCAAGGAGGCATAGCGATCAGCGACCTAACATGAGCAGTTTTAAGTCAAGTTAAAACATCAATCAGGAAGAGTTCAACTGAAAATGATGCCATATACTCAACCATCGGCAGTCAGGCTGTACTAGAGTACTGCAACACTAGAATAGACTGATTTGAAGTGTTAAGACTGGGAAAGATGTGAAATACTAAAAAAAAAAAAAAACAACTGGAACATTCCACAGGTGAGTAGCTTAATTGAGTGGGTGATAGTAACATGACTGGATTTTAATGGAGTACTCCTGAAAGGCTCAGTTATTCACAATCAGAGATTGTGCAAGGTTCCCCACTTTGTAAAAGACTAGCATGTAGTCCAACAGTTTATTAACAAAGTTCATTGATGTAGAGTTGCAAGGAGTTTAGAGGTTTCGCCATCTACAGTCCATAATATCATCAAAAGATTCAGGGAATCTGGAGAAAGCGGCAAGGATGAAAACCAACATTAAATGCCCATGACCTTCAAACCATCAGGCAGTGCTGCATTAAAAGCTGGTATCATTCTGTGATGGCTATTACAGCATGGGCTCAGGAACTCTTCAGAAAACCATTGCCACTTAACTCAGTACGTTGCTGCATCTACAAATTCAGATTCGAACAAGCTTTTTAATCCTAAAGTGCAGTTTTTGCAGTCTACCCAGACCATACACACATTTACAAACAGCAAACAAGAACTGTCAGAGACGATAAATTAAAAATGGACCGGAAGAAAATACACATTTTGTCATGGACATCAAACTCCCTCTAAAGTGAATTTTAAAAATCTTTATTCAGGTTTGTTGTTTGCTGTATGACATGCCACTGTGTTATGAACCACCAGGCCAAATTTTAGTACTGATAAACAACAAAGTTGAAAAATGCTCCAGGATTGTGTGGACGTGTTGGTTTAATGAGTGGATTCACACCCACTCAGAGGATAGATGATTTTCTCTTATGAGTTTACATGTTAAAGTGGGTTAGAATTA
This sequence comes from Cheilinus undulatus, assembly GCF_018320785.1. NCBI lineage: Eukaryota > Metazoa > Chordata > Actinopteri > Labriformes > Labridae > Cheilinus > Cheilinus undulatus. The sequence continues at coordinate 22,569,616 of NC_054878.1, forward strand.
ATAGCTGCTGAGTCTTTCCCGGTTACAGAGGAAAAGAACCATCCAGATTGTTATCGGCATAAAGTTCAACAGCCAGTATCTGCGACAATGTTGGGGCGTATTAGTACCCATGGCATGGGTGACTTGCACATCTGTGAAGACGCAGGTGAGAGGTACAAACAGGTTTGGGGCAACATTCAGACAACATCATTTTGAGAGACATCCTGCTTATTTCAGAAAGACAATGGCAAGATATATTCTGAACAAGTTACAACAACATGGCTTAAAAGAGTGGGGGTACTAAACTGGCCTACACACAGTCAAGACCTGTCTCCCATCGAAAATGTATGGCACATTAGCGCTGAATATGACAGCGGAAACCCAGCATTGAAAAACCTGAAATATACATCCATGAAGATTGGGAAAGAATTCCACTTACAATACAGCAAAAAAATTGTGCCTTCAGCCCCCAGGTGCTTATGAGTTTTATTTGAAGAAAAAGTGATGTAACCAAGTGGTTAACAGGCTCCTGTCCAAACATTTTTGAAAGATGTTGTAGGCATCAATTAAAAAACAAAAAAATATCTTTACGCTGTTTTCAGTAGAATAACGGTCAGAAAGGATAAGCAAATCACCTTATACCATTTTTGGTCACGTTTTACAAAACTTCCCAACTTTTGGGGGAATTTGATTTTGTATCATTGTGTTCATTTCATTAAACAACCTAGCTGAAGATTTGTCTTCTCTTGTTTTTGCACTGCATGAGAGATCATTCTTTAATTCGCAGACCCAACCTATTCCCAGTATTACAAAAGTTAGGACTCAGTTGTTACATTTTTAATGAATTACTTTTTACTTGACAGTTTTTTGACATCTAAATGTATTTCTACTTGGGTAAAACCAATCAAAGTAGCTGTAATTTAACTTGAGTACAATGTTCTTTTTACTCTCTCTATCCACCCTGTACCTTGATGAAAACTGGTGCATTTACAGCCCTTTCACACATAAGCTCATGACATTTTGTGAATAATTTGAAGACATTAAGATCCTGATCATAGGCATACTGATGCAATATAGAGAGAATTAGACTTACCATTGAAACTGAACTCACACAAATCATAAACCCTGATTATAAAGAAGATACAGATCTTCAGCTGCAAGCATTTTCCCAGAGATAAGCTGCACAGGCTTCTTCATAGAAAATGCTAACCCTGGTCAAATGAGTCAAAAAGACACTCTTTTACTCAGTATTAAAACATTCCCCTATTTAAGCTGCAGAATAAACAGAGTCTGAATGACAAGGACCCATGCCTATAGCAGCTGATGTTTTTTTTAAACTGTTCCACAATGTTTTGACACAGTTTTTCACAGACTGGTGAACCTCTGTCCATTTTTACTTCTGAAAGACTCTGCATCTCTAAAATGCTCCTTTCATACCCAGTCATGTAACTAACCTGTTGTCAACTAACATAATCAGTTGTAAAATGCTCTTCCACTTCTTTATCAGCACTGCTTACTTTCCCAGCCTTTTTGGGTCCGTGTGTTATCTGGCAGCTCCATTTCCTGTTTCAATCTGGAGAAATTGTTGTTATTCCTTGTTTTTAATGAAAGACTTGAGGAAAAGAAAATCATGTGACTCAAATGGAAAGGCAAAATATTTCAAAATAAAATCCTCCATGTTAAAATAAAGGCCTACGTAGTCATCCACTGGGATATGTTGGATGATAATAGGCCTAATAGCCTTACACAATGAATAATGTTAATGGTAAATGTACTGATGAATAAATGGAATTTATTATTTTTAGAAGAAACAAATTAATATGAATAAATAAGCCTGGACTGCTGGCTACATTTATCCATGTAAAGAGCATGAGTCTAATTTTCATTCATAGTTGTTTAATTTTAAAACTGTGTAGGAACCCTGTCTACACTCATTTTAAAGCCCTCAGTCCAATAATTCTGGACACGCCATTGTTATCTCACAGGGATGAAACTCTAGCAGTGTTCCCTGATGCACTCCTCTCCTTGGTGTATGTACGATCAGATGAAGATCAACAGGAGATAGTCAAAGACAGAAAGAGATGGTGGCAACAGTGTGATGGATTAGAGAGGAGGTGAAGGAGTCACAGAGGGATACAGGAGTATCTGGGTTCCCTCTCTGTGGTGATAGACAGCGTCATGAGCCCAGGCTTGCTCACCTGTGGAGCTGCTGACAGAACTTGTTAGGCTGGGTTAAAAGGCTGCCTTGAGATTGATGTATGGAAAAAAAAATAGAGCCAGAAGTTGAATACATAAAGCCATGGTCTGCTTTTTTTAAAAACTATTACGACAGGCTGGCTGGTTTAGTCTCTGTGTACGGCTGCGCTGATTTGTTTATTGCAGACGTGCTGACAGGGAGCCTGAGGGCTAAATTTGCCACCTGTGGAGATAAAAGTGATATGATGAGATGGACTGCATACAGTTTTTTTCTTGTGTATGTGTTGATGTGAAAGTGTTTATAATAGTGCCTGACATCAGCAGTGGGTGTGGGGTGCTGACTCTCTGTATTCTGTGTGTGTGTGTTAGCCCGCACCAGCCAGCCTGGGAACGTGGCGTGTGTATTGTGTTTGAAGGGAGTTTAATCATACAAAATATGTACATGAGCCATATTTACAAGTAATGGCAATTTTTATTTAAATAGTTCACAATCACAAAACAGCAAGTGAGTTTGTTACATACATTATATGGACAAAAGTGACTGGCCACACCTGTTAATTATTGAATTCAGGTGTTTCAATCAGACCTATTGCCACAGGTGTATAAAATCTAGCATCTAGCCATGCGGTCTCCATTTGCAATCATTTGTGATACAAAATGAGTCATTTTGAAGATCTCAGTGACTTTAAGTGTGGTCCTATGATGGATGCCAACTTTGCAATAATATGGTTTATGAAATTTCATTGCTGCTGGATATTCCACAGTCAACTATAAGTTATGTTGTTAGAAAGTGGAAGCATTTAGGAACAACAGCAACTCATCCATGAAGCGGAAGAGCATGTAAAATCACAGATCTGCTAAGATGCACGATGCGTAAAAGTCACCAATGCTCTGCTGAAGAGTTTCAAACTTCCACTGGCACAAAAACAGTGCAGTTGGAGCTTCACATAATGGGATTTAATGGTTAAGCAGCTGCATGCAAGCCTCACATCACCAAGTCCAGTGCCAAGCATCTGATTGAGTGGTGTAAAGCACACCAACACTGGACTGGGAAGCAATGGAAATGTATTATTATTATTACAGATGGATGATTCTGGATTTGGCAGATGCTGGGAGAACGTCACCTGTCTGACTGCACTGTGCCAAATGTGAAGTTTAGTCAAGGAGGGATAATGGTGTGGGGCTGTTTTTCAAGGTTTGGCCTAGGTCCCTTATCTCTGGTGAAGGCCAATCTTAATGCTTTAGCATACCAAGACATTTTTGACAATTTACGCTTCCAACTTTGAGGCAACAGTTTGGAGAACTGTGCCCCAGTACACAAAGCAAGGACTGTAAAGAACTTGAACTTGACTGGCTTCACAGAGCCCTGACCTCATTACTTTTGGGATGACCTGGAAAAGAGATTGTGTGCCAGGGCTTCTTGACCAACATCAGTGCCTGACCTCATAAATGCTCTACAGAAAGAATGGGCACAAATTCCAACAGAAACACTCCAAAATCTTGTGGAAATTCCAAGAAGAGTGGAGGCTGTTATAGTTGCAACAGGGGTCAACTTTTTAGCCAAAGTCATCACAGTCCTCATTTGTGTAATGGTAAGGCAGCCAAATACTTTTGTCCATATAGTGTATAGAGTCAAAGTGACTTTTGTACATAACATTCTATTGAACAGCCAACACTCATGTAGGCAGCATGCTTAATTAATGAGTTGCAGCAACTTCATTAAAAAAGGTTGTGTGCTCTATATTAGGGCTTTCAAACCGTTAGCATTTTTAATCGCAATTAATATCACAATTTCTGTTATTAATTGCTTGTTGACACATTTTGGAACTCCACTTTTTTTACATTTAGCACTGTTGTGTTTCATTTTGGATTTTTACTGTCTCTAACTTAGGTCAGTTGTCTTCCTATTTGGACACTGACTGAATGAAAAACTCCAGGTAGATTAAATGTGACATGAGCTTCACCACTGAAGAAGAGACTTGTTATGAACAGAAAAGGAAAAAAGGGGACAGGGAAAAGGTAAATGTTTGATAACACAAGGTGAGGATGACTTCTGACTTGTCCACTGAGACACCTGTGAGTTTTTTGTTTTTGTTTTTGTTTTTTGTTTTTTTTGTTTTTTTTTTAAGTAAAATGAGACTTATTTTACATCATTGTGGCTGCAGGGAGACACTGCAGTGGCTTAACAAAAAATGTGCTGAAAGGGACAATAAATCATGCAATTAAAAAAATGAATACACTAATTATGGATTTTGATTGATCATGATTAATGCTGACAGGCCTATAGTTACAAACAGTATTTTTAAAATGCTGTGTGTGCCAGTGTTGAGAAAGGTCTTTTAGTAAATGTGGGCAGCTGTGTGCAACATTATATGCTTTGACAAACTCCAGAGACAGTGGGGGTCCCCATTCCCTGCCGCTGTTATTCTGGGGGTCGTGGGCTGAAAAACTAAGGAACCCCTAGCCTTAAAATATCTTACATAAGAACCAACAGAACATGTTCAATATGAAACCTCATCTAAAGTAACCAGGGGTGGAAAGTACCTTTACCTGAACAACCTGGTTGGAGATCCATGATCCGGTTTTCTTGCTGATAAGGAAAAATCATATTTTACTGTACTGAGTAACAAGTAGTTACTCAGTACTTACAAGAAACTTTAAATTTAATACTTTGACTTGAGGACATTTTGAAATCAGTACTTTTACTAACCTGAGTAACTGTGCTTTAACTTGAGTACAGAAGTCATGTATTTTTTCTGTAGTCCAAACAGGGTGTCGAGCAACTTCCTCATATGCCACCAATCACAATCATGCAGGCCTGGGGAGACTGCGCACTGAAAGACTGAGGCAGGTGAACTAAGGTTACTTGGCTCCTGAGACCGGAAGATGACCTGTTAATCCAATACTGCTTGTTGAGAGTATGAGGGGGGCTCTGCTGTGGTAATCCACATTATGTGGTTAGGAAGGGCTTGGTTATATAATCACCCTTAAGAGCCCTACAGATGGGCATCTACCAGAAGACAACACAGCACAATTTTTGTGGAAAAAGAGTGAGATGAGCCTGAATTTGAGCTACTTTATAACCAAGTTAACTTTTGGCAACATTAACGCCTCTTTAGATTCCTTTAATTCCTTTCTTTAATCGAGAAAATCAGCCCTTATCAATCTTGTTGTCAGTCTATTGCAAGATTCTGCTGTAAATCTAAACAGTTTTGTCCACCAGAGGGCAGTCCTGCAAAGTTTGTAAATCATTTAAAGAACAATTATCAATAAAGTTTCCTTTCATGCTTTTATTCACAAGCATTCATAAAATGACCCTGAATTAGCCTAATGAAATCCAGCCTCCTGAGCTTAAATATATATTTCCCTGCACTGACTCACTTCCTCCCCAGTGGGAGTGCAGATAAGTGAAAGCCATTTGAAGACCAATGACCCCCCAAGGATTTCAGCAGCAGCCGGTCCCAGCAGCGCTAAGTGACATTTCTATAGTTGCGTTACTTTAAGCTTCTCCCAGAGGCTTTCTAAGGTTTCTGGCACGATCCTGTGTGTGTGGGTGTGTGTGGGGGTGTGTGTGTGTGTGTGTGTGGTGTGGTGTGTGACCTCTGATCCCTGTACAGTGCGCCAAAGATCAATACAGTGAAATTGATCTTATTTCAAGAGCTCATCTGTCTGTCAGTCCATCTTGTATGCATCATTTCCCTCCCATTCATCTATTTAGAGACGTGAAATGGTAAATAATGCAAATAGATTGAAGCTATTTGCTTCCAATTCATATCAGGTTTCCTCACTTTTCTTCATCTCCCGCATTTTGTTTGACGATTTAAGGTGTGTGTTTGTGTGAGGATTCAGAGGCATTAGTGTTTACACACAGTGTCAATAGTCTACCCCTCTGTCTCAGTAATTGATGGATGACTGTGAGTCAGGCATAAACTAAGCAGATTACACTTTCTACATCTGAGGGTTGATGCTAATTTGTGTTTGTATGTTGGGATGGGGGTTTGGAGCCACAGAGTGACTGTCCAGTTTTGGAAGTCAATCCGACAGCCGTCCCTGGAGGCTGAGATTTGGTGGCTGTGAGTTAAGAGATGAGGAGAAAAGGGGAAATACATGGACACAAAGACACACATATATGCACATGTTCAGCCGTTTGCTTTAAACTCGCTTTCCTTCTTCCTCAGAGAAAACTGAATGCATCTGGTGTGTGGGGTCAATAGCTGGCAGCTGGGTGCTCTGTTACAGGCTGCATCCCTCTGGAGCAGCTATTGAACTCCTGTCTTCAGTTCAGCCTGGCAGTGTAAAAATATTTTTTTATGTTTAGCTGCAGCCATGTGTATTCAATTTCATCTTCTGCATTTCAGTTGTTTCCACTTCCTGTTTAGTTTGTACGTTTTTGTCTCAGCTATTGCTGCCCTCAGTTGATCTGTGTGCTCTTAATTTTAGGATTTGGATGTTGAGGAAATGCAAAAAACCACCGTGGGAGCCATTATTCACAAATAGAGAAAACTTGGAACCGTGATGAACCTTTCCAAGAGTGGCCATCCTGCCAAAATTGCACCAAAGATTACATGAATGACTTATTCAGAGGGTCACAAAAAAACCAACATCTGAAGACCTGCAGGCCTCACTTGACTCAGTTAAGGTCAATGTTCATGATTCAACATCAAGAAAGTGACAAAAATGTCAACTATGACGACAGAGTCCCAAAGCCAAAGCCACTGTTGACCAAAAAGAATACAAAAGCTCACTGACTTAAACATTTTGATGATCCTCAAGACTTTTGGAAAAATTGGTCAAACTATTGCTTATGAAAAACAGAAATTCCCTGCAGTTGCTACTTCCTACTAAAAGCAGTTCTCTGGCAAACCACAAGTTACCTTTTATTTTGTAGTAATATTGGACAACTCACAGGAAATGCCAGGGTTTTAAAACTTGTCACAAATATATTTGGCCAAAACAGCAAATATTTTCTGATTTTTCTGACAGCAGCACAGTGCTATATTTTAAGAGGAAGTTTAATTCTGTCTGTTGTGAAAGAAGAAGTTGCTGTATCTCCTTAACTTTGTTGGAAGTTTTCTATAAATTCATGGCAAATATTGGGGTCATTTCCAAGGATGGAACAAGCCTGGGAAGGGTCTTTTCAAATGGACAGTAGATCAGTTAAACTGGCTAACTGAGCTATAACAGTAGCTCAACTCTACAGTCCATGTAAATGCACTGAGTATGAACAATGCACTGAGTCAGTAATCACTTACACCTCAGTAAAGCTGGACATGGTAGCACCACAAAGGTAGGTTTATGCTAACTTTAGCATGCTAACCTTACCTTCGCAATATTGAGCAGGCAAAATGTTGATTAAATTTATGCACTTAATTTGAAAAAATGATTGCATTGTAACACTTGTGCTACTAAAGTGTTAAACAAGCTAACTACTACTCAAGTTCACCAACTGAGTAAAACATGTTGGCATGCTAACATTACAAGCATTGTATTGCTAACATCTTAATGCTCAAAAAGCCAAATACTGAGAACATTTACCAATCAAGTAGCCTAAAAAATGTTAGCATGGTTATACTGTCAACATTATAGTAGGCTACTCCAATGCCTAATATATCTCCCATTTTCACTATTAAAAGTGATATTGTGCTAATATTAGCCTACCAAATAAAACAGACTGCTAGAATGCTAGAAACCGAAATGTTAGTCCCAGGTGTGAAAAGTAATTAATTACTTTTACTCAAAGTACTGCAACTGAGTTGTCCATAGGGTACTTGTACTTTTTTGAGTACATTTTAAAATCAGTAGCTACTTTTAATTCTACTTAATTAATTTTTAACTACAGAAACTGTATTATTGTTTACTTGAGTACAATACATTTTTTCTTCTTCTCTTAAGTGTTGATATAAAAGGGTTAACATTTTCCAAAGTTTAGTTTTAACTCCATTCTGAGTGAAATGGTCCTCATTGTTAGGGCTATTTGAAAGTATTGATCCAGCAGTGTTAGTTCAACTCAAGCGGCAACCTTCGGTCCTGAAAAATGAAGCCAATGCAGAAGTGCAAAAATTTGCTATGCTGCGAGTGTCCACTTGAGGCTGGCTGCAGGAACACTGGAAGTCCCGTCTGGACACATGTTAAACAGCCGGTTTTGACACACAAAATAAACTGGTTTACAGCCTGGTTCAAAACACCAAACATGTCTCATTAGCTAGTGTCTTATTGTGCTCCCACTGTACGTGGGGTGAATTTTTTTGTAACACGATCGTCTGGATTATATTTAGGATGAACGCTGATTGGCGCATCTCATTTGATTGTCAGATAGCTCGGCAGGCAGAGGCTCCGTTTCTGTCAACCAGAAGGCTAGCTAGCAGGCTGACAGGAAGTCGTGCTTAGTGGGCGGGCCGCTAGGTTGATCCAAAGTTCAGTTGAAACCGCAATTTCAATATGGAAACCTCCACGGATTGGCTTCAAAAGCCGTTCGAGTCCGCCTATTGTAAGCAGACGACTGACGTCACATGGGGTTTGTCCAATTCTTTCTACAGTCTATGAGTAAACGCCATACAGAACTGCATGATGCAAACCATGGCAGCTGTAGGCATGCCAGTACATGAATTTAGTCGTTTTTGAAGATAAAACTCAATACTGTTCTTTGTTCTTCTTTTAACAAAGAAATGTCGTCAAGTTCTAATACAACTGGCGCTTTAGCAGCATCCACACTAATGTCCTCAGCCATATTTGCACCAGCCTCTTGTTGCTGCTTGCTTACGTCACAACTCCGCTGCGCCGAAAATACTGCCCCTCGTTGCTGATTGGTTCTGTTGCTTTCTAACCAGGCCCAAACGGTTCAGACGGGAGCTTTGCAAGATGGATTTGCCAGAGAGAAACACTGAAATGGGCACATCCATCTGCTTTGCAAGATTACACTTGAACACCATGAGTGAAGTTATCCACTTAGTACTGTTTGACTATAGGTATTTTACTTTTTTATAGATGTGTGACTTTACCTGAACAATCTGGCTGAAGATCTATTCTCTTGTTGTTCTTGCCAACAAGGAAACATTATATTTTACTGTACAACTCCTTAGTAGTAACTCAGTACTTTAGGTAAACTTCATATTAAATACTTGCAAATTACTTTTACTTAACACTTTTATTAAAGTGTAACACACTTCATCTTCCTTTAAAACAGTACAGACTCTATTGACAGCAGCTGCCAATGTAAAGGCCTCAGAGCGATAGGAGCTTCTCTGCAGTAACATCAACATTTAGTCTCCATAATGGCTAATAATGGATAATTTGTCAGCACAGTTAATCCATTTCATGATCCATTAATCTCAGGGTATTTGATATGATATCAGCATTCAGTGTTAGACTTTTCAACTTTATCAATGTCATAAATTTATATAAAGTCAAAATTGACTGTCTCTTTATCCTGTATGGGTTTTTACTTTCCCTTTTATTTAGATATGTGCTTGTTTTCATATGTCTACACATGAAGCGCGTGTGTCTCTGTTGGCGAGCAGTTTTATGTGGTGCTTAATGAGATAAGGTCCACTCCGTGCAGTCTGCTGTCTGGCTTTTATCTGAGCAGCAGATTAGCACAGGTGATTTCATTCCTGTGCAGATCGGGCCTTGTAAGGGGTCATCTGAGAACACAAGTCATGGAGATGAGAGAGGAAGAGACGGGCTGAGAATGACAAGAAAGGAGCAGAAAGTCTGAGGGGGACAGGTGCCCAACTCCTTTTGACATCAGTGCATTTTTGATCCCACAATTCTGTTATCATTTGCAAAATCAGAGAGCTGTAAATACTGTTTATCATCCATTGCTGTATGTTAAAATGGACAGATTGCATTTTTTTTGCAGCTTGATGTAGGCTAAGAGAAGACATTAAAAACATACAGTGAGACATTAAAAGAAGTTCCCAACTATGGATTTAGTTGCAATCAATTGTGAGCAATTGCACCCTTGGGAAAATAAACTGAAAGGTTGTAAAATTTGCATTATTGTTTCTGCAAAACAAGAGATTTGTTTTGTTGGATCACATGTGTCAGTCTTTTAACCAGATTTATTTGTATAAAGACAACAGGTTGGGCTCATCTAGCCTAGGGCACCTACTGTCACCTCACCTCACCTCTAACAGAAGAAATTACAGTATTTATGAGTGGACTGATAAGCTGATTTTTATTACAGATGTTAGCAAATGTATTGTTTCATCAGTCTCATATTCACTGACATTGCAAATGCATGTTGCTGAAGCACTGAATCTGATGGAAGTCCTTGTCATACATTTTTTGCATGAAGCCAGTATAGGTGGATAAATGCAGGAACTGGCACAAAGAAGACTACGTCTGTATTTGTTCTAATGCACATATTTTCTTCTGTTTACCTTGAGCCTTTTTTCCTGTCTAATTATATCATGAAGCACCTGTTCACCTTTTTTAAGTGCCAAGCGCTGCTTACAGTGCTTCTGATTGTGCCTGCACGTGTGATTTGAACGAAAGGCGAAAAGCATCACATTAGGCACATAGCCATAGCTGATTAGATCAGATAAAAGTACCGTACCTGCAGCAGTAAGTCAGTTAAGGATACACTACAAACATAATGCAGTTGGTGTTTTTTATGGTATTTACATCTGTGTTAGGAAGGCAGATTTTTTTTTACTTTAGTTTATGTGATATTTTGTTGGGTGCTGGGCATGCTGATAAGTATTAGTGCCAAATGATTGATGCAAACATGCAGTGTTGGCAAGAATGCTAATTTATGAGGATGCACAAGTTTATCGGCATGGTATTGATATTGACAGATATTAGCTTAAAAAGTCCGTTGTTCATGTGCAGATATGAACATTTCTGCCTGTATTTAAAGTCAATATAACTTTACATATAGAGCTTTATATCGGCTTTAAATATCAACCCATGTATGAATGCGTTTAGCTCAAAGTGACGTACATCAGCTGATGTATTTTTCTTTGTTTACCCAAATTCCTTGAACTTTAAAGTGTTTTAAGGACTGAAGTTTGTTTCTTTGATTATCTGTAACCCTTAAAGTGTGTATTAAGGACTGAAGTTTTAGTACAGAACTACATTTATATGGCAGTATCAATATGGGTATGAGCAAAGATGAATTTAAAAATTCTGAGAAATCGGATATTGGCAAAATTTATTTCACTGATTTGTAAAATGTGTACAAACCATTAAACATGATCAAGAGACTCTTCAAATTTCAAATTAGTGTTATTTGTGCAATTGGTGGTCAAAACCCTAATTATTTTCCATTCAGAGTGCTATGAAGTAGCAATAATAGGAATAAGCAGCCTTTTTTTTACACAAATAAAGCTAAAACATATTTTTTTACTTTTGAAAAGGCCTATAATTTCTTTACAATGTTGTCATATTAATTGGCATGAATGTTCCTGATAAACAAATTTATTGGTTTGTTGTAAATCCCCTCCTTTCAGAGAGTAACTGATTAAACATGAATAAAAAACAATAAAATAAAAGAATAAATAAATAATTTTTGGAATAACTTGATATTAATAGATGACAAATAAATTTGGAAATAAATTGTCATCATTACTTCTTAAATATATAAAGTGGTTAGAGTTAAATAATTACGTACTAGGCTCAACTTATTTCCTTAAAAAAATCTCTAATCTTTAATTAACACAAGTTTCTCAATTCCCACGCAAACTTCCCTCTTGAACTAAACCCCGTTACGCACCGCACATCCTCTGTTGTCACATCCACCTGCCTCAGAGAGAAGCTGCCTCCCATTGGCTCGGGCCTCAGCCAATCAGCAGCAGGTTCTGTGTTCTGGGGGTAGGCCGTTCAAATAGAGCGTTCACGAGGGTCAGTGTTTCGCTTGGAGACCCTTGTCACATACGGGGCTGGCTAGTCACAACAGAGAGGACTTCAAAGGCAGCCGGCGGGGCGAGAAGAGTGAGTGACAGACAGAGAGACAAATGAGAGGAGCAGTGAGTGTTTTACAGCAGAGTAAAAGGCAGTAAATGGAGACAGTTTGGATAAAGTAAACAGAGAAAGTAACGAAAGATAAACTTAATACATATTTGCAGAAACCAGGGAGTACAAAGCTAACGAAGAGGACGGGAAAAGACGTCAGTGGAGACAATATTTCTTCCTCTTCAGAGCATGGTGGCAGAGTGCAGATGGATTTAGTCGACCTCTACCTCCCAGAGTGTTTCACCTACCACTCTGACAGCGAGTGAGTACTTTCTCTCTGATAAATCACTGTACACATACACAGACACGCACACAGGGAACTGTAACAGAGCATTATTAGTGTGGGAAAGTTATGCTTCTCTGTGTGCTGTGCAGCACTTTTTGTTTCAGTATGTGCATGTCAAGAGGCTATGCTAGTTGTCCTTTTTATCTGCCTATTTCTTACAGGTGTTATGAAACTTAGTGATTGCTTTCAATTTTGATTTCTTGATCAGATCTATTAGTAGATTTTATGATACTAGAAATAACTGGTAAAATGATGGTAAAAGCAGAGCAGGGATATGGAAAAATAATGTGCTCTATCCACTCTAAATTAATCTCTTAATGTTTCTAATTGAGGAATGAATGTGGCATTAACTTTAGAAATGACACTAATCTTTCAGATTTAACATCCTTCATATAAATCCAGACTAAATGGGTGCTTATATCTAATGATTGTGGGCCTGCACTTGTGTGCAAAGAATTGCCAGACTAATCGGATGATTATCTTCTTTGTTAATCAATTAACCATGAGTCTTATAAAGTCAGAATTTAAAGATTAAAGCTCATCGAACTTTAGAGCGCAAGATTACTTCTCATAAAGTCTCATTTGATCTCACAGACATGTGGAAACCCTATAAGAAGCCTTTAACGTCACATCAAGAAGAGAAAAAGAGTCACCGAAGTTTAATATCTAGAAGCAGTGAACATGTCGGTTCATGAATGAACGATCAAATAGTGATGAGCAGCTTTATGATGTTTGACTTAATGGTTATTTACTAAAAGTTTCAGCTCTATAGAAATCAAAAGTTTTCCCCAGAGTGCCATGGGGAAGTGACAATGAGCATTTCCCAGGGGCAGAGGCGTGTTTGCATTGCTTACAGTCGTCATTGTTCTGCCTGTTTGTTTGTTGATAGTGAGTGAGAGTAGGTGGGTGAGACCAGTTTGGAGAAAACCAGTCTGGCACTTGGAGATCAGAGAAATGTATCCCTCAAAGCAAAGCAAATAAGAAAAAGATGTGCAAAGCAGCTGCTGGGCTTTTTGATTGCCATATTCTCTGCAGCCAGAGGGAAAAAAATCATGTTCATTATCGTCACTCATGAGGCATAAACACTCTTTGCCTCTGAGGATATACCCAGCAAACTCATTAGTATTTTTAGGGCTGGATTGAACTCCCCACCCCCCCAGCAGTGAAAGATAAAGAGAATTCATACAGACAGACGAGCAGACGGACAGTCAGACACGGATCAAAATGACAGCACGGCAGAGGACATGTGGACGCTCAGGTTTGCTGATTGCCGTTGACAGTAGCAGCCGGATAAAGAATGGGAGAAAAGGACACAGATGATCCCCTACATGGCACGCTATCCATGTTGTCAGAATCCCGCGCGGGTCCAGGCTGCAGCCACAGGCACCTCATCTTCCAGCTAACAGCTTCGTCCAAAGCCTGACTAAGGCTCTTACACGGCTGGCTGGGGGTGCCACTGATCCCTGCTCATCTCCTACTGGCTCATTAGGAAAAAAAACACAACTGCGACCCCACTGACCTAAATAGCTGCTCCTCTGGGTTTGGGGTTGGACTGAAAAGGTTAGGCAACAAGGATATTTTTTGGGAGAATCTAAGTTCCCCTTTTATTTTCTGTATTTCCTTCCCTCCCTCCTTTCCTCTCACTCTCCTTCCCTCCTTCATCCCCCTGGCTCATTGTCTGTATTATGACTCTGCTCATTTGAAAGTGAGTGTTGCCTCCTCTCTTTTCTTTCAACCACCCCCAGGTTAATGAGCTTCAGGCTCTGCCCCTCTCCCTCTTTCTTTTTTATCCCTCTCCAGCCTTTTCACACTCTTTCTATCTGTCTGCCTCTCTTGTAATCTCCTCCCGCCTCTTTCTCCTCCTCCTCTTCTTCTCTCTCTTTCTGTTTTTGTTGTCTACTTGTCATTTCACGCTGCATTTTAGCTTCTGTTGCCAAGGTGCAGTTATGGCTGTTTTGGATACCAGGACTCAAAGGGGGAGAGATATGACAACTTTAAATGCTCACAAACTCTCTTAGATTCTTCTGCATCCTGCTGTAGGAGCTGCTCCAACCTTCTTTGCAGCATCTCATTATGCGGAGTTGCCGATTAGTAATCTGTCAGCGTGAATATTACATCATATCTGATCACCCCCACTTTAATGTCATTGCTTTATTAAAGCAACACAACAACCCCCACCCTCACCCCTGTGATGAATCATAATGGGCGAGCAAAAGGAATATCTCACTGTCTACCTGTCAGAGACTTGACACATCAATATGAACGCCTGTGATTGATAGCCAATAAGTGATGCAGTGAGTCATTTTAAAAGGAAAGTGAAACCTCTATACTGCTCTGTTTTTATAGTCTTAAGAGTGGATTGGAGGGGTGAAGGAGGGGAATGTGGGAGTTAAAGTGGCAGAGTGGTGTTAATTGTTTATTGAGGTGAAATTTGAAGGCTTAAAGCTGAAAACTTTGAGCTTTACATTTAAAACTTAAGCACAGTCAAAACCATACTTGTCTGACTGTTAACCATTCTGTTTAATCTGAAATATCCCGACAGACAATTATTAAAAAGTTGTTGCATGAAAGAGTTCAGTTATGGTGTGAACCTCATAGAAATCAATCCCTTCATCCCACTACTCTACAGTGTTTATGGCAGAATGAGGCTGATTGTTTTGGTTTCACAGCCAACACCCGCTGATTTACTTCCACCATCTAGGGACATTCTCAAAATGGAGATATAGTCATAGTGTCTGCAATCTAGTAAAAAATCATGAAAACTTCAGGAGGTTTTTCCACTCCCACCTAACCCTGAAAATTTCCAGCGAACTCTCCTGGTAAATTTTCTGCATTGAATTTGGGTGAAATGTAAGAATACAGGAGGACAGCTTTTCCCATACTTAAGTATGCCATAGCCCATTTAAAAGCTTAAACCCTTGCAGGGTCCACCACCACCAAACCCCTCATACACCCACATTTGTTATATCATAAACAGAGAATTTAAAGACCAACACTTAGTTTTCAGAGACATTTATCTTCTAAGAGAAGCATCTGTGTTGTCAGAAGTAAATTAACAAGCCACCAGCATTAATTTGGTTTTGATCAGGCATCTGCATGGTCACCTTTATTTTCTATACTAATATTCAACTCTTTAAAGTACTTTGTGACTCAACGACTCAAAGACTGTCCTATTAACATTATGTACCTGAAGGCACTGATAACTTCTCTGTTGGAGAATGCTTGATGGAGTGTCACCAGTTAATTCAACCCAAATTAAACCATGACACCAGTTCCCTACATCAGACAAAATAAATGATAAAAGGCTGGAATATCAGTTGAATGTTCTTGCTGTTTTTTGTTCATTCTGGGACGTTCACAAAAACCTAAACATCTAATAAAGCATTCCATAATGATATAAAAGTGGTCTGATTTTTAGAATTAAGTTTATATAATGGTTTTAATGGTTTGTTGTAAATTGTTATTTTTTATTCTAATGATCAGCGCTTTAATTAATTTACTAAAAGGTTTGGCAGGTTGGCTCCACTGTGAATAGCTTCTTTCCCTCGTTCTGTTTTAACTCTCAATAGTCTTACCTTCAAGGCAGTCTGATTAGCTAGACTTTTTTAAAGATTATTTTTAGGGCATTTTTTGCCTTTATTTGACAGAACAGCTGAAAAGAGACATGAAATATCGGGAGAAAGAATGGGTCAAGACTTGCACCAAAACCTCAGTCCTGCGACCAGTGCGTTGAGGACTATAGCCTCTGCTTATGGATGCCTGCTCTACCAGCTTATCACACTGGTGTCCAATTGACTGGACTTAACACTTTACAGTCAACACTGAAGCTGCAAAATCACTTTTCTTTTACTACATCTTAGCATATCTTTGCGTAGCAGTCAGCATCTTTTAACATGGCCTCTTTTCCAGCCTCTTCCTCTCTTGCTCTCCCCTGCTAAATATTTATTTCCTCTTGTCCTCCTTTACTGATTATGGCATCTCTGCACCTCTAATTCAAAGCCTCTATTCACAGCTGTAAGTTAACTAGCCTCTTGTAGCCGGCGTGGGTCGGCCTAGCGTAGCTTCTCCCTGAAGAGGCAGTGGCTAGATTACAGTCAGCTGTCAACCAGCAGTGTGCTCAACCATTACCCTTTGCAACATGTCCGATCACATGTGGCATATCTAATATTTAAATCACTGCGATTTCCTAAGGGCTCTTTTTACTAAGGTGTTCTTCATGCTATTTTATTGATATTATGAATGTGTGGGACCAGAGGAAGCATTGATATGAAGGCAAAAATAGTCAATGTAGTGTTGAAATGAACTGTTCCTTCATTCATCAGTCCCTCAACCTTTTTTTTTTAATTTCATGCTTGGGACCCTAGCCTGCCTACCTTCTGACAGTGCTTGCTTCCTGCTGTAAGATGCATAAGCATCCAAGTCAGGGAGCTTCTAGAGGCTGATCTTGTTTAGAAAATGTCAGAAAGAGCATATGGGAAAGTTACTTGAAATAGCACACATAAAGACATACTTTGTGTCCTGCCAGTCAACAAATTGCAGACACAATTGGGAGCCAGCTAGTCAGCGTAGCAGAGTATTAAGCAGTTAAATAGCCAGTGCTTACAAAGAGATGGTGAAGACCAAAACTGAGCCAAAATCAGGGTGAACATTTGACTCAAGCCCAGTAATAAGACTCCAGGTAAAGTTGCTCTGAGATTACTGAATGTGTTAACAGGAAAATATTTATGAGTTCCAACTCTTTCAAAAGGTGATAAAAGGGAGTTTTGTTCGTAGCTTGTTGTACACATTATGTTAAAAATGTAATATGAGCAGAAATACAGTAACTTTAAAAGCAGTCTAAAGGAGACTTAATTAACAGATATGTCAAACCAGGTAACAGGTTTCTTTTGTTTTCTTTATGATTGTCAGGCCCCCCAGTATCATATCATATCTGTCAGTCTGTCTCTTATTGTACCTCCTTGTGTCTGTCTGTGGGTTTGTAGTGGGGTCAATAGTGCGTGCCCATGGTTTACTCTGAGAGTGGTTAAAATCAGCCATTCTCTTTGCCTACCAAATCACCTGTGGCCCAGAAAACATTGATTTACATGTCAGGAAACACACTGGCTTTGAGATCCATATCGCCTGACCAGGATTGGAGTAGGTGAGGTGTACAGCTGCCTGGATATACTGAGCAGTTTTCCGTCGGTGTGCGTTTGAGACAGAGAGGGAGACAGCAGAGGGCTTTTTTAAAGTTGGCCTGGCGACAAGCAGTTGCATGCAAGTATGTGTCAGGGTGTTTATGAAGACACTTGCTTTAAAATGTGTGTGTAAGTGTGTGTGCAGGCAGCGTGAACATGTTCCCCGTCACGTGAATCTGAAGAGAAGTGGAAGCCTGTCTATGATTTTTATTTTTACATGCACACATGAATGCCTGACGCTACAATGTAAGCGTGTGTTTTCTGAATGTGTGTGAAGTGTGGATCACATGCCTGTGGGGCTGCTGCACACCTCAGTTGGTTTCAGATGCTTTTTTCTCCGTGCTGTGGTGACAGAGAGTCTGTTGTGGTCACATCTTAATCCAATAATAAAGCAGTGATACACTCTTTGACATGCAGGCATTAAACAGGATTTATTTAAAGCACATAATGGATGTATTGAGAGGAAAATATAGCAAAAAAAATATTATATGATCTTGAGAGAACATGTCTTTTAATGTTGTGCCTCAAATAGAGAAAAATCAGATTATTTTTTTCCTGAGATGTACCTTTTATAAAGTCATAAACAATAATTTTTTGAGTGTTTTTTACTGTGAAAATATACAAGCGTAACATTTTTCTCAATTATTCAACTTAACCTTTATGCTCTCCAGGGGTCAATTTGACCCCTTTCATCATTTTTCATGTTTACAGTTATGAATTTCTGTAATCCAGTTACCTCAAAATGACATAAATGACTCGTTTCCATACCTTTTTTCAAATACACTTTGAATACTTATTATTCTTGAAGGAGGCATTAAAAATGAATATTGTTAATTGTTAACTTTGAAACCAATTCAAATAAATATATGCCTTATACAACAAATATAATTACAAAAAGAGTCACATAAAAATGTACTACTTGTTAGTGTTTATTTAAGACATGACGTTAACTGAATAATGTAAAAATATATACATATTCTTTATGTAGATTTAAACAAAATCTAAAAAGCTATTTAAGATTATTTTTATTTATCATAAACCTTTTTTCTTTAGCAGTGACAAATTTAAGAGACAAAAAATATTAGGAAACTGTGAAAATACAAAACATGATTTTAATTGAAAAACTGCAGAAATGTTTGCCCTAAGTGTTTATGGGTATAAAGGCATACATAATTCTAGGGAATAAATACTTTTTTCTTTCAAGATATTTTTAACTCTGTTTTTACACCAATTTGGTAGAATTGCCCATATTTTGTTATGCAATGGGGTCTCTACTGTGTTATACGATAAAATAGACCTATTGTCCTCATAAGAGGACATCATTTTAAAAGAAAACTACTTGTTTAGCTACAAGGCTTGGCTATTAAAATGATCAGATCCTACTACTCCAAAACAAGTAGAAGATATAAGAAATGCATAAGAAATGAAAGCTCCAGTCTGAGGGGGAGGAGCTTTAAGTGATAAATTTGTGCTTTATAGGGTGTCATGTTTGACCGACAAGAACAAAAAGATGGACTTATTTTCCATCTTTAGAAATGTCAAATGGTTTAGTTGTAGTCATCTATCTTCCAATGATGCTGTAAACAAAACTGCAGTCAAAATTTATTCAAGAATGTCTTTTTACAATAAAAACAAAGAGAAATCTTGTATATATAAGGCATAAATGTTATATAAAAAGCATAACACTTGTATGAATGAGTACTGAACAAAAGAAGTTTGTAAAGAAAGATGCAACACAGAAACTGGTGACAATTTCTGTTATCATTCTTTAAAACCAGTGAAACCAGACCTGGGTCATTTAACCCAAAAGGACAGCTAAAATGTAGCCCAAAAAGGAAAACACAGGGGTTAATGTGTCTTTACTTCACTTTTAAGTCTCTTTCTCTAACCTGTCCTAACGGAAATAAAGCTCTAACAACCCAAGTTCAAACAACTTTGTTAACTTTTGTTAGCTTAGAGAGTTTAATGTGGATTTAAAAGAGACAATAAGACAATAGAGAGGGGCTAAACAAGCAAGACATAAATAAGAGACAGAGAGAGAGAGAGAAAACAACGGCTGTGTTTTGATTGAACTTAATAGCCAAGATGATGCTATAATCGCTGGTATGGGCTATTTCCATAGGTTTGTTTAGGCAATCTCCCTCTTTGAAAACAAAGCAGTGTAATGGCCAGCAGTTTTGCATATGTGGGAAATCCCAAACGGCTGGTTTAGATAAGACTGGGATGGATGGATGCATGAAAGAAGGCTGTGGTAGACATGGAAGCGTGAAAGTAGTCTGAAGACTGGAAAGAATGTATGTTGAAAAGAATGAAAGCTCTGTGTTTCCTCTTTATGTGGTTTAAAAATACTTTAGTAAATCCATAAATAAAGGGTAATTATGTCTCCAAGCTGTTTATTGGAACATTGCTATCAATGTAAATGATCCCTGACTTAATAAAAGTAATCAAAGCCCACAGCCCTGAAGGTCAAATACAAGTCATTAATATTCATGACAACACCAAGGTGACTCATCATATAAAGCTGAGCTCAAAGTCAAATCACCTCCTATCATGAATATGTATCACAATAAGGTGCATATACAATCATGTTAATACATTTTCTGTTGATTTTTTTCCTTCAGACATCTCAGCAGGATGTCACTGAGGGGCTTGGACCCCACCTGTCCCTCCACAATAAAGCGTGAGCCCTCCAGCCCAAGCCCCAGCTCCCAGGGGGACGTTAGCCCGGCTCAGCCAAGTCCTGGAAGCTCTTCGTCAGACACAAACTCCAGCTACGGGCCTTTGACCAAAGTAAACAACCATAGCAATGGGCTGGACTTACCAGGCCTTTACGGTCACACAGCCGCGTTGGCCAATGGGGGCAACGTGGGATCAAACAGGTTAGTGTATCGTTTATTTTTTCCCCCTTGTTTTTTGGGGCATTTCCCCCCCTTAATCTTTTATATCTCCCCTGTACTCTCACACATTGCCTCCGTCTTTATTCAGGAGGTTTGGCGAGGAAGAAAGCCAAGTGAAGTGTGAGTTCATGCTGGGTACCGTGGCCAAGCGGTTGTGTCTTGTGTGCGGTGATGTGGCCTCTGGTTATCATTACGGTGTGGCGTCCTGTGAGGCCTGCAAAGCCTTCTTCAAGAGGACCATCCAGGGTAAGAGACGGATACATTTAGACACATAAACAGTCCCATTATATACTAAGTAACTAAGAAATATCTGTTGAAATAATGATTGAATTTAATTTCTATATTTAGTTCTTATTCTAGAAAGATTTAAGTGGTTGTTATTAACACTGTCTTTATCCCTTGTTGTTTAATGAAAATCATTAGTAAATCAAATCATAGAAACAGAGAAATTACTACATAAATCTCTAATTCTCTTAGTGGAGTTACAAACTTTGACAAAAATACTATCAGCACCAGTATTTGCATTTTTTATCATATTTTACATCAGCTAAGTATCATTATTGGCCTAAAATATTTCCCGCAAAGTGGAGGGGTTGCAGCTCAATCTTTTAATCACAGGCTTACACCCTAAGGCTTTATCCTTTAAATGTGCCAGTCTAAGCAAAGAAAATTCCTGGAATATTAATTAAATATAAATAGCCCACAAGAGAGAGACAGCAGGAGTGTGCATATGCATAGGGGCAGTGTGGTACTTTCAGCCAAGAAGACCACGTGCAGGGAAACGGTCTGTGTTTATCCTCAAATATTCCACAGCGTTATCTCCTGGTGGGCGCCTCATGTCCATAATACCGACCTGTTAGCTTGTGTGTAAGACTGTAGCTTTTGTCCCTGTATTATCATGCACACAGCATGAAGAGACTCATGTGCGTGTGTTTGACATCTGCACATTAGTTAATTTGAGACGACCAGAGGGGTCACTCTGTCAGGCTGAAAGCTGGCAGATTCTGGTCATCTAAAGATCTATCAGTGCACCTTTGTGCATGACTGATAATGGCTTCCTGCATCATCTAAACCTGTTTTACAAGCAACAATGAGTGTTTGTTTTGGTATAAACTACTGCAGTCAGTTTGCTTATGCATCCTCCTCCTGTCTCACAGTGCAGAATGGTTTAAGATGAAGACCTGTTTGCAACCAGCTGATACGTGGTTAAACTTACACCACCTTGTGTATATGGTAAACATGTTTGAGTTTATGCTTTAAAGCCTCAGATAACATATGGTGCAGAACGTGTTTGCGTTCACCTCAGCCCAAAAGCCATTGGTAGCCAGGGCCAGCGGCATGTAGTGTGGGTGTTTTAATAGGATTGCCCTGCGCTCTGTGGGAGACCTGACAGGCTGCGCACTGTTTAGGCCCTTTGAAATTGGCTGAGTTCAGAGGGCAAACAGGAGAGGATGTCAGATCAAATGGGAAGATCTGATGTCTGGCTCATCAGATACTTCCTGTTTCTGATTGGGGGAGACAGCTGACAGCGCCTGCCACTGGCTGAACGCCATCAGGCTTATCTTGAACATTGGGTTGCTGCGGCTATTACTCTAAAATAGGTGATGGAAACATTTTTGTCTGAAGCCAGCTGATTAACAAAAGTTTAATTCAAAAGGTAAATCCTGTTCATTTTCACTCATGAAGTTGAGTTTACTCACTATAAATATGACTTAAAACCCAGTAAAAACAGTTTTAGAAGATGTCACGAACTGTCCAGTATTTTCTACCGTCAGTGAATGGAAAATTCTTCTGAGATGGATTAAAGGAAGTGCAGGTTTTAGGATGTGAACTGCAGCAGAAAACAACAATCTAAATATTTCAGCATCTGTCCTGTCAGTACACCAACTTCATACAGTCCTAATCTTAAAGCTGCATACTTCTGAAATCTTCTAAATCTTTTCAAAAGTCACACTATATATATATATATATATATATATATATATATATATATATATATATATATATATATATATATATATATATATATATACAGTGCTTAACAAATTTATTAGACCACCTGTCATATTTGTCTCAGAGACCATCCAGCATCATGAAGTGCTTTAATGCGGACTCTTTCATTTTCAGTGAGCTCTCAACATTTTACCATTTTTAACAGGAATGAGGAATTTCTAACTGAATTCACCCAAATTTTAGCCGGCTCACTGAGAAGTCATAAATTAATCAAGCATAACATTCAACCACTAAAACTCATTTTTCTGTTCAGGAATGCAAGTAAATAACTATAATTTGACATATTAATCAAGAAATAATAATGTGCTTTACTATTTTTTCTGTTTTTTTGTAAATCAGTAAATTTGAAAATTCATGGATAACAATAATAATTATATTTTAGCATTAAAAATATCATTTGGGTTAAAGAGCTTCTTCATATAGGTTTATTAACCATTGCAGAAACTTAAAAAAAGATTTTGGTAATTACCAATGCTGTTAATTTAGGGCAGCTGTGGCATCAACCTTACTTTGGTTAGGGTTAGGGTGGTCTAATAAATTTGTTAAGCACTGTATATTATTATTATTATTTTTTAAATTGTCGCATTTTCATACACATATGTTTTTAAAAATTGAAAATAAGTATTAAACCTTTGTCAAAAATATTTAGAAGCCAGGCCAAAGTCAGCTCAGCCAAGCTGGGGGCCCATGGAGGTCACGAAAATCATAGTCCACTGTAAAGTTAATCTGTTATCACCATATTTTATATTTAACATGAATGATAACCTGTCTTATCTAAGCAACAAAAATTAACTTTATTTATTTATGCTTTAGTTCAATATTGCATTTTCAAAATGTAAACCAATTTCCTTAAAACAGAATCCCCTCTTTTTGGATTGTTAACAATGTGGATGGTCACACTGAACTTAAACACACAAACTTCAGAATACCAGAGAATGAAGTAGAAGGAACTGTAATAACTTTTAGGGAAAATTAAAAAATGTTTGCAAAATAAAGTTGAAAATGGCCAAAATGGGTTAAAGTGGAAAAAATGGCAAAAATAAGAGGTGAAAAGTGATTATAGAGTGGCAAAAATGGGTCAAAAGTAGCAAGAAATGGGATAAAGCAGCAAATATGGGCTAAGAAAGGAAAAGACTTAATAAATGGAAAATTACAACCTGCTAATAGTTTGATACATCTTTCAGCTCCAAAATAAAGTAACTCTTAGCCAGGATGCTAGCACCAATTCAACTGATCCAACACACATACATTGATATCATCAATAAATCACAACCCAGAAGGACCCCATCTCTTGGTTTTTCAGGGGCTCATTCAGTTCTGTGGGCAGGCCTGGTGGGTAGTAATTCCATAGTATTAATTAGTAATTATCTAGTAATTTCTCAAAAATCTCTTAATTCTAATCCTAAATCTGAAAATTTCTTGAAAATTATTTGTGTAGGACTGACTTTAATTTAGTTGGCCAAAATGAAGAAATTACCCAGGAATTATCAAACAACTTACATAGAACATTACCATCTTATTTCTAAGAATTTACTTGGCAAAATACCATCCAATAACCATAATATGATGGTGAGATGATGGTGAGATGAGGGATAGGGTTTTGGTCACAAACAACCTAATTATGGATTCATTATGACTAGATCAATACTTCCAAAATATTACCATTTTTCTGACCTCTTACTTGTAAATACTGACTTATTACTAGGTAATTACCACCTTATTCTTGAGAAATTTCTAGATAATTACACTTATTACTGAAAAATGACTATACTGCTTTGATATTTATTTAAATACATTGATAAACGCCAAAGATTCTTATGCCTTAAGGTCATTTTAACACCTGATAGTCCTGTAGCTCGGTTCACTTTGGGGCTCAAATTGCGGCATCATTGCACTTTTAACCACATTTATAAACGCAAAAGATTTTTTTGCCTAAAGTTTCTTTATTTCAGTTTTTTTTAACATTACTTGTTCTCTTTATTTGTCTTGTCTAGGTAACATTGAATACAGCTGCCCAGCCTCAAATGAATGTGAAATCACCAAGAGAAGACGGAAATCCTGCCAGGCTTGTCGATTTGTGAAATGTCTGGCTGTGGGCATGTTGCGAGAAGGTCAGTCTACACAAAAATCACTTTGAGACTTGGGTCAAATCATTGCTTGTCGTGCTTTTTTGTGAGATTGATTGTTGTTAGAGTTGGCAGTAGTTCTAAACATCATCTACTGAGAAGGAGAAAAGGTGTACAGAGTGAAAAGTAACACAAGTCTGACTGACATTTCTTTGTTGTTTGTTCTTGGAAACAATCGCCTGATTACAGGCTGTGGTTCTCTCACTGTCTCACCTGATGGACTAGTGATGGACTGGACTGTAGTTCAGTAGACTGCAGTGAAACCTAAAACTTTTGACAGTTAAACTTTAGCTCCTTTGTGCCAGTTGTGATGTGTGTAGGTCTGTGTGTGTAGTAAACACAGACTGAACAATGCAAAGCCGTGCCTCTGAGAGGGAGGAGAGGGCTGTTTATTGTCCAGTCGTGCCCGTCTTTGCCTCACCAGTTTTCCTTCATAAACTCCCTGTGTGTGTGTGTGTTTATGTATGTGTGTGTACCAAGCTGTTGCTTCACAAAAATAAAAAAACAGTTCTGCTTTATTTACTGATGTGGAGTATAATATGATATGAACCCCCCAACCTAGTGTGCTGATTAATGACGGACCGAAAAGTTTTTTTTATATTTCTGAAAACTTATTATAGAAACAGCAGTACCTTACAACATCAAAAGCACCTCAAACATGTGTGTAAAAGCATGCAGGTCCTCCTTCCGTCTGACCGTGTGCCTGTCTGATGACATATTGTAGTCCAGATTTAGAAGTGACTCAAAAAGGAAAACATTAGCAACCTACTACTGTAGAGGCCTCTTGCTGCTAGCTGTGAAGTGCAGGAGATGATAATGAAGAGAAGAACGCTGATAAAACTTGTCTCTGTGTGTCTTTGCAGGACTGAGGGATAGTAAAGGGATGAAATCTCTTTATTTAGTGAAGAATTTAAACAAAAACAAAGTGGAAAGTAGGTAGCTTTGTTTTTGCTAACGGTTGGCAGCTTTTTAGCTTGAAAACAAACTGGATAAATTGGTTCATTGTAAGGGTGTCCTGATTATGTTTTTTTTTTTTTTTGCTGCCAATACAGATCATTGATAAGAGTGGTTGGTCATTCTCTAGATGGCTTATATTTTGTGTTTTGACAAAGCAGGTGATTTAGCAACTGGTCAATCTACTTTGCATTTTAATGTATAGGGACCTCATAGAGATGGAGCTATATGAAAAAAGGAGCGCAAAGGTGCAATGACATGCTTTTGCTGGCTTTGTGCAACAGAGCAATTCAAAAATCTCCCAAGAAATAATATAACATGCATCCCTAATTAGACTTTGTTAATTAATGTGAATCAATCAATGCATTTAACAAACTAAAACAGATTGTAAGCTATACGGCTAAACAGTTTAAGGAGTCTAATACATAAAATTCAACAGCCACCAGAACTCTAACTTGGTTGCATCATGGATCTGATGTAACTGATTTACAAACAACTCCAAGCAAGTTTTTCAAATTTCTCCCGATAACCTAAAGTTGCTTTCTTTTAAGATTTGGGCACACTATTATGATAATACTCACTTAACAGACTTACTCTAAACAGAGTGTGATTTCACCACGTTTAGTTAGCTAATTAGCTTTTACTCATCTCACTGTATTGGATTAATATTTTAGCCAATGAGATCTTAAGACGGCTGCTTTGAGTGGAGGAGGATGACTGGCTCTCAGCAGCAGCAAAGGAGTTGACGGTGCTCATTTGTGCCATGCTCTTATATTCACCACAGATGATTGGTTCTGGTGGTCAGTGAAGGAACATAAACCATCTACCAAAAATGTATTTTCAATAAACTTCTAGCTAGAGATGTACACAGTCAAACAGTTAAATTCGTTTATTAAATTGGTCAGAAATGCAAACTTGTTTTGAGGAGCATTTAATGAGGGGACTACCTAAATCAACAATATGACATGTTACAAGACGTGTTATTATAGCCAGCACTATGGAGAAATACACAGACAAAATGAAGATATCTCTTCTCATGTTGAGGCTCATTTTGAGTCCTTTTGGTCAGATATGACCCTCTACCTCTCTGCTGCTGTTTGAAATGATAATCAAAAGGAATGGTAGTTTCAATTATACGTCAAATGCACGTTGAACCCCCGTGCTTGTGCGCGTGCTTGAGCATTCATACCATGCTGAAGCTTACGTCTTTCATCTGTGCCTCCTCCAAGGAAGTGTACTTTGGAAAAAACAGAGCACTCACTCACCGGGTCAGACTTGCTTTGGGATGGTACAGATTGCCATTAAAGGTGTTTGCTAAATGCTATTAAATAGCAAAGAAGAAGAAAGATTTTTTACATTGTCAAGTGAAATGGTGTAGCTTAGTTGGTATAGCAATCGTCTGTATACAGAGACTGTAGTTACACCTTGATGCACTGGTCAGGGGACCAATCTCCAGCCTTTGCGCTGTTTGTTGCATCGTCTTCTCTCACTCTCTCGCTCATATTTCCTGTATTTCCTCAACTGTCCTATCCAAACAAAGGTAAATAGCCCAAAAAATAATATTTTAAAAACATTGTTGTGTAAAATAGATCTATCTTGAATAGGGCTTTCAGATTAAATCCATTAATCATGATTAATCAAGGTCCATAATAAGTGCATTAATTTGTTTTAATTGCAGTAATCAAGCATTTACCTTCTAATGGCACTCTTACTTCTTTTTCAATCCCTAACAAGTTCATTTTCTGTGGTAAATTTATGCCACAATCTTTGATCTACCTATGGTTCTTGATTTTCTTTCAAAAAAGCAAGTCTTTATCCAAACAGGAAGTCAAACACTCTTAGTTAAAGGCCGTGCAAAAATAGTGGATTTTCAAAAAAGGGAGTTTAATAGTGACTACAAATTTCAATTGTTCTTTAAAGTCAATTTTATCATATTAAATTGTGCAATTTTGTGAGACCTCTATCTAATCAACGTGATAAATAATCTCTTTAAAAGCTTTTTGCATACAATCTGATGAATGATAAAAATGCCCTCCAGTGGTTTATCAGTTACCAAAAATGCCTCACTTATCAAATGTGATACAAAAAAATGTCAAAGTTTTCTCTTTGATTTTGTTAGAAGGTTAAATTAACATATCAGTTACAAAAAAAAAAAAAATTTTTGGGCTATTATTTCAGGTTTCAGGCTCTCCAGGGTTAAATCAAAATTACTGCCATAGTGAAGCTTAATTTGTCTTTTTCTATTATTTGTTCAGAATTAAAACCAGTGACTTACGAATTACTAATTTCCCTTAAAATATATGCCTCTTCCAGGTAACAGTTAACTGGTGAATCAGCAAATCACAGCTGTTTATTGTCATTTTAGATACTAAAATGAATGCACAATGGTGTGGAGGAGTGGAAAAAAATAACCCCAGCAGACCCAGAGGCAAATTCTTCATATGGAAGTGCACATCGAGCCAGTAAAACTGATTATAATTCTGATCCTGATCATTTTAAACACCCTTATTTTAGTTTGACCTTCAAACTGAGTGATTTAGCATTAATTTTGTAACTTATTTTCATCTTTTGTTTGTGCCTGACAGCCTTTTTAAGCCCTACCTTGTCTACTGTAGCTATAGTTTCTGCTATAAACAGTCATTTTATAAGTATAATGTTATAATAACCTGCGACAGAACTATGAAAACAAGATCCCATTTGTAATAAACTGGAATGATCCTTTAATGCGACCTACTCATCTTCAAACTCACCATAGCATGTTGTTTATTGCTTCTGTGTGTGTGTGTGAGAGAGAGAGTTATGGATACACAGAGGTACAGCAGCTACACACAGATCTGTTGTGTGTATGAGTTTGTTTAAACACACACCAGTGTAGACTCACTTTTCTGCACAAACCTCTGAAGGTTATGTGTGTCTGTGTGTTCTTTCATTAAATTAGCTGCTTTTAATAGTGTAGAGACATCAACAGCATCCCGGTCCGCCTCTCTACCCCCTTTCTCCTCCACCTCCTCCTCCCCTCACCACCCCCTTTGCTTTCCCTCCCCCCTCGTAAATTCCCTCAGATGCCTTGTGGGATTCCTGGACCTCCGTGAAATGCGAACTGCCCCTCGTAACTCCCGTCGTAAGCGCCCTCGTAATGCGCTTCATCGTGTCTCGTAATGCCCCCTGTTCCCCGGAGAGGCCACAGTAAAGGCTGAGACAGAGGAACTGTGAGCTTTAATGGGCAGAGTCAGAGCCTTATTAAACACACAGCTAAAAGACATATAGACCCCAGGCAGGATTTGATTAAGCCCTGTTTAGTGGACGAATCTGCTGTTGCTGTCGCCTCTAAGGACAGTAAAAACATGTATGTTTGCAAAATGTGCAATCCTGGAATGTAAAGGCTGATCCCTCTTAGAAGTATGGTAAATGGAGCTTTTTTACTTTCCTACATATCCCACTTCCTGTTCCTGCTGGCTAAAGTATCTAGTCTCAGGTGTGATAATCTGTATTCTGAGAAAAGCATCAGAACAGAATAGAACAGGGACTGGACTATGTCCACTTTTCCCTGCCAACTTTCCAAATCCTTTCATTTGTTGACAGTGTGAAGTGGAACGTGACGCCATAGTAATGTTGAGGTTGTGCATGTGTAGATTTATAACAATGTCTGAGAAGCGTAGGATTGTTTATACTGGACACATGTTGCTGGCGGAGATGGAGGTGGGCGAATTGATGCTCCTAAACATGGTGACACAGATCAGTTGGGATCAGCGGCTGGGATGTCCTGGATGTTCCTGAACCTGCTGTACTAGCCGTGCTGCATTTTGGGAACCTGTAAAGCCTCTCATGTGAAGTTCCGGACACCCTGAAAAGACGGCTGACGGATGAAAGCGGCAAAAATAGATCAATGTCTGAGCAGCAGTGTTTATCGAACGTTGATGGGCTGTGCAAAAGAAGAGGGAAGAGGTGTGCGTCTGTGCTGTTATCCGCCAAAGCTATTCTTGGCCTTTTGGTTGTCAGCACATTCCTCTGTGAAGAGTTACGCTTAGCTCTGATGTGTGTGTTTGAATAACTGTCAGGTTTAAACACACACAAACAGAAATATGCACAAATGATGCACACTTTCCTACACATTTAATCCAGAGTTTGCTAAGTTTGTGTTAAATCTGATGATCAGCACCCTCATCCCTCATCTCACACCTCAAAGTGACACCTGCCAAGTGCCCAGGATTAACCACACTTACTACTTGCCCCTTGTGACATCACTGGAGCTTCAGAGGACACTGAGTTTGCCCTCCCAATCTCTGCTTTAATGCCCCTCTCATCTTCTTGACTACAAACTCTTCACTATTTCCCCCTAAATCCAAAAGCGCTAGTTTATCAGTTTTAACTTTATCACGCAAAAGGTGAAGCTAAAGTGTGAAACAAGATTAAGATGTTTATCATTTAAAACATATGAATGATAAATTTAACTGCTACATAACCTAAAAACTTGCTTTCTGAATTATTCAGTCTAGTTTTATCTACTTTATAGTGGTGTAAATCACCTGTTTCATCACAATACGATATCAATATTTTGTACAATACCAAAGTTTCTGATATTACAAAATCTACAATTAGATTTTGTATAGATTCAATATAGCAGCCCACAAAGGATAATAGATCATTTTATGCACAATTTTCACGGTTACAAGGAGACAAAATAGTTTTGGTCATTTAATTATTCAAAACATATCTGTATTTGACTTTAATAAAATCTCTCATAACAAAAAGAAAAAAGTAATTTTTTACTGTACAGGAACATTTTTTAAATGTTTTTTAATTACTTAAAATTGAGAGGCCCTGATTACATCTGAAGTAGCAACATAATATGGATTTTTTTTGTGAAAACATGTTGATTTTAAACAGCAAACCTTTTTAGTACTAAACATTTTATTTCCTTTATGCACTCTGATCACTTAAAAGCACCAATATTCACTTTTTTCAGCAAGTTTCTTCTCTTTTCCTATTTAGATTTTTTCTTGTAACACACATGTGGACAAAAATAGTTATATTTGTTGGATTTCAGTCCTTCATACTTAACATAGTGGCCTGTGGCATATACATCATTTGTAATTTTAAAGTACATTATTATAATTTAATAAGATAAGTTAGATGTTATAGTGGTGAATTTAGGTTATTTTAGATTTACTTAAATGTTGATTTTGATAAATGGAGAGCTCAGGACAGAGTTTTATATTTCAAAGGATGATCTTTGTTGTTATTAACGGCCTCAAAACAAGCAAAGAGGGGCGATATAAAGAGAACAGCTTTCCTGCTTAAATCACATTGAGTGTGGACAACTTATACTCTTATTATAGATCTTACGTGAGACTACAGACTACAATCTGCGTATCAAAGGGGGCATGAAACAGTGGACTATCCCCTTCCTGTTTATCCACAGAGCCTGTATCAGACACCACTCACGCTACCTCAGCCATGACAAATGGAGTGGTTTTTCTCTGTAAACACTCTAATAAGATGGTTGTATATGGATAAAAAATGCAGACATCATAGTCAAAATAAGGCGAGAGGCCCGCCCTGAAATAGTGTCCATCTGAAATATGTCCACAAAGCCGAGAGAAGAGTGTATATCTTCTTTGTCTCAGCTACTAACTTCTCACAACTGCTGCTACCACTCAATAGGTGTGTCGATGGACCATTACACACCTAGCATTTTATATGTAGTAGTTCATAAAACTTAGTGTTATATTGTGCTTTTGTGTTCATACTATTCTTATCATCATAATTATTTTATCAAAACATCTTTTTATAATTTGCCATTTTCAAATTTTTCTTACATTATTTCATAATATCTTCTTAACACTTTAAATAGTTTTTAATTAAATATTTTTTTTCATTTTAATGCTTTGTCTTCAATTTTTTTTTTCCCTCTTATTACAAGAGATGCACAAATTGTAAAAATCAGGGCTGATACCAATACTGTTTTTTTTAAACAGTTCAGCCAACAGCTGATACTGATACCCAATGCCAACATTTTCTCTCACGTGTTACCATGGAAACAGGTCAGAGTTCATCAGATGTGTCATATCTTCTGTCAAATCAAAACATATCTTTGAATCAGCCACTATCTTTGCTAAAAGCACTGATTAAATTGATACAACTAAACGGATACACATCTGATACTCACATTGGTTCATACTCACATTAATTGCCAAAGGCTGATGTCAGTCTAAAGGGTTAAAATTGGCTGATACTGATGTTAAACTGATGCATCTGTGTACTCCTGCTTGTTACTCTTAGCATCCATCTTTAATCTATCATGATTTTACTGAATTCATAAATGTGTGGATGCATCTTAAAATATATCTGACCTTAAAGATGCTGTATGAATATAATGTAACTGATTTTTAAAAATGCATTTAAGCACATGTATATTTTCATATCTTGAAAAAGGTTTGATTCTAGGACACCGGTTTGTCTTGCTTAAAGGTACCTGGCTGCAGACATCCAGGAATAAATGCATAGTTGTAAAAACTGTCCTCCTTTAAGTTTTAAGAGTTAATAGATTTTAAGAGTTTGAAATTATGGACCAAAGCATTTATGATCAATTTGGAAATTTAAAACCAAGTAACAGCGCTAATGATAGATCTTATTAAATGGCAAATTTCAAGTTACTTTTAATTATGTTTTAAGTTTGCAAATTATTTAAATTAGGGATGCAGAATATTGCATTTTTGCTGATATCTGATATGCTGATATTTACAACTTAATTTGAACCAATACCAATAATTACACATAGTTCAGGGCTAAATCTTCAGTCCTTAAAACACACAATCTAGCGTTTGAGGATGAACAAATCAACACATTTCAGTCCTTAAAATGTATTTTAAATTTTTTAGGATTAATGATGAATAAAGAAAAAGACAAAAGACTTCAGTTGAAGTAGGTCTGTTGGTCCAGCCTAAAACTCCCCAAACTTGTTTGCTTGTTTGGCCAATATTTACAGCTGATACAGCCCAATTTTTATAGCCAAAATATATGCTGTAAATATTGACAGAAATGGTCAGATCTGCCGATACCAATGATTCACTTTTTAAGCTGATATCTGATGATATCAGTATCATGCTGATAAAATCATGCATCCCTAATTTAAATGCTTGCATTTTTTTTCCCAGCTTTTGTTTGGATTATTAAACAAGTAATGTTGTCATTGCTGGATAAATCCCAAACTAGGGTAGTAAGGCCTCCTTCTTGCTCTCAGTTTGCATCAGACTCTTTCTTTCTTTTGAAAACCTCTCTATCTCCTGCTAGCAGATGTCAGCCATGCATGCATTTACAGATGTCCAATTTCCTCAGCCAGGTGCCTCTCACATCACTCGGTTTTGTCCTATCAAAAAGGGCACAAACTTGCAAGAAAAAAATATCTAAAAGAGGAAGGAAGTAAATGGTTTGATTCCCAGGGTCTTCATTCTGGAGAAAAATACAATTGTTCTAATAAACCTGTAAAAAATGCTTTTTATCAGTGCATGTGCACGGTGCCCCACCTGTCAGCAACAATGCTAATGTGGACTTGGCTTCAACCCTTGATATTTTCATATCAAATCTCTTAGACATCATGATTTATAGCCTACTGTTACCTTTCCAGCTTTTGTTCTTCTTGTTTCACTCGGCTGTAGTTTGGTACATCCACATAAATATATTTAACTCAGGCTCAGTGCCTACATTACCTGCAAGAACACCTTCCTTGAAGGGGAAGCCTTGTTTAGAACCAGTACAGCTTTTTGTGTGTTTGTGACCAAAATAAAAGCCCTCATATAGCATTTCCTCTGCATACACTCACAAAGGAGCTAATCTGGTGTGCTCTATCAGGGCTGTGCAGGTGTGTTTTTATCCAATTTGTTTAACACTGAACTGGAAACATGAGCAAACAACACAACAACTGCCTTGAGCTTGTGATTTAAATATTTTAAACCCAGGGAAATAAATGATATCACTTTTTCTGATGTAATCCCACACCACAACTACTGAGAAGAAAAACAAACAACCAAATGCCTTTTATGTAAACATAAACACAGAAGATTTGTGTTCATGTAGGATCTCATTGCTCAGTGAGAGGAGCTGATGGAATAATAGGCTTATGTTCTGTAAAGTAAGATGACCTCTAAGGAGCTTTACATGCAAAAATATACTGTCAAACATCTGAGTATTATACTCATAATAGTCTTATGGAGGAACCTTTGGGCTTATGGTCAAAGGTCACAGAAATCCATCTTATGTGTGGTCCATTTTCTCCTGTCTCTGCTCATTCTACAGTAAATAACAGAAGACAATATTACTAAGACTTTTTAAAAAAAATAACACAAAAAGCTTTTAAAATGCCACAAATAAAAGCTGTTTTTGTTATAAACGTATCTAACACAACACAGTTTAATATCTGATAAAGTTACATGATGTTATTCAATGTGCTGGTTGTTCATGTATTGTCTCTATAAATATCTGCATAAGTAAGAATAAATACAGGAGACAGTGGGCTCCAAGGGACGGAGTATCACACTGAGGTGTCAAGTGGGCAAATAATACTCTCTGAGAGTCTCTTTCAGCCCAGAGTGCTGTTATAGATTCAGGGCCACTATGGTCATTTACACCGTGCTGGTCAGGAAACCCAACACCACTACTAAAGACATCCTGAGTCACGTTCATGCTCACTGGACTCACATTTTTTTTACACATGCACCTGGTGACTGTTCTGACTGTTCTGATTCTGACTTCTTATCTGACGACCCCCTATACACGCTCCTTGCATGGCGACAAGGTTACCACAATGCTCGTTAAGATGAGCAGTTGTCATCGGCAGCTCTAAAGTTGCTGTGGGGTGTCGTGTTACAGGAAGCGTGCTGCTGTGTCCCATTCAGTGTCCTGGGGATTGTTAAGTCTTGTGACAGATGATTGAGGAACATCCTGAGTCTCTGATTGAAGTCTCTTGAAGAAAACTGATCCCATGATGTGTCCAATACAGTCTGAAGTCATCTATTCACAAAAGTGTCCACACACACCCTCCATAGGTGACCATAGGTGAGGGTTTGATGGAAGATCAACCAGTAAATTAAGAGCTCTGCCTTCAAGTTCAGCTCCCTTTTCACTACAATGGTTCTGTATGTCTGCAGTTCTGCCATCGCTGGCCTGTCAATCTCTACCCTCACTTTTGAACAAGAACCCGAGATACTTGAACTCCTCCACTTGAGGCAAAGACTTACTCCCCAACAAGGAGGAAGCAATCCAGTGTTTTCCGCCAGAGAACCATGGCATCGGACTTGGAGGTGCTGACCCTCATCCAGTCTGGTTCGCACTCATTTACAAACTGCTCCAGCTGAAGAAGCCAACATAACTACATAATCTGCAAAAAAGCTTAGATGAAATTCTAAGGTCCCCATACCAGAAATCCTCCTTCCCCTGACCGAACCTTTACATCCTGTCCATGAAAATATCAAACAGAATCAGAGATAAGGGGCATGTAGCATGTCCAACTTTGTGCCGAGGATGCAAACACTACTCTCACTTTGGTTAGACAGGGACCTTGATTGTTCCTTCTGTATCCAGATGGAGTAGACTTGCCAGCTTTACACTGATGAAAAAAACTTCTGTGAATATGTGTATCCAGTGCCTATAAAGAACATGTTTAATACTACATTTGTCATGAATGACCTGTGCTTTTGTGTTGCAGGTGTGCGTCTTGACCGGGTTCGGGGTGGCAGACAGAAGTACAAGAGGAGAATAGATGCTGAGAACAGCACTTACCTGCACCCACAGAATGCCTTGCCTCAGAAAAAAACCTGTAAGTGCCATAAAACAAAAGCTTACATTAACGATGGTGGTTTATGAACCAACTGCAACTGATAAATTTTCCTTTAATGTTAACAGATTCCTTAGCTTTATGTATAAGAGTCTCTGATTATGTCCGTGGTCTGTGAGTTCAAAACAATCACAGTGTGCTCTCTGTGATGACTGTCTGCTGCATCACTTCATCATCTTTATAGCTCTGATTTGTTAATGACTTAGAATTAATCAACACTGATTGTAGTTCTTGAAGGGTGAAGATTGAAATAGCTGTAATGGACTTTATTGTCGTCCTGTGAAAACAAAAACTTTCTTTTAAATACAGAAATGGCCAAATGTATGACTTGTTACTTAATACCATTTATGTTTTGGACAGTCCTTTGGAGTCACATGACGGTTTGTTTAGCCTGAAGTCAAAAGTCTTCACTCAATAAGTACATCAATAAAGATCTATTTGTACCCCCCTGTCCCTCTCAGTCACAGTTGGCAGTGTGGTAGAGAACAAGGTGGTGTCTCTGCTGCTGGTGGCTGAGCCAGAGGGAATCTTTGCCATGCCAGACCCCACTGTGCCCGAGAGCGACATAAAGGCTCTGACCACACTGTGCGACCTCGCCGACAGAGAGCTGGTGGTCAACATCGGCTGGGCGAAACACATCCCAGGTACGACTCTGACTACAAAAACACACAGTCACTGTAAGTCTGTCAGTCAGTCAGCTGTCTGCTAACACACATTAGCTCACATTAAGTCTCTAATCTGATCACAGGAGGAGATTGTTGTGACTCGTGGGTGCCAAGACACTTGCTACATGGCCTGAAGAGAGAGGGCATGTTGGCACAGCAGAGTGTGTTATCTGTCAGTCATCCTCCCTGTCTTTGTGTGTGTGTTGGCGTTTGGTGTGTGCACTAACACTGTCTTACCCTCGCTGATCAATGTCTGTTCCGGATGTAAAACAGCTGACCGTTGTTCTCCTAGAACTTTTAATTCATTTCCTGAGCGCCGGCTGTCTCTGAATTACCAAAATCCTCTCATACGTGGAACGCTTAGCATCTCCTGTGACAGCAGAAGGGATGTCTACAGTTTTTTTTCCCCCTTTGGACGAGAGGGTGGAAACGAAGGGGAGAGGGGACGAGAGTGTTCTGACAGATTAGTGGGATTAAAATACTGGTATGCAGCTATGTTGATGGTTGTAATCGTATGCGGTGGCAACAGAGGTTTGCAGGTTTGACTTTGACTTTGGAGAATTTTATGGCGCTCTTAAATTGAAAACAACTCTTGCATTTATCCACAAGTACTTTCACACTTTAGACTGTGTGCTTGGTGTTACCCCCTTAGATGCAAGTTAATACATAAACCACCTTTTCTTTAATCCACAGTTTTTATAAACATGAGAAAAAGTCAAATATATGCTGAATTGGTCATGGCTGCAACCTACATTTCCTTTCATCACAATTATTTGTTTCTATTGGTCAATTATTAATACTTCACCACTGAAATGTCATAACCTAGTGCTGAAATGATATTGCTATCTAAAGTTGACCAGATTGATCACCTGAAATGGGATGCTTTTATTCAAGAAATACCCAAAGGTTTTCAGGTGCAGTTTGTAAAAAAAAAGAAATGAAAAATTCTAAATGTACATCACTGCAAACTTTGTCTTTTTGTTTTGATTTCAAACCATTTAGAGGCTTGGACTTGGCCTTGACCTTGTATAACACTTTTCAGGTCATCTAGCCACACATTAACACTCATTCACTCCGTCTTCACCACTGAAGTAGAAGGCTATGATGAGTGTCTTTCAGTAATAACTACTCCTATTCAGACACGCTAACATGCAGCAGTTTAGAGTTAGACTGGGCACCTCAACACCTTGAGCACCCCAGAGGAGCACTTTTTAGAGACTCATTCTGAGACAGATATGTCAAAATCTTTATCATTTATAAGAAATAGGTCAGTATTTTGACTATAAAATATTTGAAGTTGACATTTGATGACATTGACATGAATGAATGAATGAATGAATGAATGAATGAATAAATGAATGAATTCTTTTATTTTGGTTAAAAAACAAACAAAAATAGAATCAATTTTTATATAACAATTTATCAGACCGCAACCGAAAAAGGAATAGGCTGAAGCCCAGTGGCTTATTTCTGCCTATCCTGTACCATCATAGGATTAATCGAGTAAATCAGCATACAACATCAGTACTAGTACATCAGTACTAAACAGATCACAATTATCAAATACAATTACCATATTTACTCTTATAAGGACTGGGAGTCAAGCTGCAGGTGGGTCCCGTATTATGGCCAGGGTTGTGTTTCATACAAACAAATAAGGGCCAACCCCCTTATTTGGCCAGGGTATGATAAAAGATTTACAGTTAATTTACTGTGCATTTTTATTTTAAACAGCACAGCTTTTAATGCTTTTAAACTGGAGTCTATTTGAAACAGTGCAGCTTTTCTTGACTTCACAGTCGAGATCGCCACACGTGATGCTACTCTGCCAATTAAATAATTTGCTCAGACTGAAGCCAGATTTACACAGAGGCACACAGAAAAGCTGTGAAGGTAGGAGATTTTACTGAAGGATGAACGGAGCAAGTCAGTGACAGCATGAACAGTTTGTTCTTGAAAAGAAGACTTAGACAAGCTACATAATTAAGAAGAAAACAAATATTACTATAAAAAGGATTATCATGAATAAACAGAATAATTTCCCATGTTTTTAAGTATCAGTGTAGTACCATCTTTGCAAAAATGCAAAAACATATTTAACAATGAAACACGATAATGTGCTTTTAATGATACAATAGTGAAGTGAATCATTCTGTAGTGTCCTGTCCTGTTTCCTTATCATGTTTAATGTTGCCTAAAGCCCTGTCTGCTTTATCAACTGTGATCCACACCCAAAACACTGTACGGGAAACACCTGGGCTTTTTGTTTATGTCTTGTCTCTTGAAATGCTTACAAAGCAAACAAAGCAGGTGTTTATGTGTTTGTGAGTGTGTATTTATACCTCGATTTGTCTATGTTTCTTCCTACACAGCTGATAAGAAGCAACCATTCCTCATTTCCATAGTTGTGTCAGAAAAAGCTGAAGAACCTCACCACTACTTACCCCCCGGGCTGTTGCTGTCTGCCTGTTCTCTCCTGTCGTCTTTACTGTCAGTGTGTGAGACAGACACTATACGACTGATGTGTGTATTTGTAGCCCTTTGCCAGTGGAGGGTTAAACTGGGAGAGGGGAGCAGCAGAGAGCAGAGGTCTTGCACACAGCAGATCCCCTCCTGAGGGTGTAAAGACGGGGGGGGGGTATTCATCTAACTGTCAAACTAATTTCACTTAAACATAACATCATAAAAAAATGTAACTGAAAATGTGTTTTCACACGATACAATTTTCACTCATTTTAAAAAGAGATGAATTTTAGACACATAACAAGCAGCAGGTTGGTTGGTTAGGTGTAAAGTTTTTTTTTTTGTTTGTTTGTTTTTTAAGAAATGCATGATTGAGTTATACTTCAGGTGATTAATAGGCAAAGAAAAAATTCCTTCAAGAGGAGTATTTTGAGGACTTCAGGCTGAATTTTGGTCTGACAGATATCTCTCACGTCTTTCACCAAAATACTGACTGTTAGGCTAGTAGGCTAGTTAACACCTTCAATTTAACTGCTCAGTTTGTTTAATTGATTTAATTGATGCCAAATATTGGGCTCAATAATCTGTTGACCTCTCGTCTTGACATTGGTATCCTGTTACATTATGTCTCCGTGAAAGTAATAAGGAATCTTGATCATTTTTTCTGTTTGCCAGGATGCTCTAGCCAGCCATTCTGTTGCCATTGTGAATGGGTTGGACAAGAGGAAAAATCAACATTAGAGCGTAATAGTGGACTCTGTTGCTTCATTTTGTAATACATATACTGTCAACATGACCAATAGTACAAAAAAGATCAAGAATAATATACTAGGTATGGCTATGAAAAATGAGACAAATGCTGTAAGACAGGAACATATATATTTTTCAGTGTCTTTCTCCTTCTACATCAACACTATGCTGCATTGATCAAAGCAGTGCAGTATATCTTGGGACACTTGTCTCAGAAACTCTGTCATACATTTCTTAACCTCACACAGACTCATAATGTGTTCCTTTGAGCACAAATTTGATCTTAAGAAAAAAGGAAAAGTCACATGGTGCTAGATCAGGTGAATAGGAACGGTGATCAAGCACTGTGATTTGTTTTTGGGCCAGAAACTGCTCTACCCAGAGCGAAGTGTGACATTGAAACCATTTTCCACAATTGTGGTCTTTTTCTTCTGACTTTTTCTCACAGCTTTTCTAGAACCTGTTTGTAATAGTGTTGATTCACCGTTGACCCCTCTGGAACCGACTCCTCCAAAACTATACCCTTAATGACAAAGAAAACAATCAACATTGCCTTGAATTTGGACTTGCTTTTTCATGTTTTCTTCATCTTTGGAGAGGATGGAGTTAACCAATGC
Source organism: Cheilinus undulatus (assembly GCF_018320785.1). NCBI lineage: Eukaryota > Metazoa > Chordata > Actinopteri > Labriformes > Labridae > Cheilinus > Cheilinus undulatus. Next base: position 22,609,525 of record NC_054878.1, read on the forward strand.
ATTGACTGTTTTGTCTCAGGATTATAATAGAAGACCCAAGTTTCATTGCTTGTTGTCACTCCTTCTAAAAATGTGTGTTTTTTTTTTTATTTTGTTCCAAAATGTCTCCACAAATTTGCTGGTGTGTTTCTTTTTCACCAGGAGTCAGAAGATTTGGGACAACTTTGGCGCACACTTTTGTCATGCAGAATTTGCTGAACTTTTGTTCGATTTGTTGAATGTTTTCAGGAGTTTTTGAAGTGCATGGGGGCCAAGAATGTTCATCGTCTTGGACATCCTCTCTGCCTTCAGAATCTTTTGTGCCATTCAAACACATGGACAAGTGACATGCAGTGTTCCCTTACACCTCAGTAAACGTATGAAGAGATCTGGCTGCTGTTTTGTTCAATTTCACCAAAATTTCAAGTTAATCCGTCTCTCAAATTTTAAACTAATCATTTTCTGACACTGTAGCATAAACATGTGCACTTCAATCAGTAACAAGCAGTGAAGTAAAGACGTCACTTATTGGAAACGTACAGCAGTTGTGCATGAATGCCCAATCTGAGTGTTTCCTAATGTAACACTTACTGTGAATGTGAACCACGTGGTTTCGTCCTCATAAAAGCAGTCTCATTATTTAATAGTCATAACTTGCACTAACTCTGTGGCTTTATCCACTGCTGCTGCATCATTCTTTATACGTCATGTATAATATATATATATTGCCTCCTGCCTCCGTTCTGAAAACAGATCATGATAGATGTACAACAGCCGTGGCTGGCCAAAACTGTAGTATCAGATAGACGTTTTTTTTTTTTTTTAAAGATTTATTTTTGGCCTTTATTTGATAGGACAGTGGATAGAGTCGGAAACAGGGGAGAGAGCGGGGAGAGACATGCAGGAAATAGTGCCACGGGCCGGATTTGAACCCGGGTCGCCTGCGTATATGGCATGCGCCTTAACCACTCGACTACCGGCGCGCCAGATAGATGTTTTTTTGAATGGAAGGGGGATCTGATGCAAAAGTCAAACAAATAAAATAAGAACGCACCAGTTTTTCTTTTTCAGACTTAAGTTTCTCGATAACATAGATAAATAAACTAAACTTGCATTTAGAATAAATAACCGTTAGCTTGCATGTTTACCTGCCTGAGCAAATTCACTCATTTAAGTTAATTAATTCCTAGACCAGTTGTTTCAAGAAACAGTCTCAATCAAACATTTTTGTTTTTACATTATAAGTGTTTTAAAAATATTTGCTTACAGGCATGTTTTATTTGAATAACTTATGAATGGAAGAATTTTTTTTTTATTTTTGGAGAGAAAAGCATAGCGAAATGCCAAAAGGCAGAAAAAATGTCAAAGTGATAAGGAGAAAGGAAAGATTAGAATGATTTGAGAAGAAATGACAAAGATTTTAAAGGCAGAAGAAAAAGGGAGAATAGCAGTGTTGGAAGAGAAGGTTGAGGAGGTAAAAGGGACCAGACGGCTCAACCAACTGAAACAAAGACAAAAAGATGAATTAAAAAAAGGAAAACACAGAAAGAACGGATGTTTAAAAAAAAAAAAGACTGCTCCCTCCCCAGCAGCGTAATAGCCTTGTCACATCAGCTCTAGGTGAGTGGCAGTCCACACGGCCTTGAATGCTGCAAGGGCCGGGGTCTTGGGCAAAGTGGTCTGGGCCATCTGAGTTCTTTAGCCCAGGGGGAGGTGAGTGTAAGGGGGCTACTGTCCTGGCTACCCCCCTCCTCTATGTCTGCTCTTATCAGGCACAATGACAGTGATGTGGGCTGAAGTCTGAAGGCCAGACTGGCAGATGAGCTGGCTAAAGACCAACTGCCCTCTTTGCTTTTGGCCTTTTTTAAGTCCACGCTGCAAGTTGGCTGTCAAATCTGTGAGTGTGTGTTCAAGAGTCATTGTGTAGTGTGACCGGCTGTGTGTTGTTGTGGATATGATACAGCTAACTCTGGCACGACCATTTTTCTGTTCCTTAGAGCCCTCACTGCCCTTTGATTTAGAAAAAATATAATTCATCCCTTTGTGATGAGGTCTTTTCTCTTTACTGAGGCTTGTATTTGTTCTTAAAATCTATCAATATAAGGTCTGATATTTCATCTGGTACACTCACACAGGTCCCTCTCCCTGATCGATGATCCAGAGCCAGAATAGTGATCCCCATCGACCAATGAAACTGTGCACAGACAGCCTTTTCCAATCAGGCAGGGAGTGATAGTGGGAAAAAGGGGCGCCACTGATGTTCCTGGGGTGATTGTAAAGAGCAGTGGATCCTGATAACAATCACTGATGGTGTTGAAAATACAACCCCCCCTCCTGCTCCATAAAATCATCTGTTTAATTACTGCAAACGTGTGTGTGAGTGTGTGTATGCGGGTTTATGTGGGGGTCGTGAGCTGATTTAATCATGCTCCTGTGGGGTGTAATTGTCAATCAAAGTGGGCGTGTCAAACAGACTGTAATTAAACTCACCACCTTGTCACTCCCTCTGTCCTCTGCTATGTCCTTTGCAGGGTGAGAAAGTCACTCTTCTGAAGGCAGTATTATTACACTACATACAAATCATTGTCAACATGTAGACTTTCTACCATTGATTAATCTTTTTTTAGTTTAATCAAGTGAAAATTCTGGTGATTCAGGTATGAGAGATAAAATAGTCTTCTTGTTCATCATATTGTACTAAATATAGTAAGTGAATGGATACCCTCCTCTTTCCACTATTATTAATGAATTAAAAGATAAAAAGCCCCGTAGATGGCAGCCATGATGGGCTAATTTCTGACAAAATAACAATATTTAATAGTCTGTTTGCCTTATTTAATGAAACGTTATGTTAACAATAAGCAAACAAATCGCATTGTATAAAATGACAGGATAGATATAAATTCCTAGCTGATGGTAATGTTAGCTAACCCAAATTACAGATGAAATGGTTACTGATATTAATGATAACTGTGATAAAATTCCACCATGGTTATCATACTGTTAATATGGTAAATAATGTCCACACATCACAGCATATGTAGCATAAAAGAGGCGCTGGGGTGGAGGAGGGCTGCAAAAGCAGCTTGCAGAGGAATCAGCAAAGAGTGGCCAGACTAGAGCAGTTTAAATATGGCAGCATGAGTGCAATTAGCCAATAGCGGGCTTAGATTGAACCAGCTGGTCGTCAGCTGATGCGAGCTCCCTTAAGACCAGCTAATATCAATTATATGGCAGTGCTTGACTCCGTGGCTTGAACTGTGTTGAAAATGTGATAATAGAAGTAATTGGCTCACTTGACCAGCTGATAGACAACTATATTTATGATGCATTCAAGGACACTAAGAAGAAAAATAAATACATGAATGTTTCCTATGGCATGATGTGTTCATGTGTTGCATTAAGAAAAATGAAGATCCAGTTTTTGATCAAAAAGTTGAAAAAATCCAGGCATGAGAATGGGAAATGTGCCTGCTTTTTCCAGCCATAAAATGGATCTAACAGAGGTAATAATGACTTTTGATCTTTATAACTCATAATCTACTCAGTTTAGACCACTTCTGGAATAATTAGATAAATAAATAAATAAATAATAAGATAAATAAATAATTAGAAACAGAAAAGGTATTTTGTTGCTTATCTTTCTGCCAAACAACAGAAAAAGTATGTTGGTATTGATAAGGACTTAGGTTGAAAATATGACTTGTTTATCTGTTTTTCTTTGATAATGCTAGTACTTTTCAGTCCTAAAAAGTGTAAAAATAATGTAAATATGTTGGTTAAAGTATGTGGCAACAAAAAAATATCTAAGTATCAAAAATGGTGACCACGTCATTAACAAAGTACCTTGTGCACATTTGATAAGGTTTTCGTGTTTACTTTTAGTTTGTACAAACCGTGTAGTCCCTAAAGCGGTCCTTCATATTCATCTGGATAAAATAATTTGAAATGATGAGTCTGTACTTCTTTGAGATTTTCAGCACACCAATGAAAAGGCCAAGGGGATCAGTGGAAGATTTAGGATGTTTGAGGGGAAAATAAAGGGGGGGGGGGGGGTATTGCGATGCATCGATTAATCGATATTTTTACCCACCCCTAGTTTTTACTGGGGAGCTCAGTCAGGGATAAAACTAGTCGAGATGCTTGAATTAGAGTAGAGGTCTTATTTTGCCCATGTTTAAAGATATCAGTGACCTTTTTTTGAGTCAACTGGGATGTCCCTCCCAGTGGATGGCAGCACAAGTTCAGAGGCCCTGTCTTCCCCACATCTGTTCCTGAACTAGGTTTTGATCAGCTTCAGTCTAGAGAGTTAATGCTCTACTAAAGCAGTTGTCACTGGAGGATGAGGCATACAGAGTATTTTGAGGAGATTTGTGAGGGTAGGGAAGGGCGCGTTATCGCGTATTGGCAAATGAGAGAGCATCCTGAAGGGTACTTGATAAATTGCCTACTGGAAGGACACACGTAAGGGGACTTCATTGTGTTTTGCCCATTGAGGTGGGACACCCTGGGGGCAGATTATCACATATTGTCCACTGGAAGGGGGTACTAGGGGGGACGTTATCACGTTTAGTCTACTACATTGACACCCTGGACCGCACTTCATCATGTTTTATGTATCAAAGGGGCATCCAAGACGGTATTTTGCAACATTTTTTCAAACATTTTGGCACTGGGGGGCAAATATTTCTATCAAATATTTGTCGCTGTCCAATTCATAATAATCCTAATCACATTGGTGGGGTTGTTTTCTCTGATTTTACAAAGCTCACTTCAGATTAGAGCAACAGAGAGCATTGTGCAGCTGTTTACACAAGCAAACTTGGAGTAACAATGACAAGATAATTATTAACCTTGGTAGTGTCTGCGTTCCATCTAACGTTTACATTTTATGTCCTTATTTTCTAGGCTTCCCCTCTCTCTCCCTGGCTGACCAGATGAGCTTGCTACAGAGCGGTTGGATGGAGATTTTGATTCTTCGGGTTGTGTTTCGATCTCTGGCCTTGGAGGAAAAGCTGGTGTATGCTGAGGACTACATCATGGATGAGGAGCAGTCAAAGTTGGCCGGGCTGCTGGACCTCAACAACGCCATCCTTCAGCTGGTGAAGAAGTTCAAAACCATGGGGCTAGAGAAGGAGGAGTTTGTGGTCCTCAAGGCTATTGCACTGGCTAACTCAGGTATTATAGAAGTTTTTGTTGAGATCCTGCTTTTCTTTATCTTCACATTTTTTTGTAATGCAATTTAAATGTATAGAAATTGAAAACAAAATGTATCTCAAAAATATATCAGGAAGAGTGTTGCCATCTCATAGACTGGATTAAAGAAGATTCTGTTTCACAGAATGAGTTTTCAGTCTTTCGTACCATAGAAAACTACATGCTGTGTACAATTTGTCCCTATTTGGAATAAAATTAAACAGTGAACACCTTTTGAGGTGGCTATGAGTGATTGGCATGTGACTTCGCGGTGACCTCTCAAGCAGGGATTTTGTAATGAAACATGGACATCTTTGGCTCCTAAACAACTACATGATGGATGACAAATTAGCAACTTAAGCCCTGAAAGCATTAGCCAACAAACTATTGAATGGTGCCACTGCGGCCCTTTCTTTTATACAGTCTATTATTGCCAAACTCGTTTTAGATTTTACCTCAAGGCAACTTTTCTATCCTTAGTCTCACATTATCTCTGTCTTAAGTTTAGGGGGGCTCTATTTTGGTGGTTCATTGTCCAAATAAGGTGGTGCAAAGAGATTTGTGACATGTCCCACAACGTTTTGCTTAAAATGTGGTGCACAGTTTGGATATTAAAGGAGGTGCAGGTGGTTACATTTGTTAGGTTTAGAAAGTTAACTTCAGCTTCTCTCATAGTGACCGTTTATTAAATCTGTGCTTTATATTTATTCAAGAGAATATCATTGAGAACATATGATAATAATGTAAAGGAATCTTCTCCTGGCATTTTCATCTGTGGGAGGTGGAAATCAGAAGTCCCACCCTTATTGATTTTGATTGGCTGATGAGGGAGAAGTTAACAAATGCATCTGCGTTCCAAAAGTTGCAGCTTTTTTTACTCAAACACTGTGATCACAGCAACAAAAACAGCTGACACTGAGGGTGCTTTTGAGTTCAGACACTGAGTGCTAAACATCAATAATCTGAGGATCGATGTTACAAATATTTTGTGTGCTCAACATCAAATAAAGGCAGGCTGTAATCTTTTATTTAGTTATTTTCTCTGCTGGGATCCTTGGCTGTATTAGACACTGAACAGTCTGTATTGACATCTGTGGGCTCAACAGTCAGCAGCACTCATGGTTGGGTGCAAAATGTATTCTAAATCCAACTCTCTGTTCAATGAGAACATTTGTGTGACTGTGTGTGTGTGTGTGTTCCTGCATGCACAAGACAGCACACACACAGTTTGCTCAGTGTCGGGCTCAGCTGGAGATTTTGGCCAGGCGTAGCTCAGGTGAGATTGTTCCTAAGGTGTGGTAGGTATCTGATTGAAGAGGTAGCAGTGAGCATTTCCTCATCTCCTAAAAGCACCAGATCAGCCTCAATGCCAAAAGGAATGTAAAGACAACAGGGGACAGGAAAAAAAAGTGTATCGTATCTCAGCCTACTTTGCTAGTAAAACTCAGTTTGCATGTATCAGAAAATTCAAAATTATTTCACTGAGCAATGGGAGAGGTTTAGTGATTAAAAAGATTAATAGGCAGAGTGGAAGTGTGTTGTGGACTCATTTATATACTCTACCATAGACGTTAAACCAAGGGCTAGGTTTTAGTCCCTGCTCTGAGGGACACCAGACGTGACACTTGATCACTGCTTCAGGTGTAGAATAGTAAAGACACCTGTACTCCAGGATGCTTTGCACCAGGCATAGATAGAGCCCAAAGTTTTATGTCTTATACCTTATCTATGTCAGTATTTTGAATTGAAGTAACATTTTATTACATCTGTCCTCACAGACTCCATGCAAATTGAAGACTCTGAGGCAGTTCAGAGACTCCAGGATGTTCTTCATGGCGCCCTGCAGGATTACGAAGCCACCCACCACCCGGAGGATCCTCGGAGGGCCGGCAAACTGATCATGACCCTCCCCCTCCTCCGTCAGACAGCTGCTCGAGCCGTGCAGCACTTCTGCAGCATCAAACAGGACGGCCGGGTGCCGATGCACAAACTGTTCCTCGAACTGCTGGAGGCCAAAGCCTGACATGAACACAGACAGCCATTATTTTCATCCTGACTCCCTGCGCAGGTGTTGGATGACAAAAAAAGTGAAGGATAACGGGTAATGGTGTGGTTTGACACTCTGTATTTCGCATTCAGCTTGAAGTTTCGACTCTGCAATCCCTGGGATGCAGCGTATGCAAACAGCTGTGAAACTTTAAGAACAACACAGTACTTCTGATAAAACACTCAACTGGAGGTCAATGAAGCTGTAAGGTTTTCCTTCAGTGTCTTGAAACGAGGAGTATGACACTATTTTAAGCCTGTTGACCAGTTTCTGATTTGCTGAAGATGAAGGGACAAACTGCATTAAAGCAGAAGGAATTGCCTTCCAGAGATATTTACAGTTATATGCCAAAAGTAGAGCTTCTTTTGTTGAAAAAACACGATACTTGAAGATCCTCATGGATTATTCCATCCATCTTGAAGCCTGTTAATATGCATTCTAGTGCATTTAGGAAGCCTTTAAATAAATAAATATTGTTTTTCCTTTTTTGTATAAAAAAGGTATCTGAAGAGGTTAGTCTTGCCAAAGAGTGAAGACTTGTAATATTGACTAATACCAGCATACATCCACAATGATATTATGTGGCCTGTAAGACATTCATGTAAACGTACATCCCTGCTGTATCATGTATTGCAAAAGAATCTATCAATCCACAAAATTCATATGTGGGAAATTTAAATAAAGTAAATTAGAAATCAGAATCTCATAGTACAATAGGTGGACTCCTGATTTTAGTAGAAATTTCAGGGAAAGAGTATTTTGTGTTATTATGCAACTGCCCTACAGCAAAGTGATATTTATTAAAAAATGCCTGTTTTTTGCTGTTTTTATTTACTAATTTGGCATTTATGAAAGTATATTAAAGCAATTATAGTAGAAAAATGTTTTTTAAAGATTTTTGAATATCATTGTTAGATATTTTTTCTAGCTTCTCTGCTGCAGCACTGATACATAGATGCATATCATATCAAAATCAAGTCAGCATAATAATAATTGGAGTATGTCCTTGAAGATCATAATGTTGTAGAGTTGTTGTAAGCCCATAGATATAACTTTAACTATGTAAAATGGCTGCCATACTGTATAATCTGGATTAGAGAGGCATTTGATGTCTTCTCTAGGTGGTAGAAGTTTATGTGTAGGATGAAATTTGTGCACTACTTTTCCTTTTAGCCATAAAGTTTGGGGAAACTGGTATCAGCGCTCTGTTTATTTGTTAGTGTGTTTTTGTGTGAAGAGTAGTTCTATCTAAAATGTATCTTTTGTGCGCTCATTAAATGAGGGGTTTAAACTGGGAAGGAATCTTGGTACGATTGATAAATTACCGAAGTCTGGCTCCTTATTCTACTCAAGGTACTGTGACACTATAATGTGCATATTTTTGTGATAAGATGATGGCAGCAATATGCCGGTTTAAATGTATGTACTGTAGGTTTTGCTGTATATACGTCATGTCTTATGCCAACAGAGATGTTTAAAGATGCAAATAAGCTTCGCTTGGATGAGCTGTGCCGTGTTATTTCATTCTCAGGTGGATTCTTGGGCAATAAAGATGATCCCTTAATGCAACGCTCACACAGTCTGAGTGTCTTCTTTCTCAATCAAGACAGTGAAAGGATTTGAGAGCAATTCATTAAGAGTGGGTAAGTGGCTGCAGTCTATTCTGCTCACTCTGACATTGGACTGTCATTTCAAAGTAAAGGCTTGTTATGGCACATTCAGGCCATCAGAGCTCAGTTGGATAGAGATTTATAATTAACAGATACAATGTAATGAGGTCTAACAGTGTCTCGGGGTTGTGCTGGTCATCAGATGCCTGTTGAGGCTGATGACAGCAGTTGACTCATTGTTTCATAATACATCCATCGTGTGAGAAAGAAATTTCCTCTCTTAAATCTCATAAATTCCCTCAATATGCTTTTCTTATCAGATTTCAAACACATCATAAATTATTTAAAACACTATTTGTGTTTGTTAGCATGTGTAACATAAACATTAAACTTGAGGAGATTATACAATTGATAATATTTGGGTATGTTTTCATGAGTTCAGCAGTTCTCATGGCAGCATGGATTTAACCTGACAGTCTGATAGGTTGATAGACCCCCTAAGAAGGGCGCCAGAGATTGTCCTGGGGGTGCGAGGTTCTGTCTGCTCTGAGGCAGTTGAAATAGGATTTGCACATACTAATCAAAAAAATTAGAAAACACTCATAAAAAGTGTCTTTAGTTAAAACAATGGGATGGGAATGAGATTTTCATATATGAGTAAACAATAAAAAGAAAAAAAAAACTAATGTTAGTTTCTGATCACAATTTATTACTTTTTTCACATGCTGGTCTTGGGGGAGCTCATATTTTCTTATAACAGAAATAGGGGGGAGGGGCTCAAAGGAAAAACAGTAGGAACCATTTTGGTAGACTGTTTTAGATACCCAAATATAGGATATATTTCACATCCATCTGGGAAACAGCCCATACATGGTGTTTGTGAAGGGCAGAACATTTGAAAAAAAAACTTGGAGGGTGATTGAAAAAATAAACAAAGCAGTTATGTTTATCTCTAGCAAATCAGAGCAACAAAGCATATGACAGAGTAGATGTGCTCTGGCGCTGTGAAGTAAACTATAACACCAGCTTGACAGGCAGCCATGGACATATCATTACATGACTGTTCACTCTCAGTGGAGCTGGTTGGTGATTAGACTCTTGCACCAAGAAAAGCTTTTATTATAGTTCTTTACTACTTTTGATGAAGCTATAGCTTTTTCTCTTAACTGGCTGCCATATTTACAGGCCTGCAGCCACCTCAGTTAGACCATCCTCATAGCTACTGCCTCATCCTCCTCAAATGGTGCTAATTGGTCCAGTCATTGACTGATTGGAAACAAGTGTATTTACTTGAAGCCTCCAAAGATTTATTTTTTGCCTTCTTTGGCCTATTTAGTAAAGACAATGGACAAGTCGTTGATATTTAAAAATGTAATATCCTTGTTCTAATCTGTAAAAACTTTTGGAGAAAACCTTCAATTCAATCTAAAACTTTAAAGTTAGACCTATTTTTTATACACTAAATATTACTATAATCGTTTTGTCGGTTATTACACATAAAACACATAAGTACATAATTTAACTGTATACTACTTTGGCAATGCTAGCACATGCTTTTCATGCCAATAAAGCCAAATGAATTGAATTGAACTGAAATCAATTTAATGGAATAGTAAGATACCGGAAAGAGAGAGAGTGTGGAGTGACTGCCTGGTTTGGGAACTATACCCTCCAAACATGGGGTACCATGATGGGGTGCTACCAAACCACCACGTCACTAGCACCCCAGACTGCCAACATTTAGGCTTTCATTTACAGATGACCACAAAAGTACAATGCATTCACGTGAGATTGGTGTTTTATTTCTCTTTTTTCAGAATTATTTTTTCTCTCTGTTTTTCTGAATGACTTTTAGGATGTATAGCTTTGATCTTTGATCCTCTTACACAGGTAAAAATGTGGCATAATCTGGCATTGCACTTGTTCTGTTTTTGTGTCTTTGGTTTTGTAATTGTGATGTCTGGTGTAGACTCATTCAGTCCTTTATACGTATACTTTGCAAGACCTCTTAAATTTTTTTCATGCTTGTTGTCACGCCGCGCCTGTCATAACTTCAGGCCCCTCCTAGGGGCTATGGGCCCCACTTTGGGAGCCACTGCATCAATCAAATCAAATAACACAGCAAGAATAGTTGAACACTTTAAAAATCTGATGGGATGCCTTTGACTCATCACTGATTGTGGCCAGGCACAGCTAGGCTAGAATCCAAAGCAAAAAAGTCACCAATTCTTTTTTATTTTTACACTCCAGTTTGCAGGTTTTCTATTAACTTTTTTGCTCACCAGCCACTGGGGGAAGTAGTTTTCTAATGTTAATTGCCACCCTGAATTTTCTCTTGCCACAATTTTCTTATGGAAGTAAGGTTGCGTATGGTAAAGGTTGACTATGAAATTCTAAAATGAACACTGTACATCTAACTTTAAAGTATTTTTCCCTCACCTATCCTGGAGAAAACACAAATTGTCCAACAAAGTTTGTGGTCTAATATAAAGTGAGCACACATCTAGCCTTTTATTTTTATTTTAGGGAGATGATTTGGTTTCTATGAGTTCAAAATGGCCACACTGCAATAAGCATCTATCACTGTAACTGTGTTCACAAACACTGGCACTAAGCGCAAAAAGTGTGACCAGTCATTGGCGTAGCACAGGGGGGGACAAAGGGTACTGATTCTCTGGGCTCACAGTAGGGAGGGGTCCTTGAGATGCCTGTATGGAAGCCCATTTGGGTCAAATAAAAGAGAAAAAAATGTGAAAGTACAGGAAGTCTTGAAAAAAAAAAAGTCTAAGTCATAATTATGAAATAAAAGGTCATAATTATAAGATAAAAAAGTCATGATTATGAGATAAAAAAGTCAGAATAAGAGGAAAAAAATTAATAATGAGATACAAAGTCAACATTATGAATTAAAAAGTCAAAATTATGACATAAGTTAAAATTGACTTAATGACTTCTTATCTCATAATTTTGACTTTGTATCTTTTAATTATGTTTTCAATCTCATAATTTTTAATTTCAATCTCATAATTATGAGTTTGGATTTTATTTTTGTTTGCTTACTTCCACATTTGTCTTTTTTAAGTGGCGGAAATGGGCTTCCATATGCCTACAATTAAAAGTGTGTTTTTATTTAATTTTTCTTAATAATGAGTGTCATTATGGTATCAAAAGTGACTAAATAAATCAGTCAACAGACTGAAATTTATATCAGAAAGAGTAAAATACAATTCTGGGGTCGGGGGGTTCTCGTAAATAGTGTGGTCCAGCACCACAAAATAATGCAAGTAGATTCAATTTAACCATAGTAGAAAACTGCTCATAAATTGGGATATTATGGTTAAAAAATACATCGAAATGCATATGTTTGTAAAAATGATGCAACATTTGTTGCTTCGCTAGCCAGCTAAGGGGAGCCCTGTGTAATATTCTTACTAGGGGCCCTAAAGCCCTAGCTACGCCCCTGTCACCGAAAAATTCAACCCTCCAAAGTGTCTAGTAGGAGTCACTGCTCTACCTGCCACAGCTGAAATCAAATGGCTGACAGGTGTTAATGTCAAGTCCTGCCAGTTTGACTGACCACAGGTAGCTCTCAAAGAGGACAGTCAAATCATTTTCTTTCAGGTTCAAACCTTATGACACCAAACATTTTAGCATTAGCATTCGTTTCATAACGCAAAAAACAATGGCCATGGCCATACGCAATCTACATAGTCTCAGATAAGTAGTTTAGAGCTCATAAAAGTTAAATGTCTCCTGTTACATGTGATCAGACATTATTGCAGTGCTCTCCCTTCATAAGATGTATGATCGGACTGGCACACATGATAGGCGTTCATACTTAAGAATGAGGTTACAGTCAATACAGGAAATATTAACAAGAGTCTTCAGAGCTTCAAGTATGATATATTTGTCACATGATGCATGTGATCTCAGTTTCATTAACAAGAAAAGGGGAGAGCCAGCAGAACCTGAAGAATAAAGATGGATGGATTTATTGAAAGACAAATTAAAATCCAAAGGCACCATTGTCCTTTATGCCCCCTCATCTGTCAGCAGAGGCTAACTAATGTCTTTATTCACCTGTGCTTTAAGCTCAGTGAGGGGCTCAAGCTGGAGAGGTTTCAGCACATCAGCCGTCAGTAAGTGAGTTAGTGATGCTGAGTGATAGATCCCCGTATGCCCCTCTCCTTAAATGAGTTAGCGCGTGTCTGGCGGCCGTGTCGCGCAGACACCTGGGTGATGGATGAGGCCCAAAGGAGATGGGCTGTAAAAAAGGCTGATTCTGGCACTCAAGGGCGAGATCACTTCCTCAATAAAAAAGCATTGTCCCGAATCATCACGGCAAGGTATGAATGCTGATTAGGGCATTAGACGGAGGAGAGCTCGTCCGTTCAAATAAATCAAATTAGCTGGTGGTTGATGTGTGCGGGGGGGGGGGGGGGCTGTAGAGTAACAGCTACATATTCATAGAAAGTATTATGAAATGACTGGGTTCATTTACAAACCCAATTCCCCCAGAAGTTGTGACATTGTTGAAAATGTGAATAAATAAAGTGACTTTCAACCTTTATTCAATTGAATAGAGCACAAAGACAAAAAAAGTTAATTAAATTTTTTTTCCATTCTTACATTTTTTGGGTAAAATACTCACATTCTTAATTTGATGTGGGGGTGAGAAAAGACTAGAAAAGTTCTGAACATCCCATAGGTAAGTAGATTAGTTGGTAAGTGGTGATAGTACCATGATTGACTATAAAGGCTCAGTCATTCACAGCCAATGGTGGTTAGAGCAATTGTCTGGATTGGAGCATAAGTATCTCTAAAACCTCTCAGCATTGATAGGGCCTCTCCAGATGTGTAGGCTGCCTGTGCCACAGGCACTGATGCAACCCCATACCATCAGAGATACAGACTTTTGGACTGTGGTCTGATAACAAGCTGGCAACAGAATCTGTGGTTTCCAGAAAGAATTTCAAATTTTGATTTCATCTGACCACAGAACAGTTTTCTATTTTGCCTCAGCCCATTTTAGATGAGCTTTGGCCCAGTGAAGACAGTGCAACAGCAACACTTTCACAGAAAGTGTCATGAAATTACTTGGTTCATTTAGCTACAAACCCAAATTCCAAAAAGGTTGGGACACCTTAGAAAATGAATACAAGCAGTAAGATCTTTAAACCTTTCAAATGAATATAGTGCAAAGACAAGATAGTTAAGGTTCAAAATGACAAACATTGTTTGGGGTTTTTTGTAATAGGCTATACATAAATTCTGAAGTTTATGCCTGTAACTTGTTCCAAAAAACCTGGAAAAGTTCTGGGATTGTCAAAAGCACTGGGAACATTCAACATTTAAGTAGATTAAGTGGTAACTGGTCATAGTACTAACATTGAATATACAAAGGAACGCTCCTGAAAGACTCAGTCATTCACAGTCTTTGATGGTAAGAGGTGATCCACTTTCTAAAAGACTGTAGGTAAATAGTCCAACAGTTTTTAAAGAATGTTTCTCAGTTTGCAGTTGCAAGGGATTTAGAGATTTCAGCGGGAAACTGTAGAAATCTTTGCAAGGAGCAAGCATGAAAACCAGCATCGAATGCCCTTGTCTTGCCTCAGGCAGCACTAAATTAAAAATTGGCATCGTTCTGTGATGGATATTATAGCATGGGCTCAGGCTCACTTCAGGCTCACTTCAGTTAACTCAGTATTGCTGCATCTACAAATGGAAGTTAAGATTCTACCATGCAAAGCCATACCATCAAAATCCAGAAGCAACTCGCCTTACATGGACTGACCTAAACTATAAGTGTACTGTTGTATGATGAGTCCACATTTCATTTGTTCTGACTATTAGGTCTGTGGTGCTTAAGAGGAAAAAAATCATCCAGATAATTATCAATTCAATTTCAAAAGCTAGGATCTGTGATGATGCAGGGGTGTATTAGTGACCATGGCATGGGTAACATGCACATCTGTGAAGGCATTAATAATGAGAAATACAATACAAGTTTTGGAGCAACATACGCGTTCATCTAGATGGCATCTTTTCATGGAAGTCCGGCTTATTTCAGCAAGAACCTTGCCAAGCCACACTATACAAGAGTTACAACAGCATGGCTTCACAGTGAAAGAGTGAAGAAACTACTTATTTTGTGGATTTTCTAAGGTGTAAACCTTAAAACAGAAGAAAAATGTAATCAATTAAATAGATGTAACTTCCAAGTCTTATTTCCTTATTGACCTCATGACTTTACATTCAAATGGGGTTTTATTTCTTACTAGACAAAATGGACAACTGTAAGGATGCAATGAAGCTGCTTTTTGTCTAAGGAAAATGTTGCAATCATCTAGACTTGAAAATGTAGTATAATGTGAGAAATATTAAAGGTAAAAATTTTTATGAATGTACAGTAAAATATTTACATATTTATTAAGTTCAACGGCCTGCCTACAAAATGAAAAAAAAGTGTACCGTTTTAAGGGTTTAAAGTTAAGGCTTTATATTTTAACATCGGTTGCATATGCTGTCCCCTTTATCCCTCTTATGGGCAACCTTACATATGAATGTCTGTATGAGTGTCAGAAATGTAGGAGTAAACATGACCACAGATCAGTCCAGTCTCTCCATCTATCTCCTCTGTTCCTGCTCACAGGTTTAAAAGTTTGATGTCGTCCTGCAGCTCTAACACAAAGACGCCGCAGCCTGCTGCTCGTACCTCCTGCCTGTCATCCTCAATCACCCCCCCGGCAACAGACCGACAGCTGTACATGTACAGTTGGAGGTCACATGAGGACAGTGCTGAGTAAAGTGACTCTTTTGCACATTAGGGCCTTCAGCTCACTGCTGCTGAGCTGCTATGTGTTTCTAGAGGAGATAAAAGGGACGTGTGAGAGTTTGCAGCTGCAGTTTGTTTTCAGCAATAATAGTGCAGTCATATCTGGGACTAAAGATAAGGAGCACTGCAGCTGGGCTGGTGTATTGTTCTTCTCCTCATTACACCGGACACTGCTTCCAAGAACACAACCAGCTGCTGCTGCCATCATGTGGACAAAAGGCAGAATGCAATTCTTTAAAGTAACGTAAAATAAATGACTCTTCAGACTACTCACACCATTTCTGAAAGGTAGAGACACACTTCAATAAAACATGATCAACCTAGAAAAACCTGCTGCTAAAATCCACCACATTATTCTCAGGATATATAGATTTGAAGTCATGATGCACTGATAAACACAACCCTAATTCCAAAAATGTTGGGACACAGTGTAAATGTAAACAAATACCAAATGCAATTATATGCAAATCTCATAAACCCATGTTTTATTCATAGCAGAACATAAACAACATATAAGATGTTTTACCAATTCATAAAAAATGTTGGCTCATTTTGAATTTGATGGCAGCAAAATATTTTTAAAAATTGAGAAAGGGGCCATGTTTACCACTAAGTAGCACCCCTCTTCTTTTAACAACAGTCTGTAAATGTCTGGGAAGAGAGGAGACCAGCTGTTTGGAGTTTTGGGAGAGGAATGTTGTCCCATTCTTGTCTGATATGGGATTCTAGCTGCTCAGCAGTTCTGGGTTACACCTACCCATTTCACAACCACTGACTCTGCTCTCACTGCATTCTGCGCTCTGCATACACTGCCTTTACTTTATTGATTTTAGTCATCAGCGATCTGTTTAGACAGTCTTAGTCTAGTCTTTTCTTGGAAAAACAGCTGTTGACAAACATAGTTTTCGTTGACTAGATTAACACTGATGCAGGCTTTGAACTGCTGATACCAAGCTGGATGGTCCCTCTCCTCTTTGTTGTTTCTGAAAATAATTTCAAATTCTAATATATCTGACCACAGAACAGTTTTCCATGTTACCTCAGTCCATTTGAGCTTTGGCCCAGAGAAGACGGCAGATTGGGTTTATACAAAACCTTAAGGAGGCTTTTAAAGGTTTTCTTTAAACTTTGCACTATTATCCACTCTGAAACTGAATGGATTTTAAGAAACAAAGGTCAAAGGTCAGGGAACCCAGGTTCAACCCATGCTTGCAAAAGCAATAACTCAAGTGAGAATTGAGGGATTTTTGTCAAATTTCATTAAATTGTCCACAATAACTGTCGATCAATCAATCAATTTTTTTTTGTGTATTGCCAATTCATAACCAGTCTTATCTCAAGACACTTCAGAAAGAGGGCTATGTTATAGTATTCATAAAGACCCAACATTAATCCACCATGAGCTCAGCTCGGAGCAGCATTTATCAAAGTTACAGTGGCAAAAAAACACTTTAAATTTCAGAGCAAAATTATTCATGTGTTGAACAGGCATCCGACAAGGATGTGTTGGGGTTGAAAAGAGAGAGAGAGAAGAAAAAGCAGAAAGTAAAAAAACAAGCAGAGGATCAGCGATCACTATATCTCTACCAGTCATAAATCTATTTTATAGCTTTGTTTTAATATGGCTCTAATGCCACTAATAATAAATTCAATATAGAGGAGCAATAATGGTAATCAGCTGGAGTTGAATGGCTCTTAGACTCATGTTAGCATTTCTAAAAGATAATTTTCTGAGAGATAATCTGAGAAGGTTTGGTAAGTCAACGACAAAGTGCTCCCATAGTAATTTACAGGGTGTAAATCAATAATCAATAATCAATATCTGCAACACTATCTAAGCACAAAGTCATACTTATTTTTGAAAATGGCAGTTTCTTCACTTTTGAAATGAACTTATTTGGCATTAATGAAAGGTAAATTAAGGCAATAGTAGTGTTTAGTGTTGCTAGATGGATGTATATATTAATAAATAGATAAACAAGAACATCAGAAAAGATAATAATGTTATACAGACATTGTTCTCCCAGAGACCAAACTAAGTAAAATTACTGTCACAGTGGATAATCTGGATGATCAGAGAGGAATTTGAACAGAAAAAAGTAAAAACAAAATTTGACTGAAAAAGTTATGAATGGGGTCCTGCCAGTTTATCATGTTTTCCTTTCTTTAATACTGAAAGGGTAAACATAAATAAAGATTTGAATGTCTGATAAATAAAAAGGAGCAGTCAGCGTTTTTTAAATGACCAGGTAGTTACCAATAATTTCCTGTATATCTACGGAAGACGGAGAGATTAGTGTGGTGAGTGATAGATCATGCTTCAAACCATTAGGTGGTGATGTTCAGTTGCTTACCTGCAGAATGGCCCAGAACAACAGAGGAACCATGAACAGTGCTCTCCATCCTCGTTCATGCACCAAATCATAAAAACCTCACATTCCTAAGACAGTCAGTTGGTCCTGAGAAGGAATGTAAATGTGACATTACCTGTGCAGACGTACTGAACAGGAGGAGAGTTTGTGTTGGTAAACCTTCATCTTCATGAGCAAAAGACAAAAACTTTCTTCTCCTAAATTCATCATCCCTCATCCAATATGACTGCAAAGATTCAAGCTGTTAAAACAGATAAATTAACTTTTAACAAAGCAGTGTTTTTTTCATTCTGCATGGTCAGAATGAAAAAGCAATGTAGAAAATGATCAGCAGCTCCGAGGGCAGGTTGAACTTCCTGAGCTGTTTCAGGAAGAACAACCTTTTCTGGATATTTGGATAGATTCTAAGTAGGAGGTTCACTTCAGGTCTCAGGAGATTGTGGATCCCAGAAACTTGAAGGTGTCCACAACAGATACTGCACTGTTCAGAGTGGTGAGGAGAGGTTAGAGTAGAGGGGCTTCTCCTGTCCACTGTCATCTCCACAGTCTTGAGTGGGTTCAGCTCCAGGTGGTTCTGGCCACACCGGAGCTGCTCCACCTGAATGCCTGAATGCAGACTCATCACCGTCATGAATGAGACTGATGACAGCGGTCTGCAAACTTCAGGAGTTTCACAGAGGAGTCCCCTGAGGAGCAGTTGTTGGAGCAGAGGGAGAAGAGCAGTGGGGAGAGGACGCACACCTGGGGCTTGCGAATGCTAGAGGTCCAGGTGCTGGATGTGATGCTCCCTAGCCTGACCTGCTGCCTCCTGTCTGTCAGGAAGCTGTAGATCCACTGACAGGTGGAGGCTGGCACTTTGAGCTGGATGAGCTTGTAGTGGATTTCAGGATGATGGTGTTGAACGCCAAACAGGATCCTGACATAGGATTACAATGACACTTAAACAAACCCTGGTATGAAGAAGCATTTCCAAACATGTCAGGGACCCTCATAGAGCATTAGCCTTTGGTAGGGGCCCCATTCCTGAAAGTTGTGAAATTCCTGTACATTAAAATAGCAAATATAAAACACAAAACTTTCTCTCTATGAACTTATCTATTCAATCAACACCATTAAAAAGTCTTTTATTTTGATCATAAATAATCATCAATAATAATAATAATAATAAACTTAACATTTTTTGTTGTTGTGGTTCATTTACTTAAATAAATTTCTTTCATCTTTTCCAGTTTTGTCACATTAATTCTGGACATTTGCTTTTGAAAATTCTTCCATTTTAGAAGGATGTAGGTCCTGAAATGCTTTTAGTGGTGCAGAAAATTTCTGGTAGTTTGATGTCACTTATAACGGCTGCTTGATCCTGATTGGCTGGAGTGATGCAAGTTAATTTGTTAAATTGAAAGATTAGAATAGAAAAAGAACAGATAGTTTTCTATATATGATGGTTTTAAACATATAACTAGACATTCATCAAATTGGTTTTGCCATCAGTTATGTAATTTTTTTTTTCTAAATTTTATTTTTGTTTGTTTACTTCTTGTTTCTGTAGCCCATCTAGCACCTTAGGACGCTGTGGACAAACATGAGCACTTGGACTGGAATCAGACAAGCAGAAAGGATATTGGTTTTGAGACTCATATCCTGTTTTATTGTTCAAATATGGCAGAACAGTATATACAACACAGTACAAACAACAGGCACACAGTCAGACACATAGAGAGACAAATTTGTACAGATGTACAAACACAGACACTCAGAGCTCCTAGTTGCCATGATTGGCAGAGACTAAATTTCCTCTGGGGAGCCACTGATCAAACATCCCACCGTCTCCCTCACACACACAAAGACACACAAACTCACACTCAGAGTCACATGAAAAGACAACACACAGGCCAACATGACAACTTGTGTATTAAAGGGGATTTTAAGGAGATTAAGGATCTGGTGACAATGATAGATCAAAACAAAAATGTTCAAAGTCCAGCTAAAGAAAGAATTCACCCTCAGTACTGACGTTTCATAGAGCCCACAGTGACAGGAGTTGAGTGGATTTCAAAGGTATGAGAGCTGATTTCACAACTCACCTGTTAACAATAGACAAAACAAATTTAATATGGCTGAATGTTTTGAAACAGGGCTGTCCAAACTGTTCTTGCTGATGTACCTCATCTCTAGAGTATTAAAGTTAGTAACATCATAGCGCTGATTCAGACACAACCTTTGAGTCCCACCATTCACTTTAAAATCGTACACCATTTCTTTTGCAGTTTAAAGGAGGACATGATGGACAACCATGGCTTGATCAGCTGGTCACTACTGGTCAGATAGATATCTGTCATTTCTGATGTTGTTGAGGTAACAATGTTGGCTGAATTTTTCATGGGTTCTTTAGTTGTTGGGGTTCATCTTTCTTGTTGTGTTTTTATGCTTGTGTTGTGTCATGATGCTTTGTTTTATTTGTGATTCTGCTTATTGTCAAAGAGCTTTGTAAACCTCTGTTTTTATAGGTGCAATACAAACCAAGTTATGATGTTTGATATGTTGGTTCTTTGAGTGCACACTCAAAAGTGTAAGTGAAAATAGGAACAGATTCCCCAACTTTTGGGGATTTTTCCTTTGTAAGCTGTCAGCCAGTGTCTTAAAGTCGCTACCCCAACGGACAAGAGGAGGGGGAAGCACATCAGGCATACCTGTTTAATGCACTTTCTGCTCCAGTCAGAAAAAAACTAAGTATTTGTGGACCTCCAGCTGACAGTAATGATGTGTCAGTTATGTGAACAATGGGAACTTTTCCTCAATTGTTACTAAATACACTTCAGAATGAAGGGATGATTTTTAGCCACAGGTACAGATGCGGCTTTCTTGTCAAAATGTTTGCTTACAGAAATTAACACAGCAGCTCCGCCTAGTGTCAAAACTAAGAAGTACAACAGAGTCAAGGACAAGCTTCATGTTCTATTGCCAGCCAGATTTCATTTTCAAATTTGAATTTGCTGAGCCAATTAGAAACAGACCAATCCTTCTTACGAGGGTTTTATGCCTTACTAACATTTAAGGTGTTGGACCAGCTGAGATAGTATCAATGTAAGCTGAAGTTATCACTTAGTAGTATAGTAGTCCTCTGTAAAATATGGTTGTCATGGTGATAGTTCTGAGAGACAGGATTACTTGGAGGATGATGAGGAGCTGAGGAGTTTACCTGAAATTTGATGTCATCAGTGTGTCTCTATGATCAGTAACGCTGTTGATTTCCATGAGTGGAGATAATTTCCGCCATCCTCTGTAATATTATCGCATGTTATGTGAGATTTCACCACCTAATGTCAGTGTTATTTTAAACCGGCTCTGAGTTTAGGCCATAGGCTTTGTAAATCACCGATGTGATCAACAAGCAAAATGCTTTGTCAAATCTTTACTACACTTTCAGAGCTGTTTAAGGCTTAACAGCATAACAAACACAGAGTTAGAAATGCTTTCATTGATTGGCTTAGAGAAAATGTCATATTTTACGACAATATTTTGGTTAGTTTGGATGTAACGCTCTATTAGTGACGTTTCTGTGGATCAAAAGAAAACTGACACAACTTAAATAACATCTTAACTTGTTTCAGCTTTAACTTTAGCGTTACACCATAACTGAAGACAGAGCTAGCACATAGCTGGAGCAACATGCCACTGGAGCATACTTGGTGCATGTCTTACCCCACTCTCTCTTCAGTTGTCCTGTCCATTGAAGGCAAAAAGGCCAAAAAAAAGGATACCTACTAAAAAAAAAGGACCACGTATGGCCCTCAGGACACAGTTTGGACAGCCCTGTCTAAAAAGTAATATATAAATTGAGTTTGAAGGTGACATTTAACTTGAAAGACCAACTTTTAACTTCAGGTTAACATTTTTTTTTACAGACTTCTCACAGGAAAAACAAACAATTACCAAGCACCTACTCTTTGTCCTTTGTCACCTTAAGTGTATGAGAAACAAAACATTAATTTGTATCAGTGACTTTAGGATCTTATGAAGAAAGGCTGCTTGATTTAACAGCATGTTGAGATGTGTCTAATCTTTAAAAAGTGAAACCAAAGACAATCAGAATGATTTATTCAAATTTTGTGCTTTTTCACTCCTGAGGGGAAGCTGGCAGCTCCTTTTTTTCATAACAATAGTTGTTTTTAACAAATCATACGTAAATGTTAAAAAGGCTAATAACAATGATTCAAGGTCAGAACTGAAAGCAATCATCCTTATGATTAGTATTTTATAATCTTTATCGTGTTGAAAACCCCACCGCCACAAAGTCAATGATCTTTCCATGCTTCATATGAGTCCATCGAGTTTCTAAAGGGGAACTGAGAGCTGTGGGAAAAAGCCGAGCAAGGAAAGCCAATTTCATTTTCAGGTTTTAACAAAAAAATAAAATAAACAAAGAATGGAAGGAAGACAATGAAATTTAAAACCTGCAGGGTTTTCAGCTGACAGCAGGGATCATTGAAGTAAATCTCTCTGACATCATTCTCGAAGTAACTCCTCTTACAAGTACAGCAATACAAAAAAAGCCCCTCTAATCAGCATTAATGCTTCCAATATTTCACTGAGCCTCAAACACACAGGTGGGCTCTAGTCCAGACTCTAACAACAACAATTTATGATCTGATAAAAAAAGAAAAACATTGTGTATTGTGCTGCTTCAAACGCACAGGAAGAAAATGATGATAAATTATAAAAATACAAGCAAGAAATGAATAAACATATATGATGAGGCAGGAAGCTGAGTGGTTAACGAAATTTTCCCTCCAGGGATTCATAAAGTTCATCTTTTAATTGAGAGCCTGGTTCTTGAAAAAAAAGCCTGTCACTCAGTTTTGGCATCAACAAAGTAAAAATGCATTCCTGGCAACTTATAGTGTATGAATTCAGTGCTGTCCGCATTTATTCTCTAATAACGTATCTCCTAACTTCTTTTGAGCTACAAGTGTAGTTTAGTAGGTGTTTTACCAGCTTTTTGCTCCTAAAGTGTGTGGACCCAAAAAGGGCCCAGATGAGGTTTTGAAAAGCTGGAGTCACTTGGTTTTTGTTTGCAAATCAAGCTTATTAAATGATTTAAATGATTGTCTCAGTGCTGCCTCCACATGACACTATTAGTAAATAATAATATACTTCAAGTATAGCTGTGGCCCAATCATTTTATATAAAATATAGGTAGGTAGGCTGGCATCCTTCCTTGAATTGAACTTTAAGTGTTGTGAGCCCAAAAAGCTAAGAAAGAAAATTAAATTTCCACCAAGTTCAGCACCAGTTCTAATCCGAATTTAAAGAAGCAGTCACAAAAAGACTCCACAAGATGAGAGGTTGAGAAATCATCATGGGCCAAACCAGAGAAATTTTCAACTAAAATGTCAAAATGAAGGGCAGCTTCAAAGGGAACCTTATTTATGCACCCCTGAAGGAGTGCTTAGTTTGATTTGGACCCACAGCTGAGTTAAACATGGAGGGATGACAGCCTTGCTGCCAGATGTAGGACAACATAGTTTGTGAGGTTTAGCTCGCTGGGTCAGTCACATAGCACTGAACTCAAGCTACATTTAACTAGCACGGTTTCCAGCTCGCTTGGTTGGGCAGGAAGCTAGCATGACTGGCTAGCTGGGTTGGCAGGTCGGCAAACTGGGCCGACTGGTTGGCTGGTTCAGGCTTTTTGTGCTCAGGGCTTACTGAGCCTCCAGGTATGCCAGGCCTGGCTGATGTTTTCTGGGCCGCTGCTTTTCCAAGTCCTTGCACCTTAGTCCAATGATGTCACTTCCTGTTGTCCGTGGTGGAGTTAGCTGTAGTGTCCGTCTTTGTGTCAGTTTCCTCGGTATTTTCAGGGGGCTGCAGTGCCGTGGCGTTAGGCCCGTCCCCGTTTTGGAGTGTTTCCTGCTTGTACTGTTGTAAGGCGCGATTGACGGCATCCTCCACCAATCGCCTGCTGACCCTAAGGAGCTCTGCCTCGTCGGGCTCAGACCGGCGACGCCCACCTAGGTAGAACAAGAAAAAAAATATTATGATATCAGAATGTCCATTAACAACATTATCCTACACATGCAAGACAAACATCCACTCCCTTATCATGGCAAACAATGTGTTACCATAGAGCATAAGGTTAGACAAAAAACATCAACTACTTTCAACCCAATTAAGATGATATTGCCAACTGTAAGCAAACGGTTATTAATAATGCTGTCCACTTTCAAAATCATAAAAAAATCATTAGCATTAATTGGCAGTCTTGTTCCCATCCTCAGAGAAATATTAGTCAGGCTTTCCCTGTAATTAAGCTAATTTTTGTCTCTAGTAACTCCTGGGAGGACGATTTATCAGCCTAACGTGGCGATAATTAAAGCAAGTGGACGGTTACTAATGATGTCTATCAGGAATCATTAGAGAGGTAACATGATCGGTAGCAGAAAATAAAGCTCATGACAGCAGGGAGCTTAAAGCACAGCAAACCTTAAACCTTAAAGCACAGCAGCGGCTAAAAATGTGAAATTTTGAAATGACAGTTGGAAGCCCCCCTATAAGGGCCCCGTCTAATGGCACTCTTTTATTTTCACTTGTAGGCACTGCATATATCATTCCTGTGAAGATCGTCTATGAAAGCCCTTTAAGAAAAAGAAGAGGAGTTATACAACCCAAATTTCAACAAGTTTTTTTTTCTCCATTTCATGAAAATACTTGTTAATTTTGAATTTAATGGCAGCAACACATCTTAAAAGAGTAGAGATGGGGCAACAAAAGGCTGGAAAAGTAAGTGATACTAATAAAAAACAACTGGAGGGGCATTTTGGTACTAATAAAGCTGGTAATAAGGAACATTTTAGAGAGGGAGAGTCTCTTCAAAATGGGAAGAGGTTCAACAATCTGAAGAAACTGTGTCTGAAAATTGTCGAACAATTTCAGAAAAATGTTCCTCAGCTAAAAATTGAGAAGACTTTAAATATCCCACCATCTACAGTCCATAATATCATCAAAAGATTCAGATAACCTAGAGAAATCTCTGTGTGCAAAGGACAAGGCTGATGGTCAATATTACATGCTTGTGATCTTTGGGCCCTCGGGTGGCACTGCACTAAAAACAGGCATGGTTCTGTACTGGAAATCACTGCATGGGCTCAGGAGCACTTCCACAAATCACTGTCTGTCAACACAGTTTGCCTTGCCATCGCCAGATGCAAGTCAAAGCTGTATGATGCAAAGAAGAAGCCATTGGTGAACATGATCCTGAAATTCGTGAATCGTCTCTAGCCAAACCTCGTTTGAAATGGACTGAGGCAAAATGGAAAACTGTTCTGTGGTCAGATAAATCAGTGGATCTCATGGAAATCAAATGGGTACCCAACAAAAGTTCTGTTCCTTTAGATATGAGTAGTTTTAATAAATGTATAACCAAAGACAGTACAATTCTTACATTCAAGCCTTTATTAGCAAAAATGTGTCCTGTTTAGACACATTCAGTACAGCAAGAGTTACATGGTAAAAAAGGCAAAGCTGTTAGAATAAAAGTGGATCCTCTCCCAGGAAATTTGGAGCACTGAACACTATGTTGTAGAAAATGTTTATGCATCTTTTTGTCCTGAAATTGTCTTTACTTCTGTAAAGGTTAATATTTGGCAAGAAAGTCAAACTGTGCCATCCCCAGAGATGGTACAGACATTTTTAAGGAGTAAAGGATGCTTTCATGAGTGGTTGAATGCTGGCTGTATTATTACAAACTCTTATCTCTTTATCAGTCTCTGCCTCAGTCCCTGTTTGTGGTGATAATAGGTTTTGAATTAAATTTTATCTGTTTATTATTATGTGTTCTTCTGTAATACTTTATGATACTGAAGCCATTTTATTAAAACGCTGTAACAAGAAAGTGAGAGCCTGGAATGTACTAACTAAATAATAATTCAACTAATGCACATGCATAGAGAGGGAAAAAGATGGGCAGAAAAAAACAACAAAACCTGACTTTAATTCTGAAGCCTGTTGTTGCTCTCTATAACTCTCAGCTCAATCTGTGAAGTTTATGAAATCTTGTGACTTTTTCCATAGGGCCCCAAAAGACACTGAAAAATCAGAGCTAAAGTTGTGTGTATAAAAAAATTAAAGTAATGTAAACAGCTGAAGGAAATACAGGTGGGATGGGAGAGTGTGGATAACCATAAAATTGAAAAGTGCACACACTTAACCAAAAATCACTTTTTCAGGCTTTTCTAACAATATTGTGCCCTGTCCAGACCCCCCCCTCCACCTTTCAGAAAATGTGTGCTAAAACAAGAAGTCATATTTTCCCCTCACAATGTCATAAGGGGAGTTGGCACCGCCCCTCGGTTTGATTGGCCCTCCCAGCTTGGAAGAAGTTCTGCCCTCCTTTCCTGATCTTCCTCTCTGCGGGCAGCTGAGAGGAAGATTAGGAGAGCCACATCCATTAAGCCACATCCATTTCCTGAGAGGGGTGTGGTCAGGGGCGGAGTCAGACAGCTCAGTAAAGTCTAAAGCCACAGACACAGAAACAGCTCATTCTGAGCAGGGCAGAAACAGAGGGGTTTTAAGACATTAAAAAAAAAAAAAAACAATACTGGAGTTTTTTTTTCAGCAACAGACTTCACAGACATGTTTTGGGGACCTCCGAGACCACTATGAACTTGTCTTAAAAGGGTAAAATATGTCCCCTTTAAGTTTCTGTAGGTGCTTTGATCCTGTTGTCATTTAATCCTAAGTACTAGGTTATACCACTAGGTGGTGGTATACACCACTGCATGTGACAGGAATGACATGACAACTGCTGGCTGCATTCAGTCATGGTGTTCAAGTATCATTTATCTGGTAGAATTGTTCATATTTATCAATTATCCTGCTCAATTTTGTCAAAATAAAACAGACAACATAACAGAAAATAACTGATCTGATCTTGCCTTTTTAATTGAGGGAGCAAGAATAAATTCAATGTGACAAAATAAGTAAGATGTGTCAAACTTCATATGGCCACAAGAAATCTCCAATTATCTCCCAGGGGGTCTAACATGCATTTTAAGTTTGATCTACCTCCTGAAGCGATATAAAAATGAAATAAACTGCAAAGAAAAGCTCTGTTGGTGCTGTCTTTGCTACAGATGAAAAGAGAGAGTGAGAGAGACAGAGGAGGAGAAAAAGAGACATAAAGCCAGCCGTGACAAATGGTAAGATGGGCAGGAAGTCAATAATTCATGAAGAAAGAGAATTAGGCAGACAGGCTTGGAGATGGACGGTCTGCACGAGGCCATTCAGAAAAGAGTTCAACAGAGAACTGCTGGGGCCTCCAGTCCGACACACTGACACAGAGTAGAGCAGTGGTTTCAAAACATTTGATTACAAAGGCCAGCAGTGAAATCCCTGAGCTAATGTTCTCCATCTCAGATTCCCACAGGACCCATAGGTTTGTTTAGATTTAACAGCAGAAATGCTCCATTAGTTATGATAGAAATATACAGCATGGTAGGAGTGAGACTGTGTGTAAAGATAGTAGAAATGTTATTGTTTTCCTATTCTGTAGTTCATTTCTTGCTTCGACTTTTCTACTTGTTATTTTTCATGTTTTTTGGTATGCTAAAAATGACTGATTCATAGACTGGTAGGTAACCATATGCCACCTTATGATGATAAAAAAGCATCCAGCTGAATTTTGGGGGTCCCTGTGTCCCCAGTGGTTAGGGATCAAGTGCCTCTGGCCACACCTTGCTCTTTAAGTTTGGTGCTATTGCCACTGATTAGCAACTTCAGACATGAGAGCTGAATTCAGAGATGACATGATTTTAAGAACAGATTGTCGGAGCAAGTTGTGTTCCACCCTTTTGCTCTCCATACAGACTGTTTTCCTGCACACAGCTACTGCCAGCTGAATCACTCTGTGACGATACTACTGTAACTAGACTACTGAAACAGAAACACTTCTGATACGGACATCTGGCCCCACAAAAGAGATTAGTGTTCCTCTGTGCTTTCATGAGTTAAAAACTACTGCACAGATCAACTAGTGGGTCTGACAGACAAAGAAAACTCCAGTGAAAATCTTCAGATTGTTTAAATGGCATCAAAATTTGCTGTTCAACTACAACTATTAATAACAGCCTTGGAACCATTTGGATTTATGTCCAGGATAAACATTTCTTCTTCATTATCATTACTTGCTTAATTGCTTTGCTCTTTCTTAATCTCCCTCTTCATCTTCCTCTACTCTGCCTTGACACACCCCTCTTTAAGTTTCCTCTACATACTCCTCTTCCTTCTTTCCTGAATCTCAATCTTCTCTCTTCCTGCATCTACCTCTTCTCTTTATCTGCATCTACCTCATCTCATTATCTGCATTTAACCTCATCTCTTAATCTGCATTTACCTCTTCTCTTTATCTGCATTTCTCTCTACTTTATCAACTTATACCTCTCCTTTCTCCCCACAACCTCTCTTTCTGTAACTCCCTCTTCTTTATCTACCCACATCACCCTGTTATCCTTTTCCTGCATTTCCCTCTTCTCTCTTTCTTGATTGTCCTTGTTTTAATTTCCCTATATGTTTCTTTTTCCCACATCTCACTCTTCTCTCTCCCTGAATCTCTCTCTTTCCTCTTCCAGCATCTTCTTCATCTCCTTTTCTATATCCCCTCCTCTCTCTTTCTGCATTTCACTCATCCCATAACAAACCCAGCACAGTTTCAGCAGATGGCAGTTTAACATGAGTCTGTTTCTGCTTGAGGTATCTGCCTGGTTAAAGGAAGTTTGTAACTCAGCTAAATGTTTCTTTGGGCTGAGCTCATAGTGGATTAATCTTTGGTATTTCTAAAGAACCTATCAAATAGTACAGTCAGGGCCTGCCCTCTTTGTAAAGTGTCTCAAGATAACTGGTTAGGACTTGTTGTTGCACAGAGAAAAATTGACTGGTTAAATTGTTTGCTGCAAAGACATCTGAATCTTACTCAAGGTGAATTTTACACTAATTCTCTAAAGACTGTGATGAAATATATGCGCTTCTGTCACAAGATTCACAACACATTCCCACACTGCTTTTTTCTAAATACATGTCATGATCATGGCGGCTAAAATGATTCTACTAGCCAGAACTGCAGTTTTTCAAAGTCACCAGTGGAAGAAAAAATGCAAGCACAAGTGGAGCTGGATTCAATCTCACAACTGCCTGCGTGCAAATCTGTCACTCTACTGTTCGCCACTGAGCTTTCTCCTTACTCTCTTTCCTGCCAGCTGTCAATCAACTCTGTCAGGACCCAGGGGTCTCTCAGTCTAAATATTTAGAACTGCACAGTCTGTGCATGAGCAGTTTTCTTTACAATGCCTGTACACCTTCTTGTTAACATCACAGTGCATGTGTATACACGATTTTTGTTTGAGGTTTAAAATGACTTCTTTGCCTCGATGGATTTTTTTTTTTTTTTTTAAGTTTTTATTAATTTTTCCATCATTAAATTTACATACACAGAGTGCTCACATTGTTTTCCAATTTTCTGATACACGCTCAAAATAATAAGAAATCAAGTAAGGCAAAAATAAATACATAAATTAATATAAAACAAAACAGAAACCCACAAAAAATGAGAAAAAAAAAGAAAAAGTATATGTATAGACATCACAGGTACCTATTCAACTGTACCTGTCCCACAGGCTGAGACCTTGAGGAAGGAAGAAATTTGTTCCAAACTTCATCAAACTTCCTTTTTTATCATTAATTTTAGCCAATAGCTTTTCAAAGGAGGCAATTTCTGTCATTAGGCTGATCCATTCCACAAGTTCTGGCGTTTTTGAGATTTTCCAGTTTTTTAACACTATTCTTGCTGCAACCGCGAAGCCATTTAACAGTAACCCACACTGTGCTTTTGTGACCCCTAGTGGTAGAACTGATTCATCTCCCAGAAGACACAATTGAGGGGTTACTGGTAGGGGCTTTTCTATCATCTTTTCAAGTTTTCCCAGCACCTCCTTCCAAAAAGGAAGAACTACAGGACACTCCCAAATAGTGTGTACGGATGTGCCGTGTTCCTCCTTACATTTAACAAAATTTCTCTCTTGTATCAGACCCATCCTAAATAACTTTGAGGGAGTATAATAGTACCTATGTATAATTTTATAGTGAATAAATTTACTCCTTGTATCTCTTGAAGCCTAGCCAATATTGGATATTATGGCTTACCATGCATTCTCACTAATAGCCTTTCCTACAACTTTTTGCCAG
This sequence comes from Cheilinus undulatus, assembly GCF_018320785.1. Taxonomy (NCBI): domain Eukaryota; kingdom Metazoa; phylum Chordata; class Actinopteri; order Labriformes; family Labridae; genus Cheilinus; species Cheilinus undulatus. Next base: position 22,639,795 of record NC_054878.1, read on the forward strand.
ATTAATCTCAGGCTCTCGCACTTTTCCCCCCTTAGATTTATGATATTTTCATAAAACAATGAGGCCTTGTATATTACATCTGGCATACCAAAAACCGTCTTTATCAGATTAGGTTCCTCTAAACTTTAATTTTTGAGAACACTCCTTATCCTCAACTGGAAGTACTTCCAAAATTCTCCTTTCCCACTCAATTTAAAATGGTCCATTAGCTCCTGGTATGCCCCAAAGTTTCCATCTCTATATAAATCCTTAATCACACAAATCACACCTCTTCTGCCAACTATCCCAGTTAAATGTATGTTTCGGACTTGAGGATTATTCCAAATGGAAGAATAAACTTGTTTAGATTGAGATTTTTCCATCATTTCGATGAAATTTTAACCAGCACTGCAAAATGATTTCTTGAGGAATGCCACTTCATTCATCATTTAAATCATTCTTTCAAAAAAAAAACAAATTATAGAAAATACGAAATAAAGTTATATGTACTGACACAATATTTTAAGTTATGAACCCAATATACAAATGATATTTAACTAGACCAGTCTTAACACTGAGATGGATGTTTGATGGAGATGTCAGCTAGAGAAAGAAATGAATAAATGTGATTTATAAAGACTGTGTTGTGACTATGTCTACTATTTGGGACTATTATGGATTCAGGAGGGATGACACGTTATAAACAGGTACTGTGTAGCACTTGCAAAGCAATTGTGGATTCAGTGGAATATGAAAAACCTTTATCACCTCCTGGATAGTTATTCAGGGGTAGAGACTGCAGGTGTCTCAGCCCATGAAGATTACTGCATATGTGTCAGCGGTTTATAACTGATTTTTAATACACACGTGCTGTATACTGCTCTGTTATCCTCAGTGTGTTTGATGGGTTGACATCCCCTATACAGCCACTGGAACAGCTTGTACTGCCACATGCATCATGTATGCATGGCTTTGTGTTATCTATGCCAAAAGTTCAGCCTGCTGCTAACAGCTTGACAAACAGAGAGCAGGATTCGTCAGACCAGCCGGCGTACGTATCTCTCTTGCTTATCCAATTATTGTTGCTGTGTGCTCACATAAGCTTCAGACTTATTCATTTATTCAGCTAAATTGATAAGGACTAAAACATGGTGCTCTCTTATTGTACAGCTAACTCACAGAGCTCTCTGAGAGGCTATGCTGCAGATGTATTGAGAGGATATTTGATTACCAGCATCCTGCCAGTCAGTTTGAGTGACTCACACCTCTGACCGCTGCTCCATGAGGTATTTTTACCCTCAGGACTGCAGATCGATGTATTCCATAGCTAACTTTTTATAGCGCTTTTATGTGGAAGTCCTGGGATGGTGGACATTTCTGCCCAAGCTGAGTTGACTGAACCTTGCACATCTTGCTGGGTAATTTTAATTATGACATCTAAACCACAACCTTTGCTGCAGTGTCCACTTTATCTATGGCTTACCTTGATTTTAATATAATGTCAGTATACGGATCAGATATGAGTGGACAAGAATCACTGCCTTTGAGAATGACTTTCCATCTTCTGCAGTGTTTGCTCAGCAGCATAAACAAGCAGGAAGAGGCGGGGTTTCAGTCGTTGACCTTTGAAGATGATGAGCGCACAAACACATGGTCACGTTTTATATAGTGCATTAATGCCTGACTGAGATCTGATTAGACATTAATTTGGGAGTTAAATGGGGTCTTCTGTGTGGCCAGACCATTTAAGGGGCCCTGCATGATGACGGCATGAGACTTCAAGCTTTAGCAAACACAGCAACAGTCACCACAGATGGATCTGATGCCACAATATGTTATAATATCTAAAGAACAGCAGCTCAGACAAGGAGGGAAATTTCAGTGTGGCTAGATTATTTTAGATGCTACCAAAGTATCAGAGCTAACAAGAAGAAGAAATGTATCAGAATTAATTAACAATGTGTATTAATATTAATTATTAACATCCCATATAGTTGTAAGTTTTAGGCAGAGGTGGCAAAAGCACTCACATTCTGTAATTACTCTGGTAAAAGTAGAAGTCTTGATTCAACTCCTTTACTGAGGTAAAAGTAAAAAAAGAGTATGAACCCAGGGCTGGAGAGGGTGGGGGTGGGGGGTGGGGGATGGGGGATGTCATCCTCAACTCAACAGTCGTTTTTTGGCCCATTGGGACATCCACAGCATGACCAGGGGCATGTGGTAACCCTACTACTGACTCAGCCCTAAAGGTGTCAACTTTCTTATTTTTTCAACAGCTTATTTTCCCTTGCTCCTGAGATATGCAAAGACATCCAGAGCACGGCTTGGGTTGTGTCAATCCTCCTTCCTAACTGATGGTGCCCTTAGTTGGGGATACTCGCCATTGCAAGCCTTATTTCAGTCTCATTTTATGGCCCAAACATGCCCAAAAGTTCTGCACAGTACTGAATATGCTCAAATAAAAACTAGGGCCTTCACTTACTTCACCCTGGAGGGTACCAGGCCTTTATATGAGGTAGGCTTGTATTAGGGTATAGATTTTCATACTTTTATACTAAATTATTTCTGTCTGAGAAGATAAATTGGTCATAAACACAATATAGAGCAAAAATCTTGGAACCATTTACCATCTGCCCTATAAAGTTATTGCAAATGCACCATAACTCCTGCCATCTGCTGTTACTTGTTACAAAAGCTTCACTTGGCTTGGAGCATTGGCCTGGGGCCTTTGTACAATATTCAACAAAGTTGGGTTTGAGGAAATCTTCTAAAGGTCTGGAATAGTTAATGATGTGAATAAGGAAACATGCTGGTGTGTTGGTCAGTAAAGATTTTGTCAGGATTCTGAGGGATCAATCTTAATGGGCTCTTGGTTAATCAATTTTCTCTCAGATGCAGGTTGGTGTAATTGCTCTAAAGATTTGTAGTTTGTCTCAGATATTCTAGAAATCATGGCATTTATTGAATGTAAGGTTATTTAAACATGCACGGAGTGTGGTTTTAGACTGCCTGTAGGGAGGACTGACACGTAACGGTCTGCTCACTCCTTAATTAAAGTGTTTTGTCACTGTCTTCTTTCCTAAATTTAGAGCACACCATGTTTACTTTTCCTGTTTCACTTCATGTCTCCTGCTGTGGTTTGAAACTCCTTTATGTGTTTCTGTATAGTCAGCTGTCTCTGTGTGCACTCACAGTTCCTGGTCTGAGTGAGGGATTTGATTGGCCAAGTAGCACTTTGTTATCATAAAGGCAAAAAAAGATTTGCACTAAAAGCTACTCTACTGGTACCGACTGCCACAGTAGAAGTCCTACATTTTAAAATGTATACTACACAAAGTTTGACAACAGTGTGTGCATAATGAAGCTGTTACTTGTTCTACAGCCGCTACAGGCATCAGCTCTGTCAGTCTTATTTACACATCACTTGTCATGTGTTGGATGAAAAGTTTTCCAGTATAAACAGAGGACTGCCTGTAACATCCTGGTGTGCAAATATTGCAACAAGTGAAGAACAAATATCAGAATCTCACTTTTGTCTTCAAAGCACTTTTGTCAGCACACACAAGCTTGTGGATACAGTTTCATTTAAGGAGGCCAATATTGTGATACTGTTATGATCTCTGAAAAAAAATCCTTGCATCTGCCTCCCTACACAGAGATGAGAGGAGGGATCAGCAACTGAAGAACACTCGATTTCTGTTTCATATTGGAGATTCTTGGCTTGCACTTTATTTTCCTTCTCTTGCTTTGATCACTATGATCTTTATTTAACAAAACAGCCTAGAAAACTCTTTGTATGATAACCTTCTTGGCTTTAGACTTGAATCTGAGACTCCCCCGCTGAAGTGTGGGATGATGATAGCTAACAGAAAGCTATTTAACCCAAGCAGAGGATTTAAAGGACAGTCTCTATAATCACTTCCTGTCCTGCTTGCTTAATCCGGAGAAGGCTCTGTTTGCTCAGATCATTTAGTCAAAGTAAATTTGAACAGATGAGGGAACATCAGAAGCACTATTAGTTGAATGGCGGCAGAAGTTCTACCCAACAAAATGTGATCATATATGAAAAACATGTTTTTGACCATAAAATATTATTGATACACCCATCAGCTGGAAAATCTGGGTCTAAATAGTGGTGAAAAATTACATTATTACTTTGGGATTATGCTGGGAAATTGGGATTATCCTGATCTAAGCAGAAAGGTGCATCCAGCTGGATTTCATGAATGTATTAAATTATTTATATTGGCAGAACGTTTTTGCAGTGTAAGCAGTAGACATTCATTTTAATATTTGCAGTTTGCTGTTTTTCTAATGTTTCTGTAATGTCTGTATATCATGTTAAATATTAGAGCTGTAAATAATCACCCTCACAAAATAATCCACAATAACAGGTTCAAATACTTTATAAAAGCCACTGTGAGGAACTTGAATTTTGTGTGGATTTTGGTGCCCCCTATGGTTAAACCATATAGTGTGTCATCCCATACGGAGCACTGGAATCTGGATTTTCTTACCCAGATCGTTTTTTAACAACTGGGCCCAGGTGATCGCAGAGATAAATACTCCAAAAGATCCATAGGCATCAACATAATCAGTGTTGCACAGAGGTTTCTAAATGAAATCAAATCAATCATCATCAGTTTAATCATTCTCAATCTGTCTGTTCTTTGTTTTGATTCTGAGGGATTCAATAATCAACAGTGTTCTATTTCGTAATCACGTTTAGATTAGTCTCATTAAGAATCTTTTTCATATTCTGATTGACTTATGACACAAGGAGGAGGACATACTTGAACGTTTGGCATGAGGTGGGGTCTTAACCAAATCTGAAACACAAGCACAAACATTAAACATTGAACATGTGCACACATTTAAAATAAAATAAGAGATTTTGACCATCTTGTGAATTTCATACACTCAGATAAGCAGTTCAATTATAACAGCTTCACTGTATTTTAACAAAGAGGTTTAGAGATTTTAAAGATGAGTATTGAAAGAATGGGCTAAATTAGAAAGTGCTGAAGTCTAGGGCAATCCATCTGCAATCAAAACTATATCCAGGTGTTTACCTGATGTAAAGCTTGGCCCTTCAGTGCCACAAGCCAGTCACATTTCTTGCAGCTACGTACACCATGCACTACTCATAGATCTCCATAGAAAGCATCAGCAATGCTGATTTTCCTGTGGTTTTATTAAAATTCATACAGTTACAACTTGGAAAACTAGTCATATTATGAGCATGGGGTACAGACAACACTGATATGAGGTATTCTAAGATGCTACAGACTCTACCATTCCCTAAAACTCACTGAAACACAGCAAAGTGTCTCCTTTGGTTTAAGCTGTGTGGCTGAGCACAGCCAGCTAAACTTGAAAAAGATCAACAACGATGCTTGCATTTGTTCTAAGGTAAGGCGATATAATGTTAACAAAGTTTGCTGCAAAATGAAATATAAGACATATAACCTTATACATAATGTCACTAACATCAAGTTTAACATTACCTAGCAACAAACTTTTTTGCATGGTGCTGAGGCAGTAAAGTAACATACTGTATGGTAAATTTACCATAAGTTAGCTAACTGCTGCTAATGTTATGGCCAACCTCAGCCTCATAATGTTAGCTAATGATATCACCTTTTACACTTACCAGTGTTAACTGTAGCAGAACGTTGCAATTAGAGTCAATTCAACTAAAACATGTTTACATTTACTTTGGCAACATGCAAATATCTTGTCTAAGTGGGAAAAGGCAGTCTGAGTGCAAGATAAAAACAAACAAAATGATCATAATTTATTCATTACAGAAGTCTGGACATTGCAAAAAAGTAGGTCTGTCTAACAATTAAAAACTGTTTTCATTGCTATTAATCGCAGAATTTCTGTAGTTAGGATTTATCTCCTTTTTTGTTGAATATTGAAACTCAAATATTCAGCATTCAAACTTGTTTTTCCATTTTGGATTTGTGTAGTCTTATGGTTACTGTTTTTCTGTTTGGATGAAGACCTGCTTTTATTTTGAAAGAGGACAACATGCTTTCGGTAGATCAAACATTATGACATGAACTTAACCAAAGAAAAAATAACTTGTTACAGATCAAAAAGGAAAAGAAGATTACACAAAATGTGAAAATTTTGCTAACACAAGATGCAGATTTTACTTATCCACTGAGCTGTCTGAGTCTTTTAAAGTGAAATGAGACATTAAGGAGCTTCACCAAATTGTGCTGAAAGGTACAATAAAGCATGTGATTAAAAAAATTCAGGCAGGGGCGCAGATAGCCTAGTGGCTGGGTCGCAGCCCACATATGTGTGCGACTCCGGATCTGGTCAAGCCTGTGGCTACTTTCCTGCACCTGCAAGTCTCTCCCCCACTCTCTCATCCCTGACTTTGAGGCAATGACAGAATGTGTAAAAAAAATTGCCACTCAAGTTGAAATGCTTTTGACATTCAAGATGTTGATCATCTGAAACATTCAACTAAAGGTGCCGTTACTAAAGAATCTACCACCAGCAAGCTGCATCTACATTACTTTATTTAAAAAAAATGAGGATATATGACGTCCAGCCTAACAGCAAGATCAATGGATGAAAAATGGCACAAATGCAGAGGAGCAAAAAACTGCAGTTCCTTGAGTGTCCACTTGAGGCTGACTGCAGAAGCACAATGATTTCACAGAAATATCATGTTTAAATGCCAACTTTTGCAGCACAAATTATAGCTTGATTAAAAAAATAGATTTCGGTTGGAGTAGTAGTAGTTTATCATGGGCACAAACTGTTCTAGGTATGAATTTTTCTCATACCTTGTCCATTTTGGTTTGTAAGCCACCCCACAGTTTGTTTGACATGTTTTCAATATGGCCATGGCAGTAAACTGGCTTCAAAACCCCCCTTCAGTAACAACAGGGCTGACGTCACTCAGACTTTGTCCATTACTTTTTACAGCCTCCAACTCCCCTTTTTCTGTCTCCAGTGTCTCATTCCTGCAGCCATTATAATCATAAATATCCAGAATGTATCAACTTGTAAGTTTGACCCGACATAAACACACCTCAGCTTGGCAGAGCTGTTCTCCTCTGTGTACATAAGCAGATGTGTCTGCTGTGTGAGATATCAGCCTGTCTAATCATGGTGAAATGAAGGCAATAAAGCTGCCCTTTGTACCTGTTACACACACAGATAAACCGTTCTTACCGTGGATGGACTGATTTCAACGCTACAAGGCAGGCAGACCAGAGGATAACTGTCTCACACTCCAGTACACAAGTTTAAACACTATCATACACTCAAACACTCTCACAGCAGATCCACAATTCCTCAAAGCCTAAATCCTCACCCTCTGCCTCAAACATCTTCTCCACCTTTTTTATGTGTCTGTCCTTTCCAGCCTCTCTCTCTCTCTCTCTTTCCCCTATTTGCCAGAAGCGTTGTCATGGTGATGGGATGAGAACCAGACAGGCTTTTCACTTTTTAACAACATAGGAGATTGTACTGACTTCCATCAGGTTTCACTTTGTCGTTGTCTCCGAGTATCCTCGTCTTCTCTTACATCTGTTCGACTTCTTACTTTCCCTCAACCTTTTTGTCTATTTCACTATCTTATTTGCCTCGCCGGGGCTCTCTTTCAGGATCATCTTTCCTGTATTTATTGATTGGTGAGTCTGAAGTCTGGTTTTGAGTTTCACCTTTCATGCCTCATTCTCTGTGGACAGAAAGCTATGACTGTATACATAAACTAAGAGGAGGGAAACAAATGAACCATTGTTGGCAAGCTGAAGAGCATTAAAATGTATAAAGAACTAGTGATTTCAATAAATGATTCAAAAATGAAGATGAATTCCCTACTTTATTAGTATGAATTATATAAAACCCAGCATCTGCCTCTCACTTTGTAGTTTATTAAAATGCAGCCAAACTAAAACTCTTAGCCCATATGCTGCAAACCAAGCCAATTAGAAGACTGTTTTAAAACCTTTAGTGGAGATGAGATTAGCACAGGATATCTTGTCCTCTGGCCAAGAGGAATACCATGCCAAGTGCCTTTTTCACTGCTTTTATAGTTTTCAGCACAGTTAAATGTTTGGTAGATGGTCCTGGCAGAGATAAATTTCCTTACTGCTTAATTGGCCAGCTATTCCCTTGATAATGCTACAAAGATGAGAGAGCACATAGAATAGTGGAACTAATTTGACTTATATTTTGATTAAAAACCTTCTAAACTAGTGGCTTCCCTCCTGTTATAGCTCCACATTCTGCCACATGCTAAACAGCAAATTCTAATGTGCCAACTAAAGCCAGTTTTATAATGCCATTAATAAGACTTATGCAGACCTGCCTCTTCTCACTACATATGACAGCAGCATGCATTTTAGTCAATATTTCTGTTCTAGATGAATTTGGACGCTATAAATGTAAGGGCAAGTAGCAAACCAGAATAAGACTACCTAATATAAATGTCAGTGACTCTGTCAAATGAAGCATTTCACCTAACAGAGACACTTGTGAAGACTGGACTGCCAGAGGTATGTCTCTATACACAGGCAGTCATCTTAAAGCATGTAAACGCTTTGATAGCTATGCAGCATAATACTGATTGCTAACATTAGCATTAACACATGCATTGCTTATGTTGCAAAAAAGACATTGCTATGGAAATCCTAAGCTGTTCTAAGCTTTATAAAAGGATTTGCAGGAATCCAGTACTGATATTTCAAGCTTTTTAACTTTCCGTATAAAAGTGTGCACTACACAGATTACTGTGGGGTATTTGTCGACAGGATTACTTATTTAGCATGAGCATCCACAGAGTAACACTCTCCTTCTGCTGTCTAGGTGGGGATTGGAGCCGGAAGGAACAGACCATGTGACATCAGATGCAAAAGGTCTATAGGCACCCCACCAATGTGCAAGCATCCGCTGTAGTAACATAGGCGTTAGACAGGATCACTGTAATATGGTAGAGATGGCAGTGCATTGCTGATTCTTCACGTCGTGCCTCTCATGCTTCTGCAACACCATAGTGCAATCTAAAATTACAGACTGCAACACCGATACTACGTCACAGCACAATCAATGTAGAAGTATGGAGTGTAATGAAAGCAAAGCTTCCTTATGGCCCCGTTGCAGGATTGCAATCTAAAGAGAGCTTTGGAATACAACATGTTTGACTTGAATTTTCTCTAAGTAACACTGTTTTTGTGAGCATGACACAAAGGATTGATAGTGATGAATGTAAACCACTAGTTTCTAACCTGAGGTTTAAAGATCTCAGGAGCTGTAAAGCTTTGTCTGTTTGTCAAAATGAGATTTGCACATTTAAACTTAATCAAGACAACACACCTTAGCTGAGGTTAAACTATACATTTGAAGCACAAGTATAGCCCAATCAACCGGTGCAGTTATTTGATACTGTAATCACATTACATTTGTCTGTAGCATAGTAGTGTAATGCATTACTGCTGTTAGCTTAGTAATCACAATAGTTTCACAGTAAGATAAAAATCTTGTTACTGGCATTGCTGTAAATCCTCAACTACCTATAAAACAGGAGCACAGGGGAAACAAATCAAGCATCCCTCTTAAAGCCTGTTCACGGAGAAACAGCATTGCTGTTCAAATAAGGACTTGTTTAGATGCATGGTGATATCAACACTACTTTGAATTTTTCAAACAAAAGGACAAGAATGTGACGTTGAAGTGAAAACTGTGTAAACTGTGCCCAGGCCTGAAACAACTTTCCACTGCTGTGAACTCTGCATCAAATCTTTCCAAATACCTGCTAAGCCAGCAGACTAACACAAAGCGAGAAGCTAGAGACCCCCAGAGTTCAAGTGAGGCCCAAGATCACTACATGAGACGACATGTACCAAGCAGCCAAAGCTGGACTTTCAACAACAGCAACAGGTAACCACAAAAGCTGAGATAAACAGGCTTGTGGCAGTATATACAGTGGAGGAAATGTTACCTGTGGCCTTGTTCTTGACAAATCTTTCTGTGAGATGCTATTTTGGTCTGATTTTTATAATTTTGATCCAAATTCTGCTCTCAACTTTTTAGTATTAAAGAGCCTAAAAAGGAAGATCTTGTTTCCTTCCTCCATATTAAAAGGATTTGTGCTAATTGTAGTCTTTTGTAGAATGATCAGGAGGCAGTGACTATTTTTTGTTGACTTTAGTAACATGATTTGACATGGTCGACTGCCGACTAACTTTGCATGGAGTACACCACCATTTGTGTTGGCATCACTCATGTATCCTTACGCCTTATACTGCAAGATTTTAATTATAATTTTAGAAAATAACTAGTAATGTGTAACGGATTACTGTTTTTGAATAATTACCCCAAAACAGGTCACAGTAAATGACAATCAAGGATAGCACTGCTATTAGATTTTTTGACATCACTTCATAAATCATAACACTGATTTCTTTTTTGCCCCACTTATCCAACTCAGAATAAAAGTGTGAGCTTATAACTCTTCTGACATTTGAGTAAAACTCTGCTGGCAGAGCAGTAATCTCTGAGGCTTTGTTTTAATTTGTGCTCTGCTGTACTTGAAGTTGTTACTTGAGTCCACCAGTGCCTGTCTTCTGAATCTCTAAAGCAGTGCTCTATGACTACACAGTTGGTGTTTGCCATTGTGGCAGAAGGGATTAAATGTCTGTGTGCAAAGACTGGAGTGTAATTTCCTCCTCATGTGAAGCAGGTTGCATAAGCAAATTTACAGTAGTTTATTTTCATTTCCACAAACTGAACTCAAGTCAAGTAAGCAGATATTTTGTGGATGACAGTCACAGATGAGTTAGATTTTGTACTCAGCTTGTTTGTCACAGTAAGGGTGCAAAGTGACTGACATGTCAGAGCACATGCAGAAGTACACAAATGCATACACAATTTGAGTCCTGTTTATATTTTTAAGTCTTAAGCATTTTTTACATGTTAATAATAATAATAATTCTCAGCGCTAGTTCATTCATTGTCGTTTGCATTTAACTCAGTATGTTATAGCTTTATGCTTGGCTGCAGACTTGTTTTTTTCCTCATTCTACTTTTGTTTCCTTTTCACACCCTTGATTAATCTCTCTGCAATCAGATTTGTAGTCATTCAGCTGGGGTAAAGGTTAAAATAGGAAATTGGATTGTGACTGTACTGTTACCAAACAATGAGTTTGTACACACCACACAAAATTTACTGCGAGCTCTGTTAAAACTTCATGCACATTGTAACTTCCCTGCTCTGCTTTGCTTGGCTTTGCTCCCTCCCTCTGGGCACTGCTCTGCTCTTATTTATTTCATGTCATGTAAGAACCTTATAACACCATAACTTCAAACTCCTAAACACACTTATTTATCTCATTCTGCAGAGGCAACGTCCTCAAAATAACTAACCGAGTCCACGTCCTGGTTGAATCAGAGCTGACATTCTGCTAAGGTCTGCCAAATTTTTTAGCCGGCCGCTTTCAATACTTTCCATGATGGAGAAGCACTTTATAATGTTCAGCCCTGTATAAGGAGAGCTTCTCTCTTCACATGTGCATACAGTTTTAAAAAAGACTGATAAATAATCACAATGAAGATAATGCATAAGACAAAGCAAAAGGACAAATACAAGCAGGAAGATTACTGTAATGTTTCTGTCTTAACATGAAAACAGCTTCAGTAGAAGTTCAAATCGGATAAACGGGAAGGCACGTGACAGAAAAAGAGAGGTGCATTCGAGGACAGACAGGGAGGTTTGAGGAAGAGGACGAATTAGGAATAACAAAAAGAAGTAAAAGACATTCACAGGGGGTTATAGAGAGGCTACAGAGCTCTGATGGTAGAGTGGTTTCCTGAGGAAATACCAGAGACTCTGACACGATACTGACTACAGCCCTGTTAAACACATCAGCAATCACTGCAATTGTATTCCACATGCGTCATATTCAGGTTAGGGACTAACAGAGAAAAGCTGTTCATGATTTTAATCATAATAAATTACATTACCAGAGGAAACAACGTCATCTAGATCTGGAGTACATGGCAGAGCTGGAGAATGGCTGATTTTTTCCCCCACCTTTCCTAGAATGTGGCCTAATTTGCCAGCATGTTTTCAATTCTGCATCAGAGAACAATAATTACATTTTTTGACAATCTCTCCATTGTGCCAGAACAATGGCCTGCCCAGAAATGTGGGAGTCTCCTCCTCTCCACCAGTGCACTAATTGACTATTTTGTGGCTGATGAATTTCTCCATTGAGAGGGTAAATACGATCACTGCTTTTTCTCACTCTTATGCCTTCAAAGTAATATGATGTGGATGATTAGGGACTTGAGAGGGTACTGAGGCTTGTGAAATAGCATTAAGTAAAGATCTGATGTTGCCTCAATTCTTGAGTTATATATGACAGAAAAACTAGATAATTAACTGTTTCAGCTGCTGACTACTGACCTGAACAGAATCAGCCAGTGAACATCTCTAGATAGTTGCACAGGAATGTGTCATATACAAACAGTACTGTGCAGAAGTTGAAGGCATGTTTGGGCCAAAACTTGAAGCTGAAGTAAGGCGTATAATGGTGAGTACGCCCACCTGAGGGCCCCATCAGGCAGGAAGGAGGATTGACACAACCCAGGTCATGCTCTGGATGTCTTTGTACATTACCAAGGGCATGGGAAAATAATGTGATGAAAACAAAACAAAAACCACAGCTTTAGGGCAGAGTTATGGGTAGATGTGGTGCTTAAACATAGCCTAGGGTACTGTTAGGGCGTGTAGGAGGGTTGCCACAACCCCCTGGTTGTCGTGTGTATGTTCTAAGTACCTGAAAACTGTTGGTGGTTGCTGGGTGTATTACCAGAGGTGGAAAGGCCTGGACAAAAGAAATGCTGTTAAGCTCGACCTTGGCTGCTGGGTGACACACGTACATGTCAAATGTGTCAACACTGACTCTGGCCACCCTCCCTCCTCTCTGCAGCCCAGGGTTGTGGAACATCAGGACCTATGAAGAACCATTAGCACTCTATATGCCTAAAAATTCTGCACAGTACTGTATATTGATTTTAAAGTGCCTGTCCAGGATTGTCCCTTGAGTGATTTTTTAATGCTAACTAAAAAGCACTTTTTTCACTTTATAAGGAAAGAGGTCATTATTTTTTGTGCTTACAGAAGGCTGAGCCACAGCTGTGGAGCTTAATTCTAACAAGAGTATGCTGTCATGCCAATGACATTACTTGTGTAATTAGTTTTGCAGGAATCAAAGTAAAAAAAAAGTGACTTGATGGTGTAAGTGGGGAAAAAGTCAGAATTAAAAATGATTACTTTGCATCCTCAGAGGATTATGAATGCATGCATCAATATCATGAAAATAGATGGGATTTTTTTATTCAACAAATTCAAAGTAAAATTAAACTACTTCATGGGGTGCTACATTGGAAGTTATGGAAAGCATCACGATGCTTCCTTAGCAGCCAAGTGCAACAGCTGTGGCATACATGAAATCCATCTTACTGCCTATGCTGACTTACCTACGACTGACTACTAGGGTCAAACTTAAACACAACATAACAAAGAACAGTTATCGCTGCAGACTGTCTTCTCATGCATGCTCATGAGAGCATTTGCAGAAAGTCCATCTATCAAACAACTGACAGAAGATTTAGATAACAAACTAAAAGAAAAGAAATCATGATTTCTTTGTAGAGCCAAAAACACGTGTTATAGCCCAGCATGCTCTTGTCAGAAAAATATCAAAATGTCTCTCATGGTGTTTAAAATGCCCTTTGCGCCTGACCTGCTGTCTTGAATTTAAAAGACTCTTTAAACTAGCACACAAGGTTTCTTTAATAACCTTGTTTTCTAGTAAGGATGAAGGCTATTGGATTTTTGCAGATATCCAATGTAATGTTTCCATGTCATTTTAGCTGATACCAATATTGATACTGATACATAGATGACCTAAAACTTCAGGTTCCTAAAATGCAGTTTGAAGTTTAAGGATGAAAAAAATTGAAGAAATGAGGATGAAAAAAAAGAAAAAGACTTCAGATGGCTCAGATATAACGGTCCTTCCTGAAACTCCACAAACTTCTTTGTACATAGGGCTGATATTTACAGCCAATATGTCAGTTACAAATATCAGCAGAAATGTTCATATACACTGACACTAGTAATTAACTTTCTTAGCTTATATTACCAGTATCCATATCACACAGATAATATCATGCATTCCAGTGAGAGGGAATGTTTTAAAAAAAGCTGGCATCAGTGCTGTAGTCAAAACTACACTATCCGAGACCAGAGTTCACCAAGACCAAGTCTTTTGGGGCTGAAAACCGAGTTGAGAACAGGACAAGACCAGGGCAATAAAAATTATCACAAATATGAGAAGTAAAAGAGCATTCTCTCTTAAATTATAGTTTGCTTTCAAATAAATTTGACAGCAAAAACATACAAAACATTTTCAAAGACTGTTGTAGACAGAGACAGTTGTAGCAAAGACTTCTCCTTATCATCACATTAATGATGTTCAAGAATAGCACCTCACTGGTGGTTGCGACTGGTCTTAATAGAAAGTCAGAAGTCTCGCCAGTCCAAGACAAGACCAAGACATTTAAAGCATGGTCAAGACAAGACTGGTATCAAGACCCAGACTGTTCTCGAGCACTACAACACTAGTTGGCGCACACTCTCAGCAACCAGCACCTGCCTGACACATCTCATTGAGTCAAAGTTATCCAATTTTCACAGAGCTTGCCCTCTAAATTGCATCTTTTTAATCAGCTCAGTGCCTGAGTGGACTTCCAGATTTTTAGACCAATCACACATGACTGTATCTTTCAACTTCATGCCATTTTCGTGGATAAATCTTGAATCAAGATGTGTCGCCATATGTTGAATGACAACTGTTGTGCATTTTGTGCATTTTACAATGGTTAAGTCTGACTTTTTGAACTTGCACCTGCTCCGTTCTAGGTGTAAAAGTTACTTTTGGAAATAACTTTAAAAGAGCAGGGATGCAGAGGGCCTAACTTTAAGTTGCTTGTAACTTGAGGCACAGATGGCCCATAGCAGATAGATTGTGCCCCATGTACATGGGCAACCCGGGTTTGCGTCTGGCCTGTGGTTCCATTCACACATATTATTCCTCGCTCTTCTGTCCCTGTTTCCAACTCCATCCACTGTCCTTTTCTGTCAACAAATACAAAAAAATAATAATAATGAACAAATAAATAAACCTGGGGGTGGGTGTGGGGGCTGGTCGACATTGGGGTTAAGTCACAAATACTGTTTGATCCAGGTTTACGGCCATCCGTTGCAATCTGTCAAATAGTTGATCAAGATATTTATTTAAGCTTCATTTTCAAAGTCGATAGGATTCAGCCATGGGAGAACATGATTGTCTGGACATATTGACAACAAGCTGAGATGTTTAAATCCAAACCAAAGAAACAACATCATTCAGGGAATATGTCATTCCCTGGAGGCAGACTGCTAGAAAGGCTGAGAGATGATACTTTAAGGATTTCTTTTTTTTAAATGAAAAACAGCAGGATCTGTCAATATTTTGCTCGGGGATATCAAAGTAAATGCAAACATTTTAGCAGTGCTGCTGGACAGACTTGCTGCCTGTGAACGCAGCTCAACTGTAGCTCTAATCGAGAACCCATTCCTTGTGAAAACAGACAAAAGGCTATAAAACAGAACGCTGACTTGTTTAGTTTTCTTTCCTGGATCACAGCATGGTATGTAAGCTAACCTTCAAAAGCAAAACAAGGCATGACTTTGCCCTATCAGCTCAGCTGTGCACAGCCCACTGTGACTAAATGTGATATGTTGTGGTTTCAGTGGGTGGCTCGGTACTTTATCCTATCAGAAAATCAAAGCAACACAAGGAATCACATGCTTCTCTCCGATAGAGGCTCTTTTGTATTACTTTGATACATAATTATGCCTTACTGCTGGATGCATTTATAAAGAGCACAAGCTGTGTGGGAAAACTTAATAGCTTGAATAGTTTTGCTAAACACTGGCTGGGATCAGGTAAGATGACAGTGACATCAATAATTGGGACGACAAAGCACTGACGTAGAGAACATTTCTAAGTGATTTCACATAAACACAACTATTTCCACATGTCCCCACATTAAAAGTACTCCCCTTTACCGGCTGTGCCTCCTTCCTCTTGTATTAAGAGCTGCTTTGGGCTGACAGCCCGCTGACCTGCATTCTGCTGTCTGAGTCACATTTTTACATATGCACAGAGACCTCTGAAATATTTACATCCTCTGTTCATGCTCTAAAAATCATGACTTTATGTATTTCTCAGTAAAACAGACTGCAGGGTAGTACGCACAAAAGGGTTAACACAGAGAGACACTAGAATGAAAGCTGAAAAGTTGGCAGTGAAAAATGAATGGAAGGAAAAAAGGATGAATTAAGAAGCTCTGCATGCATCTCTTCCTCTCGCTCTGCTCCCTCCTCCTCCTCCCTGTTCTATTCTCTCTCTCCTCCTCACATGTGGTCCCTGCTGCCTTTGCCAGCACTCTTTTTCTTTCCGTTCTCACACTGTTTTTTTAACCTCTTACACACAGGTTGCTACATTTTCAAGATTCTTCTTCTTTTAAGGTACCACCGCTGCACAAACCTCGATGACAGCTAAAAAGGAAACACTCGCCCCATCTGGCCAAGGTCATTTCTGCTCTGCTGCTGCTCCGTTAATGCAGGTGAACAGCTCATGCAGAGGCCGAGACACCCTTCATTCAGGCTTATCCCTTCAAGCTGTGTCACTCGGCGAGAGGTAAAGCTGCCTTTCCCTGACTCATTACAAAGGTAAAATACATCATGGCAAAAGTGTGAAGAAAGGTCAAGAGCACACTGAACCAGTGCTTCAAAAGGTCTGGTGCTGTTTGGTTCCACGGTGATTTAATAGAAGATGGTGACAATCCACAGGCATTGGCCCACGACTTTACATCTGCACAGTCTATTTCAAACCTATAAGGTTATAGGAGGAGTCGATGACAATAGGAGAGGCGGACTAAACACTCATGATGGTTAAATGAGAAGAAATCTTAACATATCAAGTCCTGGTTGTCACCTAATGTTTCCCTGCAGGAAATCTCAAAGCTCTATGCATGTTTAATTAACTTGGCAAGAAACATATTTGATGTCAATGCAGATTGAATGCTAATGTGGTTATTAATTAAGCTGATTGTTGGTTAAAGGAAAAGATTCAAATCAATGCTTATATAAATTAATGAGTCCCTCCAAGCAAAACCAGTCAGCAGCTGTCTTTCTGTAATACATTAACAGTTACAGATGTTTATTCCAGCAAAAATGGAAATAGACTCTGGGTTCAGCCTCATAAATGTAACCTTGTTTTCATGTTTTGTCCTGATTTAAATTCAGTAGCTCTGGATTTTGGGACTGTAGTCATAACTTAAAGGGACCCTTTTTATTTGAGAACTTTGTGAACTGCAGATGGCTGCAACTTGTACCACAAGGCAAAAGTTGTTTTTCCAAGATAAAAAAAAAGTCTTTAAAAAGTCTACTAAACTGAGTTTCAAGGTCAAGAAAAACGGGGCAATATCTGCTCTAATATGCTGTCGGCGTGTCCTGTGGATATGCAGAAACCATGCCCCCTCAAAGATAACATCATCCTCTTAATATTAAAAAAAGAGTACAACTTGTTATTTGAGGGCTCATCTGCTCCACTGGATCTGCCAAGCTCTACCTGTTTGAGCCACTAGATCCAGAATCATATTCATGTCATAAGCAGATACTCTGTGATACAAAACGCATGTTTCATTTTCTCATCATGTGCTTGCACAAATGTTCATTTTCTTAGTGTATGTCTGATGTGAAGTAAGGTGCCTACCCTAAGTTTATATGAGACGTTTGAGTTGTGAAGTTGCTGTAAAATAAAATACACTACATTTCTCGATAGTGCTCCTTCATATAAAGGTCTTTCTTCAACAGGAGAGGTGGGGACTTCTACCTTGATAAGTTTTGGGGCAACAGAATGTGTCTGCCATCATATGCATTGAACTTTAGAGAGACGGAATAAAACACAACCACAACCAGTCAAGAAAATAGCAAGCACCCTGACATGGCAGTACACTGTGGCTTAGACCCGATGGCTATATAGTATTGTGCCTACGTTTTAGGCATGTTTGAGGAAAAACTATGGCTGCAGAAAGGAGTGTATGTGGCAAGTAGGCATGGCCTAGGGTACAGGCTGGGCAGGTGGTAGGGTTGCCCCAAGCCCCTGGTTGTGCTGTGGATGTCCAGAGGGCCCAAGAAACTGCAAGCGAAAAATTATTTTTAGAATACAAAAACAAATGTCTTCTAATGCGTTTCTTGAACTAGACAATAGCGACTATGATGGTCTCCAAATCTTACAAGTATCAAGTCATGGTACGTCATATCTGGTTCTCTTCTGCGAGGTTGTGTCTGTGCGTTTATGTCTGTGCGTGTTTCACCTGCAGTGACTGCAAACACCACTGTGTGACACCTTGTCATATTGGTCATGGTTGAATTCACACAGAGACACACAGAGATACACACCCACACGTCTTGCTGTGCTCACGAGGGCAACTGTCGCCACATCACAGGGGAAGCATCTGACCTACACACACTCCCCCTTCTCTCTCTCCTCATTCTTTTTCTGAATATCGTTTCTCTTTAAGCCCATTCCTGCTTCCTCCCTTTTCCCCTCATTAGTCTTCTCTCCCTGCATCCCTCTTTCCCCCACTGTTCTCCCTCCATCTCTCGCTCGGCTCAGATCTAGGGCACAGTGGCTCGACTGTTTATAGCAATGCAGCTGCAAGCAAGGGGGAGAGAGAGAGAGAGAGAGCAGGAGAGAGGGACACAGAGAGCGAAAAAACACAGGAGGGAGGAAGAGAAACAGGGAGGAGGAGGAAGAAAATAGTGCATACAGTTCACTCAGTGATGTGCTCAGCCAGCTCAGTTTAATATTTCTGTCTTTATCAGAACGGAGCTATAAAAGAGCACATGTGCTCCCACGCACTCACCACCAGCTTTTTTCAGAATCAGCCTTTAAAGCAGTGTCAAAGTCTGCATTTATGACTGGATGATTGGCGTGAGAGAAATTTACAGCATATACTGCACATAAATATGCTGGAAAAGACACAAATCATTAAATCATTTTATGACTGTGTCACTGGTTAATTTTTAACCCAACAGGTTAGCTACAGTGATGATAAAAAGATGCTCACTTCTCTCGACTTCTAACCTGATTTGATTTTTAATTAACTTTAAACCAAGAGTTACACTCCATTGAAAGGACTTAAACCAAATAAAATACACCCAAAAGTGAAAAAAATATGCAGCTTTAACAATGCAAGAAAAATTCCCTCTAATCTGTAATCATGCCACATCCATCAGTAATTATCCACTAGACCTCATTTCATTTGACATGAGCTGAAGCAGCCACTTTCCACTGTTGCTATCGCTGTCATTTTGTGGAAAATTCCTCCTGTTTTCAAAATCCATCAGATTTATTCATCCCGTTTAATTTGCCTTGACTGACCACAGATTTTCCGTAACAACACGTGTGAGATAAGATTAATGATCAGACCACAGTCATTCAGGGAATGTTGTGGTTGTAAAGATGTGGAGTTACCAGGCTAATCTCTGCCACGTGGTCAAAGCAGAGTGGCGTGATAATCCACGAGGAGAAGTTTAAGTCCCACTTCCACTCAAAAATGTGTTAAAGTCATTGTCACTAAGCTGCAAAGTTTGAGCCTCATGGTGCAGAAAAATGTGCTGAATTTGGCACTCAAGGGTTGTTTTACATTCACCTACTGAATCTGTGCCCACTTTAATACCGCATTAAACAGGTTTGTATGAACATTATTTTCTTTTACATATTCTTCACTTAAGCTACTTTAAAAACTTGTCATTGTCCAATAATGGGGAGATGTATGGCTGGTGTGAAAACTGAATACTTGAGAGCACAAACCATTACAGGGTTTTCAGGAAAAAAGAGGACAGCTGATGTCCAACAGTTGAACTTTCAAAAATCAATTATAGTTTCATATTCTTTTAACACAGATTATTGCTGGAACAATAGCAATGTCAGACTGTTCAACTGCAACAGCAATTATTTTTGTATTAAGTGTCACTTGAATTTTTTGGGGGGGACCAAGCAGGCAGACTTATGATACCATTTATGTATTACATCATAATTGCAATGCAAACTGCAATATTGTCAAGTATAATCGCAAAAGCACATTATTACCAAATTGTGCAGCACCAATACAGATATCTAAATCCACAAAAAAGGTTGAATTAGGGCACAGGAATACTGGTGTTAACCTACAAGGAAGACTGAAGGCTAATGTTACCAGCACTGCTAACATTAGCCACACTCTACAAACCAACTCACTATTGAGTGTATCATTCTTTTCCAGCTGGCAGTATGATCCAGTGTTAAAGAAACTGTTAGTTTTCTCTGCTTTCAGTTTTTACTTTACTTCAGCTAAGTCATCTAGACACAATTAGCATTTGGGTTTAATTCGATTTGAAATTATTTGCCCCAGAACATTGCTTCTAACTACCTCCAGCTGGCATGGAGAGACTTCACCCATCATTCTGTTTACACCACACATTGTTATGCAAAATTTAACAGCATCCTAAGTATTTTGCCTTCAAATGGCAGTTTTTAAGCACTGATACACTTATTATTATAAACTACCAACCTCAGAATGAAGCCCAGTGTGCATTTGCAGCATGACATAATGTTACTTCAGGTAAAGCTACATTATTCTCTATTATCATATTCTGTGTGAAAATGCAGAAATGCTGCAGAAAAGTCCATGTGTTGGGCCATGAGGAGGAGCTATCTGCTGTACTCGGTGTGGTTTTCTGACAACAATTTAGCTTCAATTAACATTTTAAACATAGATTCTTGCATAAATAATGCACTGCAAACTCAAACCAAAGCCTGTTTGTCAACTCCTAGTCAAAATTTTGAAGTACACTTATTTTAAGCTAACCTGGCATAGAAGATGGATACACCCATTTCCGTGTTTCTCACTGGCGAATCCATCCTGCAAAACTCCCTGTCTGAACCATTTGGGCCAAGTTATAGAATGACTTTTCAAAAATGACATAAGTTGTGTACTGACATGTCTACAGTCGCCATGGTTCGCCTTATGCAGTTCCCTATGGAGTTTAGTCCTCTGTAAGGGCGCAACTCAATAGCGGCTATGTCATGTGTTTTGTTGCTTTGATTGGACTCCGAGTTTTTTTTCAAAGGCTCTGCCCTTTGCCAAACTCTGTGTATGAGTGGTTATCCAGATGGATGTGTGAAACAAATCCATCTGGCCTGCCAGGTTAATTTCAAGCCACATTAACTTGACAAGTCCAGATAAAAATCTTGTTTCAAGACAAAGTACAACTATTTGCCAATGGGGTTAGGAAATTTACTCACCAAATATCCTACAATAACATGTCCTTTAGACATAATAACTCATTTGGGTGGGTTCAAATGTGCAGCTTAATCAATCCAAACATAACAGTGTTTCCCACACATGGACCATACTTGGGTGGGCCACCCATGTATATTTACAGCCACCGAAAAAATATTTGTCAACCATTTTTTTTCCTTCTTCTGGCCAAGATGGACAGCAGCACAATTAACAAAGACGCAGACATAAAAAAAACAGAGCCATTACAATCAGAGAAAAAAAACAAATCCAGAATCACAGAGTGGAAAGTCATCAGTCAAAACATCTACAACCAGATACATCTTCCTTCAATTCACCCTTAAAAAGATTTAAAGAGACCAGCTCTTCAAGACATAAGGTCTCCTTTAGCGAATTCCAGGCTGCAGGAGCAGCATACCTGAAACTCCTTTTACCCATTTCAAGATGGACTTTGGGAACACATAGCAAAAGTTTTGTGACTGAGTCAAAGACTGAACTCTGTAATTTACAGCACTTAAACCTGAATGAAATCACACCAGTGTGATGGAAGCAGATTTAGTAGAGCCTTATAAATAAGCATATGCCAATGATTTTGCTTTTGTGTGGTCAATTAAGGCCAACCAACCCAAAAATATGGAATACAATGATGAATTAAGGACTTTAAATTTGTTATAAACCTCAGTGCCCATTGGTATACATTATCCAAATATATAAGGCATTGGGAAGAGACATGCATGTACAGAACATCACCATAATCAATCAGCAGCATTAAAGAAGCAGAAACAAGTCCTTTCTTTGCATCAAAAGAAAACAAGACATATTTCTGAAATTAAAATCCAGTCACAGCTTTAACTTCTTCATGAGTTGTTCAGTATGAAGCTTAAAAATCAAAGAATGCTTATCAGAAGGTACACACACAATCAAATCACCTTTAGATGTAGTAACAGAAGGCAGGTTCAGCTCCTTTTTCTCTATGAAAACATCATATGTTTGTTTTTTTCAGGATTATGACTTATGCAGAGTGTCCTGTACAATATCAAAGGATTCTTTTAAACGACAGAGAGCCAGATGTTCAGTAGGGCAGTGTCTTCCACATATATATGAAAACTTGTATTGGGAACACTATGACCAGTACTACTGAGAAACAGTGTAAATAACAGCTATCCCAAGATTGAGCCCTGAGGCACACCAATTTCAATTTCAAGATATTTAGAGGTAAATCCCTCAGCTTGCACACACAAAAACCAACCACGCAAGACAGATAGGTGTCTACTAGTACCCGAGTTCCCAAACTGGGGTCCAAAACCCCCTTGGGGGGGGGGGATGAGGCTGTTAAAACAAGATTTGCAAATACTAACTAAAATCATGAATAAACACTTATAAACCGTGTATTTGGGAACATTTGTGTTTAGGGCTTTTCATATGGAATTAAACAACGGAAATAATTCAAACTGATTCAACTGATTGACCATTACTAGAGCTATGAGTTTATTTTCAAGGATTCAAATGTGCATACAACTCACAGCATTACTTAGCAATGCATTAAAAAGAAAAATGCAAGCGAGCACCAATGCATGAGACGATAGTGTTTACAATAGCATTGAAATGCAAATAACATGGTTTGTTAGACCTCAAGGATTTTCGTGATGAGTTTTGCTGTGAAGCATACACACATAACCATTGTCTGAGCACAAAAAAACTACAAAAGTTCACTTTCAGTATTCAATATCTGCAGACATCACCTGATCCTGTTGTACATGGTGAAAGATCGCAGTTTAAGTTTGGGTCTGACAGTTGATATTTGCAGTATAAAGACTGCAGGGACACCCATGAGGAACTCCTAACAAGGCAACAATTTCATCTTGTTGGAAGAGCTCATAAATCATCAGCCACACTGAGCGGCTGAACAAGGAAGAGATGAATTACAGTTTACACATGGAATATGAGTGTTATCCTATAAATGAATCCACAAATACAACATAAGGCTGCACACAAAGGCAGCTGCACAGTCACACAAGCACTCCTCGCCCATCTGTAGGTCACAGACGATCAGGGATGTTGCTGAGCTGACACACAGACAGCTGACACAAAGCCACACACACACTGACACGGTGTACAGTATATCCCTACTCTGCATGCATACAGTGCCTCTGAATAGACAGCAGCACCACTGAGTACATCAATCCAATTGGTTTCTCCAACATCCCGCACACCCACGCATGAAGCAGGAGACACTCACTGATTTTCTCCTCTGCCTGAGAGAACGGGAAGCAGCACAGTTGACCCATGGCGCCTCCTTCCTTCCCTCTCCTCCTGTTCCCCGCTCCCTGATGTTACCCCTCTTTTTTCTCTTCTTATTCAAAGAGCGGCAAGTGAAGCGAGAATCCTGCCTCTCCCATACGTTATCTCCCTGCCTCCCTCGTTGGTGTCACTCCGCCTTGAAGGACCCCAGTGAGGATGAGGTAACACAAAAAAAATCCTCTCCCTTTTACCCCTAAGGACGACCGAGCAAGTCAGAAGACAATAAAAAAAGGACGAGTGGCTCCTTGCTCTCGCTCTACTTTGTACTGACACAGGGAGGAGGGGTGTGTGCGTGTGTTGGAGCGAGAGGGGGAGAGAGAGAGAGAGAGAGAGGAGAGAGAGAGACAGGGAGAGGGAGAGTGGGAGAAGGAGGCAGACAGAGAGAGAATGGGAGAAGAGCTAGAGAGTGAGTGGGAGCTGAAAGACAAAAAGAGTGTATTTATACGTGTGTGGAGTGGGGAAAGCGGAGGAGGGATTTGTTTGATAGTTAAGAGTTTGTCTGTTATTTTTGTGAGAAAAGGGACAGAGCACATGTGTTGCAAGCTTCAGTAAATGAATTTCCAAGAAAAAGATGGAGTTAGCATGCTTGCAAGAGTGTGGAAGAGAGAAAAAGAGCGGTTTATGTGAGGAGACAGCAGACACTAGTGTGTTTGTACATGCGTGTGTTTGTGTGGCAGGGGGAGGGGGTCCAGGCTCCACCTCCCCCTGTCACTGTAGCTTGAATAATAGCTGTAGAATAGCCAGCAGCTGCTACCAGCAACTGTGTATATCTGTGTTATTTATAAAATACTGCCTTTTGTATTTTTTGGTGCCATTAAAATCCCTAAAAGAATGGTAAAAGCACTTTAGAATTCATTGTTGAAAACAAGTCTGTGTCAAGGTTAAGTGTGGATTATGCCTCAGGTGACAGTCGGGATGATGGATGGTAATCCTGTGGGAAGGGTCAACAGAATGTAGAAGATGGGTAAGGATTCTATCACTGATATTAACCTGAATATCTTGCATTGATTTGCATTCATTTAAAATATCCTGCAATTAAATGTAAAGAATAATACATCCCCCAGGCTGGTATTTACATCCTGAGCCATGAGCCTGGCCTAATAGTGTCAGGCCAGTTCAGGCTGTTATTTTTTTAATGAAACCCTCCTAGAACGAGCTCAGGTTTCTTTAACTAGCTTGCATACAAAGTAAATACAGGTTCAACCAAGAGACTGGGGTTTTTGACTTCATGAGCTTCTGCTTAAGCCAGAAAATAAAGACTAAAACTCCTCCATCTTAATCCTTAAACTGATTATAAGTCTTATCATTTCAAATCTGATAATGCAGACAATTTATGGGGTATTCTGATTATGGCTTTGAAGGATTTGGAGGGTTCAGTAGTTAAGCTTTATGGTGAGCTTGATTTAATTTTGCAAAGCTCATGGATTAGCCAGATTCCATGTCAGTCATTAGCCTGATAATTTTGCTTGTTGCCTTTCAGAGAATGGTTGGACCAATCAGCTTCATTTTAGGAGAAAGAGGCAGTAGCTATGGGCATGGTTTAGTTAAAGCAACTGCAACCCTGTAAACAAGGGTGGGATGCAGCTGTCCACCTTTTACAGACACGTCACTATTACGATGCCACTCAGTAATTTTCAGTATTTTGAGGAAGTTATTATTTTAAATGGTAAGGTACAAGAATTTTATGGTGTTTGGTACCACTTGTTGGCCAAATATGGCTTTGGTTCAAGTCACCGGTAGGTATGAAAAGGCTGGAAGAGTTCAGAAGTTTGATGTGGATCAGATGGCAGTGTGAGAAAAATAGGCAGGCAGTGTCAACAGTGAAGTAGACCGCTGACAGTGTCCCTCATTCAGTTAAATATGGACCGAGTAAGGAGCAAGCATTAGCTGCGAGAGGAAGCAACTCTGCTACTAACAATGACAACAACAAAAGCGAGTCATCCGCAGTATCACCTCCCGTTCACAGGTGAATGGAACAGGTTACCTTATCCACAGAGTGGATGCTGAACAACAGGCTTATTGAACTCGCATGCAAAAGGTGCTACAAACAGTTAGAGAGACAGCAGTGAAAACTAAGTGTTTCAGACGGAGGTTAAAATAAGGGTTTTTCAGGACGCCAGTGTGAGAAACATGAGGAGTTTTTTGAGCTGTAAACCATGTAAAGCTACAACGTGGGTAACAGAGAGATGGGGTAAAGCCTTGAAAAAAGGCATAATACCCCCTCTTTAACCTTTAGGGTATTAATAACCACAGGTGCTGTGTGCTGCAGCAGCAAAGTCCAGCATATTACCCCATCAACAGATTTTAAAAACATCTGATCTTTTCTTAAGCCCTTTCTGAGAAATGTAGATAAAGTTTAGCAGTATTTGTAAGTTATTTAAAGCTCTAAAGTAGTCCGTAACTTTTTATAAACTTCCTATTAACTAAACTTGTGGTGACAGAGCTCACCAGGCTGTACAATGCGGATATAAATAATTAAGGCCGATCTTTATATGTTTAGAAGTACACGGGACATTGCTTCCCACTCAAAGATACTGTATGGTAACAGTTGTGGATTTTTATTTTAATTTATCCTCGTACAATAGGGTAAAGATGTCATATAGATACGCACGGAGACTAGGAGAGAAAGAAAGTGAGAGAGAGGAAAAAGGGAGATGAAGGATGATTTCATCCTGACGTATCTCTGCTTACCTGTAAGGTGTGAAACAAAGGCTTCAACTTAAAGTCACTTCCAGCTAGAAATGAGCTGTTATATCATATGCCGGGGTATTAATAAATAACCACGTTATTGCTTAATTATCGTCATGAAGACAGTACTGCTTAAAAAGCGCGCGTTTATTTTAAAAAATGCCTTGGGAGTCTGTGTCCATTCCAACAGTAGCACCACTGTGTCTCTGTGTGAAGATGCTTCAGAGGTGATGACAGAATTTGTGTTAATAGTGTCGGGCCAATTTGGCAAACGACGAACACGCACATACATATCGGCGCATAGACACCCGTGCGCCATGGCATGGCATAAGTCCTGGCACAGCGCTGATGGCATTGCGGTCCTCTGTAAAGGCAAACTGTTGAATGTGCACCACTGACTGTACTGTGATCCACAACAACGTGAGTTTAAAAGTACTTAAATCCTTCTTTCTGAGTGTAGATCAATGACAAAAATCATTAAGTCTAGTAACGCATTGCATCCTGCTGCAGCAGCAACGCCACAGCTTTAAAAACTTCAAACGTATTTTTCTGCTTTGGATGTTAAATAGATTAAGTTAATCAATGCTAACTGATTATTTTTGGCACATTTTATTTGCTGCTATTGTGTAAGTTTTATCAAAACTTGATGAAATGTCTTTGTTAAAAGAATAACAAAGAACAGCATTGAGTTGTTTTCTTTTCAAAAACAACAAAAGTCGTGTACTGACATGTCTACAGTCGCTATGATTCACCTTATGCAGTTCCCTATGGAGTTTAGTTTCTCGGTAGTGGCGAACCTTGGTAACAGCTACGTTACGTTTTGTTGCTCTGATTGGCCCATAAAGATGTGACAAACAGAACATTCATCCAATCACCCTCTGAGATTTTTTTCAAAGGCTCTGCCCTTTCCCAAATGCCGTCTATGGAAGGTTAACCAGATGGATGTGTTTTACACATCCATCTGGCGTGCCAGGTTAGGCATTGACACAATTCCAGGTGAAGCTGGAGAGTAGTACAAGGAGGGGCAAGTTATATGCTGAACTTGCGGAAGATATAGCGAAGGTTGGGTTCACCTGAACACCAGACGGCAGAAAAGACTTAGACAAAAGTGGACCTAGACCAAGTAGCAACTTCTGGTCCTGAAAAATTAAGCCGAAGTGCAAAAATTTGCAGTACAGCGAGTGTCCACTTGAGGCTAGCTTCAAGAACACCAGAAGTCCCGTTGAATCACCTGTTAAAAAGCTGTTTTTTACACTAGAAATAAGCTGGTTTACAGCCTGGTTAAAAAAAAACAAAATGTGTCTCATTAGCTAATGTCTTCATGTGCTCTCACTGTAAGGGGGGTGAATATTTTTGTACCACAATGGTTTAGATTATATTTAGGGAAAACCTGCTGCGGACTGATTGGCGCGTCTCATTTGATTTACAGATTGCTTGACAGGCAGGAGCTACGTTTCTGTCAACCAGAATGCTAGCTAGCTAGCTGACAGGAAGTGGAGCTTAGTGGGCGGAGCGTTAGATTGATCCAAAGTTCGGCTGAGACTGCAATTTCAATAGGGAAGCACCTGCGGCTCACGAGTCCGCCTATTGTAAGCAGATGGCTGACGTCACACAGGGTTTGTCCAATTCTTTCTACAGTCTATGACCTAGTGTGGTGATACATGTCCATCATGTCCTCCCACTTTGGTTCCTCTTAAACTGGTGTGAATATGGGCCGGTTCACTTGAAAGCACCATGGTTCTGAGACTCCAGAACCAAACCAGAGCCAGAGCCAGAACCCCAAGCGTGTTTGTCTGAAATATTTCCTATTCCATTGATAGGTCATGAAAAGCACAATGAAATATCAGCTTCTGTGTAGAGAGTAGCCTCATCCCAAAGAGAACTCCATGAGTACGTTTAAAAGCACAGTTTTGTTGAGCTTCAGTTATAGCTCCATAGGGCCTTTTGATTGGATTACTATCATAATCCCAGTATAAAAGCATTTGAGTTAGGGGAATTCATTTGTTGATTGAAGTGTGCCTAATTTTCCTTGAAATGCTATGCTTCCCTTTTCAGCCTGTTACTATTACACCTTCCTCTGATTGACCTATTACAAACTGAACAGTCAATAAACAGGTAAGAAAACAGCTAGTGGACATTGAATGGCAAATAAATCCTTTAGCGGATACAATACAAACTGTGTCTTGTCTTGAAATTGATTCTTGTTCTAGCACTCACCATGTAAACACTACTGTCTTGTGTTCTCTCCCCTCTCTACTGTGCATTTTGGGCTGTTCAACTTCTAGGCCACAGCTCAGTACCAGAGCATACATCAACCACTTTGGAGCTGACACAGAAGAGTAAGTCAATCCAAGCTGCATTATCTAGGGGTTTAAATCCACAATTAATTTGATCTAGTACAATTTCAGTTCAACTATAGTATGTGGATGTCTTTTAAATGTCCAGTTTTGGTAAGTCTAACACTTCAGCCTAAATCTTCTTTTCTGACTACATGTAAAGTTACTGATTCTTTCAATTGGTCGACAAGCAATAGTCTTCTGCACTTCACTGGCCATGTGCAGATCTCTACCATCTTTTCTGCCTCTTTGTTTATCCTGATACTTTTCTCACTTCTTAAAACAACACATATGAAGAGTAAGTACGTGTTATAGAAAATAAACAGATATGGAAAGGTTGAGAAATTCCATTAGAGGTGCTGAAAGTCAGTTGAAGTCTGGGCTGCTTTGGAAAATCGGTTTATTTATGACCTAATACTTTCTGTGTTATTTTATCTCCAGTAAGTATTTATAGCTATTCAGAGCAATTTCAGAACATTAAACAGACAACAAACCTCATCCAGTAAGTCTTCACAGACATGGCCTTTAAACGTTTTAGTTTATTATAAGGAGGAAGCAATTATGTCATACTGGGGATGAGAAGAGCAAACACTTAGGCACGGTACACTTCATACTTCAGTACTTCATAGTTATTATAAATATTATCTGGACCAATTATCAAATGCTGCTTTCTATTATGCCTCATAATAAATGAATACAGCAGAGCTTTAACCACATCTCAAAACCTATTATAGTGTAACTGTGCAGCTGCAGTGCCTACAGTTAACTCAGAGACTGCAGCCATCAGAGGATTAAGCTTCCTGTGCTGCTCAGCCTGACAGGACAGTCGGCACCTGTGCTTGCTTTGTTTCAGTTAAAAATTTCCCTCAAAGACATAAATGTGTCCATGAGCTTGGGTAAAGCCTCCACATGCTGCAGGTCTATCTTATGCACTGATGTACAGCATGTCTCCTCATAAAAGAGGGGGAACAAAAGATCAAACATCTTAATTTACCAGTGGTTTTCACTGTGCTGCAGCATCAATGAGAGGAGGGAAGCATGGGATGCATATTTAATATGTTTTTAAGAATCAAATCATTTAATTAACTTGTAATACATAATTCAGATCATTTATTCTAGCTGTTTTCTAGGCAGTTTTGTTTTTACTAAGCATTTGCTGTGAATATGCAAGCCTCCATGAAAAGCCCCATTTTTGAAATGGGAGCTAAAAGGAAACAGGTGAATGAGGCACTTTAGCCTCCTTGTGTTAGAGAACATGCAAAGTAATCATTTCTGCTTTATATATCATTATGCTTATTATATAGTACATGCTCAATCTACAAAGAACAGTGAAAAGCCTGTAGCAGCTAAACCTCTTGAGAAACAACCCACATTACAGTGAAACATTAAAGGCAACATATCATGAAAAAGTCACTTATTAGTGTTTTACCCCTATTTTATACCTATGTGTGTATTTTGAGAGAGGGAGTGAGGAACCTTGAACCTTAACCCAGCTTAAGGCTCTACATATGGGGAACATGGACATAATTACTAGTACAGCTGCACAATTAATTTAATTTTATTCACACTCACAATTTTGACCTTTCAACGATCAAAGAACACAATTGTTGGTTATTATTTATACAAAAAAACATGCTCTGCCCATAGAAAACTCTATGCGGTCTTCCATTTATAATGTGCAAAATGCAGTAGTTAGGAAATAAAAAGCACCACACAGAACATTCATCTTGTGAAATCTCTCAGTTTAATCATCAATACTAACTAAAATACTTCAAAAAGACGTCATAGCAAGTTAAAATGTTTCAGACAGTCTGGCTGCAGCCCGTTCATTTCTGACAGCCACTCTCACGACTATTCATCTAAGATGCCATATATCTCTGAACAGAAATACATACTAAAATATTTAAAATAAAATTGGATAAAATTTTTGTTTAGGGTTAAGGCAAGGGTTAAGGTAAAGGTTAAAGTAAAGGTAAAGGTAAAGTTAGAAGTCAAAAACCTGACCTGCAAAGCCTGATTTGAAAAATGTTTAATAAAGCATAGTAAATAGTCTGCCATAGGAAACAATTTTGTCCTCCATAAAAACTTCTCAATACAGCTAGCTTAGCTTATATAACTTAACTGCGTAAGCTATCTAGATAACAGAGCCACATAACTAACAAGCAATGTAGCTCAGCTAGCAGCTACATATAGACAATATCTGCATAGGGTTGAGTAGCATTTGGGTTTTTTTCCATTACTGCTGCTGAATCTGTAGTTTTTTTTAAAAGGTGCCAGTGCTTAAACAGTGCCTGAATAGATACTCTCAAGATGAAAAAAAAGTGTTTTTGAAGCTGTGTGCTGATTGAAAGCTGTCTCGGTATCATAAATGATTGAGAAATAAGATGCCAATAGAACATATAAGTAAGGAAGACGGGTGTAACTTCTTCACACAGTGTATTTGGTGCCTTTCCTTTGTAATGATGGGGTT
This sequence comes from Cheilinus undulatus, assembly GCF_018320785.1. Classification (NCBI taxonomy): domain Eukaryota; kingdom Metazoa; phylum Chordata; class Actinopteri; order Labriformes; family Labridae; genus Cheilinus; species Cheilinus undulatus. Next base: position 22,671,004 of record NC_054878.1, read on the forward strand.
CATACAGCACTAGAATCTGTCTTGTAATTCGGCACAGTCAGTATCGGTTGTGTCGGTACTGGGTTTCGATACTCATCCCTATAATGTTCTTGGCTAAGTTAGCCTTAGCCACGTTTTCTAAAGTTCATGTGGCTAAAGCTAACTTAGCAATAGATAACGGAGCTACATAGATAACTTAGCTAAACTCACAAAGCATCAATATAAGCTACATAGGTACATTATCTACTTCTTTACATTAGCTTTAACTATGTTAGCAACAGTTGTTGCATTTAGGGGCTACTGCGACAAAATTTCAGGGCAAATGTTAAGGGCCAAAACTCCCCTGCAGAATTATTGTCTCTGTCCAGGCCTAGAAATAGTTTTGTAGCAGGATATGAGGTTTTCAAAATTGAAAATAAGCAGTGATCTCAATATCGATAAATATAATCAGGCTTATCCTTTTGGCCAAAATCTTGCAGCCCTAATCACTTAGCAACCGGATCCCATGAAAACATGAAATCTGAAGGTATATTCAGAATCTGTGCACATTGTGACATCACAGTGAGTTGTTATATTAATACCACATCCTCACCTGGTATGTCCACCCATAGATCTCCACCCACAGCCATGGAGGCACACAGCTGTATGCTTAGTGGCACACCCCCAGGAAGAGAGGGGCAGATGAGAACCTGATTTGACGCTTGATCCATATTATATTTGATCAAAGCATGACATGTTTAATTAAGACCACAGCAGACTTGGTTAGAAGGTGGAAAAGGGGTTAAATATTCCTGAAAATAAGGTGATACTTTTATCCAGTGTCGAACTTTGCAGGTAGGTCAACCTGCAGGTGTTAATACAAGCCTCAGTAAGTCTTCAGCCTCCTCGAGTTAAAACAATGACTCTTCACCAGCAGGGATGCATTTTGTATGTGCACAACCCTGAAGAAGAAGCCTAGTTAAACCCACTGCACTACTCTGCATGGTTAATGGAGGATTACAAATGAGGGATAAGCAGGATTTTGAGTGTGAAGAGTGAAATAAACACGGACACACAAGCACACTGCATGCATTGTGTTGCGGATGCACTGAGCTCAGCTGTGTTAGCAGACAGTTGTGCGTTGTGTCCAACGGCAGCATTCAAACAACAGCTGCTTCTTTATAAAAACACACACAAACACACACTCGTGGACATGCAGCTGTGATGAGTGCTATTTGTAGGGCTTAAGTGACACTGACGAGGACGAATCGCAATTAGCGTCAGTTACACAGCTCCAAGATGGGTATGAACATATGAACGTTGCATGCAAACAGACATAATCTTATAGATTTACCCTCCTGAACGCAGCCATAAAGTGGATTATTGTCATAATAAAGCTTATAAATCACACCACGGAAGCTATATATACCGTTCACTTGTAGATTCCAAGGAATCGATTAGAATTTATTCATCCACACAGCATTGCACAATCTGTAATTTGTTTTTTTATGTATTGTGTTTTGCTTTAAGAAGAAGGAAAGTGGAGACAAAGAAGACCATAACAGTGTTCACTTTGTTTGGCTAAAGGTTGACTCATGGTGCCTCAGCACATGGTCACAAGACAGGTTATGCACACAGAGAGGACAACAACTGAATGCTGCAGATAACAGGGTCTTCAGTCTGCTAGTGTGATATCGCTTACTGTTCATTATAATTCCAATAATTAGCTGGTGACATGAAAACACCCACACAACAAACAAAAACAAAACCTGTGTGTTATGAATAGTGTTAAGCATGTGTTATTGGTGACAATAAACAGGTGTAGCCAGACAGTACCTTGTACATGTGGTTAATATCTGCTTTATATGACTGCATTTATATGACTGTGAAATCTCTTAATTTGTCAGTTTCTAAGATGAATACATTTTTTTGTCATTGCAGTTAGGGTTCTAATATTTACAAATTTGTTTCAGCGGACAGAGATATTGCTACTGATACATAAACGTCGTTCACAGCTAAAACTTCAGTCTTTAAAACACATTTTCAAGTTTAAGGATGAACAAAGAAACAAACTTCAGTCCTTAGAGCACATTCTAAAGTTTAAGAAATGAGGTTAAGTAGCTGATGTAGGCCTGCTGGTCCTTCCTAAAACTACAAACTTATTCAAACATACTGATGATATTTATAGCCAATATTGGACAATATTTACAGATTATATATTGGTGGTAAATGTTGGCAGAACTGTTCAGATCATACCAATATCATGCCTATCAAATCCTGCACCATTAATTGCATTTGGTTGCACCATTCCCTACAGCATACAGAGCCTAACCAGGCTACAAAATCCAAGATAATCAAGCCCATTAAGGGTACCCCCTTCTGACCAAAATCAGTAGAGGCACAATTTTCTGATGGCTCTACAGATTACATAGCAAGAGATTCCTGTGGTCTGAAGTGTTTAAGACTTACTTTAAGATCCTTGATCTGCTTAGAAGACAATCGAAACCATACTAATTTGAAACTGATAAACATGTTGAGTGTTTGCGATCAGAGATGTTGTTGTGTGGGGAAAATAGCATGAACTGCAGAGCATGCACTGTGGATTATCACATGGAAAGGAATGATAGCCAATCATGAATCAAACAGAATAGTGGTGGTAGAAAATATGAAGCATTGAGTTAGATGTAAAACATACCATTATCCAACTGGCACAGAGAAGAATGGCAATAAAACTGTAACTGCAATAGATGAACCAGGAAGCTTGTGATGCTTGTCAGTGAGATTATTTACATTTGTTGTTAAAGCTGTTTTAGATATTGAGGAGGGGGTGGGGAACTTGGGGGTTGGAGTATATTGATGCTAAGAGTACTGCTGCATTTGTAGTTTTTTGTTTTATGCTGGTTATGCTTAAGTTTGTTTTGAGGAAGCTGGTTTACACAATGTATATACAAAATAATTAGAAATTCCCCATGGAGTCCAGTGACTTCCCTATATTTGCCCTGCCCAAATGAAAACAAGTCAGGAAGATGTGAACAACTTTCTAATAGTCTAAATCCAACATGCAGTCACACGTAGATCTCAGTGTTTTCACATGTTTACAGAAACCTGATTCCAACATATCTTACGTGTTAAGACACACATTTGGATTACACTTTACAGGGACTGTAATGACCATTTAAGAAAAGCTTTAGCAGACGAATATTTGCTTAAAACTCTAAAAGGCTTTGGTGCACTGATGTTGAAAAGATGGAACAATTGTTTAACCTAATGCTTAAAGTTGGATACTTTTGTCTCCACAAGCTATAAAAACCATCAGGACAGATTATTTTCTTTAATCATTACTGTAATCAATTTGTTTCTTTCTAATTTTTGTCCTTAGCCTTAGTGAAGATCTCCTGTCAGCCTGTTTGGGCTGGGAATACTGGCTGCATGACAAATTAATAAAATCAAATCAATCTATTAAATGATTAAACAAACATTAAACCCCTGTTTAATTAAAATTGCAATTTTTTCCATCTTCTGTCCGTCTTTAAAAAATCAGCTCTCACCAACTGAAGACTATCAAGGAGGTGCAAATTTTCCAGATAGGATTCTGCTGTTATTTAGAAGCCTGTAACTTGGCAGAATTTTTTACCAATCTAATCCTAGGACACTTAATTGGAGTTACATACTAAAAAAAAGATGCATGCATCACACATTTCAGGGGGGGATTCAAGTAAAACAAGCAAGGCTTAGGGAGAAAACAATGTAGTAGGCAATATGGAGGTTCCCTTGATGCTATTTTGGGAGCTCTGAAGGGTGATATTGTCAGTTTATTTATGAATTGGCTCACATGCCTACCGTCACATTGCCCACGCAAGTAGAACACTGTTCATGTTTTCATCAGAGCTGTAGCTTTAGGTGGAAAAAATATTAAAAAGCCAGTTTTTTAAATGAACAAATAAATGCCCTGTTTGACTCACACACAAAGTGGAAACTCTAGTTTCTCACATAAACGCTCTCTATCAATGTTCACTCCATAACCAGCACACAAACAAACCATTAAGGTGGTTATTGGGTTTAATATGGCTGTCTCAGTGGTGTTTTTATTTGCTCGCTGAGGCTGCTCTGGTTGTTAACGCTTCCCTGAATCAATGACAGAGTTTATGACTGTGCTTTTTTCTGTTGTATTCACAGGTGTGACTCTACTTTCTCTTTTTAATGAAGGTAGTTAATTGAAAATACCATTGTGAATAATGCCCCTACTCAGCCCCTGTGACACAAACTGTCATTCAGCCTCAGTTAGCAAATATAATGTGAGGGGAACCCACACTTAATTTATTTTTCATTGCTTTAACCCATTATCTAACCAAGGAGATTTCACTGAGATTAAAAGTCTATTTTTTTTTTTTTGGCCAAGGTTTCCCACAACAATGAGCAACCATACAGTAAAAACCATGACAAAAGATACAAAATAATGATAGATTAAAGTCCTTGTAAAGTGATAAAAAAAAATCTCAAATTTTAAAAAACCTCACTGGAGGGATCATCTGTCTACTATGCTGCTATGTTACAACTCTCTTCTAAAGGCACCAGAGAAAAAAATCACATTTATATACAGGCTGTTTAGAGCTAAAAACTCTCAGTTTCATTTTCCCGTCCTGTATTTATTGCTTCACGAATTCCTTGTATCTCATTTTCTGAGTTTTGTCTCTCCTCTATGAGATGTCTTTGTTGTTAAGTTGCTGCTAAAAACACTCCATCTCCTGATGTTGCTCTTCAAAATAAAAGTCTTCAATGATGATAAGCATTTGAGGCTTTTATTGTGACAGACTTTGCAGTACTAGAGCGTTCCCATCATTGGATACTTTTCGGAACTTGAGCATCATGAGGCTAACAGATAGGAGAGACTGAACTATTGCTGCTATGAGAGAGACAAAGCCACAACCCATGTCTTTTAGGGCGCTTTCATGTTAGGCCCAGTTGTTTTGAACCGCACCGCGATTCCACTACTGTTAGGGTTAGTCACTACTGTGACAGAGAATGGGGAAGGGTAAGACACAAAGATTTAAAAATGTTAGTGGAGCACCCAGGGACTCAGGAGCCTCTCCACTCTTTGCTAACATCACTAACTGCTACCTTCATGGAGCTATTTTGCTGACTGAAAACACTAATGAACTGCAACATTTATAGCATAGCCTATAATATAGTAAAGCTTGCCAATAGGGAGTAAGTCTTGCACCTTAGCAATAACTTCACTAGCTAGGTATAATTTGTTTCTTTTTGAAGTACCTGCCATCTTGAAAAGCTTATAAAATGGCCTAAATCACACTCTTAACTCAGGCCATTAAACTAAAGTGGTAAGATCACATGATCTGTTCAACGGAGGATGTTGGTGATTTTACCAGAGGTGGCCAGCATCATGAAGAGCTGACTGAGGCAAAAAAAAAAAAAAAAAGACTTTGGCCATTATTATTGGAAAGTTGCCCACAGTCATGAAAACATCAGTCAGAATATCTAGTCAGCTGTATCGGCCTCCAAGTCATTCAAAATTCTTGTTAGGATGTTTCTAACCTTGCATTTTTTTGTCCTCTATCAAGTAGCCTACAATTTCAGCGTATATATGAACCCTTTCCTAAGCAGAGTTGTTGCTTGAGCAAAGTCACAAGTAGCTGTTTACTGGTAAAATGATCATAGAAGCTCACAGAGTAAAATTAGTGAAAGGAGATGTAAACAGACAGTAAGATCTGGCAGAGAGCCAGCACAAATTATCAGACATGCCAACTTAGAAAGCTGATGATTTCAGATGTGTTGATAAGGAAACTGTTATCCACTGACTAGTCCCTATTTCAGTATATTGCCTCTTTATGTGCAATGGAATATGGCTGGAAAAGTTGACATACACTACTACTACATGTTTTTCTCCTCACATGCTGTTGTCTAAGCCAAACATGCAGAAGCCAATTGACGTACTGTATGAACCAAATAAATTTTTCTTATGCAAAAGTCATTCTGGCTCCTAGTCCTCTGTTATAAATTCTCACTCAGTGGTGATCAACACTTCCTCCTATCAATCCTCTTAAAAGCTTTCAGTGAGACCAGTTCATTAAGCTTCAGCTCTTTCAGTAAATCACTCCAAGCAAAGTGAGCAGTAAACAACTGTGCTATGAAAAAGTATTTGCCCAACTTCCAGTCTTCTTATTTTTATACATCTGTCATACTTGAATGTTTCAGATCATCAAACAAATTCTAACACAAGACAAAAGATAGTCTGAGTAAACATAGAATGCAGTTCCTATATGATGATTTCATTGATTAAAGTAAAAAACATCCAAACCTACCTGGCCCTGCATGTCAATCCCTCCTAAATCTTAATCAGTGGTTTTGCCACCCACAGCAACAACAACTGTTGCAACTGAGGTAGTTTTGTTAATATAGATATTGATGAACTTCAAGAGCTTGAGCTTTAGCTATGTTATCTACATAGCTCAGGGTTTCCGCTACATGTAATTGATCAAGGCGCACTGCCACGCCAAAATAAAAGCCACCATGCCTTCAGAATTATGATCCTTTTTCAGATGTCAAAAATGTAAATTATATTGTATAAATGGATCCATATTAACATATAGTGTATATTTGCGCACATTTATGCACCCTAATAAGAGTTTAAAATTGTAATAATGAAATGTCACACTGCTATGCAAGTAACTTAATTTTGAAAATCAAACACCGGAGTCTCAACTTCCTGTCTGGCTCTACTGCAGCTCACTCGCTCAAGAGTAATGGCTGAGATGACCGAGCAGAGTAAAGGGAGAGAAAAGGGTGAGAGAAAGGTACCTAAGAAAGGATAAGTTTAATGAATATTTTGCACAAGCCTATGAAAATTATCCTAATGCAGGGCTGTACAGTGCGACATGTATGTCGCAAATCCTACAAGAAAACTGGTCTGTGCTGAGAGGTTGTCACTCTTCATCGCACAGGTGCAATGACAAAGTGAGAGAGGTGTGTGCATGCCAGGCATGCAGATGTGACTCTAGGTTAAACTTGTTGCCACAAAAACTTCACTCCAAATTGATCTGAGATTTGAAATTCATGCCCAGAACATTTATTTCATATTTCTGGCAAATTTACAATTTAAGCAGAATGTTATTTCCTCTCATACGTAATCCTCCACATCTGGAACGGCCACACTCCGCAGCTGATACAATGGTGAGAGAGTGAGCAGCCTGTACAGACTGGTCAGGCTCAGGGCATACATAGAACAGGTGGTCATTGTGTTTAAGAGAAACGCCGCTTTAATCCCAATTTTTTTTTATCAAGGCACGTAGGCCAGATGATGTTAAAAATGATTATCTGATAGCTTACTTCTATATACTTCTAATATATAAAACAATACATTTTCCCCTCACTAATATCGTAGCTGCTGCTGTATGGTCAACATGCTAATATGCGTCTAAATGTAACATACCGGCCTGATAAGAGACCGACAGTGACAGGAGCACGGAGTACATCAATACAGCCCCACACTGCATAAACTTCATGTGTATTGTAAGGGTAAAGACACAATTTGGTGCTAGATATTTTTGTTTTAATTACCAATTAACCCTAATGTTTCTGGTGTTATGATAACACTGTGTTAGAGAGAAAAGAGTGACCTGTTCATTTACATCAGCTCTATAAACATCAGAACTTAGTGTGACAGTACCATATGGACCACAACTCTAACGATGTATATTAAATTTCTAATAATGTTATAAAGGGAAAAAAAACAAAAAACAAAACTAAGCACAGGCAATCCGCCTGAGACCCAATATGCAATATGATATGCTCATACAAAAAAAAAATCTTTTTTGTACTCTTTACTAATGAGTTTTTACTAACCTTTTAGTAAAATGTTTCACCAAATCCATTTAAATGAACATTTAAAGGGCTCCACCCTGGATTAAACATTAAGACAGCCAGAAAGGGAGGCATTAGGAGACAAACATGTAACTGTGCTCCTGTTGATTCTCATTAGACCTGACAGAAATGACCTAGGGGACATTTCTCCCTCGCTAAACCCTTATACAATCTTCCTCCGTCTGTCGCAGCACTCTACTGTTATTTCTCTTGCTCCTTGCATCATGCTGCCTGACTCCTTATTTGCCTGACCTACGCTGGCCTTTCTGGCCCTCCCCCTTTAATATCAAACTGGAATCTGCTGGTCTGTTTAATGTCATCTCTACTCAGACTCTCAATTTCCTTCTCTGGCTGTCTGGTCGGTCTATCAGCTTGTCTCATCCTCACTATCTCTTTAATTCTACTGTCTCTGCTGGCCTCTTCTCCTCTGTCTCTCCTTTGTCTCCTTAGACTCATTTATCATTCTTGTTAAATCTTCCTTCCTTCATTCTCTTCGATCTTTCTCCCTTGTCCTTCCATCCTTCTCTCTACTCACTCCCTGCTGTTCTATTTGTCCTTTGTCTTACTTCTCTGTCTTTCCTCTTTTCATCCTCACTTTGTCTCTTCGATCTCACTCCAAACACTCTTCATTCCTCTTTGTATCCACTAAAGTAAGCAATAAGTTGCGAGGTCTTTTTTGTTTGCTTTACTCAATGTAGATTGAGACAGAAGCTTGAGATAATGTACCAGCATGCTATGCAAAGACTTCACTGTTTTCTTGTTTATCAATATTTGAAAGGAACTGGCAGGGTCATCTTTTGGTCAGAATGTTGTTGGCAGCAACAGCATTAGATGTGCTACTTGAAATGCTGGGATAAGGTTACATACACATGAATCCATGAATGTTTCTCTGTTCAAATTATGAAGTCATAACAAAACAAACTAATTCTGGCAGCTACTTTCCATTTAGTTTTAAAACAAAAATGCTTATGAGTTTTAGTCACATTTTGAGAGGGACCTGGATGCAGCCAAGGACCTCCACCCCATACTGGAAGTCGGATGAGCGCCACCACATCTCGTCTTCTAATACCAGAAGTCGCTTGAACTGAATGTCTTCTTCGCTTTTTTCTTCATGCATCGCCACCATATTAATATAGGCAGGTCCGCCACATGAGAAAATAGAAGAAAATACAGGTACACAAAAAATATATGAGTTTTCAGACTAACAAGCACAGCGATTACACAACATTAATTGAAATAATTTGATTTATGGTATCACTGAGCACAGACATCATATGCGACGGGAGACTGGCTGGCTGGCCGGACTCCGATGTCGCTGCTATGTTGCCAGAGGCAAGTCGGCTACGTCATTCAATACGGTAGACAAAGATTGTGCAAGTTTTCAGAATAAATAGCTCAAACGACGGAATCACACGAATTTAGATCTATCATTTAAAATAAATGATTCATATTAACATAACAACTGATAGTGAAACATAAAAGCAGAATCCGCTTTCTTGTATTTTCTCAGTCAAATGAAAAAATGTACTCCATGATTTAAAATAAAATAATTATATTACATACAAGATTCAATCACATAGAGTGCTTCTGTTGTAGAATGACAGACACTCTTTGACCTGCACCCCTAACAACCTGTGAACTCGCACTCAGTCACAGAGACAGTGGTGACGTCAGCAGATGGTGAGCAGTCAGGATCAGTATTGTAGTGTGGCCAGGTTGTCGGTCAAGACAGAACAAGATTTTTGTTGCATAGTCTGACATGGTGCTGTGGTGAATGACCAAAAAAATCATGTATTGTCAGCCAGCCTTTAGAGTCACCAGTTAACCCAATGAGCACGTCTTTGGTGGTGGGAGGACACCAGACGAGGAGCGAACCCACACATGCATGGGGAGAACAGGCAGGCAACAGGCAACAACACTAACCCCTGTGCAGCCCAGCACAGCATTTTGTTAATGATAATTCTTTCTCTGACTATAAAAGTATTTGAAAATAGTAAAATTGTCTGCTTTCAATTGAGATCTTTTTAATATGTTTGAATGAGTCAAGGTATTAGTTTATCCAAAAATCTTTATGTATTTAGATGGGGTTTGACTTTAAATGCTAATCAAAATAAACTCTGACTAAAAAAGAAAGAGTACATTTTCTGCTTGGAATAACACTCTAATTATTGTGACTTGTATGCAGGAAAAAGCAGGATGCTCTGCATCAAGCTGACCAGTTTAACGGGTGAGAGTTATTATTGCAATGAACATCTAATCAAGCCACCAGACACTGTCTCAATCTAAAGAACTGGAGAGAGAGAGAGAGGGAAAAGGTGATGAGGATCTGTTTAATACAATCACTTACAGGATACAGAGCACAACGTGATGTGAATGTCCTTCCATGAGGGACACATCTTTGAATAGATTTATTTCCTTTCAGCTTAAATATTCTCTGCTTAAAGGATTTAACTAGTGTTGTCCCCATTCATCAAAGACTTCTATATCCCTCTGTTTTTAGGAACTGATCTTTGAAGTTTACAGCTGAAGACGTCCATGTAAAAGAAGTAAATAGAGTTGGGGGAAGAAAATACAAATAAGTCTGAAGAGACAGTTAACATTTACCCCACTCTAACATTCGAAAGATACGAATGTTATCTTTTTATAAGCTAATCTGACAGATGTTAATAAAATGATAGATTAAACTCTATTATTTCATTAGTGGAAAATGTTATTTTTTTCCTTTTCACTCATAAAAGTAATTACTTTGTATCACTATAGATCTACACTGAGCTGTGTCCTCTTCTACAACACAAATGAAAACAAAAAAGATCATAAAACCATCCATGGAAGCTCATGCTTCAACTAAAATACTTTCAAAATCCTGTTTCACTGTTGAAATGAAGAGCATTTAAACATCAGTGTTTACATTAAAAGCCCATTTTCTACCCTCCCGTTTGATATCACTCCAAGCAAATTATTCCATCTAAAACAAGACTTGATCGTCTTCACACTACATTCACTGAATGTCTCGACAGAAACTAACGCGCTCAGCATTGACGTTTCAAATGCCGTGGATTCCTGATTCAGTGCTTCTCAAGAGAGTAATTAGCCCACTTGCATGCAAATCAGCTAATTGCTGCCACTGGAAAAAAAATACCACTGCCAAAGACATGTTTCAAAGGACAAGTACAGCAGCACAATTTGTACAGACGTGGGTGAGAAATACCAAAAGGTCAGGGAGCAAAAAAACACCTTACTTTTTTCCCTTTGTACGCTGTTTAATGGTTGTGTTTTGTCTGTGGGCTTCTTAATACTGAATATTTACGGTATGCATGTCACGACCGTATTGTAATACCATAAAGTCTTATCTACCTGACTTCTAAGAGAGTATTTTCTTAACTTTGCACATCAACGGAAATACTACACTGACCATCTGAGAGTGTATTTAGATGCCCAACCAGTAAAATGTATCTTTTTAGTCGTCCCTTTTAGCTACCCACTTGCCCGTAATAGACTTTTTAAGGAGCATAAATTCAGGGTACCTAAAATGACATTACTCAGTTTTTCCCCATACAAGATCCAACTCAAATAGCATGAGGAGTAACAAACAGTCTTTTCACTTCAGCACGGACCTTTTATTTTTCCATTTCACAAACACTCACATCGTTAATCAACTCCAATCTTTTGCTTACACTGACATGTCATTCCACAGCAGAGTACAGAAAAAGAATTAAAGGACACTTCAGTGTGTTTTGTTCTGGGTTGTAAATCTTTCACCATCTTTCCAAACAAAAGCAAAAAGAGAAACACACATGCCAAATCTTAATCCTATTAAGAACCATGATGTTCTGGACAACACAATCTTACAATACTTAAGGGTTTACAATCCAGTTTTATAGCTTAAAATAATCAAACAATATATAAAGCCAATGATACAATGTAATGGGTTGCCCATAGTTATTTTCCAGTTAATAATGTAAGGAATTTCAGCTTTGTTTAGTAGTCCGGGCCAAAACATTCTCCTTTTCAGCCATAGTAACCTCTCTCAGAGAAGGTTTCACATGCAGCTGTTTTCAGAGAAAAAGGCTCGACAACCCCCCACTGTACAACACTCCTGCAGCACCAAAAAACAAGCAGACACTATTGGTATTAGCTGGTAATAACAGTCGATCACAAAGCAACACAAGACCAAGATATTCCCCCAACCCCTGGAAGGAACAGAAATATCCTACTCTGCAGCCAGACAATCCAATGGAGTTCCACAAGTCTCCATACTAGGCCCAGTTCACTTCTCTGCCTTCAGGTTTCTGTTAGGTAAATTACCTATGAACGTAACATTTCTTAACACTGTTACATCAATGACACTCACAGTTATCTACCCATTAAACTAACCAGTTAGATCCAACCATCCATTCATTTTCTTCCTCTCATACAGGGCTGGGTCACACAGGAAGCAGACTAAGCAAGTCAACTCAGACATCCCTCTTTTCAAATCACTTGGAGGTGTTTTGTGGCAGGGGTGAATATTTATACGGTCACTTATTTAACATGATTTTTAAAAATTTCATCTACATCTTATTTACAAAAGCAAAAGGATGTCAATAGCTTAACTTCCGATGGCAAACCTCCCCTTTGAAATGCTGACCTGCAAGTATTAAAGTATTTGGATAGACACCAGGCTTACATTTAGTGTAAATAACCAACCTATTCATAAGAAAACTGACTTACATTTTTGAAATGTCCTGCCTAACCTTCAGAGTCAAGAAAAAAAAAACTGTGGTTGATATCTATCTGTTATTATGGGGGCAATTAAATGTATGTTTTGTTTCATCCCTAATGCCAGTCCTTCACTCATCAGTGCATTCCTTATGATCTTGTGTATTAGACAACATTAACATGTAAGAAAAGAACACAGGTAATTTTTTTTTTTAATTTACAAAGTGTAACTGGGGAAACTTCTGTCTTTTGTAACGTTGTTTTTTTGGGGTTATCAGTTTCTATCCTCTAATTTGATGCTCTGCAATATAGCCCAACTTTTCTTTTATCTAGGAAAAATATCTTTTCTTAAATTACACTTTAAACATGTAATAATCTTTGAGAAACAAGTTTAAATTAGTCACTAAAATTGCTGGACAAATTTAAGAGGAATATAAAAAATGTGAGGGCTGAGGCATGTGGTTGTAAATCTTGAGAGGCCACTGTATATTCAGAAGTTGATATCTAATTGTCATTTTCTCAGATTATGCTGTTTGAATTGTTTCATAATGTATGTTGTGATATTGTACAGCTGCAACCTTGCCAGGTCTCTTAAGTTTCTTGGCATTTCCTTGTAAAATAACAAAATAACAATTTTATTAATCAATTTATACAAAAGCTTTAGAGATTTGTCTCCTTTTATTCTTTATTCCAAAATGTCTTTTAAATACCTGTCATTGTTTTGGACAGAGTCCCTGAAATCTGCTATAGAGATGCAGCTTTGTGTTGTAACTTCTGGTCCAAATTTGCTTATATGCAGTCACAAAAAAAAAAAAGGACAGGCAAAATACTTGAGTCAAGGCTTCATGACAGTAATCAACAGACAGCTTGTTGCTAAATCCCAGGTTACTGAGATTTTGAAGATTATAACTTGCATATATCTGATAAAATCTTCTGTTTTGTCCTTTCAATCTCAGTCACTGTTTATATTTTCTGGCATTCTGGTCTTTTCTAACACACTAACCAATCCTACTGGGCTGTATATTGTAGGCTTTGCGGTGGATTATCTTGTACAGTGGATTATGGGATTAACATATACTCACACAATCAGACGGTGACCACTATGCAAGACCAGAAAAAGCACACTGAACTGTGAGGAACAGGGATGTTAGGAGACAATAAACTGGCAGGAATCAGTCCAACAAGACAGAATTTTTGCCGGTATAATCTAGACAGGTATCATGGAAGCAATGAAAAACTGAGCTGTATCATCAGATTAGTAGATGAAACCCTTTCTTTACTTTTGACAAACTGTTACATGCATTATGACAGAATGATGAAAACAATCCTAATGTATTTTCATTAAATGATCCATGAGCAATCTGGGTATTAAGGCTGGGAAATAACAGTATGCAATAGAGCAGCAGGCTAATTTAAGTCATTCTGATTAAAACAATCTCTCAGCTGAAATGCTGAACAGTTAGGTTAAGAGTCAGTTCTTTTTCTCCACTGCATCTTTGTCTACACTGAGTAATAAGACTGCTGAGTGCTGCCTCAGTAATTGCTTTCCTGTGGGGAGAGCAATTTCACCTAACCATTTTTGAGTGCAGTCAAGAGTGTGGTTTTATACTCCATAAATCTATGTCTCTGACCTCTTAGATCTCAGTTTTTTACATTAATTAATGACTTGGATGCAGCCAAAATGTCTTATGCAAAAAATGTCTAGGCTTCAGAAGTTGTCCTCACTAGTTTCGCTGACATGCTCAGTCTGCATATATAATAATAGTTTTATATCTAGCTTTAAAGATCAGCTATTTCCTGTTACCCATGAAGTTGTTAATTAGTCAGTGTGCTTCTTGCAATTAGAAAAAGTTGTTGTGTTAATCCAACTTTAAAAAATGCATATTAACATCAAACTGAAAATGTGCTTAAGTAAGTTCTTGAAGTTGGACTTAAGCCGGGTATACACTGTGCAATTTCAAGCCAACCGTATGACGGTTGTGGCAGAATGTCATCTCACACTACGCGACTGAATCGTTTACGATACACGACCATCGTGCATGAGTTATGTGCTCACACTGTACGATCCGATGATCGTGCACGACCTGAGTGCTTACACTGTGTGACTGAAGTCGGGACGGACTGTGACAGAAACCTGCGGAGTTTCCTTTTTAAAAAGTCTCAGGGTCTGAGGGTGAAGTGTTTCCAGTCAAATTCTCTCTCTCACCCCTCTATCTCTCCCACTTTCTCTCGCTCTCTCTCCCTCTTCCACTATCTCTCTCTGTGTCACACACAAACAGCATTTCCTCTGTGTCAGGTGCAGGTCCGCGGATAGGAATATTTCCTGCTCGTTTATTTACTTTATCAAGGCGAGGGTGCATCAGAAAATGATTCCAGCCGTTGTCATGGTAATTTAGGATGTTGTCTGACCGTTTACAAAGGAAAACAATCCCCAAAGTTGTTTATTCTGTTTGTGTTTCTGCTCTCGCTGTGAAGTGTCTGGCGTCGTACAACCAAAATATCAAACATGCCAGAAATCCTCACGACCAGTCGGGAGCAGGTCGTGCAGTCGTATGACGGGCTGTGGTCGGTCGTCGTATGCCCCTGTACACAGCATAAGAAACAAAAACCTGATCCGACTGAGAGTTGCACGACTCCAAATTTGTGGCTGAATCGCAGGTAAATTGCACAGTGTACGCTCGGCTTAACAATCCTAGATAATGTGGTTGGAGATTGATTTATAGTGCAGAAGTGGTGCTCTGTAGATGCTCCACAGTTTAAGACCTGCACAGTGTGAAAAAGCATGATGTGACAACAAACAGCACCATTTTAAGGTATTTAATGGTGTTCAGCATTAGCCATGAGCAGCAGAAACGATCAGAAATTGATTAAAAAGTGGATTAAAAGGCATTCAATATTGGTGTTACTGGTGTTGATTTAATCTTTAAAGACCCTTGAAAGTCACCCAAGTTCCATGCTCGCTAGAAAAGCTTCTGTAAGGGCTATGAAGGCATGGATAGCATCATTGGAATGAAAAAACAGCTGGCTGCAAGAAAAAAAGTGACTACAGTTTGTTATTCAAAACTTATTCATCTTCTAATAACTTGTGTCTCTTCTTGTTCTGTGCAACAACAGGGGTCTCATAAGGATAATGTAATTGTAAATTTTTTTGTATCATTTCAAGCAAAAATCAAGTCAAACTCTCTGCTGAAACTGTAACACATGACCACCACATGACTACTGCCTTGATGCCACAATGCTCTTTAATAATATACAAACAGCATGAAAACAGTGTGATTTAGCATTTTGATCTAGAAAATTAGATTATGATTGTTCAAATGCTGTGTCAGGTCATACTTACTAATAACCAAAGCAATGAGTAAAAACATTTAGCACAGGATTGTGGACGTTATCCTGCAAAGATAAACAAAGGCCGGGGTTGCTAGAGCCACTAACCTAAGCCACATTCTGTAAACCAGTTGGGTAAGAGAATGTATTTTTTTACTTTAGCCAACTAAACAAAATCATAAATTGCACTTAGATCAAAAACAGGAAGAAAGTTCACATTTACTAGCTAGAAGGGGGTATATCATCACCTAGCACAGTGAAGTTTGACATGCACCCATCAATACAGTGATATTCTTGGGACAATCCAATTACATTGCCTAAAGCTTTAACTATAGCTCGACTTAACTGTGCATGTAAACGTACTGAGGGTAGGAAAAGGAGATGTGTGACACTGCAGTCTTTGTGTTTGTGACAGAGAGCCCAGTATGTCCCATGTAGTAATTACAACCCAGTTTGCCCTTCATTTATTTCATAACATGCTAACGTTTTGGACTATATTTTCTTATTTCACATCAACTAAAGAGCTCAAAGATAAAGTTGAGGAAAACCTCAAATTTAAACTAAGATATAACATAAATCTGCTCTTGGAACACCAAACAACCTTTTCCTTCTTAATGTAAAATGTGGAAATTTACTTTAACTTCTTGTAATAAACATCCTGGCTATTTCAAAAGCATTACCATTGCATAAATAAACATTAGCTAAGGTGTGTTTTTTGAAATGCTGAAAAATCTTCTGCTACTTTAACTTGTGAAAAAAACTGATAACTGCACAAACCTTTGAGTGTCAAAAATTGTGCGGTAAATGTCCCTGTGCTGTTTCTGTCACTCCCCCTCTACACACTTTTGCTCTTTGGCGCTTTGTATCTTTGTCTCTCACACAGCTCAGTGATCCACAAAACATTGTGACAGCCTAGTTTCACTCACGCTGATCACACACACACACACACACTCATGCAGATACTCCAATTAGAGTACTTACAAGGCAAAAGGGGCTCAGAGAGTTCCTGTCAGTCTGGCACATATACAGTCTATATGCATGTTTGCATTTGTGTGTGTTCCACTGAAGAGATACACTAATGATCACTGCTTTATAAATTCAAGCTATTATGACCAGTGTTGGGTGTTACGTGGCACGAAGTACTGTGTTTAAGTAATGTCATTACATTTGTCAGTAATGCAAAAGTGTAACGCGTTACTGCTGCTGACTTATTAAATGCATTACAGTCACTGTAAAATAAAAAGCTTGTTACGTGCGTTACTGTAAATCCTCCACTTATGTGTAAAACAGGAGCAATAAGAAAACAAATCGTGCTCCTTTCAACACGCTCACAGAACACTCACTAATTCATGTGAGGGACACATTAGGGCGAGTCCATGGAGGAGGAAGAGGGAAACTCTTAAGTGGTTAAAATAAGGACGTTTTTAGACACATGGCGATATTAAACACTACTTTTGAGTTGTTCCCTGACCTTACGGTGAACTACGGCCAGAGTGCAGCTGCCTGGCTCTGTGCCAAAGCAGAGAGACCAAAGTTTGGGATTGAATTTATGTTGTCTGGCACAAATCTCTCCATTATGATAATTTCATGACCTGTTGGCCACCGTGGCTGATAGATTTTAGAAATTTACCTCACAGAGAAAAAACACAGCATGTGGCTGGCTGTTAACTTTGAATAAAGGCAGTGACATCAGCTAACATCAGACTGTATTGAGATGAACTGCTTGGTTATTTTATATTGTTGTAGCGTTAGGGGGCGGGGTTATTCCCCATAGGGAATGGTGTTGTGGCAGGTCCTTATATTTTCACTGCTCAAATAAAACCAAGCCAGGAAGGAGGTGAAAAAATTTTTAACAGTCTGAATCCAAAAGTCAGTCACATGTAGATCTCAGTGTTTTCATATGTTTACAGCAACCTTATTCTGACATACCTAGTGTGTTAAGACACAAATTCTTGATTTCACTTTACAGGGACTTTAATGTAAATGTCATAAAGATCTCAATTCACAGGTGCACTTTTTCAGGAAAAAAAAGTCAAAATTTCAATTAATTTTGATATACTAATTACAGAAAATGAGATTTCAACAGTGTATGCTGATTAATCACACTCATTGCACAACCATCCATAATAGCTTCATAAGTAAATTTCATGAAAAATGTTAAAAATTCTCTGTGCACTTCATTTTTATTCTATCCATCCCTATGATCAATACCACCTGAAATTGAGAAATAGATGGACAATCTGCCCTCAGTCTCTTCTTCTCCTGTACCTGTAAAGAAAGGTGACAAGGTTTTTCTATATCATTGGTTCCCATCCTGGGGTTCACTCATACTATTGGACTATACTATCGGACTATACTATCGAATGAGTGTTTTGGGGAGGCGGGGTTAGAGGAGATCTACATTATGCATTTATTGATGTGCAATCTTTTTCATGTAATATAAATCTACCCCACTGTTTCAAACGCGTGTAAACAGCTCTGATGCAATAAGAAGCATGCCCTTTACTATTATCATGAACATACTTGCAGTGTAATCCCTCTCATATTATCCATACATGTGACTAATTGAGATTAATCAATAATGAAGCCTGTAAGTAGGCAGATTACTTTTCTATCTTGACTGCACTAATAAAAAACTGTTCATGCATTGTTTCTTTGATTAGTTATGAGAATGCTGCTTCAGAAGTCTTTTCTATAGCTTATGTCTTAACTTTATAGAATATTTGGAATACTGAACACTACTGACTCAATTCTTATACATAAGAGCAGAAAACTGGTCCATTTTTTCTAGCAAAAAATCAGCTTGGTGTAGGCAAATCAGACTGATTTGCCTACACCAAGCAGAAATCCTAAAGTGAGGCATTTTAAAGGAGGACTGAATCCCTGATTTTATGTCATTACGTTCAATTTGTAATGGATGTTTTGAGCTCTGGTATAAACCTGGAAAGCCCCCAAAATAATGGCACCATGCAAATGGTCAGCCATTTCAAATGTGATTTGCCTTCTCATTAGGAGCTGAAAAGTTTTAATTACTTGTTCTGTTCTCTACCTGCAAAACTTCTCTGAGCTGTTGTGATTGATTACTATGATTACATATAATTAGAAGCAAAATTGTTAAATCCCTTTCAAACACTTTCAGCCGGGGAAAACAAACGTATTTTTCATCATCAATGTTGATCAATTATGGTTTACCACAATCACCAAATGCCACGCTTGTTTCATCTTCAGTGGATGAGATGCTGTGTTACACAGAGCAGCTGCTTATACTCTGATTCAGTTAAATCAGCTTATTTGTAGACAAACAAACAATGCATAAAATTATCTTTATTTTTTATTGCTCTTATTTCTTATAAAGACACATTTCTTTCCACTCCTAACATGCTGCAAGAACCAGCACAAACCACCATGACCGACACAAAGAGCACATTAAGAGTGACAGTCTGGACTCTACCCAAGGGCCACAGTGTCAAACAGTGCCATCTGGAGTTCATGTGGGGCTACAAAATGAGAGACACTGCTAACAAGCCACTGGAGCAGAGACGAGGGAGTACTAAAATCTGTTCATTAAATTTAGACACATTTTATCTTATTTTTGCTGCATTTGACCTACATGTGTGAGTTTAACTCAATAATTCAGTTTAAGTGTGGACTGGGAAATCCATAATGTTTGCTCCCCTTGCATCACTGTCTGTTTAAATCTTTTAAAAGGTTCTGATTAACCCCCCCACCACCATTTCTCTAATGTAGATAAATATGTTCCAGTCAAATGAACTTTTACACATTTTATTCAATTTCTTGGTCCTCTTTAGGCCCAGCATTGCATTCAATCAGCAGTCTTTAAAAGCTTCCTTTCAACAACGCTGCCAGCTCATAAAAAGAATTGGCAGGGTGGTTATGTCTAAACTGGGCACCAGTGTCCAAAATGGAAATCAGCTCTTGAGTATTCGAGTGGCGTTTCACTGGACCAGTTTTCCCTTGTTTTTGCTTCCACTAAGCATCTATAAATAAAATGTTTGTCCATTGTAGATAAGTATGACTAATAGTGATGCCAATCTTTGCCATGCAAAATCCTTCAAAATCAGGTTGAAGTTTCTGGTTTGTGGACATAAAGGTAAAAAGAAACAATAAGAGCAGCCATATATCACCCTCAAAATATACTGCCACCACATAATTGTAAATCACAGCCAGAGACACTAAAACTAATCTGAGTATTGAAACGCCCTCTGGTGGTGTAATATTGCACTCAGTAACTAGATAGACAGTCAAAGGCTGTCAAAAGAAAGCGTTCATGCAAAATGGTTTATTTCAGCTGGAAGAGTAGGTGCCCGGTCATACGATCACTGGTGGCTAGATCAACTCTTGTTTAGGAAACATTTCATGCATGCCAAGTCAAACTCTTCCTTCCCCTCTTTTTCTGTCATTTTCAGAAGTTCTGTCTAATGAAGGCAAACTCCATAAAATCATTTTTAGAAAGGTATTATAATTGTTAATCAAAGCAAAAAACATAAGCCTTCTAATACTGATCAGAGAGCAGATTAATTATAGTCTATTTGTCCCCAGACAACTGAGCAGAAGTCCACAGTTGCATTTTAAATATACTGGAAGCACATGGCGCAATTTAACTTGGCATTTAATAAAATTTTTATCTGGCCAAGATAGTGATTAGAGCATTAGTTCCTCACCTATGGTCCAGTCCCCCAGAGGGTACCAAAGATCTCAGGGGAGCATGAGCCATTGTCTGCACTGAAGTTTTTAAAATTAAATAGATAAGAGGTCTGTTGATAAAACTTTAACATTTTTGCTTTGTCAGGCCCTGATTACATTTTCATTAACGATCATTTTTGGCATTGGAATACCGAGTAACTGCACTAAAGTACTTCATCCATACCATGCACTGACAGTATGTCTTTGGACGACCCGATATCAAGACTCACATGCCGTCCTCATATACAAATGATAGCCCCATACACCATTTCTTTCACTCTCACCATGGCTTGGCATCCCCGCTTGCTGAGTGCTGTGAAGCTTCTGGTGACAATAATGAATGGGGGCAAAGCAGCTATGTGTAAAGATGCTAGCGGGCAAATGAAGAAAAAGTAATAACAGATTTAATGTCTTTTACAAAGGTGCTGGCTAAAAGTGAGTATACTCATTTTTAGATTGTTGTGTTTTAAAGTTCCACTTTGCACTTGTTTATAGAATTTATGTAAGGATTTACTGTGGCAGATGTATGTATTGTATCTTTATACCGTAAAGCACTGTGTTGTTTTCTGAATTTTGTACATTTGATACACTGTGTTTACGCAAAAGCCCAACTAGGGACAAGAGTTTGAAATAAGCAATAGCTATAAACTCTGTGCAGTACATCAGCTTCATGCTCTGTACTGAAACTGTGTTAAACTGCATTGTCCCTATGAATAAAAAGATACATTTAGATGGCTTGTCAAATACTGGTAAGATTGAATTGACAACTCAAAGACAAGTCACAAGGGAGTTGTGATGCATCATTCACTAACAAGCTGGTTTTAAAAGCTGGGCGAAGAGAGCTGTCTCCTGTTTGAGAAACAGTTCCCCTTTCTTTCATTTTTGTTGTTGTTTTAAAGACAGAAATGTCCAGTGGTACCAAACGTAAAGTGTTTGGCTCTTATAACTGAGCTGAGCCAAATGATCTGGATCTCTAAAGTAGACATAATTTCCATCACTTCGATGGTCATAAACAAAGCCGTGCTTTTTGTTTACTAGCAGAGTACAGCAGATCATGCCAGCTGACAGATTGGTCTTTAATGCGTGTCAGTATGTGTTAACTCTACACAACCAATCCTATCCAGATGAAGGTATCCCAGACTACCTCCTTATGCAGCCTGAGCTTTCAAACCATTTTTAGTGCGCATTGAGGTGCATCCACATAAAGCATTATTGATAACTACTTGGTATCCAGATCCTTGTTAATTTATTGCTATAAACAGAGTGTAGTCTCACCTCTTATGCAGGTTATAGTGACATTAATAAAACTTAAAAGTTAATTGTGGCAGTAATATATCACCTTTTTTAAAAATATATTAAGCTTGATAGCCACTGAATTGGCTGACATTCTCTCAATGTCTTCCTTTGTGTACCTGTAACGTGGGTTTTCACACACCCTCCACAGACCCTAATAGACATCCTCTGCTATGCATCTCCTGTTAATGCATGGACTGAGGTGCAGTACAAGTATTAAAATTTTGAAAGTGCTGTCAATGCCTTCGCTGTCACTGTGTTCTTGATTGTTTTGACACTGCTTTGATTGTGTGCATTTTTGTGTACTTACTGAGTTGTAGTGAAGTCTCAGTGTGGTAATACCCGCTTTGCTGCTTCTTCTTCAACATGGAACAAAGATCCACCCGCTCAACTGTCTGGTCTCCAAAAAACCTGAGCGTGACAGTGAAAAAGGATGAAGGGACAGTGAGGACGGGTGAGACAGGGAAGGGAATGTTGATGCCTCCAGCAGATACTGAAGGTTGACTTCAGTCATATGTGCAACAACATAAAATGAAGGGTTTCAAACTATTTTTATAACACCAGTGAGTCACAAAGCAGTCATGAGTTAGAAAGGATTTGAGCAGAAGTTTTTCCTGCTACTACACATTACCGATAACACCATGTTTATGTGGTTTACAGGCAGTATGGAGACAAAGCACATTAAATATCCACTCAGTGCAGACAACTAAACACTTGTAAAATGACAAGCGTGTTATGTTTTCAGAATAATTTTTACATTAAAAAAAAATCAAGCACCTACTTGTTAGTGTAGTTGGAGTAGAGAGCCGGGTCGACACTCTTTATACCCTGACAGAGACAACAAAAGGAAAGTGCTGCTGATGACATGCTTATTCCACTTTTAAGGAAATGAGCAGCAATACTTCAAACAGAGACACATTCAGACTGAGGTAATACAAGAATGTCGTCCTGCAGACGCCAGGAAGGATAGGAGGGAAGAGACAGGAAGATCATCTTATCCTTCCTACTGCTCACTTCTCCTTAACCCCCAACCCCTCGTTTAACCTTTTATTTATATCTTAATCCATATCAGAAGCATCCCTTTCCTCTTAATCCTGGATCACCTCTTTGCATTAATCTCCATCCATAATGGTTTATAAACTGTAGGTTGATTTCAACTCAGTTTGCTTCAGTGTGTCATTTCTGTCATTAATAAAAGCCCTTTTGGCTGGAAGATTAAAAAACAGCATCCAGCTACTGAGAGACACATTTTACAGCCACTGAGAGGAAAGTAAAGGGAATTTTAAAGAGAGCTGGTGACAGGGGAGCACCTGTGCAGCTGTTTGGCAGTCAAAAGTCACTTGTTACAAGAAGTTACAAGCTCGATGGGACTCTCTTAATATAAAAGCCTAACTGGAGAGAGAAATACCAAACAGGACTTTGCTGGAATTACACTAAAAGCTAAGTTTCATTTATTAATTCAATCTTATCAACCATGTAGCTACTGAAATTGTGGAATATCAGATCTGTCTACTGACTAGAGGGAAAGTTTGTAATGATGAGCTTTCAGTTGCATTTGAAAGAACAGCAGAAAAGGAATAATTGCAGTACATGATGTAGATTAATTTTGAGATAAAGTCATCTAAAGTCACAGACTTGCTAAAGGAGGAGACGTAAATCTCTGTGGCACTGCAAGGAGATGGGTAGAGGATGCTTGCTGCAATCGTATTTGTACCATAGGTGGAGTCGGTGATTCTCACATGCTTACTAAAAACTAGACTGAGGGCCCTCAGGGGCCCTCCAAGGTTTTGTGCCCAGGGGCCTCTGTATTCTTAATCTGGGCCTGCCGAAAGGTTTTGCATAGCTCTGAATGTATGTATACACTTATAATAGGATTACTTTATTTAAAGTTCATGTCAACAGTGCATTCAGAATCCCCAACCAAAGTGATTTTAATTTGAAGTTTCTGGAATATTAATATAATAATCTAAATACATGTTAAAATAGCTTAATATTTTAATCACATTCCAAATTAAATGTACATGTAACAGTTAAGGAAAAACAATGCTACGTTTCAGTAACTACAGCAGCTAGAGGGAATATTTATAATAGCTACAGGAGATGCCAGTCAGTGTGGCTCCTTTGAGAAGAGACCAGAGAGAATCAGCCCAGAAGCAGGCAGGGACATTTACCACATAATTTACTTAACATAAAAAAACAAGCCAAAAGAAAAAAAAAAAAAAAAAAAAAAAAAAAAACATCATAAAGGGGACTGTAATCTCTCCATGTCAAGCATCTCCTGTGGCTACTGTAAATGACAGCAGCTCACACAACCCCACTTCAAAAATATAAAACTATCCCTTTGTTGGGTTGATAATGGTTTTTTTTTATTATTTGTAGTTTTAGAAACCTTTCACACACAAGAATCCACATATGTGAGTGTGTTTGTTATCATATGTGTGTATACCTGTGATCGTAGTTTTGGTGCTCTGGACAGCTTCATAATGGTGAGGTGGGGCACAAACCCACGGCTGTCCTCCTGCAGCAGACCCTGCTCCACAAAACGACACCGCAACAACTCTGCAACCCACAGACACAAAGAATTCACTAAATAGAGATGTGACACAGATCACGATGACGAAGCAAACACACAACACTGAGAATATGTTCCAAAAACACCAAAGTAGCATGCACAGATCCACTTTACTGACAGCACCTGGACAAAGGACACAAATATCATCAACACAAATGTTCGAGAATGTTCATAAGATGATGGAGGTAAAAAAGCTTTTTTTACTCCCATATAGCTCAGCAAGGGCAGAGATAGACAAGGTCACAAACACACAGACAGCCTGCTAGGACAGGCACACACACACACAAAAATGTACACAGCAACTCAGCCACTGATGTTTAGATGAAAACCAGTAGTATTTTTAGAAGAGGAGCTCTCCAGGGAGGGAAAGGTTAGTACATAATCAATAATGGTGTTGGAGGGAGCAGACAAAGGACAGCACAGTCTGACTTCCTGCTCCATCTTTATTTAGCATTTCCAATTGAAAAAATACTACTCCAAGGCCCCTGATGTCCTTTACTTCAGAGCTTGAACTTATAAATGGGGAAACAGTTTTAATGAAATATAAGTGAAATACATTTAAAAATGTTTCTAATTCCAGGTACTTAGAAAATATTTTTATATCTGAATTAATGTGATGATTTTTTCTTATTCTTTTATATTGGGGTTAGGGCAAAGGAATACCATCTCAGGTAGTAGGCAGAAAAATGAAAATTATTTTAATTGCAATTATAGTTTTGGCCTTCCCTTAATCAAAGAAACATGATAAACAGCAATTATTGACATTAAAAATGCATTTCAAATGCCGTCATATAGGGGTGCGCGGTATATGCGGTAGACGGTACAAATGATATAAATTTGGCCTACGGTAGAGATTTGGACTCTACCAACCAATTGCGATAACGTTTGTTAATGATGTCATCGTATCTGCCACAGTGTGAGTTAGCAGGCAAAAACACATGTTTTTTCCTCTCAGAGTCTGACGGCTGTACCGCAACTAAGTCAGTGTGCTGTCTCTGTCAGCCTGCCTGGGGCTTTAACACAAGCTAAGTGCTGCTTTAGCTTGTCTCAGAGCCCAGCACTGCAGCTCTTCCTCTTACAATGGCATAAACAACCGTTTAAAAGTCTATTTTAACCTATGACTTTCTTTTCTAAGTCCGTGAGTCAGTGAGCCAAAGAACCAGGCTGCGATGTTAAACGAGGACAAAAAAGCTGCTGTAAACTAGACGTATTCTTCGGTACAGCAGCCAAAGCTAAGCTATCTCAATGATAAACACAATGCCTCTGTCAAGCTCTTCAAAATTAAAGTCCGCGGCTGTTATTTTTCTGAAACGCTTATATTGTGAACACCTTCACTAGGAAACATGTTCAAATCATTAGCAGCTTAACACACCTCATCAGGTTAGAGAAGAAATGCGAAACTTGGAGTGCAGTTGGACAGAAGTAAACCTATAGAGACTTAAAAAAATATAAAACATGTTTCCTGTGTTCTTATACTTGGAGATAAATTGAGTATGCCATCAAAGGCTTATTTTAAGGGGAGAAGGGGGTTAATAACACTTGATTTTGGATTAAAGAGCATTATCTCTTTTTAATTTTGTAATACCGTGATATAATACCGTTATCGTCAAAGGCAAGAAAAATACCATGACATGATTTTTAGGCCATATTGCCCAGGCTTACCGTCACATTACGCTTAAATATCAAGTACCATCTAATAAAACACATTCCTAGATAAAGATGAATATTGAACGCTGACTTTTGTTTTTTGAAATGCAGCACTCACATATTTTTGTCTGAATATAGATGCTGTAGACCATTACTGGGCAAGCCTCTAGGGGCACATTGGGGTTAAAATATGCCAAAAACTGCCATAGATACAGATGAGTAGCAGGATATAAACCCTAAACACACTGGCACCACACTATCAGATCATATGATGCGCCTCAACTGCCACCCCTAACACACTGACAGCAGCACATCAACAGTCAAACTCCCACCAGCCTCTGCTGGGCCAGCCCACTTGGGGCTTGCCTTCCTGCCAGTGGTATTTCACCCACAGCTGAGGCCTTCCAATTATTCTGAACCTTGGACAAAAGATGGCACTAAATCTCTGTTCCTGTGCTCTACAAGAAGGGTGTATCTGCAGGCTTGCAGGCAGAAGTTTCAGATCTGTAATTTCAGGACCTGGCTTTTAAGTAATTTGCAAGACACCCTAACCCAAGCCCTGTTCTCTGTGAGGCATTCAAAGTCCAATACATGCCATTCCAAAGAAAACAAAAAAATATTACAAAAGGATGTTTTTAATCTACATCTAATCTAGGTTTAATTATAAGTCCACCTTGGGTTTCCGTACTTCACCTGCACAAATTTTCGCTGTTTCCTTGTGAAAGTTATATTTACAGTTACTGTTTATCTCTTGTGCAAACAAACAATAAATCAAAAATAAATAACTGAAAGCCAGACAATCCTTAATATTTTTTTCAGAGTGTTTTTCAAGAGTAGTGATTTTTAAACAAAGAAAATTAAACTTTCAAGACTTAGTGCAAACACTTATATAAAAGCCACTGTTATGAAATGAACGCCCATGATGCCTGGGCATTTTGGATTGCATTACAGAAGCATTAAGACACATGTTTTTGAGGATTTTTTTACTCAAAGCAGTCATCAGTAACTTGACATGTACATTCTAGCCTTCTTGAGTGTGAGCTGCATGTTTAACACCGGTTGAACTGCTACCTCTGTTTAAATGTTCACACAGCTGTTAAGGCTGCACAACACCGCTGTTGTGTTCTGCTGATTTAGAATTAACTGAGGTCATACTTCACTTGAGGCAGTAAATGCTTTAATTTGGCAATCCAATTTAAAGGTTAAACACAAGCAATTGAGCAAAACGGTTTTCCAAGACACTTCTTGTGCTGTGGCACAATCAGTCACTCATGTTTTTGTCTGGCTGCATCACAATGAAGAGATTCTGTTATCTGTAATATCAGCTTTTAGTTTTTATATTTACTGGAATAAGGTAAACCCACCTATAATCATTCTGATGCTGAATTTTGCCATTGATTAAGAAAAATCACCCTCCACCACTGGCATGCTTTCTCCCCTTTATTTGGTAAGATAACCTCATTACCACGTCCCCATATAAATTCAGTTGAATTTTAAGTTGAATTGAATGTTCAATATAAAATCTAATGAATCAGAATGAGCAAAACAAAACCTGACAGAAAATAAATTAAACACAAAATGGGCTAATTGGCTATTTTCCTGAAAGACTTCCAATTATTGTCTTCCCTATTTTTGGAAAGATATGATCTTACTAAAATGTAAAATTAAGTTTCTGCTTGGACCTAGGAAGTTAAAAACATGGGATAAGCAGGTCAAGGCTCTAAAGGCAGGCAAAATCCAACATTCTCCCCTAATACCGTTTATCTAAATAATTTAATGAATATATTTTGTTATTTTGGACACTAGTAATCCTCTCCAACAAGACTCAGAGATGGATCACATTTTAAACTTAAAATCATCTGCAAAAATTATGCATATCTAATGAAAGTCCACAGAAATGCACGTGTGTACTCTGAAATTACTACATGTTTCTGATATTTTAGTGAGGAAACAGACAGTATTAAACAAATATGAGCTTATTAATTTTGTCTTTGTGTACGAGCAAGTGCGTGCTTGTGTGTGTTGGTGTCACAGGGGCAACAGAGTGAGAATCCTCTTAGAAATGTTGGCTTAATATTGCTGCCAAAGGCAAAATCGAAAAAAACATACACGCAAATGCCTTTCCATAAAGCCCTAACACAGACAGCGCAGAGGAAGAGGGAAAAACTGAGGTAGACAACACAAAGAAGACACTGTGCATGGAGAAACCTTTAAAAACATGTTCATACACTGTAAGTACCAATTATTTCCATTCTCAATTGATTAAAGGACTAGTTTCATAATTAAATAATTTTCTTATATGATGTGCTTAAAAATGCCAAACATAAATAGCAACACATTCAAATCACTTTTTTCCAATTAAGACTCCAAATATCAAAGATTCAAAAAAAAAAAAAAAAAGCATTCAGTTCTTACAACCCAATCTCAAACAAGTTGGGGTGCTGTGTAAAATGTGGACAAAACATAAGAAATGATTTACAAATCTCATAAATCTGACAATACATCATCAGATGTTTAATGTTAGACATTTGACCATTTTATGGAAAAAATGTTTGGTCATTTTGAATTTGATGGCAGACACACACCTCAAAAAAGTAGGGACGCTGCAACAGAAGGTGGGAAGAGAAAGTGGTTCTGATGAAAAACAGCTAAATGAGCGTTTCATGATCAATTAGGTTAAATGACAACAGGTCAATATCATGACAGGGTATAAAAGCATTTTAGAGAGGCAGAGTCTCTCAGGGGCAAAGATAGGCAGAGGTTCACCAATATGTAAAAAACTGCATCTAAAAGGTTTGAGACAGAAACATGTTCCTCCACGTAAAATTTTGGAGACTTTGAATACCCCACCATCCCAATCCAAAGTATATCCTCCAAAGATTCAGAGAATCAGGAGAAATTTCTGTGAGAGAGGGAAAAGCCTGAAGGTCAATATAAGATGCTTGGGATCTTCAGGCCCTTAGGCAGGACTAGCATTAAAACAGGCATGATATTGTACTGGAAATCACTGCATGGGCTCAGGAACACAAAAGCAAGTTAAAGCTGTCTCAGGCAAAGAAGAAGCCATATGTGAACACAGTCCAGAAACTCTGTCATCTTCTCTGGGCCAAAGCTTATTTAAGATGAGGCAAAGCTCATTTAGCCCATTTAGACTGAGGCAAAACGGAAACCTTTTCTGTGGTCAGATAAATCAAAATTTGAAATTCTTTTCAGAAGTTGGTGTTTGTAAAAGAGGCAATGATGAAGGGTTATTTATAAGAAGTTATTTTCTGATTGTTTCATAGTGGTAAGGGATAGTCTAAGATAAGATAAATAAAACAAGATAAGATAAGATAAGATAAGATATCCCTTTATTAGTCACACAAGGGGAAATTCCAATTTACAGCAGCAAAAAGTATCTTAGACAAAGCAGGCCACTGGCGACAGAAACACAATAGAAACAGGGGACAAATAAAAGTAGTATTACAAGAGCACTAATAAATACAGAAATACAAAAATATGGAATATAAAACTTAAAAATTATAAATAGGATTTACAAACAGTTATGTACAGGTTGGATATATTACGGATTAGGTGTGGAGATAATATCTTGCAAACATTGACAACTGAAAATACATGAACAGGATGTTGTTTGTATTAAAGTGGCGCTAGAGAGCAATGAAGTGAGGTGCCGATTCCTCACACATCCTGACTTGCAGAATTGTCTTCAGTTCACCTTGCTAAATATACGTTGCATGCTGTCTACAATGTATTTATATTTGGATATTAGCGTCCAAAGCACTGGGTGGAACATGTGGGTTCCATTAATTGTTACAATTATAAAATAAGAGAAAAAAAAATTGAGGTTATTTTTTGAGGTTAATGTTGTCAAACAAAATTGTTCTTTTTAAAACAAAACAATGAGGTTAAGTTCAGTTATTATGCAGTAAAAGGCTTGTTATGATTATCTTAGGTTCAAATGGACTACCAGCAGGATGCAATGAGGATACTGTCACTGATTAGGTTCATGTAGAGATGCAGGATTTGTTCTGTTCATTTTTTTTTTTTCGTTTTACCCTAACGAACAATCAATTTGTCATTAAACTTCAAAATTCAAGGACTACTTAAATTCATCAGCATGACTGCCTCAGTGCTTTTAAATTCATTCAAAACAGATGTTTACTCACCATTGCTCTTACTGCAGGGCCCTATTGCTGGGTCATCATGTCATAAACACTTGGCTGTCATGAGCAGCTTTTGGCACATTTACTGTAAACTGGTTATTTTTTGCTCTTATTTTGAGAACTTCCCTGTTCATCAGCTAAAACCTCCCACAAACTTTGAACAGTAATCAGAGGCTTTTTGTGGTTAGCTTATCATTAATAACCCACCACAATATACCCCTTACCTTCTATCAGAACCCTTCTTTCTGTAAATGCACTTCAGAAAAATACTAACAAGCTTCAAGGCTCCCTAGCTGGAGACCCATGTTCAGACATGCCCCCAAAGGGATTGGAAAGAGCAGGTAGTCCATCACATTCACATCCTCTAAAAACTGTACATCCTACAGCATGAGAAACTATACATTATGAGCATTAACGGACTTCATATTTTATATTTAATACAGGCAGAAGTGTGGATAGAGGACAGAAGAAGAAGAGATTTAAAAAGCTCCATCACTGACCTGCCACACTGTCCAGCGTGTCTCTGTGCTGTCCGGGGGCCAGATCAACAAAAACCACCTCCTTCTTGAAATGACTGATCCCTGAGAAGGGCAGCACCAGATCCCGCCCACCCAGCAGCTCTGCCAATGACAGCTCAGCCTGAGTCAGCACGGAGGCCGCCCTGATAGGAAATGTACAGATGAGTATACCACATCTCTCTCTCTCACACACACACACACACACACACATCGATTCAAGACATAATCCTCTCTCTTCCTCCCTCTCATGTTACGTAACAAGAGAATCAAGTGATTACTAATGACACAATCTTCTGCTTGATGTAGATTAAGCATCAGCATCATCACATAACATGGCTAACACATTCCTGAGCTGCACTGTGTTGTAACACGAAACACCACCGGTCATTCACTTCCTGATGAAATGTCTGACTCTGACAGTCAGGTCAATGCATCTTCTTACTTTATATTCAATGTGTGTAAACTGCTTTTTAATATATTAAAAAAAAATCAATGCTTGGTTTAATCAAGTCTCTTCTGGCAGGATGTTTTTTTTTTTTATCAAAAGGCCTTCTTGTAATTTTTGAGTTTTATCCATAGCGCTTTATTTTTGTGATTATTTTTCTTTATTGCATCTTTTATTCAGCCATTGCTTTAAACTGCTTTTTAAGGGCATTTTAAGAGCACTTATTAGGGCCAAAGCACCGACCTCAGAGGTAAGACCCTATTGGATCTGTTGTGGCAACTGGCATCTGCTACACGGTAGACATTCTTAAAAAATATTTTTTCTGACACTTCACAGCTTGTTTTGGGGGCCTTAACATGCCTTAAAAGTCCCAAAACCTTCCAGAAATTGTCCCCCCCAGAAACTGGAAATGTTTGTATTTTGGTGGAATCATGCAAATTTATTGCACAGGTGAGATAGGGACTGGATAAGAGCTACATGCATGAAAATTGATACACATATGTATTATGATAGGTAAAAACAAAGCTTTGGTATCATTCTCTAAAATGTACATGAAATGCATTACAAATATTTCAAGGTCAAATTTTGCCAATTTTTTGGCATTTTTGGTGTGACATCTGAAGTATCTCCACCTACAAATTTCATCGTTTGTTCCAAATTTTTTGTACAAGACAGACATCCAAAGTTGTGCAAACCATGAGTTTTCCCCATAGGGCAGTGCCATAAACGGTGCCCAAAGTTGTAAACCCTTTTTAAGATATTTTCTGAAGTGTGCCATCTATTTTGATTAAAAGTCACTCTACATAGCATATGTCAAACTTTACCAAACTCACCAAGGCACCTCAAAAATGTTGATATTGTGTACATTTGAGCTAACATTGTTTTACAGCCCTTTTTTTACCTAAAATTTGCAAGATAATGCAGAGAAACTGTACCCATCTGTATTGTATGGTCCAGCACACCTTGATCCTAAGTACATTTATGCATCAATATCATCACTTTGTCACAACACCTACTTCTGCTAACTTTAAACATCCAGCCCTTACACACCATTTAACCTAGGCTTATTATTTTAAGTCTCTAGTAGATCATCAGACCAACAAAAAAGATTTTTTGACTAATGCCTAAATCCCATCAAGAAGTCCTCCAGCTTCCCCTTCATTTCAAAATAAGGCCTTTTTGATGGTGCCAAATGGCATTAACCTGCTGTAACTTTTGTATACAGTATTCTTTGATCTTCTACAGTTTCTGGCAAGACAGTTATATCCCACTGAACACCCCCACATACAGTCATCTCATCATAGCCCCCCCATTGGCAATAGGAATGACACCAATGGGTCATTTGTTTATTCCTCTAATGTCCTGAACCTATCAAGCTCAGATTTTTTAACAACAGTATTCAATTATTGTCCACATTATTGTCCACTGACATGTTTGATAAGTAGTTACCTTACTGGCATTTTTATTTTTTGCCACTTTCACAGAAAGTTGCCATAAGAAACATCTGATTTAGTTCAAATTTAACATATATGAGCAAGGCCCATCCCTTGACACATTCAAAGGCTAGTTTGTCATTTCTCAGTAGTGCCACCTACTGGCAACAATAAGTGACACCACTGGGTCACTTCTTTTTAATTCCTATTGACTTATTTGAATATACTAAACTCAGAATTTGATAGAAAAACCTCTAAAAATGTCCACAACACTGACATGTCTTAATAAAGGATGCACTACTGCAGATTCCAATATCAAGCCAATTTTACAGGAAGTTTCCATAACTCTAACATGAAACATCTGAGCTCATTCATCACATGTATTTCTTCTTTGTATTTTACAGAACATACATTGGTCCTGCTCAGAACACCGTTACATATTAGCATCTTCCTTTGACATAATTCCGCAGTACTACTGCATGTACAACGTGCAATGTGCTCTTTATTTTTATACTAACAGCCCTGGGGGAATATACTCTCTCTGTTTAATTTAATTAACATGAGAATTCCTCTATGTGTACTTCATAATCATACAAATAGTAACACTAGTTTGAAAGGAAATATTAGGCATTTATGGAGCCATTCAAGCATCACAGGTTAAAAGTGTACCTGGGGCCTCTTCTTATAAAACAGCACATGGAATTTAGTCCACACCTTCACATAATGTTCTCTTTATAAACCACAATCCACCTGGAATTTAGCACAGGTAGATCTGCCACATATTTCTCCCTCTACGCACCCACATTAAACCAGACATAATGGAGAACACTTTATGAATTAAAACAAAGTCAGCAGATGAAAGGTTTTAAGTAGTAAATCATGACAACAACTGAAAGAAAAATGAAGAAAATAAGCTTTCTGACAAAGAAATTGAGATGCTTGCAAGCAAAAGGGTGGTAGGACATCATATATTACAATGATTACTACAGCAGGAAGGTATAAGTCAAAAGAAAGAGAGAAAAGACAGACTGACACAACATTGCTGCTGCATTCAAACTCTCCTCCTTCTGTGCTAAAAACATTCCCTCATCATGCACATCCTCATCTTCCCCAATTATGTTTTTTATAGATCATAAACTTCACGCAAGAAGAGGCTTATTCCAGTTTCAGGCCCCATATTTTGCATATTAGTGAATGAGACATATGATGAACCAGTGGCAAAACAATAATAAAACCCATTTTAAAATAATCTAGTGAAATAATATCATTATATCCATATGGACTGACTTCACTATTTTAATGGTAATTAAATGCTTTAAATACATTCTGGCCTCAGTGATCATCCTCTCTCAATTATGGTTCTAGTGTTGTTATTTGAACTTAAACCTAAAATATCTATAGACTTATAGACCTATAGACCACAGGACTCTGCTTCCTTGTCTTTAAGCAGTCGCTACAGTCTGCACGTTCACAAAGCAACAAGAAAAAGACACAGCCCTGTTCAGTCATCAGTCATCTACAGTGATGTACAGTGTAGCGTCACATAAAACCAAACAGTAAAAATCTGATTGTTTTTCTCTTAAACTGCAGATCAGACAATACAGTCTGTCCTGATTGTTTTTTGATTCAGATCGGATAACATTGACAAAAAAACATTTATATAAAGGAACTTCTCAATTTTATATTTTAGTGACATGTGATTTAAAAATGTGATTTTGATACAAATTCTCTTGAAATGTGTAGCTTTAAAACATCAAATGTTCTTTTTGTGTTATACATGACTAAAATTCTATGGCTATTTGATACATGTGATTTTAAGGCTATATGCCTTTTTCAAATTGAAATCTTAGTGTATATACAGTATATGTCAGCATGAGGAGCTACTCACAGGTCCACTTGCTCCTGATTGGCCAGATAAGTGACCAACAGCGTGATGTGGAGTGTTGGGACAGGGATCATGGCTTTTGCCAGTCTTGGCTCCTGCTGAAGCACCACCTCCTGGAGCTCCATCACAGCAGCACTGATCTGTCATTGGGAAGATAATTACTTTAAAGAATTCACTGTGGCTGCTTGTTGTCTCGTCACCACCCCTCTTGTCTCTCCAATTACCTGCCCGGTATTGATGAGCAGAGAAAAGGAGAAGAGGGAAGCTGAAAAAAATAGAAGAAACTGGGTAATTTTCAGCAGTTCAGCATCACAGATGGAGTGTCAATAGATGATGACCGTGGAATTAATCAATGTTCATTCAGGAGAGCTTTTTGTTCAGTTAGTACCAAGTTTTCATCACCTGTTAGGTGATTAAATTTGCGTGCTCCCTCTCCTCCAATTTTCTCCCAGTATGAATTGAGCCACACTGACCATGGTCAAAGGTCAAACACTAAATGTATGAGTAGGCTAAACAGACACATTAGAGTCTTCTCACAGAAGGAGGATTCAAAGGGTTTGTAAAAACAGAATCTCTACACTGCTGTACACCATCAAAGAGGGCATTCACTGGGACAAACAAAAAAGTGGAAGCAGCTTCAACATGGATTTATTGCCTCTTGGGGGGGGGGGGATCCCTTTCAAACTAGGAAGATCACAGATTTTCAGGTGAGGATGGAAAATTTTACATTAAAAAGACAGGGTCTGTATTCTCTCTGTTTCTCACAGATAAAACCACTGTATGCATGTCAGCAAACTTGCTATACCTACCAGCACAAACCATTTACAGAGCAAGACATATTTTGGCTTTTGAAGGCCTTCTCACAAGACAAAGCACCCAACGATTTATATTTATTTTCATAGTGTGTTTTTTACTAGACATGCATAGATAAACAGTAACCAGTCATAAAGCTTAGTTTTATTAGTAAAAAAATGTTTTTGAGGTTGAAGCACAGATTGTTTTAAATAGCCTGCAGAGTGAAGTGGGTGTAGAGAATATTGATCTGGTAGCTAATTATAATAGCTGATTGGCAGATAAGTTGATTGACTGAGAATCAGATCGCTAACACAGTGAATTAACAGGACTTCACCTCCTTACCTCTGAGTTTGTGATGGGGATAGAGACAAAGTAATTTGGTCGATGACTCTCTTTCTTCTTTTTCTTCTTCTCTGCATCCTCTTCACTGTCCACTCGGCCCCCGCTGTCTCCTCTCTTTCTCTTTCGCTTCTTCTCATTTGAGTCTGGACTGGGGACTAAAGACAAAAGGATACTTTATGGAGGAAAGAAAACCACCTACCTTTAATGCAACTTTTCACAGCCCACCGAGCAAATAACACAGCTTTAAACAAAAGTCCAGCAACTATTTATGTAGTTCGAAATCTACAACACACTTCTTGTAGATTTCATGCAGCAATAATTAATCAGGCACTCATTAACAACTTAAGGAACATTTAAGTTAATAGTATCCACTGCATTAAAATTTCTACAGTGGATCACAAAAACTACTTTATATTCAACTCAAATATTCTAAATGAAAATGTAAAAGCACATACATCCAAGTTCTTTCCATGTGGTGGGGCTGGTCAGAGAAAATGGAAGCTCAGACATTAAATTGTCTGTGGTATCAGCTGACTTGAGCTTTTTCTTCTTCCAAATCCTCTTCCCTTTTCTTGTTTTCTTATTTTTCTTCTCATTTAAACCTGCAAGAGCTGCCAAGAAAAAAGTCATTAAACAGCAGTTGTCTGTGTATAAATGTGATGCAAAAATGCAGGTAAGGGCGCCTGTATTCACGGAGTAAATACAGGTGGTTGGCATGGTTCAGGAACAAATGGGAGTGAGTGTCTCAGGAGCATTTTTGTAAATATCATTATAAAAATGGTGAACAGCTGTAAAAGGGGACATATTAGGAAAAAACACTTTTTTAGGCTTTTCTAACAAAAAAATATGGGCCTCTGGCCTGTCCACAATTCCCTCAAGTTTTATTAGAAACTAAACAAGCTATAAGTGGATACAACCTAAGCTTTGAAACGCTTTTGTTCCACTAAAATTCACTTCTTTATGTTGAACATGCCTGATGCTTTATACATAACTGCAGCTTCAGGAGGCACCTTTAACAGTCTGTAGGATTAGAGGATAACTGAGAACAGTGACAATAAGGGGAATAGGGACGACTCTAGATATTTGATATTTTTGACAATTAATTATTATCTAAGTATATTTATCAAAATTGGCCAAAATTAATTAAAAAATGTTGGCATATTGGATACCTGCAAAAATCTAACATGGTGCATCAGTAGCCTAAAGTACATCAGTAAGATTTATTTCTTGACCAAAAGTATTTTATATGTAGGCTACTTATACATAGCGTTTTGTTAATGATGCTGATTAATGACAATGATTTTATGGTAACAAATGACATAATAGCATCCACATCTACACAGGCTCTTGAACTTAAATGGCAGACAGAACTGTTATTATCAGACAGGAGTTGTCAAGGTTCAACTCTCATCTCCAATGGCAGATGCAGCATTAGGGCTGGTTATTTCGATAGCACTAAATATATTTGGTAAAATACATGAAACTAAATAATTGTATTTTTAACAAAGTTCTTCAAGTCTTTTTTTTATCTTTCTGTCTACTTATCAGGGAGTCATTTGACACTTCACTAACATCTCCACTGTCAGTCTTATCTTGCAGCACCTCCATGCAAACTGAGTCCAACTGACCTGGAGTCAGCTCCTCCTTTGACTCTTCATCCTTTGTCCCTGGCTCCTGTAAAACTACACCTGCACCACCACCTTCGTCCTCCTCATCATCATCGCCTGAGGCAACTGCAGAGGTCTCTTTCCCATACAACACATTAGCAGCCTGCATGTCGACCACGGTTAGTTGATACAGATAGGGCTGTGCCTATAAAAAAAGAGATATCCAATCATCTTAACGATCACGATCATCTTAAACTGTAACACTTACTGAGACCCCAGTGATCATTCATACCTTGAGCTGAAGCCGGTGTGAGGAGCTGTGAAGTTTTCTGCCCTGTTTAAAGTTACTGGCACATGCCTGATTCTTCGTCCTGTGTAAGAGTTGACTGATACAGCACCTCTGCAGACAGACTATTTTCGCACACGTCGATCTGAATGGGCTCGACAGGACGTAACCGAGGAGCATGACACACAAAACGACATAAACTTTGGCTTTAGGTGTCTAAAAGTACAGGCTAACTCAACATGAATAAATGCTAACGGAAGCTGGCCGCAAATAACGTCAATATTAACAGTCAACTCTTTGACATGGTTTGAAATGACAAACCACTGGACGTTTCACAGATTGCATCTTACTACAGCCAACACCTGTTGGAATGAATCAAACGGCCATGCTGCACAGGACACCTGCTGAGCTAGCTGTTAGCTAACTGTCGCTAACAAAGTTATACGGCTAATAGGACGAACAAACCGGACCATAAATGTTGGCATTAAGTTGGTTATGCGGGTATTTAGTAGTGGGCTGCAGCATTCATCAAAGAAAATGTCTACAAAATGAGGAAGAGAGCCCATTTGGCTCCGCGGTAGTGTGAAATACCAGTTACAGAAACGTCTGTTTGTAAACAAAGTCAAACTTCCGGTCTTATTTTTCAGAGCAAAAGAGCGTTTCCTTTCAGAATAAAATCTTCCGAGACGAAACATTAGTGTTACTTATTAATTTAAGGGATTCGTTAAATATTCAGCAAATGTGTGTTGTAAATTTACAATGGAAAGTTTCACGTTCAAATTAACAAAACAACAATTAATAAAAATTAACAACTGATTTTGAAAAGCTGGCTTATGACGTAACAGTTCTTCATCTGCACTACTCTGCTTCTTCTTTCTGTGTCTTCAGAAAGTGTTGTTCTTGGTTACAACATGACAATTAAACAGCCTTCATATCTTTCATAAAAAGCTGAAAACGAACATAATTCCCTGGTCTTCTTTCCAGTTCACTTCAATTCAAATGGATTTATTGGCAAATGAATCGATCAAATAAATCTTTTTCACTGCCAAAGCAATGCACGCAGTTTTAATGATAATAATGGCAGACAAAAGTATTAACTTTATGATAAAAATGCAAAAATTAAAATTTAAATATATATATTAATATGTTTTATTCTTTGGTCACAACAGCTCACGTAATGTGCCGCATCATTTGCACACTTGCATTTTACCTAGCATATATGGAAGCTTCTGTTTATCGTTCATGCGGGTGAATTGTTTTTGTTTGCTGGTTAACAATGTGAAGAACTTGTCTCTGATGACCTTGTACATAGAACAGGTGTTTAGAAAGTGCAGCTCCGTTTTCACCCCCTGCTGGCCGCAGTGGGTGCACAGTCTTTCTCCTTTAGGAATCCAGCCTTGTCTGTGGTGTCCCTTCTAAATGACGAGGTTGCGTTTACTGAGTCTATACATGTTCAAACATTTCCTCAGTTGTGGATCCGTCAGTGCTTACATATTCTGCAACTGCATATTTCCTATTAAGGGACAAATAGCATTCCAGTTTGCCTTGTTTTATTATCGATTCTTGCCAGTGAGGTAAATAGTTTTATTATTGTTGTTGAATAATTTGGTTTAAGCTGATTGGTGTTGTGTTTGAGGGCTCTGCAGGTGAACACAGTCTCTGTACCAGCTGAGAAGGAAGCTCTCAGCAGTAACTCTGAAGGCCAGGGCTTTGTTATCGAGAGTGTCAGGCTCACTTTCTTTTAGATTAGTATAAATTCAAATGCTCTCTTTTGTACTTTAATGTTAACAGGATATCGTTCAAGTTCTGCTCTGCATGTATTATTTGGTGGCACAGAGGATGTATTACTAAATGTCAATGTATTAAAGCTTAAATGTGTTTATTTTATCTTGTGGTATGTAAGTAGCCTATAAAAAGATTAAAGTCATTTTTAAAATATATTTGTGGCTGTCAGAATAAATATATTAGTATTTTATTTCCCTTGGTCATATTATTTAAATATGTGCAATTTTGCTCAATTTTGTCTCTTTATAAAGAAAAAATAAACTGTCTAATAAACTTTTTGCCCTCTGTCCATCATGTATTTCACTTATATTTTTAAAATCGATCTAAGTGTCAATATTATTGTTTTTTCTTGCCCTCACACTTCTCATATTCAGCAAGGAAACTGTATTTAAAGAACATGACATGTACATTTGTATCTCAAATTAGCAGTGATCCATTAAAAATCAATTAACATGCATTAGATTTGAGACAGTTTGACAGATCAGTTCAACATTAACTCTTAGATAACATATAAACTGCCAGAAAGTTACAGAAACAGCTGGATTATTATTTTGTTTATATAATATTAGGGGTGTCGTTTGTCAAATTATTTGTAAAACAATTTCATAGATTTCAATGTGGTAAAATTAGCATTTATTAAGAGTTGGAAAAAAAATTGCAAAAAACACTGGCATGAGACTGTGATTGAAGTTCAGGGCTAGCAGTAGTCCTAGTTGAAGAAACATACTGTACATAAAATGTACCACAGACATTACGATTTCCCACAAACTTGCTGCTACTGACAGTGCATTGATCATTACATCTTCTACACGTACATCTCTGCAACATCATTTTTAGATAAATGTGAGGCAAAAAATGAGTTTCTTTAGGCAGTCATTACCTTTGTACATCTTATTTTTGCATAAACTGATTAATCAAAAACAACATTCACATTTTCCACTTGCTTTTTACAGATCTTGCTAATCAGTATGTATATATTTCTCTCTACAGAAAAGCATGTAAATCAATCCATATTAATTTCAGTTTTGCTCTTGGTGAAAACCATCACTTTTTGCTTCTAAGAAAGGAGGCTAAAAAAAACCCCACTACCACTCTTATCACTGTCTTCTTTACCAGACTTGCCACCTCTTTTTTCCTTTTTTAGTTGGTGGAGTGTCTATATCTGGTTTACTTTCTGGATACATAGCCAGTAATTTCTTTTGAATTGAAGAGACAGCATCATCATTTTGTCCACACTTCACTAATCCAGATGTCTCATGGTAGAAAACATCAACATGCAAGACGATGTTGGCGTCGTTGCCGTCATGAGCCCATGTTCTCACAGATGTTGTGACTGTGGGCTCACGTGAGTGGTGCATCAACACCAGAATGATGGGTTTGTTATCTGTGAACAACAAAAGAGAGGAGATGGTTTATGAAGGCGAGGTTGGAGAAATGTTAAAAGCTACAAAAGTGAGCTTTTGGAATGGGTATAAATCCAGTTGACAGACAACATATAACCATCAGATGGTTCATATTTCTTTTCATTTTTAAACCACCCGCCTTACCTTTCACTTCAGTCAAGGCTGCATCCACATCAGATCCCACACGTGAGCTGATTACACAGAACAGAATGGTGATCTGGTGATCGTCGCTGCTCTCAGTAAGCAGGACCTGCTCCTTCACTTTCTCCAAGATATCCAGATGGGCACCAAAGGTTTTTCCACAGACAACCATTTTGTACCTCACTAGATCAAAATAGCATATAATCAGATCAACACATAAATAGGACAACAACTGTGTAAACTACATGGAATAATCTAATATTTCAGATAAATTGGACACTGTTGTTCTATATACACACAAAAAAACAGAAGGAATCTTTAAAGTTATGTTAACAACAATGACAGTATCTCAGACCACAGGAGCATTAAAAACAATATAATTTGACTTTTTATTGCGCAGTCTTTTATTACATACCACTGTCTTTAACGATGTCCTGATGAGACAGTTCGATGAAGTCTTCTGCTAATAAAAGAACCAAAACTCATAATTATTATGCTGTTAGTGTGGTGTTTATTTTGAAATTCATGGTTTATTTTGAACATTTCCGGTCTCCAGTTTCTGGTTTCAGGTCTTCCTGCCGCTAACTTCACTGTGCTTTCCCCTGAGGCTGCGACCATCCCCCACGGCACTGAGGAGAGGTGATCACACCTGCAGCGAGTTTCCTCATCAAGCACTCTCTACAAGAGGCCTCTTGAAACTCTCCCCAGTACCAGAGTTTTGCTGACTACTCTCCAGTGGTAACCTCAAGCTCACGGCTCCTTCACTCATGAGAATTGATTGTAAATCTCCAGTGCTTGCTTTTTTGCATTTTGACTAACGTGTCTCTCCTTCCTTTTTCAGTGCCTTCCTCACCACTCACAGCTCAGCCTCAGCACTCTATCCCCACAAAGACTCTCACTACCCTGGACCCCTGGACCCCCCCCACCCCATTACTCACTGTACAATAAAACTGTTAAAACTTCCTCTGCCTCTGCATTCTGGGTCCAATATCAACCACACATCACAGTCAGCCTTTATTTATCAGACTGAGTCATACGAATACTTAGAAGAAAGAAGGAAAATGTAGTAAACCAACATCTAAAGTTAAACACGTTATTCAAGTCTTTCAGGGTCAAAGAAACAGAGCATTTTAAGAATTAAAACTTAAATTTCTCAAGATATAAACATGCAAAACAGACAACTAATTTCACCATCTACAAATGAAACTAAAGTCAAATAAGAGGAAGTCATATTTACTTTGGCCAACTGAATGGTAATGAGCTGAACAAGTCGATGCTGCCATAGGACCCTGAGAAGACGGTGCATCTGTTCAAGAGTTGCACAAAACAGGATAAATACACCGACTGACTCTAGTTCTCAGAAGTACAATGTCAAAATAAGTTATCAGTTCCTTATTTAAAAAACAGACATGAAACATGTTGTGAGAGGTAAAAATGATAGGCTCACCTTGTACTGTTGATCGATGACCACCAATTTGGTCATTGTTGGTAGCACAGCTTGCTGAGAAATGAGTACCAGACAAATATTTTAGAGACTGCTGACTTTAAATTGTCTTAAACAATTGTTAAACTACAACTATAGGATGTTTATCTAGTAAAACATAATATGTACTGAAAGACTAAAGAAAAAAATACCCTTTTTGGCTGTGAAAATGCAGCTTTGTAATCACACATATGTATTTTGTACTTTGTCTGAACTGAAGGGTTTTCTTATGTGTTCAATAGCACAGAAAATATATAAGGGAAGCTGTTTTTGGTACTATTGATCAATTTACCAAAAAAGGATGGTGGGGGTTTCCATAGGGTATACCTGATCACAATACTGACATAAATAATTGGAAGCATATCAAAACCTTATTAGCTTTTTATAAAAGTCCTTGTGACACATAACATGAAAACGTGATTGACACAGATTCTTTTACTTTTCACTGCAACTAATTTGTTCCTTTTCTTGTTTGTTATCAATTGGTGTTGTGTGTAAGACTATTCTAGTGTGCTTGGTCTGGCCTTGAGCTTTTTACAGAGGTTTTATAGCGTACTTTACTGGGGAAGTATCAGTTGGTATTAAGATAAAAACCTTCCTCAGATTCTCCCTGAGGAGTGGCTTTTCTCATCTTCTTCAGAAAATTGATGTGAGCATCATAGAATTCCTGGACATTATTCATCTGGACCTTCTGATCTGTCAGGGCCAAGAGGTAATCAGTCAAGACTGTGTCTGGTAGAGCATCTGTGGGGAGAGAGTGAGGTCATCAACATAGAAAAAAAATAGCTGTCAATATGAAAGTAAAGGCCAACAAGCTATAATTACCCCTCAAGAAATCTCCTTGAATAAGTTCTTCCACTCTTCTTAGTAGCTCATTTACTGGCTTCAGGAGGAAAATTTGAAAAACAACAACAACAACAACAAAAAAAAAAAACATAGAAGTATAGGCATTTTAAAAACCTTAAGACCTAGTTGTTCATGTCCATTTTGGCATATAGCTATCTCTGGTGATAAACACTTTTCACTGACTCACCTGTGTGTTTATTATTTCAAAGATCTTCCCTCTTAGTTGGAGTTGATCTGATCCCTGAAACAGGTCTCTCAGGTCTTCTGGGTTCAGAGTCTTCAACTTCCAGTCAGATCGAAAACCTGCCTCTGCAGCAACGAGTTTCGTTTTGTCACATTTTGTTTTCTGACTGAGCTGCTGCAGGCCTAACATTCACCATGATATTACCCTTAGTGTTAAGAGAATGACATTTTACCAGTTATCTGTATGAACCCAAACCTCAGCCAAAACTCTCTTTGACTAGTTATGTTTCATCAACTAAAAACAGTCACTTACTTTCCAACACACGGGCTGCATTTCTGTCGTATCTCTCGATATCCCGCAGTAGATCTGACTTGACTTGACACATGCAGAGAGAGAGAGAAAGCATATTAACTACATGAATAAAATGTTAGCATATATATATATATATATATATATATATATATATATATACACACAGTGCTTAACAAATTTATTAGACCACCTGTCATATTTGTCTCAGAGACCATCCAGCATCATGAAGTGCTTGAATGCGGACTCTTTCATTTTCAGTCAGCTCTCCACGTTTTACCATTTTGAACAGAAATGAGGAATTTCAAACTGAATTCACCCCAATTTGAGCTGGCTCACTGGGCTTTGAGAAGTCAAAAATTAATCAAGCATAACATTCAACCACTAAAACTCATTTTTTTGTTTAGGAATGCAAGTAAATAACTATAATTTGACATATCAATCAAGAAATAATAATGTGCTTTACAATTTTTTCAATTTTTTTGTAAATCAGTAAATTTGAAAATTCATGGATGACAATAATAATTACATTTTAGCATTTGGGTTAAAGAGCTTCTACATATTGGAGTATTAACCATTGCAGAAACATAAAAAATGATTTTGGTAATTACCAATGCTGTTAATTTAGGGCAGCTGTGGCATAAACCTTACTTTGGTTAGGGTGGTCTAATAAATTTTTTAAGCACTGTGTGTGTGTGTGTGTGTGTGTGTGTGTGTCTGTGTGTGTGTGTATATATCTATATATATATCTATATATATATAGATATATATACAGTACATAAAGACAGAACACAAACTGTTGAACAGTGAGGACCCAAAGACTGAAATAGTTCAGTGTTTTATGTTTAAAATGTAAGCTAGCATGGCACCAAATTAATTCAATTCAATTCAATTTTATTTATATAGCACATTTAAAACAACCACGATTGACCAAAGTGCTTCACAGTATAAAAGCAAAACAAAAACAAGAATACATCACTATTAAAAAGTACAATTAATAAAAATAGAACCTTATACAGTACTAGTGAAGGTAACAGTAACATCTAAAATCTAAAATCTGTTGGAATAAAATAATCTCATCCTGAATTGAAAGCCAATGAGAATAGATGAGATTTTAACAATGATTTAAAATGTTCTAGAGTTTGGGCAGATCTTACATGAAAGGGTAGGCTATTCCACAGTTTTGGGGCAGCTATTGCAAGAGCTC
Organism: Cheilinus undulatus; assembly: GCF_018320785.1. Lineage (NCBI taxonomy): Eukaryota > Metazoa > Chordata > Actinopteri > Labriformes > Labridae > Cheilinus > Cheilinus undulatus. The sequence goes on from NC_054878.1 coordinate 22,715,913, forward strand.
GGTCTCCCCTTGCTTTTAGCCTTGTTTTGGGCACATCCATGAGCAGCTGATTGGCAGACCTCAGAGCTCTGACTGGGGTGTGAACATAAAGCAGTTCACATAAATATGTTGGTGCGAAACATTGACAAAGACCTTCTGTGAAAGCAAAGTGAAACTTTAAGGATTTAACGACATCCTAATGTTTTGACATCAGCAACTCCTCACACAATGACTGGTAGCTCAGGGAACATGACTGACACAATTGCATTATACCTAAGTATTTTTTTTCTGATCTGAGGGGCTTTCTCATGTGATCAATAGCAGTGTAGTCTGGTGTTTTCTTAACTGGTCTTGCCTCAGGACCCACCACCTCTTAAAGGAGCAATTGTGACCCTAATTCTCCCAAATTTCTTATAAAAATAATGAAGTTTGTACCATATATGGAACAAAACATGACTGAAAAAAAGAGGAAAAGTGTATCATTGTAAACATAGCATTAAAAGTAAGGAAATTTGTGTTAAGTAGATTTTTGTCCTTTGTTGTAACAATGCTTCTTGGCTATAAACCTTATACCATTGGAAAGCATGCTTGTTTGTTTTAAGTTGCGCCACATTTGTGGGGAACAAGCAATTGTGGTATGAGCAGCAGAGCTGAGAATGTGGGTTGGGCCCATGAAAAATCAACCAAATCTGTAGAAGACAGTCTATTGGGTCTTGTCCACTACATGGCGCAGCTTGGCTCTACCTGGTTTGACTTGGCATGGCAGCTCAGCATGGCAGATTTGTTTTTCCACCACTGCACCTCAAGCTGATGACTCAGTGTTCCGAGCCCTCCTCGGTCTCTCTACACTGATCTGATTGACTTTACATTATTTTAAAGCAAAAATCATACTGGAGACTGACAGCACTGCACGCTGCTCTTTTCACAATCTGTCTCCCTCTCCCTCTTGCTTTCCATGATCAATAAACAAACGATAATTCACAGTTATCATCAAATAAGAGATTTTTAGAGATAAGTTAAAGAACAGTCTTCTGATTATTGATTTGCGGGTCTCTAGAGAGAGGAAACTGAACATAATCCTATTTTTGGATTGGGCAGTGAGAACGGCATGCTTTACTAACGCCAGTTAATAAATTAACGACTGACTCTACCATGGGCTAAATGAGAACTCCAGTTGTGCGGAACTATCAGACCGTAGTATGAGCACATAAATCTTGAGTTTTGGTCTTGTGTCATAAATGTTTAATTTGTACAGTGAATGCTGACATTAGACCACCACTGTAACAGAGTTATAGACAGCTGGAGCAGAGGCATGTATGAAACGCATCTCTCAGTCTCCCCATGGGCTGAAAATTTATCATGGAGGGCAGATATCAGTAGCCAAACGGGTAGGTCCCCCTGGCCAATCGCACCCTGTGAAGCGCTTTGACATCAGTGTGGCGCACTTGAACAGGGTATATGCAGGAATCCCGAGGTTAATTTCAATACCTTTTAAAGACTTTTTAAAAACCTTTCAAAAAAATTTTAAGACCTCATCGCCACTTTAAGCTGTTGTTAGTAACACATCTTTAATAGTTGTAGTTTGCAGTTTAACAGAAATGAGGTAAGCTGAGAAGGAACAGACCTGCCAACCTTGGCAAAATATTCTGTGTACCACTTGGATCGTCCGGCATTTCTCAGAGATTTTTGCAACTCCTCTGCTTTGCACACAGTAATTTCCCCATTTACTGTCTGGATTGGTTCACTAACCGGAATGGTTTTATATATATATATATATATATATATATATATGTATATATGTATATACACATATATATATATATATATATATATATATATATATACATACACTGCCTGGCCAAAAAAAAAAAGTCGCCACCAAAAAAAGGTCACACTCTAATATTTTGTTGGACCGCCTATAGCTTTGATTACAGCACGCATTCACTGTGGCATTGTTTCAATAAGCTTCTGCCATGTCACAAGATTTATTTCCATCCAGTGTTGCATTAATTTTTCACCAAGATTTTGTATTGATGATGGGAGAGTCTGACCACTGTGCAAAGCCTTCTCCTCCCAAAGATTCTCAATGGGGTTAAGGTCTGGACTCTGTGGTGGCCAATCCATGTGTGAAAATGATGTCTCATGCTCCCTGAACCACTCTTTCCCAATTTGAGCCCAATGAATCCTGGCATTGCCATCCTGGAATATGCCCGTGCCATTAGGGAAGAAAAAATCCATTGATGGAATAACCTGGTCATTCAGTATATTCAGGTAGTCAGCTGACCTCATTCTTTGGGCACATAATGTTGCTGAACCTAGACCTGACCAACTGCAGCAACCCCAGATCATAGCACTGCCCCCACAAGCTTGTACAGTAAGCACTAGGCATGATGGGTGCATCACTTCATCTGCCTCTCTTCTTACCCTGATGTGCCCATCACTCTGGAACAGGGTAAATCTGGACTCATCAGACCTCATGACCTTCTTCCATTCCTCCAGAGTCCAATCTTTATGCTCCCTAGCAAACTGAAGCCTTTTTTGCATGCCAATGATTTGACCCTTCTTAAACAGACTAACATCTTTTCCACGACCAAAGGATGTGTCTTTCGACATGGTTGTTTAAGAAATGAGAAGTTACTCATTGCATCAGCTGGGGTTAAATAACTTGTTGCCAGCTGAAAGATAATCGCCCATCCAGTAATTATCCAATAGGAGGCTCGTACCTATTTGCATAGTTCAATCCAGGTAGCGACTTTTTTTTTGGCCACGCAGTGTATATATATATAAGTGTTTCCTGTACATTCATTTATTTTTTAAATTAGGCCCACCACAAATAGATTCTGGCACTACCTGTTCGCCCTCGCTCTGTGAATGTAGCGTGTCGTTAAAATGACTATATCGCGAATATCCAGGTATAAATTATGTGGACGTTTTGTCCCTGAATGCATCTCTCACAGCAGAGAGCTCACTCTCTCTCCTACGCCCATCCAGAAGACTCCTCTGCACATGCGCATCAGCGGCGAGAAGCAAGGAAAGAGGAAGGTAAACACAGCAGTGTCGCTAGTTGGCGGGGAGTTAGCTGACTTTTGAGACAGCAAGAAACAACGCTGGATCTGCAGCATTGAGCAGTTGTTCAACTTTGAAAAGGAAGGGGTGAAACTCACGCGGCAAGATGACTCCGAGATAACGGCAGCAGTAACACGAGACGTCGCTAAAGATATGAGCCCAGTGTTGTTGAAAAGCCAGGATTTAAAAATCTCATAAAGACACTTAACCCAGAATACAAGATTTGCCTGGGTGCAAACATTTTGCTGAAAACTCCCTGCCAGAGTCGTACATGTCAGAGAGAAGACGGTCCAGCAGTGGACAAATGTGATCCACATCTCCACAACAATGGAGACTTATCTCATCCTAACAGTTCCAAACAATGGCAACAAGGGGTTAAAATGTTCCTGCCTCCAGACAAGCTTTTCCCCCCATGATCACACAGGACAGTTTCTTGAATAAGGTCTAAAGACGCTCTAATCTCATGAACTTGTCAAAAACTGGTCCAGCGTTCATCAGCACAGATAGCGGACTAGACTCACAGCTGTGAGCCTGAATAGTGGACTAGACTGCAGGGTTTTGGTCTTCATTCAGAATTGGTGAGTTTTGTGTAGGTTTGCTTCACCCTTATGTGGAAAATAATCATTTTATAATCAGCATTAGTAAACATAACACAGACAACATTTCAGGACTTTCCGTACACTGTAAAAGACTGAGGATTTATGTATTTTTGATTTATTAGTAAAAGACTGAATGAAGTCCTTTCAAAATAAAACTGCTAAATTTGACTTTATATTTCTGCATACAATTTTATAAAAAAAAAAAATCCAATAGAACAGTCTATTTTAATCACCAAACTTGTGCCATTTGGGGATGAATTAAATACAGCTGCTTGGAGGACATAACAAAATATCGTGATATATATCATGTATCAGGATTTAGCAAAATACCCCCCCCCCATATATATATACACACACACACACACACACACACACACACACACACACACACACACACATAGCACTGGTGCTACTGAGGTTGACAATCTTGTAGCACAGAACATTTTTTTTTATTTATTAAGCATTTATTTATTAATGTCTAACAAAGCTAACTGCCAATCATTGTTAAGGATTTTGGGGTGCAGCAGAGAAGAGAGACACTGATGGTTCATCTCCACATCTAGACACAAAACAAGAGCAAACTGCTGAAAGCTGACTAACTTCATAGGAGTGTTGGTGCTTGAGGATGATAGGAACAATGTGATTTGGAAATCAGACCTTGAGATGGATCAGACAGAGGAGCAAATGAGCTCCATTCATGCTGCTGTTTGCTGCTGTAGTCCCTTTATCATTTTTTTTTACTTTAGGCAGGACCAACAAACAGCTGAAGTCTTTTTCTGTGTTCAATAGGAAAATATTTGTAACATTATTAGAAATTCATTAAACACTGTTAAGAGTTTTGTCCATACTGTACAACCACACTGGGGTCTGATGTGTATAGAGCTGATATAAATGAATAATTCCCTCTTTTCTCTCTAAAGGTGTAATGACAACATCAGGAGTTAAATGTAATTAAAACAAATAAAAAAATCAATCACCAAATCGTTTCTTTACTCTTACAAAACACATATGCAAAGTTTATGCAGTGTGCTCCTGTCATTCTCCCTCATCTCTCCGTCAGACACTGCTGTCTGTCTGTCTGTCTCATATCGGGCCTGTATGCTACATTCAGATGCCTATTGTCTTGTTAACCAAATAGCAGCAGCTACAATATTAGTGAAGAGAAAATGCATCGTTTCATACATTAATCTTTCACCAGAAGTTAGCGCAAACTGAGCGCTCTGTCCTCTCACTGACAGCCAACACACCGTGACGTATGAGCTCGTGTAGGTCACTTTCTCGCCATCCTATCAGCTGCGGAGTGTGGCCGCTCACACTTCAGACGCAGAGGATTGCGCATGACGAGAGGAAAGGAAAATTTAAGGACTGGGCGTGAATTTCAAATCTTAAATCAAGAAGTTAAGATTGATTGGTGTGAAGTTTTTTGTGGCAACAGGTAAAACTGCGCGCCTGGCATGCATGCATCTCTCTCACTTTTTCATCGCACAGGCAGGGAGGCAGAGGGCAGGAGGAAGGAGGGGGAGCGGGGATATAATGCTATAGGTTCAGCAGACTCGTTATCCTTCGCTAGTCTGCATAATTGGTTGAATCTGCTTCACCACGCTGCTGTATCTGCTGTCAGACATGAGTACGGCACGTGCACATTTCCCTCAGAACTCACACGTCCGCAGCTTTTTGCCTAGAGAGGCAAATCGTACCAGCGTATTTTCATGTCAAATTGCGTACCTGGTACGCAAAATGCGTACAGGTCGGCAGGTCTGAAGGAATAAAGCTCGAAAGAATAAATTAAACTAAAGGCAGATTTATTGACATTCCCCTCACGTCACAACAAGTAACATACATAACAACATACTTCGCATGTCCTTCACCAACATGGCATACTACCCTTCCTCGTCTCTTGTGGCATTTAATGGCCATACATACCACCGTCTCTTAATTTTATTGCTTTACAAAGCCAGCAGGCAACGTCAGTGTAGGACGCATGACAGAAAAATGTAAACAACGAGCAAGGATTGTGGGAAATGTAGAATTTCACGGAAATTTCACAGGAAACTACTCCGCGGCAGCGCGCACTATGGAAGCTCTGATGAGAGTGGACATTCCGCGTGGAGTCCGCTCTGCTCACAGTACGCTCGAGTATGTTCGGGCCTTAATAGTCGCGAGGAGGAAAGTAAATATTCATGGATACTTTTTAGAGTCAAAGCTTGAATACCAATAAAATTTAATACCTCATAAAATCGCGATTAAGACTTTTTAACACTTTTTAAGGGCCTTAATTTTCCCACAATTGATTTATCAACTTTTAATACTTTTTAAGACCCCGCGGACACCCTGTAAGGTGGGGCTGGTTCACTCAGGAGCAGGGCCAATTGAGTGCAGCTAGGCAGAAGTTAGTTGGCCAAATTTTTAATTTAAAAGTAAATCAGCACAGCTTGGTCTGGCTCACTGCGAAAAAAAAAAAGTCTTGGTGGAAAAGACCCACATGGTTCCTAAGTGCTGGCAGGGTGAGGAAAGGGTCTTTTTGGGACACCTGCTTCACAGCATTTCTCTGACATTCCTGTTATATGAAACTTGGCCTTTAGTTTGGAGATAGCACTACGGCTCACTCCAGATAATGCCACCAGCTTGAAGCTGCCCTATCACACAGGCCCTTTCCAGATCAGTCATGCTGATTCTTAGAGCAGACACCTACTGACCACTGTAGCAGGGCTGGCACTCCCAGGTGCTGACAATCAGGAGCTAATCAGGAACCTGAACGTCAACATCTGGGGTTGCCACAAGCTCAAACCAAGAGTCAATAGCAGCAGCAAAATAAACCCTTTGGCATTGGCAGAGATTTGGCAAAATTTTCATGGACACATCCCACATACAGCTCTGCTGCTCATCCAAAAAACATGCATGTTCCTTTCAAATGTGGCACCATTACAAAAGGAAATAAACTTTCCAACGGTATAAGATTTACAGCCAAGAAGCACTGTAACACTATCTGTCTGCTTAGACCATCCATAAACCATGGTTTTTAAATCAGTTTTTTTTCCAGGCACACATTCACAACCAACGTAAAACAGCATTTGTCAATGACCCCCTTTTGGGTCCCGACCCACCAGTTGAGAATTAATGCATCAGAGTAGTCCTGATCACAATACTGACTTAAAAAACTGAAATGTAAAATAAACGCCTATCAACCCCTTTACACTCTTTTCACAAGTCTATGTAAAAACTAACATGAAAGGAAAACAATTTATACACATTCTTTTACTTTTAACTGTTACTAATTTGCACTTTTTTGTTTGATAGCAATCAGTGTTGAGTGAAAAACTATTCAGAGAAAAACAAGGCCTGGCCGACCTTCCAAAGGCACTAAGTGTTCCTGGTCTGGCCTTGTGCTTCCTACAGAGGTTTACAGCGTACTTTACTGGTGTAGTACTAATTGATATTAAGATTTCAAAAATAAAAACCTTTTTCAGATTCCCTCTGAGGAGTGTCGTTTACGATCTTTTCCAGACAATTGATGTGAGCATCAAGGAATTCAAGGACTTTATTCATCTGGACCTTCAGATCCTTTAGGGTGTAGAGGTAATCACCCAAGACCTGATTGCCTGCAAGAGCATCTGTGGAGAGAGAGTGAGGTCATCAACATGGAAAAAAGCAGCCGTCAATATGAAAGTGAAAGTAAAGATCAATAGGTTATAATTACCCCTCAAGTATCCTGGAATAGATTCTCCCACTTTTCTAAGGAGCTCTTCTACTGGTTTCTACAGGAAAATATGAAAAAAGATACAGATCTTTATTAGTTTGGATCTAGACATTGTAAAATCCTTCAGACCTAGTTGTTTATGTCCATTTGGGCATTTATCTATCTCTGGTGATGAACACTTTTCATTGACTCACATGCGTGTTTATTATTTCAAAGATCTTTCTTCTTAGTTCGAGTTGTTCTGGTTCCTGAAACAGTTCTCTCAGGTCTTCTCGGGTCAGAACCTTCAAATCCCAGTCAGATCGAAAACCTGCCTCTGCAGCAACGAGAGTTTCGTTTTGTCACCTTTTTTTTCCTAATCGAGCTGCTGCATGCCTGACATCCGCCATAATACCCTTAGTGTTAAGAGAGTGACGTTTTAACAGTTATCTGTATGAACTCAAAACCTTAGCCAAACTTTCTATGCCTACCTATGTTTCAACGACTAAATACAGTCACTTACCTTCCAACACACTGGCTGCATATTCGTCGTGTCTCCTGATAACCGACAGTAGAGCTGACATGACTTTAACAGTCGTGAAAAAGCCTACGACACATAGAGAGAGTGAGAGCATACTAACTAGGCTACATAGATACACTATTAGTGCAGATAAACACGGCAGAACACGAACCTTTTAACTGTGAGGATCGACAGATTTATATAATTCAGTATTCCACGTTTCAAATCTTACCTCAAGCTAGAATGACACAGCAATCTTTAGCAAATTCTCCCCTCTGTCAATAGAAAGTGAAACTTACAGGATTTAAAGACGGCCTCATGTCGTGACGTCAGCAACTCCTCAAACGATGATTGGTAGCGGAGGGAACATCAATGACAGTTACAGCAGTCCCGCCCCTTTTCACTCCACCACCGGCAAGGCTTCTTCTACTAACACACTGAAGATTAAAAATCACACAGGCCTATCAAATCACGATAAGAATAGAAAACTGATATTCAGTATGCTAAATGAAAATATATTCAGACATAGCATTGTTGTTTTGAAATAAGACTTTAAAATAACCTTGTATATACCTTACAAAAAATAAGGTTTTAATTTTGCCAGATAACTTCAGTCATACTTCCTTACATATCAAACAACTATTCACCTTTCCTATTCATAAACATGAAATAAAGAAAAAAGGACACCCAACACTGGCTTTTTTCTGAAGTCAGTGCATAAAAATTATTCTATTATCTCTAGAAACTGTCTTTTGTTGCTCTATTGTATTTTTGTGTGTGTTGTGTGTGTGTGTGTGGGGGGGGGTGTGGGTGTGTGTGTGTGTGTATTTGTCTTGTGGTAATGTATGTATTGATTTTGTTGTTTTTCTAAAGAAAGGACATACAGGTACATCTGAAAAAAATTAGAAAATCATGGGAAAGTTTTTTGTCACTCATTTCAGAAAGTGAAACCCATATTTTATGACTCGTTACTGATAGAGTGAAATATTTCAAGCCTTTATTTCTTGAAATGTTGATGATTATGGCTTACATAAATGAAAACCACAAATTCTGTTTCTCAGAAAATTAGAATATTACATAAGATCAATAAAAAAGGATATTTTAAACAGAAATGTCAGTCTTCTGAAAATTCTGTTCATTTCTATGCACTCAATACTTGGTTGGGCCTCCTTTTGCATGAATTACTGCATCAATGTGGCTTGGCATGGAGGTGACCAGATGCCAAGTCCTGCTGGAAAATGTTATCAGCATCTCCATAAAGCTTGTCAGCAGAAAGAAGCATGAAGTGCTCCAAAATTTCCTGGTAGTTGACTGTAGACTTCAGAGAACACAGTGGACCAACACCAGCAGATGCCATGGCAGCCCAAATCATCACTGTATGTAGAAACTTCACACTGGACTTCAAGCAACCTAGATTCTGTGCCTCTCCACTCTTCTTCCAGACTCTTGGATCTGGATTTCTAAATGACATGCAAAATGTACTTTGATCTGAAAAGAGGACTTTGGACCACTGAGCAACAGTCCAGTTCTTTTTCTCCACAGCCCAGGTAAGACGCTTCTGATGTCTCTAGTTCAGGAGTGGTTTGACATGAGGAATGCCACATTTGTAGCCCATGTCTAGGATTGGTGTGTGCGTAGTGGCTCTTGATGCGCTGACTCCAGCCTCAGTCCACTCCTTGTGAAGCTCCCCAAATTCTTGAATGGATTTTGCTTGACAATCCTCTCAAGGCTGCGGTTCTTCCTTATGCTGGTGCACCTTTTCCTATCACACTTTTTCCTTCCACTCAACTTTCTATGAATATGCTTGGATACAGCACTCTGTGAACAACCAGCTTCTTTAGCAATGACCTTTTGTGGCTTGTGGAGGGTGTCAGTGACTGTCTTCTGGACATCTGTCATGTCTGCAGTCTTCCCCATGATTGTGTAGCCTACTGACCCAGACTGAGAGACCATTTAAAGGCTCAGGAAACCTTTGCAGGTGTTTTGAGTCAATTAGCTGATTAGGGTGTGACACCATGACTTTCCAATATTGACCTGTTTCACAATATTCTAATTTTCTGAGACACTGAATTTTGGGTTTTCATTATCTGTAAGCCATAATCATCAACATTTCAAGAAATAAAGGCTTGAAATATTTCACTCTATGTGTAACAAGTCTACATAATATATGGGTTTCACTTTCAGAAAAGAGTGACAAAAAATATGGAACATTTTCATGATATTCTAATTTTTGAGATGTACTTGTGTACATGGTCAAATATTTCCTCAGTTGTGGATCCGTCACAGTGCTTACGTATTCTGCAACTGCATATTTCCGATTAAGGGACAAATAGCATTCCAGTTCCCCTTGTTTTTATATAGTCATACTAGTGAGTTAAATAGTTTTATTTTTGTTGTTGAATAATTTGGTTTAAGCTGGTTGGTTTTGTGTTTGAGAGCTCTGCAGTTGAACAGAGTCTCTGTACCAGCTATCTGAGAAGGAAGTTCTCAGCAGTATCTCTGAAGGTCAGTGCTTTGTTATGTCAGGCTCACTTTCTTTAAGATGAGTATAAAATTCAGATTCTCCCTTTTGTAATTTAGGAAATTAGGAAAAGATACTGTTCAACTTCTGCTCTACATGTATTTGGTGACACAGAGAATGGATATACAGATTTTGTAATGTCTGGTTGGCGAGTGAACACCAGACCTCACAACCATAAAGAGCAATGGGCTCCATAACAGAGTCAAATTTTTTTAGCCAGATTTAAATTGGCCTTTCTATTTTGATGCTCCTTTTGAATGTATAAAAATCCCTTCTTCCTTGTCTCTTTGGTACCTTTACCAAAACATTACCCAGTTGTAACTGGAACATGGTCAGCTCGGGCATGACATCATTACCAGCTCCAACATCCAAGGTAGCAGCCTTTGGCCAGAGTCCAAGTATTCCCTTTTGATGCTGTGATTTCCAGCTGCAACAACTCCATGGTGGTTTTTACCCATCAAACAGTTGTTGATTTAGGTGTTCATTAGCTCTATGTTCATTAGCCCACATAGACAGCATAAAGTTACATATTGTTTCTTTGCAATTCAAAGGTGCAGTTAAAAGTAAGGTTTTGTTTTAAATGCTACTGTGTATAGATTTGTTATGGTGTAAAATACATGTGTGCTGTGGTGGACTGAGGCTTACCAAATGTCAATGTATCAATCAATCAATCAATCAATCAAACTTTATTTATAAAGCCCTTTTCATACATAACATGTAACTCAAAGTGCTAGACAAAATAAAAACATTCCCTCAAACCCACACACCCATCAACCCACCCCCACCACAGTTACATGTGCACCCACTCACACACACTGTTTCACAAACATGCACCCCCCCCCACACACACACACACACAAAAATAGTGGACATTAGGCTAAGTACAAAAGGGCTGAGTACAGATGAACCAGTTGAGAAAGCGCCATCAGAGGAGCCATCTGCACCAGGAGCAGAGAGTCACCCACAGCCATAGGACACTGACGCAGGACCCAGAGGAGGGATGAGGCAGAGACACCAAACCGCTACCAGGAACCCACGAGACAGACCCCTGCAGCCATAGCCGACCACCGCTCCTGGTGCAGAGGGCTCCCCCAGAGGAAACGCTGGAGATCTTAAAATCATAACAGGATAAAAAAAAAGTAAAAACTAAAACACAAATAAAAGCTGAAAACTAAAATATAAAATAGTATAACTAAAAAATTAAGTTAGGAAAAGAATAAAATTCATAAATATAAATTGAAGGCCTAAAATAAATAAATATAAATAAAATAGATAAATATTAATCAAAAGCTAAGCTAAAAAGGTGTGTCTTGAGCCTGCTCTTAAAAACATCAACGTTCTCTGCGGCCCTGAGGTCCTCTGGCAGGCTGTTTCATAGACGAGGGCCGTAGTACTGGAAAAGCTTATCAAAGCTTGTCAAGCTTATCAAATAGACGTATTTATTTCACATTGTGTATGCAAGTAGCCTATCAAAGCATAAGTCATTTTTAAAATATATTTGTGGCTGTCAGAATAAAATATATTAGTATGGATAGTTCTTATACTACACGCACTTGCATTTTCCCTGTTCATATTTTTAAAATGTGTAATTTTGACCAATTTTCTCTTAAAAAAGAAACTGTCCAAAAACTTTTTACCCTCTGCCCATCATGTACTTCACTTATTTCTTTTTAACATTGCTCTAAGTGTCGATATCACTGTTTTGTTCGTTTCTTAGACTTCTCATACTCAACAGTGAAACTGTATTGAAAGAACATGATGTGTACATTTGTATCTGATATTAGCAGAGCTTTATTAAAAATCAATTTATGTGTATTAGATTTGAGTCAGTTTGACAGATCAGTTTAACACTGACTCTTATGCAAGGTATAAACAGCCAGAAAGTTACAAAAAAAAGCTGAATTATTATTTTATTCATTACAATTATTTGTTAACATTTGTCAAATTATTTTTTAATTTCATAGATTTCAATGTGGTGAAATATTGGCATTTGTTCATTAAAAGATGGAAAAAATGGCAAAAAACAGAATAATTGCATGAGACTGTGATTCAAGTTCAGGGCAAGCAGTACTACTAGTTGGAAGAAATGTACACAATTTACCACAGACATTAGGATTTCACACAAACTTGCTGTTACTGAAAGTGCATTAATCATCACAATTTCTATACATATTTCTCTGCAACATAATTTTAGAGAAATGTAAGAAAAAATAGTTTCTTAGGCAATCATTACTTTTGTATATCTTGAGTTTTATGTTTTTTTTGTCTGAACAAAAAAAGTGTAAATCAATCCATATCACTATTTCATTTTTTATCTTGGTGAAAGTTGTCACTTTCCTGTACGAAAAAAGCTCATCCAACCACTCTTCTTATCATTATCTTGACCAGACTCACTCCCTATTCTTCCTTTTTTAGCCTGTGGAAGGCCTTGCAGATCAACATTTGAATTACTTTGTAGGTATCTTTCCAGTAATTTGTTTTGAATCGTAGTGAAAGCGTCATAATTTTGTTTACACTTACACAAGAGTATACACACGTGGACAAAATTGTTGGTACCCCTTTGTTAATGAAAGAAAAACCCACAATGGTCACAGAAATAACTTGAATCTGACAAAAGTGATAATAAATAAAAATTCAATGAAAATTAACCAATGAAAATCAGACATTGCTTTTGAATTGTGGTTCAACAGAATTATTTTAAAAAACAAACTCATGAAACAGGCCTGGACAAAAATGATGGTACCCTTAACTTAATATTTTGTTGCACGACCTTTTGAGGCAATCACTGCAATCAAACAATTTCTCTAACTTTCAGTGAGACTTCTGCACCTCTCAGCAGGTATTTTGGCCCACTCCTCATGAGCAAACTGCTCCAGTTGTCTCAGGTTTGAAGGGTGCCTTCTCCAGACGCCATGTTTCAGCTCCTTCCACAGATGTTCAATAGGATTTAGATCAGGGTTCATAGAAGGCCACTTCAGAATAGTCCAATGTTTTGCTCTTAGCCATTCTTGGGTGTTTTTAGCTGTGTTTTGGGTCATTATCCGGTTGCAAGACCCATGACCTGCGAGTGAGACCAAGCTTTCTGACACTGGGCTGTACATTTCTCTCTAGAATACCTTGATAGTCTTGAGATTTCATTGTACCCTGCACAGATTCAAGACACCCTGTGCCAGATGCAGCAAAGCAGCCCCAGAACATAACAGAGCCTCCTCCATGTTTTACAGTAGGGACAGTGTTCTTTTCTTGGTATGCTTCATTTTTGCATCTGTGAACATAGAGCTGATGTGCCTTGCCACCAAGTTCCAGTTTTGTCTCGTCTGTCCATAGGACATTCTCCCAGAAGCTTTGTGGCTTGTCAACATGCAGTTTGGCAAATTCCAGTCTTGCTTTTTTATGATTTGTTTTCAACAGTGGTGTCCTCCTTGGTCGTCTCCCATGAAGTCTTCTTTGGCTCAGACAACGATGGATGGTGCGATCTGACACTGATGTACCTTGACCTTGGAGTTCACCTTTAATGTCTTTGGAGGTTGTTCTGGGCTCTTTTGTTACCATTCGTATTATCCGTCTCTTCGATTTGTCATCAATTTTCCTCCTGCGGCCACATCCAGGGAGATTGGCTACAGTCCCGTGGATCTTAAATTTCTGAATATGTGCAACTGTAGTCACAGGAACATCAAGCTGCTTGGACATGGTCTTATAGCCTTTACCTTTAACATGCTTGTCTATAATTTTCTTTCTAATCTCCTGAGACAACTCTCTCCTTTGCTTCCTCTGGTCCATGTTTAGTGTGGTACACACCATGTCACCAAACAGCACAGTGACTACTTGTCACCCTTTAAATAGGCCGATTGACTGATTACAAGTTTGTAGACACCTGTGATGCTAATTAGAGGACACACTTTGGTTGAACATGTCCCTATGGTCACATTATTTTCAATCTTCTCTAGGGGTACCATCATTTTTGTCCAGGCCTGTTTCATGAGTTTGTTTTTAAAAATAATTCTGTTGAACCACAGTTCAAAAGCAATGTCTGATTTGCATTGGTTAATTTTCATTGAATTTTTATTTATTATTACTTTCAACATGCAAGATGATGTTGGCGTCGTTGCCGTCATGGGCCCGTGTTCTCACAGACGTTGTGACTGTGGGCTCACGTGAGCGGTGCATCAACACCAGAATGATGGGTTTGTTATCTGTGAACAACAAAAGAGAGGAGTCGGTTTTTGAAGTTGAGGATGGAGAAATGTTTCTAAAAGCTAAAATAGTGAGCTTTTTATTATGGGTGTGATTCCAATACACAGACCACGTATGACCATCAGATGGTTCGTATTTCTTTTCATTTGTAAACCTCTTACCTTACCTTTCACATCAGCCAAGGCTGCATCCACATCAGATCTCACACTTGAGCTGATTACACAGAACAGAATGGTGATCTGGTGATCATCTGGTGATCTGCTCTCAGTAAGCAGGACCTGCTCCTTCACTTTATCCAAGATGCCCTGATGGGCACCAAAGGTTTTCCCACAGACTACCTATTTGTACCTCACTAGATTAAAAATAGCATATACTCACATAAATAGGACAACAACTGTGTAAACTACATGGAATAATCTAATATTTCAGATAAACTGGACACTGTTGTTCTATATAGACACAAAAAACAGAAGGAATCTTTAAAGTTATGTTAACAACAATGACAGTATCTCAGATCACAGGAGAATTAAAAACAATATAATTTGACTTTTTATTGCGCAGTCTTTTATTACATACCACTATCTTTAAAGATGTCCTGATGAGACAGTTTGATGAAGTCTTTTGCCAATAAAAGGACCAAAACTCATAATTAATATTATGCTGTTAGTTTTTATTTATCAAACTGAGTCATACGAATACTTAGAAGAAAGAAGGAAAATGTAGGACACCAACATCTAAAGTTAAACAAATTTTTCAAGTCTTTCAGGGTCAAAGAAAAAGAACATTTTGAGAATTAAAACTTAAGTTTCTCAAGATATAAAACTGCAAAACAGACAATTAATTTTACCATCTATAAATGGAACTGAAGTCAAATCATAGGAAGTCATATTTACTTTGTCCAACTGAACAGTAACGAGCTGAACGAGTCGATGCTGCCACAGGACCCTGAGGAGACGGTGCATCTGTTCAAGAGTTGCACAAAACAGGATAATTACTCCTACTGACTCTAGTTCTAGGAAGTACAATGTCAAAATAAGTTATCAGTTCCTTATTCAAAAAACAGACATGAAACATGTTGTGAGAGGTAAAAATGATAGCCTCACCTCGTACCAGACAAATATTTTAGAGACTGCTGACTTTAAATTGTCTTAAACAATTGTTAAACTACAATTATAGGACGTTTATCTAGTCTAACATTCACCATGATAATACCCTTTGTGTTAAGAGAATGACATTTTAACAGTTATCTTTATGAACCCAAACCTCAGCCAACTCTCTTTGACTAGTTATGTTTCATCGATTACATACAGTCACTTACTTTCCAACACACGGGCTGCATTTCTGTCGTGTCTCTCGATATCCCGCAGTAGATGTGACTTGACTTGACACGAGCAGAGAGAGAGAGACAGCATATTAACTATGTGAATAAAACATTAGCATACACACACACACACACACATATATATATTAGGGCTGTCAATAGATTAAAATTTTTAATCGTGATTAATCTCACAAATCCCATAGTTAACTCGCGATTAATCACAAATTAATCACACTTTTTTGTCTATTCTAAATGTACCTTACAGTGCTATTTCTCAAGATTTAAATACCCTTATCAACACAAGTGGACAAAAATGCTTTCTTTATACAAATGTTTGTTCATGTCAACAACCCAAAACAACAACAGATAAAGTCCTGAAAATTCTCTAGTCTGAGCTCAAAGATACTGAACGCTGCAAAAATATGCTGAGAGCATAACATGGTAAACTCAAGCCACAACAGATGGAGATACTGATCTTAATGTAACATGACTGAATAATACCACAATGTAGAGTCAAACTTTAGACTTCTAGAAGTTAACTCCTCTGTTCTCAGCAGCTGAACACCAAACAACAGATCTCATCATCACACATGGACATAAAGAAGTCAAGTCTCTGCTGAGAGCTCAGCAGTAAGGCACAGACACATCTAATGGTGTTTCACTGTTCTGATGTGAGTAAGTTGGACATATCTGCCTTGCTCAAGAGAAAAAGCAAGTAATTACTTAAAACATGTCTGCTATTATTTATCATAGTTTTACTTTCAAACTAAAAAATGTAGTCCAAATGTAAAATAAATGCTGACAGTAAGAAATGACTGTCATCAGTCCAGTAGATTTACTGGAATGATGTCAATAAACACACATGTGAAGCCTCTTTTCAAAACTCATGAACACACAAAGTAAAAGAAGTCTCAGTGGAGAACTTTTAAGGTGTACTAAGAGGACCTAACCATCTCGTCATTCTTCAGATCATAGAAGAGCTGCAGATTTAATCTAAAACCCTTTTTTTCCTCTTAAATAAAGGAGACCCACAGTCTAATAATGCTTTCAGCTTATGATCCTCAAGATCCAGCTGTATATTCACCATGCATCAGACAATCTCCTATAGGGACTGCAGAGTCTTTGACAGTTTTGCAGCATCTTGATTGACTGTTATTTAAATTTGGCGTTTATTCAAAATTCCAGTCGATGGTTTTAGTAAGTTTCATTTTTTGACGAATACTTTCACTTTCAAGCAGGAGCTGCGTGTGGATGAGAGCGGACCTTTAGGAGACGTGATCGGACCAGTCAACAGTCAATAGCGCAGCTGTGGTGCCGGTTCATGGCAGATATAATAGTCTAAATAAATGAATAAATCATACTGGCACAAAAGTGCGTCGGCACACCGGGAAATGCCCGGTATGCCAGATTGCGAGTCCATCCCTGCAGAGTTGTCTGAGTGTCTCCATTGTAAACAAATCCAGCATGGTGAGGGGGGCGGCTCTCTGCATTAGCGGTGTGCATGGCTAGCGAGTGGTGCGGGCTATATAAGACTCTACGAACTTCCTGTAACTCCGTTCATGTTGACAGTAGGAGAAAATAACTTCAGTCTTATCTGACATGATCTGAAAGCTGAACCTGTCATTCAAAAGTCTCTGTCCTTTATCCATTTCTGCTCACTTGTACTGCATCACGATAGCGACACTTCCTGGTCTGGCAAACTACGGGATGGGTCGAGGGTCATACAGAACACGCGTGCGTTAATTGTACGACAAAAAATTTAGCGGCGGTACAAGTAATTTGAGTTAACGCAATATTAACATGTTAACTTTGACAGCCCTAATATACAGTTGAAACCAGAAGTTTACATTCACTATATAAAAAGGCACATACACTTTTTTTTCTCACCGTCTAACATTAAATCAGATTAAACTTTTCCTGTTTTTGGTCAATTAGGATTACCGAAATTATTTCTATTTGCTAAATGCCAGAATAATGAGAAAAGGATTTTTTTTAGACAACTTTTTTTACTTTCTTCAAAGTCAGAAGTTTACATACACTAAGATTACTATGCCTTTAAACAATTTGGGAAAGCCCAGATGATGATGTCATGTCTTTGGAAGCCTCTGATAGGTTTACTGACAACATTTGAGTTAATTAGAGGCACACCTGTGGATGTATTTTAAGGCACACCTGAAGCACACTGCTTCTTTGTGTAACATCATGGGAAAATCAAAAGAAATCAGCCAAGATATCAGGAAGAGAATTGTGGACTTGCACAAGTCTGGTTCATCCTTGGGTGCAATTTCCAGAAGCCTGAAGGTGCCACGTTCATCTGTTCAAACAATTATACGCAAGTATAAACACCATGGGAATGTCCAGCCATCATACCGCTCAGGAAGGAGACGGGTTCTGCGTCCCAGAGATGAACGAACTTTGGTCCGAAAAGTGCATCTCAACCCAAGAACAAAAGCAAAAGACCTTGTGAAGATGCTGGCTGAAGCTGGTGAGAGTGTGTCATTATCAACAGTCAAACGAGTCCTGTACTGACATGGGCTGAAAGGCCACTCTCCCAAGAAGAAGCCATTACTCCAAAAGAAACATAAAAAAGCCAGATTACAGTTTGCAAATGCACACAGGGACAAAGACCTTAATTTTTGGAGACATGTTCTGTGGTCTGACGAAACTAAAATTGAACTTTTTGGCCATAATGACCATCGTTACATTTGGAGAAAAAAGGGGGAAGCTTGCAAGCCTGAGAACACCATCCCAACTGTGAAACAGGGTGGTGGCAGCATCATGTTGTGGGGTTGTTTTGCTGCAGGAGGGACTGGTGCTCTTCACAAAATAGATGGCATCATGAGGAAAGAACATTATGTGGAAATACTGAAGCAACATCTCAAGACATCAGCCAGGAAGTTAAAGCTCAGGTGCAAGTGGGTTTTCCAAATGGACAATGACCCTAAGCATACTGCCAAACTGGTTACAAAGTGGCTTAAGGATAACAAAGTCAATGTTTTGGAGTGGCCATCACAAAGCCCTGATCTCAATACCATTTATTTATGGGCAGAGCTGAAAAGGCATGTGCCAGCAAGGCGGCCTACAAACTTGGCTCAGTTACACCAATTCTGCGAGGAGGAATGGGCCAAAATTCCTGCAAACTATTGTGAGAAGCTTGTGGAAGCACATCCAAAACGTTTGACCCAGGTCACACAGTCTAAAAGCAATGCTACCAAATACTAATGAAATGTATGTAAACTTCTGACTCTCAAGAAAATAATAAAAAATTGTCTAAAAAATGATCTCTCTCATTATTCTGGCATTTAGCAAATAAAAATAATTTTGGTAATGCTAATTGACCAAAAAAAGGGAAAAGTTTAATCCGATTTAATGTTAGACGGTGAGAAAAAAAAGTTTATGTGCCTTTTTATATAGTGTATGTAAACTTCTGGTTTCAACTGTATATATATACACACATATATATATATATATATGTATATATACATATATATATATACACACACACACACACACATATATATATACATATACACAGTGCTTAACAAATTTATTAGACCACCTGTCATATTTGTCTCAGAGGCCATCCAGCATCATGAAGTGCTTTAATGCTGACTCTTTCATTTTCAGTCAGCTCTCCACGTTTTACCATTTTGAACAGGAATGAGGAATTTCAAACTGAATTCACCCCAATTTGAGCCGGCTCACTGGGCCTCTCTGAGAAGTCAAAATTTAATCAAGCATAACATTCAACCACTAAAACTCATTTTTCTGTTGAGGAATGCAAGTAAATAACTATAGTTTGACATATTAATCAAGAAATAATAATGTGCTTTACTATTTTTTTCAGTTTTTTTGTAAATCAGTAAATTTGAAAATTCATGGATGACAATAATAATTACATTTTAGCATTAAAAATATCATTTGGGTTAAAGAGCTTCTACATAGTGGTTTATTAACCATTGCAAAAACATAAAAAATGATTTTGGTAATTACCAATGCTGTTAATTTAGGGCAGTTGTGGCATCAACCTTACTTTGGTTAGGGTTAGGGTGGTCTAATAAATTTGTTAAGCACTGTGTGTGTGTGTGAATATATATATATAGTACATAAAGACAGAACACAAACTGTTGAACAGTGAGGACCCAAAGATTGAAATAGTTCAGTGTTTTATGTTTAAAATGTAAGCTAGCATGGCACCAAATTAATTCAATTCAATTCAATTCAATTTTATTTATATAGCACATTTAAAACAACCACGGTTGACCAAAGTGCTTCACAGTAAAAAAGCAAAACATAAAACAAGAATACATCACTATTAAATAGTAAAATCAATAAAAATAGAATATTAAACAGTACTAGTGAAGGTAACAGTAACATCTAAAATCTAAAATCTGTTGGAATAAAATAATCTCATCCTGAATTGAAAGCCAATGAGAATAGATGAGTTTTTAACAATGATTTAAAATGTTCTAGAGTTTGGGCAGATCTTACATGAAAGGGTAGGCTATTCCACAGTTTTGGGGCAGCTACTGCAAGAGCTCGGTCTCCCCTTGCTTTTAGCCTTGTTTTGGGCACATCCATGAGCAGCTGATTGGCAGACCTCAGAGCTCTGACTGGGGTGTAAAGCAACTCCTCACACAATGACTGGTAGCTCAGGGAACATGACTGACACAATTGCATGTACCTAAGTATTACTTTTTCTGATCTGAGGGGCTTTCTCATGTGATCAATAGCACTGCAAATATGTAAGGCAAGCTGTGTCTTTTGGTGCTACAGATCGATTTATCAAAAAACATGGGGGGGGGGTACCATAGTCTGGTGTTTTCTTAACTGGTCTTGCCTCAGGACCCACTACCTCTTAAATGAGCAATTGTGACCCTAATTCTCCCAAATTTCTTATAAAATAATGAAGTTTGTACCATATATGGAACAAAACATGACTGAAAAAAGAGGAAAAGTGTATCATTGTAAACACAGCATTAAAAGTAAGGAAATTTGTGTTAAGTAGATTTTTGTCCTTTGTTGTAACAATGCTTCTTGGCTATAAACCTTATACCATTGGAAAGCATGCTTGTTTGTTTTAAAATGTGCCACATTTGTGGGGAACAAGCAATTGTGGGATGAGCAGCAGAGCTGAGTATGTGGGTTGGGCCCATAAAAAATCAACCAAATCTGTAGAAGACAGTCTGTTTGGGCTTGTCCCTGGCGCAGCTTGGCTCTACCTGGTTTGACTTGGCACGGCAGCTCAGCGTGGCAGATTTGTTTTTCCACCACTGCACCTCAAGCTGATGACTCAGTGTTCCGAGCCCTCTTCGGTCTCTCTACACTGATCTGATTGACTTTACATTATTTTAAAGCAAAAATCATACTGGAGACTGACAGCACTGCACGCTGCTCTTTTCACATTCTGTCTCCCTCTCCCTCTTGCTTTCCATGATCAATAAACAAACGATAATTCACAGTTATCATCAAATAAGAGATTTTTCCATGCTTGTAAGTTAAAGAACAATCTTCTGATGATTGATTTGGGAGTCTCTAGAGAGAAGAAACTGAACATAATCATATTTTTGGATCGGGCAGTGAGAACGGCATGCTTTACTAACGCCAGTTAATAAATTAAAGACTGACTCTACCATGGGCTAAATGTTTCAAACATCCTCAGCATTTTATTTTTAAAAAGTCTAGAATTCATTTGTCTGTCAGAAGGGGAAAGGGTCAAACTTTTGTTATTAGTAGGTGTAGAAAAAAGTTTTAATCCTAGATCTGCGCTTGGTCCATCCTGACTTCTCATCAGCGTGAGAACTCCAGCGTGTGCGGAACTATCAGACCGTAGTATGAGCACATAAATCTCGAGTCTTGGTCTTGTGTCATAAATGTTTAATTTGTACAGTGAATGCTGACATTAGACCACCACTGTAACAGAGTTATAGACAGCTGGAGCAGAGGCATGTATTAAACGTATCTCTCAGTCTCCCCATTGGCTGAAAATTTATCATGGAGGGCAGATATCAGTAGCCAAACGGGTAGGTCCCCCCGGCCAATCGCACCCTGTGAAGTGCACTGACATCAGTGTGGCGCACTTGAACAGGGTATATGCAGGAATCCCGAGGTTAATTTCAATACCTTTTTAAGACTTTTTAAAAACGTTTCAAAAGATTTTTAAGACCTCATCGCCACTTTAAGCTGTTGTTAGTAACACATCTTTAACAGCTGTAGTTTGCAGTTTAACAGAAATGAGGTAAGCTGAAAAGGAACAGACCTGCCAACCATGGCAAAATGTTTTGAGTACCACTTGCATCGTGCAGCATTTCTCGCAGATTTTTGCAACTCCACTGCTTTGCACGCAGTAGTTTCCACATTCACTGTCTGGATTGGTTCACTAACTGGAATGGCCATATATATATATATATATATATATATATATATATATATATATATATATATATATATACACACTGCCTGGCCAAAAAAAAAAAAAAAAAGTCGCCACCAAAAAAAGGTCACGCTCCAATATTTTGTTGGACCGCCTTTAGCTTTGATTACAGCACGTATTCACTGTGGCATTGTTTCAATAAGCTTCTGCCATGTCACAAGATTTATTTCCATCCAGTGTTGCATTAATTTTTCACCAAGATTTTGTATTGATGATGGGAGAGTCTGACCACTGTGCAAAGCCTTCTCCTCCCAAAGATTCTCAATGGGGTTAAGGTCTGGACTCTGTGGTGGCCAATCCATGTGTGAAAATGATGTCTCATGCTCCCTGAACCACTCTTTCACAATTTGAGCCCGATGAATCCTGGCATTGTCATCTTGGAATATGCCCGTGCCATTAGGGAAGAAAAAATCCATTGATGGAATAACCTGGTCATTCAGAATATTCAGGTTGTCAGCTGACCTCATTCTTTGGGCACATAATGTTGCTGAACCTAGACCTGACCAACTGCAGCAACCCCAGATCATAGCACTGCCCCCACAGGCTTGTACAGTAGGCACTAGGCATGATGGGAACATCACTTCACCTGCCTCTCTTCTTACCCTGATGTGCCCATCACTCTGGAACAGGGTAAATCTGGACTCATCAGACCACATGACCTTCTTCCATTCCTCCAGAGTCCAATCTTTATGCTCCCTAGAAAACTGAAGCCTTTTTTGCATGCCAATGATTTGACCCTTCTTAAACAGACTAACATCTTTTCCACGACCAAAGGATGTGTCTTTCGACATGGTTGTTTAAGAAATGAGAAGTTACTCATTACATCAGCTGGGGTTAAATAACTTGTTGCCAGCTAAAAGATAATCGCCCATGCAGTAATTGTCCAATAGGAGGCTCGTACCTATTTGCTTAGTTCAATCCAGGTGGCAACTTTTTTTTTGTCCAGGCAGTGTATATATATCAGTGTTTCCCATACATTCATTTATTTGTGGCGGACCGCCACAAATATACATCTGAGCCTTATTTGAGTCTCACAATACATTACAGTGACAAGGAGTGGGGTCTTCAAAACATGTGCTAGCAGACGGTATATTTTCCAGAGGACCACACTGCCGAAATAATCAGTCAGGGGCTGGAGGATGCACTGGAATCGTGGGGCCTTAGCGAAGACCAACAGGTGTGCATCACAACAGATAATGGAGCCAACATAGTAAAAGCTGTTAAAAGCAGTGTTTTGGTCACCAGCTGCACTCAGCTATAGGTAAGTAAATAACAAGAAAGTTGTTCCATGTTAATTTTTAACTTTAAAAATAACAGATATTGGTTCCATATTTTATTAATTCACTACTCTTTCTGAAACTATATCTGTCTGACATTATATCAAGTTCTTGGCTGTCCCTTGACAACTTGATAATAGTTCATGAATAACATTTGAAAATATTTCAAAATAACATTTTGATT
The DNA here is from genome assembly GCF_018320785.1 of Cheilinus undulatus. Classification (NCBI taxonomy): domain Eukaryota; kingdom Metazoa; phylum Chordata; class Actinopteri; order Labriformes; family Labridae; genus Cheilinus; species Cheilinus undulatus. Next base: position 22,739,683 of record NC_054878.1, read on the forward strand.
TTATTGTTATGGAGTTTTGTAGATTTTTTATTTTGAAGTCTAAATGTATTTTCTAAATTTATGTAAACTGTAATGATATTGTGTTTATATTAAGAGTTTGTAATTAATTTTATATTTTTTACTTTTCTTCAGAGGGAAGCATGAAGGACAAGAGGATTGAGAGAGCCATCAGTGTGTCCAAGAAAGTGGTCAGTGCTTTATCTTACTCATGGAAAAAGAAAAGGGCACTAGCAGCTGCCCAAGACGAACTCAAACTGCCGAAGCACAGGTTGATCACAGAATCCCCTACCAGGTGGGGGTCCCGTCATGCCATGATAGCAAGAGTACTGGAGCAGGAGAAGGCCACTGCAAAGGTTTTATCAGATGATCAAAAAACCAAGCACCTGATTCCCTCATGGCAGGACACTGATGTCTTGGAGTCTGTCCACAAGGCCACTTGTTGACTTTACTGACACCCTTTCTGGAGGAGCATATGCCAGTGTCTCTTGTCTGAAACCTGTCCTTCAGCTCTTCAACGAAGAGGTCTTAAAGCCAGAAGATACTGACACAGACCTTACCAAGGCCATCAAGAGTTCAGTCACCAGCTACTTAAATGAAAAATTTGATGATGCTGCTACTGATGACCTCCTGTGCATGGCAACCCTCGTTGATCCTCGCTTCAAGATCCACTACATCCAGGTTGACAAAGTAGAGGCTGTGAGGGCCAACGCTGTCTCTCAAATGTTGGACGAATGGAAGACATCACAGTCTAGGTCTACAGACATCAGCAGAAGCTACAACTTCAGCTACACCAGTGAAAATACAGAAGAAGACACTTGGCAACTTTTTCAAAAAGCCCTACTCCGTCTCTACTTCTGGTCTAACTGACCAGCAGGCTGTTGAGGCAGAACTAAACAGTTACCTGCAAGCGCCAAATGCAGACAGTGAAACCAATCCGTTGGCATGGTGGAAGACCCACTCCACAACATATCCCAGAGTTAGCCTCTTGGCAAGGCGGTACCTCTGTATTCCTGCCACCAGCTCACCCTCAGAGAGGGCTTCTAGCACAGGGGGCAATATTGTGTCCTGCCACTGGACAGCTTTAAAGCCAGATGCTGTAGACAGGCTAGTCTTTCTGGCAAAAAACCTAGGCCTAAGTCCTGAATAATGTGCACTAGATTTAGTATGTGTAATGTTTACAAGTGTTGCACATTTGAAGGAAGCAATGATGTTAACAGGGTATGTAGCATCATAACTTGAAAATGATAATGTTTACATTCCAAGGTGTCTTCATTATCCCTGAGGGGGCAGTTTGTTTATTTGGTATCTTGTATACCTCCAAAAATACTCAGGACTGTAAACTAGTTCACTGTGTTATTTTATATTTTTCTACATTCATTGCACTGCTGAGTGAAAATTGTTCTTATATTTTTCTATATTTATTTTATTTAATTTGCTTTGTTATTTGCTTTGTATGTTCATATAATGTTGGGTTTACTGTTTTAAATATTGACCATGATGAGTGTTGTTGTTTGCAAAAGGCATTTGACTGGAATATTCAGTGCTGCTAATTTTTATACTGTTAAATGTTTGTTTAGTATTGTGTTATATTTTAACTTGAAACTAGCTAAACTGTATTGTTATTAAAGATTATGCACATTTGCAAGTAGCAATGATGCTAACACGTATGTAGAATCATAACTTGAAAGTGAAAATGTTTACATTTGTTTACATGTTTACATTTTTTCAATATCCCTGAGGGGGCAATTTTTTTATTTTTTATATTTTATAAATTGATTAATCAAAAACAAAATTAATATTTTCCCATTGCTTTTTACAGATCTTGCCAATAAGTAAGTTTATATTTCTCCCTACAGAAAACAAGACTAGGTAAAACCCTAGTATATGGCTGATCGCAACTATCTAGGATGCCTGTTGAAATGCCTGACTGAAATGTGTACTCTGGCAGAGTGAATTTGTCATGATTGTTAGTAGTTTATTACTTTTAGCCAAAGTGTAGTAAGTGGTTACTGAAATGTAAAAAACTACATGTTGCCCTCTCTCTCTGTCTGGCTCCTTCTGTGTGTGTGAGGAGATAAAACCTGAGCAGCGTCATCCCCCCTCCCAGAGGCGTACGAACCGGGGGGATGGGTGGGACGTGTCTCCCCAAATATTGGAGACAGGCGCATTTGTCCCAACCACAGGCACATTTGTCCCACCTTTGCTGTGCGGAAAATGCACAGCAAAGTTCATAAAATGTGGGACCTACATGTAGCATAGCCCAGACCTCTGAATTTTCCATCTTCTGGCTTTTTTATTACTAATAATTAGGGGTGTGACGAGATCTCGTGCCACAAGATCTCACGAGATCAAAACACCACGGGATTTCTTGTCGCAGAAAAATCAATCTCGCGAGATCAATATTGCAGACACTTGGAGCAGCAGCTCTCCTTACAGAAAACAATACCAAACTGGAAGTTATAAAAGATCACAAACATGCCCTGGAAATTTTAAAACTATTGGTGAGAGAGCTAACGAAGAAACGGAGTTAATCCGGTATCCATTAAGATGACTAGTCCATCCACCCCCTCGTGTGCGCTATTTTTGACTTTGTAACTTTGAGTCGCGGCTTCATCATGTTTCCTTCTCGTCTCACCGTCTGTCAGTCACACATCCATCAGCAGTTGGCTGTGCTTACCATCAGTCAGAAGCTTAATGTGAGTAGCGCAAAGGGTCTGCATACTGCAGCGATAAACTTAGCTAAACACACTCTGTTTGAGCACCATAGAGTCTACTGTTAGCTCCAAAAAGCAAAGTTAAAGCTTCAGTTAAACGTGCCCTGTTTGTTGTATGACAGCAGACAGAGACACACACTCACTCACCAACGCACACACATTAACACACACGCTCATCTGTGCATCGTGTCCAACACTGTTAAAGCTTATATGAGAAAAAAGACAACAAAAGGATACAATCAATTTCTTTAAATTACATGTTATTGACTTTAAGATTTACTTTGAGTGTTTAAAATATGGATGTCCTTAAAGAGGTTGAAAAATAGTTTGATTTTACAGATGCAGCTCTTTATATTTCAGTCTGTTGTAAACAGTGCTTAAAATACTTTTAAAATAATCTAAATGCTTTTATTATATATAATTAAGTATAATATTAAAAATAGTTATTATTGTAATTGTAGCGATGAGTGCATAGTGTAGTAAACTAAAGATTTTGTAGACTGTTAAAATGAAAGGTTTGATTTGAAGAGCATTAAAATGTACAGTTTGAATCAAAGTTAGACAAACATACTCTTTGGAAGCAGTATTAGCCTATTCAGTACTTAATTCAAACATTTTTGAATAGACCTGAATGCGAGATAAGTGTCTTGTCACACCCCTCCTTATAAGTGGTGGAATTTCTCTTGTAACTCTAGCTGCTCTTCCCTTTTCTGCTCTTAAAGCTGTCTGATGTTTTTAGGGGCAGTTTCCTGGCTGCATGTGGTTAATCTGAGTTTTGGTGCAGTACTTGCAGCTTTAGTCCAGTGTTGCCAACTCCTCAGTATGGAAAGTAGCTATTAGCTGTCCTTAAAGCTGCTGGAAGTCACTAAATGACATCATCACCTAATTTGCATAATCATAGGTAGGCATTTAATTATAATGGACGCTGTAGGAGAGAGGGAAAATGTCATTAGAGAAACAAAAAGTGAGTAAAAAGATCTTTAATATGTATAGAACTACAAATGAACTTGCTTCTTTCGATTCTTGTTTTTATAATGTCACAATTCCAACCTTCCTCCTTTATCTGGGCTTGGGACTGGCAAAAAACGATTTGAGAGATACTCTGGCAGAGTAACTTTAATTTTTATTTTTAGTTCATTATTCTATTAATTATTCTATTTTTCTTAGAAGTTTAACTTTCTTACTTTTGGTTTAGTTTTAAGCCTTATGGTCCACTTACAAGCCTACATCAAATTCCAGTGAAACATGAACATTTTTTGTGTTTGTTTTTTTTGTTTTGTAAGGTTTATTTTGGGCATTTTTGTGCCTTTATTTGATAGAGGAGGATAGTGGATAATCAGAAACAGGGATGAGAGCAGGGGGAGAGACATGCAGTAAAGGGCCTCAGGCTGGATTTGAACCCGGGCCATCCGCGCACATGGGGCACACGTCTTAACCACTCAGTCACCTGCGCCCAGAAACATTAACATGTTTAACCATAACATTTATAAATATTTTTTGTATAAAGTCTTCATTAACAACTTCAAATTGACCAAAAAGAGACAAAAGAAAAAAACTGTTAAAGCACCTTTACAGAGCGATTAATTTGCAGTGTGACATGGGGGCGTGAGCATCTCCTGCTCTGACTGCAGCTGAGACCATAGACTGTAGAGGCTGAGACAGACTGCTGCAAGGACTGTGCTGCCTGTGAGTGCTTTGGGATGGGGAGGGGCCCACGGAGAGGAGCAACAATGATGCATGCTTTAACGTCGGAGTCTCCAAAAGTCTCCAGTAACACCAGAGAAAGTTGCTAGAAAACTCGCTGAACATTGCGACAAAGTCGCTCAGTTGGCAACACTGCATTAGTCTCTCAGTCACTGTCTCTCAGTCACTGTCTCTCTCTCTCTCTCTCTCAGTCTCTCTTTCTTTCTCTCTCTCTCTCTCTCTCTCACTCTCTCTCTCTCTCTGTGCACCTGTTTGTAGGTGCGCTCTTGTCCTACAGGTGTCATTCATGCGCTGGAATGGTTATTGCACATACATTCAATTGTCATCCTGGCGGTGCCACTGATTGTACTCGACCATTTATCAACATGTATGACATTATATTAGATATTATGTGCAATAATACAATAATACTCTAATACATAGAGTAGTGAGGAGGTTGAAGCAATGAAAGGTGGAGAGACTGAGGAAGCTCAGGTGAGGTCTGAAACTGATCAGTGAAATATGTATTAGCCCATTAATACTTTTTAAACATAAACAATTTTATCCTGAGAAGAACTGTAATATATTCAGGGAAGAGACAGGTTATGATTATGTTATCAGCTGCATTAGAACACACCACTAGTGTTCTGCACATTTATATGGTGAAATGCTACTCCATAGTGACACATAAGTGGATTTTTTCCTGTTCAGTTTTAAAATGGGCCACCTTTGTGCTCAGGAGCTGTACCTTGACAGCTCATAATCATTATGCTTTGATTAAAGACTCAAGCCATTCTGTTCAAGCAGAAGAGGGAGAAGTAGTTTTTCTGGTTGATTTGCCCACATCTTAAGATCATAAAACATATACATACAGATATTATACATGCATTTATATAGGTGTGCACAGCACTATTTTTCCAAGGAACATTTGAAAAAAGAAGAAAGAGTAAAAGATCACATAGCATTTTGTGAAAGTTGTGCAGTGTAGTTAATTTATGACATATTTCTGCTCAAACTATTTACAGATTGGTCAGGTTTCCAGTATGTGTCCCCCCAAAGTTAAACTCATTCCTTCGCCCTTGCCCCCTCCCCTCCTGCTTTTGTTATACCACATCTAATTGGTTAAACACAGACACACATTGGCTTAGCTGATGCTCTCTGTATACTTTTGTTGTCACAGAAAGCCTTGAGTGTTGCTCTCTGCACTTGTTTGGATTTAGACGTGTCGTCTGGTTCAAACAAAAGCGCCGCTCAGCTCAGTCCCAGCCTGAGGACACAACACGACAAGAACAGGGCAAAAAATCTCTCTTCTGCACAAGACACGCTGTCGGTGTGGTTCTGAGGATTTGAGAACAGCAGTCAAGGTCGGAGTAAACAGCGGCCCTACTGCAACATCCAAGCTAACAGCTAACGGTGGAGTAAACGGGACAAGCTCACTGCTGCAATGCCGAAACAGACCGGGAGTGGAGAGAGAATATTTTTTTCTGTCACAAAAAAACTTTCAGTGTTGCTCTCTGCATTTGTTTAGATTTAGACACTATGTTTGGTTCAGACAGAAGCGCCGCTGCGGCTTAGTCCCAGCTAGAGACAGGCCTGCTAGTTGTTAGCTGGGACACAACAACTCATTAGCTGTATACAACAACTAATCCTTCCCCTGTCACTATCACATTGTCGTGCCAAAGCGGGGGGCAGAAGAGCGAAAGCTTCTGTGTTGCTCTCAGCGCTAACTGTGATGAAAAGATGTGTTTGTCTGGCTAAGGCTGAGCTTACGTTTGGCTAGTCCACAAGCATTCACACAAGTTCCCTTTTCCCCCTCAACTATCACTTAAACCGTGTTTCCATCAAGGGGTCCGGTTTGATTCAGTTCGGTTTGGTATGGTTTGGTACGCTAAACCCTAAAATAGTTTGCGTTTCCACAAACACCCATGTCCTCACTTGGTGGGCAGGCTGTAAAGGCAATGAATGTGAAGTCACATGCAGCGCGAGTCTGCTGTTCCAGCAGCAGAGTTATAGAAAGGATGAGTGACAGAAATCAGTAGGGAACAAGCAGTAAACAGCTTTATTTCAGCTGAAAATGCTTTTTAAAAAAAGAACTACATTTTGATGATGTTGACCGCTGTCAGCACAGCTCCACAGCTGCTGGAATACGCGTACAGAGATGGTTTGACTTGTAACGCTATGTTTATATGTGAATATATCTAGTCTAGAATAGTTTATATGACAAATTAAGTTTAGAGCTGTACTGTGAGAATTCGCTGCATTAAAAATAAAGGAAAATTCAGCTGGTGTTAAAATCAAGACAGATTAAGTCAGAAATCAGGGCTTCACTGATCTTGTTGTAAAATAGTCTGCAGCCTGAAGTTTTACAAACATGTTCAACAACCACAGAGCGATGTTTTCACAGGTTACCTAACGTAAAAAGTAGATTCATAACTAGTTACAGAGGAGAATGAACTGTTCTAAGGCTTCATATTCACAAAACTTAAATATAAATTTAGTTTCTCATCCATCGTGGATGGATCAGGCTGATGTGAGCCTTTGGGCTCTGCTTTGTGTACTTAAAATCAGGTCCAGATAAATGTCAGGAAACTTGATTTGCGGCCAAATATCAATATCCATACACCAGGAAAACAGTTTGGATCTCTGTTAAGTCCAAATATTTCCCATTTAGGCAGATAACAGTCTGTTTTTCTCCCATTTTCGCTGGCTTCTCACAGCGCAGACCTCCGTGTTTTGAAGCCCGGAGGCAAGCAGCTGAGTCACGTGCTGACATGACATCAGTGCAGCCCCTATTGTTGTGTGTGTAGCTCCACCTTTTTGGTACAGGTAGGTAAGATTGGCACCCCTACGGAAGGATGCCGAAAAGTGGGATGGTACGGGTCGGTTTTTTGGGACCCTTTCCAACTTTTGCTCTATGGAAACGCAAAAAAAAAAAAGTGTGCCGTTCTGCACTGCGGACCGCTTGGTGGAAATGACCTATTAGACATGCCAAAACAGCTCAGCAGAGAAGTAAAAACATCTTTCCCCACATGAAAAGCTTATAAGGTTATTTTATTCTTTTGATAAAAGTTATGAAGAAAATATGTCTGTTACTCATGTACAGCAGCGTGGACCCAGATTTGATGACCAACACGCCGCCAAAATACAATGACAGGATGCAGGAGGAAAAAGATGCGTTCTCAGTTCAGCGTAATGAGTGTGCACCAAGCTGCAGTATTAAAACGTTTACTTAAAAGATCTTATTTTAAAAGATATTACCGACAAAAACACGACAATGATGAATAAAACAGATGATCAAAACTAATCTTCTGCTTTATACATTCTTTTATTGTCATTTTTATTCACTGAGGCGAAATCTACGCCTGATAGTCAATAGTCAACTCCTTCGGCAAAGGCGGCAGGGGGATACAAATCCTACCGGGGGTACTTCTTTTGGCACGACACTTTCAGCGCGATTTTAGGGTTCCTACTGAAATGTGTATGTCATGATACGAGGAGAGCATATCAAGAATCACACTATATGTATTTCCCTTGTTGAAGTATTCCACTATCAACTCAAGTTCCTCTCCCATGCCGGTAGACACTTCAAATTTCGCGTTGGCTCAGCTATTGCGGTAAGAAGTGTAAACAGGAAATGATAAATGACTGATGCCGGACAGACTTGGGTTTAGCCAATCACAAACAAGTACCATGGTCCTACCCTTTCCGGTTTCGTGAAATGTATTTTGCGATCGGTGAAATGTTTTTGTGTATTGTGAAATGTTTTTGTGTTTTGTGAAATGTTTTCGTGTACTGTGAAATGTTTTTGTGTATTGTGAAATGTTTTTGTGTTTTGTGAAATGTATTTGTGTATTGTGAAATTTTTTTGTGTTTTGTGAAATATATTTAGCGCTTTTGAAATATTTATTTCCTTTTGGCCTTCAGGGCCACCGTATGAAGCCCTATCTTCAGCCGAACTCTCCATGACTTGCTCTGTTTCATCGACTAAATACAGTCACTTACCTTCAAACTTACGGGCTGCATTTTCGTCGTGTTTCCTGATATCTGACAGTAGATCTGACATGACTTCAACCGCTGTGGAATAGCCTACGACACATGGAGAGAGAGCACATTTACTACATAAATACAATATTAATGCGGATAAACAGAGTTAGAGACAAAACACGAACCGTTGAACTGTGAGGATCGAAAGACTTATATTATTCAGTGTAGCTAGAATGACACAGCTATCTTCAGCAAACTCTCCCCTCTGTCAACAGAAAGTGAAACTTACAGGATTTAAAGATGTCCTCATGTCGTGACGTCAGCAACTCCTCAAACGATGATTGGTAGAGGAGGGGATTGACAGTTACAGCAGCCCCGCCCCTTTTAACTCCCCCTCCCCCCACCGGCTCGGCTTTTTCTTCTACATAACGCATTGAAGATCAAATAACGGCCTATCAAATCACGATACTAATAAAAAACTGATATTCAGGATGCGAAATAAAAAGATATTCCAACAAAACATTTTTTTGAAATAAGAATTTCAAAATAACCGTGTATATACCTTACAAAAAATAAGGTTTTAAATTTGAAAGATAACTTCAGTCATACATCCTTACATATTAAAGACATTCATCTTTCCTATCCATAAACATGGCATTAAAAAAGACACCTTAAACTTGCAATGATTTCGAATATGTAGTTTAGAAACCCAGACAACCAAAAACTGTAATAGGCAAACATTTCTCCAGGAAAATGCATCAGAATATATTTATATATATATATATAGTATGTATATATACACATATTTATTATATAGAAATGTTGATCAGTGAAAACTGTAAAATATTCAGTACAATACTACTTCTACTACTACTATTACTAATAATGGTAATAATAACATTATTATTATTGTAATCATAATAATAATTATATTAATTGTTATTATAGTTGTTGTTATTATTTTGGTATTATAATTATACGATAAGAATAAATTCTGTCATTACACCACTGATATGTTAGACTACCCAGCACTGGCTGTTATCTGATGTCAATGCATGAAAATTATTTTGTTATCTTTAGAAACTGTCCTTTTTGTTCTATTGTATTTTTGTATGTCTTTTAGATTTGTGTTTTGTTTTTGTATTGTTGTGGTCATGTATGTATTTAATTTGCTCTTTTAAAAAAAAAGATATATTTTGTCATTTCAACATTTCTCACTATTGCTCTTTCTCCGTCATCATTTCGCTGAGATATCTTACAAACTTTCAGTTTTCTTCTAGATTAACTCAGCTAAATCCATTTTACATTCAGGCAACTGCTAACTGGAGTAGTGCTTTGTCACTGAGTATTTTTTCCATCTGCTTAACAGCTTGAATGTGGTATAATAATCAGCTCCACAGGTTTTTATACTGTATACACAGAGAATGTCCAGCAGGGAGCAGTGCTGTACAGCTTATAGCACCACAGTGCACATAAGCCTGCTGAACTAACCCTGTGTCATCATATGACTTACTTCATTTACTTTAATAAACTCACTGATGTGTTTAAACATTACTGTTTTGGATATTTTTTTCTTTTTTTCAGTTGAAGTGTTTAAACATTTTGGATGCCAGAGATGAAGGTTTTTATCACACAAATCAAGATTACATGACTGCATGAATGTGGGAACCCCCGTCTACACTACACACAGAATGACTTACAGGAACGAGCACTTCTCTGCTGCTTCAATGATCCCAATTGAAACTCAGCTATCAATGGATGAAAGATGATTATTTTTATTCATACACAGAAAAATCTAAAATCACTTTTTTATTTGTGCATTTGAGACATCGTTGTTTTAAACACTATGGTATATGAAAAAGTGGTATTTTCAGAGCTGAAATCATCAACAGGTACATTTAAGGGAATGAGAAAAAGACACTTTGGTATAATTTAGCTCCATCCACTGCAACATCTTTAAGGCTGGACAAAGTAAACACACGAAAACATGACCAGCCATTCTAGCCTGATGTATAACCAGTAACCAGTTGTATTTAAAAATGTAAACTAATATGGAAGCCAACATTTTATTATTCACAATTATCAGTGTCATCAGAAAGCAACGTCAAAATTTATCTAAGGGATGAGATAGTCATGACACATGGTATGAAGCCATCTTCAAAATGTACATTCCTTTCTTAAAACAGAATTAAAATGAGTTAAAAGTGTCAGAAATGTGTTTCATAGAGGCAAAAAAGGGGGAAAGTGGCCAAAAAATGGGTGTTACAAACAGTGAAATGCAGTTGAAATGGAAAGAAACCCATCTTTAAAGAGTTGAAAAATGGTTAATGATAATGCAAAATTGGTCAACAGGTGGAAATGGGCAAAAATGGCTTATAAGTTGCCAAAGATAGAAAAAATGGAGTGATATGATTAAAATATGGTGAAATGGGTTAAAAATGGTTAAAATGAATTAAAAGAGGCAAAAATATAGGCAGAAAGAGTAAATAAGAGTAAAAAAAAAAAAAAAAGGTACAAGGGGGAAAAGTGGGAGGGAGGGGATGGAAGGGGGTTAAAAAGTGCAAAAATGGGTAAAAAGTGCCCAAATTGATGAAAAATGGCAACTTAAGTGGCAAGGACAGAAAGGGGGTTATTAAAGTGTCATAGATAAATAATTTTAATGTCAGAACTCAATAACACGTTTCAGCTCTAAAATGATCTCACTGTTAGCCAGGATGCAAACACCAATGCTACATACATTGATATCATAAATAAATCATAACTGCGGAGGGTCCGTTCGATGGGTTTGTCGGGTCCAGCCATTTCTGTGGTGATTTGCTGATTCAAGAATGTCCAAGTCTGTGGTGGCGAGTCCCTTCCTCCTAATCAGCCTTGGATCTGGTCCTAGTTGACCTTGCTGACAAGTATAACAAGCAGCTACCTGGTGGTAGGTCAAATACATGAAGTTTCACAGTACTTTACATTGTTTACATGTCCTGTGCTTTACTTCTGGTACAAATATGGAACCCTCTTGCTTACTGCGAAGGCAGATGAAACAAGACTTTTGCTTTGCTTTGTTTTTATGCTGTTTGAGTTCTGGGTACTATGAGGAGTATTTATGGCATGATATTACATGCATTACATCTGCCTCTCCCTTGCTTGACTGCAGTATTGAATGGCAGTCCCAGCATTAGAGACAGGCATCAATCTCAATTTTACAAGTTCAAGAAAAGCTTTTTCTTCAATGTTAAACAAAAAAATAAAAAGTTCATAAATGCATTGAAACTGAAAAGCTGGTGAGTTGGTGTGATGTGTCTGGTGTCATTCACCAGTTTGTCTAGTATCCTTGTTGGCAGACTCTGTCAGTACAGGTGAAGTTTTCTCTCTTCTTTGGTGTCAGGCTTCTGTGTGACTTTCTGCAGGGGACGAGACAGCTGCTGGTGGCTCTGTGTCATCTTCTTCATGTGTGATGGTAGCAGAATATAAAACAGTTTAGTGCTGATCTGAGTGTGCAACATGAGCTCTCTGTGTAATGACATGCAGAAACTGTTGGAGATAGTGAAAATGCAGCTTTGAGGTGGTTTTGATATGTGCTTCAGTCCTTGAGGCCTCCTCAGTGGCATCTTTGAATAAAACACAGATGTTAATTATGTCAATAGTGAGATTAAAGCTTGATTTGAAATGTGGAGTGTTATATATTTGGAGTTTTTTCAGCTTCAGTGAGTGAATAAATAAAAATGGGTTTAATAATAGTTCAGTTTTTAGGAGCAGTGGCAAACTTCAGCCAGAAGATGGTAATCAGGCCTCAGAAGTCCGTCTGTACATGTCAGCAAATACAAGAATCTTATAAGGGTACTTTCAGAGGCTGATTTGGCCTCCAGTCTATCTTTTAGACCATGCCAACTCTGCAGTGCATCGGCAGATTTAAACATGGGGCCAAACAGATGCCTCAGTCCTACTTCCTGATCTTCTTTATGACTTTCAAGGTTATACCAGACAAACTTGATTCTGAGTTAGTGAACAAAGGTTCATGTAGAGAGCTTTTCAAAGCCCAAGTGCTTCACAATAAAATTATCAGAAAATATCGAGCTGCTAGAATCTAACAGTGTAGGGAAAACAACTTCAAATATGTAGCGCATTACAGTAAGTGGTAAAAAGTGCTTCATATAAGGCAGCAAGTCAACAAATTATAAAAACATAAACAAGCCAAACCTGGTCTGTTTGCACCACATCTGAAGTAGATAAGATAAAAAACTGCATACATTTCATTCAATAGTATCTCATATAAAAGGACTCAGTATAAATCTTTTTACCCCCTTGGCCCAGACCTCATGGAATACCAACAGACAGATCCGTCAAGTCAGTATTTAGTAGACACACCTTTGGCTGCAATCACAGCACAGAATCTGTGTGGATAGGTCTCAAGCAGTATTGCACATCTGGACAGTGCAATTATACTTCATTCTTATTCATCAAACTGCTCAAGCTCTGTCAGGTTGGACGGGGTTCAGGTATTGGATTGAGGTCTGGGCTTTGACTCAGCCACTCCAGGACATTCACCTTGTTGTCTTCGAACCATTTCTGTGTAGCTTTCGCTGTATGCTTCAATTCATTGTCTTGCTGTAAAATGTATCTTCTCCCAAGCTGTAGTTCCCTTGCAGACTGAATAAGATTGCCCTTCAGGATTTACCTGTATTTTGCTGCTTTCATTTTACCCTCTACCTGACTGACTGCTGAGAAGCATCCCCACAGCATGATACTGCCACCACCATGTTTTATAGCAGGAATGTGTTTGTGGTGATGTGGAGTGTTCAGTGTCCCCTAAATATAGCGTCTTGTCTGATGGCAAAAACCAAGTCATAAGAAGAGATTTAGAAATGATCTGTATGACTGAATGTCTATTTTAGGCATCATTACCAACTCATCACATTAACATGTGAAAGTGGAGAGAGAAAAAATCCTGGTGCACTCCTTATTCAGGTACCAGTGCCTGTGGAACAGATACTTCCCTTTAAAAAATGTATTTTATATATATTTTTATAGGCTCGCTGTATTAATCCCTGGGGGAAATTAAATGTTTACTGTCATTGAACATTTCACTGACAGATAGGCCAGAAAAAACACAAACATGCACAAAAAGGAACATATGCTAAAGGGGAGATGTCAGAGTGACATGAAGGGTGCCTGAGCATGGGGGGTTACTTTGCTCAAGGGTACAGTGCTTAACAAATTTATCAGACCACCTGTTATATTTGTCTCAGAGACCATCCAGCAACATGGAGTGCTTTAATGCAGACTCTTTGATTTTCAGTCGGCTCTCATATTTTACCATTTTGAACAAGAATGAGGAATTTCAAACTGAATTCACCTTTTTAGACCCAAATTTGAACCAGCTCACTGGGCTTCTCTGAGAAGTCAGAAATTAATCAAGCATAACATTCAACCTCTAAAACTCATTTTTCTGGTCAGGAATGCAAGTAAATAACTATAATTTGACATATTAATCAAGAAATAATAATGTGCTTTACTACTTTTTCCAGTTTTTTTGTAAATAAGTAAATTTGAAAATTCATGGATAACAATAATTATTGTAATTTAAGCATTAAAGATATCATTTGGGTTAAAGAGCTTCTACATATTGGTGTATTAACCATTGCAGAAACATAAAAAATGATTTTGGTAATTGCAAATGCTGTTAATTTAGGGCAGCTGTGGCATAAACCTTACTTTGGGTGGTGGTCTAATAAATTTGTTAAGCACTGTACCTACACTGTGATTGGAGAGTGAACTAGCATCTCTTCAGCCCCTTTTCCTTTTTTCTGTTTTGATAATTTTATTTTGAAGGAGCAAACATAAAGACAGTTTTGCCCCAACAAGGAAAGCAAAATAACAATGTATATAATGATGTTTTATTAAAAAAAAAAAAAAAAAAACTTGGATAATCTGAGGCATGCTGCATGCAGCTTTAACACAGAAGGGTAAGGAATTTCTGTACATCAAAGGGAATTCCTGACCCTGCAGGTAAGTGTCTGCAGCTATTAGTCAAACCTTTAATTCAACAATAGTGTTAATTTACACACGCAGCATGAACAGCTATACTTTAAAATGGCTAAACATGCACCTTAAGCTTTATGTAGCACAACACATGATGCATGACCTCCAACTTTGTTGGAATTTGTAACTTCAAATGAGGATCCACTTACCACATGAGCTTTTCAGATTTCCTAATTTTCTCCCATTCGTTGACAAAGGAAAGACAATGAGGAAAGAACAGGACAAAAATGTTATGAGGGAGAAAGATCCAAGATGAGGCGCTCCATTCTGCACCGCCAGTCACTCAGTCATGTTCAAACTATTTCCTGTTTGGATACGTAAACGCCCGTTCAAATGGTGTTTAACTGACTATACTTATGAGGAGACAATACTACAGAACAGTCAGTTTCATCACAGGGTCATTTTGTCAGTACATACATGATGTGAGACCGGTATGCTGAGTAAAACATGGCTAAAGTTAGCTGTTAGCTCCACCAGCCTTCATTCCTCTTTGCAGATTAATACTATGCTTACTGTGGTAACGCATCACTTCAGTTGAGTAGTTAAATGTGAATATAACCCTCAACAGCCTACATAGCACTTTATATTCATTTTCTAGATTAAATAAAAACTACCATACCTTGCTGTTTCTATGACATGCTAACTGCTAAGCTTCTCATATTTACATCCAGCCCAGTGCCAGGGGAAAGCTAGCGGCTGCTAGTGGCAGGAGGCTTCATTACAGGTTTAGAGCATTTGACTGGGATTTCAGGCCCATGTTTATAAAAAGCAAGATGTAATTAGTCTAGTCAAATATTAAAATTGCGGCAGCTAATTTGATATCTGAATTTAGCCAGCTTACTACGCTCATGCCTAGATCAAACCCAGCTATTTAAAAATTATTTTTACTTTTAATGTAAGCAAAGAGATGGTAGAAAAATGTGATCTTTTTCTTTTTTAATGGCTGAACTGTTTTCTTTAAATTTTGTACGAAATAATTTTATATCTGAATTTAGCTGTCTAACCGCGCACATCCCTAGATCAAACCCAGCACTTTTGGGGAGAAAAAGATATTGGTAACTTTTTGTTTACCTAAAGCAAACTGACAGTAGAAACATCTGAATTTTATTTCAAAAAATGTAGAACCATTAATCAGTTTCATTAAAAAAATTGTGTACCGGCTAATTTGATACCTGAATTTAACTGTTTAGCTGGCAAACCGCACACATCCTAGGTTAAACCCAGCTATTTTGGGGAAAAATATTATATTTACCACTTTTTTATGCAAAGCAAACTGACTGCAAAACAATCCGATTTTTTTTTTTTTTGGTTTAAAATGACTGTTATTAATCAGTTTTATATAACCTGAACTACTAATACATCAGTGTAGTGTGGAATTATTGCTTTGACTTATTGATTAACTGATACAGTGTTGTAGTTGCATCCATGAACCCCTTTAATAACTTGGAGCACCTGCCTCTTTGAAAGGTCTCTGTGAACCCGTTGCCCTCTGCTTGAACAAAGCTAGTGCTGCATAATAAAAACTTCAATAAAACCTTCGGCCTAATAATGTCAACCCACGTAAACAAAATGAATGGAACTCAAAGGTCAATAATAAATGTGACACCTTGGAGTGAACAAAACATTTAATGGGTTCTTAGAATGACTTTGAAACCATCCTGGAGGCCTGCAGTCAGAGTTTAAAACAGATGAGATGTTGTCACAAGTCCTTATTTGTGGTTTAAAGATAAGCAGCTGATTTCTGTGTTGAGTCTGTTCAATTATAGATGTTTGATTCAAACTTTTTGCCTCCAACAAATACATTCCCATTTACACAAGCTCCATGGCATAATCCTCAAAACAAATCACTATGGCACAAAACATTTCCTGAGGGGTTAAAGACATCAAATGTACAATCTCCCTGCATTTAAAGCTGAGCTCTGCAAACAGCCAGTCAGACACCATTTATCCTCTGCCTGCTCCATCCATCCAAGGTGAAAACAAAGCAAATTGACACTGGCAGAAATGTTTGTATAAGAGCTTATAGAATTGAACAGTATTATCAGAAATATCAGGCTCTTGTTTGTTTTGGATGGAGTAATGATAACTGGATAAATGTGAAGCCAGCTGTTTGCTCTTCAGTAACAGCAGCAGTGCGGTGAATACAGTAACATCAGAGCAAATAAAGTAACAGGTGTGGATGGGTTTTTTTAGACAGATCTTTCTACAAGCAGCACCTCCAGTCTTTTGGCAACACAATAGAGACGACAAAGTGGAGAAGACAAATGTTTACCTGATTAAGTTTCTGCAGGGAAGTTAAACTGAGTTACAAGGCAGTAAAAGAAACAGGAGATGAAGACATTTCTGGAAAAAAAAACACATTTTACTGTATTAAAACTCTGTGATTCTACAGTAACCAGGCCTGCCTAAAGGATTCGTTGGGCCCCTAAACAACAAAGTGAACGGACCCTTCCCAGTTGTAATTTATTGATGATGTCAGTGCAGGTGTGTTGAATAAGTGGAATTATTGCTCACATTCTGGCTAACAGTTACTTTATTTTGGAGCTAAAGCTTTTACCAAGCTATTACCTGGTTCTGATGTTCAAACTATTCCTTCATGCCATTTAAACTCATTGTAACCACTCTTTCTGTCCATTTCCACACTTTTTGTTCTTTTAACCAGTTTAAGCCTTTTGTAACCTATTTTTGCTACTTCTTGCCCATTTTTCCACTTTTCACTATATACCCCCCCACACACACACGCTTACCCCTTTTTAGTATTTTAGCCATTTTTTGCCAATTTTCAACACTTTGAGCCTATTTTTTTAACTTCTATTTGCCCTTTTTTAACCACTACAAAAAACACTTTGTACAAATCTAACTGCTTTCCACCATTTTCACCCATTTCTGCTGCTATTTGCATATTTTTTGCCTTTCTTAACCATTTTTGTGCCTTTCATCCTATTTTTACTTTTTTAAAACTATTTTTGCAACCGAGTGCTCATTTTTGCCACTTATCTTATTTTTGACACTTCTAACCAGTTACTCCTTTTTTGCCCTTTTTTCCTCTTTTTTTTCCTTTCTGAACCCATCTTTGCAACCTTCAAACCATTTGCCCTTTGTAACCAAATTTTTGTTGCAGCTTGCCCATTTTTGCCACTTTTTACCTCCTTTTCCAACCATAACCACATTTCCTTATTTCAGCTGCCCATTTTTGCTACTTTGAACCTTTTTTTGTCAGTATTTGCCCTTTTTAACTACTTAGAACCCAATTTTTGCACTTTTTATCACTTTTTACAATTTTCTGCATCTGCTTCTTTATTGCCTTTCTTAACCATTTTGTGTATCTTATCCCATTTTTGCTTTTTTAACCTATTTTTGCCACTTATTTCCCATTTTTGCTGCTTTTAACTTCTTTTTCTACTTTTAAAAATACCTTTTCATTATTTTAGTCTCCCATTTATCGCTTTGTACGCTAGCTTAAAACTGTTTTGTAACTATTTGACCATCTTTGCTTCTTCTAAACCATTTTCCCCCCTTTTAACCAGTTTTCACCTTTTTTTTTTACATTTATATCACTTTTTCCCTCTTTTTCTCCTTTCCTAACCCATTTTTGAAAAAATTTTGCCCTGTTTACCCTTTGCCTCTGCTTCCCCATTTTTGCCACTTTTAACTACTTCATTCCATTTTTTTCAACCACATCTCATTTCAGCGGCCCATTTTTTGCCACTATGAACTGCTGTCCAACATTTTTTCGCCCATTTCTGCCACTTTTTGCCTCTTTTAATCCTTTTTTTCCATTTTGAAAAGGGTCTTATTGTACTATGGCATGGACAAATAAAATTAGTTTTTTGTTGCTTTGATTACAGTGGTTATATTTCAGGTAAATAAAAAAGATGTTTATCACCGATTAACTTTCATGGGCTCCCATTTCTGGTACCTAGCTTTCCCATTTACCCCGGCCTTTTGGCAGCCTTCACAGTAACCCTCAATAAAATGCAAAAGAACACCAAAAGTAGGCCTTTTAAACAACAGACATTGTGCAGATATTACGCTTGCAAATTTGCAGCAGATCATCCAAAACAACAAATAGAACTGTGCTACAGTTATTATGAGCAACACTTCCTCTTTAAACACGCTGGAAAAAGCAGATGTTGACCTTTGGATGTTTTTTTCCACAAAGAAAGGATAACAGGAGAGGGAGAAGAGATGTTTCTCATATATTTGGCCCTTTGAAGTGAATGGCAATGAGATAAGAGAAGATGAGAACAGAGATGCCAATGATGCAACTCACGCTCCTTCACACCAGGAGTCTGATCCCTCCCTCTTAACACGCTCAATTATTGCAAAATGTGATTTTCTGTCATCTGGGCAAAAGCAACATGTTAGATTAAAAGTCAGAGCTTCAAATTCAAACACTCACATAAGCACACACACTGGCTCGGCTCACAGTCACAGGCATTACCCTCAGTTATTATGCATTCATAAATCAAAAGGTTGTGACGGGAATTAATCTAAAACGATGGTGAGTGTAAGTCACCGGATGCAAATATGACAGCTTTATTAGAAAACTAGATTGCTTGAATTTGTCTGAATTAATGTGACACTTTTTTTGATTAAACAGCAGCCACCACCCTCAGCCCTGCTCCCACCCGTGCTTTCTTTAGTGGGGCTGAAGGGAGGAGTGGAAATCGGCATCAGCACAAAAAACAAGGAGCTGTTCTTTCTGACTTTTTTTCTCTTGTTGCCATGGTTATGCACATACAGTAATACTTTTTAATTATGTTAAACACGGATTCATTCTGCAAAAACTCAATCCATATACTGTCATCCAAACTAATTGAGAAAATTATACTTTAGCTAGAAGCAACATGCTAACATGTTCATTCATGCGACTTTAGTGAGCATGATGATGGCACTGTAAGGGACTACTGACTCCTTACATGGGTTCTTATTTAAATAAAAGACTAAGGGCTCCCTTTGACAGTGTGAAGCGAGTTGTCTAATGCAGTGTTTCCCAAAGTGGGGGTCCTGACCCCCATGGGACTCAAGGGGGGTCCCAGAAACCTCAAGGAAAGGGGGGGAGTATGAACCAAAAATCAGATCAACCAATAACACTATTTGCAACAATTTTAGATGCTGTCTATTTCCACATATCTATGCATTAATTTTCTGTGCCCATCTTTAATAAAATGCACACTACTCCAGCAGAATCAGAAACCAGCAGCAACCATGAGCAATATACCAATGTATCAGAAGGTTGCTGTGGCATAAAAAGTTGGTTTCCTATCTGCTCATAAAATGAGAGAATTTTGAAAAAGAGAGAGACCACATGGAAGCCTAAAAATGGCACAGCTAAAAAGACTTTTTAATGCTAGAGGAATGTAAATTGCATGTAATGAATGAATAACAAAAGAAAACACTACAGGAGTAATTTCAGTGTTAATTTTGGGAGCTATTTAAAATCTAGTCTTAGTCTTTAGATTAAAATTTTCATCAGTTTTTATCACATTTTAGTCATTTTCAGTCTTGAAAATACGTCTAGTTTTATTCGACATTAAAAACAGTCCAGTTTTAGTAAATAAAAAGTTCTTACATTTAATCATTAGTCTTATTCAAAACAATTATTTTGTTTGAAAAAATTTCATTAGCTATACTGTGGCAGGCAAAGGTTACACCTTATCTCTGATTCTTTTAGTGATTTTCACTGACAGGATCTCTAGGCACAGTCGTGGTTTGCTGACCTCAAATTTCATCTCTGCTTTTTTTCAGCTGGAGACCTCCAGCAGGCATTGGGACAGTTTTAAGCTGAGTAAAAAAATAGTCTGGACTCAGGATGAGGGTCAGCACCTCCAAGGCCGAGGCTATGGTTCTATGCCGCATAAAGGTGGATTGCTGTCTTCTGGTGGGGAGTGAGTCTTTGCCCCAAGTGAAGGAGTTCAAGTATCTTGAGGTCTTGTTCATGAGTGAGGGTAGAACGGACCGTAAGATTGACAGGCAGATTGAGGCAGCATTGACGTTCTTGCAGACATTGTACTAGACCAGGGATGCCCAAATTTTTTTCAGTGAAGGGCCAAAAATGAATCAATAGAGCCACCCTACCCACAATGCAACACAATGTTAATTTGTGGTCAGGAGAGGAAATGCAACAATAAATAAATATTGAAAGAAATATTTAAAATACTTTCAGTGGGAAAATAATAATAAAAAATAAAAAATAAAATAAAAAATTCGAACATGGGCATGTTGTGGTGAAGAGGGAGCTGAACTGGGAGGCAAAACTTTCAATTTACCTATCGATCTTCATTCCAACCCTTACTTATGGCTAAGACAAGAAGAATAAGATCACACTTACAAGCAGTCAAAATTAGATTCCTCAGTGGAGTGTCTGGGCTAAGTCTCTGAGATAGGGTGAGGACATAAGGGAACAAAGGAGAGAGCTTATGTCTGGCCCAGTCAAATAGGGGGGCACTTGCAGATCAGCAAAACCATGGTCCATTGTGAAGATTAACTGTGATGACCATATTTTATTTTTGACCCTGATTACCACTCATATTAAACTCAACCATTAGCAAAGTAAAGTCAGGCTTGATGGCAAGGCCAATAAAAAGTACAAATTTCAGGATGTCAAAAAATAAAGAAGAAGAAATTGAGACAACTTCAATGAAAAGACTGAACAACTGTGAAAAAGAAAAACAGAGGAATAGTGGCAAAAATGGAAAAAATGGGGAAAAGAAGAAAACATTAATTAAAGGTGAGGGAGGCAAAAAGAAGCGGCAAAAGGTTAAAAGCTGAAAAAGGGCAAAAGCAAACACGTTTTAAAAGAGGCAAAAAGATGTAGCAAGAAATGCGTGAAAATTGGCAAAGCACGACAAAAATGGGTTAAAAATGGCAAATAATTGCAAAAATGGGAGAAAAAAGTTAAAAGTGGTCAAATGTGCAAAAAGTAGCAAAAATTTGCAAATGAAGGCAAAAGGAAGTGGCAAAAAAATGGCTGAAAATGGAAAATGGCAACCAGCTACAAAAATGTAAAAGAGGAAAAATGATGAAGTAAATGATAGGTGGGAAATGTGGCAAAAATTGGTTAAAAGTGGCTGAAGAAAATTACAAGAATAAGAGAAAATAAGCAAAAAGGGTTAAAAGAGGGAAAAATGGCCAAAAATGGCAAATAATGGCAAAAACAGGTGGCAAAAAAATGGGTTAAAGGTGGAAAAAAGGGCAAAGCTGAAAAAAAGATGAAGCAAGATATGGGCAAAAAATGCAGAGGTAAAAAGTGGCCAAAATGGGTGAAAGTGGAGAAAGTTATTTTGTTCTGTCAATGTCATAAAGCAGCAAAAAATGGATAATTGTGTCAAAGCTGGGCAAAAATGGACAAAAATTGGGTTCAGAGTGGCAAAAATTGGTGAAGGCAGGCAAAAAATTGGTTAAATACGGCTAAAAAAGTTGCAAAATAGGCTGAAAGTGGTAAAAATGGTCAGAAAGGGTGTTGAAAAGGGTTACAAACCAGCAGGAATAAACAGTTCCAGAATCCAATAATGCTTTGGCTCCAACATAGGTAACTGTTAGCCAGGATGCACTAATGCTGCTGATCCAGCACATACCTTTTTTAGTTATTTAAAAGAGTATGTACACCAGTAGGATGATAATACTGCTTAGCGGGGCTAAAGCTGTGGCCACACATTATGGCAGCGTGCTCCACAAGTCAAGATGGACTGGAGTGTGACATCACCAACCTCTATATACAGACAGTTACAAAATGGTACAGGCGTTAGCTTTGGTGTTTCAACTGTTAAAAATTGGGACAGGGCTGCTCCAAATTCAGGAAATTTTAGGGTTTTAAATGTTCTTGTTGGGATGTACAGCGTGAGAATGGGAATGTCCTAGTTAAACTGGGATGTATGGCCCGTGGACAGTGACCTTGGTGTGTAATGTGAAACGAGTTTAGACCAGATTTGCAAAGTTAAAGCTTGCTTACACTAACAAATCATCTACAGAACTATCTTCAGTATTAACTTCATGATGATGAGGCAGGAATTGTATGAGACTGTAGTCTGTAGTCCAGCATTTATCATACTTACTTCCATTTCTGTGTTCAGAATAACTTTCTGTCTCTAATGCTGATTCCTGTTCACTTTGGTGCTCACTCACCATGCAGCACGCATTCTCTCACAATAAAACCCCCACTTACTCTTGATTAAAGTCACCAGGAAAGGATGTCGAAGGAGATTTTAAGAGGAATAAATGTTAAATAGTCATTTGAATGATTGCAGACCAACACAATCTGATGCAAATGTGAAAAAGCTAAGAGGGGAGGTGGCTGTGGGAAGATGTAAATCAGAGGAGAAGTGTATATAGAAGAGACATATTTGGGTTGTGATTGAAAATAGGGAGTGACTTTGCTGATCTGACTAGAGTGAAGTCATTCCAACTTTACAGAGGAGGGAGAGGGATGGAAGAAAGGGGGAGAGGGAGAGAGCGATAACCAGCTTGCTGCAGGGAGAGTATTGCTAAGTGGCAGCTAACGACAGAATGCAGATCACAGGCTGACGTGTGCAACTAGACTGTGGCCCTGCAGGTTTGAGCGGTGGAGGTTTGTATTCGATACAAACAGCCTCGTGGAGCCAGTGCAGGGACTGCAGCACGCTCGTGTGTGTTGGATGTAAGGGCTAAAGAGTGCTTTGGGAGTCGAGCCAGGAGGGATGTTGCAGCAGCCCAGGCGAGATGACTACAGCATGAAAGGAGGGTTGGGTAGAGTCCCTTGTGAAGGAGGGAGGGGTGGGGGTGTGGGTCTGATACAGTGGATGGTGGAGGCTGCAAACCTGCAGCAACACTTCCAACCTTACTTTTCTCCTGCCACACCAAATCTGACCACATTCTACTTTATCTGGAATGATCTCTGTAGCTTAGCTGTGATCAGAAGACTAAAGTCCCTCTGCCTTCAAACATCTTGTTAAATCTTTCAGCTGTGTACAGTTTGAAACAGTGATAGAGCCTCAGCATGAGCTTCATTTATTTCAAGAGGAAATTAAAAGCAGCATTAGAGTTGCAATCATGGTACTCCTGAATTTCAAAGCCTTGTGCTGGTGTAATAAATGTGAGACTGTTACAGAAGCATCTAAAATGTTAGACAAGAAAATAATGTTTCTCTCTCTCGCTGCAGTCTCAAATGGCGTGGGAGCTTCGACTGATCATTTACTCTCTTGTTGGATTCTGCTGTGCAGCTGCTTTGAGTGTTAGCGTGTTTGTGTGTTTGACTGTGCGTGTGCGAGCGCGTGAGCCTGTCCCCCCACTGCCATCTTAGCAGCAGGAGGCAAGCTTCTTAAAGAAAACACAACATCAAGCGGCACTGAGATTGGCTTTGTGTGTGAGTGTAAGTCGCAGTGTTTGTGAGAGAGCGGCTTCTACTTTTGCGCGTTAACGTTTGCACACGTGTGTCAAGGTGTTTCCTTGAGCTTCGCCTTGTCCTTGCATGTGTGTGTGTGTGTGTGTGTTGTTAGTCAGGGGAGTGTGGTTCCTTTGATCACAACAGCAGCATGGAGAAACAGATTACCTTTCAGAGCTGCGGTGACAGAGGAGCTCTCTCAGGTTGACAAACCTCACCAGCAAATTTAATATCCTTCTCATTTCAGCGACAAACGGCCCACAACAACAGGTTGTAAGAGGAGCTGAATGGAATTTGTTTGTTAATATAAGGCTTAATAGCTTGACAATATCTGTCTCATCATTCTGTTTCAGAGAAATACAAAGCTACGCAGCACTGATGTGACTTTTAAAATATGAGACCAGAGCAAAAATTAATCTGATACAAAAGTAGAAACATTTGCTATAACATCAAAAAGATGTTCAGGTTTATACGGTACACCACAGAACTGAAGTTTTACTAAATGTAAAAGCATATTTTCTCTACTCTTCTTGCAGCATGACTGCAGTATCTGTTTTACTTTGTGCCTTGATAAATAGCTGTTTATTCACTATGCTGTGTTTGTTTAGAAGGTTCTTTCTTGTGGTGATTTATAGGCCCTTTCTAACACATATACAAGAAAATGAATATGCTCATTGTTAGATGCTTTGTACATCCTGATAATGACGTCCTCATGCCACGCCTCCCTCACCTAAAATGCATCTTCAGCCACCTCAAAGAAGAAGAAGTGTTAAAGCAGGCAGCTGGTTAGTTTAGCATCAGGTGCGGAAGCAGTTAAACATAGACCCAAATATGTACATAATCTCAATGACATCACCTGTTGGTTTCTGAAGAGATGTTTTTGTGGGAGACAGTAGAACCAGAATGATCAACGGCACAGAAGGGGACATCACACCATAC
The DNA here is from genome assembly GCF_018320785.1 of Cheilinus undulatus. Taxonomy (NCBI): domain Eukaryota; kingdom Metazoa; phylum Chordata; class Actinopteri; order Labriformes; family Labridae; genus Cheilinus; species Cheilinus undulatus. The sequence continues at coordinate 22,764,397 of NC_054878.1, forward strand.
AACCAGTGGTGTAGTGCAGATTATACACGGGTATACAGAGTGTAGCCACTTTAAAATGAAGAGTTTACCGACTTCTAAAGAGTATACGTATGAATTAAAAGTATATCCACTTCTGCACACACTACTGTATATGACCAAAAGGCCTGCTTCAGGAGCTCTGGAGGGGAAAATTCTCCACCTCTAACCTCTGATTTCCATATACAGTGTGTGCGCTGTGCACCGAAACGCTGCGGGCTTGCTCCAACCAAAAGAGAGCGACCTCGCCCACAGAAGAGATCACAGGAGAACTGTGAGTTCACGCAGGAATAGTATGTCTGCAGCGGACTATTTTACGTTTTGGGGTTAATTTATCATCCTTACCGGTATAAGTTCATGATATTACTGTTTCTGCCACAACAGAACGAACGAGTACATTAGGAAGTTAAAAGGTTAGTGTTTGTTTTAAGGATCTGTGGTTTTATGCAAAATTCTTTGGCTGAATATCCCCAAAAGTTAACTTTTCCTTGTCAATGGTGCCGTTGTAGCTCTGTGACCCACTGACCTCTCAGTGACCCTTTGCTCTCGCTGCAGGATGAGACTTTATGTTGATATAGTAATGATTTACGATCGGGAGTCTGTACATTGTGTTTTATTTTGAAAGAACCGGATGTTCTACGCTTGTGACTTCCATGGTTGGTGCTTTCTGAACAACAGTAAATTTATGAGGTTTGGCAGCCGACTCTGTCACTTTCTGGCTAGGGGAGTCAATGTCACCCCCACTTCATCTGGAAAACCCCATTCTTTAAACAAACAATTTTCCTCATTTTTCCCATTTTCCTCGCCCTCCACTCAGTACCAAACTGCTCACTTTCTTTGCATTTTTTGAAACCTTGAAAGTGGGCGGGGTTAGCTCTGAGCTGGGGGGTTCACTTACACTTTAAAATGTAAGTCTGCGCATGACTTTTCTTGAATGTACACTGCTGAGTTCTATTATGCTTCAACCACCCTCAGGTTCAGTGGGGCTCCCTGGACTCTGGCACCTTTATTTTGGGAGTCGTGGGATAAAAAGTTTTAGAGCCCCTGCTCTATAGTGTGGTTAGATGTTGTCACAGGTTTGTAACGAAGACCATGCCTCATAAACAACCTATTTCTGTGATGCACGTATTTAATAGGGCTAGGTATTTTCCACAGCCTCACGATATGAAAAGTGTTACAATACAGAGGCCATGATACGATACATTTTTACCTTTTTGAATCAGATTCAGGCCACTTGTGTATGTGGTTCTAAATCAGATACATATCTGATCTTTTGGAAGTTGACTGCAGTGTGAACAGGTAAACAAAAAAATCAGATCTGAGAAAAGATCAGAATTGAGCATTAAGGCCTGCAGTGAACATAGCCTAAAATTCAGATCATGTCAATTAGACATGCCTGTTTATAAGCATTTAGCTATCCATTAATGCAAACACAGTAATATTGAACTTTTTAAAGCTTATGATGGCCTTCTCTGTTGTCTCTCTTACTTTTGTTTATCATACTTTTCATATAATATTCTGGTTTCACTTTACTATAACTATTTTTGACCACAGTTGATTAAGGTCTTTGTTATCAGTGCTGCTGTTCGGCTCAAGTCTTTAAAAATAAATCAGAAAGTACTACTTTTGATCTTCTGATTCTGTTTAGAAATCAAAGGAAAGTTTTACTTGACAGCATCATTCAGCGCCTGTTGGGATGACAGACTAGCCTGGTGAGCCTAGCTGTTGTTGCTAACTGCTCATTTAGCCTGGTGTTGTGTGCTGATGGAGATCGGTGTTGTTGTAGTGTTTTACTTCGTTTACTACACAGCTTGAATTACTCATATTTGACACCTGACTCTTTGGGGTCTTTGAAGAAGCACATTAGACTTTTTTCTGTATCTTTTGGGTTTGATTTTGTTTTGTAGACTGATCACAGATGTATTCAGTAGGTTTATCAGTCATTTCAGCTGCAGATACACTTTTAATCAACGCCTTAAAATTTAAACAGAAATAAGGGTCTTGATCAAGTCTTCACAGCAACAGCACAAAGATCCCAAGTTGTATTCACATTTTCATCAAAATTAAAATATGATCAGAACCCCCCCCCCCCCCCCCCAGATAGCTAGAGGTTTAATTTTGTTGTGCTATAACTTGCAAGGAGCTTAGTCCTGTTTACAAATGATTAATAATGGGAAAAAGATGCATGTACCATAAACAGCTTTTTGTGATTATTTCTCAGCAGGACCATGGGAGACTAACCAAAGCTCTGTAAACACCGTCTGTAAACACTCAGGGCTTTTGGCATCCGAAACTCATCATGTGGGGAGTTTGATCAAAGGTTGGTGATCACTGCTGATCTCAAAATCTGTTTCGGATTTTTAGAGAGGTCAGGATAGTAGATTTCAGAAGATAAGATAAGAGGATACATGATATAATTTTATTTATCCAGAGGGAAATCGTTGTGCTGCAGTTGGAAAAGAGGAAAGAGGGAACACAGATAAAAGATATAGACAGAGATTTGATGACAGGTCTGGAATGTTGAATTGTTCACTTCTTGTATTCACATGTAAGGATTGGAAACACATTCATGGTATATCTTAGCATAGGATGAACCCTCATCAGCTGCAGATTTCTGATCTGGAGGGATTAGGAGCTAAATCTGGCAACCCATAAGAAGTAGAAGAGGAAGTATATGTTCATTTTCCAGTCATAAGCCAGCACCCATCACAGTTTTGTGACATATTCCAAACAAGTAAAAATGATCTCTCACATTATTCCCTGACTGGGTTTCCAGGCAGGCTGTCTTCATTTTTAATCTTCTTTTTTCATACAGTCATTACTGAAAATGTTACACAACATTTAACAATAGCGGTATTTTAACTTTAAAGACAAGAGCAGCTGCTGTTCCTGATACAATAATCTCATGAAACAGAAGGATTTCTTAGGGGGAAAAAATCAAACTAAATTCTTTTAAAGTGCCTTTTGCCAGATTACAGTATCAACTAAAGCTGCAGTCGTACTTGTACACACCTACTGAAGCGTAAAGTCTCTTCAGGCTCAACTGCTGTGTGATTTGCTGAGAAATCATCAGGTGCACAAAGCTAACGAAAATGTATATTTCCTTTATCAACAGTAAATCATTTGATGGTTTAGAAAAGTTGAATTAATGCTCTTCATGCATGTTATTTAGATGGTTTAAAAGGATCCCAGTATATTAAGACATACTGATTTTATAGGGTTAACATGAGTCTGTCTTAATATCTATAGTCACCAGTATCCATTCAAACTGGTGAGATGGGGCTGGACTGGTGAGATAGGCCAATAAAACATTTTGGAAGGCTTTTGTAAAGTTGCACAACACCATTTTTAAACTTTTTACCACTAAAATGTTAAAGAGGTTATTTGTAAGAGACACATTATACTGTGGACTGAATTATTATGGAAGACACATAAAAATAAATGTGCCATACCTGGTATATGCATGTAGCTGTAGAAGAATGATGCTATATAACCCCCTACTAATGTGGCAGAGTCCTGTATAATGCACCTAACCCGAGGGCCAGGGTTTCCAGGTTGTGTAAATAAATTAAAGCAACAAATTATGTTTAAAAGCTTCTCCCTCAGGCCAGGGAAAACTAAGATCCATTATTCATGGGTTTTACTGCCGGGAATCTAAAGGTAGGTGTATGTGTGAGGGGGTGTGTTTCTATGGTTTTGTGTGTTGGTATTCTTTTTGTCAATTATTCAACCACTCGTACGCCATCACATTATCATGTTGATGAAATTGAATACTATTTACATTTTCTAAATGGCAAAACAAACTACAACACATACACACAGCGATCACTTTATTAGGTACACCTGTTAATGCAAATATCTAATCAGTTGATCACATAATAGTCAATGCATTTAGACATGTCGACATGGCCCAGAAGATCAGCTGGAGTTCTAACTGAGCATCAGAACAGGGAAGAGAGGTGATGTAAATGACTTTGAATGTGCCATGGTTGGTGGTCTTGCAGGCTTTATGTTGTTTATGCAGAAGTCTGACAATGCCATTCGAATGTGGCATCAGAAATCAAGACTCCTCATGCCAGGAAACATTGTTACAGTCTTCCATTGTTCAATTTTGGTGAGCCCATGTGAACTGCAGCCTCATTTTCCTGTTCTAGGCTTACAGTAGTGGCACCAAATATGGTCTTCACGGTGCAACATATTTTGTGTTCTTTTAAATACCTCTGTTCTAACGAGTAGTTATTTGAGTTTTGTTGCCTTTCTACCTGCTGGAAGCTGTCTGGTTTTCTCTGAACCACTGGCATTTTGGCCCAGAGAACTGATAATGGATATTTTCTCTTCTTCAAACCAATTTTTCAAAACACTAAACACCTAAATGCATTTCTTGCTGCCATGATATTGGCTGGTTAGATATTTTCTTTAATGAGCAGTTGAACAGATGTGCTTAATGAAATGATCGGTGAGTGTATTTTACCTTATTTTTTTGCTGATGTGTAAATTTCTGCTTGCTTATACCAAGGACACACTGAAAGCTGATGTATTTCTGGAAAAAAATTGATGGGAGTTGAAATTTTTCTTAATTATGATTGAAAAAATGGGGAGTTTTTTCTTTTGTAGTTCTTATTCATTTTAAAGAAATGCCTCTACTTTTGGGGAAATGTGCTTAGCTGCCTTTTGAACAGAATTAAATGAAAAAAAATCAATACCGGTTCAAAACAGTGCTAACTGCTGTTGTGAGTAGTAAGGGCACACTCACATTAAGACCAGGTGCTCTGTAACGTGCCGAATATTGATTGTTCCCCCTTTCCAGGCCCTTGCCAGCATGCACTCACTTTACAGCAAGCCAAACCAGGCTAAGAAGTACAGTTTAGAGTCATCAAAAAAAGAAATAATAAAGAGAACATGATTGCAACTTAATTAACTTTAAGGCGTATTGTTATTGTTGTTTAGGTAAGGTATGGCCCTCTAATTGTCCTGGGTTTCTCTAATATGCCTGATATGCAAGGCAGTGCATTGGTTTACGTTGATTGTAAATTGCTTGTGCAACCATGCTGTGCTGAAGCCCACCTCTTACAATTGTGCCATGGCCAAGGAAGTGTACCAAGCATGAGTGCAGTAGACAGACAAAGGCCTGCACACAGAACTTGCTAGGCCACTGAAAAAGTAAATAGGCCCTCCCAAGTTGTGATTTATTGATGTATAAATATATGTGTCTGATCAGTAGCATTGATGCTGGCATCCTCTTTAACAGTTTACTAATTTTGGAGCTGCAAAGACTGTCAAGGTTTTTTTGAGTCCTAATGTTAAAAATATCAATTTCATTGCTCAGAAATATGGTAAACCTCTTTTCACCACTTTTTAACACCTTTTCAACAAATGTTGGCCAATCTTTGGCCCATTGCTTTTTGCTTTTCACTCTTTATTTTTTTTCATTTACAGTTTCGGCATCTTATAACAATTTTTTGCATTCAACCATAGCTTTTGCCTCTTTTAACCCCCTTTGTTATTTTTAACGGCTTTTCATTGCCTTTTCCGACCCTGACTACCTTTAATTATCCATTCTTCACCAGATTCACCTGTTTTTGTTGTCCGTTTTTGCCTTTTGCCAATTTAGCCTCTTTTAACCATTTTTTGACACTTTCTGACCCTGCACATTTGCTGAACATTTTTTCCTTTGTTGCCACTTTAACATTTTTGTCAATTTCACCAATTTTTGCCTGTTTAAACCATTTTTAGCACTTACTGGGCCCTTTTCACCACATCTTCTGCTCATTTAATATTTGGGTAAAAAAAAATATATATAGATATCAGCTGTAGCAGTGGTTTATGCAGGGCTTGAAGTAGCCATGCAGTCTCTGTTTGCAAACATACATGATACAAAATGGGTTGTTCTGAAGAGCTTAGTGACCTCAAGCGAGGTGCTGTGATGAATGCAATAGGACAGCTCATGAAACTTCAGCCCTGCAGGATACTCCACATTCAACTGTTAGAGATATTAGAAAGTGGAAGAGTTTAGGAACAACAGCAAGTCAACCACAAAGCAGAAGACCATGTAAAACCACAGAGCAGTGCCAATGACTGCAAAGGCGCACGGTGCATAAAAGTTGCCAACGCTCTGCAGATTCCGTAGCTGAAGAGTTCTGAACTTCCGCTGGCGTTAATGAAAGCTGCTAAAGGGGGGCCAACTCTGTAATAAAGTACATGTATTTGAATACAATGTCATTACAGTCCCTGTTGGTGTATTGGTTAGGCAGCTAAATACTTTTGTCTATATAATATATGTGTGCTCACAGCATAGACTAAAGGAAATATTGGACAAAGCTTGAGTGATGTCAGCCATTTGGTTACTGAAAGGAGCTGTTGAGTCAAATCCACAGTGGATGCCACATTGAAAACATTGTCTCAAACTAACTTTAGATGAAAGTATTAACAGACAGAGAGATGGCATTGAGATTAACTTTAAGTTATATCAGCCACGGCCCTGTTCAAAACTGCCAGCTAAATAGCACTCATCCATGCTTTCATGATGAATCCTTTCTGGACTTTCAAAAAGACAGAATGAATATCCCTGCTATATCAAAAAGACACAAAGCTGTCTGTACTTTAGTAGACTTTCATCCTGTTGGTGGCATGAGGGGAAAGATTCTCCCTGAGGTAGTCTGATATGTTAGAATTACTTTGTTGAAGTTCTGGTGAGGTATTTTGAAAAAGTGTTAAGAGTGCTGTTCAAGGGTCACAAGCAAATTAAACTTACAGTTGAAATAATATGTCAGTTCTTATGCAGTTGGCATGGGATGTAAGTGTTGTCTTGAAGAAATTGAAAGTTAAAAAGCTCTATGGTGCAGCTCCACATAGTGGTCAACAGTACACCACTTCCTTAATGTCTTTTTGCCCTCCGGGCCTTTATGCCAGTCAAGTTACTGAAAGCTATGTCTACTTTTATGATGATTTTCAGTCCTTTTGTCTGACAAGGAAATAGAAACGCGTGTGGTTGTTTTTTCCATTGTGACATCATGAAGCATGTTCCATTAAGATATTCTGCTAAGCAGAGTCAGAATAGATGTAGATGTACAAAGTTATCGGATGTACTGAATCAACTCCCTGAACAACCATCACTACAATGTGGTTAAAACCCATTAGAGCTGTAATAAAGTTATGATTTCATCATAATGCCATTTTCATTTCATGACAACTTTATTATGCCAGAAACGTGCTCCCACAACACTGATTGCAAGTCGACTCATTCTAATCAAACATTAATGCTTCCAATTTACATTTAGTAAACTATTCTGGTGTTTCACTTTTATAGCTGCAGACTGAAAAGATCATCAAATATGAAACAGCAGATGCAGATGTATTTGTCTAAGAAATTATTTAAATGAGAGATTTGATAACTTAACCTTTCTCTGCTGTTATTATCCCTTCCTGATTGCAGACATCAAAGTGTCTGCAAAAGGATGCATTTTTCTTTATTTGTTTGATTAGCTCTCCACTTTAGCAGATAACAAGATTACAGAAATATTGCTGTTTGATACAAGCTGTACCTTTCACTTTGCGTTCTGTTGGTCTCTAATGACCAATGGCTATATACTAAAATAGACTGGATGTCTCCATTGTTGTCTGTTGTACTGAACTCGAGCTACAATGTCCCAGTGATGGACACTGACATATTGTGCGCAATGGAATATTGTGTGTTAACCTTGTAACCTTGTATTTACCCAACCTAAACCTTTGTCTTATCTTGAGAGTAATGAAAACAATGTCTGACCAGGTGTTCCCTCTTGGGGAAGTTTCAAGGGCAGTCAAGTGAGATATAACAAAAGGATCTTTGATCTGAGGGTTTATGGCCAAGGGGGGTTTAAGTGTGGAGATACATGTTTGACCAGGACAGGCTAACCCGGGGAACAGGTTTTTACAACGTATTTTAAAATCTGTGTGTAACCTGAATTGTAGGCATGCAAATGAGTGTTGCAAACTGGAGTGTAAAAGAACACTGGACAAAAGGTTGGTGGCACATTCTGCCATGGCTACTCTGTGGTCATGGTTGGTGTGTTCACCTGCAGGTGTCTAAATAAATCCAGAAAGTTTCTCCTTGCTGATTGTTGTTGGTGTCTTAATTTTTCTGTCTTTTTAGAAATTCCCACCACAGCAAGTAATATCATTTTTGGGGCTTTTCCACTATGACTTTTGGGTAGCTTGGTTGTGGTGGAAGAGCAAATCTACTGCTGCACTGGGCTGCCATGCCAAGTCAAACCAAGTAGAGCCAAAGTGCTTGATGTTATGAAAAAGCCCCAGAAGGGAGCTAGCAGGTGGAACCATGGAGTTAAGGCCAAATCCCATCAGCTCACCTTGGCATACCTTAAATTTAACGATAAAATTTCAGAGAGCTGCACCATACACTCTACAGTAGCTTCTATTACCTTTTTTCTTCCTCCTTTACTTTGATAATCTGTTTTAAAAAACCTGTAAGGTGTGGCATTTGTCAACAAAGCTACTACTCATCATGCTATATCCTGTTTTATTCATATAAAATACTAATAGAAACAAAAGTACTCCAAAAGATGAGCAGCTGGACAAAAATTTTCATGATAATAACAAATGGTTACAACTGCCAGTCAGCAGGGAGATCTCTTTATGGCTTCACTCCTAGGCAGCTGATGCTCTGTCCATTTTAGTATAAGCCTATGTTAATGACCATACAGTCTCTGGGACTGAAGGCCAAATTTGTCCAGCATGCAGTTAAGAAATAAAGGGTTTCTGATCAAGATTTAATATTTGTGTGCTGTCTTTGTGTACAAGCTATTGTCAGCTCTAGTTGCATGCAGATAAATAAAATTTAAGTTGTGAAATTCAGTTTTACATTATCACTGATGTGGTTCATCCTCTTTTGCTCTTTACTGACATCTCCCCTACACAGCCAATGCCTCCTGAAATACTAGTGAATGATACATACTGATTCTGTCTTTACATACAGATCTGCTGATGGAGATTATCCACATGCTAATAATCTGCAGGGGCTTAAGCTCTTGAGAAGATCTCATCACTTCCAGCAGTGAGACGGTAAAGCAGCAGTTTGCCACTGTGGACTGACCTGGGTTATTATGAGATGGCTTCATTTTTTTCTTGGTTCATATGGAGCTGCATCGCTATGAGAATGTGACAAACTTGAAAAAATAACTTGGGGTATAAAACCCCAATTTCCAAAAAAGTTGGGGCGCTGTGTAAAATGTAAATACAAAGAGAATGCAATGATTTGCACTTCTCATAAACCAATATTTTATTCGGAGTGAAGTATAAACAACATATATGATGTTGAAATTGAGACATTTTACCCTTTCATGAAAAATATCAGCTAATTTGAATTTTAATGCTACAACACATTTAAAAAAAATAGGGGCGGGGCAATAAAAGGCTGGAAAAGTAGGGGTAGGGAAAGTAGGGAAACCAAAGTAATGAAGAAAACAGCTAAAAGAGCAAATCGGCAACTGAGTATAAAAGGAGCATTTTGAAGGCAGTATCTCAGTTAACTTCAGCCCACCAGTCAGACACATCCACTTCAAAGGGAAGAGGGTCACTAACTGGGAGGGTAACCTTTTTTTTTTTTTTTTTTACTTTTTCTACTTTTAGATATTTTTATATACATGTTTTAATATGTTATTTTCTTATATTACTTTACTTTTGCCTGATAAAAAATATCTTGAAGATCCCTTCCTTGTATGTAAGTAATTATATTTCCATTGCAGCCTAAGTGATTCAGTATGCAAAATATCTATATTGAATATTGGGCTTCTAATGTTTTGCTGATGTATTCATGTATTTTGCTGCTGATCTCCTGTTCAGGCTCACAGTCTATTTAACTCATCTCATCTCCTTATTATTCCTGTCTGGCTTTCTTTTAACTGACCTTCATACTGTCCTTTTTACCTCTTGAAAACAGTATGAATGTGCAGTTCGGTTATTTTCTCCCTGTCATCCACCATCGTCCTCTACCTCTCCTGTTCCGGCTCCTTATTGGAGTCACTCAGTTTAATCCTGTGGGGTCCACTGCAGGCAGGTTGCTCCTTATCTCCTCAACGTCAGTGTCCTCCCAGCATCACTGTTCATCTCTCTGTCTGGCAGGTTGCTGCTTGTGCTGTATTTCATCAGTGCCTGGTGGCAACACGCGGGCTTGTTAGTCATTGGTCATTTCCACCTCAGACCACCTGATGTGAAGACAGATAGGAGGGCTGAGGAGGCAGAGAGAGGATGAGGAATGGAAATGTCGGGAAACATATTTTAAATGTATGTGCGTGTGTGCTGTAGGGTGACAAATACGTGATAACAATTTTTATTGAGGATGGGCTTTAATGTGTCATGATCTGGTTATTCTGTAATACATTCAGTCACAGATCCAGTTTCTCATATAACTATTTACCACTTTGCTGTTTTGCAGGATGCAACATTTAAATAAGAGTCAACACTACATTTGTGCGAGGTCAAGTTTTTTTCTTGACACAGGCTGTGGGGACCAAACTTTCGAGTAAACTAGCATAAAAATAATAAAAAAAATAATAAGACTAAAAAAAAGCTAAAACAACAGCCATCTCTGAACTGAATAATCTCCTGGGAGCTGGATTGGAAGCTTTGGGGGCCTGATGTGGCCCTTGGGCTACCAGGTGATGGTAAGTACTTTAAAGTTGAATACATGCCTGTTTAAATATGGTGCCTTTATATTGATTTTATAAATCAATCATGGACAATTTATTTGGGGATTTTGACCCCCCCCCCCCCAAACAAATAGCTACAAAGTCATATGAAATGTAATCAGACTCAGTGAGGTCAACACAGTATTGACAACGCTGCGTGATGTAATGAGATGACTGACGCTAACCTATTGTTAGGACATTGTGTTTTGGAGCTGACCTGAAGATCCACAAGGAATGTGGCAGCTTTTTACATTTACACGGTGGGTTATGCCAAAACCTGAGAAATAACTACGCTTATGAAGTTACTGAAATTTCCTATGAATAATGTCTGAAGTGGTGTACTCTCTGCTGTCAGGGTGTTGGTTTTTGTCCAGCTTCTTGCTCAGTCACACTCTGTTTTCTCTTCCTAGATTCATCTATCACCGCTGTATGCACTTCCTGCTGCCAGTGTTTCATAGGGCTGACAGTAGAAGACTAGGCCACTCTGAAATGGCAGAGATGCTTTGTTTCCTGTTGAAAGTTATTGTACTGTCAGATCAACTAAAGGTAGAAAAGTTACATGTTGCTTTCAAAAAACTGAGAAACCTCAAAAATTGTGTTGTCTTTTAGAGCAGATCAAGACATCAGCCTTCAGGATTCACATATGGATCAAAATAAAGACGGTGTATGTAGAGTCTAAAAAAGAAACCAAAGCCAAGGCTTCAAACAGGCAGCTTTTATTCTTCAGATTCCAGTTAATAGTAGGCATAGAGACACATCGCTGTGATAAACTGTACATCCTGCTCTTTATTCTTCTGTTCCTTTACATTTTCCACTTCAGACACGCTTGTTTCCTTTTGCCTCCTCTCCCCCTCTTCTCTCTCTTTAAACCTCTTGTCAGCACTCATCCTCTCTTCATGCAAACTTCTCTTGCTCAGAGCTCCTCGGAGTGAAAAGCTGTGAAAGGAGAAATCAAGGCCTTGTTCAACTATGATTACTGCAGACGTGAAATTACCTGGCCTTGATGCACCTCTACATGGTGGAAAAATAACTGCTACGATTTTTTTTTGTCTGTCTAACTGCAGATGTTTGGCCTTTCATTGTAATTAATGGCTTCTTAAATTCATGGCTCAATAAGTGTGAATAACACATCTTTCTCTCAGCCTGATGAGAACAACTATTAAGTGTCATTGAAGCATTGTGACATACATACATCAGTGCTCAAGTTCAAATTTTTATTAGACTTAATTAACAATATTTTGAATGCTCCGCTGGTTCTGATAATTGGATAAAGAAGATAAAGTGGGAAGTTTGTTTGATGCTCTGCTTATTCCTACAATTTAGCAGGTTAAAGGGCATCAAAGTAATTATAACTCCATTAGTAAGTGAGTGATTAAGTTCTGACAGCTCCTTCATTACTTCTGTCTGCATGGTTTGGATGATTATGATGAGCTTTTGAATAATAAACATCTGGTGTGAGGGTTTACATGCTCATTAGTCCTTCAAACTCACAGAATTAAAATGTTTCATTCATGATTGGTGAACATCTACGTCCTGAATAAGATGCTAACCAAAGTAAGAATCTTATTCACATGATTGATTATCGATATTGATAACAATTAAATGAGTTGTTAGTGTGAGGTGATGTTTTCTTACATGTAAGGGTTTCAGTTAGCTGGTGAATACCTTCCTCCTCATCATCAGGAGCCACCAGACTGGCTATAAATGCCCAAATCATCTCCAGCCAATCAGTGCTATCTGTAGCTGTGACATCAGCAGGGACTGCGGCAGGGCTTGATTTAATTGGACGAATTCCACCTACATCGAAAAGAGTGAGAAAATAAAAAATAAAAATGGTTTTATAGATTTGAAAAAACAAGAATTAGTCATCACATCCATCTAATGCCTGAGGCCCAGTCCACATGTGTAATCCCATCCACACATCCACAAAACTTGTCCCACCAACCCATACTGGGTCTGAAACGCTGCCGGTGTTTGCTTCTTTGAAATGCTGTATGAAGCAACAGTGACCTCCGTAGTCCATTCATGCATCTACAGGTGCTACAGGTGGCGAAAATCTGAGTTTTCTTTTCTTTCTATTATTTTGACCCCTGCCCCTAAAACACCCTGAGTCTGCCACTGAGCTAGCTCCTATGTTAAGTTCATGATGTCCTTCCAATGTGCTGCATGTGAAAGGTACTGCAAAGGATCATCCAGGCTGCAGAGGACATCTCTATCTGGGACTCAACTGCTGACAGCTGAGGACATCTACCGCCCCGCTGCCAGAACAGAGCGCCAAACTTTGTGATCCAGCTCACCCTGGATATATTACCTCTTCAAACTATTCACATCCAGCAGGTGATACAGGACCAAACTACTGCAAGACTGAGAAACAGCTTTTTCCCCAAGCTGTTCAGCTCCTGAACATGATGATCCCACCACCCTTCTACCCACCGCCTACAGACACAGTCCCACTTCAGCTGTGGAGGTATTATACTGGATGTATATTTTGCTCCAGTGCCTTGCATCTAAAATTTTTTACACATAGTACTGATGCTGGATGATTATCAATTTTAATATTTAACTCTGAGAGTGCCATTGTAATTTAGTTGTATTACTGTTGTTGTTTGGTATCATTCCCTACTCCATCATCCAATTTCCGAGCAAAAAGGAGCCCAACACAAGACCATACGCTTTTTAAAGCAGATGTAAAGTTTTAACCTTGCAAAGCAGATGTACTGGCCAGATTCCATGTCTGTCATCAGGCAGATCCATCTGGCAAAGCTCCAATCGGAAACGGTTGTGCAAGGGCTGAGAACAGACCTGACCAATCAGTGTCATTTGAGAAGAACGGGGCAGTAGCTACTGGCGGGGTTTAATCAACTATTTTGTCACAATTGTTTCTACAGTAAACCCATTTTTTCCCAAATGTTTACCTTTATTTTGCTACTTTTTCACTAATTTCACTACTTCAGTTGCCCATTTTTGCTACTTTCAAAGGATTTTTTGCCCCTTTAAACTGCTTTTCACTGTTTTTTTTTTAATCATCCTTTTTTGCCACTTTTTCCTTTCTTGGCCCATATTCAGTGCCTTATCCCATTTTTTATCTTTAACCTGTACTTGCCACTTTTGACCCATTTTTGCCAGTTTCCACCATTCATAATGTTGACATTACCAGTAAAGGTAATTCTGTTTTAAGATAATGGGTTTACATTTTGAAAAGGATTTACTGATCTAAATAAATAAATAACATTTATTTTTTGTTGCTCTGGTTAAAGTGGTGATTATTCAGGTTAAATATAAAATACAGTTATCACAGATTAACTTTACAGTGGACTTCCCTCACCTCCATGAATGCCCCCGTTTGGCTGGACCCCAGAAAGCTTTCCCCTTTATCCCCCTTATGGGCAGCCTTGGGTTTAGTTGTACAGGAAGCTGATAGCACTGGCTGCAACTGATGCAGTTTGATGTAGCTATAGTATCACTGCAGCTTTATCAGAACTGGACCACATTTCATCATAACCAGAGCAAAGAACAGCACTGAAAGCTTTTCTTGGCAGAAAAGATGTTTTTACTCTTCTGCCAACCTGCTTCGACATGAGTTTGTGATAGTTACGTCAGGGTTTAGTTGCACCGTCAGCTTAAATATACAATGGCTGTGGAAGGTGTAGCGATTAGCTTGGATGTAGCTATTGTATAGAGGCAGTTTTATCACATTTCTGTACTAAAAGAATAGCAAAGAGCGACACTGAAAGCATCTCTCTGTGGTGAAGATGTTTTAGTAATTCTCCTGACTGACCTTGGCATGAGTTTTATCCACCAACAAGCTCCACTGTTCATACACTACAGCAGCTCCTGTCTGTCGAGAGTTGAGCATGCCTAGTACCTCATTTTGTCTTGTCACTCTGAGTGGCCCGTAATGAATGTGACTGGCAGAATGTTTGTCCAATCATTTTTTGAAAAGCTCTGCCCTTCCCAAAAGTTTTCTAGATGAATGTGAAATATACCCTATGCGATGGATATATGAGACAGTCTATCCAGTGTGTCAGGTAGGTAAAATCTCATCTTTCATCCATTGATATCTGAGGATGCATTTCAAAGCAGAACAATGGTAGTGGCCAACCTGTCAATGTCATTTCCACCTATGTTTTGACCAATCCAGGAAGGGGATATTAGGTGGGTCTAAACCTCCCGGCAGTCAGCTACAGCCTTATTATGCAAAAATATGCATAACTTTTAGCCTTAATAATCAAAACAAATTACTTATGAAAATGAATTCAGCATGTGTATTGTGTGTTTCATTAAAGACAAGAGCCATTAAGACTGAAATGGTGTTTAAACCAGGTTGAAAACTTGTTTAATTCTGTTGTGAAAATGGGCCTTTTAACATGGGTGTCAATAGGAACTTCTTGGCTTTTGCACTCAGCCAGCTTCATTTTGGCAAAGACATAAATGTAAGTTCTTAAGCATCGATACAACTGCTTCTATTTACAAACTACCATTCAATTCATGATGTTTTGCTCTTACAAGAGCCCTTTTATGAAAATGTTAAATATGACTGATAAAGCTTGAGACAGTAATAAAAACAAGGCACCACCTCTCCTCTATAGCTTAAAAATAATTACATTCTTTACAGTAACCTGCACAAAGGTTATTATTATTGCTCAATAAATAAAGTGAAGGAGATGTGAATATGAATACAGTAAATGCGATGTCTTTACTTACTTCTAGCCCTCTGAATTTTTCTACCAAGGGCAGGAGGAGGCGGGATACCTGAGGGACAGAGACATGATGTTAACTGAGGCACAATGATGCCTGATGAGAAATATGAGCCTAAAAAGGCAATTATGAAGCGAGGTTGAAGAGGAAAAAAGAGATATATGACTTTGGTGAAGAAATAGAAAACAGGATCATCAGTGGCCCCTATTACACTGAACATTTTCAGTTTTCAGACAGTCAAAGCCACATGCAGCTGAGTATTGGAGTTACTGTAATGTTTACAAAGATGATAACAATTATAACACTTGAAAAATACAGCACACCAAAAATACTTTTCATTGTTTTCATCATACAGGATATGTTCAAACTTTCTTATTCATGCTGGGGACATGCTGAATCATCACTGCAAGAAACAACAAGCATTCACACATTATCATCGTTTCTACGCTAACATTGTTGAAGAATCATGCAGGTATGCAAAAGAATTAAGCTGACACACCAGACGGATGTGTTTCATACATCCATCTGGGAAAGCTTCAATAGGACACATCTGAGAAAAGGCAGAGGCCTTGAAAAATCCTTGAAGTATGATTGGATGAACGTTCTGTCTGTCACATCTCTACGGGCCAATCAGAGCAACAAAGCATGTGACGTAGCTGCTAGCAAGCTGCGCGTGCGCAGCTACTGAGGAATAACGCAAAACATGGTCACAGGAGGACATGTAAGTACTCGACTTTTGTCGTTTTTTGAAAAGAAAACAACTCACTGCTGTTCTTTGTTCTTCTTTAAACAAAGAAATGTCGTCAAGTTCTGATAAAACTGGCACTTTACCAGCATCCACACTAATCTCTTCCTCCATAACTGCACCAGTTCTTACTGCTGCTTGTTTACATCACGACTCTGCTGCCCCTGAAATTACTGCCCCTCGTTGCTGATTGGTCCTGTCTCTTTCTAACCGGGCCCAAACGGTTCAGATGGGAGCTTTGCAAGATGGATTTGCCAGTGAAAAACAAGGAAACGGGCGTATCCATCTGCTTTGCAAGGTTACAAAAGAATTAGACCCTTACTTAAATCTTGGATATGCTGAGCCCCACCCCTGGGGTCCGAGGAAAATGTGATACATTGTTGTCAAAAAATTTTCATTGATAAAATACCAACAGTTAAAGAAAAAAACATTAACAAATCTAATTGCAACAGCCTCAGAGCACCCTTAGATTGAAACTAGAATGTTATACCATTGAGCACAAGTTGACAGTGCATGGGGCCAGGGTTGAATCGGTTAAACTGTAGAAAAAAAATCACTTGTTTTGTCAAGTGTAGAGATCATATTCAATGTATCTAGAAATTCTCTGATGATGGAAGCAGCATACAGGTTCATTTAGAGCTGTTAAGTACTAACTTTCCTCCATTCCTATTCATTTATAATAACTGTCTATCACTTCCTGTCCCCCATCTGGCATTCCTGCATCACATGACTGCAAAAAGCCTTTTCATTATTTATGTCTACTGAATAACAACAATCTCCTATCATTCACAAAAAAAGAGCTGTCTCTTAGAAGTGACTCATTTTCTAAAGACACATCATTAATGGTCACTACTGAGGGAAGCAGAGGAGCCAGGAGCCATCTTTTCTAACCTTGAAACAGTAACTGACTGTTACACGTAAACATACTTAATTTACTATTAGAACATCTAGCAAAACAAGTAGAGCCTATAAAATAATAATGTTTAATTTAAACGCATCAATAACCACAGCTCTTCAGTTCAGAGATAATGTCAGGGTGCAACATGACGGCTATGCAAAAACATGAAAAAATATATTTTTTGCTGAATAATCGCAGACATTGAAATCTAGTCTAATGTACCAGAAATGAAAATTAATGATTATTCTCTGTTCTGTTTTTGTATTTGAACCTTCTGTGCTAGCCGCTGGGACCAATCTATAATGTTTTTTCCCTCGTGGTTGCTTTCATTAATTAATCTCTTGAATTTTAGTTCTCCCAGGTGAAAGAAGCTTTGTGCCTGTTTGTTTCTTGGCGTGGAGGAGTTGCATAATAGATCCTGACAAACAGCTGATTAATTCACTGACATTTCTTTGATTGGCACTGCAGACGGAGCAGGAGACAGCAGGAATAGAAAGCCAGCATTTCCCCCCTACTGGCCTCCAGTTTGTCCTTTCATTTCTGTTTCTTATTCATTCATCTCCTCATAACTTCATTGTCTATTTTCTTCCTTTTATTCATCCAATTCCTCTATGCCTTTCTACTTTTATGCTAATTCTTCTGTTGTCTCATTTTTACTTTCATGTTTCATCAAGTGCTTCCTCTTTTCTCCCATGAACCTTTGTGCTTTTTAAGTTTAAAAGTGACACCAAGAACGAAGAGAGGGGAATAAAAACACAAATAGTACAGCAGAGAAGTTAAAAAGACACCCAGGAGGCTCCAAAACACCTTTTTTTTTTTTTTTTTTTTAAAAAAGAAAGAACAAGAAGAGAAACAGAGCAGGAAAAATGGCACTAAGCTCTGGTTGTCTCTTTGTCTTTTGGTATTTTCTCTTTCTTATCATCTCTGTTGTCATATGCTTTCTCTGGCCTTTCTCCCCGTGTCTATCATTCCTCGCACCCTCATTTTGTTTTTGTCTTATTTCTCTCCCTCTTTTTTCTGTTATGTCTCCACGCCATCCCTACTCAGGATGGAGGATGTGTTTGGGGTTTTCCATTTGGGCTTGATAAATGTGCAGACAAATGTTCATGAAACCTGCTGCAGTTTTTTTCTTTTTATGAATAAAGAGTTCATTAACAGTTGGTGTTTTATTGTTAGTATAAACTTACTACCATTAAAGACATATATCTGACAAAAAACATTTAATCTCTAGTGACTCAGGGTCTGTCTCTATCAGTGAAGTCTGACACGTCTCTGTAGTGTTTCATACGTACACAGAGAAGAGACAGAGAGAGAGAGGACAGCATGTAGCTATACATTTAAGTCCACAATAAATTTTGCTAACAAAAAAATAACAATGACAAAATCATTGTGCCAGTCAGGCATTTCAACAGGCATCCCAGATAGTTGCGGTCAGCCATATACTAGGTTTTAACCTAGTCTTGTTTCAACAACAAACTTCACAGGCATGTTCTGGAGACCTCTGAAACCAATATAAGCTTGTCTTAAAGGGGTAAAATATGTGGCCTTTAACACAATATATTCATTTCTCTACACTTATCTTTGTTGCACTGATTATGTTTGAAATTATAATGTTGTAATAAGTGGTAGTTTGCGAATTTATGCCTTCATACAGCGGTGGCATGCACTGTCATCATCAACAGCTGACAGCTTTACGATGGCTTGAGACCCCATCAGTTAGAGATGTTGCTGTGACACTGAATGATATTGTATTGTAGTATTTTCGGCAAAGATCACAAATAACTTTGTTTTTCCTAAAACAAGGTTGATGTCTTGCAAACCTTTGTCCTTTACATGAGCTTATATGGATTTTTGAACCTCACTGTTGAGCCCTGTCAGCCTCATGTTATATCTCCAGAACACTAAAGGATTTTCTTCAAACTGTGGACAAATGTCCACTACACTAAACAGATGAACGTGTTAGACTTTTGAGGTCAAAGGTCATTGGGCATCATGTTCTTCCTTTGCTGATAAGATTTCTATGAACCACTGAAACAATCCCAGCCCTTCATCTTTACTCACCACTCTACTTTCACACTTTGCAGAATATAACCACTGACAATTGCTGGTTTTATTTCCCTTTTTCTTCCTTTTACTTTCATTCCTTCTTTTTTCTCCTTCCAGGCAAAATCTTAATAGTTTTTCCCCTCTCAAGAATTCTTCCAAACATAGAGAATCACTTTCTTTGCTGCAGCAAAGAAATAAAGAAGAGAGGTTTGATAAGGTGACTGATTAAACTGCTAGCTCTGCTGCTTCTTTGTCTCTCCTCCACCTTCTCTCTTCTTCTTATATCTCTGTATTTTATTCCCTCAGGCTGTTTCTTTAGTGTCTCAACCTTGATCTCCGCTGAATTATTGTATTTTTCTTTACAGTATGTCAAGCTGTGTGCGTTTCTCCTACTGTTTCTAAATCGGTATTGTTTCCTGGCACTGCTTTTCTCACACAAACCTCTTTAAGCTCTTTCAAGCTGTCTGGATTTCTTCTTCATTGTCCTAAAATGTCTGCTATCCATTTAATTTACACATAAATGGTTTTAGTGAAATGTCATGGCAGGAGAGGGCAATGTGATTAAAATGCAGCCTTGTATATTGTCAGTACTGTTGCCAATATTCTCATATATACATATTTCTGTTCAGCTTTCCTAAAGTTTGTTTAACATTCCAATCATGCCTACAGATCTTTTTTCTCATCAGACATAATAGTTGTAACCCAGTTCTTATATTAAGCTTTTGCATTACATAACATCATGATGCTTGGAGCAGATGCTTAGATGCACTTGCCAGTCTGAACAAGTAGCACTGGCACATCTGAGGAGTGTGTCTAATTAAAGGAATGGCAGTATGAATGTGTTGCCTTAAGAATCACCTTGACAAAGTTTCTTAATATGGCTCAGCATCTCTGCGAGCTGGTGTGTATTTGTAGTGATATATAGTGTACAGTAGTTTCTGTACATATTCATGTTTTTGTTATGCCCACATTTTCAAACTAGTATGCCCAAGAAGTCTTCTGAGAGGTTTAAAGGACAATTGGAGCAACAGTGTGGTGTGCAAATCAACACAGACAAACATGCCTCCAATCATAGTTATTAAATACATAACAAATGAGTGAAACAATAGAAAAATAGTTTTCAGCATCACTGAGAAATTTGTTAAACATTTTGCAGAGAAACGTAGGATCTGAACAGAGAAGTCTTGATTTTCAGCTTTGGAAACGCTTCAATTTTCATTTGTAGATTTGTAGCCTAATCTGTATTTAACAATTAACAGGATGTGATGTTTGCAGGAAAAGAAGTCCATCAGGACAGCAAAAACAAAATGCATTATCTGCTCTAATAACATTCCAGTCAGCAGTTATCGAGAGATCATTGACTGATCTCCATAAATCTGCATAAAAGTGTAGCTAACAGTCCATTATTTATAGCTTTCAGTCATATGACCAGCATGGAGGCCTATGGACCAATAAAAAATCTTGCCAAGTACCGTCAAACTCCTTATTGCACTGCAGCAGCAGCAGCATTTTAATTCTTCATCCCTTTTTGCATCACCTGACAACAGCAGAAAAACTAAGATATGCTCTTTAACAGCACAGGGACACTATTTAAATCTCAAAAAGTAGAAAAAATGTCCCCACCACTATTCACTGGTGATTGTGTTACCTTAGGGCGTTTGTAGCTTCCTTGGAGTGGCTTTGACTTTTGTGGGTGGGCTTTGTTTTGTCCGGGATTATTCTAGCAGTCTACTTAGCGGTATCAGACAGGCAATGCTGGAAGTAATTTTATGATATTTTAGATCAGGGGTTCTCAGACTTTTTGGGGCTAGGGACCCCTTACAGGGGAGACAATTTTAAGAGGACCCCCACATAACCTTTATGCTGATTTAACATATGTTAACTGCCATTTTTGTTGCCCTTTCATTAGAGAAATCTCTTGTTTTGTCCTTAAACTCTGCATGCTTTGTTATCAGATGATGCTTCATTTGCAAACAGAGACACACAACACATTATGGTCCTCCGTCGCTGTTCACAGTAAAACCAAACTCCAGCTAGCTGCCATCATATTTCCTCAGTTTAGCTGGTTTGTTCAGAGCATCACTTGATGAAGTGGACGCACTAAAATATTTATCCATTGTCGCTAGCTGAACCTGCACACCAAATTTGTCTGTAGCAAAGTGACTGATGCATGACGAGTGATAGATTTATGTGATATGCTGCAATTATATCTGAGTTTTTATTGGCCCAGAGCTGAATTATGTGAGAGTCATTGGTTTAGTATGGTTGTTTTTTGGCAATGTGGTCCCTATGTGTGTTTATTTACTTTTTAATGACATGGCATTACTTTAATAATTTATTTTGAATTATTTCGCAGACCCCCAAGCTGTGGCTAGTGGACCCCCAGGAGTCCCTGGACCCCAGTTTGAGAACCACTGAGAACCATTGTTATTAAGTATTTTGGGAATTGGGTGTAAAATCTTAAGATGCAATTCTTATATATCTATATAAGACACAGATATACACACAAGAAAAGCTATAACCTCAAAACAAAATTGCTTCATTGGAATCCCCATGAAAACTAAGGGTTGGGACAAGTGAATTAAAAAAATGATCAAGAAAGACTTTATTGAACTTTGACCACATTTTTTTGCATTTCACATTTTTTGAGCAGCATATCCATAGTTAAGAGGTGAATCCAGAAATGGAGAGAACTTTACTTTATCTTGCTGTTTCAGAAAGTTTTATTCATGCCTTATATTGTGTAGTGTTGCTCTAAATGAGGAATTGTTTAAGGTTTTTAAGAGAGTTGAAATCCAACTCGTTAGCTAACTGATATTTCGTACGAATGTTAGCTCAGTCACAATGGGACAATACAAAAACTCCTGAGCTTTATTCTTTCTTTGATTAGTTTGTATTTAAATGTAAAAAAATGCAATGAAGAACCAGATACATGTCAGAGAAAATGTAACAGGTCTGCTTTTCAAGAACATCTTGTTGTCTTTTAAAGACATGTCCTACTAAAAGTGTAAAATTGTAAAAACTGGCCACAAGCTCTGAGGAGAATGTCTATAAACCACAGCAAGTGTTTGGCATGACTCTTTAGGGCAGAAAAGTTGCTCTTGGAAATTTGAAAGCGCATTGGATTCACCCGAATCATTTCATGCTCTTAAAAGCCTCTGCAGATGGACAGTTTCTACCAACAGAGAGCACATGATTTAAAAAGATTTTCCCCTTAAAACAGCCAGAAAGTCAAATTTCAATATACTGGACACATAACAGACAGGAAGCATGCATATCTTGATTTTTTCCTGGTTCATCTCATGCAAAGCTGAAGAGCAAACAAGCAGTGCAGTCAAACTGTTAGTGGATTGGCAGTTTTTGTTTTACCAGGAGATAAACACATTGGGTCGTCACAGTATGATGTGTACTCTTTGGATGGGATGGCAGGTGACAGCATGAGGATGGAGAAGAGGTGAAGGAGGGAGGAGAGGAGTTAGAGATGAGTGTGGGATGTGTGAGGCAGGACTATTCTGACACTAGAGGATAGTCCATATACAGAACATGGTGATGTGTAGTGGTGGGAGTGATATGGAGTAAATATGAGTGGAATTGATGGAAAGGTCATTAACAACTAACAGTGCCTGTGCTGTATCACATCTTTAACAAAACAAATGATTTCCTGTTAAAGGGCCTTCCTGTATCAGGTCCTTTTACAGATTACTAGAAAGCAATGCTAAAACTTTACAATTTCACAAATATACTGACAACTAAATATAAGCTTTACTTTTTTAATCAATTCATATTTTTACCATAATAATGTTAGACCGTACATTTCTGACTGCCACTCTCATAGATCTGAGAAACCAGTTATCTCTGAGAGGAAATGGTGTAATTTGCTGGTTCAATGTATTTCAAGTTTGAGATTATTATTTTAAATTCAACTTTACTCATAAAACAAAGTCTGGCAGTGACATTCACCACACTGAAAACATTCTAGACCAAGCAACATTTCAGAAATAAAACAGGGAAAAAGATAAGAGGTCTAACCTGGGGATTAAATTATGTATAGATCTGTTTTAGAAGTAGTTACATGAAGGGTTGCTGGCTTTAGGTTTATTAGCTTTAGCTAAAGCTAACAAAGCTATGTTAACTACATAATTAATGTTACTACAAATGTTACTAATGTAACTAAATTAGCTTTAGCAACGTGAGTTTTAGAAAATGCAGCTAAAGCTAATGTAGCTACATAGATAACATTGCTATATAGGTTACACAGTGGTTTTGTGAGCTTAGCTTAAGATATGCTAGCTACATAGCTACATCACCTAAGTAGCTCTGATATCTATGGCTAAGTTTGCTTTAGCAACGTGAGCTTTACCAGACATAGCTAAAGCTAACTTAGCTATGCAGATAACATAGATATGTAGCTTAAATACCTGCTTTGTTAGCTTAGCTTTAGCTTTAGGTTCGTTATGCAGCTTCAGTATCTATGTAGCTTATGGAGCTTTGTGAGCTGCGCTGCTGTGTTAGAATGTTTTCACAGAAGACATGTTTTTTTTTTTTTTTTCCTGTAAGCAGTCTACCAAGCTTTACTAAACCTGTTGTAGTCAGGTTTCACAGGTCAGGTTTTGACTTTTAACTTTTGATAGTCTTAGCCTAACCATAAACGGAAGATCAGTCCATTTTTATGATGAAAGTTTTTCCCTGTATTTCTGTTCTTAGATAGACTGTGTCAAAAATGAACAGTTGTGAGAGTGTCTGACAGAAATGAACAGACTGCAGTCGAACTATCCGACCATTTTATTATGAATATCTGTTCAACTGTCAACAATTCAAATACCTGATCAGCATTTACATCTGTGCATGCAGACATGGTAAAGATGATCTTCTGATGTTCAAACTGTGCATCAGAATGGGTTAGAAAGGTATACCTAATAAAGAGATCAGTGATTGTAGCATTAACAGTGGGAGAACTTTTTTTTTCACAGTTAATAGTATTTTCAGACAGTTAATAGTATATATCATGTACATAGGGTTATGAGTAACCAAATTTCTCTGTGTACATGTAAACACCAGATCCTGACTATGTTCTAAACTAGGAAAAGGCTCAAGCCAGGATAGTCAAGTCCATGTAAACACAGCCAAATACAGAGAAGATTAAAGCATATAAGGAAAGATAACAAATCTCAGAGTCTGACATGTCACATCTGGCATGATTTTTTTTCCCTTAAATGACTGAATTCAATGTTAACTGAAAATGCCCTTTCAATCCATTCAATTGTTGTATGATTGTGACACCTCAGTGATATTAAAAGAAGTGTAGTTATACAGTATGTACACTACTATATAACTACACTAATAGATAAGATGTTGTCAATCATGGAGTAATACATGTTAGATTGTGGGTGCATCCACTTTTGAAGTCTGCTTCAAAAATGTCTTAATGGTTGTTGACCAATGCCTCGATGAAATGTGAATATGAATGATCAGTGAAAAATGGATCTAAATAAATTAAGGGAAAGTGGCATAAACATGATTAACAATTAAAAACATATTTTAATAACAATGTAATGATCATTATCATGAATTACAAATATTGAGTGGTAAAACATGAAATTGTCTTAAATAAAAGACTAAATACTTCAGTATTAAAATTACATTAAAAATCCTGAAAAGAAAAACCGTTTTTACCTGCCAGAGTTTTATAGTCAAGCAGATCAAAGAGAACAATGGCAACGCCTGACCACGTGATGACCAGAGCCACGACCAGCAGCCAGGCCATCGGTGAAGTGAAGGTCAAAATGAGATCATCCAAAAATGTCCTCTGATTAGTCTGAGCTGGAGGGCCCGCCTCCCCACTGCTGTTCTGACTGCTCATTGGTGAAGAGATCTAAGGACAGGAAGGGAATAAGAGAAGTTAAAAAAAAAACGGGAAAATGCCTCGAATAGAAGGGCATTAAATGAAGGGAATAAGTTGCATATGAACTGAGGACAAGTTAGGAATTTTAGTCAAGTTTCAATGAATGCCGGTTTCCGTGTGAAACATTTAATAAAAAAAAAACAGATGCAATCATTTCCACAATTCACACAATGATTTTGTCTAATGACACAGTCTACTTTGGATACCGTTTATTTCCACTGTTTTGTCTCTTTATGCCCTTTTGCCACTTTTTTGCATTTTCCTTCTTTTGCCACTCTACATTCATTTATGCCACTGCATTTTGGCATTTCTATTCATTTTTTTCTGTTTTTCACCTATTCTAGTCACTTCTCACTCATTTTACCACCTCTTTGTTTTTACCAACTTTGACCCACTTTTGCTGCTTTTTGGCCATTTTGCCACTTTTTGCGCATTGCTTCTGTTCACGTTTATTTCATCAGTTTCCCTTAAAGTTGTCTAATTTTTTTTTCTGTTTTAATTGCTGGCATCCTCTAGTTTGTGCACATCACGGCCTAGCTTTGAAGTCTAACACTATAGGGCCTTTTTGTGCAGAAGTTGCATGTTCTCTCCGTGCATGCATTGGTTCTGAGTACTCTGGCTTCCTCCCACCACCAAAGACATGGTCATTAGGTTAATTGGTGACTCTAAATTAGGTGTGAGCGTGTCTGGCTCTGTTAGCCGTGTGATTTACTGGGGTCTAGGGTGTACCCTGCCTCTCGCCCAGAGACAGCTGGGACAGGCTCCAGCCCCTCTTGACCCCTACGGGATAAGCGTAGAAAATGGAAGGATGGATAGTTCACTGTGTCCATCCACATTGTTAACTTTACCAATAAAAAGGTAATTTGTTTAAAGAAAAACAGGTCTGTATTTTGAAAAAGGCTATATTCATACTGCAGCTGAAATAAATAAAAATACTATTTTTTCTTTGATAAGAGTGGTAATTATTCAGGTTAGAAATAAAGAATAGTTATCAAAGCTGAGCTTTACTGTGGACTGTAATTTTGCTGACCTCCATGGACTCCCAGTTTGGCTGGGTCTAATCAAAATGTTGATTTAAAAGCTATGTCAGCTGAAGCAACAGTCAAGTAATGTAATAGATTCATGCATCATTGGATGGTGGGAAATAAACATTGAACTAAATCTGTTTCCACCTTTCAAGATTAACTGCTGAAACACTGGGAGTATGATGGGGTACTTGCTTTTAATCTAAGAGTGACTTTAATCTGTGCCTTGCAGTACAATCTCTTGAAGTCATGTTACCCAGTCTTTTGATGGATGCACACAGCAGCTGTTTACTTACATGGGTGTCAGTAAATCATGCAAGTATGTTGTGTTTTTATTTGTGAGAAGATAAGAGCGACAGAGCCGCAGAAGAGCAATAGAAACAAAGATTGCCCAAGGCGATGAGATTAAATTCCATCTCACTCAGGAAAAAAATCTGCTCTACAAGACAAATTACTTCTCTAAAGAAACTTTTGATCATTGTTCTGCAGTGCAGGCCGACTGCTCTAACACGATTACGCGCTCATGTTTGGTTGTTTGTGTTCATTGCGGGCGTGCTGCGATGACTGCCTCGGATGATTTATTTTTCCCTCCGATTCTCTGCTTGCTTCCCTCACAGCTTATCTGCAAATATAAAGTGATAGTAACACTGCTGTGGAGATGTGATTAAAATAGGACTGACTCATTTGGAAGAAATATGCCCCTTCTTGAGCTTCTTAATGAGGCCCTGAAGGATGCTGATCCACATGAGTCCTGTATGCTTTCTGAGCTGGTCCAGCTGAAACATTTAACACTGTTCATTATGACAAACCCGATGACACAATTACTGGCTGATTTCTGCTCTAATGGCTCTCATCTTCACTGTCAATTAATGGAAGGTAAGTGTAGGTTGGTGTCAATGTTCCCTTGTCTCCTCATTATATCATATATTCAGCTCAAGGCACACACTGTTAATAAAATATCTGTACTTCCAGATGTGATTCAAACCTGATACCTGGAGTTCATGAGTCATGTATTATCCTATTCTTATCAGAAGCTTAGCACTCAAACTCTGGATAAGATTTATTTGACTGCAAACAGGAAATGCCAGACAGTAAATCCAGCAACAGGTAGCCGGTAAAGGTGGGGTAAAGGGAAGAGCTTTCTGGGGCCCCACCAGATTGGAGGCCCTTGGAGGTCAACAAATCATGTTCAATAATAAAATTAAGCTGTGACAAGCAAATTGTATTTTAACCTGAATAATAACCATTCTTATCAAAGCAACAAAAAATAGAATTTATCAATTACTATGGAAGTAAATTTACATTATCTTAAAAAAGAGTTACCTTTTTATTGGTAATGCTAATTTGAATGGGCACACAGAACTAAAATTATGAAAGTAGTGCCATCATAGTTAGACCATAAAGTGCACAATCCTCAGGATGCCTGAGAATAAAGCAGAAGAATCTGAGACAACTTTCATGGAAAAATAAATATTTCTTTCTACTGCTAAGATGCAGAAGAGATACAGCTGCATTTTTTGACAGATTTACCCACAGTGGAGAAATATCACAGATTTTAAATGTCTGACGAAAACTAAATTACATTTTAGTCTAGTTTTAGTCATTTTGTTCAGTCATCACAGATCTATTTTTGTTATCTTTTTCATGGAAAAAAGGCTGTCGAATAGTTTTAGTCATAGTTTTAGTAAAAAAAATTAACACTGTGGCAGAACAAGGTTAAAAAGTGGCAACAATGTTGCAGAGGGGTTAAAGAGTTGCGAAAAAGGGTTAAAAAAGTCAAAAGGGTAAAGGCAAAAATTGGTGGAAAAAGTTGTAAAAAATTGTAAAAAAGTGTTGAAAAGAGGTTAAAAAGTCACAGTTTTAACATCAGAGCCCAATAATAGCTTCAGAAGCTGGGGTTTCATTAAAGTTTTTCACAAACTAAAAGTAATATTTCTCAAATTTCGACTAAGTACAATTGCGCTTGGAATGTGTTTCCACTGAAGGGAGTTTTGGGTATGAACCTCGCAATTCTCGTAAAATCTCGACTCTGCTGCAAGGAGACTGAAAACTCAAAACCTGTTGCGTGTTGGTAAGGTTATGATTACATCTACAGCCATTGCCTTATAATCTGGCATGCCAGTAAACCTCTCATAGACAGTGTTTGGGAAAGGGCAGAGCCTTTGAAAAAAAAAAAAAACTCAAAGGGTGATTGGATGAACGTTCCGTCTGTCGTGTTTTTATGGGCCAATCAGAGCAACAAAACACGCGATGTAGCCACTACCAAGGTGTGCCCATAGACTGTAGAAAGAACCACATAACGCAAACCATGGTAACTGTAGACATGTCAGTACACGACTTTTGTCATTTTTGGAAAAAAACAACTCACTGCTGTTCTTTGTTCTTCTTTTAACGAAGAAATGTCATCAAGTTCTGATAAAACTGGCGCTTTAGCAGCATCCACGCTAATGTCTTCCGTCATAATTGCACCGGCCTATTCTCGCTGCTTGCTTATGTCACGACTCCGCTGCGTCCGAAAGCACTGCACCTTGTGGCTGATTGGTCCTGTCACTTTCTAACCGGGCCAAAACGGTTCAGACGGGAGCTCTGCAAGATGGATTCGTCAATAAGAAACACTGAAATGGGCGAATCCATCTGCTTTGCAAGGTTAGTTGCCTTGAAGATTTGAACAAAAGACAAAGGCAACGGATGATAGTTCAGAGATGCCCTTTTTTATTCACTTAGTGTGCTTCTACTGCAAAATGTCACTTTCCTTTACCAATTTGTCAATTTTTCCAACTCCTTCATGAGTGAAAATTCTTTGTTGAAGTTCTGAATGAATTTGCAGCGTTTCCAGTCAGAAGTGAACATTTGGATCAAATATAGCAGAATGAAACCCAAGTATTGTTTTTGATCTCCTGTGCTATTCTCGTTTCTCATGTTGCTGATGTTGGTGGACAAACAATCGTAAAACAAAGATGAATGTCCAACAACACATCCATGATCATCTCCTTTGAGTGCTGTACTCAACTACTCATCTGTATAATGTCCTAGATGTGCTGTATTCATCCAGACTGTTGTATAATCTAAAGACCAGTGTTGACTCTGTAGCTTGTCTGAGACTGACCTTTCTGTAGCTGCATTCAGATAGCCAACTATAAAATCAATTCTACATAATTCTGCCCACTCATATACAACAAGTGGCATTTGTGTGTTTGTTTGACGCAGGAACATTGATCTGATGAGTGACAGCCTGTGTGTGTGGGACTTTAGAGGTAGAGCTGTGTGCGATAAAGAAGTCTGTCATTGATTGAAGCCCTGGCAACAGCCGGTCAGGCCAACATATCGATCGTCAGCGGGTAAAAGAGTCACAATGTTACAATGACAAAAGATTGGATCGCTTAAGTCTAAATGTCGTACAGCGGTTCAAAGAGGGGAAAACACAGCACCGAGCAATCATCCACTTAACTCTCTTTCTCCAAACATGTTATTACTGCAACATTTGTTGTTGTCAAAGTGTGAGTCAAGGCTCGCAGACATTTTTACTTTACTGTAACACATGACACAGCCCACCTGTTGTTACCACAGCTAATCTGATCCTGAACACACCAACTGCTGCTACCGTGTCTACACCAGAGGAATGAACAGAATTTGTAAGAGCACACAGATGTATTGAAGGCAAAACCAATTGTCCTGAAATGCTTCCAACTTTATGAAGCTTTGCTTAAAGAAAAAAACCCTGTTGAAAATCATCTCCAGTGCTACAATGCAACTGATGGTCTTTGAAGTGATGTGTACCTTTGTGCTTCACTCTTTTATACCAAAAGAACATTGAAGTTTCTCTCATTTCAAATGCAATCGAGATTACAAGCACAATAAAACAGCAGCACAATGAATGTACATTAAAACAATTATAGAATAAATTCTTAATGCACTCATTTCACTACGTTTGGTTTAAGAACTGTTCCCAAAAGCAGAACCAAGCAGGGAAAAGTAGCTTTTAGCTTCCATGCTTGTGGGAAAAATCTACCAGAGAACCTCAGGCTTTCTATGTCAATTTGCTCTTTAAAAACCAGGTTTCAAAACATTTTATTTACTCCCCTCATAACCAGTTCAATATTGTCTCAGCTTCTTTCAAACAACTCCTTTAATTCATTCAATAATATAATAATTTTTAGTTCTCATATTTTCTTATTTTTACCAAAAACTCTTCTCAACTTTTGTCATCTTTTTAATGACTTTAATGATGATGATAATGACTTTGTTCTGTTTCTCTGTGCATTAATGTTACTAAAGTTGTCTTGCATTGCCTTACATTTTAGTGGGAGCTACTGATTTTTTCCATTCGCAAAGCTGAAGTTTGCTGGCTATTTCTCAGAATATGATTAAACATAAAAACACACAGTAAGTTTGTGAACTACAACCATAGACCGCTATACAAGGGTGTAGTGTCAGTGACATCAGCCATTGGTTTCTGAAGATGACTTTAGAGGCCATCTTGGAAATGCTTCTCCAAGCTAACCTTTAGTTGGACTAAACTTTTAGTCGACTTTTAGCTCAGGCACAGAGCTGAAACTGAGGAAGGACTCTAAGCCTGTTTCAGACTGGAAGCGTGTTTTGCTGCTTGGGTGTGCCGTGTGTGTCTGCTCCTGCTCCTGCCAGTGCTGCTTTCACACAGGGTGTGTCAGTTTGCTGTGTGTCAGCTGCGTGTCAACCGCATCTCCCTGCTCTCAAAGCCCTGTCCTTCATCATAAGTTTTACCTAAACAAACCCCTCTACAACTTGATTCCTTGTATAGTGGGAGTGGTCAGGAACTATTCAGAACAAAAGCATTCTGTACAAGTGAAAGGAGTTTCTCAACAGAAATGCTAAACTGGGCTTTTAATTCAAAAAGTACAAGCCAAAAAAAACACTTACTGTGTTTAACTTTACTGTGACATATTCTACCAGTGTGGAGACAGAAAGCTTCACTAATAGTAGATCTTTAGAGAACAACTTTATCAAACAGGTGCATTTAAGCTTGTGGCCTTCCTCACGGTTATCAAGAAACACCCTGTAAACATATTCTATGTGCACATGTGCTACAACAAGGTAAATAAAGCTCTCCATTTATCATTTTCCTGTCTAATATGTTCCATAGCTGTACGCAGTGTGTGGAAAATATAGGCCAGACTTCAAATCTTTAAACTCTCAGGTGTGCAAGATGCGGTGCACATGCAGGCAGTCTGAAAGCCCTGACTTGTTAATATGCAATCAGACTGAAAATCCAGGCGTGTTGCTGTTGAGACGCTTGTGTCATGCTTCCAGTCTGAAATGAGCTTTAGGCTCCTGGCTAACAGCCATTTCAGACTTGATGCATGACACCAGCATCATGGCTGGATTTTCATTTTGGTGTGCATGTTAACAAGTCACGGCCTTCAGACTGCTTCCATGAGTCCCGTGTCTCACATGCCGAGAATCCAGAGAATCTAGGGGTCAGGTATGGGAACATGTGCAGGTTTGGCACTTTGTGTCAACCTTGGCCCTGTACTGCTCCAGCCTACTTGTGGCCATCCTTCAGGCCTGAGCCAGGCCCATGCTCCATCTCTCCAGGTATCCTCCCAGCTGCCCTCTCCACAATGGACGCGGTTGTCCCTGGTGTCTGGACCAGCCCATCGGATCCTGGCACCCAGTATGCGGTGAGCTGGATCAGGCTTGGGAAAGAGAATCGAGTCTCGTAAAGTCAATGTACACTTGGAGTATAGTAAGACTGTACGGATCAAGGACCAAAAGACTCTGACATTAGCCCAAATGCTCAGATACCGAGAACGTCACACTGTCTTGCTCACCAAGTCCAAGTCTGTGGTTGATCTCAGCCTGATCAGTCAGCTGATCAGTCAGCTGATCAACAAATCACGCTACCAAGGTAGGTGGACTGCTCTACAACTTTCACACTCTCACCATCCACAGACACAGATTCAGTGGCAGCATCCCCACATGCCGGGATGTTTGTTTTGGCCATGAAGACGCGCATTCCCAAAACTTCAGTCTAAGAGCATCCACAAGGACATCTACAGTCCCCACATGGATCACAACATTATCAGCAAAGTCCAGATCAGCAAACTAGACATCACCAAATGAAAACTCCACATTCACAGCCCCTGTTACCCGCCCCACAGTTCACTCTTTATTGTTCTTCACACCTGTTATACCAGGAAGAACAGTTTAGCTAGTGACCCTTTCACACAAAATAAGCTCATAAAATCATAAAATTCTCCCAAACTCAGTTTATGTGAGAAAAGTAAGAGAGGAAGCAGTGATTTACATGCCATCTATACTCTTTGTTATATTTTTTAGAAAATGTCTAAGTGTGCTTTTAGAAGAAGAAAATATGAATGATCAAGAGAGAAAAATGGTAAGAGATCATTTAAACATCAAAGTGAGCATTTTCAAAAGGTGAAGTTCCCAGCCTGCCTGGGGTTATGTCTCCTTTTGTGATGACAACAGTGAAAAGATAGAAAATTTTATTTTATATATTTTTATTAATATCTTAAAACTCTTCTTTGTAGGCCTTTAAAAGTCTCTCACATGTGCAATTTGATGGGAATGTCTCACGCCTACACCACAGACTCGGATCAAAGCCCATGGTGCCACCAGTGTGAATACAGAGTGAGTTATGAGTGTCTTGTATCCACATCTATCGATGTTTCATACCATATACATCTTACCGCCTTTTTTAACTGATTGCACAAAAATAAAGTTGACTCAGAGGGAGGATTAGGGCTTGTTCCACTGACAGTCCTCAGGATGTGAAGCTAAGATGATGCTATGATATTGTTCTGCTGTTACCCAGATAGAAACATTCAATTAAGAGATTAAAATGTTTTGCATCAGACTAGTTCTTAAAATGTTAACACAGGCATTTTATCTTGGATGCTATAAAGGACTGACCATCATGGGAAGCAGCAGCACCTTGATTCAAGTCACAATAGCTGCATTAGGATGGGATGGGATTTTTTAGTAGCTACTTAGACAACCTTATGAACATGTACTCAAGTGTTAACTTATTTTAACTTCTATAAAAAAAAAATGTTGTGCATGCAGACCTGCCGGTGGCCTGCTGTATGTCCTGTGTTATGACAAAATAAAAGATGATTAAAAAAATCAACATGGAGCGCTACAGTATGAACTCGTCACTCCAAACTCTATTCACTCTGATACAAAAAACCCTTATAATGTGATTCTGTAGTAAAAAGTCATTTTACCCATGGTGCTCTTTCCTTACACACCTGTTCCACTCTCACAGCTGTTGTTAACTATTATGGTGGCTTTTATTCTAACTCAACAAACACCATCAGCTCTGAGAAGCCTTCTTCTTTCACAAAACTTAATGTGAGTGAATTTCCTGTTCTCCGTTTTGTTATTAAAGACAAAAACAGCACAACATATGCTAACTGATGCTAACAGGGCTAATTATGTAAACATCCCTTGAGAGTTATCAGAGCTATCGTACAACACAATATGATACAATACTAGATGACATAATATTTACCTCCGCCAAGGAGCTTATATGATCGGCAGGGTTTGTTAGTTAGTTAGTTTGTTAGCAACATGACTCAAAAAGTTATGGACGGATTTTGATGAAATTTTCAGGAAATCTCACAAATGGCATAAGGAAGAACTGATTAGATTTTGGGAGTGATCCGGATCACCATCTAGATCCAGGACTTTTTAAAGGATCCTTTACTATTGGGAGATAGGGCTAATGGCGGAGGTCTGCGCTCTCAGAGTGCTTTTTTAGTTTGTACAATATGATACCAAATCATTAAATGTAAGCAATCTGATATGATACAGTACAGATGATTCAGTCTGATACAATATGATCTGATAGGATGCGATGCGATATGATACATTACAATACAATACAATATGATATGATATACCATATGATATGATATGACAAGAAACTAGGATTTACCAGAGTTTGAAGCCTAATTTCTTTTTGAGACTATAATACTTTTTATTATTTCAGCCAATTTATGGTAAGAATGAAATTTATTGACACAGTTTTATAAATAGCAGCTACCGTCTAGGACAGTGTTTCCCAACCATTTTTCCTTGGAGCTCCCCTACATGTACCCGCCAGGACCCAAGAGAGAAGAAAAAGTGACACACTGCCGCCAAAAATCTACATTGATTTTCATAGTTTCATTGATAAAACCCTAAAAATGGCCTATGCATGCTTTTCTCAACAAAACAGCTTTGTATAAACTACTAAATAACTGCTTTATCATGGTTTTAGTCAATATTTGCAAATCTAATTTTGGCAGCCTCAGAGCAGACAAAGCCTCACACCCCCCCCCCCGGAGATCTGACAACATCTGTACAAAGGTCAGAGTTTGCATTTTAGAAAGACCCTTTTGGGGCCGTGCTTTCAAATTAATTTGTCTTGTCATTTTATTGTATTAGTACTTTATTTTGAAACGTAAGTCATTTTTAGGAATTAATAGTGAGCTAATTCCCTGATTGACATATTTTAGCCTGTATTTTTCAGGTTTACATTCTGTCCATCACTGAGTCTAAAGCTAGTATGGTGAATCCTTAACACTTGCAGGACACAGGTCTTTTGTTTTGATTTTCAACTAGGAACATTGTACTCTCCAAGAGCCTGAGGTGGACAGTTGACACAGAAAGCTGCAGATTTAATCAATCATTTTATCCTGCATCATATTTACTACAAATAGCTGACTGGTGGATTTCTGTTAAAATGGGTTAAAACATTAGGTGATTTATGACCAAATGAATGCATTCTTGATCAGCATGGGGTTGATTTAATAGCTGTAGGGATTTAAAGACAAAAGATACCCTAAAAAACCACAACATTTTATTTTTAATCATCTTTCAGGGGGCAGGATAGGAAGCTTTAGGGGGCCTGATATGGGCTCCAGGCCGCCAGTTAATGATCACTGCTCTAGGAGATATTTTCCATGACAATAAGAGAACTGTAATGCTAGAATAAAGATCATCACTATGTTGTTAAGTTAAATGGATTTTCACCGTACCTTGGACGTTTAAGTTTGCTGAATGTTCTGTGATAACCTTCAGTCCTTTACAGGCTTGGGAAAGGCAGCGTTACCATAGAAACAAGCATGTAACTCCTTCGTTAAATCCTCTTTGGCCTCGGTTGAATGTGAGGGGAAAAAAAAAAAGATGACGAAGGCTACACTCAAATCCAGCAGAAAAGCGCCGCTCAATTGTGATGAGCTGGATCACAGCAGGTCTAAAAATACTCCTAAACCTCCAGCACAGAGGGAAAAAGAGGAAAAGGCAAAGACGCCTTTGTTTTGGTTCTTTTTTTGTCAAGTTCTTCTTGAGGGTTTTAATTTGAGTCCAAGAAATTCTTGTGCCAAAGTTTCTGAAGGGAAGTTGTCAAATGGTGACGAGAGAGAAGCAGGGAGAAGGGGGTGACCTACTGAGAGTCACCCTGCCCCCTCTTAGGGTCCAAAATAAAGAGATAGTGGAAGTGAGGGAGAGAGGAGGGAGAGAAGAGAAGTGAGGGAGGGAGGGAGAAAGAAAAAGATATTATGGTGTAGGAGCAAAAGATCAAGGGATGAAGCATGGAAAGAGAGAGGAGAAAAGAGCAAAGTGCAGCAGTAAAGGTCTGAAAGTCTCCTGTGCTGTAGCTCAGAAACACCAGGCTAATTAATCACCTAACAATGATTGAGGCAGCTAACAGCTGACACTACATCTGTGTTTCCACCTCCGAGACACCCATAACTCCTCTTGTAACCCACCCGAAACTGATCTGTACATGGTAAAATACACTAGTGATTTACAATTTAGTGAATTAGTGATTATGTTCTCTTGTATTGCCTGTTAGACTAAAAATAATGATACACTAGAACTTTGCATGTAGTTTTAATACATAACAGCAAGTATTTAAACTTTCTGTCCTCGACAGCAGCTCCAAAATAAAAATTTTTTCACTTTTACATCTCCCAACCATACTCTGACCTCTCCCAGAAGATACACATTTCCTCTCAGGCGTCCTGCCTTGTCAAACAGAGGTCAAAGTGAGGAGTAAATCAGTGAATAAACATCTAGTTGAGCCCTGTGTGAGTTATTAAAGCCTGTCAGAAGCTCTTTTTGAGGCCCATTTAAAATGAGAATGCCTGTGCATGTGTGCCGACGAGAGAGAGCAATGGGAAGGAGTAACCTGACCCCCAGTCTTGCCCCGGGTGCCTGCACTGCTGAGGCTATAATTAGAGATGCAGACAGCAGCTGGTGTTAACATTGGACTGGACCGCTTTATATGTAGGACGCTCAGAGGACTGGTGGGACACAACAACAGCTAATACAAACACATACATCATACACACAAAAAGGGTTTGAGGTCATACTGCTGTGTGACTAAGCTCAGGAGAAAGTCAAGGACTTGTGGAGAGGAGATGGAAGTTTTATTTAGTTTTTCTTAAAGAATACACAATAGTTTTGGGGATTTTCTTTGTACCTTTTCCAGGGGTGTCATCAGGAATTCTAGGGCCCATGAGCTTTATGGGAGAGTAGGAAAGAGACAGCCCCTCATGAAGAAAAGTCATATCAAATCTCAAGTACAGTTCCCCTAAAGGCATGTGGGAGACTCTATGATCAAGTGGAAGAAAGTTCTTTGGTCTGATGAGACTATCATGGTGCTTTTTGGCCATCAAATACAACATTGTTTTTTTTGTGTAAAACATCAAGACTGACTCATACAAATTTAATCTGTATCTTTTTTTGTGCATGTGAACTTATTATGTTTCACATTTTTTCAGCCAATAACAAGATATTGAGTCTGAAGATGTAGCTAAAGCATAGGACTGATGATGCTCATCAATTGTGCAATGATAGCAACTGACACATAATCTTAAATTGCAGAATTTACAACCTGTGGCACAATAAGAAACCAGAAAAAAACATGCATATCCAGAGTTCTGCCCTGAAAACTCCAGCAGGGATCCTTTTCATACATGATCATACATACTCGCCAGCAAAACTGTCACAACTACAACTCTGAAGAAGTCAATTTAAGCAGACAACACAGCTCCCAGTTAAATGGACTGGACTTCTGCGCACTTTAAAGTTTTCAAACCACACATGCAGGAGCTTGGATCAAATTTCTAGCCTTACAAGTGAAAGACAACAAAGTTTATCACTGACCCACAGTTGCTCTATTTTGTATATCAGTCCTCCACTGAGGTACAGACTTCTCCATCTCGTACACCAATATACACTTCCTGCTGTCTTCATTAAGATATAAAGTCTTTCATCTGTAATTTATCGTTTGTCAGGTAGCTGCTGTACATACACAGAAATGAGCACACCCATGAGAGATGATCTGATGAAACCAGCCATCCAAAGCCATTCTGATGAAACGAACAGCAATCAAAAAGAACAACGCTCAGATTTGCACAATACGGCTCATTGTGAGTGTGTTTTTGTAACTCATTATTTTGAGAAGACGATGTGGTGTGTGAGAGTTTGAAAGGTTGAAGATGAGTCAGTTGAAACTTCTCAGTAACAAAAAAGAAACTATTGCTGTCATTCCTGACTACATTTCAACTAAGCTACATTTGAGTTTTAAGTGTTACATAATACAGTGAGAGGATATTATAGTTTAGATATACTTAATAATTCTGTATGACTTTTAAGACTTGATTTACTGTTAAGGCATCAGCTTCAATCTTCTGAAAGCCCAACTATTGGTCAAATCCTTTAATGGTAGATATATATGATGTTTTTCTCTGTGTAAATCTACTATTAGGTCTGCTGACCTGCACTGCCTTCTCTTCCCACACAGGGTCAACACAAACCAGAGAAGAGCTGCATTTATACACAACTTCTCCTTTTATGTTGGGCACTAACTAAATGTTACCATGTTTATATCCTAACAGAAAACCTTTCAGTTACTGCTGTCTGTGTTTAAGTATTTAACTCCTACTTCTATCTTTGAACCTTAACCTTTTCTCTTCAGCATTTAGTGTTAACCTCTTTAATGTATGCTTAATGATTAACGTTTTGAACTTTGCTTGTTGTTTAGCAATTCTTCTTCATTTGTGTGTACTTAAAGATGTGCATTAAAAATGCCCGCATACATTGAAACATCTCTTTCCTTCAGTTCTTTAAACTGTAATACTGGTTTCATTCTACATTTTTCTAATTGTAAACAGTCCCATAAGAGGAAAGATGAGTACATCCAGACAGTAAAATGTGATTTGGAGAGTTTTTGAGGATGAAAGGCATGTTTAAGGTCATAACACAGCATCTAATGCCAGCCTCACACCAGAAGACTTTGCTAAAACTCTTAAAAGACTAAAAAGAGTGACATCCGAGACCCTCTCACACATAAAGACAATTTGTCGGCAAGCCGTTGAGTTTCTCAGAAGAACGTTTTGCAAAGATTGTGGGTCACTAACTACAAGACTAGAATAGGATTTCCTTTGAGATTATTTCCCATCATGCATCTGGTGGAAATTCACAACAACGTTTTTTTGAAAACAAGAGAACAAGCTGTAGAAGGGGATGAAGATCGCATTTGAGTTGATATCTCTTATAATCCCATGTTTTAAAATCATTTACATCAAGTAGAAACTAAAGGAAGGTTAAACACCGAAGCAACTTTGCATGTTAATGTATAACAACCGAGAAACTATCCCAAAAACTCTTCAGAATAATAGTACCGTATGAAAATGAGAGTCGTCTCACCACAGAAACAAACTGATTTGGATTTTACTTTGAAAACCCCATAGGAAGTTTACAGTACCTTTCATGTCAGCCTCGAACTTAATGACAGACAAGGCGCACAAACACACAGGTGCAGAGCTCATCTGTTCTTGAATTTCTTTAGATGGCACCATGATGTGTTGCTTTTTGAGATCATTTTGCCTACTTCACTTTGTCAGATAGGTTCAGTTTCAGGGATTTCTTCATTCAACAGGTCTGGTAGTGATCAGACCTGGGTGTGACGACTGAAATTGTACTCATCTTTCCCAAAAATGTGGCAAACCATGGTTAATTCATGATATAACAAGGGGGACAGTTACATTTTACATATGGCCAGGTAGGTTTGAAAGGCTTCATTCCCTTAATAAATGAAATCATCATTAAAAATCTGTATTTCATATTTATTCAGGTTATTTTTTTCTAATATCAAAATTTCTTTGATAATCTGAAATATTTAAGTTTGAAAAATATGCCAATTTGATCAAACTCCAGCTTGCATCCCAGCAGCATTTGTTCCTAGACCAGCCCTCTTGATCCAAAGCCATCTCTTGGCTTTCTCTGGAGCTTCTTTTGCTTTTTGATGGCTCTCCTCTTTGCTCAGATTGTGAAGCCCTGCGATGTAAATGCCCCGCAAAGCCTCAGCACCCCACCTCCACAGGTTCACACCGGGCCCGCCAGCCCTCCCTAAGGCATGTCTCCACCACTTAACATGCTCTCATTAGCCTCGTCCATGTGCTCTTCCTAGGGAACATGGTGATCAGTTCCTTTGTGAACTCAGAAACAACAATCATGTTGCTATTTTGAGCTTGAAATTTTAGCTACTTGCTGATGCCAGCTTCCAAGTGACAGGCACTTGCTGTGGTGAGGAGACCAGCTGAGGACGCAACTTCCCACCAGCCCTTAAAAA
This sequence comes from Cheilinus undulatus, assembly GCF_018320785.1. Lineage (NCBI taxonomy): Eukaryota > Metazoa > Chordata > Actinopteri > Labriformes > Labridae > Cheilinus > Cheilinus undulatus. The sequence goes on from NC_054878.1 coordinate 22,804,032, forward strand.
GGGGGATCCTCTTTAACTGGTGGTGGCTTTTGTGGCTGCTGATGGTTGCTGCCTTGAAGACCTGGCCATGCAATAGCAACCATGTCCCTGGGCCTCTGGGCCTCTACCGAGGAGATGTGAAAACCTTTAAAAAAAAAAATAAGATAGCCATAGCTAATCACCTCCAAAATGACAGCATGATTTTATCCAACGAAACTTGTGTTTATGTACTTTCAAAACAAGACTTCCAGGGGTGCAGATGGCTTTGTGGTTTAAGGCACAGCACATGTATGTGAGTTTAATGGTAACTTTCATTTAGTTCTATTTTCATGACTGTTTCCTATTGTGTTTTAGTTCTAATTCTGCCTCAGTGCTGCTTCATTTACACCTGCAGGCCTTTAACCAGCAAGAACAGTGAGGACACAGAGCCTTGGATAAAAAGCAGAAGGAACACAAGAGTCACACATCAACCATACATCTCTGTCTCTCCATAACACCCTTTGCTCCTTCATTACTGTCTGACCTCTTCACCCTCCTACATTTTATCTGTTTCTCCTCACTCACCTTGTACCTTCCTTCCTCCTTCGACTCTCTTGCCACCTCTCTAACTTCATGTCCTCTCATCACACCTCACCTTTTGCCCTGATATCTCCTTCTTTCCTTTCTTTAGTCCCCCTTTTCACCTATTTTATCCTTCCTTCCTTTCCTAGTTTCACTGCTCCCCCTCATGCACATTCCTGAAAATGTATTTCTCCCTCCATCTCTTTTATTTCTGTCCTATGCCATCTTTGTCTCGTTGTCCTCTTATAACACTCACCCATACACAGACATCCATGCACACACACTCAAGTCTTCTTATTAAATTAGTAATAATGTCACCAAGCTGCCTCCCAGGAGGCCAGTGTTATTGACTTCATTATGCAAATGTAAACCAGCCTAAAGCTATACTAACTAATGGAATAAGACACACACAGACCGAGCATGCTGGCCAGGAGAAATTTCTTGCTGTTTCAGATAATTATGTCAACCAGTGGAGCTGATGTGTGTATTAGCTTGAAATCTGCTAAATCGAACATGCCTGGAGCTTACTTTATCTGTCATGGAGTGACAATGCATTAGAGCAAAATATAGCAGAATGGAGAAAATCAAAGCTCAGTACACAAAGTATATATCCAAAATGTTACCGTTTTAACATTATGAGTAGTTCAAAGGGTTACTTGGGTATTTTAGAACTTTGGCTGTATGAGGTACTTGGCCATAGTAGTGGCATTAGCCTTCAGAGATTTCAGTGAGTGTCGCCCCTTTAGGAAGGACTCACTTGGGTAAGCTAGGTTACAGTGCCTATAGAAACTATTCACTTTCTTGGGTGTTTTGATTTTATAAATTCAGGTAAAGGTCAATAAAGGTCAATAAAATTTGGCTTTTTGACAAAAACATACAAAAAAAACCATCTTTAATGCCCAAATGAAAACAGATTTCTAAAAAGTAATAACAATAAAATTAAAAAATATTCACAACACTGAGTCTGTGTGGATAGGTCTTGATCTGGCTTGCACATCTGGACACTGCAATTTTACTCCAATCTTTGTAAAACTGCTCAAGCTCTGTCAAGTTGCACAGGTATTAGGCATGTACAGCCCTTTATAAGTCCAGCCACTAATTCCCTATTGGATTGAGGTGTGGGCTTTGACTCAGCGACTCCAGAACATTCATCTTGTTGTCTTTAGACCGTTTCTGTGTAGCTTTCTCTGTATGCTTCAGGTCATTGTCTTGCTGGACAAATAGATCTTATCCCAAGCTAGGTAGTTCTCTTTAAGATTGAATTAGATTGTCCTCCATGATGTTACTATATTTGACACAATACATTTACAAGCCTTCCAGGGCTGGCTTCTAAAAAGCATCCCCACAGCATGATGCTTCCACTACTGTGCCTCACAGTGGGGTTGGTGTGTTTGTAGTGATGAAAACTTTCTTCCTCTTGACTATGGAGTCTCCCAAATGCCTTTTGGCAAACTCTAGTCCAGATTTAATCTGAGTTTTCTTCATCAGTGGCTTCTCTTTCTCCTGGGCAACAGTAGCTGTATGCAGAGTCTCTCCATCTCAGCTGCTGAAGCTTGTTACTCCTTCAGAGTAGTCATAGATGTTTTGGTGGTCTCTCTCACTAGTCTCCTTCTATTTACACATGTGCCATATTCCTGCCATTTCTTGAAAACTGATTTGACTGAACTCCAGGGAAGGTTCAGTGTTTTGGATTTTTTTGTATCAACCCTAGACTTAAACTTTTCCATAACCTTTTCTCTGAGGTCCTTGTGGTGTTATTTTTGTATTGATGGTGTAATGGTAGCCAGGAATACTTATTTACCAAAGGCTGGACCTTCCAGACACAGGTGTCTTTATACTACAATCATCTGAGACACATTCACTGCACTCAAGTGATCCCCATTTCACTAACTGTGAGACTAGCATCAGTTGGCCGGACCTATGTTTCAGTAGATCAGTCACTTTAAAGGGGGTAAATACTGTATTTATGCAAACACTTGTTTTTCACTACATATTTTTGTTTAATTTACATTACTTTGAAGAAATCTGTTTTCACTTTGACATTAATTTATAAGATCAATAAAAGGATAACACATCAAAGGAGGTGAATACTTTTTTTTTTTTTTAAAGGTTTATTTTGGGCATTTTTGTGCCTTTATTTGATAGAGGAGGACGGCAGACAGAGTTGGAAACAGGGACAAGAGCAGGGGAGAGACATGCAGCAAAGGGCCCCAGGCTGGATTCGAACCCCGGGCCGTCCGCGCACACGGGGTGTGCCTGAACCACTCAGCCACCTGTGCCCCAAGGAGGTGAATACTTTTAATAGGCACTGTAGCCTAGTTTCCTAAAGTGCATCTTGTTTAAAAGGGCATCACACTCGAATCTCTGGAGGCTAATGCCACCACTATTGCCAAGTACCTTATACAGCTCAACTTAAGAAATATCCCTGAAACAAAGTGAAACAGTCAATTTTTAAACTTTCTCTATCTAAGCGTCATGTAATTTAAAGATCATTGATGTTTTGTAAAATTTTGTTTTGAAAGATGTACATGCATAAATTGAAATCAGGCGACCATTCTGCATTTCTTTTGCCTTTTTACTGTCTTAATGCCAACACTGACACCATACTTGGCTGTGAACACAGCTTTACTGGAACCAGACTAAGGGGATCACAGGCCAAGCGAATGTACCCGACATGAACGTGAACGACCCCTGTACCCCTAGAATAATTTTTGTCACTGACGCCCGGCCAGGAAGAAAAATTTCTCTTATCTTTAATCTGATCAGTCAGGCAAGTGCATCTTTCCTTCAATCTGGCATTCACTGCTCGCCAGCACCAAACCACGCTGTGTCTTGATACAAGCTCACAGACCTGGAAACATACTTGAGGGTGTACAGTAAACACAGACACACAGACACCATTTCAAACACAGTGCTGGCAGAAGAAGGCCAGACAGATGGAAAGACAGCAGAGAGCAGGGAGGGAGAGGAAATTCAAGTCACAGTGTCAGGAAGAACAATTATTGCTCCTGGACTAATGCAACATTGACTGACTGAACAATAAGGATGATTTAAAAACATGAAGTCACTTTTGCCACACTTACAGTGTTGCATCTGTTTCCTGTTTTCTGTATTGATTAAATAGCTGACAAGGAATGATGCTTCTCTGGCTTTAAGAAAAACAAGAATAATCAAATAAAACATCTTTTAGCTATCCATCTCTATTTGCTAGTGATTTACTGAGAAATCAAACTCACTTTATTCATATGTGAATCATAACACTGAAATGTGTTATTTAAAACATCACAGCGTGAACATCTCTCAGATCAAATGGCATATAGTGATGGCAATATCCTCCCTCTTATCTGCTAAATTGGGCTAGTTGGTCTCACTTTTAGTATGAGTCACTATGATCAAAACATAAACGGTATATAAAACATAAAACAGTCTCAGTTATATCATGCAGGTATCTGGGGCAGAGTTTTGAGTTTTATTTCCATATAGAGAATGCTTTCACAAACTAACAGGTGACAAGCAAAGAGCTACAGCTGAGGCAGGCTGTAAACTCCTGAACTGGCCTTATGCTGTAAAGCAGGAGGTTGCTGCTTGGACTGAAATTAACTGTGGTGCACTGTCACCTCACAGTTCCTGGATTAAATCTTGGATAGACATGGCTAGTTACAGATATACTTGTTCAAGGGCTACCAGCAAGTGTCAAAATGGAAACAAGCTAACCTATAATGGCCAAAATAATTTATCTTCAATTGCTTGATTATGAGCATGCTGACCATGTCTGTTAAAAGGAATAATACAGTGCCTATAAACAACCTTGGATGTTTTACCCTTTTATTGGTTTTATAAATCAATCATAGTCAATATAATTTGGTTTTTCTGATTAAAAAAAAGGACTGCAAAAATATCAAGTGACTTACCTAGTTCAACAGAGGTCCAGCCAATTGGTCCTAGCAGTCTCACAGTAAAATGAGGATTAGCTCAGTGAAGTGAATCCGTCTCAAGTTATTGTTGTATAAAGGCTCCTGTGTCTGGAAGGTCCAGTCACTGGTTAATAAGTATTCCTGGCTACCATTGCATCATGATGACAAAAGAACACTCCAAGCACCTCAGAGACAACAAACACACCATTCCCTGCTGTGAAGCTCAGTAGTGGTAGCATCATGCGTTGGGGATGCTTCTCACCAGCCGGCCCTGGAAGACTTGTAAAGGTGGGTGCAGTCGCCTGTCAACAAAGCTAGACTATATTGACCATGGTTAATTTATAAAATTAAAAAAAAGGATGAAACTTCAAAGTGGGTGAATAATTTTTATATACAGCATCCGCAACTTTCAGATCTGATGTCCTGTGGTTGTCACACTTAAGCATAGTCTCTAAGGCCAAAACAACTGGCCCTCTTCTTCTCCTCCATCATCTGTCCCTCAGCAGTCTTAGCAAGTGTAGCCTGTTAGGGCTGATTTCCATTAAGATGTGCAACGTCCAACTTTGATTCATTTCAAATTTTTATTTTTTTTTAGATTATTAGACCTAACACTTTTTCCTGCAGTGTGGAAAGTCAATTGGTTCTTCATGAATTGCTCTCTTACGATGCCACTTTGCCTCTGTTCTGCATTCCTGAGTGGAAGAGGCCATCTCTCCTATCTAACATAAAGGCAGGGCTAATGGTTGGAGATGGTGGGGTTTATATGGAAAAAAACAAATATAAAACATGTCAGAGCCTCTGAGTGATACATAAACAAGCTGAAGGAAGCCATTTCTCATAAGTGTGAACACAGAGCTGGAACAACAAACCAAAAGGGAGTTTGAATTTGCCCCATTTCATTTAGAACGCCATTACTCAACCATATTTCTAGCTGAGATTCATTTAACATTGGCTACACAATATTTTAATTGTAGCATAATGCCTTTAAAAGAGCTGTTTTTTGGCTTCATGGAATTGGACTAGGAAAAAGATTTTAAAATTGTCCACACAGTTTTCATATTCTCCTCAAGCCCATCTTCAACCCAAGAGACAAAGAAGTTAAGAACTGAATTGACATTTTCTGTATGCAGCAGTTTGCTTTCCATTTTGGCTTTTAAAGTTTAAAAATTTGGTGCTACTACATGATTAATCAGCTGAGTGAGCCTGTGACTCATTAACCAAGTAACCAATGACTCACAGCTTCTCTTTTAGCCTATAAGTGCCTCACTGGCTGACTAAAAATGATATAAAAACAGACATTAAACATAGTAATTCAGGGAGATGATGCTTTAACTTCAGATTGCCGGGTCAGACAGCATTGGAAATGAGAAGCTGAGCCCCAGACACCTCATGCATTTTTAACCAATCAATATCCTCTTTTCAACGTCTCTCTCTGCTTCTCCATTTCTACAGTTCTCTCTCTCTTATTTGCTTTTCATTCTCACTGACTATGTCTCTGCTGTTAATTTCTATTAATTATTTTCTTTTCTCTCCCTCTGTGGCCTTTTTCTCCTTGAACTGCTCCCAAGTGGATTAACTGGTCTTGTCTCTCTTATCTCATTCTGTCTGTTCTCTCTGACCATGTCTAGCCCTGATATCTCTCTTATGTCTGTCTCTGGTCCTCTCTTTGCTGTTTTTATGCTTTGTTTCTACTTGCTCTAACCCAAGGCTCTTCTCTGTGTCTTTATACTCCATGTCTGCTACATTACATCATTAAAAGCTTGGATTTTAGACTCCTTGTACCATCTGACTAACTTTTCAGACTTTGCCATGGTTTCATTTGTCTAACTTAGAATAAGGAAAAGGTTTCTAAGTCTCACAACACAATCGCTCAGCAAGTTCACTTAAAGAAAGCTCAAAGGGATATTTTGGTATTTTTCATTTTTGAAGGGTAGTCTGAGGTACTTGTCAATAGAAAATATATTAGCCAAAGGGAGAGCTAGTCATTGCAGCCTCTTTAAAGAGAGGCAGGGGAGCTAGGCTACATGGCTATGCAGACATGCTCATAATGCTATTTTTAAGAAAAACCAACATCATGGGGGTAAACAGCCACCTTCATTTAAAAAATCAACAGCACTTTACCTTTCTGCCTGCAAGTCACATTGTTTTAGCATTACATTGGCACACCATACATCCACCTCCACCTGCAGGCCTCAGGAGTGTTGGAGGTCCAAGGTCTTTCTGCCTGCATGAGCAATGAAGCATCAATCAGCAAGAGACTCTCAACTGCAACAAGGAACCTGATGACCATGGCATCTCACAAGCCTGTGAGTCTGGGGCACTTACACGTCTCTCACACACAAGACCTCTACCTGCATGGGACCTCTGGACAGAAGCTTCAAGTACATTTACTGGGTAGATAAATGGAGACACACTTAAATGAGGCCGCCTTGACTCTATGTTCTACCTTTCCCTTTATAATCTCAACACCATCTTGGAAGATGGCTTTAAAGGGCAGTCTGTCCTGCCACTGAAATTATGCTAAATGTTGCATACAGTGCTGAGCTTATAGTTAATTAATGTTGAGTCCATTTTAATAATAGAGTATGGTCTAGACCTGCCCTCTCTATTAAGTATCTTGAGATAATTTTGGTTATGAGTTGGCTCTGTAAAAATAAAAACCGATATTGACTGATGAGCCATCTTAAAATAAATTCTACACTCTGATTGCTGAAGTAGCAGCAGTAGTGTGGTTTTTTGGGCTATTTCAAATTTAAATTGTGGGTAACCTGGAACTATGAGCTTAGGTAAAATGCACTAGGGTTGCCGGGGTGTTTGCTCAATCTGCAGACTTTTCCCAGAATGCTCCACGGCATAAAGCCTGGTATACACTGTGCAGCTGTCCCAGACGAAAGATGACCAATCATGGCGATATCTGTGGTTGTGGCTTTAAACGGTGGCTGTACGTTGCACTGTGAGACAGGTTGACAGACGGGCACTGTTAAAGATAGCCTGGGAAAAAATCCTAACAGTGTCAGAAATGTACAATTTCACAACATGACTGCAGCTATGACCTGCATCGACTGGCAAACCAAAAGGAATGAATCAAGAAATAATGTGACGATAAGCACGATACTGGTGCTAATAAACAATTAGAATTAGAATGGAGAGAATACCAAAATGCAGAAGTTTGTGAGATTCCAACAGGGAGAAAAATCTTGATCTCAGATGTTTTTCTAAAAATATAAATGCTACCATTAAAACTGCTTTGATGTTGCTTTGCTTCATAATGTACCACTACACTGGCAGCACAGATAAATGACACACACTGAGGACATTTATTTCTTGCACATTGGCGTACGTCTTACCTGTGATTTATCAGCTTTTAGTCAGGTTTGTCGTCATACAGTCTGCATACATTAACTGGATATCGTATGAGATTGATGTCACACAGTGTAGCACAGCAGAAACGTATATGATTGCAAAAAATGCATTGTGTCAAACACATTAGACAGTTTTGCACAATAAATGAAGTTATTGACTTAGTTACAGAAGTCATACCTGTGGAGACCAACTACAACATTACAAGGAACACATGCTGAACTCTCTTAGTGCACTTTCTTGATCAAACACACTGTTCAGTCTTTCACAGTCAAGACTTCACAACTTTTGAAAGTTTTTGTATTAACTTATAAATCCAAAACAGCCATTTCCGGTTGATTTTTTCTGAGTTGGACACATTTTTAGGTGTAGGTGAACAGCACTAAATCGTTTTATGTATATTTTGTAATTTTACTGAAATTATTTGACAGTCATCCCTTAGTCTACAGTTTTCCCAAATGCCTTTGGGCATTAAACGCTTTTGCACCATGATTGAAGTTGCTGACTCAGTCAGATAAATCCTGCCTGTAGGGAACAACCACCAAATACAATGGATGGTATCCTGAAAATAGAGCAATATTTTTCATTACCAGAAAAGTGGTGATTGTGGAAACTGGAGGTGATGGCCCAGCAGTATGCTTAATGGTGGGCCAAGTCCATCAATGGACCTGCACTGAAAGTTGGGGGAGATGCATGACAGAGTCACTATAATATATGTCTAAGATGGCGGGGCAGATTTTAGTATTAACAAACTAACACAAAAGACTGTTGCAGTCCTGTGGCAGAATCTCAATATAAAAAGGGTCAATGTTAGAAAAGAGTATGGGCATGCATCATATGAACAGTTTAATGAGTTTGTGCTTTATGACTAAAAGATTATTGATTTATTGCTTAAGTTTTCAATATTGTCTTTTTTAGGAGACCCCAGACTCTGCATCACAGATGGAGTTTCCCTCAGAGACCCGTTGTCACCTCCAGTATTGCACACTCGTCATAATGATTTTTTATACTGTCCATCAGTAATCTGGCCAATGCATATTTGAATGCTCCAAGCGTAGCTAGACTTGGCTTCTTATGCTACCCGGAATTTTTTTGGGTCAAATTTCTCCGCTTTACTTGGCATGAACTCTTGGAAGGAACTGCAGCCTCTAGAGGGGAGCAGGCACTTACTCAAAGTCACATCGGTGCCCAGATTGTGCATCAGCAGCAGGCGACACTTCCACTTGTCCCATATGTCTCAAATCACAACAAGTTTTTTCTGGTTCATGGGTTGCTGGTCTTGTATTAAGATCATCTTGAGAAGCATGAAGGCCACTCATAAAATTAATCAGTAGACTACTAGAATGGACAGAGGAAATAAGTCAGTCCCTCTACTTATACTTTATATATCACACGTTGCCCCTGCATTTTTGACATTCCCAGCATGGCCATTTAACTTGGCCCTGGCACAAACAAAGTATTTATCTTCTTAATGTCAGTCATCTCCATCCTCTTCCATAGCCTCAGTCATCAGCTGTGAGTGAAACAGACAAACTGGCTTCAGTTTAGCTGAAGGCTGGTTTGTGAACTACTGCTTTACATACGACTAACATGGTCAGAGATATCCATTATGGTCATTAGGTGTAATACGTATTGTTTATTACAACATCCCCCACCTCTAAATCTTTTTGTTCTTCAAAGCAGAGACTAAAGTGTTTTAATGGTTAGCATAAAATGTCCTCCACGATGAAGCTTAAAGTTTGGGCTTTCTTAAGCTTATGCTGCCACAAGCTGAGAGTGTAGGAGGAAGCAGACTCTGCAGCTCAGAGGACAAGTCAAAATGATCAGCATCTTGTCTTGTGCTATTAACCTTTTAACTACCCCCTTATTTCCTTTCCAATCCATAACAAGTTCTTTTTTCTGTGGTTGAGTTCATGTCATAATCTTTGATCTACCGATAAAAGCAGGATGGTATCCAAACAGGAGGTCAATAACCTTTCATTTAAGACAGTAGAAAAGTCCAAAATATGACAGAAAAGATGTAATCAGTTGTGATAAACAGCAGAAATTCTGAGATTAATTGCAATGAAAAAAGACAGCCCTAATTTTTACCTTAACTGACAATGGCACCTTAAGTGAAACAGAAAAGTAAACAAAAAATGGAAAAGAAAAGAAAAAATATTGCAAAAATCAACAAACAAGAAAAAGAAGAAAAATATGAGTGTTTTAATAATATATTTATTTTATTTTAGTTTCATCATTTTTAAAATTTAATTAAATCAAATTATTTCATTTAGTTTAATTTAACTTAATTTTATTTTATTTAACAAACTAAACCAAATTCTCTAAGGATTTGGATTTCTGTCTTTAATTTGTTTTGAGTGAATGTTACCCAATTGTACAAATCAATATATATTTTACAGATTTACATTCATAAAACGTCAGAAGCATTCACAGATACATTTTTGAAGCACGGACACTTGACAATCAGCCCATTAACAATATACTTTTGCTCATGAGGTGAGACGCTTGAGAGATGTCATTTACCTCGACAGTCATTGCACTTTTTTTTTTTTTTTTTTAAAGATTTATTTTTGGCCTTTTTTGCCTTTATTAGATAGGACAGTGGATAGAGTTGGAAACAGGGAGGAGAGCGGGGAGAGACATGCAGGAAATAGTGCCACGGGCCGGATTCGAACCCGGGTCGCCTGCGTATATGGCGTGCGCCTTAACCACTCGACTACCGGCGCGCCAGTCATTGCACTTTTGAGAGTAATTTGATTACATTTATTTTCACAAAGTTACACTTGGTCTAAACCAAAGATGTGGAGGGTATAAGAGTTTTTCAGTCATTCGAGGTAGATGCAAGAAGTAAAGTCATCCTTGAGAACATTTATTTTTAATCATTAAGTATTAAACAGAAATTGACCCAGAGCTGGATATGATAATGGGACTCTAAGCCTGTTGTGATTTACATTAAACATTTAGACTCCACTCCTGATAAAAATGACAGAAGCACTGAATTCTATCGACCTGCCAAGAGCTACTGCTGTAATATCCATATCTAATGGCACTAACAGTCATGCCTCCAGGCTCATGCACATACACAAAGTCCCACATGCTCACACTGTTGAGGGCAGCCTTGTAAAAAGGACACTGCCTCCTCAGGCATAAGCAGAGATAAAATGGAATTAGTGTGATTCATGGCAAAGATGTCTTAAGACACACTGCTGGAAACACACACACACTGAAGGTGCCTTTCATTCGTGCACACTGACCTGTGGACGTACCCCACTCCACTCTGCATTATTTCATTTTCTACTCTTATGAAAGACTTAAATTTGTATAGAAAGCGATAGAAAGTAGCTCTTAAGGGCACTTTTGCAGCAGCTGTATTTTGTTCTGCTGGTTGTTTTCTTTTGTATTTCTGTGTCCTTGCTTAAGTTGAACAAGGTGAACTCAATACAGTATTGAGGGCTGTTATTGACTGAACTCTTTCACTGTGCACAATTTCAAAGTCAAAGAAAAAATATATTTTGGATTTCTGGGAGAGTGAGAGAGAAGAAGGCTCAAAGTCCCTGTTTAAAAAATCTTGTGAGCATGGTTGGTGGGAATAGCAGGAAGCTTTGTGTAATCACCCTATGCTTTTATAATCATACGGATAAAGATACCTTGGCTCACTCAGGAATATGCTTGAAGGCATGTGAAATAATTCTGTAATCGTGAATTAATGACAATCACTGCAAAAGGCCTGGAGCAACCATTCATTATCACTGCAGATTAAATTCCCTTAAACGACATTTTAAATGGAATGATAATCACCCTCACTCTCTATTTCAAGTGAAGAGATAAAGATGTTAAAATGTTTCCATATTTATCCCTCTTCCCTCACCTTACATGTTCATGTGCAGTGGTTTAATCATGTCAGTATGTTTAGAGAATGTGTCATGACACAGAAGGTCAATATTTTGTTCAGTTTGTTGACTCAGTCAGTGTTGCCATGTCTGCTTATTGTAAGCACATTTGGCCCTAACCTATTTGGGCTTGGGACAGGATAGTTGGTTCTGTTTCAAAATGTGTCTACAACCTCTTTCCTCAGGTTACCCCCTCCAGGCTCCACGCAATTTTGGCTTTTTTTTCTGTTTTTTTTTTTTTTTTTTTGTGTTGTTCCAATGCATATAAATGAAATAAACATGTCTATACCAAAAGCATTTGTAATTGCAACAATTTCTGGGAGAAATAGTGTATTTTCTAGAAAAATTCCAGGGGTGCCAATACTTTCGTCCATGCCTGTATGCATGACAACATTGTGAGTGTTGCAGTTGCTTTCTTAGAGTTTTACTTTATTCAGATAAAACTTTGTCAAGGGGGAGCTTAAGTGAACACATCAATATTTCCTTTAATTAAATGCACTGTCTGTTATTCTGAATATTTATCATGAATTGTCTGGATTCCATTTGGGAGGGGGATTCAGAAAAGAGTCCCACAATGGGCTCTACAGCTCACTTCAGCCAACATGGCTGCACCAGCCTGTCGAGCTCAGGTTACCACTGGTGCTGTGCATGCCTGACCACCTTTTTTGTCTTGCTGCTCTGATTGGCCCATAATGAATGTGACAGACAGAACATTTGGGAATTTTTTGAAAAGTCCTCCCGTTCCCACATGTTTCATATGGAAGGGTGAATAAGTCCATCACTGCTCCTTAACATCTTTTTTAAAAAACTCACAGACAAATCAGTGGACAGGCAAAATTCATCCTCAGGTCTGTATCCTAACAGGTCTATTATCTTTGGAAATGGACAGAAAAAAAATCCAAACTTAAATTAAGCAAAACAGGGGAGTTTAAAAATGCAATACAAAGTAGAGATAAATCATGATTAAAAAAATCAGAGATGAAACAGTTTAATCTGACAGCCCATACATATATAATTTTAAAATATCAGGTTTGACAGAGCGGGCCAAAACAAGCCAAAGTAGCCTTCTGTGTTATAAATAACTCACAGAAACACTGCATCCAATATATCCTGTGCATTAACAAGCCAGTCTTCTATCTTCTCCTCCACTTTCTCTGTTTTCTTTTTTGTCCATACAGTATGTGTGGCTCTAGCAAGAGTTCAGTAAGGAGAACTAAATTCAAACTGTTCTAAGCAACATGCATGTTCAAAACAGAAGGACTCCATAAATTGTTTCACTCATGGCTGCATGTTACCAAAGAGTTTTTTATCCCAAATATGGTCTCATCTCTTAAAGTGGAATATAAAAGTAAGAGATGATACGAATATCTGAGCATAAGCATGGCTGTCTGGGAATATGGTCTATTGCATAATGAGTTATATATTTATCTTTTATTCTTTTTGACATCAGCACACTCTACACAGAGGTTATCTTTTTCTTGCTGTCAAATGATCCTTTTGTATCACTCTATCTTCTCTCTTCTCCCTCCATTTTTCTGTCCAGACTAAATCACATCTTAATTCTGTTTGTCCTCAATTTTTTATGAACAGTCGATATGAGTCTTATCTGATATTCAACTTTCATTTGGGTCATTTTTCGCTTTCTGGTTTTGAGTTAACAGATAGGACAAAGTGTAGGAGGTAAAGCATATGAGAAGGCAGAAAGCACATGTGTGTTTGCCTTGTGTGTGTGCATGTGCTCCTGTGTTCATGTGTGGCGGCTGAGATAGGAGGCAGGGAGAGAAGCAGGCATCTGGTGACATCTGGTCCTGACAGATAAAGTAATAAACACGTCCTATCTCTCTATCTGGAAGGTGCAGCCTCTCTCTCTTTCATTCTCTGCATCTCTCTCTGTCCCCTTCTCTTGCTCCTTCAAAATCAATTTGAAATAATCTTTATTGACATGACACTAAAGGAGCATATGTTGGCGAAGCATGTATAGGTTTTCAAATGAGGTATGAGACTGCTATTCAAGGTGTTCACTGGTTTCCTCACATCTTAGTCAACACAGCTGCGGAGTCATTACAGTCTTAGGGGAGAAATCTAACTTCTGAAGAGTTTTTGTCAACTGGCTGACTTTCCAGTTAGAAATTCCTGTTTTTGTTTCATTTTGATTTGTTTGTTTATATCATGATACACCTTCACAGCACCTATCATCCATAAATATAGTAGACTTCACAAGTTGGCTTATTAGTCACCAACTTGAGTGTAGTTAAAGCAAAGTGGGACATTCAAATGCTGTACTATAAGACTCCAAGATGAAGATTAAAAATGTTTATATTAAAGCCCCTGCAAAAAGTTTTCAAGTGGTTATAAAACAGACTCAAATGATTGTTGATGCCTCTTTATAAGGTAAAAAAGCAAACAAGACCATCAGTAACACGGACGTTTTCTATGCAGTTATTTTTAAAGTCTGATACCACTGTGGTGTGGTAAGTGTCAGACTAAATGATTTATACCATATTAAAGCCACATATGACTTTGGAAATAAAGCATGAGAGATTTTCTTTTTGAAAAAGTTACCTTCACAAATAAAAGAACAAATCAGTAAAAACATAGGAGGTACCACTAGTTCACATATTGCATGATTACTTCTAGAGCTTTAAAAACTTTTACAAAGTTGATCTGATGACCATTCAACGGTCACAGAGTTACCCTGGAGTTACCCTGATAACCAATCAATAGTCACCTAGTTGCTCAGCTGGCAGCTGAGAGGAGGTAACTCCCCACATGACATCATGAGGGGAAAAGCTGAAAACAGCTTGTTAAACATAAAGCCAATGTCGAAGTGCAAAAAAATGCAATACTGGGAGGGTCCATTTGAGGCTGGCTGCAGGAACATCTGTCACCGGAAGGCCTGTACATAACACATGTTAAAAAGCTGTTTTTTACACAAGAAATAAACTTGTTTACAGCCTGGTTCAAAAAACGAAATGTGTCTCATTGGCTAATGTCTTCATGTCGTCTCACTGTACAGGGAGTGAAAGTAGATGGCTGACGTCACACAGGCTTTGTCCAATTCTTTCTACAATCTATAGATTCAGCACACTTTTTCTGAAAGTTGGAGAAAGAGAGTGGGGGAGGGAATGGATTTTTCTGATTCTTGGGGGCATTGTGGACAGACCAGGGGCACATATTTTGCTGGAAAAGCCTGAAAAAGTGTATTTTGCATAATATGTGTCCTTTAAGGTACTCAAATGCTATAAGTAGTTAATCCATTTACTGTAACTAAAATACTGTAAGGCTCTTTGTGGTAAAATGTCTCACCTCATATGCATATTTACACTAATCAACTATTTTAAATTATCTACCTGCCTCCTGTAAATATGCCTTGATATTTTTACTTCTGATCATGTTGACTCAGCATTCTTGCACGCTTTGCACATCTTGCAACCATACAATGCACATGGAGTTATATACAAGGAAAAAATACAAACAAGAGCTTGTACATATTCAAATCTTAATTTTTTCTCTATAAAACACTGCTGTACTTCGCAGTAACTTTTTGCACAGTTTTTGTTCTTGTACAAGCTAAAAAGTATTTTGCTTTAAACTGTATATAGCCTGATTTGCATTCTTCAGCAAAGGCATTAATTTTTCTTTTTTTTTTTTTTTTTCTATTTAACTTTGGGTTATAGTACAATTTACAGCTCATTGCTGGATTTTTTTACTTGAAGAAGGTGAAAGCTACATGAGATTAAGGTTTACTGACCTTGCTTTGGCAAGTAAGGTCACATTAGTGTCAGCACAGTAGCATCCTGGGAGAAAGGAAATCACATACGGTAAGCACATAGGCTGATGATCATTCAGGCAGGAACTTTCAGCCATGAAAACGACCAACAACATTAATTTTCCCTCCTGAGCTGTAGTCTTTGAACGTTAAGAAAACCTTTTCCCTTGTAAGAATATTAATTCTAATCTTATCAAAACACTAAGCCAGCAACACGCTTTGGCTTAACTAGTTGTCAGAGAGCCCAGCACTGCAAACACCCATGAGCCAGCTCAGCAGATCAAGGAGAACCCACTCTATCCAAATGGACAGGTCTTGATTTTAAATCACTGCCAGCACCACAATCTGTAGTCATGGAATTTTAACAACTATTTGGTCAATATGAGTATTAATTCTGTGCCAAGAAAGTTCTTCATCATGTTTCCACAAAGGTTTCCAATAGCATATTGAAAAGAGTTAAATTCATCTCCTGAAGAAGTCAACCCAGGGCAGTTTCATTGTTCTGAAAAGATTTTTTTTTTTTTTGCACTAAAACCACTTCTTCCTAGATGTACGGCCACGGCTACTTGTCCTGCTCAACACAGACTGGGACTTTGGGGAAAAATAAATGGCTGAATGCATGTAAATCTGAAAGTAACTTTTAGGTTATTGCATTTTCCATGGCAATCCAACCCACTGTAAGCCCACCCAGCACTTGCTGTAACCTGGACCTGGTCTGTGCAATGACACCCTGCCCACTCAACACTTGTCCCAGCCCGGCTAGATTAGACTCATGGCATACAGCCCACACAACTGGCCCACACAATGCTTGCCTTAACCTGGGCCAGGTCTGGCTCATGACATCTGGCCCATACAACAGTACGTCCGGCTCTCTATCAGCATACATTAACAAATAAAATGCATTAATAAATAAACCTATAAAGCCACATTATGATTTACATGAATTTGATCTATTTCATGGACTTGGCTGTTGATCTACTAAGGAGCAGTTTTGGTGCAAAACAAATCCTGATAAAGCCATAGTGTATTGAATTTAAATCTTTTGACGTGTTATTAGACACAACAATAGAAACATTGAGGGAAAAAAATCTCTTGGGATGGAAGTTATTCCCAGATTGGACAATATTACCTTATTACTTAACTGTTTTCCATAGAATGATGCTCTACTTAGTGGGGCATCCCGTCCTCCTTTTGCAGGTTTATTTTTTGTGCTTCTGCTCTTTTGACAGAATTCAGCAGCATGACTTTGAACAGGGATGCCCCAATAATTTTCTTTTAAAAGAAGAAATGGTTGACAGTTATAATTAGGTGGCTGAAAATACACCTGGCTGTGTATGATCTATGAGAGGTTTTTAAGTGGCAGATGGCGAGGTATTTGCTGATAATATAACCTGACACTGTTATATATATCAGACTGTTTCATATATCCATTGCATGAGATATAGTTCATGTTCATCCAGGAAACCTTCCCTAAAACAGTGTTTGGGAAGAGCAGGACCTTTCAAAAATTCTTGGAAGGTGACTACACAAATATTTGCACAAACATGGGCCAATTAGAGCAACGAGACAAAATGAGGCAGTAGACATGTACAGTCTTAGAGTACAAACAGTGGATGGTTGATAAAAACCAGATGGTTGGTTGAAAGAAGTGCAAAACCATCTTTTCTGCCAATAGAGGCTCTTGGATTATCTCAATTAAGAAATGTCAAAGTCCAGATCTGGTGAAAAGTGAAAAAAATACTGCTATACTATTGCCACATCCGAGCTAAATGCTCGGATACCAGTGGCAGCCATTGCAACTGGCTTGAAATACAACTAAACCCACCCATAACTATCGTAAACTCAAGGTAAAGCTGGGCGGGAGAAGAATGACTTTCAATGTAGATCTTTGTTTTTTTTCATTGTTTTTTATAATGAACCTTAGTGCTTGTTCATGCAGGACACAGAAGTTGGCAAGCTGATGGAGAGCTGATCCCAATCATCGCCTTCCAGCTCCCACAGCCAATCAAAGCTCTTTTTCTCAACACAGCTGTCTTTTAACATGAAGTGCTTCTCACTAATCCCTGCTTGCATAATTTCTGATGCACCATGCTGCTGTTGCTGCCAGCAAAGTTTAACGTCCTCCGCCCCAGCTTCCTCCTTTATAGCCTAAAGCTGTTACACCCTCATATTCAGATTCATGGTACTATGGATTAATTGCTTTTGAACTAATTTTATTATATTCAAGGAGTATAAATGTATCTATCTATATGGGGGTTTCAGACCATTCAGACCATTTTCAGATCTGGCCAATTGTTTCATATTGGAGCTTTGCAAGACAGATTTGCCTGATGACAGACATAGAATCTGGCCAATCCTTCTGATATGCAGGGTCATTTATGATACACTTCATGTATTATTTGATGGGCTTGTTGCTTTCAGCGAACTAATTAGCAAAATAATATCACAAATATATGACATGTGCAAATTTTTCAAGATGTTTCCCCTTACATTGTAACAGCATCGACAAACAATGTGCACATTAATGAGTATTTAAAAATAGAAGTAACACTAAAGATACTTTCGAAAGTAATCAATGACTATTATAATGCAGTGATTGAGGTAGCAGCTCGGTTTCAGTCTTATTAAATTAATTATTTTCAGTAACTTGCCCATCTCTACCCAAAGAAAAAGAAAATATTACATGTAGTGTGTAAAAGCAGTGTATTCTTGCTACTATTTTCCAAAAACACAAGGAAATTTGTTTGATTACTAAGAAAAATCCTGCTGATAAATGTGATTTCATGCAGCACCAGCCACTGATTGCTTCAGCACAGACTTCAGCTTGTGATATTATTCCAGCTCATAGTCACAGTGACAGATCTACTCAGATTTGTGTTTTTTCCTCTCCCTGGAGCGGACACACCTCTGACCAGCGGGCCTCACATGCCCAGGTGAAGCACAGGCCCAGCTGGCTCGATCAGAAGCTTTTGTGCCTGAACAAATGATGAATGACAAAGAGAAAATCAGAGGGACTGACGATTACAAAGCCTGAGACATGACATAGGATGGCAGAGATAGAGAAAAAAAAACATTGTAGGATGTGATGTAAAAAATAGAGACAGATTTTGAAGGTAGAGAAAGGGAAAAATGAGTGGAAATATGGGCAGATGGAAAGATGGATGGCTGACTGCGTAGGTAAGATGATAAATAGAAGAAGGGATGGATGGATGGATGGATGGATGCTTTGACACGTTGCCCCAGGGAATCAGCCATTATACATGCGACTGTCACTCAAGATTAGCGGCATAATTAAACTCCTGTCGCACTGTGTGTGGTTCGATTGTGTGTGTGTGCGTTTGTTTGTGTGTGAGTATGAATGTGTTGTTCTCCTGGGTGTGTGTGGGAGGGGTGGGCTGTGACAGAGATTGATGATGAGGGGAAAGCAGGCCATTATGTTGTATCGCTAAAGCAGTGATAGCCTCTACACCTCTGTGTCTGTTTAAACTGCTGGCCAGTTTATAGGCGTGGCACATGTGACCCCACAACACACAAATACACACAAATGTCCCCGTCTTTAATGGAGGGGTTTTAAGTAGCTTAAATTGGCTGTGTTCTGCAGCGGTGATGCCTTCACTGAACTCCTGGGACAGTGTGAACAACACAGAGCCATTGAAGCAAATGAAGTGTCATTCATAAATGAGGCAATTACCATCAGGAGTGACCCAGGGCTCTTTCTACGACTAGGATAGTTATCAGAAATGTTAATGTGGCAATTTTAAACACACTAGAAAACCCTTATCTTGAAACATTCTGCCTTAATAAAACAGGCTACAAGGAAAGTCTTCAGCCAAATATAAAGTAAGGGAAAATGAGGCTAACACGTTTGTCTTTACAAAAAAGAAAGAGAGAGGTAGAGAGAGAGATTCTTTCACCAAAAACGGTTGAAGGCCATGTTCACAAGCAGCTGCACGCCGACCAAAGCTCCATCTCTCCCCTTTTCTGTTTGTGTGCCTCTGTTAGTGAAAAGAGCCCCGCCGCTCCCCTGCCGAGCGGAACATCAGCTTCATCAAGTTACACCGAGGAAGCAGCGACACGGAGGGAAGTCAGATACTGGTCCCTTCAAAATAATAGCCTGGAGACGTCAAACGACTGACATAATTGTGTAGTGTGTTTTAAAGTTAACAAAAAGGTAGGCTAATACCTGTCGTGGAGCCGGCCCTTTTTTCAGGGTTGCTGCTATATGGCCTACTACATTGGGGAAAAAAATAAGCAGCTTTTTAAAAATGCTAGCCAACAAACTGGGCACAGAGCTCATCAAAAATACCAATACTTGGACACGTTTTGATACTTTTAAACAGTGTACGTTATAAAATTAAAACATTTTATTGATTGATAGCATCCAAAAGGCCTACAGAGGTCATTTAAAATCACAGTGAAGCATTTACTGACATTTTTCGGTTCAATTTAGATATTACTGACGGACAGAAAGCTAAACTGTGTTTATTCGGTTTAGACAGTGTACAGTTTGCTTGTTATTGAAGGTCATTTAAAGCAATAAACTTTCTAATATTGATGTTTTAATTGTTCCCTCCCAATGGACTGCAGATGTAAATTAGCTTTAAGCTAACTCTGGTACAATGCATCAGATGGCAACATTTATGTTTATTATTGAGCATGGTCCCTTTACAAATAAACAAACAAATAAATAAATATTTGGTATCTTGGCCCCTGATAAACCCAGAGAATGGGTCCTCCCCAGTTGTGGCTTATTGATGATAATAATTGTGTTCAAGCGGTAGCATTAGTGCTCCTGGCTAACAGTTACTTGCTATCACTGGGTTCTGATGTTGAAACTGGTTATTCATTCCACTTTTAAACCCCTTTCACCAGTTTCTTCCTATTTTTGCCTCTGTTATCCCAATTTGCCTCCTTTGACCCCTTTCTGCCACTCTTTAACCTCCTTTCACCACTTTTTCACCAATTTTTAAAAACTGTTTGTCCATTTTTGCCACTTTGATCCCACTTTTTCCTCTTTTAATGCATTTTTGACGGTTTTATACCATTTTTGCCTCTGCTATCTAATTTTTGCCACTGTTGCC
Organism: Cheilinus undulatus; assembly: GCF_018320785.1. Taxonomy (NCBI): domain Eukaryota; kingdom Metazoa; phylum Chordata; class Actinopteri; order Labriformes; family Labridae; genus Cheilinus; species Cheilinus undulatus. The sequence continues at coordinate 22,824,589 of NC_054878.1, forward strand.
CCATTTTGACCCATTTCTGCCAGTCTTTTAACTTGGTTCCCCACTTTTTAACCAATTTTCACCATCTTTCCTGTTCATTTTTGCCTCTTCTAACCAAGTTTTGGCACTATCCCATTAATGCTTCTTTTCACCAGAGTTTGTCACTCTTTGCCCCTTTGACAATATTTTTCCGCCACTTTTTTTTGCCACTTTTTAACCTTGTTTTGCCACTGTTAACCCATTTTTGCCAATTTTTTCTTTCCATCAAAGTTGTCTCAGTTTCTTCTACTTTATTATCTGGCATCCTGAGTTTTGTGCACTGTATGGCTTAGCAATGAAAAGGGATGAGTATTGAAATCTGGTAGTGACATGGTACCTATGCTATCACATCAGATACCTACTGGACCAAATTACAACACAGATATCATTACTTCATTCATCATTACGATACCCAGACAACTTAAAGTCACCCGCTGATTTTTAACACTCTTTTTTCCGCTCCAAAGTATTCATTCAGGTACTGTTTAGGCACCAGTAGGCTACCTTACAAAAAGTATCAATTTAGCACCTGTATCAGAAAAACAATACCAATCCCAAGCTATTAATTCAGATATGACTTAAGAGTTCAGTTCAGTGTGCCCATCCACATTACCAATAAAAAGCTAATTCTGATTAAAGAAAAGGAGTTTATATTTTTGTTTTCATTAAGGCTTTATTATACTACAGCATACATAATGTATTTTGTTGTTGCTCTGATTGGTTATAATTTAGGTTAAATATAAAATATGGTTATCACAGCTTAACTTTACAATGGGTCATGCTTTTACTGACATCCATGGGCCCCCAGTTAGACACAACATAGATGGCTTTCCCCTTAATCCCCCTTATTTGGGTAAGTTTCTGTTAAGTTTTTGTGTAGTTTTCCTCTCTTCCTGTGGTCTGTTTACTTATGATACTTGACAGATATAGGATTCCGCTGTGTAATGAGTTTTCAAGTTTCCCTCTGAAGCCTCTCAGTGGTGGTATCAAAAGGACAGTATGCAAAATAAGGACACGCTTTGTTTTCCCCATATCAGCAGATTAGTCATATCGCCTTAACCTACTTTTATTGTGAAGTTCCCACCCGGAACAGCCTCGTCGTAGCGCGGTCTTTGACTTGACAGATGGCGGGCGAGAGACGCTCCTCTCGGCTGTCTCTCTCGGTCCGTTGGTCCATCCCGGTTCCCATTGTCTCCCCTCCTCACTCCTTGAAGACAACCCTGAGACGTTAAACTAAACTTGGCCGTTTTAACGCGCTCGTACGTCCTTCCGCACGTCCCGTTTGGTGACTTAATTCGACCTGAAATTTCTCTCTCTATCTAAAACGTGGACATGCGTTCCTGTTTGTTTTATTTTTTCAACGTTGTAGAGATTTATTCATCGTACCGGAGGAGGAAGTGAATTAACCGAGCGACGTGCGGAGTAAACGGCGACGATGTTGTGGAGGTGATGTGAGAGGACTTCCAACGGCTGTTGACATATCTCAACATTCAGGCAACAATTTTACTCACCGGTTTCTCAGTGGATAAAACACCATAAAAATCACGGGAAACGTAGACACTGGATTACAACCGGAGCTTAAAAAGGTGTGTTTTGATTTTATGTGAATGAACCTCTGAAGGATGCTGTCGCTACATGCACGTTACTTCCCTTGAGATAAGAGAGGAGCTGGTGTATGAAAGGAGGAGGCAGGGACCACTTGCACTTGTTTTTTCCACCCTGAAACAAATTAGGCGGTTTCAATCATCCCACATCCAAGTGCTCGGATTATTCAACAAAAGAGCAGTTAATCGGGGGAATCTACCCTTTAATCCCAACAGCTCTGTCTGCTGTTCCAGTCTGTCAGTGTTTTGTAAGTGGCTTCTATGAGCTATTTATTCAAGGATGCAACTAATCGGCATGATTGTCTTCAGGACTTTCTAGTCTAATAGGAGGCTTCTGGACTTGTGGACCCTGTGTGGACATTACTGGAGAGACCTACATGATCAGAAACCAAAAGTCAGTCAAAATGAGCCTCACCACCTGATTTATTAAACTCCTGCTAATAGATGCTTTGGAAGGGTTTCCTCCTGATCCAACCCTCCTGGAAGATCAACCGTGGACTTAAACCGCCACCATCCATCTTTGATCCCTGACCTCTTGTTTGATGGAAATCCGGAGGATCACATTTCCACCCGTTTCTTTTTGAATGAAGTTGGAGCCTTTCATTTCCCCGAGCTCCAGTGAGTACAGGGGCTGATCTTTGCTCTCTGAGGCCGAGCGCCGAGCTGCTCCACCTGGGCTGCCGGCCAGCCAGACAGGCTCTCCAGGGGGGCTTCTAGGATTTCCAAGGTCCAGCTGGAGGTTTTGGGAGTTTTAAGCAAGAGTTTTAGTTCTTCGCCACGTGGATCACAGCGGGGAAGGTGGAGAACACCATGGGGTGCTGTAGTGGCAGATGCACCTTGGCCTTCATATGTGGCATGCAGCTGGTAAGTGTTAAGATTGCTATTGATCCAGAGCGAGGGTGGGTAAATGGCTGGATCAATACAGAGAAAGAAAAGGTTTCTTAAAAGCTTGGAAGAGTTAAACTAAAACAAGCCATGATTGAGAGTCAGAAAGCACAAACCGTTGCTGTGTTTGCGAGCTTTGGAGCTGGGCATGGGTGGATAAATGGATGGCTGAATGAAGGGGGGAAGATGGATGCCCTAGGAGGTCACATTTCAGAAGTTAATAGGTGTGTAAAAGGTCATGGTACAAGGAACGCTATAGTTTGAGGGACAGATTGACATATTGGCAGATTGAAGGGATGGATGGATGTTGGTGAGGGCTTTAAGACAGCGCTAAGAGTCCATATTGAGCACTGATGGATAGGTGGAAGTTGGGAGTGATAAATTGAGGCTGTGGAGGTAAAGGAGGGTTGGATGCATGACTGAATGGCACATGCGATATATGGGAAGAGATACGGACGAAGGGAAGGAGGCATCGACTGCTGCCTTCCCTCTGTGTCTTTCTTTGTATCTCATTCTCTTATCATCACCATCTGTGTCAGTGGGAACCAGTGCCAGGCAAGACAATGGGGAGAGAGGGAGGTGTGCATGTGAGTAGATGTGGGGTGTGACGAGCAGCAAAAGTGATTTCTGTAGTTTTAAAAATCCAATGTAAAGCAGAATGATATAAGGCCGTAAAGGGGAGTCAGCTGGTCCACTTTGTTTACCAAATGAAAATGGTCACATGTATCAGTGAACTCATGTCTGGTTGGGAAATCTATAGAATGGCTGTATTGCAAGGTTTTATCATTACGTAGACATTAAAATATACAATTTCCCATATTATTTACTATTATCATAGCATAGAATACTGAATTAAACTTAGTTTCAACCAGTTTATTTGTGTGTTTCAAACTATGCTCCCCTCATGCCTTAGTGTGCCTTCCCCTTGGGCCTAATGAAGAGGGTTTGATTTTTGGTATTAACAAAATGTTATACAATGACAGTGGGGGGACCCAGTTGGAAATGTCATTATATCAGGTGTAAAGGTATAATGGTTGGAGAGGTCGGCAGCAACTGTTTGAGAAATGCACTTAAAAAAGAGAGCGAGAGGACAGCAGACCAAGCTTTACAACTTTTTTGAAGGGAGGCCTTTTTGGTCTGTATTGGATTGGAGGGTAACAGGGAACAGGGGGTGGGGAATGAAATGCACAAACAGGAGCAGGAGAAATCACTCATGTGAATGAGTGTTACAGAGTAGTCAGTAATGATGGACTTAAATGATGAAAAACAGAAAAAAGCTTGAAAGTGATTAACACAGATCCTTGTTACATCTGTACCCTAGATGGGCTGATCATCAACCACAGGTGGATTGGAAAGTGTATACACATTATTGAAATTTTAATTAAAGGGCTAACAGATACAGTATTTTATAATTCAAACTTAAGAAACAATCTTTTATACTCAACAATATCTACTACGATGGCTCATTTTGTGAACTCAACAATGTTAAGTAAATGAGTTTCCTCAGTCAAGAGATGCTAAGTACGTCAGTTAGCTAAGTTGGAGGTTTGTGCTCCCAGGACAGGACCAAGAATGTCAAAAAGATGATTCAGTGAGACGCTGACTACGACAATTCATCATCTTAGTCAGCAATTCATTAAGTCATCTTTTTGAACACATAAAAGTCATGTGAAATCTTCAATTAAAAAAAAACAATGATATACAGTGCTTCACAAATGTATTAGACCACCTGTCATATTTGTCTCAGAGACCATCCAGCATCATAAAGTGCTTTAATGCGGACTCTTTCATTTTCAGTCAGTTGTCCACGTTTTACCATTTTGAACAGGAATGAGGAATTTCAAACTGAATTCACCTTTTTATACCCAAATTTGAGCTGGCTCACTGGGCTTCTCTGAGAAGTCAGAAATTAGTCAAGCATAACATTCAACCACTAAAACTAATTTTTTTTCTGTTCAGGAATGCAAGTAAATAACTATAATTTGACATATCAATCAAGAAATAATAATGTGCTTTACTATTTTTTTCAGTTTTTTTGTAAATCAGTAAATTTGAAAATTTATGGATAACAATAATAATTATATAAATATCATTTGGGTTAAATAGCTTCTACATATTGGTGTATTAACCACTGCAGAAATATAAAAAATGATTTTGGGTAATTACCAATGCTGTTAATTAAGGGCAGCTGTGGCATAAACCTTACTTTGGGTGGTGGTCTAATACATTTGTTAAGCACTGTATATCAGGATATTTCAGGAATTTTTGAATATTTGAAATTCATGCCCCTGTCCCAAGCCAGGATCAGGAGTCAAACTATGACTGGTGCTATAAAGACTGAAGCCTCAGTACATTGGGCACCTGCTCTAACAACTATCTACAACTATGAGAGTAGCAGTCGCAGCACCAGCAAAATTTGTGCTACTGGCTGTTGTTACTGAAGGGATGGAGATTTGCAATTATCTCAAATCTCACGTTACCATGTGAATGATAATTCAATACTCGCAAAGTATTCCTTTGATTTTCTACCATAAAATGGCATGGATCTTCCAGTGGCCCACTGTATTTTCTGTGGTGTGCAGCTCATCAATGATTCAAATCCCAGTTCTGAATAAAGGTACAAGTAATAGTATAATGGTCAGTGGTTGTGTCTTATCTGTATAAATATCAAAATGTTCAGCCATTGCCATCAACTCTTCAACACTTCTGCATTCACTCTTCAAAATAAAAAAGGTACAATATTGCTCACAAGATTCTTACTTTGTCTGCTATTTGATGTGGGGCAGCAACATTATAGTGAGATTTTCTGGTACATTCAATGAAAAATGCATTTGAGAGTAAAAGGTAGCTTAAAGTAGAAAAAACATTTGGATTGAATAAAATTAAATAAGTGCATTCAATGGTGAAAAAACTGTCAGGATAGATGGCTCTGCAGGTTTGGATCTTTTTGGGTTTACCATAACAAGCAACTCCATTTACATTCTACTCAGACTTTGACCCATTTTATTGAAATTTCTGCTAGTGCAGCTTTAATAAAAAGGTTTTCCCAAAATAAAAGAAAATATGTTTCTTGACAGTCGTACTTTCCTACCTGTCAAATGGTTGCTGTGATTTGTTTGTTTTTCCTCATTTCTTAGCTCTTCGCCGTGTCTACATGTAACCAAAAAAGCTTTTTTTAACTAAACATAGCACCTGCAAGAATAACAGAGAAATAACAGCTAAACTGAAAAATAAGTCAAGTCAAGAATCTCGGGAGGCTTAGCTGGGAAATGATGGAAATCAGAAGCTCAAATAGAAGCAGGGATGGGTGGTTTGGACTAAGTGCTAATACTGAAAAATAAATCCGGCGTTACTGCATGCAGCATAGATTTGTGAAAAGCATCAGTGTTAGAGGATGTGAGGGTGGGTTTTTCTCATTGTTTTGTACAGGGACTGAAGTCTACTGTGATATAGAATGGGATATTGTACATATGTGCATTGTGCACAGATGCATAAACATGAGAAGAGACATTCTCAGCCTATGGAGTCATGTACAGTAAGCAAAGACTGAAGGCCTGTTGTTATGTTGAATAGGACACTGTTAAGACCTGTATCTGTGTGCAGCTATGTAATCAGTAACAAAAGAGCAGAATATTGCAATAATTACCTTTATTTTTCATGGGATATTGATGAGTATGATCCTAAATCTAGGACTGTGTGGTTGTAAAAACCTGTATAAAGGTATGAAATTGCACCGTGAGTGCACGTTTCATTGAAAATGCAACAACAGACATGTAAGAATGTTAATTAGATTGCCATGTGTGCTGTATACATGAAACACATCATTGTGCTGTAAATCGGGATTCTGTGTGTTTCCATAAAGTGTGGGTGTGATTTTGTGTGTGTGCTTGTGAATGAGATGCTGTCACAGATAGTCATTGTGTCTAATGCGGTGGAACTAATGCTATGCCTTAGTCAACAACATGTTTTGCTCTGCTAACTGTTGTAATAGCTAAGCCAGCTGATACCACCACTAGCAGAGCTAGAGGACTTATGCTGCTTTATGTTACTGTTTGCCCATGCACAGTTAGCTTTGTCATATTTAGACTAAAAATAAAGAAATATCTTCACAGGGTGCAAGGATAAAGATAGTAAAATAGATTTTGTGGTTGCAGCTATCCACAGGATACCACACTGCCCACAATTCTCGCCTTTCAAAGCAACCTAATTGACCACAAATTAAAAGACAGCCCTTTCACAGCAGGCCCCTCTGCTGCTGACCCCCCCACTGAAGCTAATTGTTTGTGCTATGTGAGCTTCAACCTAATAGTTGACCTCCTCTGAAGAGTGGGGAAAACAATGCTGCCGGTGGTCAGAGTGTCTCATGTAGTGGAACTGATGTCTTTTGTAACTCTTAACAGCAGTTTTTCCCTGCGCTTCATTTGCTGGGTTAATTAGTTAGATAGGTGATGTCACTGTAGCCGAGCAGAGATCAGTGAGCCACGTTGGACATGTATCTACCTCGATGCTGACATCACCATGTATCAGGTGTGATCAGTCCCACCAGGTTGGGTTCTGTCAGTGTTTGATCCAAATTGGAGTAAATGTAGCGTGTGTTCCAGTGCACTTGGCTTATTAGTCACCTCTATGGTCAGCAGTTTTTACACTGTCTAAGGACCACATTAGTTAAAGAGGTGTTTTTGTGCCTTGCTGCAGAAAAGCTGTTGGTTTCTGTTCATTTAAGTGTGAAGAACTTACAGGGACTCTTCCCTTTTTTCTTATTCCCAGAACAATTTGAAAATGAAGTAGCTAATTATTATTTCATTATTAATTTATCTGCAGTGTTTCCTAATTAAGCATTTCATCTATAAAATGTCTTTACAAGGTTTTAAATGTTAAAACATCTTTTACCCCAAAGGAGCCTTTTATTCTCAAACTAATAGTTTACTGTCACATGAGGAAAGAAGAAATCGCTACTACCAGTGTTAGAATCAGTGTTGGTTCTAAAGTTGAGGTTTCTTGTGTTGATTTTCACATTTGCGACCCCGGCCTGAATCCTCAATCCAAAAGTCTGTTTCATTTGATCAGTGTCAACACAAACATCTCAGGCACTGTGCATGAGTATGCTATAAGAGCTGGTCTCAGGCAGTGGTGGACAAAGTATTCAACTCCAGTACTTGAGTCAAAGTATTGATACTCGTGGTCAAATCTTGCTAAAGTACAAGTAAAAGTTGCTTGGTGAAATTTTACTCAAGTTAAAGTACTAAGTACTTACTTTTAAGAATACTTAATTATTCAGAAGTACAAAGTACATTTTCTGATATCAGTATATTGCTGTATTGGTTTCTCAGCACTTTTACAGAACCTTGTAACTTTTTGAAACCACCTAATGATGTACTGACTTACATGTAGAACCACTCTGCTTCAAAAAGTCTCTAAAACACCTGTAAAAACTTCACCATAAAAATGCTTTCAAAAACAATAAGGACAACCATTGTCATTTATTTTCTTTTTCTTGAATGCAGAAATTTAACTTAGTTTGTTTGCTGTGTACACAGAAGACATTTGAAATGATATGAATCATTCCTCATTTCTGAAATCTCAAACATCGAGCTGAGATGGCCGTGGGTGCGTTGTTTTTTAGCTTGAGTTTCTCAGTCATCTCTCCATTGCCGAGTTTTGTTTGAATGAAGGTGGGAGAGCTTGCTACACAGAGCGAGGATGACGTAGCCTATTTCCAAATCTATCCCAGGTTTGAGCGGTGACTGTGATTGGTTCCCTTCTGTGAGGAACACAGCGTGTGGCCAATTGCATTTTAGAAAAGAAAAACACCAACATCTGACTACAAAGCAATGCTGAACCTAAAAGGAACGAGTAACAACAAGCTTCCTAGAAATGTAGGGGAGTCGAAAATACAATATTTGTCTCTAAAATGTAGTGGAGTGAAAGTCATAAGTTTCCAAAAAAACAAATACTCAAGTAAAGTACAAATACTGAAAAAATTTACTTAAGTACAGAACTCAAGTAAATGTACTCCATTACTGTCCACCACTGGTCTCAGGCATGATTTATGTGTACTCAGCATGTATGAGATACAACCATTCCTAAGTACAGGGTATTCGTCAGCAAGTAGAGCTGTAAAGTTGGTTCAAAATCAGTTGTATCCTCCCAGAACAGGCCATTTCAGTCACAATAGATGTATAGGTAGGAAGAGGGTTGTTATTGGTGTCTCAAAAATGATAAAAAATATATATATATATCCACAGTAGTCTGTATGATGTCCATTTTCCACATGGAGCACATTTCTGCCGCCCCCATGTTTTTCTGGATGGTTGATTTGTAAACCATCTACGTACAAAAAGCCATATCAGACAGAATACACACACAAGTGTGCTTGGGCATGGAACTATGTTGCAAATGTGGAAACAGACGGTTGAATCAGTGTAAAACAACTGTGCCTAATGTTATCCTCAGATTCAGTTGGAATGAGTTTGATGATTGGCCGAAGCCTTGCCATAATCTGATATGTATCTCAGGATAAAGTTTATTTATAGCTTTTAAAGTCAACATGTCTGCTTGGACTGAAAATCTCTCTAATCCGTGGAGAAGAGTTAATGTTTGCAGATTGACAGTGTTTTTCACAGACTTTTTAAAATAACTATTCTAAAGATGATGTCAGAATTTGTAGTCCAAGCAGTTAGACCTGTCAAGTTTTTGTCCTCAAGAAGGTTGAGATTTAATGTCACACACTTATCCAGACCAGCATATGACAATGTTGACATTTTTATATTTTTTGATACACTAATTATATATTAATGATCCATCCATCCATTTTCTATACAGCTTACCCCGTTTGGGGTCACAGGGGCTATCCCAGCTGCCATTGGGCATGAGGCAGGGTACATTCTGGACTGGTTGCCAGTCAGTCACAGGGCTGACATATTTAGACAGACAACCAGGTACTCTCACACTCACTAGAGTCCCCAGTTAACCTAACAACTACATCTTTAATGATGAGAGAAAGCCCTGTACCGGGAGAGAACCCACACACATGTAAACTCTGCACAGAAAGGCCCTGACTGGGAAGCCAACCAGGAACCTTCTTGCTGTGAGGCAACAGCACTAACCCCTGTGCCACTGTGCAGCCCTATATTTATGATCAAAACTTTTAAAAAGACAGATGATAAGTAAATAAAATCATAAATAAAAAATACATTAGCAAGGTTTCTATATCTTACCAATGAATGTATGCAATTTAAACAACATGAATGAGATATTTTGCTTAATCAAAGAACAACATTGTTGAAGGCCTGCAGCTTCTATTTCAGTGCTGTTATATCAAAACAGTTAAACGTTATAATCTTTGCAAGTTGGTAACAGAATTGTTGCTAGCTTAAAGCAATTACTATTTTTTTCATGTGTTAGCCATAATTTCTGATCGAATGATCATCCAGCCACTAGATGGTGCTGTAGCTTTAGGCAGTATCTTCTTTTAATGTACCTGCTCTCCCTTCTCTACTACCTGGTTGTAAACAAGCTCACTGAATGGATAGCATCTTGTAGGAGCAGCCTTGTTTAGCAGTATTTTATTTTGAAAATGGAGGAAAATTTTTATACATGCTGTCTTATGTTAAAGTGGCGTATAAATGGGCTAAATATGTAATCATATAAAGAACAGGTATATGGATGCAAACTTGCGGTTAGAACCAAAGACTAGTGATGCTAGCACTGCTAATGTTGTTACTCTGCAAACCAAACTATCTTGGTTACCTGCTGACATTTCAAATGTATGATGTCAGTTTTGACTGTTGACTGGAGGGCTGACCAGATCCAGTCAGTTGGTCGATGTGTTGGTCTAAGAGACAGAGAGAGACAAGGAGAAAAAGCAGTGGAGGGAGTAAGAGAAAGAGAAAGTGCGGCAGTGGGTGATCCAGGAAGACAGAGGGAGCACTGGTTGTTAAAAACAAAGCAGTGATGTAGAGAAATAAGATGCTGTTGGTCGACTGTTTCACTGAGGAAATGCTCTCAAACCTAGAAACACGTCAAAACAACTTGACGAAAATAATAAGGAAGGAGCAGTTTGTTGTTCATATTAAAATGGTACTGCTATAGTCTTCTCTCCACCCTCTGTCACAGCCTCTACCCCTGCTGCCTACTTTATTCAGCTGTTGGCAAATAAGCTTTATTAAATCCCTTTATCATCTTTATTAGTGACGTCCTTACCTGTGGACTTATTTTCTCTTCAAACTCACTAATCGGCCACATGTTGCATGCTTTCTGGACAATATTTATGTATGGATGATTTATAATGCTGCAAAATGTTGTCATGTTTATTTTAAAGGTCAGTTAGACTGACGGCAAGGGTGCACTGACTTTATTGTCACTGGTTATGCTGACTTAAAATAACATGCAGATTTTCAGTGTTAGGATCAAATTTTGGTCAACCAGGGTTTTCTATGGTTGACTACAGCCCCTGATTTTTGAGTGCTTAACTAATGTTAAACTTGGTGTAAATAAAAAATGCTGTTACAGCAACATGGGAATTAATTTGCGAGGATAAACTCAAATCAAACTGAAAACATTTTACCATTTTATTTCATGGCAGAAACACATCTTGAAAAAGTAAGGACAAGGACATGTTTACCATTGAGTATCATCCCCTCTTCCTTTGACAAAAGTCTTTAAATGCCTGGGAAGTGAGGAGACCAGTTGTGAGAGGAATGTTGTCTCATTCTTTTCTTCTCAACAATCCTGTAGTTCCTTTGCCAGATTTTGCATTTTAAGATGCTCCAAATTTTCTCTATTGGTGAAAGGTCTGGACTGCAGGCAGGCCACTTCAGCACCAGCACTACTGTGAAGCCATGCCGTTGTGATGGATGCAGTCTAGGGTTTAGCACTGTCTTACTGAAATATGCAAGGTCTTTCCTGAAAGAGACATTGTCTCAATGGGAGCGTATGTTGCTCTTAAACCTCTATATACTTTTAAGCATTGATAGTGTTTTTCTGGATGTGTAAGCTGCCCATGTCATGGACATTAATGCAAACCCATACCATCAGAGATGCAGGCTTTTGAACTTAATGCTGCTAAGAAGCTGCATGGTTCCTCTCCTCTTTAGTCTGCAGGACACAACGTCTGTGGTTTCCAAAACGAATTTTACAATTCATTCCTCTGACCACAGAACAGTTTATCCATTTTGCACCAGTCCATTTTAAATAAGCTTTGAGTGATCTCCTCCAGCTGTTTTTCATTGGTACCACTAACTTTTTCAGCCCTGTCCCTACTATTTTTTAGATGTGTTGCTGCCATCAAATTCAAAATGGGCTAATATTTTGGATGAAATGGTAAAGTGTCTCAGCTCCAACATCTGATATGTTACTCTGGCAAAAAAAAAAATAACAGATACAAAAAAAAGGTTTTCTAAAAAGATCAAATTAGCTATGGTAAACCTCTAACTTTAGTCGTGCTCATTATCCAGTCTAAGTTGAACTCAGTTAGTTTATCAGTGCAGTTGAAAATGTGAAAATCATAGATTTCAGTTTTAAAAGCTGCAAACATTTTTGAAAATATTTTGGCTGTGTGCAGTCACTTCCTGGAGTCTGTTCGTCACTTTGTCGTTGCCAGGCAACCGGCAGAGATTCCTGTAAGGCTTTCAGACTGCAGCAGTGGTATTAGAAGAAGGTGAAGATGAAACACATGCAAACTCGAAAAAAGTGTGTCACAGGGAAGAACAAAAAGGAAGATTATAAAGTCAGATGGTACAAAGCAGAGCAGAGTAAAGAGATGATTGCAGATCAGATGGTGTTTCTACCAACACCTTCTTCACATCCACGCACACATGGATACACATATGCCACCAGTGACTCACTTTCTGTGGTGATGGTTGTGGTCCTTGTTGCTATATCAGTCCATACGCCCACTTGCTGCTGTCACAGAGATGATGACTACATCATCCAATGGTGTGATTGGTAATGGGATGGTCTCACTCCATTGGCTGGTTGGGAGAAGCTCATGCAGAAGGTTGGTGGGTGTTTATGTTGATGGAGTGTTAATGATGTTGGCGTGTTAGTTGATAATAAAGAAAAAGCAGAGCATTGTGATTCAGCGCAGTGCACAGTTATAGCCTTATAAGATTTAATCATCCAATGGGAGAATTTTATAACGGCCTTTCCAAATAAAACATCAAAGAAAGGGAGTGTGAAGAGTTTGTGTTTAAGTTGGAAGCACTTAAACAATTTTAGTGATTTTCCTGAAGTAAATTTTCTGAATTTGGACATGTCTCATTTAACAAAGCAGGGCACAGAGGGCTGCTATATGCTGTCTGAGACGGAGTGTTTGTCTGTTTTTGTCAGTACATACCTGTGACATTTCCACCATGAAGGGACATGATGAATAATTTACCTCCTGGAAGCTGTGACATGAATGCAGAAATTGTATCTCTGCATGTGAGCTGTGAGTGTTACTTGATTACAAAAGAGTGACGGTGCAGTCATCCAGACCCTGAAGCTAAAACAGGATAAGAATAATAAATAAAATACAAAGTGGAAAAAAAGCTAAAGTTTACAAGCCATCATTATTGTGGTGGCATCCCACTAGGTTTGAATGTAAGCTGCTGTAAGAAACGAATTATTATCTACCTTGAGATTTCTTGCCACAGTATTTTAATTTTTGATGACAGGAATGATATCAGAAAGATTTTCTGGACTGATCTGACAGTCACGACCATTATCAACTTTTCTTATATAAAATACACAAGCCTTTGCCTTTTGAAGAGCTGAAAGTGGACACTTTCTATTGACCACACAGGACTAAAATATTCTTCATTAGTGAAACAAGACAAGAATATTATAATAATTAGTAATTTTTTGCCCCTTCTGAGTGACCTGTACATGGCATTTCCATGTTCATCGCCAGGCAATTAGTTAAATGATGTATATGATGTTCATACAAGCAGACATAATTGAGTCAGAGCTGCATAACAGACCAGCTGCATTAGACAAAAAAGATATTAATGCCTAATTAAAATCAATGGAAACATATACTATATGGACAAAAGTATTTGACCACACCTGTAAATTATGTGTTTCAATCAGACCTATTCCCATAGGTGTATAAAATTAAGCACCTAGCCATGCAGTCTCTGTTTACAAACACTTGTGATACTAAATTGGTCGTTCTGAAGAGCTCAGTGACTTCAAGCATGTTACTGAAATGGATGCCATGTTTGCAAGAAGATGGTTTTCGGAAATGTCATCCCTGCTTGTCTTTCCACAGTCAACTGTAATTGATAGTTTTAGAAAGTGGAAGCATTTAAGAACGACTGCAAATCAGCCAAGAAGCCAAAGGTAGGGTCGACAACTGCTAAGGTGCATAAAAGTCGGCAACGCCCTGCTGATTCCAAAGCTGAAGAGTTCTGAACCTCCACTGGCATTAATACAAGCACAAAAGTTGTTCATAGGCTTTGGAGTGGTGTAGAGCACAGCGACACTGGACTGTGGAGCAGAAGACTTTCTTTTCCTTGTTTGGCAATCAGATGGTGAATCTGCCCAACTGCATTGTGCCATTTTTGAAGTTTAGTAGAGGAGTGATAATGGTATGGAACTGTTTTTCAGGGTTAGAGCTAGGCCACTTTATCTTCAGTGAAGGACAGTCTTAATGCTTCAGCATACCAAGACATTTTGAACAATGCTATGCTTTCAACTTAGTGGCAACATTTTGGGAAAGGCCTTTTTCTTTTCCTACATGACTGTGACCCAGTGCACAAAGCAAGGAATATAAAGGCATGGTTTGATGAGTTCAATTTGGAAGAACTTGACTTGCCCTCACAGAGACCTGACCTCAACCCCATCGAGCACCTTTGGGATGAACTGGAACGGAGATTGCGAACCAGGCCCTCTTGTGCAGCAACAGCCTGACCTCATAAATGCTCTACAGAATGAATGGGCACAAATTCCCACAAAAACACTTCTAAAATCAGAACTTATGGCAGACTCTGGCATGTATCTTTACAACATGTTTTGTTGTTTTTACCAACCTGTGTGCATGACTGTTGCTATCAAAACACGGTCTGAATGTGGGACTTTTTTTTAACTAAAGAGGTATGCTATTTTTTTTGTAGTAGATCCTTTCACTTAAGACATGGCCTTAAAAAATTGAATGTGGCTGTTGATACAACAAAGTGGGAAGTCAGTAGAATAATGCGATGTTACACAGCACTTCTTCACAAATGTGACAAGTAGTCAAATTTTATATATATAACATAATACATAGATATGGCCCCACATGACATGAATAAATTGTCCAATTAAATTTGGATATTACAGTTTTACAACAAGGCCCTTCAACTCAGTTCGAGTGGCGTTCACCTGTATCATTCAGTTGGACAGACTCAGGCTCAGTGGTTCTTAAATATGTTGGATATGCATCATGCTGTTTTTTTTCTTATCAATTTAAAGCAAATCCATTTTGTGGATGCTTTGACTTGAAAGTGAACTGAGCTTTCTTGCTTTCTGCCAGCAAACATAATCTTCAGACCTCCGTCCTCATCACCACAACTCAGTGAGATAAAAAGGCTTCGCTATCCTTTTTGTACGACACCGCTTTCAACAAGGGCCACACACCACCTCATCTCTGACTCTATAGATTTACTGTCGCTTTTTCTTTTTCACAGGCTCTAATTTGTCAGTTTCTTTCCCCCCAGGTCTTTGCTTTTTTATATATAAACACATGCTCGCTCTGTCTCTGTGTGCCTTTTGAGATTTTTTCTTTTCTTTTTTTAACAGTCCTTACCTCCTCTCTTGCTTCCGTCTTTGCATGGAGGAACACACTCTCTATGCCCAGGCCACTAACTTGACTGGCAATTCATTCGATGTGCTTCAGTAGAGTTTGTGAACAAAACAAGCATTCATCCACAGCTCCTTATGTATGTTACAATGGTTAAAAAACAAATCTTAAACCTGCTTGTTCAGTCGGAACAGCATTTGTTTGAAGATTTTTGCATAGCTGTTCTATTGTATACAACTGCAGTCTGACCCCAATGGAAAACGTCCAGCTGTTTCTGAGACAATGGCTACTCCACTTCACAAAGAAGTAAAAAAAAGCAGATTTGGTATACAAGCAACCTTGGTGGATTGTTTTTATTTCAAGTGTTTAGGCTGGTTTTAAGCAGGTGACAAGGTGTGTACTCAAAAAATCAATATGGCAATATATTAGGCCTTGCAGATACATGTACTGATACAGATGTGACAGAATTGATGTGGCTGCAAATGCTGTGATGGCAGTCTTAAAAAACACATCCACTCAGTTATGGAAGCGTGTGCAAAAATAAGGTAAAATACTGAAGCAACACGACTAAACTTCAGCCACACATGACAAGACACCAGGCTGACCTGACTGACAAGCTGTCATGTCTTAGCTGTTTGGCTTTAGTCTCAGCTACCCCTTTTTTGCCAGTTATAAGGATTATTAAAAGTCAGCTGTTAGCAGTTACTGCCAACGTAGGGATATGTTAAAGGTAAGGATGTTCCTAAGCATCGATTTCCCCCTTTCGGCTAAACACTCATTTAAATTTTGTTTAACAGACTAGTTGAAAGAGGAGAAAATACTTAGAAAACAGTCAAATTCATCACTGGGTCATTGTGTTAATGGGCGTGGTGTGAGCCTGATATACTCTCTACAGCCTGGCTAACATTAAAAGCTAGCTCCACCAGCCCTTATTCCTCTTTGCAGATTAATATCTTGCTTTGATATGCAGCTTCTTTTCACTTCAGTCGTAGTAATACACGAGTTCAACCCTGGACAGCCTTCTTACCACTTTATTTCCATTTACTACTTAAAAAACTGTCACACTGCGCTGTTCCTACTACATGCTAACTGCTAAGCTACCACTGAGCTTCTCATATTTGCATCTGGTGACGTGCTGTATGAAAGCTCAGACAACAAGGCAGCAGCTGTTAACTTGAGCTACAGCTCTCTATGCCTCTAGTAGCAGGAGGTTTATTACAATTTAAAAGACCATTATGGACTGTGATTTCAAGACTGTGTTTAAAAAAAAGATTGGTTACTAGTTTAACCAACTCGTAAATATCGTGGCAGCTAATTTGATAAATTAATTTAACCGTTTACCTCGCGCATCCCACGTTAAAAGGTAGTCTGTAACCACATAACTTCAGTTTTGGACAGTTTTCAGACTATGTGTTTGAATAACAGTAACTTCCTCTTACATGGTGAAACATCAGACTTTGAGCTAGCAAAGCCACTCTCCTTATGTTTTGTACATGAGCTGGACAACTTTTTTCTACAAGATCCCTACCAGAGCTGTACAAACCCCCCCAGGAGGAGTAAATCCTAGATGGACCCTGGGAAACTGTCCAAAAACATAACACCTTTTGCTAATTTTGTCCAAATTATGGACTACCTGTTATAGTTAGGGTGGGGGTCCATGACATCATCAAGCTGCATAATCTCATGCTCCAAGGTAAAAGTGACATCTTTTTAGAAAATGTAAGGGGGCGCTATTGAGCCATTTTACAAAATCCCAAATTCTATTTTTTTGCCATGTCTGATGTACCTTAATGCTAAGGGTTGGGTATAGCTTGGGTTTTCTTCTAAAACTGGTGGTGAAAAGATACTTTTCATTCAATGATGGTACCTAAATGGTGCCTGAATCAATATTTTTATGAGAAAAAAGTGCGTTGAAAGTCAGGGGCAGTATGAAAGCTGTCTGGGCATCGTGAAGGGTTTGCAGGATTATTATTATGCTAGTTGGGCGTGGGATAAGAAAAGTGGATCAAAATAGTGCTGAACTGTACTGTTCCTATGGGATGCTATCAGTGCTGTCAGTTCACTGTTCAGATTATTTCAGGTTAAAAAGGATGATGGAAGCAGGCCAGAGCCATTAAGCACAGAGAGTAGTGTATGGTTTCTTACTGATTAGACTGACCGGGATTTATGGCCTGAAGTGATAAACACTAATAATTAGTGTAACCGACTGATAATTCTGTTGCTGTCTTTGGTTTTGACTGTTTAGCTGGTTTATCACACATATCCCTAATGTACATACCAGGTTTAATGGGCTTTTTGGTGAGGTTATGTTCAAGCCTCCAAAATTGTAAATAAATAGGCGAAAAAGATATAAACTGGCTTCAGAATCAATGGGTGACATCACAGGAACTTTGGCCATGTGTGATATCTTTGTGTTTTTTATTTCTGTAACTAGCTTTCTCATTAAAGTGTATCTTACAGAAGACATTTCAGTGTTCCTGGATTATCCAATACAACCTAAAGATGCATTAATGTTGCACCAAAGGTCATTGTACCAAAATGGTACGGTTGGTTGTAAGCTAGTTGATAGGATATGCCATTACGTTGAAGCTTTCCATTAATCAGTTTTTGTTACACCAAAACATCTACAAAGTGAAAGCTATGACTGACAATGTGACAACACACAACCTTTAGTCATTACAGACCTCTACTTTGTTGGCCTTGTTTGTTCATTTTATCTCCAGCAGTTAATACGGTACAGAGAATTTAGTTTAGAAGTAATGCTGCTGGAATTGGATCTGCAGTGACTAAACTCTCTAAAGAAGAAAATCACATTACTATTGACAATCAAGCTCGCTAGGAGATGTTCAGTTTATTTTAGGGCAATGTGCTTTGGCCAGATAAATGGGTCAGCTCTGTTCAAGCTAAGAGATATTTTTAATTACTCAGTCCAGCAGGAATCCTCTGCTTCCTCTATTTAAGGACACAAACACAGTGAAGGTACTTCTTGCATTTTAAGCTTCCTGCATTGATTTCATGTTTTGTGGTAGCTCTTTCCTACCTAGAATTTGTATATCCACTGACGCTGAATTAATGTATGTTTTACACGACAAATGATACCTAAGTGCTATGGCTGGATAAGCTCTTCTTCTCATTGTTGTTGAAAGGAATGCAATGTCTGCATAATCAGGGTGGCCTGTTGTCATGGTGAACAGTCATCTGTTGAAGGGAGCCAGTAAACATGATCTATTGTCTGTGGCTAAAAATGTAAATTTTCTTCTTTTTTTTGTAAAAGTTAGTCAGCTTCTCAGCTTCTGTCAGAACTGAAGACAACAAAAAACCCACTCACTGGAGGCCCATCGCAGATGTTCTTCATATATCACACCTAATTTAAGTGAAGCTGTCAAATATGGAACTGTTTGATGTCTGGAATAGCAGGTTTTTTGTTTGGATGAAAATATTACATACATATTTGCCATACTAGAAGTAAGTCTGTTAGTCATAGAAGTCCGTCAAACAGCTGTCATCACATAACTGCACTCCCCAGGAGCATCAGATTTGCTCAATACATTAAGATTTGGACAAAGACCAACTTTTGCCTTGGAAAATATGCAGTAAGGTGAACTTTATGCTGGAGTGTATCCAATGGTCGAGCAGAAAGCTGTAAGAGGCTTTCAGCTCGTCAATTTGACTACTACTGCTGATGATGAAGTCTTTAAAGAAACACTTGAAGGTGACAGAGCTTCTCTCTGCACCAGCTGATCTCTAATAGTGACGATAGAGAAAAAAGTGTGTCTACATACTGTATGCAAGGCCTTTTCATAGTTCCTGGTGTCTTACATTTCCTCAACTATTCCCTTGGCAGCTGCCATGCCAGGACATATGTTCATTGTTGCCATGCCATCACAGTGTCAGTGCTAACATGCTGTTCATATTGATCATGAAATTTAACCATGACTTCACTTATTAAACTATAGCTTAAACCAAAATGCATTTTGCCAATGAGGCATAGAAGATGTCCCAGTAGCAGATACAGGTTGACTGTTTAATGATTTGTGTATGTCAAGATACCCAGAAGGCTGTTGTTCTTATGAACATGCTACAAACTATGCAGGATGCCAGAACTTGGATTTGATTGTAGTAAGAATTGTAGTAAGAACTAGAAAAGTACTCAGAGAGCGCAGACCTCCACCATTAGCCCTATTTCCCAATAGTGAAGAATCCTTTAAAAACATTCCTGGATCCAGACGGTGATCCGGATCACTCCCAAAATCGAATTCACTGATTACTCCCTCTCCGGTGGGGTGGAGACACAGTGAGGCAAAGCATTGGCTTTGCTACGTGTGGAAGTCATGGCAGAGAGTGAATATTCCTCAGTTCCTCCCAGCATTGTGAGTATTCTCGCTACAATTCGCTGTCTTTCTATATGTTACGCTCCGACTCGTCTCCTCGACTGGGAGTGCATCTTTCAAACTCTATAAACTCCAAAGCGTTGAATAAGTTACTCATGTCTGCCATCTCCTGATGTAAAGTGGTAACAGCCCAGACCACTGCCATTAGCCCTATCTCCCAATAGTACAGAATCCTTTAAAAAATTCATGAATCAAGGTGGTGATCCAGATCAGTCCTAAAATCTAATCAGTTCTTCGCTATGCCATTTCTGACATTTCTTGAAAATTTCATGAAAATTCATCCATAACTTTTTGAGTTATGTTGCTAACAAATGAACGAACAAACAAACAAACAAACCCACCCGATCACATAACCTCCTTGGCAGAAGTAATTAAACAATACTGAAACCTGCTTGGATACCTTGTGTTTAATAACCAAAAACCAGGCAGATTTCCGCTCATGCTGTCAATGAACAACTTTACTAAAAGGAATTTTTCGAGACTGTCTGACTATGCCAAGCACTCAAAATGTGAAAATATAAACTTTCTTAATTCTACGGCTGCTTTTTTGTCCCGAAAGTAGTGAAATATTCAGACAAAGAATAAAAAAAAAAACGTTGTAAAATACTCACTGACAACTGGCAGCAGGCAGGAATTAAAAAAGCCTCTGTCTAAAGCCTGGACAAGCTTCTTCTGTATGTTCTGTTTTTACAAAGCCATCCTGATTCAGTAAAGTTTAGTCATAGTTTAGCACATTAAACTCAAATCTTACCTGTGTTTCCTCAGCTGATGTAATTTCACCAACCTCTAGGCCCACTTGTTGGGACATGAAATCCATCTCTTTTAAGAGATCCAGATCATGTGGCTCCCAAAAAGCTCTTCATTTGGTTGCAGTTGGGCTTTTTAAATGTGGACTAAATAACGACAAAGGATGGAGGAAAGGAAACTGGCACTCAAACAGGAGCTAGCTACTGTTGCTAACGTTAAAGCCGTTTTGGAGCACAGGCTCGTTCTTGAACGGCACATTATCACTTGGTGGCTCACCCAAAAAGGTTTACTCAGTTAGTAGTACATCACTGTTTCAATGAAAAGCATGTTTGTGAACAAACAAGATTTTTTTACGTGTTAAAGGGGCTCAGCTAGCCTATTAGCATAGTACAAGACTCCTCAAGACCCTTGTCTTCCGTCATCTGGCTAGACGATGCTAGATGCAAGGAGGCCTGCAGGAGTATTGAACTCCTCACCACCAGGAAAATCATTTAAACTGAGGTAAACGTCAATTTTGTTTACGTGTAGGAATCGTTTTCGATGAATATTGAAATTTTCTGATGATGATGTAGCATACAGGTCCATTTAGAGCTATTAAGTACTAACTTTACCCTTTTCCTTATGGCTGTCACCCACTACCTGACCCCCAGCAGACATTTGGTTTCACATAATTGCAAAGAACCTATAATGTTGAATTAAAAAAAAAAAAAACAGGGAACATTGTACTGTCACTTTCATTCTGATAGAGGGGTCGTCTCTCATAGTGGTCTGCAAGAGGAGTTTTCTGAGATCTGCAGTCTATAGCCAGACCCCTGTCAATGACTCTGTACAACAGAGACAGTAGGAAGAAGTTTTCTTTCAATTTTTCATTCTTCTCCTACCTATCTGTCTTGTGAAATATATATAGTTTATTAAATCTTTGGTACTTTTTGACACCATAACAGCAAGATGAAATAATAGTAGGCTCATGAAAACAAGACATGTTAAGAATTTACCAGTGTACTTTAGATAACTTTGATCAAAAATATATGACTTGAAGAACAGGCTTCTTTGATTAAATGTCATGCAGGTGGCTTTGAAATGTTTTAACTAGAAACTGCCTTGAAATTAATATCACTGCTTTCATATTGTTTATGTTTTATGTAGTCATGAGTCAAGTTCTGCATTTTAACAGCACTGCAAATTAAAAAGCTTTGCCATGCATTCTGATGGTGTATCACGTCCTCACTATTTAAAGCAGTCAATACCATCTGTGATCTCTGCACTAGCTGCCTGAAAAATGATTAAAAGTGGAAAGGGCTTCTTCCATGGTAATATTCAGCTCGATATCAGACTCCACCATGATGGCTGGTACTCTCTGACTATGTGCTGCTACCTCACCTCAATGCGAAATGTTGTGAGTTCAGATAGAAGTAATAGGCTCATGTCAGCCTGTGATGTTGGCTTACCTTTACTTTGGTCTGGCCCAATCCATATAGACTGTCTCCTTTGGTTAAAAACAAGTTAAAGCATGTTCCTTTCTCTCTGCTTCACTTGCAGCTTGCCATTTGGGGTCTTAATCAGTTCGTTCATCTCTGTTGAAGCCCTTGGTTTTATTGAATTATGTCAAGACTAAAAGGAAGCAAAAGCAGATTTAAAATGCTTTAACCTCTCAATTATGATGAGGGGATATTGGTGAAACATTAATTGGTCCTGTTGCATGTGGAAGTCATGCAATTGTTGAATGTAAAACACTTAAAAAAGTAGTTCCACTGCACATTTATTCTGTTCTTCTTTGCATAAGCTACGATTTTCCACTCAAGATGTTTTAATTGTGAAAAAAAGAGCAGCAGTTGAATGTGACATGTCTTGTAAAGGCATTTTAAGGCTTGTAACAAGGCTACAAACTGTTGTATTTTATCAACTTGCAGTGTCATCATAAAACAGCCTGTAGAAAAGAGGAAACGGTGAAAAGTGAAATCTTTTGTTTGAGTTGGGAAAGCTGATGCAATTCATATCCTTCTGCAGCTCAGCAGAGGCTTTAAATTGAACTTTTACACAGTTGGATTATTTGTTCTGTAGACTCAGTGATACTGACAGCTATAGTGTGAAATCACACCCACTGTATAGACCCCTTCAGTGCCTCTCCAGGTAAAACTATATAGTGCTTTTTTATTCCAAATCTCTCATGAGTTTAAGTAGAACTTGTCTATTTATGGTGCATTGCCATATGTGGTATCAGCTCTACGTCACTCAGTTATAAAACAAAGCCCTCCATTTCCATTACAGCATATTATTTTGTCAGTAGATAGAGTTGTAGCGGGGTTGTATGAAGCTGCTAGGACATCCAACATAACATTAATGGAGGACATCAAGACAGTGGAGTACCTGGCTCTTGGTCAGTGGCTTTTTGTCACAGCAAGGAGATGAGCTTGCTCCAGAGATGAAAAAAAACATACAATTGAAAAGTTGGGAGGTCACACACAGTTGTATCACCTCCTGGTAAGAAAAAGTCAGTGCCGCCTTTGCCCCATTGACTTTAATAAAAGGGATGATGTTTGTAGGTTGATGTTAGCCTAGGGATGGATTGTTACATCACTTTGAATTTGGTCTTGGCTGACAATGGCTTTCTTGACAGACATCAACCCAATGGCAAATAATGTGGCGTGAAATGTCAATATTGTATTCTCATAAATCTACAATCATGACAAAGTGAAAACAGAACTTTATAACACAGAATTACAGAGCGCTTTACATGCAGGGGAGAAAGAGAGAGGAAGGGAGAGCTTAAAGCCCAGATGAGTGGAAGCTAAAGTGATGTTTCTCTCTGGCCCTGCTTGTGCCAAACTTCGGGTCTTTTTTTGTAGCCTTCCTCAGATCTGTGCCTTACAACAATCCTGTCTCTGAGCCCTGCAGGCAGTTCTTTTGACCTCATGGCTGGGTTTTGCTCTGATATGCATTGTCAGCTGTGAGGCCTTCTAAGGAAGTACCTTTTCAAATCATGTCCAAGAAATTTAATTAACCACAGGTGGACTCCAATCAAGGTGTAGAAACATCTCAGCAAAGATAAGTGAAATAAGCTAGATTCTGTGTTTTTGCAGAGGCTCTGAATACTTATGTCAATGTGATATTTCAGTTTTTAATTTTTCATAAATTTGCACAGTTTTCTGGAATTCTGTTTTCACTTTGTCATTATAGAGTGTAGATTAATGAGAATAAACATGAAAACAAAAATGAAAAAGGGAAGCCTCCAGTAAACCTGCTGATTCAGATAGTTGTTTTAAAGGCAGGAGATGTGCTTGATGGAAAAAAACATTTCTGTTTTGATGGGCCAACATGGGAGAAGATATTGGCATTGTGGGTAATAAAAACAACAGCATCAGTTTCAGCTATCAGCTAATTTTTTTTTTAAATATGTTAAAATCCCCCCTGACAATCAGTGCATCTCTGTGTAGATATGCAAAAATGGAAATATGTATTTTTCAACATTTGGATAGTAATATAAAGTGAGATGAACATTTAAAAAAATGCATATAGCTATAACTCACAGTGTCTTCATCTTTTTTCACCAATGACTGAGGGTAATTGTTCTCTTGAGCTTCTTTTAACTGCAGCATAGAGTGTGAAAGCATGGCTATTATATCCAGGCTTCAGTCTAAAAGGTAATATTTGGATGCTTGGTGAAAAACAAAGATTTTTTAAACTTAGAAAATTTTTATTATTTGTAGCAATAAATGCTTACTTATACCATTTGGTTATTAAAAAAATCCCCATTATGTGATAATGATGCATTTATGGATATTGTGCAGCCATGGTTGGTTGTTAAAAAAGTATTTTCCTCTCCCTCATTATTTCTTTAAGTAAATATATCCTCAGTATTACTCCTGAACCCAACTTTCCTTGTTAATGCTACTGCCACTGTTGTGGTGTCAAGGTTACATTTTTTCTGTCTTTTATAAAAATAAGGAATATCATTTGAAAACGTCAAGAGATTATAATAGTGTGGAAAATGTTATTCAGCATTTTCTTTCTGTTTTTAATGTCATGACTTTGTTGGCCCTCTGGAACAAACAGAACCACTGCTATGAAAAATGCTTTGGTTATCCACTACCCTTAGAGTTGCAGGGGATGTTTCAGAAATGAGAAAACATTTCCTGTAGGCTAGGTTTTGCCACTGTCCCACCTCTTGATAAGGCTTTTGGTAGCAGTAAGTTCAGTATATGATCAACTATTGACCTGCAGAAACGTGACTCTAGCCAAGACTGAACTAAAGGAATTTTTTCTTAGTAGTCACCTTAAAGTGTTCAAAAGTCTTGAGCTCTATATAGGCTAGCTTTCCCTCTGTTGTCAGTAGAAGCTTAACACACCCAAGCAGGAGAGAAATGAAACTTAATCTACAGGTGCAGTCACAAAGAAGTGAATACAGAGAGAATAATAAAATTATTTTATGTGGGCTTATGCTCAGACATGAGTATGCTATCACAGGAGTGTTATATAGGGAGGGAGGGTTATAACACCTTAATATGCGATTAAAAGCATGACCCATTAATTTTGTAATACCGCAATATAATGCAGTTACTACAAAAAGAAAAAGGACCCAACAGCATAAAAGAGATATACATTTTAGGCAGCGTTTCCCAGCCCTAGAGTAGGGAACTTGACAAGAGTAACTATTTAAGACTGGCATGTGGCATCTAGTACATTATTGGTCCTCTTTGCCATTTGGGCTGGGTTGGACGGACATCATTATATCACATGTAACATCTGTGTTTTGTCCTGTTGATACAAAAGTAAATTGCTACAACCAATGATGCCACATTTGTAAGGATCATGCATTTGTGTGATGAGCAGCAGAGCTGAGTATGTGGGTTGACTGTGAAAAATGGCTGTTTTTTTTCCCTCTGGTGCTTCAAGCTGATGTCATCACATTAGTTTTTGTGTAATAACAAACAAAAAAAGGATTGAGGTGATCATTTCCAAGAGGCAAATAATGCAATAAATAAATAAATGGAAGGTTAGTAGATTATATCGTTTGAAAAGGATCTCCCTTTCTAGCTGTGCATGGACAGGATGCATGGCGCTTTCTGAGCTAATCCATGAGATTTTAACAGGCTGAATGAGCTAAATCTGTCCATGGGAAAAAAAAAAAAAACATTCTCAGCGAATGTGTTTATTATGACATGGGCATTTTTGTGTTCATATGCGCTGATAAACTGTGCTGCCGTGCTGCGAAACTTCTGCCTTTAAACTCCTGCCTCCTCCAGCACCTCAGGCTTAAATGCTTAAATGCGCAGCTGACAGAATAAAGGTTCTGTGCAATAACAACAACAACAACAACAAAAAGGATCTATGAGATCACAACAGGCAAGTAAAAAAAAAAGAAAAGTTAATAGATTATATCGTTTGAAAAGGCTCTCTTTCCAGCTGTGCACACACAGATCTACTGCGCTTTATAAGATAGGCAGCACAAATTAAAGGCTGTCTGCGCTAAATCTGTCCAAGGAAAAAAATATTTTTCTCAGCAGATATCTTCATTATAGCAAGACTGATCTAGCAAAGCATTTTAGTATTCATATGTGTGGTGAAATTACACAGCTGCACGATGTTGATGACAAGGAGTAATCACTGTCCTGCACCCGCATGTGAAATAAAGGCATGATCATGACGACAACAACAAAACATTGAATGTGCAGTACTTTCCCTCTTTAAGAGACAGATTTATTGCTCTAACTTAGATAAATCTCTTTAAAGTGATTGACTGTGAGAGTCGTTGCCACACTCACCCAACATTTTAGCTATGTTGTTGTATGTCTCGCGCAGTCCCTGTGGCCAGGCGCCGGATCTCCTCTTCTCCACGGATCAATATAAGCTCTCTGATCTCGCTGTCTTGCCGGTGCTGTGTCATCTTGCAAATATACATCTCACACGCTGAGTCCAAAAAACAACAATGCTCGTCCCTAAGCTGCCGGCGTCTTTTTGTTGCCCCAAGTTACGAGTGTGATATTATCACCCGGGTGTGACATTCCCACTGGAGCCGATCGGAGGCGAGCTGATAAAAACCCGTGTCCATTGCAGGGTCAGTCGATGCGGGTCTGAATGCCAATTAGAGACTTTCCCACTGCCGACAGGAACCGACTGTTAGCGTGTTTAAACAGGTTTTTCGGCCAGTGGGAAAGGGGTATATGGGAGGTTTCCAAGATGGATGCATGAAACAAATCCGTGTCAGGTTAGAATTGACTTTTTCTTCTTGACTCAATCTTATAGGATCTTCCAAGATTATGAATTAAAGCTAGAACTGACTGAAACATTTATCTTTTAGCTCATATTACAATTATGTTTTCATAAGAGATAATTACTACCCATGCTATGAAGTGGTTTATGCATTCTAGAGAATGTACCACTTCACAGCATTGGTGTAGCTAGTAATGCATCACATTTTCATAAAGAACATCTTTGATGTTTCTTACCTTATGACTGACTGAATCTCATATTCTTTTAGAACCAGAGAGTTTCTTATGCAAATGTTTTGTACTAATGCTCCAACTATCATGTATTATTACCTAGGGAGAAAATGAATGGGTCTTAATCTAATGGGATCTAATCACAAGCCATTATGGTCCATTAGCCTCCCTTGAGTCTCTGTTTCAGCTGTAGAAAGTCATGTCATTGCAGCAACAGAAGTTATTTCATCTTTAAAGGAAGAAAAGGGGGGGAAATGTAACATATGGCAAACTTCATAAGGGATCATTACGCTGAATTCAAAGCTTAGTCAAAAACAAAACATTCATCCTTTTTTTCTTTATAATTGCACATAAGATTTCAAATCCGTCAGCGCATTCTTCACTGGCTGTCATTACTGAGATTTCCACAGACCTACATTTTCAGATTTATGTTCACTGCTTCTAGAAAACCTTCAACAGCTTTCATTTCAAAGTGCTGCTGTGGAGGGCCCTGACATAAGCTGCAGCAGCCAGTCATTTTAAATTGCTTGTTTTCTTCAGAGCAATCTGGTGACCAATTTCAATCTCCCTGCATCGTACCCCCGTGTCCTGACCGCATCTTTCAAAATCGCCGCTGGTTTCACATTGACACTCTGCAGCGGAGATTGAGAGCAAAGTGAGGCAACGACATGCAACAAAGGTCATGTACTGGATTTGAGTGAGCGATACCACAGGTGTGGGTGTGTGTGTGTGTGTGTTCCTGCTGAGCTGCGGAGATGTGTATTGATGGCGCTGCGAGCTGACCTTGTGTACGACCACTGCTGATGGATGAGCTGAGAAGGTGTTTGGCCAAATACTGCTGCTTCAGTATTTACACTCAGACAGCTCCCCATAAAGCTTAGACAGACAGATCTTCCTTTAGTCTTATTTTAATAGACCTCACACTGATGTGTTGCTGGCTTCCAGTTGCGCTGCTATTTACCCCTGAAGGTGAAACACTCCCCTATTGTTCTCTGAGATCTCATATCCTGTTGATGTAGTTGTTGCTATTGTTGTTGATGCTGTGAATCCTGATATTCTGCCTGCACATGCGTTTTGATCTTGTTACATCAAAGGAGCGCTTGAATTATAATGGCGAGCGACTGCACAGCAATGCCTCGAGCTTCATTACACGTAATTATGAGATGCAGATATGACTGGTGTCAGATGAGCACTTGCTATTTGGTGAAAAAGCTTCCATGTTGTCAAAGTGACACTGATACTCCACTGAGTCAAAAGGATATATTGGGGAGGAGGAAGTAATCATCATTCAGTAACAAGTTTCAATATTTTCAGGTGCAGAAATGTGGTGATTTCATGTGTTCTGTTTTTTTTCTTTTACCTTCAGAAGCATATTTTATTACACAAGGAAGAAAAATTTGCTAGTTTTTTTATAATCGATAAGATACCAGCCGATGTCACAGTGAAGGTGGAGTTGAATTAAAGGGGCCCATCACAGCTGTGTGGGTATAGCTTATGACTTCTTTGTGCACTATTACACGTCTAAGGTTAGGTTTAGGCATAAAAATCACAAATGGTTAAGATTAGCGTAATGCATTTGGGCATTAACAGGGAAATAAACATGTTGATAATTTTGCATATTCACAATATAACACTCAAGCAGTGGTGGAGAGAGGTTCTCAACTGGAGGGTTGGGACCCAAAAGTGGGTTGCACAGCCATTTTCAGTGGGTTACAAAGCTACAATGTATGAAAGCCTAAAGTGAACATACATTGATGTTTTCAATGGATGCATCAGTTTAACATCACTGTCAGCTGAAATTAACAAACAGTGTTTATTGCACAGATATTAATGACCAGTGTTTGTTTTTTCAAGTCAGTGAATTTTGGTATCTGGTATACCTAACTGCCAAATCAATTAAGAGATGTTTTACTGGGAAGAAGAAGTTGCCAGTTTGACAAGCTCTGACCTTTTTTTAATGATCATACAAAGGAGAAAGTGTTGGCATAGTGGGAGTGTTACTCCCAAAGAAATTATTGAAAAAAATAAAAACAGTATCGACAATTGACTAAACTGTTCTTTCAATTGGCTGTAGTTTTCAAAATTCCATACAACTCTACTGTTTTCCAATGATAGCAAGTAAAATTTCAGATGCTCTCTCAAGATCTTGTCTGTTTCTTGTCTCATTCACTCTAGATAATAATGCTGGTTTTCTCATGATAATGTATTTATCTTTCAGAGATCTCCAGAAAACAATTAAAAATAATAATATTACAGAAGAAGAGTAAAATGAAATGTATGCATGCATATGCTCTCAGGGCTTTTGTAATTCCAAGGTTTTTCTTGTTCATATCACTTTGTTCAGATACATCTCGCTCAAAAGTGCAACATTTATTATTAATTAAATTTAAATGTAAAAATTTTCCAGAAATTTGAATGAGGTGGTAGGACTTGAGGATAGACCAGTTGGGAACCACTCAACCACTCAAATATTATAAGATATTTTCACTTTTGTAATGACAATACACAACAATTTTCAGTGCCTTGCGTTCCCCATACCACCGATTGATACAAATGTGTCACTCTGCTGTTTTTTGAAATTCATGATGAAGTCAGGTACAAAAGCAGCTTGTTGGCTTTACATTGGTTACACTGGTGTTAAAATTCCTTGCTCTGTTTGACAACATTTGGGATATGCTACCAAAAACAGGAATTTTCATATGAGAGCTCATAATTTTTCCTCATCTATGTTACCCTTTTGTTCAACAAAACATATCTCACATTTCTGAGCTAATTATCTCATTACTTCAGAACAATGTAGCAGATATTTATTTTCGCAGGTGAATGTGATATGCGTCTGTCAGTTACCGACTGTATAAGATTCTGTTTCCAACACTGTTTTCCTGCCCTGATACCTGAAACCACCAAGCGGTCTGGTTTGTTCCAGTACAGTTTGATATGATTTGGTATGATCTGGCTTGTATTGCCACCTCCAGCTATATCCCTGCTTGTTATGTGGGGGTGTAAACTAGCAGTGTGTCTAGCTCTGTCCTTTAGGGTCACATGGATATGCTTACTTCCTCATCAGAGGGATACCTAAAAAGTAAGACAGTATGGCTCGGTTATTTTGGTACCTTTTCCAACTTTTGAAAGTGGAAACAGATAATTGCCTATTAAGCTGAACTGAATTGCCTGGTGGAAACATTCCCTCAGTGGCAGACATAATTCATATCAGTAAGGATACTGAGAAGAATCAATTACATTCGAACCAAATTTGAGAAACAGCATCAAATTGCTGATAATCAAAACAGCATCTGAGGCGGTATCACTGATATCAGTTAGACAAAACTCTTATTCCTTTTGATGATCTAACCATCCTCTCAACAGTCTAAAAAGTTTCTACTGTGTAGAGTTACAAAAACATGGTGAGAAACTTGTAAATAGCTGTTCTGTCCATTTTCTTCTCTCCGCCATCTTTCTTTTCCTTTCTGTTTCTTATTCCATGCTGCCATATTTCTCCCTCTGTATCATTGTTGCCCTTGTTGCCTTGTAATCTTTCTCTCTGCCTCTCTCAATCTCTCTCCCGGGCTTCGCTCTCTCTTTTATTCTCTCTTTCGCTGCTCTGCACAGTCTCTCCCGGGCCATTTGAGTTGCTCAGGGAGCTGTGAAAACGATGTCTGTGTGTCTTTGCGTCTGCATCCTGTAGGGAGTGCCTTTGTGTGTGAGTGTTTGTGTGTGTGTGCGCGTACAGGGACAGCAGAGGTGGTGGAGCGTGTTAAGTCTTGCTGTAGAAGCCCTTCAACTGAGGTAAGGAGCCAAGGGAGGAAGAAGAAAGGAAGGAGGGAGTAAGGGAGGTACGAATAAATGGTTGGAGAGAGAAATTCATAGAGGATAGATGGATGTGTGTGTGTGGATCAATACAAGGATGGAGGGATCGAGATTTGGATGAATGAAGGGAGAGTGGGTGGGGGGAGATGAGTTGGGGAAGGAGGGGCGGGGCAGATGATAACAAGAGAGGATGGATCGATGATGGATAGATGTGCAAGATGTATGGATGAACAGATGATTTATGGATGAATGGGTCGTTTAACACAGCAAAGTTATCAGTAATGACCATAGATTGCAGGCCGTGGATGAAGCCAAATATGTTGGGTTTGTGAAAGTGGAAAACTGATGTGTACGAGTTGTAGTACGACAGGAGATGACAGCAGTTTAGAGACTATCAAATCTAAATTTAGCCTTTTAGTGGACCTTAAAGGGACCACTACGCAAGATAAAAGTGCATTTTCTAGGAATAATTTCACATCCACTTTAGCCGACTAGTCTTAAGTCAAGTTAACACATTCTGAAACCAACTTAACACTGTAAAAGTGCAAAGTTGGTTCACAAAATGTAGCTAGTGTTAGCAGTGCTAGCACCTCCAGCCTTCAGTCTTTTTGAGGTTATCGTCCACATCCCTGTTCTAAATATCTTCACTCAATGCTTTGGTTATTTTAAGTATAACCTTGCACGGCCTATGGAAGACTTTAAATCCATAAACAGCACTGCTCCTACACTGCTGTCTATCAGTTCACCATTGTTTACATACTGTAAGGTTTTAGAGCTCTATGGCAGCAAGGAAGTCAATAAGAACAGCTACAGGGGCTACTAGTAGGCTTTGCAACACTTTTTTGACCAAAGTCAGCAAAAGATGATTGCTCTAAGGTTTATCTGCCACTCAAGGTTTAATATTTACAATCAGAAAAACTGTTGTATTGGAGTCCTGAGGACAGCTGAGCACAGGTATCAAGCTGACTGAAGAAGAAAAACAACAAGAAGTCATAATGATTTAAATGAATCATATAGTAAGACTGATACCAGAAATAGGGGGCCATGGTAGAGTTTTGGAGCATCATGAGTATTTTACTGCGTGCTCTCCCTGACAACTTTGACAACATCTTTCTGATGATTCAACATCAGATATATGACACAGGTATATGACACAAATCCAAAAGTATCATCGATTATAATTGCTTACAGACCAAATATAAGAAGAGCTCTTAACCAGAATGATGTCACGTGTATTTTTGGACTCCAGTCTGTAAAGTTTTCAGTTTGCATTAAAGCTCTCCTGCTTTTCAGGGTCAAAGTGGAGAGGAGCCAAATTTCAATGTTTAAATGTCAGACCCAAAGCCTATTTATTAACTGGCTAATTAGCTAGTTAATGACAGTGAGTAAAATTATATTTTGGCTTTTTTTTTGGTCACAGCTGATTGGAAATATTAATAACAAAAATTAAGCCAATCTTGTGGAACCTAGCTTAATTAATGCTTGTTTGGAGAAATGGGCTTAAAAGACCAGAAAGTTGTTTTTCACTCAGCTGTTAATATGTTAATTTCCTCTGAAAAGTTGGAAATTGTATTTTAAAAGAAGCCTGAAGTGGCAGTGATAAGAATAAGAGTTTTGGCTCTAACATGCTGGCTTAATTCCCTGTACTGAAGGTCTCACTTAATTTTACAAAGGTGACCATCACTACAAACCTGCAAAGCAAGATTCATGTGGAAAACAGAGTTTCAGATACTGTATCATGTCCTCATACAATGTGGATGAATTCATGAGCCAGGCGTCCAGGGTGTCATGTTAGGGGTTTGGGTATTAGATTAAAAATCAGATGGCACTTACACATTGCCAGTTCAACATGGGAGATTTAAGCCTCAGTTACTCCTCCTGCAATGTGTAATGTCATGATTTCCAAACTTTATGTCAGGCCCATTTGGTAGTTGAAAATATTTTTAGGCCCCCCACTCATAAACATATATCATTGTATACTAAAGACACAGTCACGCCATCTGCTAATAAATTCCTATATTCCTTATGTTGTTTTAATCTCAAATGTTGTCTACAAAAAGCACAGAAAAGCAATTGCTACCTGAGACTACAAGTACAAAAGTAACTACAATGTATAGAAGGCTATAGTCACATCTGTACTTTTAGGTCAGAATTGTATCAAAACAGTTTAGACCAATTCAGCATGGTTACAAATCATGACTGTCAATGTCCTTCTCCATGATACAGAATCTAACGTGATCTAAAAGCATGGCTTCATTGCTCCCTTCCATCTAGATTCATTTCAAATAACAATGTAATGTTCTACATCACAGCTTTCTAAGTTGCCTCAATGCAAAGAAAAGACAAAAAAAATTTTTTTAAAAAGTTCTTTTTGGTGTGCTGGTGGGACAATTGCTGACACTCTCCATAAAGGAACAGACCCTTTTGGCTGTTTCAGATCTTATTACACTGCTATCTTACAGACCACACAAGTCTTTTAAATCCAGTGATGGATCCGGCTGTGTACCTTTATGAGTTTTTATTGAAAAATGCTACAGTGGATAAACTTCAGAAGGGACTTATTACTGGAAAATGACATTTACTGTCCTTTAAGTGCAGTGGCATTCAGCTGTGTCCTCTTCATTAGCTGATATTTCTCTAGCCAGTCTGTCTTAGCAGAGTTGATGGAAGTGTGCCTCTGGGTCAAAGACTCCAACATTACATTTTTAAAGGAACTCCTGGCAAAGAGGAGCAGCTATAAATCTGAATACCATCTTTTTACGTCATGCTCTTCTTAAAAACTGCCATTTTTAAAGTGTTATGGGAGGTGTCCATGTTGGCTTTGGCTGTCTTGGTTGATTTCCAGCATTGTTGCGCTTTGATTTGATATAGTCAGAAGAAGTGGCCAGTGGCCAGTTAGTGACAGAGATCCAGAAAAGGTCAGAGCCAAAGGCTATTGTCTAAAAAAGTAAGAGGTCAATACTGTGCATGACCTTTATTGATTTACCTACTAAGGATTTACTGTCATTGTGAGCTTCGATTTACACAAAGATTGAAGAACCAATATTTAGCCTCTTTTCTGACCTTAGAAAATACTGCATTTTTATTCCACTGACAAGCATACAAAGGGCGACGCTCTCATGGGATGTCTTTCTCTTTAATAATGCAGAAAGTAAAAATTAAAGAATTGATGACCCACAACAAATTGCTTTCAAAATAACATTCCCCCTGGTGAAAACCAGGGTGACTGACATAATAACTGGTATAATCATTTCTATTGTAACTTTACTTTCTACAGATTTAAAACCATTGTTCCATTTGCTACATTTATAATTCATTAGAATGTGTGATCAATTTAGGTATCCCAAGTCAGATCTTTGGTTTGGTTTTTGTACTTGTTTAACATTTCTTGTTTTTTTGGAATTCTCTGGACATTAGTGCCACAACACAACAGATGGCACAGCATATTTTGACTGTAATCACAGGGCAGTGTAGTAACAGGCCTACTGTAATGGTAGCAGACATTTTCTATTCTTGTTTTTACAGTTTTCTCTAAAATCTTACATGCTGTCTGATTATGACTTCTTCAATATTTGGCAGTAAAATCTGAAAATACAAAACAACTCTGTAATGTTTAAGTGAAATTAGATTTCTAGTAATGTCATTGTGTAATGTTTTGTCTTGTCTCATGTCTTGTGGGCCCAAATCTCGTCTCATCTCATCAGATTAGTGTCTTGTCACACCCCTACTATTGAATCAAGTATGCATAATTTTGAAAATGATCAGCCAGGAGTCTTGCTTATTACTGTTGTTTTAACAACGGCCTTCATTTTTTTAAGACTTAATCACGCTCACTCTTTTGGAGTCATGAAAACCGGCTGGTATAAAAGCATTTATCTGACTCCCATATTTTTACCGGCGATGGGTCACAATTTCACTGCTCCCTGTCAGTCTGCTGTCAAATCTCCAACCACTGCCATTATTTTGATCTATAAATACATTACCCTGGTCTTTATTTGTTCACATAAATGAGCATGTTGCCAGGCTACACAAAAATGTCTCCACTCACTGGCAAACATGCCCATACAGACATCAAGAAGTCTTGTCTTTGCTCTCATGTCTCCAGTATGATTCTAAAAATTCCGCCTCTCTCCACATGGTCCCTGAAGACACAACTGAAGTCGAGTTTTGTTTCAGTTTTGAATCCCTTAAAGAGCTTCAGAGGATATTGGGTGATGTGTGAGAGCAGAAAGAGTTTGACATCACGCTTTCATCTTTACCTGTAATCATTTTTCCCCCCTCCACTCATCCCTCGCTCATGCCCTCTCCTCCTCTTCCTCTCAGTATGAATTGATTTAGTCTTATTACCTTACACACCTGCCCTCTGGTGTGGCTCCACTCTTATCTCTCCCTCTCACACTGACAAACATATACTGGCTATTCTCTCTCTCATACCCACACACACAGATGCGGTAATCAGATCCACCAATCTCTTGTATTTTAGAATACAGCGGCTGAAGTAAGATATGGATACAGTCTCAGCTTTCAGCCCGGTTCAGTATCAGTATATCAGCCCAACTGTGGACTCGTCTGACTAAAATAGAAGCAGAGAATGTTTTTCATTGTAGGAGACACTGTGGTGGCAGCGGGGCTATATGTGAGTCCAAGCCTCATGGCGTTCCATCAACACCAACAGGATGAGGACACGTTGGTATTATGCAACACAGAAGGTAAAAATAACATAATGCATGATTGCTTCAACAGTATTTATTTATTTAGCAGTTATCTGACATGGAGACACAGTAAGACTGATACTGTGACATTTAATAGTCCACAGGTTCCAGATGCACTGGTCTAAGTGATTATAGCAAAATGCAAATTTTCAACACCTGTCCATGGGAGGCTTTTAGAGATCACCATTGTAAATATGGGAAAAATGAGAGCACATCAATACTTAAACTTGTACTACTCTTTATTATGCTTTTTTTTTTTTTTTTGCTTTTATACTAAGGTTGTCAAAGTTTACAAAATTTTTGATGGCTGATAATATAAAAAAAGTATATAACTTCAGAAACCCTGAAACATTGCTGGGGAGAGGGACATGGGGTTGACTTGCTTCGCCTGCTGCCACCACGACCTGACTCTGGATAAGCAGAAGAAGATGGATGGATGCATACTTTGTTAAATCAACATATTAAACAGAGTTCAAAGTTGCCATAAATTATGGCAAATTTACTAAAATACTTTCTAGTCAGTGGAAAGTGGGATTGTGTCCCTACTTTATCACCTTTGTTAAACTTGTTAAACATCATATTCCTGGTTATGACTCATTTGGAGGTGTTTGGATAAAGTTGCCTGTATTTCCCCTGTAGGAGCAGCTGTATAGCTCTGCGTGGTCTGAAAATTATTTTCAATACAACTTTTTCAAACCCAGCCAAGTTCCAACTTTCTCTGTGTCCCTGACTTTTTCTTTGACCTATCTCTGACATGGCCTGTAGTGCACTGGCAACCAAACTTAATGTGACATTTAAAATCCTCCTCAAAGAAGTAGAAACTTTGAGACCAAGTTAAAACCTTATCATGAAGCATCTCTCTCTCCCTATGTCCAACTCAGGCAACTTCTAGTGAAAAACACACAACTTGAGCAAACATTAGCACAAAGTGAGCGGCTCCTTTGAATCTGACATAATCATTCACCCAGCCTGATGAAAGCAAGCCAATATCATTTGGCAATCTGCGGGCCCTTTGCAGAGCGGACGACATGATTGATTGAAATAAAAGGGGACGATGCGTAATGGCTACGGTGTCAGCTGTCCAATCGGCAGAAAGGATTTTTTATGATTGATGGCAGGCAGTAGCGTTTGGAAGTCTCACACCTCTGCACTGCACTCTCAGCACTCACAGTGATTACATCTCACAGTGTGTGTGTGCGGGGTTCAGAAGTAGAGAATTCAAGCAGCAGTGTGTTGTGAGTGATTGTGCATGTGTGGGGTTGATTAGCATGTGGAGTGTCTGCCTGCTTGCATGTATTTGTGTGAGTAAAGGTGACGGTGCAGTCTCTCTGCATGTGATTTTTGGCGATTGTGAGTGCTGGTGGTGATAATGTGAGACTGAAGGAGGGAGGGGAGAAGGTGGTGAAGGGCGAGAGAAGATGTAGCTGTAAGGAGTAGATGTGAGGGAGGAGCAAGTCAGGGATTGAGGGATGCATAAGAAGGATACGACAAATAAAGGTGGAGCAGACAAGGTCAGAGGAAAGAGTGGAAGGTGCTCAGGAGAGAGATAGATGGTTAAATAAGACTGCAGCATATGGGAGGAAGAGACAAGGTGTAAAAGGAGGAATAGAAGCATATAAAGAGGTTTGACTTATAGGTTAAGGTTATAGAGAGCTATATTTGAGCAGGATTGTTAGAGGTAGGGAGGTAGGGAGGTAGGATGTAGAGAAAGAAGTGAAGGGCACATAAAGGTGTGGCAACAGGGAATAAACAGGCGTGATGGTGAGAGGAAAGGTGAGAAGAGAATTGTGCTGATGGGCTGGAAACTTCAGCAATGTGTCAACTACAACTAGCTCTTGTGTGTTTGTTAGTGCCCATGTGTTAACCCTTTACAGGCCCTATCATATGAATGAGCTAAGGAACCTTTGCATGCAGCCGTGTCTGCTGTTGTCATTTTTTGCCCAGCCATTAAAAGTAAATGATTTTGCACTTTTTAGCACCCAAGGTAGTGTTTTTCTTAAATGGGTATTTTTTTATATTATATCCCAAAAAACTTGAATTGTTAGTATGTTCAGTGTTTACATTATTTAATGTATATAAGGTGGTATCAAAGAGGTCAATGTTCTGCTTTAAAATCATATATTTGATTTTAATGGGGTTCAACGTAAGTTTGAGATCAGTTAAAACTTGTTGGAATGTGTTAAAATCTGACTGTAACTGAGAGAAAGTTTAACTGTGTGAGAGTGTGTGACAAAGTGGGTGAGACCTCTCCTTTATGCACCACATTGTCACTTATATCATTAAGTATCATTTCTCATATTTGTTAATTTAGCTATAATTTACTTTTGCTTTTGTAGCATTGCAGCACTTACTATCCCGGGTTTGTTTGTGTCAGCATTAAGTTACAGTTTACATCAAAGCACAAAGTAATTTAAAGCAAACACACAGTTTTGAGTTGATTAAATCACCTTTATTTAGTCTTAGTTTCATTAACTATGATTTTCATGTTTCTTTGTGTATACTCACATTTGTTTGTTCCTTTGTTTAGTGTGCCATGAGGTCTGGCAGCTAAAGAGGGCCGGCCCAGCACTTCCTGCCTATATATAGAGTTGGTGATGTCATCAGAGACATCCCTGGGCCATACTGACTGTGGGGATTTTCCTTTTGATTCATGTTTTCTTTTGGAACTTGTAATGTTTCTTTTAGCAATTAGATTTATATCATTTGTTTATTTAAAAGCCGTTTAGTTGTGTAAATGAGTTAAGGTTAATTTCAGAGTTAGATTCATTTCTTTGTATGAAGAGAAATGTGGGTTTCCACCCTTAGGAAGTAGTTCTCTATCAGCTGCAGCCACTCTTGTAATTGAGCAGCCTATAAAGCAAGGAGAGTTTGCATTTGCAGGGGAAGGGACAGGGAGGCCGTGCTGCCTCTAACACGTGCCTTACTTTAATTTAGTTATGATTTAGTTTAATTTGACTTGATTTTCCTTCAATTTTTGTTGTTTTTTGATAAGTTAACACGTGTTAATTTAAACATTGTAAATAAAAAGCTCACTGCTGGGGAAAAGAAGTCTGCTGTCGCCTTTCTACCACCTTCCTTGACCCTTTGGCCAGACTACACTACAGAGTGTTGAGGAATATACTGTTGTGTCATCTGCATGAAGATGAACTTTGCGGTTATCTAATTTTAAAACAATTTTATTCAAACGTAATGCAAAGAAACGGACCTGAAACTGATCCCCGCCCCCAGTGGCTGGCATGTTGAACAAATTCACCAGACATAGCTCGAAAAATACCAGCATTTGGCTGGTGGCAGGTTATAATTTCCCACCCTCCTCTATCTCTTGTGGCTAATATAACTACTACTACTGAATACCTTATACAACCCAACTTCAAAAATACTGAAATATCCCTTTAAAACAACGAGCAGTCAGGCAACAAAACCAAGCAACCAGCTTTCAAGATGGGCTATAGCCTCTATCTGGCAGTAGTATCACAATACAGCCACATTCTAGTAAATATATTAAAGACTGTGCATTTTTCAAGATGTGTGAAATCTATTTTTTTTTTTATAAATCAATAACTATTAAGATATTTGAAAATGATGTCCCATCAGTCATTGCATTGTTGTTGGGTTTTTTGCTCATATAACGTGGGAAATTCAAAGTGATGTTATGTTAAGAAGAGCCTTTGAATTCTGCAGAGAATCAAAATGAGTGAAAGTTACTCAAACTCTCGTGTGTCATCAGCGCACCAATGTTGCGCGTGTTGTATATAGTTGTGTCTCGAAAAGGGGTACTAAAGTGCTGCTGCTGTAGTTCTTCAAGTGGCCACCGGAGGCTGGCTTCAAAAGTTAGACAGTCCCCATAAGGCTCGGTATTAAAATATCAAAATTTAACATAGAAATAGATATATTCACATCCTCCTACAAACAAAGTATTTTGGCTTCAATTACCTTATATTATAGCATAGATTACATAGCATTTAGACTTAAGTTGTATCATTAGGGGTATAGCTGCTTTGGAGAAGCGTGTGGTGCAGCGGTTATCTCTGTTGGCTCACAGTAAGAAGGTTTGCAGAGTTTGCATCTTCTCCCCACGCAGGTGTACTTCAGCTTCCTCCCACTAACGAAGACGTGCTCGTCAGGTTAATAGATGACTCTAAATTGACTGTAGGTGTGAGTGTGAAAAGGCCAATAACTGAATATCTTCTGTCAGCTTCTGTCAAAAATACAATCTAATTTTGTGTGATATACTGCTTATAAAGCTAATTAATCTTAATTTAGATGTGAGCAAAAACTGGACAACTTTGTCGCTTAAGTAACTTAGCATTTCCTCTTCTTCACCACCAATCCTCTTCATTTAGTCACCTATAGCTCTCTTAAGCTTGAGCAAGTGGCAAAGCAGAGCCACATATACCATGATGTACATAAAGGTACTTTATAGTTGTTTCTTTATTAACTCTGACATTGTCAGTGTGACAGCTTCACAGAGTATAATTTCTTAGTTTTTTTATCCCATTTTTTCATGACAGAAATTACAATTTTGGAAAAAGCAGCGTCCCACAATACCATTTCAAATTAGACATCAGTTCCAATTCAGTTGGCCACAGAATGATTTGCTGTGCAGGTTTCTTTCAATTTTGGATCACTAGTGATTGTGAGACCATCTCAGAGATTATCAAAAACATCATTCTCTGGCAGAAACTGGACAGCATACAACTCAAAACCACCCACTGCAGCCCTGAAGCTGTTCTGTATTCTAAAGAATAGACACACAAAAGACATCTCTTTGTAGTTCTCACGACTGAATTATTTTTATGTGGCAATCAGGCAGTCATGCGAGTTAAGCTTAGAGCAGCTGGGATTTGTTTGTTCACTATATTGCCTGTGGTATACTTTACTTTTTACAGAAAGAGAACTAATAAACCATCAAACCCTCTGCTAGAGAAGTAGTTTCCAATCATTCGTCTGGGCTTATTACAGCTCTCAGATCCATGTTCCATAATCAGACCATTTAGTCATGATGACATTTCATTTAATAAACCTTCGCTCTGTAGCTGAGTGGTATTACAGGTTTGTGATTCAATCTTGTTATGAGTATTAATAAAGGAAACTGAGCAAGCTCAGTCATTAGCATGATGGAAATGAGATTTGAGCACCAGTTATGATGCCAAAATACCCTCAAAAAAAAAACAAAAAACAAATTAACAATTTAAACACAGCACTGCCACAGTTCTGAGTCCACATGCCCTTCACTACCACTATGCCTATCTAGTATATGCTCTTTGGTCATTAAACAACAAACATATGGGTATTCAACTAAACAAACAGATTCACTATCAGATTTTCAGCTTAAATTAGGGATGGGACTCAGTCAGTATCTCATCACCTTTTATTTAAACTCAGTCTAGGTTCCTATTTCAGGATCTACTCAAGTTTGATGTACAATTAGAGGCTATAAACTACGGTTGTAGGGCCCTCGCACCCTGGTGCATGTTGGGTTGTGTCTTAACCATGGGTGTGTAGTAGGGGTGGGAATCACTAGTATTCCACGATTTGATATTATTGTGATTTTAAACATTTTGCAATACAGAGTATTGGGATATATTGCTATCTATACCATATTTTCAATGGTTTAGCTGATTTAGCATCAGCCTTGCCTTCATTATTATCTTATTACTGCAGTATTTTATTTTCAGGGGGCACTCCTTGCTAATCCCGTGTGTCATGTCCATGTTGTTCTTGCCCTGCTTGCATTTCGTATGTCCTTTCCATGGTGCTGCCATATTGGTTGTACTAACTTTCTCCTGCTGTGACCATCTCCTCTGCGGATCTCACTGGACAAAGGGCACAACAGCATCATCAAGTTGGCAGAAAACAACGGATGCTTTTTATCCAGTATCATAGATTTCAGAACCCTGACACACCAGATGAATTTTCACACATCCATCTGGGAAAACGTCAACAGGAAACTTTTGAGAAAAGGCAGAGGCTTTGAAAAAAACTCGAAGTGTGACTGGATGAACGTTCTGTCACATCACTGTGAGCCAATCAGAGCAACAAAACATGTGATGTAGCCACTATCGAGCTGCGCATGCGCAGCTACTGAGGAATAGCACGAAACATGGTGACTATAGACATGTAAGTACTTGACTTTTGTTGTTTCTGAAAAGAAAAAACTCACTGCTATTCTTTGTTCTTCTTTTAACGAAGAAATGTCATCAAGTTCTGATTAAACTGATGCTCTAGCAGCATTCATGCTAAGCTCTTCCGCCATATCTGCACCGGCCTCTTGTTGCTGCTTGTTTACATCACAACTCTGCCGCGCCTGAAAGTACTGTCCCTCGTCGCTGATTGGTCCTGTCACTTTATAACCCGGCTCAAATGGTTCAGATGGGAGCTTTGCAAGATGGATTTGCCAGTGAAAAACAAGGTTAAGCTTTGCAAGGTTAAGATCTCAGTTCATGTTAGCAAATAATTTGAAAAAAATTTATACTTTGAGGAAGATACTATGCTGTATCTGTTTTTTTTCCCTCACCCCCATGACACAGCAGAGAAACCATTTAGATCCTCCCAGGTCTGTCATTTAATCAAAAATAAGGAACATGTGGAACATGTTACACTTTGTATATGAGGTAGTACTGGCTGTCAACACTAGGTGCCAATGTGGCAAAGCAAGATTATAAATGTAGATGTGATCAGGTCAGGACTAATTGGTTTTAGAGGTTTTAGTGGCTTCTTGCAGACCCATTAGTTGACATTAAAATTATACAAATTAATATTTGAATTAAGCTGGAAAATCATGATGCTAGATGAGTTCTAATGCCAAATAAAAATGTTATAACATTTTTACTCATAAGAATACATAGAGGAAAACCTTCAAAGTGGACACGTTTTTTACTGCTTCACTTGCAAAAATACTTGAATAAGAATACAATATATGGACTTAGGACAGCCAACTATTTATCAAAAAGTTGCTAAATGACAGCATCATCAGTGTAAAGCCTTCATTATTGGTGGAGTCTTAAAACATACGATGGAACTTCAGTAAATATTATTGTTTGGTTAGAACTGGCAAGCAGATGAGTGAAGTGATGCTCAGTGCATCTGTCATCAGCTGTTCTCAGCTGTTTCATTCATTTTAACTCCAGATAGAAGTGGATGATGTGAGCTCAGACATTTGGATTGTTCCTGAAGAACTTTATTCTGCAGACTCTGCATGTTCAGTAAGTTGAGCAAGTGCACCATAACACTTCCCTTCAGTAAAGAAACTGTACCTTAGAGACTACAGACAGCATGCTAGTATGTCTGACATAGCCATATGTTACAGATGCTAAGAGCTAGCTAATGTTAGAAGTAGAGATGCAGGATATTTCATTTTCGCCAAAATTCAAATTGTCAATATTTACAATTTAGTTTTAGCTGATGTTGATACTGGTAGTTAAATGTAGGTCAGACTTAAAACTTCAGTCCGTCATCCCTGCATTGTCTTCTTATAAAAAAAGCCCCATCTTAATATTGACGTTTTCATGTATTTATTCGTATCTGTTATCTTATTGTATTATGATTTAATGTTATTTACATATACAATGTGGTAGGGAGTGATGGTCAAAAAGGGAGATTAAAGTTACAAAAAAATCTTCATTCTTTCATTTATTAAAATGCATACATAACATTTGCTACTTTTTTAGGTAATGCATCTATCTCTTCCAAACAAAAATCAGGGTTCCAAATTTAGCAGTCATGCTAATAATAATTAACCTTTAATTGCAGTAAAAACCAGAAGTGTCCAAAGACTTACTGCTGTCTGTCAGCACCATAAAGAGGGAAAACACAGATAATAACAAAGTATGTGATGAATGAGCAGTTGTTTCTTCCTGCATGGCAGATTTGAAAGCTTTACACGTCATAGAGCTGCCATATTTTAGGATTTTAGAGAAGACAAGTTAGCCTATTTTTTACTCTTAGGACAAATGGAGTATACAGAAAATGAAGACAACACAATATGTAATTTGAAATTTGAGGATGAACAAAGGAACAAATTGAAGTCCTTGAAACACACTTTAAAGTGTAAGAAATTTTGAACAAGAAAAAATAATGCTTCAGCTGAAATAGGTCTGTTAGTCCAGCCTAAAACTCCACTAACAATATTTACAGCTGATATAGGCAGATTTACATAGCCAAAATATTTGTTGTTAATATTGGCCAACATTTTCATATCATGCCAAATAATATGCATCTTTAGTCAGCAGCATGGTTGATGAGCCAGGCCAGTCACATCCCCTGCTGCATCTGTGTACCAAGGAAGCTGGAGAAGCATGTTAGAATGCATTGTGTGCATGTAAGAAAATGCACACAATGGGCTGCCTCTGCTTAAACTGGCTGCTTTTGAAAATTTAGGTAGGATGAAGAAAGAGGTTATTTTTTTCATTCTTAGAAAATACTGATTGCAATAGCGAAATTTTTCCCTGCTACTCCTTGCTTAAATATTATTAACGCTTTTGTTAAAAGAAGGCAGACAATGCTGTAGCTGGGTTTTTTTGCTTTAGGAGGCTAAAAAGTAATATCTTTAAGTAATATGATGGAATGGCTGCTCGGCTTTAAGGAACATGGACGAAGGCCGCACACACATGCCCTTTCATACACGGACTTGATGGAATGAGATGGTTGTTAAATCTCATTATAAAAAGATTTGAAATGAACATGTGCAGTATTACAGGTTGCATCACACACTTATGATTACATACAATGGAAAACTAAGTAAAGTCAAGTTGAGATTGAGCAAATAAAAGTGCTTTACAGAATGAGTCAAAAAAAGAGATGCAAATAATCACAAATGCATTGAAGCAAAATGTGTTATATAAAGGAATAGTGTGCTTAATGTTTCCTTCTCACTGTTGCAGATGAAAAGTTTTACCTTTCTTTTTTAAATCTTTGTCAAGTCCATTAAAACAGAGTATCCGTTTGTTTTAAAGTATAATATTCCACTACCCCAGGGCATTTTATAGACCAACAACAGGGAACTACATTCATCAAAGTTCCTGTTTATTTATTAGTTGTTGGATTTCCTCTTGTTTTGGCTCGC
Organism: Cheilinus undulatus; assembly: GCF_018320785.1. Taxonomy (NCBI): domain Eukaryota; kingdom Metazoa; phylum Chordata; class Actinopteri; order Labriformes; family Labridae; genus Cheilinus; species Cheilinus undulatus. The sequence continues at coordinate 22,869,017 of NC_054878.1, forward strand.
AAAACACCTGCAGCCCTTTTGTCCTACAAATGCTTTACTTTCTGAGGCTGTGCCAGCAACAGTGCACAAAACAAATTGCAGGTAAATTAAGGACTGGTACACATAACCCAGTTTAGAAAGAAGGCCGGAGTGTTCCATGGAGCAGAGAACAGCTGTAGCCCTGAACTAAAACATATTGGAAAAGCGTGGTCTGTTTGGCTTGTAGTAGCAGGTAGCCCACTGATGGAGAGTTGCACAGACTTCCAGATTTACTGCACCATAAATGGCTTAAGTGCAGTCTGCTTGTGGGCGGTTTTGTACAGTAAACACACAGACGAACCAGCATGTCCACACGCTCCGGGAGCAAGCTCTGGCTGGATGTGCTCCATTGACAATGAATGGGCCATCAGCAAATGCAGCTTTGGTGATAGCACCCGGAGTCATATTATGGAAATATGGCCACATTTTCTGCTTCATAACAGTGAGCTGGGGGGATTAAAGCGCCGGGTGCCCATTCATGCTATGAGCGCTGTGAGCACAATGAAGCTCATTTAAATAAGGTGGAAAAGTTGGCCAGCAGTTCATTGTCAGCTGGGACACCACAGGTTCTTTTAATGTCTCCTATTCACAGCCAGACTCAAAGTTAATTTAGTCCTGGCCCGCGACCCCAGCACAATAAAACACACTGCTGCTATTGTCTCCTGACTTAGTGAGGGAACTGAAGCATTCTGGGAAGCAGCTTGTGTTTAGAAAGTCTACCCAGCTGTTTTTAGGTTCACTAAACCAACATATGAATCACATATGTTCCTGTTCCTTTTTTTAAAATATGTTTTTGGGGCATTCCATGCCTTTACTCATAGAAGAGGACAGTGGATAGAGTGAGAAACAGGGTTGAGAGAAATGGGGGGGAGACATGCAGGAAAGAAGCCACAGGCCAGACTTGAACCCAGGCTGCTGGCTACATGGGACGCACTTTTACCACTAAGCCATCTGTGGCCCACACCTTGTCACTTTTACACTGTTTATAAACGTAAAGGGATATTTCAGTATTTTTTAAATGTGCTTGGAAATAGTAGTGGCATTCGCCTCCAGAGACTTCAGTGAGTATTGCCTCTTTATATAGGACATGCTTTTGGAAACTAGGCTATACAACATTACAGATGCCCAGCAACAGCTGCCGCATGTAATTTAGTGAGTTTATTGAAAAAGAAAATGGGCCAGATAAAATGTTTGCCCATTTGTACACTATATCAAAAATGTTTGAAGAATTTTATTTTTCACCCAGAAAGCCTCTGTGTTTGGCAGTATTTTGCAATGTGCGCTTTGGCTACCGGCTACCTGCTTTTCCGCCATGGCATATCTGAGCAGCTGTTTTCATTAGCCTGCTTCATCAGAGAAAATAACAACAAACTAAAACCAGTCATTTTAGCTCTGTTTTCCACTTCAATCGCTGACACATTTTTAACGTTGGGTAAACATTTCATGCCATTTGTAGCTGGTCTCATTATCAACCATTAGAAGAATCAAGCGACAGACATACTTACTTGGATGACAAATTTTCATTCAGCTACTCTGATCAGGGTTGGTTTTTCCAGTTTATTTTCCAAATGCTGAAGACGGTTGGTAAAAGACATTCATTAAGGCAGGGAACTCTGGATGGAGAGTGATGCAGGCTGCTACTCTCTGATTAGAAATGCCCTGAAGAAGTGGTGACAAGTCCTACTCTTGACAACATTAGCTCTACATGTTCCTAGCCATGGGCTCACAGTTTGCACACCTACATCACCAGGTAACTCAGGATCTCTCCCTCCAACCACTGTCTACTAAAGTTTCTTTCCTTTGTCTTTATTCCCACTGAGTCTCCATCTGCAAAAGTTGTTCCTCTGTGTACTCCAGGTCATGAAAGTATTCTGTAGTATCCACTAGTATCCACAGTAAATGGCAGGTCATCATCACTGAAGTCTTAATTGCTCATTTTAGTTTTGGCTTAGTTTGTTGTTGTCTCTGATAATGCCACAGACTAAAACAGCTGACTAGATATGCTAAGGCAGAAAAGCATGTAGCTGATAGCCAAAGCTTGCACGTAAAAATAGTGCCAAACCAGAGGCTCCCTGGGTTAGAAATAAAAAGCTTTAAAAAATTTCAATATAGTGTACAATTGAGCTAACTTTGTTTTTTTGGTCATTTTTTTCCTAAAAACTCTCTAAAGTACATGCTGAAACTGTACCCATCTATGGCACTGTATGGCCTAGCTTTCTCAAGCTCGTCATGCCTAAAGGAGCTGAAATCAAGAGAGGCTAATGCCACTACTATTGCCAAGAAACTTATACCACCCGACTTAAAAAATACCAAAATATCCCTTTAAATCGTCTCTTTTTACCAAATTATGCAGCGTGGCACTCACTTGTATTCCTCACGTGTATACAAACACGTACACACCGCAATCTCAATGATGTGGTTGATTTCATTTGTCTCCCATGAGATTATTCAGAGGGGGAGAGCTACATCTACTTACCATTCTGAGTGTGTGCGTGTGTGTGTTAGAGAGAGAGAGAGAGAGTGTGTGTTAATGTGTTTGTGCAGCCTTAATGTTTCTTAGCCCGCTGGGCGTCCATCTGTGGGTTTGTCTGGTGTCATTTCCACTCTACATATCCCGCTACTCCTCACACAACCACGCACACAGATACACTCACACTTACAAATGCTTAAAATACTAAATACACTTAGTGCATGCCCATTACAGTGCTGACACACGCACATACAATCAGGCAAAATCCAGACCTGTGCGTTGAACCACACAAATTGAACACGCAGACATGAGCAAACACAAAATGAGAGCCCGTGGGTACGATCGAGGTGCTTTCTAATACATCCTATTTATCATGCAGCAGTTGAACCCCCTTGTGTTCTAACCAACAAACACGTACTAACGCGCATGCACATTTTATCCTCATAAAAGCATTGCCTGCATAGATCAGCCATTAAGATATAAGAGTGTACGGACAGAAAACCACTGGTGGGCTGATAATTCATTTACAAACTGACTTGGGATGTGTGTGTGCATCGTCAATAGTAACACACAAACCGATTAAGGGAGCAAGGGAAGGATGGAGGCGGGGGTTAAAATAAGAAGGCCGAGGAAGGAGAGATAATGGACACAAAGAGAATGATTAAAAGGGTAAGAAGGAAAGAAGAGGATGGGAGAGAAAGAAGAAAATAAGAGGGGAGAGAGATTCCATTATGGAGGAAACAATTCCCAGGAAGAGAGAAAAGAGACAGCAACTGAGTTAAAAGAAAAAGGAGGGAAGGGGCTTTTTAGCAGCAAAGAGGAATGATAACATTCTGATATCAGGCTTAATTTTGGCAACTTTTTTAGATTTAGCCCAGGAATTAAAATGAGTTTTAGTTGTAGTGGTATGCAACAGTTATGGCTTTAACATGACAGTCATAGTGAGGATAGTAATCTTATAAATAATCTGTAAAATCAAAGGAACATGAAATTGAAACTAGAACTTTCCTTTAATGAGCACCTTTGCCCTGCTTCATGTAAAGGATCCTGCACGGTCTCTAAGAGCTTTACTGTATCACAAATACTATTAGAAGGTGAAAAGTTGTTAAAAGTGGCAAAAAGGGGCAAAAATGGGTTAAGTGTTAAGATAAATGATGCAACATAGGCAGAAAGAGTAATGAAAGGGGGTTAAAAATGTCACGAATAAATAATTTAAAGCTAATAACTTAACGCATTTTAGCCTCAATATGAAGTCACTGTTAGCCGGGATGCTAGCACCAATGCTACTTATCCATCACACATGCTGATATCATCATAAATCACAGCTAGGGAGGGCCCATTCACAGGGCTTTTCAGGGGCCCAGCCAATTCTGTCAAGGGTGTATGGCTGCAGCCCGGAGACCTCTGAAATACAGACCTCCAGGAGGCGACAGTGATGTCCCGCTCCTGTGCTACAATTTTCAAAATAAAAGATCACATCTGTTCACACTGTATGTTTATTTTTGTTTATATATACATTTGATATTAAATAAAGAAGAAATACCTTCTATTTTTAACATGAAAGATAACGTCTGATCCCGTCTATATCATTTATAAAAATGAAGAGAAAATACTTCTAACTTTCAAAGTCAAATGTCATGCCTGGTTGCAATGTATTAATAGTTTTATCATGCATTTTTATTTTTTTATTTCAGTTTCAATCAAGAGGACATACTTAAAATTTTCAAAGAAAAGGATAACATACGAGGAGCTCTTGAACTTCTTGTCTTGTATGTTATTTTTTATGTTTGTTTTTTTCTTTTAAATTAAGAGGAATATGGGACAATGGTCTTCATTATATATGCATTTATGAATACTATTTTTTTTATATTTCATAGTTAATTCAGATATGTGATCTATTATTAATATAATGCTGATTTTGTTATCTTTACCTTTGCAAGGATTTATCTTTATAATATATGAGAATTCTAAAACTTGTTTTAAGAATACTCCCACCCTTTCCAAGCTTCTCTCTTCTAGTTGTAGGCGTAAAGTCCTAGCCTGTAAAACAATAAAAACAGGACATTTCCATCTTTATTTATCTACAATGATTAAGCTTTTGGAGGTATTCTTGCCATTTGCCTTAATATGAAGGAGGGATAACTTTAAACATTTCTGCCTGTCTGTACGCTTTAGCGAAAAGCGATGACAGAGAACGGCAGATTGTAAATCTCATCTGTTGCGGCAGTAGAGCTAAAGTTTGGCTAGGATGCTAACACTATACGTAGCACAAACAGACCTGAACATAAACACTTATCTGAGTTAAAAACCTGGGGAAGTCCAGGACAACAGCCCCTTTATTCATATACACAAAAAATCATCCCAGATCATTTATGACCCAGTAGACTTGCTGTTGTTATGCCCACGCATGCCCTGACATGGCATTGTGCAAATTGGTCGGAGGCAAGAGGTCTGTATTTCAGAGGTCAGTATCCAAGAGGTCTCCGGGCTGCAGCCATACCCCTCTCAATTTTGTGGGCAGGCCTGCCTAGAAATACATTTTTGATGGAAAAAGCTCAGCTGGAACCAAACTTTTGTTTTCAGATATGAGACATCATTGGATAAAGTGACAGTGGTGGGATGCTGGACATTCTAAGTCCAATATATCTCCCCAACTGTGTGTCTCATGTACCTGTAACCTGTCAAAATTCAAGCAGGAGAGAGAAAAGATGTGCATGTGCTGCAGGAACAGGGTGTAAGGAGCATTTGTTTGTCTGTCTGTGTCAGATTTGTGTCAGAGTTTTTCAGACCAAAGATGTCTTTTTAGCTCTTCATAGTCCTGTCTTCCTCATGTAAAAAGATTTTTAACAAACATTTTTTATCATATTTATGTTGATGAAATAAGCACTAGTATTGAATTGCTGCAGCTTTAAAGTTCCCTACAAATTCTAACAACTGTTGCATTGTTTTACCCCTGAAGCCAAGAAAACTACCAAGTTTAGAAGTTTAGAAAAGGTATCAGAACTTTGCGTCAAAACTCCTCCATGTTTAAGTTAGTTACATAATCCGATTGAATGCTATACCTCTAACTTTTTTTCCACTCTCTTATGTCCTTTTGCCAGAAACGGTCAAGTTCACATCAAAGCAGCAGAGCAGATAAAACATATCGAGACAAATCCAAGCATTTCACTCCCTCTGCCTTCCTCTGATAATGTCAGCAATGCTCTTTGGTCTGTTTGGATCAGACAAGAAAAAGAACGACTGACAGGCTGATAGAAGAAGAGAAGGCTTTCAAAGGCAGGCAGACAAACAGATGGACAAGCTTTCCATCAAAGATGTGTAGTTTGTAACTACAGCTTGATTAATAAAGCAGAGGCAGGATATCAGAGAGAGAGAGAGTGAGTGACTTGGAGAGGGAGAAGAAAGAACAAAATTAAACAAAAGAAGAAAGGGAGGAGAGAAGAAGAAGTGCAGGTGCATTTCCTCTAATAATGTGTATTATATTAGTCATAATCAGTTGGTCAATCATTATAAATTACTGTAAAGAGCTTCTGCTGCAACTGCCAATTATTGCTAACGACAGATTCAGCTCAGTATCTGCCCAGGGGCCCCACACACAGACACATATATTTCTGTTATAATGATATCTGATTGATGGTCTGCAGAGAGAGAATGTCCTCCAGCCCTGTGTGCACGAGCATCCATGTTTTCTGGCTTCTGTTTTGTTTGAACTAGCTGTGTGAATTTGGATTTGTGTAGACTTGAATGCAATCTGGTGAATTGTTTTCTGTGCAACATTCAGAAGCTACGGCTATAAATATCCCTCCCTCTGTCTGCATATGGGATGGGGACATGCCATCAATTGTGCGTCACAGTTTGATGAGAAGATCTTCCTTGATAAGGGCCATGTAATTTCTCTGGGTGAATAAACCATTGTAGGCTTCACTGTGTCACCTATTATGTGAGTCTGAATATGAAATTAGAGCTAAAGATAAAATCAAATTTCTCTGGTAAGACACTATTTTAATGTGAAAAAGTAAGTGAAGATATTTTCGGGCTAGGTCTGAAACTTTCTAGAAAATGTCAGGGGTGAAACAGGCTTTCCTATGCACATGTGCTCTGCAGCTTCTGATACTTTTATGTTAAAGCAGGCACAATTGTCAAATTGGCTTTGACCATCTGCTATGTGGATCCATCACTGTTATGAAATCTGGTACATTTTTTAATGTGTTTTCTGTTTATCATAAATGATTTAAACTTATTGGTCACTTTATTAGGTACACCTTGCTAATACCGGGTTGGACCCCCTCCTACCTTCAGAACTGCCTTAATTCTTAATAGCATATTTTCATCAGGGTGTTTGAAACCTTGCTCAGAGATTTTGGTCCATATTGACATGATAGCATAACACAGTTGCTGCAGATTTGTGGGCTGCATATCCATGATGTGAATCTACGGTACTATCATATCCTCTATTGGACTGAGATCTAGTGACTGAAGAGGCCATTGGAGTATATTGAACCCAGAACAAGAAACCAATCCGAGATGATTCAAGCTTTGTGACATGGTGCATTATCCTGCTGGAAGTAGTCATCAGAAGATGGGTAGACTGTGGTCAGAAAGGGATGGACATGGTCAGCAACAACACTCAGGTAGGCTGTGGCATGATGCTCAGTTGGTACTAAGGGGTGTGTCAAGAAAATACCCCCCACACCATTACACCACCACCAGCAGCCTTAACCGTCCATACAAGGCAGGATGGATCCATGCTGACACTGACTCCAGCCTCAGTCCACCCCTTGTGAAGCTCCCCTAAGTTCTTGAATCTGCTTTGTTTGACAATCCTGTAAAGGCTGACCTCCTGTTTCTTGTGCATCTTTTCTTACCACACTTTTCCCTGCCAGTCAACTTTCCATGAATATGCTTTGATTCAACCTCCAACCTGCCCTTTCAGCAATGACCTTCTGTGGCTTTCCCTTCATGTGTAGGGTGTCAGTTATTGTCTTCAAGAGAAATGTCAAGTCAGGATTCCTCTCCATGGTTGTGGTTGTGTGTACTGAACCAGAGTGAGAGAAATAACTGACAAGAAATTCATCTTTTCCTCAATATTCTGATGTTTTGAGATAGCGGATTTTTTTGGTTTGTGTGATCTATAAGGTATAAACAAGATTGAAACAAAAATTGCATTTTTGCTTGGTATTCTAATGTTTTGTAATGCACCTGTAAATGTCAGCTTACCCCAAATGGATTATATGACAGAGCTTGATAGCTCAGACATTTGTCTACCACTGTAGCCCTACCAACTATTCTTTTTGTGCTAAAGATAGCATGCATGCCAAGCAATCAAACTTGTAAGCATTTAGCTGAGCAATAGTTAACCTACTTACTCTGTCTCACCTCCTCCTGCCATTACTTTACAAAAGTTTCAAAAACCTTATATATGTTAAAGCAGATTGTTTTTACTGTTTCACTTCCTGGTGTCATTCCATAGCAAGTTATAATGACACCCTGCTCTGCAAGTTTAATGACACCCAAACTGCCACAACAGAGTCCATGAAGGAGAGATGGTTTATGCTATCTACCTCAAAGTGAAAGCTGCCAATGACCTAAATATTAGATTGTGTTGAAATAACATGAACAATAGCAGGGTTTATCCTTGCTATAAATGGGGATGCAGGTACCTTTCTTTCCATGTGTCTGGCTCAACCACTCAGTTTCACAGGCAACTTTAAGACTTATGAGAATCGTGTAATCAACAGAAGACAATTTAGTTTTATAATACAAGCAAATGCATCACCAATACTTCAAATGCTTAAAAAGAATTGGGGAGGCTTAGGAGGGTCCTTTGCCCAAGTGAAGGAGTTCAAGTATTTCATGGTCTTGTTCAAGAGTGAAGGTAGAATGGACCGCGAGATAAACAGGCAGATTGCTGCAGCATGTGCAGTATTATAGATGTTGTGCTGTACTGCGTTGGTGAGGAGGGAGCTGAGCTAGTAGAAAAAACTGTCAATTTACCAGTCTATCTTTGTCTCAACCCTCACCTATTGTCATGAACTCCGGGTAACGACCAAAAGAATAAGATTACAGGTTCATATGGGAATGCTGCCATTGAATCTGTGTCTGTGGATGGTGAGAGTGTGGAAGTTGTGGAAGTTGTAGAGCAGTTCGCCGACCTTGGCGGTGTAATCCATCTACTGACTGCGAGGCTGAGATCAACCACAGACTTGGACTTGTGCATGAGGCGATGAGAACGCATAGCTATACTCTTGTGAGGACTGGACCTTGACTGATTGCCAGAGCTGCCAGCTGGACTCCTTTGTGACAAAAATGCAGTGCCTTTGGGGATCGTTAGCAATACCATGTTTCTAATACTGATGTGCTTAGGAGAGCAGAGATCTAGTCCACTACATACTGGGTGCTCAGGACCCAGTGGCCTGGTCCAGACACTGGGGGCGACTGCGTGCATCATGGAGGGGGCAGCTAGGAGGACACTTAAAGAGATGGGGCGTTGGCCTGGTGCAAGCCTGGAGGATGGCCATCAGAAGGCCAGAGCAGTACAGGACCAGGGTTGACTCAGCAAATTGCCGAACTGGCATATGCTCCCATTTACTGACATGAGCTGGAAGCCTACTGAATTTTAGCAAGCCATTCTGAAGTTAAAAGAAGCTTGGCTTTACAGTGAATCCTAGAAAAAAAACTTTTTGAGTGGAAGGAAGGCCTGAAACACTACTGGTGCACAATAAATGCTGTGTGGGGTCATTAAAAACTGTTCAATCAAATGCAATGCAAATCAATATGCATACATAATCAGCTTTTATCCATTCAAAAACCTATATACAAAGTAACCTCAAGTGACTTTGGGAAAAAAAGAACAATAAACAAATCCAAAATATAGGTCATACTAGAATTTACAGGTACAGAATATGAAGATTTAAATGTTTTTGTTTGTTCAAGGCAAAGAAAGAGCCTCTTAGATCTGACGGAAAACAAAAGAGCAGTGGCAGAAATAGATAGAGACAGAGGGGTGGACAACCAGACACAGAGAGGGAAGATCTGTAGAAATACCAAACTGATTAGCCGGTGTTTCTGACATTTAAATGCCACGTTTACATAAAGAAATGTTTCATAGGAATATTAATCACTCTAGTTAATTCACAGAGAGAAGTGGAAGTGGATCCATGGGGCTTTGTGACAGGAGAACAGGACTAATACCGAGGGAACGTTGGCAGAATTGTTCATTATTCTTATTAATTGTAATGTCACTAAAATAAGAACCACCACGTTTTGAGTTTTTGTTCTAATATAAGTCTTTTAATGCTCTTTTTTTAGACAAAGATAAAGACATCTTGATAAACCTTTAAAGTCAGTGGGTTAAACAGACAGCAGTTCCTAAAAACGACCATTCTTTAATGGCTTTTATACAGAGTAACACAAAGTAATGGGGATGTAAACATTTCCAGCACATACTTGGTTGATTCAGTGTAACTTTAAACATCTAGCAACATCATTTTTCAAGTCAGTGGTCCGAAACCTTGCACAGCCCATTGAGTTAATAGCCAAAATCATGTTGTCAACCTTGAAGTATCTTCATCTTGACAACCGGGCTGAAACAAATTCTCAACATGCGCCACTATTGTGCTTTGATACTTTTTTCGAGTGCCCAGGAGCCTGAATGTATTCCAGCATTGAAGCACTGGCAGCGACATTTCAAGCTGAGAATAAAAGACGTAAAGGGACAAAAGAAAAAAAAATCAGAAACAGAACAACAGAACAGTGACTGAACAAAAGATAATCCCTTCTCTGGTTTGCTACCAAGAGTACGGTTTAGTCTGTGCACCTGTCTTTGCTTTGACATTCCATTTAAGTAAGCTGGACGTCCATTTGGCATAAAGTGCTGTTAGAATTTGTTCAGATGTCGTGGTTTAATATTGTAAATTAGGCGAGAAAATGCGTTGGTCCGTGGGCCAGCAGAAATCCATCACAGTTTGAAGTAGACTGTGTAGTCGAAAGATGAGTGACCATAATGACGGCTTATGAGTGCTCCTCCACAGCTAAGCTTTCATTAACACAATGCCATCTCCATCCATCACTGTTGTTCCACATGACACACCAGAGTACTTACATGATGTTGGTAACTGGCTAACACTGCCGCCATCCTTTGTTTCAATCTGTTGACAGCCATGACAGCCAGATATATGAAAGCTGACACAATGACAGGCCAACAGAAAGGCAAAACAGATGAATCAAATGTGGAACATCTGAATGGAGATATGTAATTTGGGACAAGTGTGGGTTAATCTGATTTGTTCTGCCAGATATTGATCAGTCACACTTTGTGCTATAGGCCTTATTATGAATGATGGTCTTTCTTGGCAGCAACATTTGGACATGCTTGTTTTTGTTTTAATTAAATGTAAATTGAGTCCAGTTACTGTGAAGACTTTACAGAGTCTTATACCCTGGGGTTGATAGGCCAGCAAGAATCGAAACAAGACATCTGGGGAAAAAATGAAAATATTTTTTAACAATAATCAGTTTCCTTGCATTGTTTTAGGTTAATGCATATTCAGAGCTTAATTTTTGCAGAGTATGGAGCATGTCCAGAACCTCTTGGTTTGTTTGGGTGGATGCCGAATGCCATTTAACCTTTAATGCACAAACCGCCTGAAGTCTTAGGTCTTGAATCTCCTCCAGTATTCAGAGGTGCTTTAGGTTCCTATTATCAAGACATTTTGATTGACCCATTGGTCTCTGAATAACATTATTAGTTATTCCATATGGCTTTTGACTTTTTGCCCTGAAAAATTCATCCTCCCATTCTTGCAGTAACTACTGATGCATTTCCATCATGTGGGACTTACTCCACTCTCTCATTGTTTTTCTTATGAAATTATACCTGACACCTGCTACTTTATTTGGTATCACCTCTGACAAGGTTACAAGCAAGCTGAGCCATTACTAAAATGTGTCATCAAGACTGTTGTGTTGCAACTCAAGACACTACGGTCTACTGGTCAGAGAGTAACGTTCTGACACATCGATCTAAACCCTCTCACTGTCGGCTTTGTACTGCTGTGTGACTTCCTTTTCTCTCCTTTGCTTTTCAGCAGTGCACTATAAGGGTATCCTGAATGACCTGCAGCCAATCCTGATTGGCAGTAAGGATGTTCCCAGGCCGCTATTTCCCTATTTGCCTGAATGGGCATTCAGACTGGGTTGAACCAACTAGTCTAGAGTGGAGAAGAAAACAGTAAACATAGCTTCTCAGTCCTCCACTTGAAGCAGCTATGTTAAAATCCCTCATGCCTGGTGTAAAATAAAAACTGATGGTTCGGTTGGTAAAATGTCTGTAGGGTAAAGGTGAAGTCACATGATATGTTCAAATGTAACTTCAACAAAAGGGATCTTGGGTTTTGGTGAGAAACTTAAAGTACAGTTGTTTGGAGGTGAAATTTGTTTTCTCAGAATTATTGTATCAGTGGTATAATGTAACTGAGTTAATGTTCAGAGACTTTTTGTCTTTTACTACTGTCTTTGACTTCTTTCACTCTTTAGCCCACTGAAAAGGCTTACTTTTTCCCAGTCCATTGGTGACTGTCATTTCTTCCCTTAAATAAAGTGCATCACATGATGCAAGTTAAGTCCACTATCATTGTTAGACAATCCAAGGGAGGATAAAAGTGGTTGAAAGGTGGCAAAAGTTTGAGTTTAAGGTGGCAAAAGTTGGTTAAAGATGACAAAAATGACCAAAAAAAGGCCAAATTTTGTTAAAGAGGCGTTGACAAGAGAGGTGGCAAAAATTGATTAAAAGTGGCAAAAAAAAGTTGTACAAATGGCCAGATAAAATATTGAATATGGGGTTTAAGAGGCACGGATAAACTATTTCAACAACAGAACCCTACAAAAATTGGACTCTTTTCTATTTAGCTGTTTGAGGTAACTGTTAGCCAGGATGCTAGCACCAACGCTACTGATCCAACACACATGCACTGACATAATCAACAAATCAAAACTAGGGAGGGCCCATTCTCTGGGTTTGTCAGGGCCCCTGCCCATTCTTTGGGCAAAAGATTTTATCAGCACCAAAGTCAAATAGCCAAATAGGGACCAGTGACGCATTATAACAACACTTAGTCGATTCATTGATTGTCATAATACCAGAATTTTGAACTTTGATTAAATGCTGGTAAAAATCCAACAATATCAATATCAGTTGAAACCATAACAAAGTAGAGACCTTAGGCACTGAGGGTTGAATAATGTATTGTTTTAATCTACCAAAAATGCTAGCAAGCTCCCACATTCTGTCTAAATTGCACATATACATTAGCAACATTTTGCTCCCTAGAAGTTGGCATGAAGTTGTGCAATTTAGACACTAACCTTGTACTGTACCTTTACCCCCTCTGCTCTCATGCTGTTTAGTAGAGACATCAGTGTAACTCCAGCAACTTTATACTACGCCAGCATGGATTAAGAAAGGTCAGTGCCAGCCTGTGAATTTGAATCAATCAATGCTACTCTCTCTCTCTCCTCCTGGTGGCAACTTATGGTTAAAAATTTGACCAATTGTAGCAAATTTTTCCAAGTTTTTTGATACAATCAATGATTTAAAATAGATTGAATGGTTTTAAAACATGGTAAAGAACAAAGTATGAATGCATCAAATTTAGACAACCTCAGAGGACAGACTGTGCTAATTCCACTACAAGCCACAAAGCTGACTAAACTGCTGCTGCAAATCTTTTGACCAGGACCTCTTGAAATTCTCATGTGTCTCAGAACTTCATCAGTCAAAATCAGACACTAGATTGAAGAGCTACTGCAACTTTATATCACCAGTGGGTCTCAAAGGTCCCCTGATAAGGGGCTCCCTAACTTTGAAGCTTTTTTCCTTTTAGTCTTGAACACTGGAGGGACTGCTTCTTCAGGGAATTTACTATCAGGTGGAGAGTTGGATAAGAAGACCAATGCCGATCTCACATCCCTCCTTTAGACTACAGCCTTTTAGCGTAGCTTGTAGCAGAGATTCAACTTAGCTGTCAGGCTAACTGGCTGCTGACTCTAGCCTCCAGCATGATATCGATCTTGTTGGATTATCCCTGTGGATATGACGAAATCTGAACCTGGCTATTTGTCTTTGCGTGTGTGTGTTTTGAATTTTTGTCCAGTCCTGAAATCAGTGGTAAATCTTAAAAAACATCATGACATTGTAACTCCTTATGTAATATAATAATAATAATAATTTATATTTGTAAAGCACTTTTATAAACAAGGGTTTACAAAGTGCTTTGACACGGAGAAGACAAAGCAGCAGAACCCAAAAGAAAGATAAAGACACCCAAAAAACATCAAGAGAACACTCAAGGTAGAAGAACCTGACCAAACAAAAACCCAACCTATATATAAAAGCAAATCAGCAGTATTACCCAGACATCATGAGAAGTCATTAGTAGTAAAACATCCCAAGACATAACACGAACTAAGACGTTGTAAGAACTTAGACACCCTAAGTCGTCATAAGAGATGACTGCAAAACTTGGGACGAAGAGGACCAAAGATTCAAAAAGTAATTAAAAGATAAACAATAAGAACTAAAATCAAAAAGAAAGGTAAAGTCATAAAGGAAACTGAAAGGTAAAAGCATCAGTTTGAGGAAAATAGCATCACATTTAAGCAAATCTATGAAAGGGATTTTTAAGAAGTTATTTAAAAGATGTCACTCCATGCCTTATCTCATCAGACAGATCATTCCAAAGCCGAGTGGCCCTGATGTAAAAGGCTCTATCACCTTTAGTTTAAAGTCTCAACTTTGGAACAACCAGGAGGCCCCTTAAAGAGGATCTAGCCTCCTGTGTGCCAGACCGCAGTCTGGCACACAGGAGGCTTAAAATTCTGGTTTACAGGAGGTTTAAAGTAACTGATTACATTTACTCAATTTACTGTAATTAAGTAGTTCTTTTGGCACTTGTGCTTTTTTGAGTACGTTTTGAAATCAGTGTTGGAGTTATTTAACAGTGTTGATCCACCAGTGTTGGTTCAACTTTTTAAAGAGTCAACTTATCTAAGCTACACCCACTGCGATTTCAAACCTGGGGGTATGTGTTGGTGAAGGTCACATCATTCCTTTGAGCGGAGTGTTTAGGTGTGTTTTAGATGTGTTTAGTTGTGTTTGGATGTTGCCTGTTGTACAGTGATCCCTGCTGGGGTTCTTTTGCTCATGTTTCTGATTTATTGTTGGAAGCAAAAGAACCCCATGAATGAAGTTATCCATTGAGTTAGAGCTCCCAGGAGGAGAGAGGAAATGTAATCTCTAGTTGTCCTGACAATAAGATCACATTTTACTATAACACTTCTCAGTAGCTTCTCAGTACTTAAAGGAATCTTTAAATTAGACATTTTTTTAATTTGATTTTTTGGCAAGTACTTTAACTTTTACTTGAGTATATTTTTAATCAGAGTAACTGCACTTTTACTTGAGTACAGCAGTTGTGTACTGTTTCCACCTCTGCTGATAGTGTCACCATACCAGAAATGTAACTTTTATACTGTTGCCAAGCCTGGTGTCACGATACTTGATACTAAAATGATACTTGAAATTTAAAATGGAACTAGTTCAGTACTCAATACCTGGTTGATCAGAAGCTGGATGTTTACAGGAAATGTGTCTTTATGATTACTTCTTCTTTATCTATAATCAATTATTTGCTGCTCTATATTTACCAGTTAGACGCCTGTCTGCTGAATTCTGTCCTAGTTGGAGGTGAGCTCTTCTGAACCAACTCTATCAAGTAACCAAAAATAAAGCCATAAATCCAGGCTATCTCTATAATCTCCCCCACAAGCCTGGAAAGACCATATGATCAGCAAATTTGAAAAGTGCACCTCAGGGTTAACAGGGAGCTTAACACAGCTAAGAGTTCAGCTAACTCATGCAAAGGTAACACATGAGCTGTAGCGGTATACAGCCAGGGTCTACTCCCATGAAAGCGCTGTTATAGGTTTATGACCACAGCCTGATAGCTGACCTATAATGATAATTTAAGTGGGAACTCTCAGTTGGAGCTGTGCAGTCTAGCTGAGTGACTCAGCCATTACGGCTATTACAGATAGGACCGAAAAGCTGTGATGACAGTGAGAGGTGAAATTGGATATTAAATGGATTGATTCTCACCTATGATTGTTGTTTTTGTCTGAATTCACCTCACTTGTTCCTTGCTCCCAATCCTTCCCTTTTTCTTTCCCCTACATCCTCTAATTCTCTCTCCTTTCTCACTTTGCTCGGCCCCATCTTCCCTGCAGTCTTGCCTCTTTCGCTCTGAGCCCTAAGTAGCCACAAATGGTCCCTAATAGCCTCCAATGGAGATGAATTGATTGTCGTGTGAACCAAATCGATAGGAGATTGCTTTTTGCAGTACACAGTGGGATACGGCGCAGGCAGGCGGCCTTAATTAAGTTAACAGTAAACCAAGATTCGCTTTGGAGTTTTATTAGGAGAGTAAAGTTTACGATGAATACAGGGACAAAAAAAAGGTCGTGGTTTCTGAAAGAAGAGCATATTTACCTTGATGTGTTTCTGATTTGTTGCTACTGAGTCGTGATGCTCCTTCGCTGACTCATAAAATGTTTTTTTTTGACATTTTTCTCACTTCCTCTGCCTGTTTTTCTCTCCATTCCACCCCTGCTGCTCCTCATGCTTCCTTTTCTCCTCTTTTCTCCAGCTTCTTCCAGCTCTATCCCTCTCCCTACCCCCGTCTGACCTCGCATCCCTCCCCCTTTTTCCCTCCCTCTCTGTCGTCTATAATGGGATGAGCAGCAGAATTTGATCAGCAGTTTTTTAAAGGTCACAGAACCAAGCGAAAAAACTCTCAGCCAAAGCGCCGAGGGAGCGAGGGAGAGGAGGATGAGGTTGAGGGGAGGGGGAGGGGGGGTTAGGAGAGGCAAGAGAGAAAAAAGAGAGAGAGATAACAGGCCGGCGAAGTGGAGGATGCAGGGAGGGGAAGGGAGAAGAGCTGGAGGAGGCAATACTGCATGAATAGAAGAGACGGAGACGATGGAGAAGAAGGAGAGGAAAGGCAGGAGGGGGAGATAGTGGAGTAATGGAGGGGAAAGAGGGAGGAGGCAAATGAGGTAATTTGTTGTTTTATGACACATCAGATCTGGAAACAGATGAATGCGTATTAAATATGCAGGAGAGGAGCAGAGAGGAGGGAGAGTACTTGGTTATGAGGAAGAAGAAATACGATGGGAGGAAATGAGAGGATTACCAAAGAGAGGAATGAGAGGCAGGAGCAGGGGCGTATCCAACCAGCCGCCTAGGGTGGCATGCCCCCTCTGAGGAAGTCTGATTAGCCACCAAGGGTGCCACCTGATAATCCTGAAGTATGAACAGCTACCTTCCCAGTTGGGAATGGGGCTTGAATTTAGAATAACTTTGCTCATGTCACATGTGATCGTCTGAAAATTTTCAAACAATTTCAAGACATTCAGGTCCAGAAACTTTTGCAATCGGTGCACTCAGAGGAGAATATTTTATCAGACATGCCCTCACAATTTGCAATGCTTAAAATTAGGAATGAAATGCATGTGTATAAAAGGGGGCTATGATGCAACAGGCTTCAAGCTGTTTTTTCTTTAATCACTTTAGCACAGCAAATTAAAATTTTCTAAACTTTAAATAGTGCAAATTCTGAGGTATGTTACTGTTATTTAGAGGAAAGTAGGCAAATATACAAACTCAATTCCCACAAAGTGTATATGCTGAGTAAAATGTAAATAAAAAAAGAATGCAATGATTTGTGATTTGAAATGTCATATTTTCATGAAAATATTCAACACATCCCAAAAAAAGTAGGGACAGGGCAATAAAAGGCTTGAAAAGTAAGTGGATGAATTAGGTCAATTGGCAACAGGTCAGTAACATAAATGGGTATAAAGGGAGCATTTTAGAAAGGCAGACTCTCTCAAAGACGGGCAGAGGTTCACCAATCTACAAAAAACTGGGTCTAAAAATTGTGGAACAACTCAGAAACAATGTTCCTTGGTGTAAAATTGCAAAGACCTTGAATATCTGAACATCTACAGTCCATAATATCATCAAAAGATTCAAAGAAAAATCTCTATGGGCAGGGACAAAGCCGAATGTCATCATTGGATGCTTGTGATCTTTGTGCCCACAGGTGGCACTACATAAAAACCAGGCAAGATTCTGTACTGAAAATCACTGCATGAACTCAGGAGCACTTCATTATCAGTCAGCACATTTGGCCGAGCTGTCCACAAATGCTAGTTGAAGCTATATCATGAACAAGAGCCAGAAACGCCACCATCTTCTCTGGGTCAAAGCTCATTCAAAATGGGCTAGGGCAAAATGGAAAACTGTTCTGTGGTCAGGTGAATAAAAATTGACATTCTTTTTAGAAGACATGGAGGCCGTGTGCTGTAGACTAAAGAGGAGAGGGACCATTAAGCTTGTATCAGGGCATAGTTCTGAAGCCTGAATCTCTGATGGTACAAAACTGCATCAATGCCTATGGCGTGGGCTGCTTACACATCTAGAAAGACACTATCAATACCAAAAAAGTTAAGAGGTTTTAAGGTAACATATGCACCCATCCATACAATGTCTTTTTCAGGAAAGGCCTTAGATATTCCAGGAAGAAAATGCTGAACCATGTACCCCCTCAAAACAGCATGGCTTCACTGAAGAACAGTCCGAGTGCTGAACTGGCCTGCACGCAGTCCAGACCTTTCACCAATAGAAAACATTTGGAGCATCTTAAAAGGACAAATCCAGCAAGGAAGACCCAGGAGTGTTGAGCAGCTACACTATGGTCCCTACTTTTTTAGGATGTGTTGCTGCCATCAAATATAGAATGAACTAATATTTCTAATGTAATAGTAAAATGCCTCAGTTTATGTTTTGCGAATAAAGTATAGGTTTATGAAGTTTGCAAATCATTGCATTTCCTTTTTATTTACATTTTACTCAGCGTATATACTTTTGGGCAATTGGAGTTGTACTTATCATCACTATGTCGATAGGATATAATGGTACCTTGCAAGACATTTGAAAATCCGTGCTAGAAAGGGTTGATTTAAATGGGTTGAATGATAAACTTTGATTGTAACAAAAAAGATGCTTTCTGCCTTTGACTTCTCTTGGTTGAGGGCCAGTATTTCCCACATATAGATGTGGTGGCAGTATATTTTCCAACCATTTGAGCATTTTCTTTTGCCTCCTGTAACAATCCAGCCATACCACATTTAAATCCTTTAGAAAAAAAAGGTTTAAGGCGGTAAAAGATCGAAATAAAAGCTCTAGAAGAAACAGTTCTTTTACGCAATCCTGTACTCTAAAGCTTGAGCATAAACTCGGTTAATGCAGATGGATACGCCCATTTCCTTGTTTCTCACTGGTAAATCCTTCTCGCAAAGCTCCCGTCTGAACCGTTTGGGCTCGGTTAGAAAGTGACAGGACTGATCAGCAACGAGGGCCAGTACTTTCCTGTGCAGCGGAGTCGTGACGTAAACAAGCAGCAACAAGAGGCCGGCGTCGTTATGGCCGAAGACATTAGCGTGGATGCTGCTAAAGCACCAGTTTTATCAGAACTTGATGACATTTCTTTGTTAAAAGAAGATCAAGGAACAGCAGTGAGTTGTTTTCTTCTCAAAAATGACAAAAGTCCTGTTCTGACATGTCTACAGTCTCCATGGCTCGCGTTATGCAGTTCTCTATGGAGTTTACTCTTTCGGCAGGGGCGCACCTTGGCGGCGGCTATGTTACATGTTTTGTCACTCTGATTGGCCCGTAAAGATGTGACAGACAGAATGGCGTGTCAGGTTACTCGGTTAAAAAGTCCTTACAAAAATCATGTAGGGAGAATATTATGAAGACAGCATCACAAATCATATCCTTAGCTGTGATAAGTAAAGCCAGTATTATTGATGAATGGTACTCATACCTGTGTGCATGTTTTGTACCCCCCTTCTGGGTAAGTCAGAGCTGCAGTTCAGACCCCTCAGTTCAAAAATGTGAACACACCCCTGGGCAGGAGAGGGAAGACGGTAAGGATAAGGGGAGTGAAGATGAGAAATTTTTATTTCCCCCACCCTTAGACTCACTCATTCCGTCCTCTTTCTTCTGTAACCATCGGATCTTAATCACCTCTCCATCTCCTCTGCTCGTCTCATCAGATGTCTTGGCCCATCTCTTCCTCTCCCTCAACATCTTCTTCTCTTTGAGATAAAAGGAACTTTCATCACTCTGCAGTGTCTCATAATGGTCACACAGTGCAGCTGTTTCCCTGTCTGGAGCAGTAATGATTCCTTGATATCATTCCATCATTTATTATCAAATAGACCCAAATCTCTCTCAAACTCACTGAAGCCCCCCCGCCCCCCCCCCCATCTCTTTCTCTCTCTGCTGTCCCTTTCATCACCCTCATCTCTCTGCTGCTGCCAGTTGATTCCCTGAGCATTTCGGTGTCTTTCTCAATCATTTCAGCTACATGTCTGAGCCCTGTATGCATTTATGTGTGTGGGCCCGGTAAAGCATAAACACACATTAAGGTGTTTTTTTTTAGAAATCCCAATTCCACCTCCAAATTTCTATCTCATGCATTTTCACCATGCTTTCCAAATGCTGGGTTTCATTTAATTCAATCCAAAAGGCAGCAGTCCATTGCTAATATCACATCATGGGCGGTAAATGTAAAATTTCAAGGGCAGGGCCAGCCCAAGCTTACTTGTAGCCCTAAGCAAAGCTTGTTTGGGGGGCCCTCACTGCCAATCATTGTTCCTGATGCAATTAATGCTAGATAATGGGCACATATACATATAATCTAAACCCCAGTGGGGGAAAATGAAGTAACAGAACTTGAGTTTTTCTTCATTTTATTTCAAACCGCATTACAAAACATGTTACTGAGAGAAATTCAACATACGTTATGTCACGTAGTTGTTTCATTAAATGAGCTAAACTAGACTCATGTATTGAGCTCATGTGTATGAACTGTTGTTTTAGTCTGCTGATGATCATGGATCATTTATTTATTTATTTATTTTATATATTTATTATCTTAGCAGAAAGAACACACTGAGACAGAGGTCTCTTTTTCAGGGGTGCCCTGCAGCAATAAAATACAAAGAACAGAAAAATACAGATAGAACTAAGGCTGCAAGCAGCACTGAAGGGCCTTCGCACCATTGTGTGTGCTGCAGCCCAGCAGAAGGACAATGGAGATCCTTCCAGGGCTGTCATTAAATCAAAAATAATGAGCAGATTCTGTATGTAAAAGTTTTCAGGCCAGCACTGGTATTTCAATATGCAAACTTGATATAAAATGGGACATTTTATGTTAGAGATGTAACTGCCATTTTACAGTGGTGGCACTACAGCATAACCATAAAATTAACATTTAAATGTGTAGAGGGGCAGACAGAGATCTTACATGTGAAATTTTAACAAATCAGAAGTTTCACAAAAGTTAAGGGCAACTTCATGCAAACATGGCAAAATGCTCACCATTGGCAGTGAGGTGTCCATTAATGAAACATCTCTGTCTTTTGGCACATGGACGTTGATATGTAGTCATAAATTAAGTTTCCTGACATCAATGGACCTAAATTTTAAATACACAAAGCCTGATGTCCAGTATCAGACATCGTTCATTAATGATAGATGTGAAACTGAATTAACATTTAAGTTTTGTGTACCTATCAATTGTTTCTCTGTATTTAAGGAATCCATATCTTTCTGTAAAAACATACCTAAAAATTCAACTTAGAGATCAAAGTAACCTGGCTTTCTTTCTTAACCTCCTGAGACCCTGCATGTGAGGACATAAGATTTTGGCTTTTCCACAACATAGTAATAAATTCTGCTATTAGAATGTTTGAGTTAACTGTCTGGAATTTCTATAGAAGTTAAATAATTTGCATGAAATGTTAGGGCTCAAAAATGACAGGAATTTAAAAAACAAATTTCACAATTTTTTTTTTTATATTTTGAAGTGATTTTAATTTTTTTCGGGTGTTGTTTTGAATTTTCATACGTACTTTAATAAGAAATTGAGGAATTTCTGTATATCTTTTCAAACCTGATTGGAAATTTTGGGGGACATTTCCTGAAATTTTCCGTGGATTTTGTGGAAATTTATTTGTAAGTTTTTTTAATGCAAATTTTGGGAGAAATTTGTTTTAAAATTTTCAGGAATGTTGGTGGAATTTATGGAGAATTTTTTTTTGTTCCAATCCATAGGCAGAGAGTTTCAGGGAAATATTTGGGGAAGGTTTTTTTTTCCATTGGGGTTTTGAAAAAGATGATTAAGAATTTTCAGAGAAATATTTAGTAATATAGTATAATTTTAAAGAATTTGAAGGGATTTTGGTTTGGAAATCTCTAGTAATCTCAACGGAAGTTTTCCAAGACCTCAAGATCTTCTTCTTTTTTTTTTTTTCAGATAAACAATATTCTTGTTGAAATGATTTCCTACAAGTAGGAAAATGATTTTGTTTTGTAGTATACAGTAAGATAGGTCTATAGTCCTCATATGCAGACATAATTTTATTGTTAAAACTACTTCCTGTTCAAAGACAAGGCTCTTTTCCTGTCTTAACTTCCTCTTCCATATATCAGCCTGAGCCATTGCATCAGATAGTACTAAGATAGTCTAACTGGCTTCTATCTAGCTGAAGGCTGTTGTGTGGACAAGTGCCTTAAAGTTACACTTCTCATTAGGCAACTGCCTACTTTAATTAATAAGATAGTATTAAAAGTAGGTAACTAGTACAAATGAGGCCATAATTCTCCCTGTTGTCGTTACTGTGCTGTTAGATTGACTCTAAAACTGATGTATTACGGGCAAAAGTCACATAATATTGCATTAAATGTGGTATTATTTAAGTAAAAACTACATGTAGTTTCAGAAACATCTCTTGCAATTTACGCTAACAGTTATGTTGACATTGCTCCTGCCTGAATCCTGCAGAATTTGGTTCCCTATTAGGGTGATAGGCTTAACACTTTGACAGCCTGGTCCACCAACTAGCTGCCATATACAGCCTACACATGCCACATCTACCTGCTAGTTACATGTCTGAAAGTGACACAAAGAGAGGGCATTATTCTCTTCATTCTATTAGTGTTTGTGTCTGTTACTTAAAATGCTAAACTCAGTCTCATATTGGAAGAGATTTCTGGTCATATTTTGCTTTTTAGCCCTGTGATTTGAAAATGTTCACTCTCACAAATTTTTCTTTTTTCGTATAAAGGGACTCCAGATCATTTTCATACTTTTGTTTTGCATTGCAGATGACTGTTATTTGGCCTTGGACAGCTGTTTTGTTTTACTAAAACTACATGGTCTTTTTATGGGAAAGGGCAAAACACGAAAATGATAAAATGCGAATGCAGGCTTTCAGCCAACTACTGCAACTCATGCTAACATGAGCAAAAGCATCAGTCCATGCTAACAGGGCAGAAGGTGGAACAAACATTGTTTTTCCCTGAGGGATTCTGAGCTGGCATGACATGGATTGACAGGAGACTGCATATCAAATTGCTTACTGTGTTTTGTGAGGCCTTTACCTACACTCAGAGATACACTTTACTGTACACGCACACATGGATGGATCAAATACCTATTCATAGTGGAGTTACAAGTGTTTATTGGGCTCCAAAGGTGGTTATGGAGGGCTACTGCAGAGCCACAACAGCTTTATATGAGAACAAACACTTCAGTCATAACTTCACCTCCAAATAATCATCTCTGCAGAATCCACACATATTAAAACTAATGTGCTGTGTCCACAAGAGGATGAACAGGACGCTTTGATAAACAAGCTGAGCGTGATCATGCTCCTGCCCTTGTGCTTTAACCAGCAGCAGCAGAACTGAAATGAACATCTCAGTCAGCAGCATCAAAGACGATCGCAGCACCTCCCAGAGGACTCGGCTAGCCAGCTTGAAGCTCCACCTGTGCAGCGCCGATGCTTTCATCAGCCGTACATATCACAGACCTGCCATACCTGCTAACATAGCTGCTGCTAGCTGCTCTGGCTGTCTGCAGCTCCCCATCTCATTCCCCCTAGAGTCAGAGCTGCTGAAAGGCTAGGCGACTTCACACCTTATATGAAGCCTCTGTCATTTGACACATGCAAAGGATGCTGGGATTAAAGCAGCGGGGGCTGTGTGTGCACGCTTTGTCTGTCAGTGACTTTATAAAGAGTGATGCACTGAGGCAGCTCAAGTTCATTGTTGTGCAGCTGAGCCATGTAATGAGAATTTTACATCCAGACTGAACAGATGCTCCTAAATTTGTCCTTTATGGGCTTCCATATTAACCCAGGTTGAAGCAAATCTTTTTTTGCTGACTGCGTATTAAGGATGTGTTCTAATAACCAAGGGAAATCAATATTTGTTGCCTTTAGAGTAAAAATAGATCTTTATCCCTCCTATCAGATTCTTTCTCTGCTGCTTGTGTGTTTTTGGAGAGTCTGTGTGTCCCAGCTGGAGTGAAGACTGTTTATATTATTGATAATGAAAGAGAGGCCCCAAGGGGCCTCCGTAATGGGCTGGGAGGCCTCTGACTTCTTACAATGGCCTCTATGTGCGTGTGTGCCTGTTTGTAATAGAGGCACAATCACAGCACTATATAATTGTCAATGAGAGGGCGACTTTTACACGATCAAATGAAGCCGATACACAAAGAAACACAAAGATGGAGCCTGTCCCACACAAAAAGCACAGACAAGGAAACAATGTCTCTAACGCCATTCACACACTCTGCTGCCAGCTGAGCCCTGTGTGTCCAATAACAGCAGGTGCTGTCAAGTGCAAGCACGGCAGAGCTGCCCTGACATGGAAGCACACACACATTAACACACAAATACACAAACAAAGGGACGGGTGCACATGTCTCAGAGCAGCATTCACACAGCCATCCTCTTTGTGTAACTCTCACGCTCGATAAAAACTCTGATGGTTTGAAATCTTGTCTGAAAAATGCTGTTCGAGCAAGGTTATATAGACGTTTGTAGGGAAGTGTGTGTTGATGTTTGCAGTAGTGCGTGCGTCTGTACCTGCTATTTGGCTGTGAAGGCTGTCGTGTTGCCATATGGTCTCACATTAGGGCCCTGTAAGCTCAGCCATCCAGATAGGTTGTGTATCTGTGTTTGCGTGGAGAGAAAGAGAGAGATCAACACAAAATAAAGTCCTGTTTTTGATATGTAAAGCCTGCCACACACTAAAAGATTTTTAAAATTGTAACTGATTTTTTTCTATGTGAGAGACCCCACCAATGTTAGGAGTGTTCAAACAATCTTTTCCACAATGCATTGATTCCTTTTTTTTATACTTATTTTCGTGGCTTTTTTGCCTTTATTAGAGAGAGATAGGACAGTGGATGGAGACAGAAAAAGAGAAGAGCGAGTGGGGAATGACATGCAGTGAAAGAGCCACAGGCCATACTTAAACCTGGGCTACCCATGTACCAGGGGTATGACCTAAATGCGAGGCCAGGGGTGTCAAACACAAGGGCCAAATCCAGCCTGTGGTACAGTTATACCCGGCCTGCAAGATCATATCACAACTAACCCACTGAGGTCTGCAGATTCCTCCAGTATGAAAATGAAAACTTTACCTCAGTGGTTTTAAATATCCCTAAGTCATAAAAATGTGAAAAAGTAAAGAATAAAACAATTTGATAAAAAAAAGTTAAGAATGTGAAAAATAAATTGGTGTTTTCATTTCATATTTTCAATTTTGCAACTCTTAGTTACTACTTAAACCCATGATTTAGATTTTAGTATATATTAACCCTGAAAACTCATGATTTTGACTTTCTATCTCATGTTTTTTGTTTTAAAAAATTATTTTGACTTTCAATTTCATGTTTTGACCATTTGAATTTAAAAGTATGACTCTTTATCTCAGATTTTGAGCTTTTAAATGTATCTGCGTATTTTTCCCCAGCAGCTGGGCCTACCATAAATACTCAAATGATAACCTGTTTCCCTCCCAAATGTGGCTGCTTTCAGTGCATTTCAATGATATTGTATATTAAATGGTGCAGCTTTTTCTGTCTTTGTGGTAGCACGTGTTACACTTGACGTTACTAAACCAATCAACTCCTATGTTGGGACAAGCTGGCGTTAGAACATGGAAGTACTCAAAAGATAGCTAAAAGGAACATGGAGATACAGAGCGAGTCAGTGAGATTATCCTATCAAATGATCTTTTAAATCTGCAATGAAGCCTCCCATCACTAGTGGCTGCTGCAGCTTTAGTTAATGGTCACTCCTTCCTGCCAGAGCTTTCCCCGTGGCACTTTGCTGGACATGAACATGAGAAGCTCATTATCAAGTGTGACACAGAAACAGCGTGGAATGGCAGTGTTTTGACAAGAAAATGGAAATAAAGTTGTGTGTAGGCTTTTGAGAGTTATACTCGTGTATAAGGGTCTTTGTCCATAGCCGGATTTTTTAGTCCTGGCAGGGCTTTCTGTATTTTTAAGTCAAAATCAGTGCAGTCCAGCATTCTGAGCGCTCAGCACTCTGGAATAAAAACAGCACCCTCTGTGTCAGCTATTTTTGTCGCTGCACTTAAAGCGCTCTCATTTGAAAAGCAATCAGCTTTTTGAATAGTGCCGTGCTCATCAGAGTCACTTTTCTCTCACTTGCCAATCAAACCGATCCGACTCGTATTGTCTTTTTTAATGGGTAGGTTTCAGATCTGCAGCTGCTGCCCGCATCAGGACAGGATTCCTTTACATTATCTGTCCCTCTTCTGTGTGATTTTTCAGAAATATGAAGCACATTACAAACAACAGATTCTAGCAAAGAAAGCGAAGAAACAGCCCTGTGATGACTACGACTGCTTTCTGAGCATTCTCTCCCCTTTGGACAACTCGTTTGAACACAACTTAAATGTGCATTTAGCTGAATAATGAAGTAGCTGAATGAAACATCCCTAGTCTGAGGGTTTACTCACTCTTTCTTTCATTCATTTGCACCCCTCTGCTGTCTGCTTTTTCTCCTGCTTTTTTGTCTTTCTCTGGTTTCTCTCTTTCTTTCTTTCTCTCTTTCTCTCTTTCTTTCTTTCTTTCTTTTCATTTTTCTTTCTTTGTGTGTGATTATATATTTAGCAGTGGCATAGCGTCCGCTATGCTGACTTCATTATGTATCTCAGCATGAAGCTCCAGTGACTGAATGATAATAAACCTACAGCACACATACACGCATAAAGCCTCAGGAGTCCAACAGTAATGCATTGATAGCTGATTACAGCTAACTTAATTAATATGAAAGTGATAATTGTTAATAGAGCTCCGTTGACCCCACAGACCTTTGAATGAATCCATTATTGACTGTTCTTTGAATTTTAATCAGAACAAAAGTTGTACATAGACTGAAAAAAGCTCACACAGGAAATTTGAAAGTATCACTAACATCTTTTTATTGTAGATCTTTAATATTGATCTGTATTTGAGTGCTTTGTTTAAAACAAAGCACTCTTTATTACAGTACTGTTAGTCTACACAGAAGAACAAAGAGTGATTTCCTTTTGTAAAAGAAAATCTACGTGATGATTTATCCGCTAATTAAAAAGAGGAGATGATAACCAGATCTCATTTTGATCAATAGTGAAGTCTTTCAGTTATTAAATGGCATTATAGTAGGATTGTAATCAAAGCTGATGTCATTATGAATAATTAGCCTTTTCTTTTCTTGATTATATGATAAATTGTTGTTTTTTGTTCTTTTAAAAAAAATTTCAAAAATAGCAAAATCAGTTATATTTTTCCCTCAGCCCAAATGGATAACTTCAAATTTTCCATTATACAAATATATTCTGATCATAATCAAGTATGACTAGAACCAGGACTAAATCTCCTCATGTGAGAGGTGCAAACATCTACTTTTAGCATTAGCGTTTTTAAGCATGTTGTGTTTTGACATTTCTGAAAATTGTTAATGTAATAAAACAATAACTGATCATTTTAGATTATCATCAAGCATTCATTTCAATGTCGTGTCTTATTGTTGATTGTTTGTAGATTTGTTTTCAATCGAACAGGATTTAAATGGTAAAAATATTCCCTCTGAACGTACCCTCACACCTGCTCTTTGAGTGCTGTATGTGATGATCAAGTTCTAGAAACTAAGGATATCCTATAATCCTAGAGAGAATGCAAAATGTGCCTTGGACAGACAGAAATACAATAACTATAAAAAGTATTCTCTCCCTTAGATGTTTTTTTTTTTATTGATTTTATAAATCAGTCATGGATACTATAATTTAGCTTTTTGACAAAAACCCCTCTTTAATGGCAAAGGGAACACCGTTTTCTACAAAGTAATGTCAATTACATGGAATGTAAAATTAGTGATTGCATAAATACTCAGCCCCCTTTAAAGTGACTAACCTAATTCTACAGAGGTTCAGCCAGTTGGTGTTAGTAATTTCATAGTGATATTTGAACCTGAGAGCAGTGAATGTGTCTCAAGTGATTGGAGTATAAAAACACCTGGAAGGCTTGTAATGGTAGACGGTAAAATCAATCCTGCAAAATATAGGAAAATCCTGGAGGACAATCTTATTCAGTCTGCAAGAGAGCTATGGCTTGGGAGACAATTAATTTTCCAGCAAGACAATGACTTGAAGCATACAGCGCAAGCTACACAGAAATGATTTAAAGAAAACAACGTGAATGTTCTGAAGTGGCAGAATCAAGGCCCAGACCTCAATCCAACAGAGAGTTTATGGCTAAACTTAAAAAGGGCTGCTCACATCCGATCACCATGCAACCTGGCAGAGCTTCACCAGTTTTGCAAAAAAGACTGGAGTAAAATTGCAGTGTCCAGATACACAAGCCTATCCAACCTATCCACACAGACTCAGCGCTGTGATTGCAGCCAAAGGTGCATCTACTAAATACTGACTTGAAGGGGCGGAATATTCATCTATTTTTATCTAATTGACACACTTTGCAGAAATCAGTTTTCCCTTTTACATTTAAGATTTTTTGGGGGGTAATTCTTCTTAAAAAAGCCAAATTATATTGACCATGATTGATTTAAAAAATCAATAAAAGGGTAAAACAAGGGGGTGAATACTTTTTATAGGCACTGTATTAAAGCCACGCAAAAGGGATTTTTCATGTTTTTAAGGGTATGTCTTTTGTATATATATATATTGTAACTATAGCATTGAAAATTGCAAGCCTGGTGCTCATTACATCAGCAGATCTTCGTGTGTGTCATGGGTTGTTATGGACTCCGTTATCTGACGATCATCCTCATTCTTTATTTAATTTCATAAGAAAATACCAACAATATCAAATGTAGAGGCTGAATTAGAAAAGGATTGGTTGCATGGCTATATACAGCTAAATTTAGTGACTGAAGTAGCTACAGAAGGTAATAAATTGGTTGAATAAACATTTGTACTCCTATTAATAATCATAATGGTCAGTGGACTGGTGCACCATGGCTGCTACATAATGTTCGATTATGTTTTTGTAGTACTCAGTGTTGGTTTTCTGTGTGGCACTTCCACATTTTTAGGGTTACCACTGAAAGTCATTTTAAGGTGAACATTTAAGAGGCACTAACAACTTAAGAAGCAACTTTTTGGGGGGCAATTTAGATCCACTTAGAGACGGCAAAAGATGTGTTTTAATGATGGTGCAGGGACAGTGAAAAACTATGTTAGCCTTAAGCCCAGATGACCCCTGACTTGCTGTTCAATATTATTATTATTATTTACTTTAATCCTCTCTTTACTTCTTCTTCTTTCAGGTCAGTGTGTTGGAGCGTCAAGTGATTGATTTTCTGGGCTACCAGTGGGCTCCCATCCTCACCAACTTCCTCCACATCATCGTGGTCATCCTCGGCCTGTTTGGCACCATTCAGTTCAGGCCCAGATATGTCACAGGGGTGGGTATCTCTCACACACACTTGTTTGAAACAGCTCTTCTGAATGCCCTTATCTGCTCATTAGCTTATTCTCAGCTCTACAGGGCAGAAAATAATGGAGGGAGTAATTTTTCATGGATTGTACGGGCAATGATAAGGGTGTCTTTTTGTCTCTGTGGTTTTGATGACACTATTGTGTATGAAAATTGAGCATACTAAGTAAGGGCGTAAGATATGCAACTTTTGGAGTTGAACTTCAGTCTCTCAGAGCATAACGTCTGCCACGGCGTCCCACCCCCCATCAGTGTTCTGCTCAGTCATAATACACCCCTTCCTCCCACCACTTAGCCCCACCCCTACATTTTCCACATTCACATCCAGTAGGGTGTCCCAGGTCTTGTTGCACTGGAGGGGTAGGGTGAACTACTAGGACTACATGGTCCTCTAAACAGAGATTTTCAAGAGCCACACATCAAACCGAGTGATATGGCAAATCTCCCAGAATGCCTTGTAAATAGTCAGGGGGATTGGCTACTCAAGCATTGAAATAAGTTTACATTACCAAGACTAGAGATTTTTCCACATCTGATACAATATCTATCCTTCCCCACTGTCAGGCTTCTACCCAGACCTGAAGTGAAGCTTATACCATTATATCACAGTTTATGGCAGTAATGAGCCACCTCTCCACTGTCAGGCCCTCCTACAGGAGACAGCAATGGCTGCAGCCTGGAGACCTCTTGTGTCATACTCTCTCTTCTCATACCCTTTTACCTCTGCCATACCTCTTGGAGCATTGCCTGTGCATTTACAACTAAACCCTAATCCTAACCCTTACCCAAAGGTAACTCATAACTGAAATCAGGCACACAACAAGGTTTTGGCCATTTATTGACATGAACTGTGTAACTGTGTAAGTCTCACAAGGGGTCTGACAGTTGAGAAGGGTCTGACAGTCCTCATTTCAATGGGCTTTTCATTTTAAACAACTTTTTTTTTATTGTAAATCTAGTTGCAAACTGATGATGCTATCTAGCTAACCTTGCTAATTTCTCAAGTTGTGCCTGAAAGTTCCATATTTTCTACAATTTGCCACTGAGAACAACAAAAGGATGATATTCTCCACATGAATTTTCACTAATGTAGACACTCTAACTCTTATATAGATGTGTCTGTTCAGGTAAAGGCCGTTGATGACCACTGATGATGTATCAGGGTGCAGAAGGGTTTTTCCATTTCTATGGGGAAGCTTTCTTCCCTAACTCTTGTAAATCTGTCCTAATGGGGCAAGGTAAAATGGGCTATAGGGGTAAAAATTAAAAGCGGGACTGGGCCCAGGTAAGGCCATTACTAAAATTGATCATCTTTCAGGTTGACAGCCTAAAACGGATTCATTTCTTATTTCTTTGTAGGATTTCAGACCAGACAAAGTATTTCTTCAGTTTCAGAAGTCTGTTATAATTCTTTGAATTGTACTCCTGCAGCAAAACCTAACCCTTGGGCCTCTAAGTGCAGCATCCCTGAGTGGGCAGAGTCGTCCCAATCAAATCATGCAGTGGCTGAGCTTACAGATAGGCACGGAGAGGTTCATGTGAAAATAAACACACACACGAGACATATTTGAGCCTCTGAGCTACACACAAACAAGCTGGGGTGCCATCAGTGTGACCACCGAGCTGAGAACAACAAAACCAGAGGGATTCTGACCTCACTCTTTTTTCTTTAGAAAGTCATTACTTCACAACATATTTACTCAGAACATATCTAATATATTTAGCTATATTATGTTGCATATTGTACCTCTATCCTGTGCTTTTTTGTAAAATGTGTTTAAAAACGGATCCACTAAAAGCCTAAAGGATGCACTGAAATTTAGCATAGCTGCCTACTAGTGTTCATTAATTACTGACAGAGATTCTTTCTGATGGGATCCAGATTGAAATAAGAGGTCTAATTAATAATCAATTCTGAATATTGAATCGTTTGAACAGTGGTGGGTGTGGGAGTTAGAAATTTTCACAAACAAACATTATTTTTCTCTTCTCACCTAATAGATTATTTATTTCTCAAAAAACTTTCAGAAGTTGCCACAGCTGCTGCAGGCTAAAGAACAGCCCTCACACACACTGTTTAAACCCCGTCCACCCATCTGAAAGACCTTCATAAGTGGGCACGCACACACAAAGAAAATTAAGTGAGAAAATTCAGATAATGAAAGTTTGATCTAAGCTCATGCATTCCTCTCTACAAGCATCATTTATTAATTCTTTCCCTGCTCCTCACACACACTGACATGCACATACACACACAGGCACAGCCCTGCTATCTATTTTCTCTCCCTGTCTTGTTTGATCCAGGTGATTGGTTGCTCTCTCTGCCGTTGTTTTTGTGTCTCTGCATCTGAACAACATCAAAAGTGAAGCCTCCCTCTGCCTTTCCTCTCCATCTGACTTGCTCCAAATGCAACACATGAACATGCCTCTTTAATTTCTCCAACAAAGGCCTGTCAGATCTCGTCTTCCTCTCACTCTCCTCTCCTTGTTTTTCTCTGCAGTACGCGGCCTGGCTGGTCATATGGATGACCTGGAACGTTTTCATCATCTGTTTCTACCTGGAGGTTGGAGATCTGTCTAGGGTAAGGAAACTGAATATTGGATTATTTGTGCTTCTTTGTCAAGTTTTCTTCAGTACTAGTTCAGAGGAAAACTCTCTTGTACTGAACTCTCAGTTTTGCAGCATAATTGTGTGCAGGTTTCTGTAGTTAGCATGAATAACTACACACATTTACATCTTTATTTGAAATGTATGGAGCTATTATTGTTGCACAAGTATTTGCAAATGCGTACAAAAATCTACGCACAAATCCACAAATGTGTGTACAGATCTGCAAATCTGTGTAAAGATTTGCAAATGTGTGCAAAGTTTTGCAAATTTTTACAAAGATCCACAAATGCATGCACTAATCTGCAAATATGTAGACCAGTTTGGAATTGTGGACTTAGTTCATTTTGGTTCAGAATCTGCCTCTCAGTTGGCTGTCATACACACGTGACTTTTGCTTTTGACTTTTTTTTACCTGTGTACAGCTGTACTGACAGATGAACAGAAACATGAAAACATAAAGCCTCTAGTCATTGCTATCACCGGCACAGGGGCATAGAGTTTTTTACATGCTGGCACATAGGTTTATCA
Source organism: Cheilinus undulatus (assembly GCF_018320785.1). Classification (NCBI taxonomy): domain Eukaryota; kingdom Metazoa; phylum Chordata; class Actinopteri; order Labriformes; family Labridae; genus Cheilinus; species Cheilinus undulatus. The sequence continues at coordinate 22,901,595 of NC_054878.1, forward strand.
AGTGGCTGAGTGGCAGTATCACAGACTATCATTCACCTAGTCCTGGGTTCAAATCTTATACGTATACTTATACTCAGATCCGTAAGCGGATCTGAGTACAAATCGTGCACGGTACAAGTGTTGCAAAAGTCACGTGTGTATGACAGCCAACTGAGAGGCAGATTCTGAACCAAAATGAACTAAGTCCACAATTACAAATTGGTCTACATATTTGCAGATTAGTGCACGCATTTGTGGATCTTTGTACAAATTTGCAAAACTTTGCACATATTTACAATTCTTAACACGGATTTGCAGATCTGTACACACATTTGTGGAGTTGTGCACGCATTTGTGGATTTGTGCGCAGATCTTTGTATCGTTTGCAAATACTTTTGCAACAATAACAGCTCCATAAAACGTGTCAGTAGAAGATAGCTTGCAGTGGTCTACATTGAACTACACAGTAAAAGATGTACACTATACAGGTAGTCAAGTGTGATGATGATGATAACCTGATCCCATCAAAACTGATCAATCTAATCAAAGGTAAGGCCTGTGAATCTGAAGACTGGACCTAATCTTGTGTCACTGACTGTTTCTGCAACAGGCATGGTAGTTTTTTATTCATTGTGATGTCACTTTATGGACTCTTTCAAATTAAACACTATCAAACAAGAAGGAATAATAATGAACTAAATATCAGTGCTGCTGTTGTTTGCTCATAGATATAAGTTGGAAGGCTGAGTGCTGTGTAGTAGTGCTTATGTCAAGTACAACATCTTGACCTCCAGTGTGCTATTACTTTTATACAACAACTACACAAGAAAAAAATCAACAACTGATTATTTTTTTATCTTCACCAACTCATCCCAGTAGTCTCATGGTGCATTCCATTTACCTTGGAAATCAGATGCAGGAGCTGGTAATGGCACCACATCCAAGTTGACAGCATTCAAATTACAACTTCATAACTTGGGGTTGCTAAAGTTCCTTCAAGTTTCTGAGTTGAAATTTCCATTACCACAGACCAGCTCATTTGCACTATGAACACTCAAAGGCCTTTGCACATTTAGTCTGGTTGTTTTTTTTTCCTAACCAAAAGTGCAAGACATTAAAATCCTTTTCAAATGAAATCTAAAATTTGTGTCCAAACACACTAGATATGTTAGGATATGGTTGCTGTAAACATGTGACAACACTGAAATCTATGTGTGACAGAATTTTGGATTTAGACCATTAGACTGTGTTTTTTTTTCTCATCCATCCAAGTCCTTTAGATAGGTGATTAACTGTTCAGGGCAACAGCTGCAGCTACTTTTCTCTCTCTCCTCAGCACTAAAACTTCACTTAATACTGTAGGGAACCTTCAGCCACTGAACAAAAACAAATTGAAGTGAAAGGATGCACTCTGTCTCTCCAAATTGGGACAGTGCTGTGACGCATGAGCTTGTGCAAATAACCCATATGAAGGGCTCTGCTAGGAGTGAAAGGACCCAATGTTTTCTTTTTCAGAGGAGGGAAAGAGCCACAAAATGATCTTCAGTACTTTCTTTTCTTCACATGAGACAGTTTATCTCCTGTTGCAAACTTTCCCAATGAATACAAAAATAAAAAACTGTATCAGTGTGAAAGATATGCTATTAGATTGGTCTACAATAGAGTCTATCTCTGCTGTATTCAGATCATACATTTCATGCATCATCCCAGGTAAACCCCTGTTTGATTCAGGGGAAGGTGGTACTTTACTTGAAGCAGTCTGCTGCCACATTATGCTAACTTAAGACCTTCTGCTAAGAGCAATCCTGACAAACTCATGGACTCTTTCAGTCTCTTCCAGTTTCCTGTATATAAAGATATTGTTAAACTGAACTCTCTGGTCCCACTATCTCTATACCTGATCAGCCCTCTCTGACTCTAAACCATTGCCTTTTTGATATTTTCCCTGTAAGCCTCTGTTTCTACACAGCTAAGAAACCCTACACTGTTGTATTAATCTATGTCCCTGTAGTTCACAAGCAAACCTTCCTGTATGACAAAAGGCTGAAGATTTATGTCGCCGCTTTGACTGTAAGTGCTGAGACGGCTTTCTTCTTGTCTCTTCTTACAGGAAAGGTCAAATAATTTAAAAGTGATTTTAGTTTAAGTTCAGCAGCTGTAATCGCAGGGGGTGAGACCCTGCCTGTCACCAGCTACCTCCACACAGTGAGCCCAATGACAATGTTACACTTGAGAGGAGAAAAGTAAATATTATGCTGCTCAGATACATGTAGATGGGCATTTCTACCTATGTGCCAGCATGTAAAAAACTCTATGCCCCTGTGCCGGTGATAGCAATGACTAGAGGCTTTATGTTTTCATGTCTCTGTTCATCTGTAAGTACAGCTGTACACAAGTAAATCCATCCGGGCAGTTCTTGTAAGCATGATATATCAAGGGAAGAGGGATTTTCTTCAAACGTAACGCAAATGTCTGTTTGAACTAAAAGATAAACTTATTGTATTTTAAAGGTCATAGATCAAAAGTCAGGGTCACTGGGGTTCATGATCAGTCCTTGATGTAAAAATATATCTCAGGGATTTTATTTAAACTTTGCGCAAATGTCAGCTCTGACTCAAGGTTGAAGCAAATGCATTTTGGAGGAACAAGGTCGAGATCACTGGTACCTCAAAGGTTGGGATTTTGGTCAAATTTTGCACAAATTTACTCTTTCCCTTGATTAGACTTTGGGAACCATGGTCATTATTTTATGGATTAGTTTAACCTATTGACACTAAACTATCTCTGTAAACCAAAGTTTCTCAGATAATAAGCACCTAGGTAGATCATTAAAGGGGTAAGACTTCTACCAGCCCTACCTTTAAAACCACCACAAACCTACTTCTTAGCCCACCTTTGTACCTCCACTGTCCATCAGTTGCAGACCTCACAGAGGCATGTAGCCCTCCAGGGTAGTGATACTTTATTTACATTCAACCAAATCACAGTGGCCCTAATTTATAATAATGATAATAATAACTTTATTTATATAGCACTTTTAAAAAAAAGGTTTTACAAAGTGCTTTCACACTCAGAAAAACCAAGCAGCAAGACAACAAAACAAAACAACAACGACAAAAGAACACTCAAGGGGAGAGGACTTAACAAGATCAAAACCCAACTATACATTCAGCCCAAACAACAATATTACTGAGACATTATTAGAAATAAAAATCCATGGAAGTCATAAGAGCTTTGATATGTTTATCAATCCGGTGTAGAAGCCAGTGTTTTTTTGAATATTTAATTATACTTCTGTGATGAATAACATGTATTTAATGAAAAGCACATGGCACCTTTGCTAGTAAACACTGATCTAGAGAGCAGGCATTAGTCGTGGCTGAGTCTGAGTACTTTCAAGCTCACTTAAAGAAGGTTAAACCTTTTAGCAGTACAAATGAGTTGATTTTAAGTACTGATCACCAGCTTGGATTATTAATTAGAGCTAATCAGGGCTTCAATAAACACAAGAAATCAGCTGATGAGAGGGCTGATTATGGCTGATTATTCTCTGTGGTGTGTTGGAAGAAAAAAAGGCCACAATTTGCTTGAAATTATCCGTGTGTTTGAGAGTTGTGCAACACGTCGGCGATCAGTTTAATAAATTGCAAACGGTTGTCGTTATCGCGCTACATGTACATCATGGATCCTAATCCTGGCCCTCTTTTTACAGCTTTTCTATCATTCTAAGTCTTAGTTTGCACCCAAGTTGAATTGCTAAATATTCTTCTGCTAGTTTTCCTGCTCACTGTGTTGCTCAGCCATCGCTCCATATACATATCCCTAGTGTGTCTGCACACTGTGCACCTTGTTAAGTTTAGTTGCCATGCAAACTGTAACCAAAAGTTTTACTGAGAGTCAACAGTGGTATTTAATCCCTGAACCTTCTGCATGGAAACCTGCAGCTGCACTGATCTCATCTTCTAATGATATGTAGACCTCTCACAGTCCTCGAGGCCTTGTCTTAACGGTAACAACAACAGACAGCACAGGAAGGAGAGCGTCTGTTTGGGCTGGTGGGTTTTTTCACACTGAAAAGTGTGAACCTGTGAGCTAGTGTGGTAGTTAGAAATAGCTGGAAAGCTGCATTATTTCAGATAAGGGTTAAATAAATGCATTAGAATAAATTATATCACCTAATGTATCATTTGTTATCTCTTATAAATTTATATTAGCTCCATATTTCTCTTCATTTTATTCAAAGGCAAAAGCCCTGCTGACCCAAATCACCACAGCTTGCATCTAACGAGGGTGAAGCAGACACTTAATCAGGGACACCTTTATCAATTACCCGCTGACCAATCAGAGGGGAGCACACTGGAACCAGATGCTGAACAGCTTGTTTTTAGGACCAGCGCAGTCTGTGCAAGCCACGCTCAAGGGTACATCAACCTTGACCCAGTTACTGAGGCAGAGGGGAGCCGCTTTCCCCCTGTGCCCACGTCCACCAGCTGTTGTCTGAGATATGAATCCATCACCCCCGATTCCAGGGCTTGTTTACTGACCTGAGGGCCGCTGTTACACTGGACCACAATGTAAAACAAGTGTGGCTGTGTGCAATTCAAGCAGAGCAATAAACACTCTTTGAAGTTAATGGAACCAGGTGTATTCTTGTGAAGAGAGGGAAACACAACGGCTCGTCAAAATAAAACAAAATAAAACATATTCGTATAAAATCTTAACTAACAGAAACTTATGTATAATATTTATGATGTTATCATAGCTCTTCTCCAAAAAGAAGTTATATTTTTTGACTTAATAAGTTTTCTGCGGTGTCAGAGTTGTAGATGAATGATTTGTATGCATTTGTGTACAAAAACATCAGACTCCTGCATGCCATTCTTACAAACTTGGATTAGCTGCATGACCCGTTGCACTGATAAGTGCCTCTGGTGTCAGTGTGTCTGTCAGTAATGTAGGCCATTGCTTCTTGTGCTTGATAAAAAAAAAAGGTGTGGGTAATCTCAGGTACATGGGGAATACCAACTTTTTTCTCCATAGAGCATACCCACTTCTAAATCCCCTCTGATGCACAACATTTACTTACATCTTGCATATTTGTCACCTTTTTTTTCAAAGGCATGAACTACCTTACTCTGTCTCTAACTGGCTCACTGTTAGCTTTGTTGGTTGGTTGGGTAAGAATCAAAGGATAAGCCAGTCAGAGGTTCTCTGGGATCTCTACTGATAGAATTGGAGCTAGCAGTAGTGTTTCTATCAGCTTTCTTCCCTCATCATTGTGTCAAATGAAAAGGCCTGTTTTTAGGAGTGCTAAATATTCAAGAGCAGTCTTTAGCACAGGCTGCTTAGCCTTTGCTGGATAGATTGTTAATGGAATGATGGAATCTGTACCTAAAGCCAGCAATAGGGTGACCTTTTTTTCAAATCACCAATTAGAGATGCTTTTATTTATCAGTTCACCTTTTAAAACCACGTGAAGTGCCTCAGCAGATGAAAAATTATGTCTCCCAAGATCAACCAAAAGGTAGGTAAAGGTGCCTTTCTGCTGCCAAGCCAATGCAGTTAGCTGTTACTTCACCGAGTAAGTCACAATATTGCTACTTGTACTTACTGTTTGTGTTTAGTTTTAAAATGGCCTTTTACATCAGCACTTCCATACTCCTTTTTCAGCATCACAGCTGGCCTGCCTGACATTATGCAGCAGGTCTTTTCAGTATGAGAGGCTGGGCTAGCTTAGCAACAGCTGCGTACAGAGACTAATTGACACATGTACAGACAAATCAGTATTTAACTTTGATTCATAGTCTGTTAGTGACGTTTTTCTACCAGTTTAAACAGCATTAACCTTGGCAGCAACAGAGACATACAGACATCAGTGTTTCAGTATTCCACTTTATTAGAACCATTATGGGGATGGTTCAACACCAGGGCAAATTTGTTTTTGATAGATATTTGGGACTCTGGACACAGAGTTTGAAAAAAGGGATGGTCCCACTAAAACTTGGAGGTATGTCACCCTTGCCATATAACTTTTTAGTTTGCAAACAGACAGTGAATGAAGCATAAAAAGCTGCATTCAGACCAAAACAAATGCTCTCTTCAGACACGTCTCCTTCATCCTTGAATGCCCCCTTCCCCTCACACCCTCACCCAATCCTTCCTGTTCCTTTTCATGGTTTCTATGAAGTAGATGGACCAGTGGATGAGTGATACAGAACATTTCAAACAACTTTCTATGATCAGTTTCCATTAATGATGTGAATTTCAGACTTGATTCACTTGTTATATGTTAGACCATAGAGAGTCTCCCCATTGGTTGGTATTGCACTCTAGAGACAGCACTCAGTTAGTATATCCCTAGACACAGCATCCTTGAGTTGGCAGGGTCATCTTTATCCTTTTTCCGTGGAGGGAGAGGTTCACATAAGAAACTGTATCAAACAATACCTTGAAAGAAACATAAGCATGCAGAAGAAAGCTCTGGCCTGCTCACAGAATTGGGTGGGCACCTGATGAATGGGGCCTCCACAGGGAATGGGCCCTTGCCAGTTGGGATTTTGTGATGACATCAATGCATGTGTGTTGGAAAAGTAGCATTGTTGCTCACTTCACGACAAGTGTGTTGAGCTGTTATTTGGTTCTAATGTTGAAATATTTTGTCGGTGACACTTTTTTACCACTTTTCACCACTGTTTCACTAATTTACGCCACTTTTTCCCCCTTTAGTTTTTTTTCACTTTTTGCCAATTTTAACCATCTTTAACCGCTGTTCATCCCTTTGTACAGCTTTATTTTTACCACTTTTTGCCTATTTCTGATGCTTTCTGCCCCTGTTAACGATTTTATCCATCCTTTTATTTATTTATTTGTTTTACCTTTGTTGCATTGTAGTAACCCATTTGGCCACTTTTGTCTCATTTGTGCCCTTTTCTGTCCCATTTTTGCCACTCTTTAACCCTTTTTTTCATAAATTTTCCTGCAATGTATTCTACTTCTAACCAACTTTTAACCAATTTTTGCAATTATTCAATAGTTTTTTCCTGAAGTTGTCTCAGTTCCTTTTACTCTATTTTCTGGCATTTTTACATTCATGTACATGATGGCATAAATTGATTTACTTACAAGTGTCAATGAGCACATCCCCTCAGTAAACATGAATTAAAAGGTGATTCTGTTGAAATGGGACTTACATTTTGGAAAAGGCTACATTATACTACAGCATAAATATGTTTTTTTTTTCTTTGATAAGTGTTAATTCCAGATAAATATAAGAAATAGTTATCACAGCTTAACTTTACAATGGGCCAAGATTTTTCTTACCTCCTCATGAGCCCCTCATTTGGCTGGGCTCCAGTAAGCATTCTCCTTTTCCCCCGTTTCCTTGCCGATCAGTGTAAACAGAGAGCTGAGGACAACAAACCTAGAGGGAGTCTGACTTCTGTTTTTAGTTCGTACTGGATGGTGTATTTATGTAAAGTGTATTTGATGATTGCTATATTAATTTGCTGTATGTCACATATTGTTATTTGTAGGCAGGGTCCAAAACTAACACTCGCCACTTGCCAATTACGGGTGGATCTTGTCTCTGGCTGGTAAATTTTTAAGACCACTTGCCACTGTTTAGATCGTTAATGAAGACTGAATACAAAAAAGAAATAATTGATTTGTTGTAGGCTCTTTAGTGGACCATAAGGTTTAAAACTAAACCAAGCGTAAGAAAACTAAACTTCTGAGAAAAATATAATAATAAATAAATGATAAACCAAAAACAAAATTTAAAGTAACTCTGCCAGAGTATCTCTTGAGTCATTGTGCCTGTCCCAGCCCATATAAAGGAGGGTTGGAATTGTGACGTTATAAAAACAAGAATCGACGGAGGCAAGTTCATTTGTTGTTCTACACATAATAAGGGTCTTTTTACTCACTTTTTGTCTCTTTTAGCATATATTATTGCTAGTATTAGTGCATACTATTAAAATATTGATTGAGAATCGCATACAAGACCCACATGACATGTTAAATAATACTGATAGCAAATTACAACACTTTAAAGCAATTTTTATTTGGTTGGCTGGTTAAATATCTGCCTGGCTGGCAAGTGAAAAAGTTAGTTTTGGACCCTGTGTGTTGGCTTACAACCAATAATATCTTCTTTTTTTCTTAAGTATGACTCAGTCCTGAACAGAAAGAATAAAACTGGACTAAATCTTTAAATCAATTTACAAAACTAGAAAAGCACTCGGAGAGCGCAGACCTCCGCCATTAGCTGTATCTCCCAATATAACAGAATCCTTTAAAAATAATTCCTGAAACCAGATGGTGATCCGGATCAGTCCCAAAATCTAATCAATTCTTCCTTAGGCCATTTCTGACATTTCCTGAAAATTTCATCAAAATCTGTCCATAACTTTTTGAGTTATGTTGCTAACAAACAAACTAACAATGAACAAACCCTCCCGATCACATAACCTCCTTGGCGGAGGTAATTATGACTGAAGTGTACCATTAATAGAAGAGAGCGTTGAATTACTTGAAGGTAGAAATCTAGTGTTCTGACAGGGAAAAAAATGCATCAAGTTTAAATTAAGGCCACAGGAGATCAAACAGTCATGGTTGAGATAGAAATCAAAGAGCAAGATGAGTATATGCAATAGTGACATACTTTCCCTTCTAAGCCTCGCCTCTTTCTTTATGTATCCCCCTCACTGAGCGAACTGGATCTGAATAAGTCGTTGGTATTTGATAAGGGTAATGATGGTGAGCAATGTGCTTTGAGAATACTGTGATGTAAATGAAAATCTCTTAATCTTCAGTCTCTGTTGCTTTAAGCTTCTATTTTTTTCTTGCTCTCTGGTTCTCCCTCCTCCTGCGCTCGTCCGCTTCATCTCCATCTAATTCATCCCTCCTCTCGCTCTGCTCAGCCTATAATCAAGTCTTTTTCATGTTGTTCTGCAGAGTACTGTGCCAATCTGTCCCATGCTCCTCTTCACCTTCTCTACTCCTTTTCAATCACTCTCCTCCTCTACATCTCCAAAGTCAGGACTTCAGGAAATGTACGCCTATCAAGAAGTCCTCAGCTATTTATGGTCAATAGCAATTCACAGTGTGAGCCTTTGTGTATCGCCCAGCACTGAGTGCCAATTTAATGCATTACTTTACACAGTCAAGCCATTACTTCAGGGTCACAGGACAAAAGTGTTTGTGACAGACTCCATTTTTCTTCATTACAGAGATCTGACATCTTTGTGTATGAAAGAGGCTGAGAATTAGGCTCGCTTTGATTTATGCTGTGTTATCAGTGGCTCTTGGATTCGTGCTGCTAGTTTTGATGTGATTTCCTGGTTCCAACACCACACTTTTTTATGCCTGCACACCAGCAGCAGCTAAAGCCAGAGTCATTATGTATTCAGGTTGTCTGTGTCAGGAGGGAGGGGCAGTGGGATACAAATGCAGACTGTAGGTTTCAAAAAGTTATCCTAGAAGGATAACCACTAAATCGCAAGCGATAAATGGGAAAGGGGAGAATACCAAAGCAAAATGATAAGCAAAACTAATAAGTCCCGCTCTAATTAATAGTTGAAAAGAGAAACTGAACCACTGCTGCCGAGCAGCTGAAAAGAAACTAAGACTTGTAGGGAGAGTGAGACAACTGTCTTCAGAAGAAACTCAAAGATGCCCAGACTGGGGTTCAAGAGAGAAACAAAGAAAAGCTGGTTATACCTCCAGCATCAACAACTACCTCTGGGGTAACTAGTAATTTAAATGAAAAACACAAGAAAAATCCCAAGGAGATGCTCTCAGTACCTCTGAAGGTGAGATAATGAGACTGTACTGAGAGCTGCAACCCAGGAGCATATATAAGCTCTCCACACCTGGTCTCACTCAGTGCTGATCAGCCACACACACCTGGCCCAGCCCTAATTGACTCAGCTACAAACACCTGGCACAGCACTGATTGATTCACCCTCAGTGAATGCCCTGTGTAATCCCCCTCACAGTCTGTCCATCTGTACCTCTATCTTTACATATGTCTGTACTTATATTCAGGCCATTCTTGTAATATCCATTCTTGAGATATCTTGTACATGCAGTAGCCCAAGAATGCATGCAAGGATTTTCTTCAAACATTGTATGAATGTCTATGCTGTCTCAAGAAAGAAGTGATTACATTTTGGGGGTCATAGGGCAAAGGTTGAGCTCTTATGTTTTCCTGTGTGAATAAAGCTCAAGAACACTTTGAGGGATTTCTTCCCTCAGGGGAGTGAATCTCTGTCTCGGGTAATGAGTTAAAGTATCTCAAGGTGTATTTCACAAGTGAGGGTAAAAGAGAGCATAAGATTGACAGACAGATTGGCGCAGCATCAGCAGAACTGTGGGCGTTGCACTGTACCATTGTGGTGAAGAGTGAGCTTCGTGGAAAAGCAAAGCTTTCGACTTACCGGTCATTCTTCCCCCCAAATCTTACCTATGGTCATGGACTCTGGTTGATGACCAAAAGACTGAGACCCTGGATACAAGGCCGAGAATGAGTTTTCTCTGGAGGGTGGCTAAGCTCAGCCTTAGAGTTAGGGTGAGGAGTCCAGACATCCAGAGGGACCTAGGAGTAGAGTCGCTGCTCCTACTCATCATAAGGAGCCAGTTGAGGTGGTTCGGGTGGTTCAAACTTCATACATATTTCTGCCCCTACTAAGGGTGAACTGATTAGACTTTTGGGGTCAAAGGTCAAGATCATCATGCATCATGTTTACCGTAGTATATAGGATTTCTACAAGTCACACCGCCACAGAAAACACCCCTGTCCTTCTTCTCTACCCATTACTGTACTCTCACTGCCTGCCAATAGCTTACCACATATAGGCAACTGCCAGGTCTGGGACTTGTTAATATCTTGAATCACACTAAATGTGCATCCACAGTGCCAGCAGTGAAAGTTTATCAGGAGACTGATCAAACAGTCAGAGAGCTGAATTAATTCTGAAAGAGAATGGGCTTTTTTTTTTTTTTTTTTTTTTTTTTTTTTTTACATGACTGACATAAATTCCTGAGATTTTGATGTTGTATTAAAGTGTCAAAAATATCACAGAAAAAAACAGTGATTCCTCTCAGCAAGAGATTCCAATCTATCATCTGAAGTATGCAGACACTTATCACAGACAGTTTATTGTTCAACAAGTGAACTGCAAATATTTGTTGTGTTTTAGTGAAAGAAAGTCTGAAAGATGTATCATAGTTTGTCAGCTCAGTTTGACGCTCCAGTGTCCCACAATGGCCAGATGGACCAACTTCAGAGGAACACACATCATAATGACAGAGATGAATGTAATGTAGCCTCAGTGAGATGTTGTTAGCATGACAGTTAACATGGCATGTGGTTACACTGGTGTGTTTGTGAGTCACTGATATCGCCTACACTCCGCAGGGCTGTAGCTAAATGTGAATGTTGCATTTTTTTTTCCTTTAATTTGTTTTCCTATCTAAATTATTTGTGTGTGTCTTTTTGTTTAAGCATTATTTTACCAGGATTATCCCTTGAGATAGAAAATCCCTGTCACAAGAAAGTCCTGGCCAAGACAGATGCAGAAAGATTCAGAAAAACTACAGACTATCAGAAATGACAATAAATGAAGAGTGTTCAGCAGTAAAGTCATGTGCATACACTCGTCAAATATCTTTAATCCTTTTATCAAATCAACCGGACTAAAAATAAAGGGCTCTACTTCATAGTTGTCCCATAGGTCAGATCCAGATGAGGGAAAAAACAAAGACAGAGTGAGTTTGTGAAATGACATACATGATGAGTTGTTGTGACTTAAGGTTGCAGTTTCGAAAAGATTTAGGAGTCAGTGAAGAACATAAATAATGAGGCAGTTCATTTCATATGGCCTTGCAAAGGACAATGCAACAATGCTTTATCTTTTTGCTGTGTTGGAACAAACATCTATTTTCTCATACAAGACACTACGATACATGCAGAGACCTGATAGAGACAAATCACAAAGCAATGTGATACATCAAATCCAAAATTTTCAGTGAATATTTTGATGGAGTAGCAGGCGTGCGAAGAATATCTAGAATAGCCATAGTTTTTGTCTTGTAACAAAAGAAAAACAGTATTTGTTTTGATGGAACAAACCCAATTTTACCTTCAGTTTTCGTTGGACACTCAATGTGATGATCAAAATACAGAATGTCTTTAGTGGAAAAAATGGTAATTATATATACCAGGTTTTCTTCATTTGCATAGATCCCTTAACATAAAACACTGCATGTACACTGTTAACTGTACTCACTAGGGAAGACAGAGATGTAGGCTACATTTAGGCTAATTGTGCTGTCAGACATGTCATCCATCTACATGGATTAGTAAATGAAATGACAAACTAAAAGGGGCGCAGTAGTAACTCTTGTGGGACACACTTTGTATGGTCTTGAGCTGAATTGCGGTTAAAATTATGCAATTTGAACTTCTCACTTTCAGTCCCTTCAAACACTTGTAAGTGGACATAGCACACTTGAAGGTGTACATAGCACACTTTAAAGCACACTTACTCTCTAAGCACTCATAGCAAATCTATAAGTGCACTTCAAATTGCACGCCTGAAAATGCAAATGAACGCTTCAAAGTACACCTTTAATGGCCTTTCAAAATAGACATTTGAAAGTGCACTTCAAAGTACACTCTTAACATTTAAGTGCAGCCTATTGAGTAGGGATGCACAGTTGTGTCGGTTTAACATCAGTGTCTGCCAATCAGCAAATAATGTGGGCATCAACCAGTGTCAGTAGCAGATGCTTCTTTGTTCTGTCATTTCAGTGCTGGCATTAGCACACCAAGCAGTTGATTCAGAGATGTATTTTAGGCAGAAAATATGATCTGTTGGACAAACTCTTATCTGTTTTCGTAGTCAAAGACAAGAGAAAAAGTATGTTACACTGAAAGAAGTTATGAAAACTAAAACAGCTGCATCTGTATCATCCATCAGATAAATTGTTTGAAAACATCAGTATCTGCATGAGCCCTAACTTTTACGATCTATGCATCTATGTGTTTGAGCTGCACTTTCAAGTGCACTTCAAAATGCACACTTCTTTAAGCACACTGATGTCTACTTCAAAGTGTGCACTTGCAAGTCCACACTTTGAGGTATACTTCTAAATACACACTTTTGAGTGCACTCCAGAGTGCATGCTTGTAATTATACACTTTTAAGTACACATACTTGTGCACATTGAGATGCACACTTTTAAGAGCACTACAAAGTACATACTTCAAAGTGCACTCTTACAAACTCACTTCATGGTCAACAGTTTTTTTGTACATACACTTAAGAACACACTTGTTTCAGTCTTTGATCTGCTTTCTGAAGCACCCTGTGAACACAAAAAAAGAAATTAAATTACAGGATGTTACCAGACATTCCACAAGACAGGATGAATAAAAATTAAGTTTTACAAGCAACATAGACACATTTTTTACATAAAAAGTAATACACCCAAGTACAATATTCATATTTGAATGAAGCAATAATGCACACAAAGGAGTAGCAGTGTAATAATAATATGGCTCTTTTTATTATTAATCCTTACTTTCTAAAGCCAATATCTTTCGTTCTTAAATCATATTTAATGCATTCCACTGTACAACATAGTGAAAACTTTTGGACAAAGTGCATTCCCAATTGGATAGGCTTTTACCCTTTCTGAAGCAAATCCAGTTTGGAGGAGATACAACCCATTCTTTATGTTTATATGGTCTACATTCTATACTAACTAGTTTTTGTTGAGAAGGATATGAAGATTTTATTATGTCTAAAGCTGCATCCAGCTACTTTTTAGCTTAAAAGACAAAAAAAGGTAATTAACAAAAACAATAGACAATTTCATTTCCAACAAACAACAAGACTAACCTGTCACACCAGATAGTCTGTTCCATGTATCCATTGCATGGATATATTTCACATTCATCTAGGAAACCTCAGACTGAAAAGTGTTTAGGGGACTTTCCAAAAAAATTCTTGGAAGGGGATTGGACTAATGTTCTGTCTGTCACATTTATTACAGACCAATCAGATTGATAGAAAAATTGAGGTAGAAGCCGTGTGCAACTTCAGTAGTAACCTGAGCTCAACAGACTCCCGAAGCAGCTGTTGGAGCCTGTTGGTGGATAAAACTCATGCTGAGGCCAGTTGAGAGAAGTGCACTAACCTCTTCTTAACCAACAGAATCTTCAGTGTGGCTCTTTGCTCTTGTTTTAACACGTCTCTTAACACATCAGCGATTAGCTTCATCTGAGCTCAGCGATTAGCTTCATCTGAGCTAATCGCTACACTGTTGGCAGCCATTGTATACAATGTCTTACAGTACAACTAAATCCCACCCATATCACAAACTCAAGCTGAAGCAGGTCAGGAGAAGAGAAAAAAAACACTTTTCTGTCATTGAAAGCTTTCAGTGCAATTCTTTGGTTTTATTTATAAAGAAATGTGGTCCAGCTCTGATAAAACTGCTGCTATACTAAAGCTACATCCAGGCTAAACCCTACACCATTGGCAGCCATTGCTATCAGCTTCCAGTACAACTAATCCCTGCCCATAGCTATTGCTTGAATTCTCCTAAAATGATGCTCATTTGTCAAAATCTGAAATAGTTTCAGATTGAAGCTGTGCAAGATGGATCTGCTCGATGACAGACATAGCATCTCAAGACAGTCCAGCTGCAGAAAAGGACATCTCAGATGGCCACTCTCATGGGCCGTTCATCTCAGATGGGTTAGTTAGTCCAATTTTATATTTCCACCCAACAGGTGAAGCAACATTACATAAATAGCGAAAAAGATCGGCGGTATGATCCAGGACTAAATTATGTATAGACTGGTTTTAGAAGTAGTTACATGACCGATGGCTCACTTTAGCTACGTTTGCTTTAGCTGAAGCTAAAATAGCTATGCCAGATAAATAATCAACATGACTAAACAAGCCAGTGTAGCTGAGTTCAATTTATCAACATGAGATTTAGCAAACGTAGTTAAAGCTAACATAGCTATGGTGCTTACTTAGCTGCTTTTTGAGCTTAGCTTGAGCTATGTTAGCTACGTTAGCTACACATAGCTGCATAGCTACATTAGCTATGTTACTACATTAGCTACGTAGCCATGTTATATATGTAGCCTATGCAGCTAATTGAGCTGCGTAAGCTACGTTTGATGTATTAAAATGTTTTTGTGGAGGACAACCTCTTTTCTGTAAGCAGTTTGTTTACTCAGCTTATCCAACGTTATCATGACGTACTAACGGTATCCTATTTGGTATCCTAACTGTTGGGTTAACCCTTTCCCTAGCCCTAAACAGAAATATATAATATATATAATATATAATCCAATTTTATTTTGAAAGTTTTATTGTGTGTTTCAGCTCTGAAATAGACGACATCTCAGTTGAATGGTCTTTGAGAGTAGCTGTCAGAGATGTACAGTCTGCATCCAGACCTGGCTCTGGAATGCATCTGATTTCAAAGTTAAGACGAATCACTTCATCTCTAGTTCTGTTAAAACAAGTTTACTGGGACCGGCTTCATATAATTGATTTAGATTTCCTAATTAGGATAACGATTCATATAATCCAGGAATTGATCTTTATATATTGGCCTGCTCCTTGGCCTGGCAGCTTTTCGTCACTGAAATATCCCTTCATGAATTTATATTGAATCAGATCAAATTGTATTGTTTATCTTCTGTGTATCTTTGCCTTCCATACAGAGCCTGTGGAGCCGCAGAGGCCTAGATAAGGTATACATCCTGTCTGACAGTAATTTAAGTTTAAGCCTGAGATTCATACCACATATCAGTCTGTCTCACTCCCACCCTTCCTGTCACTCACCACTGCTCTATCTAATACAGCCGTACTGCCACCAAATTCATCTTTAAAAAGATTTTTCTGATGTGGCGTTCCTGACAGATTTGGAGAAGAGCCTGTGGAGAGAGAACTGTCACCATTCTGAAAATGCACACTCTCACACACATACGCAGACACACACACAAACTTAGACAGCTCACTGTCAGTAGTCCACTGTGTCATATAAAAGATGCAGCCACCCTGTGGGCGTCAGATGACACGCAGATACAGACGCATGGATACACAAACATAAACTGTGCTCAGCTGTCAGTCTTTCACTGAGGGGGCGGCGTGCTGTGTGGGAGGGTTATCCCACATGCTTTTTTGCATCTCGTATATGCAACAGTGTCTCTTTAGTGTGTCCAAGTGTGTTTATATTTTTTTGTGTCTGCTCTGCCAGTAGCTTCAGTAGCTGTCGTACATTAAATCAGGCAGACGTAAATGTAAGCAAAGAAAGCCAACAGTGGCATTTTCTGTCACATATCCATCCAGGCATCTAATTTCAGCCAGCAAATACACATGCCTTTGTGAGGAGGAGAAGGATGAGTGACTGCTGGGAGAGTGGTAAGACTAGAGATAAAAGCGAACAATGAGGAGAAGAAAAAAGGGTAGAAACAGAAACTAAAGAAGACTGAAAGATTGGGGGTAGAAGAGGTAAAAGAAAGGAGAAGACAGAGAAATAAAGAGGTTTAGACATGTGAAGGTATGATAGGGGCTACAGGAGATGACGTTCTGTGGTATAAAGCCTCATGTGAATCAGTGTCTCTTTCATGAGAGGAAAGAGAAAAGTAGAAAGAGAAAGTTAGAGCAATAAAAGCTCAAAGGAAGATAGGATCGCTCAGCTAACGAGAATGCATTTCAGAAATGTGACTTTCATATCAGTTTTACATCAGCTGGGTGAGCTTTTTACTCCAAGATAAATTGTATCAGAAGTCTGACTGTAAATCAAATAGAAAACCACCCAATCCATCCCCAATGAAAGTTAAAAAAAAAAAAAAACAGATTGCTAAGTCCAGTTTGAATACTAAAAGTCACTTAATTTCACTCCCCTCAGTATTCATTCTGCACCGCCGATTGAGACGATGAATGAGAGGATCCCACATATTTAATCATCAGCATCCTAGTTAAAACATCCACCCTGATTCACCACGCTAATGCATCAGCCCGACTGTGTGTGATCAATGGGATGCATTTGTTGAAATCATGGCATGAAATTGCTTTTTTTCACTAACATGTCTCTAGTGGAACATTCCCACCAGCCAATTTTATCACTCAAGCTCAGAGCTGTGATACAGTGAGATTATTCTTTTTAACTATATGGTCTCGTGTGCAATGACAAGACTTGGTTTTACTTGTTGAAACAGAGAAGTCGGTTGAACACAGATTGGATGTAAGTTGAAATGGTTTTGATTGACTTGCTTGCTGCAATAGGACTTATTCCAGGGTGTGCTGTCTATTTTTGGGCCTTTTTTGTGATGGATCTACCCTGACTGTCTTAGCGGTGTACCACAGAAAAATGTTTAAATACCTTTACACCTTTTAATATGTATTTCTTGTCAACTGGACTTCTTTGGTATTATGTTTGAGAAAATCTCTCAAATTCAATCAATGAAGGTCTTTACCAGGATGCTACAGCTTATAATCTGTGACTTCTAACCATCAATTTGCCATTGATCATATCATTTAACTTATATTAATGATCTGGCCATGCTACTTCACTAGTTTTTCAGTATTTAGTGAATATCAACATGAATATCTTTTTGCCTACGTTCATTTTTTCCTTCCACACTCTTACTAGCTCATAACTAAAGATTTTTTTTTTTAATTAACCTAGCCATTACAGTTTGATTGGGTTTTTTTTCTACAACAGATGGCTACAATTACAAGGATAGTTGTGTAGTAGTAATCATCAAGTAAAGCTGCTCAAGCTCCAGCCACAAATTCTCTATTAGAATGAGGCCTGGGTTTTGATTTGGCCTCTCCAATACTTTCGCCTTGTCTTTAAACCACTTCTGCATAGCTTTTGCTGTATGCTTTGAGTCATTGTCTTGCTCAAAAATAATCTTCTCCCAAGCCATAGTTCTCATGAAGACTGAATAATATTTCCCTCCAGGATTTTCCTATATTTTGCAGCATTCATTTTACCTTTTACCTTTACAGCCTTCCAGGGCCATCCCACAGCATGATGCTGCCACCACCTTGCTTCACAGTGGGGATGGTATGTTTGTGGTGATTTGATGCCCACCGAAACATATTAATTGATGGCAAAAAAAGCACCATTTTGGTTTCATCAGACCAAAGAACTTTCTTCCAAGGTAATGAACTCCGGGGGATGTTCATTGCTTTGAAATTTTTCTCAAATACATCCCCTGACATATTTTTTATAGCCTTCACTACAAGTCACTTGGAGCGTTCTTTTGTCTTCATAGTGTAATGGTAGCCAGGAGTACTGATTAACCAGTTCCTGGACCTTTTAGACACAGGTGTCTTTATACTCTAATCACGTGAGTCACATTCACTGCATTTAGGAGATTCCCATTTCACTAATTGTGAGACTACAAGCATCAATTGACTGGACCTGTGTTTAACTGGGCCGTCACTTTAAAGGGGGTGAATATTTATGCAATCAATTTTTCCACTGCATATTTATGTTTAATTGACATAACTTTATAACAATCAATTTTCACTTAACATTTATGAGTTTTTTTTTGTAATTTTTCTGTCACAAAATTATAATTATAATTGGTGGTAATTATATTGACCACGATTGATTTCTAATAGCATTATATTTTGTATTCTTTAAAGGAGGTAACTGAATTCAATATTTAATGGATGCAGTGGGGCAGAGAGCGTACAATGGGATGCAAGCAACACAAAATATGACACTTGCATACAGTTAGGACACTTTCTACAGTTTCCAGTATGTTCATTAACCATTTACTTGGTCTGTTATTTAATGCTAAGCTAGAATTTGTTTATCAGATAATTTAAGAAAAAAAAACAAAAAAAAAAAACAGAAAGAAATTTCCCTGCCAAAATAACAAGACATCGACCTGAAGGATAGAATGCTTACTTTAGGCATCAGAGCTGGGGGAAAGTCTTCATCATCTTTCATATAACACAGTCTTATGTGAATATTGACACAGGAATCATTGATCTGAGCAGCTTTAACCTGGAGCGGCCTCCTTCATATATGCCAACATTCATTTATTTTTCAATGAAAAAAAATTTAAACCCAGCTGTGATTTACTACACTTCTGACCTTTTGCTCCAGGTGTGGCTACTGGGTTTTCAGAAAACCAATTAACCCACAGAAAGCTCAAATTAGCAGCCCCCCCTCCTTCATTTAAATGTGGATCCCACCTGGGGTACAGGGGTAGTAGCGCTATAATTACCCCACCAATCTGAAAGCTCGAGGGGTTAAAACAGTGATGTTGAGGCATTTGCTTGTAGATGGTAATGGGTTTGGAGTGGTTAAGGTCAGGGTGGGAATCTGGAGCAGACTTTATCTTTACCCACCACCCCCCCAACACACAACCCCATACACACATAAACAATTCCCTAACACCCCTGACCAATTTGATAGGAGAGAAGTGCTTTAGGCATTATGGGTTAAGGCCTCATCTAACACCCATGGGAAATCACAGCAAAACAACGCAGGGAGATGCACCGTGACTGATGGCATTGGTGAGAAATAACGGAGACAGAGTGACAAAGAGAGAGAGAGAAAATTGTAAAAATAAGGGGGATGGAGACACTGATAAAGGTTCAGTTAAATAGAGTGAAAAATTGACTTTAGAGAGAATAAAGCTAATATTGTCCCCTCCCCGCTTTTCTGCCCTTTAGTTTGATGATGGGCTGATCTTTGTGGCTGCCTGCTGGACGTCCTGAATATCAACCTGACTGTTGTTATTTGTCAGAAAGTCAATCTGATGCTTTTATTCTCTGCCTGTTTCTCTGTCTCCTGCACTACGTGACTTCTTGTTGCTTTTACTGGAGTATGTGAAAAGGTGTTAGATTATGTGATAGTAGACGTGTTGTGAAGTGTGTGTTTTGTCCAGGGAGCAGATGCTGAGGTACTCAAGGAGAAAAAAATGGCTCTCTCTGCTATAGCCCTCTTTCTATCTGTCCAGCCATCCAGAATATCTGGGTCAAGATTTTTTTTTTAAATCTAATTGTGTCAGTCCTTCAAAATTTGCCTTGAGCTTTGTTGCCTCAAAAGTCTGCATTTCTTTAATTAGCTTCGGACCAATGAATACATTTAGTAATGGCCAGTCCAGATTTAGTCTAGAGGTTCCCAGCTATATCTGCCTCCTAAAATATGCAATCCTGCACTTACAGCTATAAAAGTTAATACCCAAATCTTATAACATAACCAATTATCCTACCTAAAAAGCAGGCCTATAGTTTAAGGTAGGATATCATGCAAAAATAAAGAACAACAGTAGTATTATGTTGTTATTTTAACTAAAATAGTAGAAAAGGGTACCAGCTCTCAAGTCTAAGTATCTACAACAGTATTTTTGTTAGTAGGTGGCACTGTGCACAGACAAAGTTTTCAAACTCTTGAAGACGAAAGAAAAAGAAGCAACCTTGGCAACAACTCCCATAATTAAATCAGTGAAGTTAGTTATTAAAGATGCACTGATTGTAAAATCAGGCCCCATACTGATGTTCAAAATAAGAGTTTAGCTGCTTACTTCTTATAGATTTAAATCAAGATTAAAATCATCCAAATCTTTGTCAAGTCTAGAAGTTCAGTTGCAGATCTGAAAAAGCCTTCTAGAGGAGAGGTGACATGTCCTCAAGAACCTCAATCAAGTCCAGTTGTCCCCCTTTACAAAGATTTGGATAAGCATGACCTGGATGAATGAGAACCTACACAAACATCAAGATAATAGTCACATCATGTTTTATTTAAATAACTTTATTTGAAAAACAAAAGCTCATCCTTTCTTTCATCTTATGAGTCAAGCATTAAGTTCAAGTTTTCAAGTAGTTTTAGGCAGTACCCTCTTTTTATCCGTATCTATATCTCTATCAGCAAAAATAAGTTTGGAAATATCTGCATATCAAATATAGGCAAGATTCCAATACTGTGAAGCTCTAATGGATAGCATGTTTTTTGAAGAGACATGAAATGTTTAGAATTTCACCTACGATTCCACTGACTGATAATATCCTGTACTTGAGCATGGCTATGTTCAAATCTCCCATGCTTGAGGACACTCAAATCCCAAAACCACCTGTTCAGATACGCTGCTGATCAGATAAAGCTGACTCCGGGATCAAGTAAACTTGGATCCATGCCTGGGTTCCTTATGTAGAACCACCTTGAGTACCTGTAACAGTATTGTTATGGATATTGATCATCATACACTGGACTGTGACATAATAAAACAGATCATGATCTAACAAGTGTCACACAATCAAATGTAGCTCCTTTATTATTATCATTATCTCACCCATATTTCTTGTGCTTACAAGGTTTTGAGTCTTGTTTCTTGGGTAGTGCATGTTTGTAACCAGACCACCTGTCTTAATTTTAATTGTTAAACCACTCCTAAATGTAGATCCAGGTAGCTTTAAAAGGTAGCATTACTCTGACCATCACACTGTCAGAGGAAATACAATTTTCAGCTGTCTTTTCCCCCCTCCATCCCTCCATCTCTTGGGAGTGAAGCACAAAGGAAAATAGAGAAGTGGGAAATTGAGGGGAAATTGAGAGCAGGAGAGAGAGAGAGAGAGAGAGAGAGAAGAGGTGTAGACGAAGGCAGGAGGAAAACAGATGTGGTTCATTGAAGCGGCACTAGCCCACAGTCAGAGACAAAGACCTGAGAGCATGAGAGCATGATCCTCGACTAGCACACTGGAAATTATAGACTGAGTGTGTCTGTGTTTGTGTATGTGTGTGAGGAAGAGGAAGGAAATATGTGGAGGAATGATGTGGAAAGATGGAGAGTAGTAGTCACAAATAGTGCTCGGCACATACATGCACAAGCACAATAGATCTATAATAAATAGATAGACTAATCTTGGGAGTATTTGAGTTTGCAAGCTGAAGAGCCCATTTATCACCACTCAGATTACTATCTAGAGATTATTTTGCAGATATGGCTTCATCATCCTGGTGAGTTAAATGTTGCAATGCTTAATACATTCTGCCATATAAAATCAATGCATCAATGTCAGGGCACAACTGCAATTTAATTGTTTAGTATTTCACTGGTGAGTGGGGAGTAATTTTTGTCTGCATATCGTGAACCCGTAAGTGTTCATATTTGGTTTCTGTTTTTTATTAATAAGCACAGTCTCAAAACAGAGCACTCTGCTTATTTGGAAAATGTATGCATACATTGCTGTGTGTTTTTCTTAAATGTATTAGTATTTTTTATCCCTTATGGTAAAATCAGGCTTGCTGAAGCAGCTCACTGCAGCTACATGACTAGAAAGGAGATAATGCCATTCTTTTTGTTAGTACCAGTCATTTCCAAGCAGCCTTATATGCCCTGTGACCTCAGTGACCTCATGCAATATCCTACACAGCTGGATGGGAACAGAAAAACAGAAAAGTACTTCACTTGGTGCTTTTTTCGGTTGTTCATATTAATGTTCCCGACTAAAACCTCAATAGCAAATTATAAATGAAATAATCTCTGCACAGATTTTAAAGCTGGTTCAAATGTTTTAGAATAATTGGATATTTTTAGACAAGATATTTTCTTCCTAAATGCAAGTTGTGCAGTAATAAGCTAAATGTGAAACTACATCTAAGTGATTGTTAGCTTAGTACAAAGACTGTGAACAGATTGCTGAAGAAATTAGTCCCAAAACCTGGAAGTGAATTAGAATTTTAGCACTTCTGGTGTCATCGTGTCAAAGTCAATGGATTTTTTCAATATGTTTTAGATCAGATGCTTGAAATGAGGTCTCTAAAGACATTTCAAAAGTTTTTTCCTCTTTAAAATACACTACATGCAAGGAACCTGACACCCCAGATGGACTGTTTCACATATCCATGGCATAGGATATATTTCACACCCATCTGGGCAACACCCCATACATGGTGTTTGGCAAGAACAAGCCCTTTTATATATATATATATATATATTTTTTTTTTTTTTTTTTTTTTGCTTTTTTGTGCTTTTTTATGCCTTTATTCAGAGAGGAGGACCACATAGCATGACCCAGCCACTAGGCCATCTGCAACCCAGAACAGAATCTTTAGCTTAAAATCTTGGAGAGAGATTTGATAGATGTTCTATCTGTAACATTCATTATGGGCAAAACAGTGCAGAAATACTCAAAAGTTTCAAAAAGGGGCGTCAAATGAAAAAGAGTGGTGTTAAAAGATGAATAAACAGCCAAAATGAGTTCACACATCCACTGCGTGAAATTTCATCCATGCTGGATATTCCACACACACAATTGTAAGTGATATTATTAGAAAGTGGAAGCATTTAGGAACAACAGCAATTCAGCCACAGTGCTAAAGACCATGTAGAATCACAGACCTGGGTCAGAGACTGCTAAGGTGCATAAAAGTCACTGAGTTTGAACTCAGTCTAAACCTTTTATGGTAATGTTGCTCATATTTCCCCTCATAGCTCTTTGACAGTGTTGTTTACGTTGGTCCTAAATAACATGGCTTGTATAACTTGTAAGAAAATGCTGCTTTGTCTTCTTAAGTCAAATGAGGTAAAAGCTTTTTTTCTCCTCTTTGTGTATTTCACAAGTGTCACCCAGAGCTAGCTTGATCAAGCGAGGACAGACTCTTCATCCAGTGTCCTTCCTTCTCAGGCTTCACAAAGCGAGAAAACACCCCAGAAATAGCATCAGCTCATTCTGCTTGGCCTTGATGACATTTAGCTAAATTCAGCTTTACACTCATAATTATTTTGTTTATGTGTGAGCTTGTTTGAGAGGCTCATTAGAAAAGCACTGATAGAGACTGTACTGGAATAATTATTGCCAGCCCCTCCAAAACTCTTTTCACTGCGAGATACACAAAGAGAGTACATAAACAAAAGAAGGAAAAGAAGTGAAGGAAAGGAATAAAAAGAGAGAACTCAATATTTGGAGCAAAGCAGTTACAGTAAAAAAGTGGAAAAAGAAAAGTGACAGCAGAGAGGGAAGAGAGATTTTATTCTTTAAAAAGAGGAGCACAACAAGGGAAGATGGCATTAATCAGAGCTCGGCGCTAATGAGGCATTTACTCATTACGCTGAAATAGAGAAGAGAAAGAGGGGAGAAAAAAGGGGACATGAGAGAGAGAGAAAGAAAGAGCACAGAGTGAATTAATAGAGAGGGGGAAATTAAGTAAGCAGGAGAACAATGAGAAGGGAGGTGACAGAGTCAAGTGAGGTTGTGGAGGGAGGAGAAGTGGGACAAGGAAAGACAAAGATAAAGTGGAGGGTGGAAATGAGCGAAGTGGACTCAGGTGTTGATGCAAGAATGTGGTCCTTTTTCAAAACCTGAAACTTAACTAGAGTGACGTTCAATCCTGCTGGAATATTCCCTGATGATGATTCAGTAAAAACATTATAATCCTATAGTTGTTATGAATCCGAATTTAAAGGTATTTGATGATCTCCTCTGTAAATTTGCAAAGCCGATGGATTGGCCACGTCTGTCATCAGGCGGATTCATCTTGTAAAATTACAATCTTAAAAGTTTGTGCCAGGTCTGAAAATGGCCGGTCCAATGAGCATCACTTGAGGAGAATGCAGAAGAGGCAGTAGCTACAGGCAGGGTTAGTTGTACTGCAAGCCGGTAAACAATGACTACGACTGAGGCGGTTAGTTTGGATGCAGCTATGGCAGCAGTTTTGTCAGATCTGGACATTTATTCATTAACCCTCAGAGACTTGTGTTGTTGAAGACAATAAGAGACACAGCTTATAAAAAGTTCATAACTTTTTAACCATAAGTCGTATCCACCACCTTTTTCCTCTTGATGCCGTGTGTGTTGCCTTTCCAGTGACGATATCCATGCCTTGGAATTCGTAACAGAAGCTTTTCTAGCAGGCCTGCACTTAAACTGTATTTGTATCTATCATACACATAGGAAATTGCCTCTTTAATGTATGTTAGAAAGTCCCATAGTACACCTGAACTTGCCTCAAGGTACACCACTGTGCCTCCTCCCACCATTTTGGAAGCACTGGTCTAGAGACCAGTCTTGACACCCATTCTAATCTCAGATGTTATAGCAAGGGTAATGTGCATCTTAGGAAAAAGGGAGCTGGAGTTTGATAGAAAAATATATTTATTTTCTGGCATCTTGGTCAAAGGATGAATCACCTCATAGGAAAATAAGCAAATGAGGTGAAAGCCATTTGTGCTTTCAGCCCACTTTGAAAGAACATAAAGGCTTTTCATTAGACTAAAGACAAAAGCAGCAGAAAAGAGCAGAAGTGGCTGTGTGCATCTGTGATCATGTGTGAGTGTGTTTTCAGTGTGGTTTCAATGACCATCTGTGGGGTGATATACCGTCTCTCCTTGCTAAGTGGAGATGTTAATTTATGCATGATTTAAACCCAGACGACTATCATCACTGATTTATGTGGCATCTTTAAGGCTTTTAGGGTGAAATTAATTGAATAAAGTGCGAGCAGGAATACTGCATTATAACTGCAGTGTGGTATTTCTACGTGGCCATTCTTTGCTGCTGTGAACCAAAACTGAAACAACAAAGTGCAGAGAATATTTATTTATTTACTAGCTGTCTTTTGTGCTCTACTTTGCAGCTTCTGGCTATAATTTGAAGTTATCTCTGCTGGTGATAGGCTGCTCATGCTGCTGTGGACAAAGAATGAGTAAAGAGAACAAAATGTCTCTATATCTGTAGGAAAGGACTGGGAGTCTGCAGTTATACCAGCAGATCTGTGAGGCTTCACTTCAGACAGCAACGCTCTGAGCTAAATGCTAATGTCAGTACACAAACACAGTCTTAGTTAAATTGTGAATATGCTACCCTTAAGCTGTTTACTGAGTCAACAGCTTTATTTTCATACAAGTTAACTTTGTAATTACCACTGCTGAGGGTAAAATCAACAGTTTAAGAGTTTTTAAATCTTAAGTAAACTGAAGCTAAATCATGGCTGCACCAGAACATGATTGGAAGCAGAGGGGATCATCAGAGTTGCTCAGATTTATGCTGTAGACAGATTAAATCATTTTAAATTATAATATAATCCATAGTAGCAAAAATAAATATTTCTGTTCTTTTCTATGGACCAACTTCAAAATAGTGTCAAAAACAAATTAATATGCTACATTGCTACACCTCCTTTTAAGTGACTGATCTAATTCAACAGAAGCCCAGCCAATTGGTGCTAGTCTCATAATTAATGAAATGGGGATCACCTGAGTGCAGTGAATTTGGTTAATCGGTATTCCTGGCTACCATTACACCACAAAGACAGAAGAACAAGCCAAGTAATTCAGAGAAAAGGTTATTGAAAAGTATAAGTCAGGGGATAGATAAAAATATATATATCTCAAAAGCACTGAACACTGGAGTTCAGCTTAATCCATCATCAAGAAATTGAAGGAATATGGCACGTGTAAATCTTCAGGCCGTCCTCACAAACTGAGTGACCATGCAAGAAGGACACTAGTGAAGGAGGCCAACAAAACACCTATGTCTACTCTGAAGGAACTATAAGCTTCAGCAGCTGAGATGGAAGAGACTCTGAACAACAACTGTTGCTTCAGTTCTTCACCAGTCAAAGCTTTAAGGGAGATTAGCAAAGAGAAAGCCACTGTTGAAGGCCAAATTATAATGAACATGACTGATTTATAAAATCAGTAGAGGGTAAAACATCCAGCAGGTGAATACTTTTTATAGGCACTTTCTAGGTGGAATGAGGAACATCTAATGAGAATGGTATTATTAAGTTTAGAGAGTACTCAAATGGAAGTACTTTTGTTTGGGCTGAAAAATGGTGTCCATGCAACTAGGGATGAAATTGAAATCTGGTTATGCATTTCTTAGAAGAAAAAATGGGTTGGACAAAGTTGGTAAAGTAGTAGTCAGTAGTCAGAGTAGGTATAAAAATCTAACAGAAACATTGTAAGTAATAATAGCTGTGGACTAACAAGTCCACACTCTACCTTCTTCAGGGCCTATGATCACAGCCACTGTTTTTAGCACTAAAATCATTGTCCCATGGCAGTGCTGCGCTTCCTCAGTGCAAAATCATCCTCACCATCAGCTGCCTTATGGTGCTGCTTTCAGCGCGCTCAGTTGAAAATAGTTCAACCGTTGGAACATGCCTGTTGATGCCACTTCTCCCTCACTGACAAATAAAAAACAAGAAGGGGGACTTATGATACCAGCTTTGTCAACAGCAACGACAGAGGATAAACTGACCTGACTTGTCTTTTCAGGGGTAGAGTTTCTGGGTCTACAACTGCTAATAATGCTCCCAACTAAAAATGTGGTAGCGATGGACACAAGCCCTAACACTTTTTCTGCTGTCAATAATTTGCATGCATGATTTTTTAAAAATGACTGTAGAGGCTTTTGATTTGTATTTCCCGAAGCTGTTTTGTAGATTGCATGCATGTTTTATTTTCTTGCACACATGTCCTTATGTAAACAAGTAAATCTGAATGAATTAAAAAAGCATTAGTTACTAAAACATACTAACAGGTAAACTACAGAAACAGAAAATCTTACTTTTACTTTAGCAGAAAAAAAAAAGTATGACATTTGTAGTAGGCATCTGCTTTTAATATTGATGGAATTGTTCATTAAAAGTTTCAGGTCTGTGTTTTATCTGTGGTTGGCGATGTTTGTGGGCTGTTAAACCGAAACACTAACATTTTGTTACGGGGAGCTTTTGGTACGTGACATAAACAAAATCAAAGCAGAGCTTCTCTTGGCCTCTCTTTTTACCCCTCTCTTCTTTTCTCTCTATGGTTTCCTCCCACTATCTTTCTCTCTCCCTCTCTTATTGCCCTCATCGTAACCCTGCCTGTGTATGATTCAGATCTAATAAGAGTGATCCCGGATCATAACTCTGGGATCTATTTTTAGCTGGAACCAAACCTTCCCTCCTCCTCTCTCCATGCATCTCTCAGACCTCGCTTTGACAAACAGTGTGGTTTTAATTAAAAATGTAACTCATTTCTTGCTCTGTTTGTCCTTCTGACTCTTTCCTGCCAGGATTCTGACCTTGTCCTGACGTTTAACCTGTCCATGCATCGCTCCTGGTGGATGGAGAATGGCCCCGGGTGCAGGGTGACACCCATAACCCCTCCTCCCTCCTGGGCACCTGAGGACCACCGATATATATCTATATCTGGCTGTATGATGGATTTCCAGTTCATAGAGGTGGCCCACTCCTCGCTGCAGATACTCCTGGCTGTAAGTTGAATCAAATAAGTGCTCTGTGTTACATGCTGCAATGACAAACTAACCTGTAGTAGATGCATTATTACGTCTCTGCCTCTCGGTCATCTTACTAAATTGGTGATAATTGACTGTTTATCTATATCTGATTGAAACTAAGGAGGACAAAGCTCTTAAATTATATTTAAGAGTAAACACACCTGTTAATTATTGAATTCAGGTGTTTCAATCATACCTGTTGCCATAGGTGTATAAAATCCATTTGCAAACATTTATGAAACAAAACGTGTTGTTCTAAAGAGCTCAGTCACTTCAAGTGTGGTTCTGTGATGGATGCCACCTTACATTGAGACAGTCTGTGGAATTTCAACCCTGCTGGATATACCACAGTCAACTGTGGAATGAAATTGGTGTTCAAGCTCTGTCAGGTTGCACAGGGATTGGGTATGAACAGCGCTTTCCAAGTCTAGCCAATAATTCTCTATTGGATTGAAGTCTGGGCTTTGACTTGGCCTCTACAGGTCATTATCTTGCTGGAAAATCAATCTTCTCCCAAGCTGTAGTTCTCTTGCAGATTAAATAGGATTGTCCTCCTTAAATAGGATTTTCCTATATTTTGCAGCATTCATATTACCCTCTACCTTTACAAGACTTCAAGGGCATGCTGTCAAGAAGCATCCTCGCAGCATGACACTGCCACCCCCATGCTTCACAGTGGGGATGGTGTATTTGTGGTGATGTACAGTGTTTGGTGTTTGCCAAACATAGTGTCTTGTCTGATGGCCAAAAAGCACCATTTTGGTCTCAAGAACTTTCTTCCACTTGACCATGGAGGCTTCCCCATTCCTTTGGAAGCACTGTAGTCTAGATTTAATCTGAGTTTTCTTTAACAAGTTTCATCAAGTTTTCTGCAGAGTCTCTTCCATCTCAGTTGTTGAAGCTTGTAACTCCTTCAGAGTAGTCATAGGTGTCTTGGTGGCCTCCTTCACCAGTCTCCTTTTTGCATGGTTACTCTCACTCAGATTAACACGTGTCATATTTCTTCCATTTCTTGATGATGAATTTATCTGAAGTCATGGGGACCTTCAGTGCCTTTGAAATGTTTTTGTGTCCATCCTCTGGCTTTTCACTTACCTTTTCTTGGAGTTGCTTGAAGTATTCTTTTGTCTTCATGGTGTGATGGTAGCCAGGAATACTGATTAACCAGTGACTAGACCTTCATGACACAAGTTTGTTTGTATTACAATCACTTGAGACACATTCACTGCACTCAGGTGATCCCCATTTCACTATCTGTGATACTACTAGCACCAATTAGCTGGACCTCTGTTGGATAAGGTTTGTTGAATTAGGTCTGTTTTTTTAATTTTGTTTTTAAAAAGCCAAATTGTGTATACCATGATTGATTTATAGAATCGATAAAAGGGTAAAACGTCTATGGAGGTGAATAATTTTTACAGGCACCATGTGCCAGGCAAAAGCAGCAGTTCCAGTGTGATACTTGGAGCTGCTTCAATATATTTCATTTAACCAGTTAGAAGCAGTTAACACAACATTGTCATATTAGTGCTTCGTAAAGTTTTATGGTGAATGTGTTAAACAGCCTCGTTAAAGCACATTCAGCATATATGAGACAAGTTTAAATCTCGTTTGGAGGCTTGAGCCCACCAAGAAATGTAAGTCTGATATTAATGACCCCTCCTTTTTTTTGGTATCCATCTAATCCTGGGGGAAATATATGGCTTGCTAGCAGCTAAGTGTTCACCCACTAGTTGTTAACCATTTTCTGTCTTCCATTTGTTGCAGGGGTTGGAAGAGCTGAGTGGGTTTAATTTAAGCTTTTCACAGCTGCATATTGATTTTAGCCATAGAGGTGGATTTTAATATTATGAGTGTGTAAGAACAGACTTTACCAAAAACATTGGAATCTGTGGATAAGTATGATTTGTTCATTTCTTTTCCTATTATATGTGTTAGTTTTTAATGTGTAAGACAATGCATTAAAATAAATGCACTAAATCAGCTGGTGTTACGTATTCTGTGTATTGCAAAGTGTATGCAAGCACTCTTTTACAATAAGATTGGGAATGGATTGTAATTGTGCAAATGTGATATCAGATGTGAAGAAAAAAAGCACCCAGGCACTATTAATTTGATAACTTTATACCCTTTTTTGTATACATGGAAAAGGTTGGATAAGCTGCTTCAAAGGCTCTCTGATCTAGTTTTTGTCCCTGTCTTTGCTCTCTCTGCCTTATTTCATTGTTTGAAAAGCGTTTTCCTTCCCCATTCCCCCCCATCTGTCTTTCACCCTCTCCTTCTGTTTCCTCCTCTCCTGCTCTGTCAAAATGTGATAATTAGCAAGATCAGAAGAGGCAGCAGAGAAACGTAAAGAGTTTGAATGAGAGAGGCCTGTCACTTTTCATCCCCAGTGCGCTCTGCTTTTTTGAAACGTGCGCACATAAATATGAATCCAGATGCATGAGAGATAAACAAATCAGTGCTTAAATGTGACTGCATGCATCATTACTCTGACAGAGAGAGTTTTTGGAAGTTTCAGTGTGCCTGCATGAGCCTCCATCACTTAGTATGACTTTCTCTCCTCACACATGCTCTGTCAATCGATAGCGGTACTTATAGTGTGGCTGAGTGCCAAGCCACCACACAGCTGTACCGCTGTCTGGCTGTAATTGGTGTGTGGAAACACTGTCATGCTCCATGAGCACACACTCCACAGTCCGACTGGTTCACCAGCTGATGGCTGGCTGCTTCACTCTAATTGGTGGAAACAGCGTCAGGGTCCTTTATAACATACGTTGAACCAGTCGACTGGCGGACTAAGTGAGAGGTTAGGGTTTGGTTCAGTTGGACTCTATGCTGACTGCTTGTCTGCATGTTTACTCGTTAGTTGGAAAGATGATTTTATATAAGGAGTCAAGACAGGATGGACAGAATAGAGAGTCTAAATTCAAGATATGTCAGGAAGACGTGGTATGGAGAATTTCAGCTGTCAGGGTCTTCGACAGAACCGGTTTTTGTTGGGTGCTCACTTGGTCTCAGGGTAGACTGGCTTACTTGTTCAGCTGGCTCTTGTTGTGTCTCTTGTTTACAGATACAGGTGTGTCTGATGTAGAAGTTCAGGCATGACTGCACACCAGATCTTGAAATGTGAAAATTAATTCATCATTCCATCAATAAATTCATTATATTATACCTTGTGTTAACCTGACATGCCAGCTAGACTGTTTCATATACTCATTTGTTTATTTATTTCACATTCATCCAGAAAACCTCCCATACCAAGTGTTTGGGACTTTTCGGACGAATTCTTGGAAGATGATTGGACCAACATTCTGTCTGCCACATTCGTGATGGCCCAATTGGGGGAACAAGACAAATTCATGTAGAAGGCATGTGTAGCTCCAGAGCTAAGCCAGAGTATTCAAACAGTGGAGCTTATCATTGGTTAAACGTCATGCTGAAGCCTAATGGGAAACGTGCAAAAAACATCATCTCAGCTAAAAGAGACTTTGTTGTGGCTCTTTGCTCTTGTTTTAATGCTTCAGTAGGGTATAGTGCAGTGAATTTATAATAATGTTGTTGTTCAGTAAGATAAAAACAATTAACAAACTGCTGCCTTATGCTGATGCCCAACACTTTGCTATTAGATTATCCTGAATCCATTTGTAAAATGCATCCATTAATTTCATCACCACTGCTTGTTAAGCGGTGCTATTTTAAGCCGATCAGTGCTGTGAGAATTAAATGTGGAAAAACTCTCTAACTGTATTGAGGTGCGGAAGATACTCAGCCTCCAAACCAATCATGTTGAGTATTTGATCAAAATTCTTCTGCAGAGAAACAGTATTATTACTTCACACTGAGCTGCTTTAAACACCTCCTCTCTCCTTCATCCTTACCTCCAACAGGAATTTCAGCTTAAGTCAAGGACAGGGGACACAAGGATGGGCAAAGTTATGAAGAGTTTCAACTAATGTAATGCCCACAATTCTATCTGGTTGGCTATATGTCACACAAGTACTCACTTCCTGTTTTCCTGCTGTGTCTTGTGTCCACAGAGCTATTGCTTTGGATTTTTTTTAATCATGCCTTTGTTATATTAATATAATACAGTGTGACTAATTGTCAAAACCAGTTTGAGCCCTGAAAACCCAATAATAGTTGATGGCTTAAAAAAATCCTTCAATTTTTTTCCTCTTTGAACCTTGACAGTGTTGCACATTAGCATGCAAACTGGCTATTTGCATAGTGTATCTTTGCACAGGCTGCCTCTGGGAGCATGCTTTTCAGAATTATATTGTTCTTTTTTTGGCGTTTATACATATACCAGCTGTACAGCATTATAGATGAGTAACGAAACCATTGCATTGCATTACTTTCATTGTTGTGAGTACAAAGAGTTAAAGTGATCAGAATGAAGATCATCCTGAACAATTAATGTGTTTCCTTGTTTGTTCTATTACAAACTAACTAGTGTTTTATCTTCACGTTCCAACAATTTCCTGTTATATCTGAAAAGTCTCTGATTATTTTTCCAATAAGCTTGACAAAAATGTTTTTGTAATGCTTTGGAGCGCAGAGGGAAGATGTGAGCGGATGTGAAGCAAGGGGCTTCTCCAGTGAAATACAGAGTCTTCACTTAAATATACACACTAACAGGATGACGGGCAGACTGAAGCATGGTGGGCTAATGTGATTACAGGTTTTTTAGCTCTAATCTACCTGCTTACAGCACAGCCAGAGTTATAATTAAATGGTATTTCACAACAAAAACATCTAAGATGAGCCCTCCTGCTGTCTTAGGAGCTCAGAGTGCATGCCTGGAAGGTTTTAGATGATAAGAATAGCTTCAGCCAGAGTGGAGGAAATGAAAGAAATCACCTTCTGTTTGTTTTTGATTTCAGAAGCGCTCAGACCTCCACTGTACACAGCTAAATCACCTTATTATGAAGTGTTGTGGATCACTGTGATAAAATAATTGTAAGCTTTGTTTGTTTTAAACATTGGAACAATTTATTGAAGCAATGTCAGTTTATTTCAGAGTACTGTAATACTGAACAAACCAAGACTGAGCTGGTTCATATCTCTAACATATTTACATAATGAATAGGAGCATTCATGACCCTTTGCTCTCTGCATGCTTTCAAACTAAATTTTGCCTTTCCAGATAATTCAGTGTACAATATAAAGATGCATAGTAGAAACAGAAAGCAGCCAGAATAAGACCATTTGTTGGGTCACTGCAGAGTCCCACATACATTGAATACAATCCCTACACTTTACCAAAAGATTTTTTGCCACAGTTTAACTGATTTACCTGACGTAAAGGCAGAGGTGTCAAGTAACTAAGTACAAATTCTTCGTTACCTTACTTAAGTAGAAATTTTGGGTACCTATACTTTACTAGAGTAATTATTTTTCAGCCTACTTTTCAAGTAATTATCTGTACTTTCTACTCCTTACATTTTAAAAACAGCCTCGTTACTGCTATTTCATTCCAGCTTGTTTTCATTCCGGCTTGTCATCATTCAAAAAAACACAAATAAAGAACCCAAAAACCTATCCAGATAAATCACGCCATGCAGATAGAGTGAATTTGATTGTGGTTTGATGAGACGTATCAGCACAATATCATTCCAACACCCTATTGGTTTGTATACGATCCATCACACCTGTGTACATGACACAAATCACGTCACAGTCCAGCAAGGAAATAGCAGACATATGTAGCCTAGTATGACCATGTCCGTGGTAAAGACTTAAGAGAACTCGAGCGAAATGTCCCAACCAAGCACCAGCGAGTAGGTTGGTAGTACACATATTTGGTTCTTGAATGCATTTGCATTGTACTAAAATGCATTCATTTTCAATGGACATAAATACGGCTGAAACGGGTGCATCCCAAAATTTTCAACATTAACATTTTAGTATAACATTATAGTCATTATGGCCTTGAGAAAATTTTTTTGGGGGGAGGTGGGGTAGTACACTATAGGCCCCTGTGATGCGGCGTAAGCTTTTGTCCTTAATGGCATTTTTTCCCCCTTACATTACTTTTACTTTTATACTTTAAGTAGTTTTGAAACCAGTACTTTTACACTTTTACTTGAGTAAAAAGCTTGAGTTGATACTTCAACTTTTACAAAAGTCTTTTTAAATCCTAGTGTCTATACTTCTACCTGACTAATGAATGTGAATACTTTTGACACTTCTGCTTAAAGGCGATCAATATCACGAATTAATCAGTCCTGCAGACCTCCTAGCGCCGTGTAGCCAGGTGAAGGGAAGCAAGAGTCTAGAAGAGTCTTGTACTGAGTTAAGGCACTAGCTGATCACCTTTAACATCTATGAAAATTCTCCCTTTTTTTTTTGCTACATACTTGTAATTGAAATGGTGATATGCTATCAAATGACTAGACCTTGTGAGGTAAGAGAACGAGTAAAGTTGCATTGTACACGTCTCTGTAGCCACTGTAGCTAGCTCCCATTTGAGCGCCAGTTTCCTTTCCTCTATCCTTGGTTGTTATATAATCCAAAAGCCAAACTGGTAACAAATGGAGACCTGTTTGGGAGCCAAACAACAAATTCTTCTGAGCTGAGCCAAATGATCTTTATATTTTAAAAGAGAGATCCCTGTTTCCCATCAACGAGCAAAGCTGGATGTTGGTGGTACGGACATCAGCTGAGGGAATACGGATGACATCAGAGTTTAATGTACAGACACACACAAGTGTTTTTTTCTGCCTGAATATTTCACTACTTTTGGGACACAAAATGAATTAAGAATGTTTATATTTTTGCACTTTGAATACTTGGCATAGTCACATACAGCTCATGGCCTTTTTGGTAGCATTTCTCTATATAGAAATCCCTTTTTGCCCCCGAAGTGGAGTTCTATGCTAACGATTGATGAAGATGTTTGAGTTCCCTAGGCAATGTCCAGTTGACTTATGAATATGAAGTATGGTGATAGGGAAAAATCCAGGATTTGTGATAAACTTTAGAGCTCCATGATACACACATTCCAACATGTGAAGACTGAGCAGATGCATTCATGTACAATACGTCACCATGATCAAAAGTAGGTAATAAGCTAGACTCAACTTGTCTTTTTTTTTTATGAAAAAAGAAAAGCAAGACTTGTTTCTGTTGTAAAATCACAGCTTTTTAGTCACTCTTTAAAAGTCAAATTTTCATCAAATAAGAAAATATATTAACTCAATTTCATGACCATATTTAGTAACATTTTTTAGTCAGTGCTATTTTAGCTGAAGAAGTTAAAAACATGACTTTAGTTTTATCTGCATGTAAAACACGTTTTAGCTGATGAAGTTGGTCCTGTTCCATGTCAAATGCATGCTGAAGATACACAAAAGCTTTTGCAAGCGTAGGTGCACAGCAGTAAATGACTGTATCATCAACGTAAAAATGAAGAAGAAGAAAAAGATTTGGAAATATTCAAATTCGTTGGTACCCTGTGTTAAAGAAAGAAGGCCCACAATGGTCGTGAAATAACTTGAAACTGACAAATGTAATAGTGAATATAGATTTACTGAAAATTAAATCTAAAATTTGAATTGTGGTTCAACAGAATCATTTAAAAAAACAAATTAATGATAGCTATCCTGGACAAAAATAATGGTACCTTTAACTTAATGTTTTTTTTGCACAACCTTTTGGGGCAATCACTGCACTCAAGTGATTTTAGTAACTCTCAGTGTGACTTTATTTTTTGTTCACACACATGGAGTACAAGGTACATTTGAAAACATAAAAGAAATAAGAATTCTCTGTGAGGATGAGGTAGAAGCCTGCAAATGACTTATATAAAAACCACACCCAGGAGATGATATTAAAAAGATTACTTTTTACCTTTAATGTGACTTCTGCCCCTGACAACAGGTATTAATGCCCACTCGTGAGCAAACTGCTCCAGCTGTCTCAGGTTTGAAGGGTGCCTTCTCCAGACTGCATGTTCAATAAGATTTAGATCAGGGCTCACACAAGACCACTTCAGAATAGTCTAATATTTTGTTCTTAGCTTTCTTAGCTTTCATGTTTTTAGCTGTGTGTTTTTTGGTTATAATCCTGGTGGAACCATGACCTGTGACTGAGACCATGCTTTCTGACACTTGGCAGCACATTTGGCTCCAGAATGCCTTGATAGTCTTGAGATTTTATTGTGCCATGCACAGATTCAAGATACCCTGTGCCAGATGCAGCAAAGCAGCCCCAGAACATGACCGATCAGAGCCTCCTCCATGTTTCACAGTAGGTACACTGTTCTTTTCTTTGTATACTTCATTTTTGCATCTGTGAACGTAGAGCTGATGTGAGTCACCAGAAATCTCCAGTTTTGTCTCATCTGTCCAAAGGACATTCTCCCAGAAGCTTTGTGGCATGTCAGTATGCATTTTGGCAAATTCCAGTCTCACTTTATTTATTATTTGCTTTGAACAGGGGAGTCTTCCTCTGTTGTCTTTCAGTAAGTCCACTTTAGCTCAAACAGTGACGGATGGTTGGACACTGATGTACCTTGACCTTGGAGTTACCCTCAGATCTCTTTGGAAGAAGTTCTGGGCTCTTTGATTACCATTCGTATAATCCGTCTCTTCAATTTGTCATCAGTTTTCCTCTTGTGGCCACGTCCAGAGTGGCAGGCTACAGTCCCATGGACTCTAAACTTCTGGTAAACATGTGCAACTGTGTTCTCAGGTACATTAAGCTGCTTGGAGATGGTCTTATAGCCTTTAACTTTAACATGCTTGTCTATAATTTTCTGACAACTTATTAATTAATCAAATTATTTTCACCTTTTTGAGGGGAACCATCAATTTTCTCCATGTATATATTACTGAGGATACTGGATAAAGTAGAAACATTTTTTCTATATGTTCATTATTGGAAACAGAAATGAAGCTTTTGTCATGGGCTACAGTTTCTATTTTCATTTTATTGACTGAATTGAATGTTGTTTTGTTGTAACTAACCAGGGGACAATGAAGTCACATCAGGTCATATTGTATTCATGAAAAGCAGCACTGGGAGCAGATTGGTTTTCATAGTCATTGTTATTCAAAGTTCAGGAAAGAGAAAGAACAATGCATGAGAATTGAATGCCAGTCAACCAAGACAGCTGCTGTGCCTCAAAGCACTAATCCCATATTTGTTGAATAAGTTAAACCTCCTAGATTTTGTTTGTTTCAGACTGTGGCAGGTAAGAACTTCATGAATCAGTTGAAGAAAGGCCTACAGGAAGGGTAAAAAGCCACTGGTAAATTGCTCTGTTTAAAAGCTTCAGCGTCAAATGAAAATGTCATTGGTGGAGTGTGTGTGTGAGGTCAAAACAGCTTTTACTTAATTTGTGGTTTATTCGCCATTTTACACAGGTGCCAAACAAATTTAGATGAAAGTGATTACACATAATTATTTATTAAAGTATTACTGTGATTTTTCAATGCGGCTTGAACCAGCTGTTAAAATATTTTCATTAAATAATTTACAGGGCAAATTGTAGCAAAACATCAGACATAAAAAATTGTATCCAATGAAAGAAATGCCGTCATCAAACCACAATTTATCCGTGTTACAATAATGCTCCCATGATGGATTTATTTGGGATGAAACATTTTATAGCAGTGTAATGTATCCAGCACAAACAAGGTTATCTCACAGGCAGAGAAACAACTGTGCAATAAAGACTCCTTGTAAACAGTGTGATGGTTTTGGGTGTAAAGATGCAGAAAATGGAAGCAAAATCATTAAACATCTTATTAATGTCACAGTCTTTGGAAATGTTGCTTTTGCATTAACTTGTGGGCTGATTCAGACTTCACACACCTTGAGGAGGAAACCTTGAAAATAGACCTGTCAGCACTTTGCGCTGTTGTGTTTGTTTTGGCGAATGCAGCCTCCCCCTTCCTCCTTGGTGGAGGACACAGTGCTTCACCGTGTCTCTGACCTAAAACTGCTTTCCCTGTGGCGTCTGTCCTTGCTTTCTCAAAGGTCTCCTCCCATGATGCTCCCCCTGAATATTTGGTTTCAGGCTATGCAGAACAAACACTGACGGTTCTTTCTTCCTTATCAAACAGCTGTTTGACATTCAGCTAATTCTTCCTTGGGACCCTTTTAGCACTTCCAGGTGTTATCAGAGTCTCTGTGAGGAAGTGTTTGGGACTTAAATATTGTTGGACAGAGTTATGATTCAGCTATCATTTTAAGTTCATTGCTTTTTCATGTAGGCTGAAACTATTGTTGGATTCTTTTTCATTTGGGATAGAGACTTTAAATGTGGAAATGACCATATTCAAGAGAAACAAAGTAAAAAACAGCAAAACACCCTATGTACTTTTTCAAATGTCTTTATCATTAAATGTAAAAAGTAAATTTACTTTGATCAGGTTTTGTCAAGTAATGTTTAATAGCAGGGTGAAGGAAACCATATGTACTGCTGTACTTAGTAAAATCAACTTAAAGTTAGAAAGTAACCTCTAAGGGCTGGGCTGCCAATTTGCTGATTCATACCCCTGTCCAGTAGGTGGCAGTAATCAGGCTAAAGTAACACCCAAACATGCAGAAAAAGAAGGAGAAATTTCACTGTCTGAGCGGTTCCCGTTCTCGAGTTATCTTGTACACATACAAACAAACAAAGATACAGAACCCTTTACATAACCCCCTGCTGATTTCATCGGTGTGGGTAATGATGCAGCCTAACTTGATGCGATCAGTCATGACTAATTCCTGCGTGGGATGCATGC
Source organism: Cheilinus undulatus (assembly GCF_018320785.1). Taxonomy (NCBI): domain Eukaryota; kingdom Metazoa; phylum Chordata; class Actinopteri; order Labriformes; family Labridae; genus Cheilinus; species Cheilinus undulatus. The sequence goes on from NC_054878.1 coordinate 22,940,602, forward strand.
TGTACCATCAGATTATTGCGTTTTGACCTGTTTCTTGCTGTCACTTTATGTCTTTAATTGGCTATATCTTCTGTTTTCTTCTTTCAAAGCTCATTTATGCGCTACATTTGAAATGCATATAGATGTGGATGGAGCTTTCTGTCTGTACGGACAAAATCTGAAATATTATTGCTAATTATAGGGGTGTTGTCGAAAGTTAAAAATTGGTACACCCATTCATTATCTCCAGATGAGGAATTCAAAAGATTTTGGTGAATGCCACATTTTTTTCTAGACTTAGCACAAAGAATGAAGATCAGCATTAGTTCATGCAGGACACTGTAGTTATAGGCCCCGCTGTGATTAGCTGACAGCCAGCTGATCCCAATTATCGCCTGCTCCCACAGCCAATCACAGCTCTTTGACTCAACGCAGCGGTGTAAATATGACATACTCCTCACTAAACCCTGCTTGCATTAATGCTGATGCACCACGCTGCTGCTGCTGGCAAAGCTTGACTTCCTCCAGCCCAGCCTCCTCCTTTATAGCATAAAGCTTGTTGCACTTTCATTTTCAGATTCATGCTACTATGTTTTAATTGCCTCTGAACCAATTTTATTGTGTTCAATACACATTGTCATATGCATCCATCCGTATGGGGGTTTTTAGCTATGCTATGCATGCTGCTTGACTAACCCAGGGAGCATCTTTTAATAGAGCCTCCTCCACCAAGTAAAACTGAATATTCATTTTGCAATAAAATGGTAAAATGTATGATGAGTGTTCCTGACTGAACCAGATTTATGGTTTGGGGGCTTAATATCTCATTGTATCTGTGTCAGATTGTATAGCATTTTGTTTCTGGGATGAATTTCCCCCTCAGGATTAATTTATCGCAAATTATTAATACTAGGAAGTCTTACTTTAGGTTTCCTGGTACTGCATTTTGCATATATTAGCATACTAACTAGTTAAATAAACAATATTAGAAGACATTTAAAGCTAGTGGCTACATCTGCATCGCACAAAGCCTACTCGTTGTTATTGCAAAGATTTGTTCGGAACATTGTGTTCAAGCTATGAAGTGGAGAGATATCAGCTGTTGCAGGGAGACAAGAACATGTTCTGTACATAATGTAATTTCTAGGCTTTTGATGATATTTTTCTTGCATAGCTACCTACAAAGTTTACCATGGCAACAAGTACCTGCTGAGCTATGTGTTTAGGAGACATGATAAACACTGTCCTGCTGCCTCCTGGATAGTGTGAGCATTTAAAAATGATCAACATGTTTTTGTGCTCTGTATGTGGTACATGCCGGAGGTGGCCTATTGTACAACTCATAGCATGTCAAGCTGATCAGGGCATGATCACATGCTGAGTGCTGTTTCCCATTTCCACTCATCGCAGCAACATTTGCTTTGGTAACTAGGTAACCCTAACCCACAGACAAAATGACAAAGAGGAACCATTGTCTGTCAGAAAAAACCTGGAAGCAACTGTCTTTTATAAAATTTATCCAAATGCAGACAGAAGCTACAAACCAAAGAGGAATGTTTACAACAACAGAGGGTCCAGGGAGAAGCTTTTACGCTGTTTCTCAATGTTTTTATCTTGCACATGTGCAAACTGTTATCAGACACTGTAATTAATTGTTAATCCTCTTTAAAAGAAGAGTGAAACTACAAAAGGATTCACTTTAAGGGGAAAATAGCTGTTACCGATGCTGAAAGTTTGCAGCTGCAAGATTTGCAATTGTTCAAAAACTGCAATGATTAAAGTGGCATGACAATCAGTGAAAAACCAAAACAAAGAGTTAAAAGACATTAAATGTAGACATTGAATAAGGAAGATCTATAATTGTTAGCAAAGTTGAACAGTAAAATAAGTTACCGTAATTGGAAAGACATGGATTTGATCGTCAGCTCCTGTAGTCACATCTCAATATGTCCTTGGGCAAGACATTTAACCCCAGTTTCCTCCCACTGCTGCATCACTGGTGTGTTAAAGTTTATGGATGCATGATGGGGTTTGACTGGGAACATCTGCTGAAGTGGGGCGGCAGTTCAGTCTATGGACTTGAGTTGGGAACTAGCGGGTCACTGGTTCAAGTCCTGGTGTCAGCAAAAGTATGGAAACGAGTCTGGTAGCTCATTCCCCAGCTACTGCCAAGATGCCCCTAAGCACAGCAACCCCTCATCCTGACATCTCTATTAGAACATGATCATCCTCATTGTCATGTACTAATGCCGTGCTTATGTGAGTATTTGAGCTGTCTTAGCCTATATGAGAAAGAGATGAGATGGTTACCAGTATCAATGACAACTGTGGAAAAATGATAAGTAAATAATGCACAGATAGCTTGCTTCGTAGGTTTACTGAGGTGAGATACACCAAACAGCTCAGGAAGGAGGAGATATCTCTGTGACTCTACTCTGCTCTTGCTTGCACCACTCACTGTGACTGCCTGTCAGAGGTCAGAGACACAGACAGACAAGTAGGCCTAAAGGAGAATTTTAGCCATATAGGCTAATCATAAGCTCAAAACACACCTGCATTATGGATGAAATTAAACCAAAATGCATTATCCTACCTTAGACTGTTGGCTTCATGGATAAAAACTGTAGGAGTAGGAACTCACTGGTTTCAGCTGCTCTTCTTTTACTCAGAAAGACCATGAAAAGCACTACCAAACAGCCCTTTCCAAGTCCAGCCACAAATTCTTTATTGGATTGAGGTCTGGGCTTTGGCTCAGCCACTCTACAGCATTCACCTTGTTGTCTTTAAACCATTTCTCTGTAGCTTTCGCTGTATGCTTCAGATCATTGTCTTCCTGGAAAATCAATGTTCTCTGAAGGCGTAGTTCTCTTGCAGACTGAGTATGATTGTCCTCCAGGATTTTCCTTTGTTTTGCTGCATTCATTCTAACCTCTACCCTTACAAGCCCTCCAGGGCTGACTGCTGAGAAGCATCCCGACAGCATGGTGCTGCCACCACCATGCTTCCCATTGGTTGGTGTTTGTCCGAGCATAGTGTCTTGATGACCAAAAGCACCATTTTGGTCTCATCAAGAACTTTCTTCCACTTGACCATGGAGTCTCCCACATGCCTTTTGACAAACTCTAGGTGTGATTCAATATGAGATTTCTTAAACAGTGACTTTCTTTTTGTCACTCTCCCATGGTGACTGGTGAAGAACCCAGGCAGCAGTTGTTGAATGCTGCTGAAGCCTGTAACTCCTTCAAAGTATTCATATGTCTTGGTGGCCTCTCATCTTCTTTGATGACAGATTTAACTGGACTCCAGCAGATGCTCAGTGCTGGGGATTTTTTTTCTTGTATCTATGCCTTGACTTATACTTTTCACCAAATTTTTCTCTGAGTTGCTTGGAGTGTTCTTTTGTCTTTATGGTATAATGGTAGCCATGAATACTGATTAACCAGTGACCGGACCTTCCAAACACAGGTGTCTTTATACTAAAATCACTTGAAATCACTAGTTGTGAGACTACTAGCTTTATAGAAATCTGTTTTTGATTTGACATAATTTTTTTTGGTCAAAAAATCCAAATTATATTGACCATGACTGATTAAGAAAATCAATAAAAGGATAAAACATCCAAGGAAGTGAATACTTTTTATTGGAGAATAATCATGATCCATCACAAATAAGCAGCACACTCTATTCAGAACAATGTATCTGATTGTTTTACAAAGGGAAATTGATGTATTTACTCATATTTATTTGTTTTTGTTTTTTTATGCAGGGACAATTGTCATTGTTTTCTTAAAAAAATACAGGCATTGTATATTTTAAATTTGTATCATTGTATTTTGCTCTGATTGTATCCCAAATAAAAAGATTTTTTTTTAAAGAAAAAAATAAGTAAGCAGCACAAGTCATGAAAGAGATACAGCAACAGAACAGCAGCTTCCAGTCATTTTTATGACGATAAGAAGATAACATAGTAAAGGTCATTTCTAATTTCTAACAGTAAATATTCTTCATATTACACCTTTAAAGGACCAGTCTGTAATGTTTGCAGTTAACAGGACTGTCAATTACAACTGCAGACAATAAAATGACTCAGACTTAGTACTCTTAGAAGAAACAAGATAAGATGCATGCAAGTAACAGCTCTGTCACTGCTAATATCGCCTCACTCGGCCATCTTATTTGTGTTTCTTCACATCTTTAGAAGATAAAATCAGATTTATTGTCAACAGGATATTATGTTTACATGCAGCAGCACCAAAACTGAACAGTCGGCTGTCCAGAATATTAACAGGATATTGATGTGCGGAGAAATGCGCTCTGTCACAGCTGATCAAATGTTCTGTGTCATAGGGTGCTGGTTCAAACAAAACTGCACTGAAAAGTCATTTTCAGAGGCAATGAGGCTGCAGAAGACAGAACAGCTTCAGTTCAGCTTTGACTGCATGTGACAGAAAACTCTCAGTAGCCTCTTAGAAACGTTCAGACTTTGTGGGATTAAAAGCCTCCTTTATGTGAATTCTGAGAAATAACAAATTCAGCTGGAGTGCAGAGGGAAGGCCTCTGTTGCTTTAGGTCATCTTAATCTTCTGAAATAAAGGTATTCAGCTGAACTGCTGTCAATGCTTGTGACAACTGAGATTTTTTAGCAGCGAACTTTATTAGCGTAGTAATTTCTCAAGGCATTTCTAAAACATAAAGCCCTCTGTGTACCCCAAATTGATTTTCACATCAGTGTTGATGCTTGTGATAAAACTGGCAGCGTCATCGACTTCGAGTGTTTTGCCTCACTTTAAGTCCAATCATCCCAAGCTGAGAAAAACAGTTCATTTCTGTAACTCATCTACATGTTGGATACAAAGGAGACAAGGGGAGAAATAGGGAGAAATTGGTGAAAGGGAAGGAAATAAATAAAGTGGAGGGAGAGAGACAGCAGGAAGGACATGGTAAGAGAAAGTACAAGAAAAGGAGGCAGGAGAGAGGGGCTTTGGGAGCTGAACATTATTTAGACTAAATGAGGTCAGGACCTTGAGATATACGCTGAATCTTAAATGTAGTTGCACACATTACAGCAGTGTTTGGGTTCTTGTGTTTGTGTGTGTGTTGGAATCCATCCATGTAGTCAATAGAATACACAGCAGGTCAATGTCAATTTTTAGAGCCTTATTTGATCAATAAAGCCTCTTTATTCCGGTAATATTTAGTTTAATGCCTCATATGCACACATGCACACGTCCATCACAACCTGCCTTCAGCCCCTCTTTTTATCTGTCTTTCCACCTCTGTTGCTGTGGACTAATCAGGTCAAAAAAGCCCAACCTTATATTGACCGGACCTTCCCTCGTCCTTGCTCTTATATGCTGCTTCCTCCAGGTCGCCTTGGAAACAGACAACCAATGAAAGAGCAGATCAGAGAGCAAGGTGTTCTGCCAGTGTGGAACTGTTAACTCTGTCTAAACACTGCCCACCTCTAATTTCACTCATTTTATTGGTTGCACAGAAAGACACAAACCCCCCTTTTTGTGGGGTTAAATGTGCAGCCACCAATGTTTTCAGGTCTGCAAATGGGCACACAGCCTCAGTGGGTGGTGATTTCAGGTTCAGTATGGAACTATTTACCTTGAAATTGTGATACCAGAGCAATAGAGGGAACTGAAAATTCAATTTCAGTGATCACAATCTCACTAATGTTCACCTGCTTTGCCATAATGGAGACACAAGCCTGACAATTCTTCTTTTTATGGCTGTAAGGTTGAAGATTTGTAGTAAAACAGCATGGGCACGACTCTGAAACCATTAATATTTAGTCCAACCTTGTAGTTGTCACTGAAGATGCATTTTAGTACTTGTGTGTGCATGTGTGCAAGTGTCTGCCTGCATGTACGTGTGTCCATTCATTCAAGTGCTCTATTTTGGAGAAAAATACCACAGTTCTGTTCTGCTCCACTTACACCAGCACCTGTTTTCTATCTGCTACACCAATTTCTCATCTATCTATCTATCTATCTATCTATCTATCTATCTATCTATCTATCTATCTATCTATCTGAAAGCCTTACATGGAGGGTTGAGGCTGTTATAAATGCAAAAGGTCCGCGACTACATATTAAAGTAAATGCAGTGGAATACAATGTCCATACAGTCCATGTACAGTCCAGTCTGTTTGTCTGTCTGTCTCAAAAGAATAATCCCGCCTCCTGTTTCTGCTTCTGTCTCTACAGCTGATGGGGTTTATCTACGCCTGCTATGTGGTTAAGCTCATTTCAGAAGAAGAGGATAGCTGTAAGTACATCTTTCACACTCATGTATGTAATGTTTACAGACATGGAAATATTCAAACAAAAGGCTTTAATATTTCATCTTAAGTAGATTCATCTTGCGTTAGAAGCATAGACTTTAGAAAGTATTAGATGAAGTCTGACTGATAACTGCCATTCAGTTTGAGAGGGACACTTTTGATGCCAATGTTGAAAATGTTGTCTAAAGTAACTTTATTATTTTGTGGAAGAAAAGAATGCAGATTTAAGCTTTGATGCTAATGCTAACAAGCATGTCCTACATTAAGTCTTTACTCTAAACTGACAAAGAATAAGACATTCATCTCAACAGAAAAGGATCAGATTGCTGTCCATACATTATAAAAGACTGGAAGAATGATCCCACGCAGTGGCCCAAAGTTTTTATTCCTACATATTTATTTTTTATCTAGTTGGATCACCTGGTAGGAGATAAAGTCACACTTAGCATAATATCACTTAACCCAGGGTTTATGGTACGTATGAAACAGTCTAACTCTGTGTTCTCCAACTCAGCTCTGTGCTTTGGATGGCAGAAATATCAAACTTAAATGTAAAAGATCCTGACTTTAAAGTTTTGTTGTAGTTGCAGGGGGCCTCACAGCTGTTCTTCGGCATTTTGGTTTGTGGTTTGTTTTCCCCCTCAGTGCAAAACAGGAGCGACATTTTCTTGGCATCCCCCCTGATGCTGACTGTATCTATCAGGACTTGTGTGCATTAACTGCATCCACAGTCTCAGTTTGAGAGTGCTTCTTACCACCATTTCCTTTTTCTAGACTGCAGAACTTAACTTCTGCTTCCATGGCAGTGACCGCTGAGTCCTTTGTAAACAGCTCAATGCGCTGACTATTATTTACAAGAGTAAATGAATTATGACCATGAAAACATAGGAGCAATGTAAAAGAGTGTTGTTGGCAGCAGATCTAGAACTGGAATTGTACTCTCCTCCACAGTCATTGTTGACAAAGCTGGCCCACCCCGTCTTGATTTTGGTGACATTGATTTTGGAGGGAGAATTAAACATTGACAGGCGCAGTGATGGTCCAACTACTTTCATCTGAGAGTGCAGCAACAAAGAACAGGTGGTTCCAGACTGGGTGCAAGGTGGCTTCATCTCAGCTGTGTCATGGCTTCATTTCCATTTCAGTGTGTATGTTAACAAGTCAGGGCTTTCAGACCTGCCAAAAATCTAGTGCAAGGAATCTGGAGAATAAACGATTCCTATTTTTTCACAAATCACACACTTTTGCCAGTCAGAACAGACAGAAAAATGTTGGACAGCCATATACATCTTGTTTTAGCAGATAAGTATGTCCACATTGGTCAACCAAAGAAAAAGTTATTCCAGCCCAGGCTGTGTCATTTACAAGCACAGATAAAAAAAGCATGCAGAATTTATTTACCGAGGTGAGGGGGGGAAAGTCTGCTGATTGTGAGTTAACGAGCAGAAGACATTGTCTTTTCTCCCTCCTGCTCTCTGTCTGTCTGTAACAGACGCTAACACTGTTGTTTTCATTTTAATGAGATGATAAAGGAACTTTTGGTCAAATATGTTAGAAATCGTGCAGGCTTTTAGGGTAGGTGCCTCTGTGATCAAATGCAAAATCAAACTTGTGACTGTTCCCTCTGTCCCCCCTCCACCCCTGTTTCCCTGCCTCCCCTCTGCTTTCAGTCTCAGTAACAAATCAGATGTGTTAAATGAAGCTATCTTGGACTGAAGGGCTTTTACTGACCTCAGACAGAACACCAAGTGAAACTTGTAGTCTCCAGCATCTGCAGCCAGCAGCTCATTCATTTACTGTAACACAGAGAGACAGAGAGGAGTGTGGAGGAGTGTGGAGGAGGAAGAGAGCTTGGAAGGCTCAGGCTTTATCAAAGTTGTCTTTCATTCAAAGTCTCACCTACACACTTACAACTTTTAACCAGCATCACGAACAACAGTCATAGGAGAAAAATCAATAAGAGTTAAGGGGTTTGTTTCTCTTGATTCTTTTATCACCATACAAATGTAAATCAGGGAGTAAACAACCATGTAGTGTGCATTCAGTAATTCAGAGTGAGGTGTGGGTTAAAGTGTGGAAAATGAGGCAAATCCTCATGTTCATTTGGTTCTAGTTGTATTCTGAGTGTGTCTGTGAGCATTAGCCATAAGGAGCCTAGTTATCTAAGGCCATTAGTTACTTATTCCATTAAAGCAGCAGCAGCCGTTCTGCTGCAGGATCAATACCTTAGCATGTCTTATTCAACACTGAATTGAGGATTCTGTTTGCAGACACATAAATATTGACAGGCGATAAGCAGGTGGAAACAGTTTGAGTACTGAGAAGAAAAAAGAAAACCCTTTTCCTTCCATCCTCTCTGCTCAGCAAACTAAGGATGAGATTTACAGGGGGGGGGCTTTTACAAGAGTGTTTGGCAGCACCATAAAATAGACTTTTCTCTTTCTAAAAGCTTTTCATGTTGAAATTACCCCTTTGTTCAAAGAGGTCACATATAAATATGAAATGATCAGATTTTTACTGTGAAAGGGTGATGTAACGCCACATTTATTGCTCTTTCATGTGGAGTAATTCTGTTCAAAGAGGAGAATTTATTAAAACTGCGGCTGCTCTGTGGTGACAGGAAACCTCAAATTCCACTTGTTCCATGTCTAAATAATTAATGTCTAACAGTTATTATTTGGCCTTTCTTAACTGTACTATTTTGGCCTCTGGCTCTCTGTGCTGCACATTTCTGCTTGTTTTGCAACCAGAAAGGGAACAAAACAACATTTTCTTACGATAAAGCCAGAGGAGTGAACCATGTGTCCCTGTGAAAGTTAATGTGCTTGAGACGTGTAAAGTCATGCTTAGAATATGTACTTTTGTAAGCCTATATTTCATTTACAACTAAAAATACAGGCAGACACTTAGATTAACAATATTTATTAATAAATGTCTTCTTTAAAGGGTCTGATAACCTGAATTATTCCCAAGACTGATGATGTCTAACACTTTAATCTGAAAAAAGTTATTTTAGCTATTAAGCAAGAGAGTTTGTGATTCTTTTTATTTTTGTCTGATTTTACATGTATGAGTTTGAAAATTAAGTCACAGTGACTTAATTATGACTATGCACTGACCATGTGACCATTTGAATCAAATATGAGGGCAGCCGTGTGGTGGAACTGGCCATTGTTGATCCAATCTGATCAAATCACACCATCGCAGCCCTGTATAGGAACATGTTAAGCATTTCCCCCTCTTCTTAACTATGTAAGACCTTTGAACCATCAAAAATCATCAGATAATTCTAATTCTTTGAATCTGGTGTCATTGTAGACACAAATTGTGACAGGAATGCCCAAAAACAGCACATCCTCCACATTATGATGGGGAAACACACCAACAACTGTAATGCAGAAGAGCTGTGGTGTGGCCTTGTGCAGTACAAATAAACTTTAATTCCAACTATTTAATATTATTTAACATAATATTATATTATTTTGTTTTATATTTATTTTGTTTGAGTGGCACCATCAATTCTGAATTAAATAGTATTATGTGAGGTTTAATCATTTCTACAGAAAATTTGATTTAAATGCTTACAGCCAGGAAGTAAAAGCTATGCTGAAATGGCATTTCAGGTCATTGAGGGGGTTACATTACATTTTTTGTTTGCCTAGCCTAGTGGTTATATCTGTGCACCCACAGAGCCTGTTTTTCTCAAAGCAGGAGGCTCAGGTTGAATCCCGGCCTATGCCCTGTTTTTCAAAGTGTTAATCAAAATGCTGACATGGAAGTTGCACAACAGGGCACACCTGCAAATACTTCTTGGACTTTTATATACTTGTACATAGCCATTAGTAAACTGTACTTGGGCTTCCAGAGATTTCAAATTTGTTTGCACTTAGACCACATATGAGAAGGCTAAAATATTAGAGGAGGCAAGGTATCCAGGTCATTAAGCCAGTCCTCTTTTAGCACTTCATACAGGTCTGTGTCTCCAGTGTCTCTTTGTGCTAGGTACTAAGTATGTTAGTTTGCATCCATTTCCTCTTGAAGTTGTGGCCAGTATTTTTTAATAAATTAATCAGAATTAAATTTAAAGGTTGAATATTTTTCCTAAACTTGGGTTGCTATTTTGCATTCCAGAGGTGGTGGAGCACGACTGGGATTGTGTCGATCCTCCCCTCTGCCTGATGGTGCCCTCAGGCGGGTTTATACGCGCTATCCGAGCTATATTTCAGCCTTGGTTTTGGCTAAAAGTTCTGCACAGTACTGTTAATGATCTCACTGAGGATATAGAGGTATCAAATATGGCTGATTCGGCTTTAGAGAGTTAGGATGGAAATATTTCATACTAACAAGATAAACTTTATCACTTCAAACCAAATTCTTCAGACAAATATGACCACACTACCCTATCGGCTGACTACATCTTCATCTATTTTGTGTTTTATGCAGTTTAACAGGTTTCAAAGCAAGATCACATGCTTTGAGTAAGAGGAATCTGCAGTGTGTAGACAAACACCTTCACAGTTAAATTCACACCTAAGGAAATTTACACCTCCTAGCTCACCTAAATTTTTTTGGAAACAAATGCAGACTTGAGTTCAAAAGAATGTAAACTGCTCAGAAATGAGCCATCATGGTGTGAACTACAGCCACAGCTGATTGTCACTCTTCCTCTGATGGGACCAGTGATATCAGAGGAAATCACCATCCAAATTGAGGTTTCAGGTGGCTATTAAGGCCTAATGAATATGAAGAAAATGGCAGCGTTTTGTCACATACATCATTTCTATGTGACAAAAAGATGATTTCCTCCAGAATAATTTTGGGAGCTTCATTGTTATCCTCATGCCGCAGAACGCTCCCTCCTGTGAGTGTGGCTGTGGATGAAGCAGTGTAGGAGACTAAACAATAATCAGGGAGCTTTTGTCGGGAAATGTGCCTCGGGTGAAGAAGCTAATACTCGCTGAGGACCGATGAAGATTTTGAGTTGCTGAGAAAGCTAATTACTCTGATAATTATTCTGTGCATGTGTGAGTGTGTGTGATTGTGTGTGTGATTGTGTGTCTGTGTGAGGGAGATTAATCATTATTGTCAGTATGATCCGTCTCAGAGCGACTCTGATGTGTCAGACAGATTATTACCACACGTACACACGACTAGCACACAAATATACACAGAATAACCCAAAGATAACAAGACTGAGCTTATATTGAATTTTCACGACTGAAAACAATAAAATAACACACTTATTCTGCCTGTGTGCCAGTATGCAGTCCCATATGTGTTAGGGAGTCAGGTCCTGTGTCTGCTAGTGATATTCCACACAATGATTGGCTGTAAAGCTGGTATATGACGTAGCATGTTGTGATTGGCTGTATGCCAGAGTTTAAGGGGGCAGTTCATCCAAGTCAAGTTCCTTGTTGACTGAGCATAGCTGGCAAAAAAAAAGCTGATTTTGTTTAAAAAACTGAATATAACAAACAAATATCACTTGCTTCTTAGTGTAAGCTGTGTTAGCCTGCTAACATTCATAAACTGATTGCAACTTGCAAAACCTAATAAATTAATGATATAACCACAGCCCGAACTACACAAACACCATATGACAGGAAATATAGGATATATTAGGGCTGTCAAGCTTAAACCTATGAATTGTGATTAATTAAGGTCAACAATTAGTGGACTTTTTTAATCCCATTTATTCCATGCTTTATTGTCTCTTTCAACGCACTTTGGCTAAGCCACTGCAATATCTTCCTGCAGCCACAGTGATATAAAATAAGACTAAAAGGCATCTGTGCCAAACAGAAATCCAAACAGAAGGGCAATTACCCATAAGACAGCAGAAAAATCCAAAATGTCAGAACAGTTTTGAATGCGAAATAGTGTAATTTTAAAATTAAAGGAACAACAATGGCTCCTCAGCACCACCAGCAATGTTCAACCTACCTTAATGCTGACATGCTCAGGAGAGCATGGATGTGAAGGGTCAGCTGCCTGATACAGGAACTGCTTTCACGGGCACCTGGTGTGCTTTGCCAGGCCTGATCCAGCCCACCGCATACTAGGTGCCCAGGACTCGGTGGGCTGGTCCAGACACTGGGGGTGACTGTGTGCATCATGGAGGGGGCAGCTTGGAGGATACCTGGAGAAGATGACTATAAGGGGGCAGCATACACGTACAGTAGAGATCTAAAGGTATCATTAATATCACAGTGAAAGCGTCTCAATACATGTGGCGGTTTCAAACGATAGGTCTTAAGGTCAAAAAGTGTAGTTTATTTTAGTGTTGCAGAGCGAAGAGACGCAGGAACTACAGTCACCACCAGCCTCTGCGTACCCATCATCCTTTGCTCTCCTCTCACTGGCTTGATCTAACAGCGCATAAATATTGGATGATGCAAGAGGCAACGGAGAGCCAAGTGACAATTGTGGGTTTGATAAATATCAGCATCGCAGTTTTCATTTTTTGTTTAAGGTTCTTTTTTGATACCAAAATAAATACTGTACCATAGACTTGTTACCCTATTAAGTATCACCGTATCATGAGATTTTGGTACTGTTACATCCCTACCATACCGTCATTACCAGCTGCAGGACCCTGAGCAGATCTGGTACTCACACTGGCAACAGCCAAGGCCAGAAGAATTATGTTGACAGTCTGTACGCCCATCCATCTGTCTAGGCTGTTCTTTTTAATGCAACACTTGGGGGATTTTCTTCAAACTTCGCATAAATGCAACTGCTAACGCAAAGATGAACTGATTTGATTAAGGAGGTCAAAGGTCAAAAGCTAAAGGGGCCTGTGTTCATCACTTGCTTGTGAATGAGACACTCTCAAAACACTTTGAGAGGATTTCCTTTAACTTTATGTAAAAGTCCACTCTGACTCAAGACAGAACTGCTAAGATTTTGGAGGTCAAAGCTCAAAGTTATCGGGCCTTATGCTCTTCCCCTACTTATTCAGTTTTTTGTGAATCAGACCACTAAAGAAACTACCCTAGCCCTTCTTCCTTACCCGTCACTGTACTTGTATGCCTGTAACTGTTGCATATGGCAGCACAAAACCATCATAGTTCTAGTTTATGATGTGGGCATTATAATAGGGTTAATGTGTTTTCTGGGGGTTTAAAGTTGTAGTTTCTTAAAATAGTCATACACACTGGCTGAAGAAAACCTCATGAATAACGTGAATATTTAAATTGGGCCGCCGTGGCTTGATAGGCAGCACACTGACAAGGTTAGAGGCTTCATTTCCTCTTGTGTTCAAAGGGTCGAGCATGGCAGACTCTCTGCTGAGACTATTTGACTGCAGCATGAATCAGCAGGAAAGCCATACTCTTCACACCGGGTCTTTCTCCCACAAAAGGATCCACACAAAAGAGAAAATACATCAAGCACAGGGGTTGTTCTCTGCATTGTCTGACTGAACAGCAGTAATGAGCCCAATGATCATAAAACATCGCAGTGCTACAGTGGTCCAGGAAAACAAAAAGACGCTGACAGACAAAGAAGATCATCCGAGGCCCTGGTGTGTGGTGAAATAAGAATTTCATATGAATGCATTAAGAAGATTATGGGAGTAGTGTTAAAACAGCATAACTAGGATTTGGTAACTTAAAATGAATTTTTATATAACAGAAAGACAAGGAAAGGCATGTGAGGACAGAAACAATCACTGGGATCAACACAGTGTTAAAACTAGATTTACTGCCAGGTGGTTATATGCCGTATGAGGTAGAGCAAACAGCAACAAGCATCGTGATGGGTCAAGAAGAAATGCTGGGGTGATTTCTGTGAAGTGTAATCATAGGCATGAGATGAACTGAGACCCAATAACTTTGACATTTGACCTCCAAATTTTAATCAGTCCATCCTTGATTGTTTCATAGTTTGCCCTATGACTTCCCTAATGTCATTCTTAACCTGGGATAGACATTTATTTGTGCACCAACAACCTGAAAACATAATTCTTCCAACCTTGTTTATTGCTGAGGAGTAACAAGACAAAAAAAAGATGTTTAAAAACTTTGGAACAGGTAAATGAGTCCGCACACCAGAAGCTGCTCCAAGGGCTATTTAATCGAGATTATCACCACATGTGACGTTTCGGGCCTAAGCCCTTCATCAGACAATGAGATACAGGGGATACACCTTCATATATGTATGATCTGGATCACCTGACAAGTCATGTGACAAAATAATGTCGGTGAAAGGAAAAGCATACCAAGAGCTATATACACCCATCTACAGGATATGATCAAAGCTTTTGAAATGAGTCTACAATGCCTCAACATGGGTGAAAGCCATCTTAATCATCGTGACATGTAAAGGATATATAGAAAAAAAGTAGTGTACAACCCCTGTAAATCAAAGACAAGTGATAATAACACAAAAACCATATAAAAATATAAAAGTATTCTTGCTACAGGTAGTGTCTAAATGTAAATATCTATCCCACAGTGAATGGAAAACAGACGATGTACACATTTAAATCATTGACTGGGGGAATGACATCCACACAAACAAAAGGACCAAAAAAGCATATCAATAACATCCTAAAGTTATTAAAGAAAAGGCCTAAGATCAAAGTCCTCATTAAGCCCCCTTGGGGACAGTGTGTCCAATGTATAAATCCAAAAAGCCTCCCTCTTCAACAACTTTGGATCTTAATATCCTTTAAATTTTAAATAATCTCTAATGCATGGTTAAAATCACAGGAAAAACTCAGATTCTTTATCAATAAGGTTATTGTTCAAAGGGCCTAAAAAAATTGATTTCTCACCAATGACTAAAGGTGTCAAACACAAAATGCCTTTTTTCTGCAAAAGTTTGATCAGTTTTAGTGAGAGGGGTCTGGCTGCAGACTGCAGATCTCATACTATGTCATACATTCTTGCAAACCACTACTGTGAGATGTGAGAATTGCCTAGGCCACCGACAAACCCCGAGAATGGGTCCTCCCAAGTTGAGATTTAATCAATGAATGAATGTTGGATCTGTAGCATTGGTGCCAGTCTTGGTGCCACTTTTCATCAATTTTTGATACTTTTAACCCATTTTGCCGCCAAATTTTCTGCCAGTTATTTCCCCTTTTGACACAGTTTTACCACTTCATGCCTATTTTTGCCTCTGTTAATCCGTTTTTCCACTTTTAACCCATTTTGCCACCTTAAACACATTTTGAACACGGTTGGCAGTTTTATTTATGAAATAACCATACTGCAAACATTACAGATTAAGCAAAATTTCAAAAATGAAGCCAAAAAAAGGCCGGAGGTCTTATCCAGAATTTAATTATGTATAGACCCATTTTAGAAGTAGTTATGCAAACTGTGGCACTTTTAGCTATGTTAGCTTTTGTTAAAGCTAACATGGCCAATATAGTAAATGCCATCTGTAGGCCAGTTTAAATGCTTAAGGACATAAGCTTTAGCAAATGTAGACTAAGCTAACATAGCTACGTTAGCTACGTAGGTAACTTAGCTGCATAGCTATGTGAGCTTTGGCAAACATACCATAAGCTGACAGTTCAGGTAGCTTTAGCTATTAGCTCCATTAGCAATGTAAGCTACCTACCTATGTAGCTTATGTTGCTAATATAGCTCTGTTAGCTTTAGCCTTACGTACGTTAGAATGTTTCCATGGAGACTGTCAGACTGGGGCGTCTGAGATCTGCAGTCTGCAGCCTGAATGTCTTTGTTCTGGTTACTGAACATCAGAGATTGTGGTTCTTTTCTACTTATTTCTCACCACTCTTTGATTTTTATAAAAATTATTCCGTTTGAAAAATGATTTGACAATGCACCACATTTCTTTGCACAAATCCACCAACATGTGAATCAAAACACATGGGCAGCTGGACTACCAGTAAAAGATACAGGTGTGATTCTTGTTAAGAGAAAGATTCTCTTGAATGTGAGATGAAAAGATGCCACTATGGTTTCTGTCTATAGAAAGCAGGTGGTGAGCTTATCTTAGCATGAAGCTTAGCATGCATCTGTTTTATAACACTAATCTTGTTGTTTATCTTGTTTAATTCACACAAAAACCTGGGTGGTAATTTTTTAGAAGGCTTGTACCCACTAAGTTGCTCTGCTTTCTTACTATTCAATTAAAATTAACAAAAAATAAAAAATAAAATCAATGTAAAGAATCATGTCCTGGCATTAGCACCTGTAGGAGTTTTAGTTTTTCTTCTAAACAAACAAATCTAGGTAGATGAGACCAACCATTAAGAAAAAGGGATGTTTCTCCTCAGTCACTGCTGCTAACTATGTTGTTATGAACTGTAGTCCCACCCCTTTTTATTGTTTTTGAGGGAAAAGTGGAAAAAATCTGGACTATTTTCATCTGAGAGCAGCGTTTGCCCTATGACAAACAAGAGCTTATCCCTGAAAACTATGAACTGCACTGGCTTTGTTTGAAAGTGGGCCCTCCAGCACAAAAAAAGAGAAACAAAACAGTGTACACAGGACCAATATTTTTTAGCCTTTGTTAAACAACAACTTGTATTTTAGCTGGAATAGTTGCCATACAGAAAAATAGTGGTATTAATCTTCACATTGAAGTTTCTGCCAGAAGAGGGGTGTTATTTCCTAAAAATGTCACCGGCCAATAGAACTTACAATCATCATCCAAAAATGTGAATACAGAGCAGCTCCCTGCGTATTCATGTTGGTGATTTATGGTGTTTTTTAGTTGGAAGATGCAAACTAATCAGTATAATCAGAGCATTGGATGGAAACATAATTGCCTGCTTGTGTTTGGACTTATATCCCTGCTTTTTGCAAGCTTAAGGTTTACTTATAGCTCCTTTCATCTCTGCAGTGACAGCCAAATTCCACATTGTACTTGATGTATGGAATCTCACTAAATAAATAAGGAAGTATGCTGTTGATCAGGGCAAGGAAGTACCCTTTTATGAGCTCTACAGCATGAAAGTACAGAAAATATCATTGCATCTGCTCTTCAGAAGTCCAGGCTCTCTGCTTTGGTCTGAGGAAAGAAACCACCTGCTGGTAGCTCCTCTGCCGGGGAATATGTGGAGATATCCTGGATAATTTAGGAGTTAGGAGTATTCCCAAGGCATAAATACATAGTGCTGAACAACTCCTAGTCTTCTTCCTAAAAATAGAATTGGATTTGCATTTCAGGGTTTCATCCAGTTGCGGCCGAATTTTCCCTTGAAGCTGTTTTATGCACCAACCCTGATTACCTCTAAAACAGCTGCACAATAGAGGCGGTGTTCCTGGCACATAATGTACTGTTCAGGCCTCTGTAGGTGTAGGAGGCCTAATCTAATGAATCATATGAGGTGGGAGGCAACCAGCTGGTAATTACAACACTGTTCACTTTCTCTGATTGGTGTCTTTTTTGTGTGTGCAGTTGATTTTATAGGAGGGTTTGACTCATATGGTTACCAGGGGCCTCAGAAGACATCCCATCTTCAACTACAGCCCATGTACATGTAAGTACTTTTCATATGATCATAATAAAGTTTATTTTTATAGCAATAATTATAATTTTACAAAATGCTTTACATACTGAAAAAGTCACTTCAAAATACACAGCATGTCTTAAAAACAGGAAGGAACCAAAGTTTAAGGGAGCATTTTAAAGCCATGGTCTACTATTGTATAAAAATGGTCCTGGTACCACTCCCTGAGGGACTCCAAAATGTTTTGAGGAGTTAGAAGAAGTATGATTCTTAATAGTCACAAAAATCCTGTTTGTCCAGTTGTCTGTTAATCTACAGATGCCTTATTGATAATTATTACAAATCTACAGTGTCAGTTTTAAATGAACAGCCTATGAATCTTTCATATCTCAATGTTTGAACCACCCCTGGTCCTGCCCATGCCTTGATTGCAAAAGGGACATGTTACTTGTTGGATGCCAGTGCTTAAAAATTATTCTTGTCCACAAATACCCCGTGCTTATCTTTATGGTGCAGGTTTTGTACGTGGAAAGGTAAGAAAGCTTGAGCGCTCAACATCTTGAGCTCTGTAGTGAGGACGATTCCAGCACTTTCTTGCCGTATCAGCATAAGGGCTTACATTTGTCAGCCCAAGGTCTCATCTGTTATCACACTTGTAGTGCTTTTGTCACTTCACTCACAAGTGGGAAATGAAGGTGTGAAAAAAGCTGTGGTATCCTTGATGTCATTCTTGCAAAAGCTGTGTCTAGTAATTGGCTATTTTACCCACATTGACTGAAAAAAGGCCCCCTCCTGTTTGCCTGTTCTGGTGCCTTTTATTCTTCTATTTTTGCGGGCTAGATTTCACTTTAAATGAGTATTTCTTCAGACTACAACCAATGATTTCAGTTTCAGTGGGCCCTTCAGCTATTCTTAGACTTTTGAGCCGATAGGATAACACAAAATGAGTCTGAGTCCGTGCTCAGACAGCCTGGCATCAATCTCAGCATCTCAGTTTGTATTGTGGAAAGCACCGAGCAATACAGGGAAAGCTACACCACTGTAACAAACAACTATCCAGAAAAAAATGGTGATTTCACTGATGTGCAGCAGACAGGTGATCAATAACTTGTTTTTATTAGAGAGAAGAGCTGAAACGTATTTGAGAGAGGTATAGAGGGCCAGAGAGGGAGGATGGAGAAGCAGAAATTGAGTTTAAGATGGGCGTGAGACAATGGGAGATAGAAGAAAAGAGAGAGAGAGTGGAAAAAAAGAAATGGCAATTGATGGATGAAAACGTAGTCCTAAACAAAGAAGAGAGGCAATAAAGGGCTATTCTGTAGTTTTACATGTCCCCTGTGGAAGTCATAACACAGATCATAAATCACCGACCCCCAAGATAATGGCTGCAAAAACAGACACACACTCAAACTGCAGCATGACCGCACATGAAGGGTGCACACACATCAGCAAGCAAACACTCTTGTAAATGTTGGTACACAAATACCCACACACTCGCAAACACAGAAAATGTGCTGATGGACAGCTTCTTCTCCTAAATGAACATGCACATGCTTACACACAGATATCGTACATGCACAAACATCATCAATATACTATCATTGTTCCCCAGCTGTTGTCCCCACTTTGGTGTTTATTGGCTTTGTCCTGAGGGACCAATAAAAAACAGCATCAGCCATACTGTTACAATGGATATCACTCTGATTCTTGCAAGACACACCTTACACCTCCCACACAGGCACACATACATTAAACAGCTTCACAACAATTATCTCTGCCAGGATTTTATTAGAATTGTGGGGGAGAAACATTTAGGTCAGTTTGGTGCTGATCTCATGAAGCATCTGTGCATTGAAGTGAATGGCATAGTCTCAGGCATAATTTAGCAGAACCAAGATACGAGGTCGTGACCTGAAATTTTGTTTCCTTTCTTCCCACAACAGACTTTTCTTACATCTAAATTAGGTTCTTGGTTTTATTTTAAAAAGTTGTTAAACATTCATGGTGCATTTTCTTTTTTGACCCTTTTTCAATAGGTAGCTGTGTGGTAATATTTTTTAATTTCTCACCAGCAGATGCCAGGCTAATGTAACAACACCAACAGAGAAGAGCACCCCTAAACATCATAAATGTCATACTTCTGTACTAAATAGGCTACTTAATATTCTGAAAGCAGTCCAGTAGCATTAGTAAGTTCATTCACACTGAGAACACAAAAATGCAGAGTACATTGCCACACTTAAAACCATCTAAGACCTGAGTGTGGAACAATGGACAACACCAGCCATCAACAAAGGCCACATTGGTGGTATCATGAATTTGCTACTGTTACAGTGTGTCTCAGATCACATTCTTCTGTTAATATACTGTTACAGTACCCTTAAATGTAGTACTTAGTGCTTACTCACAGTTGGTTGGTATTGTCCCAAGTCACGCACAGCCGTTTTGAACATACAGGAAGTGATGATGTTTTAACTGCCTTTGTTTTCTTCTTCTACTTCTTTTTTTAACTATTACATTCATTGAACTTTTATTTTGTGTTACCAATATTTGTTTAAGTAAAATGAACTTATTTTGTCCTAAATATATTTTTCTCGATTGAAATCTGCTGCTGTTGCTAATAAGATGTTAGCTAGCTAGCTAATATGAACGTTAGCTTGCTAACAGGTTAGCATTCGGTGCATCACTTTTATGGCGTTTATTGATGTTGCTAAGTGTTCATCATTCTATGCTCAATGTTTGACTGTTTTGAGTGCACCAGTAGTACACTGCATATTACAGCTACAGCCAGCTAGCTAGACATCTGTTAAATTTCTGGGATAATCACCTAACATCTGTTTGCAACTCACATCAAACAGAAAGTGAAAGAAAAAAGGCGGTTTAACCGTCGTAACTTCTGGTAAGAGCAGTATGATGCGATTGGGACAACATTACCTAATTAGTTTTGTTTAGTGCTGTGTACCACCTTGAAGTATACGACAGTAAAGTATGCTAACAGATGTGTGATTTGAAACACATTTGACAGAGTCTACTTAGCTAACTTAGCAATGTCCATTATATTCAAATTTAGCTAAAGTTAGCTAACAGTTGGCAACATTAGCAAGCATGAGCTGCCTCAGGCTTAGGGTTAATTCAGACCATCAGAGTACAGCAGCAATGTGTCCTGAAAAATGAATTAGCCTTTTAGCATTTATAGTTCCCACTTTGTTGAAGAACTATTGATGCACTTTAAGTTAGATACATGAAATGTCTGTGGTAAGCACAAGCTTGAGAGATTTTGTACAACATAAATACCTGTATATCTCTAACTGCCCCACATATGAATTATGAATTTTTTTCCACATCTTAGAAAATGTGGTTGCTTACAAGTTGCTTACTATGATTACATTAAACGCCACCATATGTACACTCGTCTGCTAGTCTGCCTTTTAGCTGGTGTGTTGTGAAATAAAACTGCTTTGACTCTAAATATGCAAGTTGTTGGTCACACTAAGACAAACATCTTTTGCAGAAGAGGAAAGATTTTGAAATAAGAGTTGTAAGCTTAAGTCAGACAACCATAGTGTAGTTTTTTTTTATAGCCTAACATTAGCTTTTTACTTTAGCTAATTGTGTTCATCCTTCAATTCTGTGTTCATTTGTGAAGATTTTTTGATGAGCAACATTATGTAGTGTCATAAAGTTTTTTACCGCCACATATCTTATTTTCAGAAATGATCACAAAACCCATGGGCTTTTTGTTGATTGAATCCATTAGTTGATAACTTCAAGATTAGACTACAATAATATGCCATCCCTTCAGCACTCTATTGTAGCTCTAGCAGCAAACCAACTAAACGAACCAACTGTTAACTTAAGTGTACAGCAACTGATCATAACAGATCAAATAAAGCAGAAAAATCCTGACAGATTTTTAAATTTGAATTTACCACATATTCCTATAAAGTGATATTATATCATACTACTTCTCCATAGGTAGCATAGCCACTGTAAGCTCTAGGTAAAAAATTAAATCAACTGAGGCTTTAGCAGCAAATCTGAGTACACTAAATATACTCAGAGTATGTTTTCTTAAATCTCATTTGAAAAAGAAGAATATGTTTGTTTGTTTTTTTTATCTCAGAGGTTTCATTATACTGCGTTTCAGAAAATTATGTTGAAAGTTGGCAGCAATCTTAATATTTAGTGGTAAATTAGGCCCATGCAGGTGCTAAGCTGCCTCTTGAGAGTTATTATATTTATAAAACACACAGGACAAGTACCTCTGATGTCCTCATCAAGCAACATTATGTTGTTCAGCTTGTTTGCCAGAGGAATTATTTCATCAAGGGCGTAACTGTTCAAATGCACCACTGTGCATCTCATCATAAAACTCTTAACCTTTACTGTTCTCCATTAGCTTTAGAGTTGCATAAGCATATTTTCTAGACTTTAAAGTAGCACAATGTCTGTATCTATGTGATAACAGAGGCACTAGTGCCGCTTAAGATGTTTTCTATTATTGGCTTATCATTTGCAGTTTAAGAGGCTGACTTAAACATTTATCTTTCAATCTATACTGAAGCAACAAAGAGATTCAGTCACTGGCTTGAATAATCCTCTATTCTTCTCTTCATACAGGTCAAAATAAACCAAGGAGTGCTGCCTTACCCATCACCACTGCTAAACACCCTGCTTTTACTACTCCAACATCAAGACGCAGTCAAGTAAACAGAATACCGAGGACATTTCAACAGATAAATCCCGTTGTACTCTAGATTTCTTTCCTGATCTGCTGTTTTGAATGGAGTCAGACTTGTTCCTGAAGAAACACTGGCCTCGTGTGGTTGAACCGGTAACTACAGGACATTATTGACTCCATAACAGCTGCATTTTCTTTTCTCTGAGGAACACAATCAGGATCTAGTTGCTTGCTTCCTCCTGTGCTGTCACGTATCTGCATTTTAAAACAAACCAAAGGGATGTAAGGAGGCCACGACTCATTACATCTGTTTTTTCAGGCTTCAAGAGAGACGCTGTGTCAGAGAGGTTCACGCCGAGTCCTGGTTCTTACAGTTTCTGTTGACTTCAGTCGCTGTGTCAAGTGTTGTGGTATCTAACAGCTCCCTAGTGCAGATATGCCTGACCAAAGAGCTTTAAAAAGACCCCAGAGACACTTTCTGGTGTTCACAATAGAGCCTCTGCTCTTTGTGCCTGAAGAATAGACGCCAGACTTCCAACTGAACTGACCCAGCATCTACTAACAAGACTGCCGATAAAGGAATGTCAGACATCTTTTTTTCTAAGATTTCTTTTGGTGTATTTGAGATCTTCTGGAGCTCGACAAAAGTCATGAACCAGACCGAAGCTACGCATTTGATTCTGTTTTCATCCAAAACGTTGAATGTTAAATAACTGTGTGATGTGTAGATTTACAAACATTCATGTCATATGTGCATGTGTACACATTCACATACAAAGGCATTATAATGATGTATTTGTGCATACACATGCATGCACACATCTCCAACACACACATTAAGCTTTTTTTTTACTACTAATGTGAATCTTAATGTTTACAACAGAAATGCAGCCTGCCCAACAGAGACTAAATCAAGACAACGCGGCAGACTTCTTTGCTGCAACATCCCAAAGGACATGGGATGTTTTCTGCCACATTACTACAGAGCCGGCAGATGTTACAGATGTGTCACTTCCTGTCTGAATATTTTGTCTTCCGCCCAAGGCAGACCAGAAGAAGTAGTGGAGTCAAAACATGACAACAGAAGGGGGATTGAGGTCAACAAACAGTTTCCCTTCCTCCTCTGACCTTTCGTAGCTCTCTGTGCCAAGCTTCTGCCGTCACTCGCCCATCTCTTTCTCCTTTTTCTGATCTATTGATAAACAGCAGAAGGTCAGATCACAAGCCCAAACAGTTTAATCTGCTGCTTCCACCTCTTTCTAGTGATAGAAATAGGTCAAAATCTCCCACAGGTTACACAAGAGAAAAACACAGCCTTTACAGAAATGACAATCAAAGTCAAAGTGGCCTGAGTCTTTGTCATGGATTGGCATTTTTTGTAAGAAATGTGGCAAAAAAATGGTGACAAATGGCTGTCATCTTCAAGTCAGAAACACAGAAGCATCAAGGGGAAATTCTTTGATTTATTATTTATTGTTTTGAGTGTTGATGAAAGACGAAGATGTGAAACAACAGAGGCTGACTCTGATGCCGTCTGTTCACGCTCCCCCTGCCTGCAGGATGAACAACACACATTATACATATGAGATGCAGACTTAGCTACCTGAGTTTAATGTTGAAAGTGCCAATGATATCATCACATGGACTAAAAACGGGAGGAAAACTATAATTAATGGGTCCAGGGTTCACTTTTCTGGGCTCCCTTTTAGGGGTTACATGTTGCAAAAAATGTCATTTGCATTCCAGGCATCCAGCAAGATAACTTTTATTTACTCAAAACAAAAAAAAGTTAATTTCTTCCAGTTATGTTGTTGCATTTGAGTTGCAACCACCGGACCAAACTTTTGAGGCCTTCTCCGTCAACCAAGGAACATTTCTGGTTTGAAACCCCGGCTTCTTTTTACATATGGATGAGACCCCCCCTCCCCACCCACCGTGAGCTAATCTCAAAGTCCACTCTCCTCCCTTTTCAGCAGTTCATAACAAAACTCAGAGTTCAGAGTCGCTGCCCTCTTCACTCTGAAGGACAGAAACAATGTTCTGTGTGTTTGCATGAGGTGTTTCCAAACTGTTGCGTATTTAATCTCATGCTGCGTGTGACTAACTAGCTACTTAAAACAGGAACTGTTTTGGTTTGTTGAATGCTCCTCTGCTCTCTTGGAAGAGTCCTAAATGTGAACTTTGTGATTTTTCTATAAATAACAGTCTGTAAGAAGAAGGGAGATAAAAATACGCTACTACAATGTAAAACAATGAAATGTAACTTTGAACTTCTAGACGTTTTTTAATCACATGTGGCCGTGTTTACTGTTTTTTCTAGTTGACTACTAATGTATGATGTTGTGTACAAGTGGGACTACTATGTCTTATTTCTTCTAACTGTATAGTGTATTTGAAATGAGAGAGTGAGACGAGAATGGGAAGAGAGAGTTAGTTGCACTATAGTCTTTAATTCTTTTATTAGGTTAAGGATGGGATTCTTTTGTTAAACAAATTGGTGAGTTTACACTTAAAATTGAAGGTATAAACCGACACCACACATTGCATTCGATTAACACAATGACCAGATAAGGTGTCAAATTAAAGTAAGGATCTACTGCCCTCAAAAGGATACCACATGCATTCCTTAGGGACCTAAATTAAAGTGTGAGTGGGTCATGTCTCACGTAAATAAAGCAATTTAAGTTTATATATTTATTAGTTTATTTTCCTGATTATTCGCAGAGGGATTTTGGCGATAATGTGACCCTGATGTATGCAAGTATTTGTGTGTTTGCAAGTGTGCGTGTTAGACTTTGTACTGCAGTACATTGTACTTCTCTGTGTCATGGTGAACTCAAGAACTCTCAACCCAGAACCCCTAAGACAGCCATTCAACATCAATTCAGCTAAAGGAGATGTACAGCTAATCCTGTGTATTTTTCTGAACAGCAATAAAAAGCAGCGATAAAGCATATTTCAAATAATAATAAAAGCAGAATGTACGCTCTTTATGACTTATCTTTATCTTCACAGTTGATTGAAACATTTAGACTTTGGAACAGCAAACAGCTTTTGTCTGGAGGTCTAAGAATGCACATCTGTACATAGACAGTCAAATATTTGCAGAAAAGCAGGGGTCAGCACATTATTTCGGGGTCAGATCTTCAGTGGAGACTTTAGTGCAGAACCTGATGTAAAAATAGAAATGTCTTTTACAACAGTGGTTCTCTACTGCACTATCCTCAGGACCAACTACCACCTACGCAATGAGAAACTGAACCAAATTTCTACCATTTTCCACCATGCAGGTTCATCTAATTAAATGATGAAACAAAAGATATGACTAAACAAAGAGACAGGACTAAAGATAAAACCTGTTTGAAAAGTGCATCATTGCATTGGCTCTGCATGCATGCATTTTACTTTGCTGTGTTTCTTGTGATAACATGTATGTTTGGGTTGTTTTCCAGAGATCTTGAGAAATGCACACTTTATCATTGGAAAACAAGCTTTGTTATGCAAAGATAAGAAAATAAATAAGGCAAGTAAACAACTGAAATTTTCTCATTATCATGTCAAAATTGAGTAAAATACAATATATTGAAGGGTGTCCACTTGGGGTTTCCTTACATCAGAAATTTTTCTACATGTTTTCAAGGTACCACTTAAAATACCTCCATGGCTCATTCAGTTGATAGTTTAGATAGGCCTACTTATAAATATTATTTTTCATTTTTAGCAAATTTCTTCCACTAAATGCTATAAGGTGAAATCGTTTAGTCTAGCTTTAAATTTATGTTTGCAATCATGTAACTTCCAATCACTTACTGTAGAACATAATTAAGAATATACATTAGTTTAATAGGGCAACACATTACATAAAATTTTCTCGTACAGAAAAGGTCCAGGACCCACAAATGAGCCCTGAGGACCTCCATACTACTTGAAAACTTTATTTCTCTTTAATCAGTGTTTCTTTACATGTGTAATAAAAAAAATTACATCAAGTTCTGCCTGAGGAGAACTTGTAAAGTGCAATAAAACAAACTGATGTTAGGTTTTTGAACGCCTCACCATGTCATATTCTAAAACCAGGAGCGTCCAAACCCTCTCTGAGGTTCTGGGTTGATTGGTTAATGTTCACCAGTGACCAGAACATCTATGTTGGTTTAAGTCCTTCTCTTTTTATGATGGTTTTCCCACTCTTGACTGACTGTATATAAACTAGACGGTTGGGAATAAAGTAGACGTGGAGAAGGAAAAGTCTATATTGTGTCCACTTGTCTTATCAATGTGAATGACATTAAAGTTGTCGTCTAGATCAGCAGTTCCTAACCTTTTTCCTTTCAGCCCCCCCCACCCCCCCATTTAAGAAAACTTGAGCCCCCCAGGACCAACACGAAAAAAATAGTGATACTTTGTGGCCAAAATTAACATGAATTGTAATTATTTTGTGTGTACTAAACAATAATTACAAACAAAGCAGGCCTAAACACAAATTCTTGTACCCAGCAACCCAACCATTGTATTAATAATTTATAAGTGTTATACCATGATTTCTGTTAATATGTGCAAATCTAATTTTAACAACCACAGGGCAGACAGAGAGGCCCCCCCCCCAAGATCTCTGGCGCCCCAGTATAAGAGGGTCCCGGACCCCAGGTTGGGAACCTAGGGTCTAGAGTATATCTTTGAGGGTTAAGAGTGTGAACACGCATTCCAGTTAAAAAAAAAATGCTTCTCAAGTTGACTAAATTTGAGCTTAAGATTTTCTCTTATTCCATTATTACCAATTACAGACTACATCAGTGTCCATCTTAGCCACACAGTTTTGGACAAGAAGCATTATTATTCCTTTGCCAAGGAAATACTCAAGTAGCCGGGTGGTATTATGACATCCTCATCTAGTGCTTAAAGAATAATGCTAAAGGGAAAAAGAAAGCAAAACTCTATGAAGACAGAACACTTCCTAAATCATAGCGAGCCCCCACCACTTTATGTAATTGCATAAGGATGGAGTAAATGCTCCGATATGTATATTGCCTGTTGAGCATCCTCACTTTTGAATCTTTTGCTCCTTAAACTGCGCAGTTCATGAAGTATCTGATTGCTTTCCTCCCTTTATGTAATAAGCTTACACTCATGCTTGTGGAGGATTTTTAACATTGTTGGCATTCTCCACTAAAACCTAATGGGCACAGCCAGCACAAGCAAACTAATCACCATGTGCCTCGTGCCCTGCGGCATTAATGACGAATTGTTACAAAGGTTAGATAACATCCCATTTTACATTCACGCTGCTTAGTTTTATTTGGAAGTTTTGCCAGCAGCGTTGGAATTAAAATGTGTCTAATTTACTTTCATCCTGATGTCTTTGAGTGTCATTGAAATTGTCCAAGGGAAATGTATTCTGAGTAAAGGCTCTATTTTATGTCCATCATGCAGGAACTGCTTGTGTGATGCAATGAAAAGTAACATGCCCACAACCTTAAAATCTCAGGCTGCTTTCACTGCATTTATACTACCTAGAGTAATTATATAACAGTGGTTCTATAAATATCTCAGTATACTGTGCAAAGCTCAAATCACATTTTAAAGGAAATGAAGACTAAATACACTAATACAGCAAATGCCTCAGTCAGGTTGGATGGCAGAACAGATGTGAACTTAAAGTTATGCTGTTTGTTATTAGCTTACTTATGTAGCCTATTAATGATGCATAAAGACTGCTTTGTTAATATAAATCACCCATTATGTAGTCCTGTGAAAGAATCTAATATTACCACTCTGTACTGCTGAGGCTAAAGCTAAAATACAGCATGCAAAGCCTCTTTAACAGCAAACATTTGGTTAACATTGCTCCAGCATAATTCCTACATTACAAAATGACCCAATTCCATTAAAGTGAGCTGGTTTCAGCGTACTGCGTCTGGCCTGCTGGCTGCTTATTTATCTTCTGGGCGCTTAATGGAACACAGCCATTACAAACAAAAGTGTATCACCTGCTTTTTCTTTTGTCATGAGTCAGAATATCTGCAGTGAAAATCATCTACTAGCAGCAGCAACAACGGATTCTTTTGTCTGTGAGATGGGCACCACCATAAGTGGTTTTACCATTAGGCAAAGGTTGTGTGGGGCTTTGTGCACCAAGAGGCTTTGAGAGGATAGGTATACGTCAAATAAGGAGGTGTATGTTGAAAATTACCAATAAGGGGCAAGAAGTGAGTTAGAAATGCACCACGGTAGATATAGTTTATACAAAAAGTCTCTGTGGGGGATCCCTGGTCCCAACAGGAAGGTCAATGCCCCTGAAAAAGCCACAGAATGTCTTCATATCAAGCCAGTTACAGTGAGGTAGAGCTGTACAGGCATACTAAAACAATGAACTGGTGGACACCTGTGTGGTAAAATGGCAAATGTGTGATTTGTGGAGTAAGAATGGGTATTGCACCACTAATGAGCTTGTTTGTGTTTGTACACTATACCTATGGTCTAGAGAAATATTTATATATAGAAATGGTGAGTTTGAGTCCAGCAAGTCCTCGTTCTACCCTAGGTTCTAGTCCCAATTAGACACGCCTGGAAGACCTCTGCAGGGAGACAAAGACCGACCAGAAGATTGAGAACTCCTTCACTTGAGGCAAGGACACCCTCCGCACCTGGAGGGAGCAATCCACAGAGAACCATGGCCTCGAACTCAGGAGGGCATAACCGTCATCCTGACTACTTCACAATCAGCTACACACAGTCCCAGTACATGCTGAGGAAGCCAACAGAACCACATCATCTCCAAAAAGCAGAGATTAGATTCTGAGGTCCCCCAACCAAAAACCCTTGAGATCTTGTCCATGAAACTCACAAACAGAATAAGATATAAGGGGCAGCCCTGGCCAAGGCCAACATACACCGGGAATGTGTCTGACTTTGTGCCTAGGATGGGAACGCAGCTCTCACTTTTGTTATACAGGGACCTAATGACACAGGGACCCCTTTATCCTGCAGTAACCCCCACATGATCCCCAAGGGTCACAGTTGTAGGCCTTCTCTAGGTCTACAAAAAGCATGTAGATTGGACAAGCAAATTCCCATGCTCTCTTAAGAATCCCTGTGAGGGTAAAGAGCTGGTCCTCTGTCCCAAATATTTTGTTCACTCACTATGATTGCTTTAAGGGGAAATGACAAAGGGCCTCATGATGGCCTTTGCATGGGCCTCCAAATGACTAAAACTGCTCCTGAGCACACCAAAAGGCTTAATAAAGTTTTGTTTGTTTGAATTGTTTTACCAAAGTGCTCTTCACCATGAAGGAAAGTCTATACCTTAACCTTTTTAAACAGTTTTTTTTTTTCTTCTTACATTTCGTGGTTTTCATGAAAGGATTAGGTTTGCTCAGTTGCCATAGTGACGTCATGGGTGAGTTCATCTTTGGTCACCTGATGACAGCTGAGCCATCTCCATGACAACTGCTCAAACTTCTACCAAGAGATGTGGCTGAAAGCACCAGGTAAAACTGACATTTAAGACTTTTTTCCTTACATGTAAAGTTATGCATGAAGATAATTTCAAAAGGAGCTTTTTCTTCTACATGCCAGCATGGGTATCATCTGTGGACACCTTTTTCAGTTTAAACTGTTAAATGGATAAAGTGTAAGTAACTGAATTTGCATTGCATTGTGAGTTCTATCCTTGCCTCTGGGTGTACATCTTTTATTGCAATGACTTATTATGGATCAAGAACCTTGGGCAAATCTCACTTTATACCTTGCTAATTTATGTTATAGTTAAGCTATATTAAATTACATTATGTTAACTCAATTTTACCTGTACAATTAAAACAATTAATTTTGAAAAATGAATTTACAAAATCAAATTAATTTTTAAAAAAATTGTTGTGTAAACTTCAAAATCCTAAATGCCTACTTCAGCTCTATTTTTGGAGTTGATTGAACAAATCTTCAGTTTTAAGTAAAACATTCTCAATCATTCTAAGTATTTTTGATCATTCTATCATAATAATTTGACAATTATCCTTTAATTTGCAGTTTTCCCAGAATGCCTTTGGGCATGAGACACTTTTTCACCATTAGTGAATTATCTACTCAGTAAGGGCAAGTCCTGCCTGTCGGGACCTACCTCTACAGAATAAGGGAAATATAATGAAGTGTGTGGAAGAACACTTGCTGGGTTAAAATACCTTTCTGTTTTCCTCTGTAATACTTAATGGTTGAAGCCTACTTTAAAAAGAGTTGTGCTGACTTACGAATGCAAATAACCATTTCAGCTCTGTAAAATGTGTGTGTGTGTATGTTTTTGGTTGTCTTGCTTAAGTTCAAACAATATTTGGTCACTTTGTTTCTCAGAATGCCTTTGGGCATTAGACACTTTTGCACCATGAGTGATGTTACTGACATAATTAGACAAGGCTCACCTTCCTAGAGGAATAATAATGCCAAATGAATGATATGCTGAACATGATGAGAGAAAACTCCCTGGTTCACTGTGCACCTTTCAGTTATGGCCACCTAAATTGACCTACCCTGAGTGATATATAGATTTTCAACATTAAAATGATAGAAATAGTGTAAATTACAGTGGTTGAGGAACATGAAGGTTTTCAAAAAAAATACTTTAGCATGTTATGAGTTGGATTCAAACTGAATTTTTTAGAGTAGAAAAGTTTCCACAGTGTAGTTTAACTTCGAAAGTAAAGTTAACCTAACCCATAAATGTATGAGTTAAATTGAGTTGGTATAACTTAAAATGGCTAAGTACCTGCTATGAAACAAAAACTTTTTATTTAATAAATTATCTCTAATATTTTGAGTTCTAATAACTCGTCAGGAATTGCAGTGTACATTATAGTTTTTAACTTTAAACATTATACTTTGCCACTATTTTCCTTTTTTAAAGAATACATCAAGACTCCTCAGAGACAGTATGCTACTCAAACAGAGTTTGCTAGGCCACAATGTATGTTAACATTTAAGAAAAAAAACATTTAAGTGACTTTGTACATGCCTGATTTAAACAAAATAAATGGCAGTAGCTCATTACTTGTCTAGTGACCCCACAATCACTTTCAGAATAATGTATTCGAAAACAAAGCATTTACATTGAAATCCACTTTTCATGTTACAAAAATGTGAAAATGAAAGATAACTATTTAAGTGTCGTCTTATGGTTGTACAAGTGTGGTTTTGGTGTGCCCTAGAAGATTTTCAGGTCTCAGCATACTGACGTTTGGAAGAATCGACAAGCAGGCTTATATTAATGCTAGATCCCATTGTAACCGCTGGCAGGTTTTCTGTGTCGTTAACGTGTGTAGCAGTTGTTTGACCCATTCTTTGTTATTGTTTTAGATAATGAATTAGTGTAGAAATACACAGCAAAATTAGCACATAGCTGTTTTCGACAGACGTCCCCCCAAGACAAAGAGGTGATGGGACATTTAATAATATCTGTCAGTTTTTCAAGGGATCCCGTTAAAAATTCCATCTTTATCCATTTGGAAATCAAGCCCTGGTCACGTGCTGTTTAACTCGTCTTTGCCATCATTTTCCATCTACTGCCATATGTTTTCTGCATATGATTCTCGTCTCCATCTGCCAGGGCAGCCCTCCACCACTAGGCTTCCCCTCGGCCTATCACTGCCCTCCTTCACGCTGACGACAACACCCGGAAGCACCGAGCCTCCTGCCTGCTTTGTTTTGTTTTGGTAGTAGGAGTTGGATAAGAGACGAACAGGCAAGGCTCAGGGGTCCGTGCGGGCGAGGACCCGCTCACTAAATGGGGAGAGCCATATCGGGGATGGATGATGACGGACCGATAGCTGACGTTTGTAAAATGCCGAGTTTCATCGGCAGCTTCGAGGAGGGGAGGGTGAAATTGTCCCGCAACCTGCCGACGGAAACTTCCTTCACTGACGGCAAAGTTGAACGGCCGGTCAGAGATTTGAGCCGTGGTGTCAGCAGGTCAAACTCCCGGGTGTCTCTGGACGGAGGTGAGGGGCGCGCGGAGGAGAGGAGCGGTGAGGATGAGAAGGATGCGAAGGGCAACAACAACAACAACTGCAACGGCGGAGGAGGAGAGAGGAGGAGGGCGAGCGCTGTCGAGATTTTGAGGAGGAATTTCGGGGTTTCTAAATCTCCCTCTTTTCGTCTAAACACAAACAGTCGGATGCAGCGCGGCGCCGAGAATGACGATCCAGAAGGAGGCGTTAATACAGACGTTAAAAACGGTTATGAAAGCGAATGTAACGGCTGTAAAAAGTCGGCGTTTGAAACGGGCGGCGCTGGGACAGAAAACGAGCCAACCCTGAGTGACTTGACGACTGTGGACGTGCAAGGAGTTGAATTTGTTTCTGGTACAGATCAGTACAGGCACAGCGAAAGAAGCACGGTCAATGTAAATGATTCGTATAATGACAAAGAACACATCTACTGCACTGTTTATTGTATCGCTGATGACAAACACCGGAGAGACGTTGAAATCACGGACGATGAAACAGTCACATCTGATGCACCAGAAACAGACTCAGATACAGGACAGGGCATGGGCTCAAATACCGAACCGGTGCTATACACAGTGGACGACCTGGTGGATCCATTCGGGGATATTGCCCACCACCGTCTGTCTACGGTGGTGGCCGGTACAGAGGCCACATTGCAGAGCTGCCGGGTGTGCCTGGAAGGTAAATCCATCGCACCCATGCCCTGCTGCAGGAAGGCCGTATGTGATGAGTGTCTGAAGCTCTACGTCAGCTCCCAGGTTGGTGTGAGGGAGAGTAGAGGTGGGGAGGAGGGTGGGTGCAGCAGGGTGTCACAGGACTGAGGTTTAACCTGGTCCAAAATCAGGCCACACTGCTGGTTCAGTCAGCAGCTGGCAGTCCTTTAGCAGCCCAAATCAGTCGCCCACACACTTTCTTCCCCTTCACACCTTCTTATGTGTGAAATTTGACAACTTATCTTTCCCAAAGGCAGAAACATGACCAGAAATTCAGGGAAACTATAAAAATATTCCAGCAGGCTGTGGCAGACAATAATTCGACACAGGGTAATTTGATTAAGACATGTAAAAGGGTGATTTTTTTTTTTTAAATTACCTTGTGAAAACTTAGTTTTATGATTTTTTTTTCATGGAAATGTCACACCACCATCTGCACTGAAATCACACTGCTAGGGGTGTTTTGTCACAATAACTTACTCTGTTTGGTTTATTTATCAGAGTTTCCTTTGCTCAGGCTCACTTATTTCAAGATTAATCCCTTACGCTTGTGCTGTTGTACTTTATTAATCCACTTGAGCAAAGGTGCATGATTTTCTTTGGAGTTAAATTTATCCTTCACTTCCCAGTAAAAGCTATTTGTTCATCAAAACGATCAGCTTTATTTGCAATTAGCCTTTCTGCATTAAAATGCTCAAAAGTGCTTAATATTGTAACTAGGGCTGAATGACTTGCAAAAATAATCTAATTGCGATTTGATATGCGATTATTACTAGGAACCTCATCTTGTGTACTTTTCAATAAATTCAAGCAATACATCATTCTTATATTATAACCTACACTTAGTCAAGCAGCATGTTGTTACTTCTCATGGAATGCATTTCTAGAAAACCCCATATAGATAGACGCATTTATGACAATGTGCATTGAAAACTATGAAATTATTCAAAGGAATTAATCCATAGTTGCAGAATCTGAACAGAATGGAGCACCAAGCTTTATGCTATAAAGGAGGAGGCTGTGGTGGAGGAGGTGAAGCTTTGTCGGCAGAAGTGTGATGCATCAGCATTGATGCAAGTAGCGATTAGTGAGCAGTACACCATCTTTAAATGGGCTGCTTTGTTGCGAGAAATAGCTGTGATTAGCTGTGGGAGCTGGGAGGCAATAATTGGTTTTGGCTGGCTATCAGCCAATCCCAGCTAGGGGTATGACTTAAGTGAACTACCGCTAAGCTTCATTAATATTAGACAGAATTAACTAGGACAGAATGATTAATAACATATATCACATTGCAATTATTTTTGCTCACAGTGCCAATTTGATATCAATTACTTTATTGAATGGGGATTTTTGTTTTGTGTCCCCCATTTTAATTAAGAAAACATACATAAAAAAGCATTTTAAACTGCTATTTTGACAGTTAAGTTAAAGCAATATTGCATTGTCTGCGATTTTTAAATTGCAGCATGCTATATAGCCTATATTTTAATCTCATTTGCGATTAATAGCCCACCCCTAATTGTAACATGGATGCAGTAAATGGTTCAAATGAAATCTGGCAAAGCAAATTAATATGAAAACCCCACTTAAAATAATTTGAATAATAATAATATATTAAATAATAGTCCTTTTGAGAACAATACAGAATTTAAACTACACAAAACTCAGTTAAGAAAAATGGGTGATCATACAGATTTTAAATTCAAATAACTTTATAATGGGGGGGGGGGGGGGGGGGCAGCATTAAAAATAGAAAAGTCCAACCAGAAAAATCACAGTTGCAAAAATAATATAGACAGTATATGTGTGTCTTTATACAAATATTAACACTGTAAGCAGAGGATTAAAAAAATGGCTTAGATATTGACAGTGACAACATTTAAATATATGAACCAAGCTGTGCCCAAAAAAATAGAAAGCCAGGAATGGTTTTAAAGCAAAGAGGGTAATATTTTCACCAGAAATAAATATATAAACAGGATGCTGTGAAATGGACCAACACTGAGTAAAAAAAGTGGTTGAAGTGCAATAAAATATCAAAATATCAATGAAAAATATATAAACAGGGGAGTATGAAGTGGACTGGGTAAAAAATGTCTATTAATGCATGAGAAGACAAAGTTACAGTAGTGACTGTTGATTGGTCATCAGAGTAAGAGTGGAGGAGTAAATCAATTCAAAAGGGTGTAAAGAGGTTTTAAAGGCCTATCACAGCTGAACACTAAAGTGAACATACATATTTCTAGTCTTCATTCTAAATCAAGAGCTTCCCTGATAACTGGAGGTTGTGTCATGTAGGTTTGGGACACAGCTATTTCAGATAGCAGATCAGACAATTAGCATTGTAGCTTGCTCCTAGCCCATTAAATGCTCAGTACATCGAGAGAATACCTTTAAAATCAGCTCGCAGTGTTACAGGAAGTCAGTGCTGAACATTAAAATGGGACTTGTGTGCTCTTTAGGCTTCATGCCAGAAAATATGCCTGAGTGTTTTAGGAGTTCAAAGAGAGGCAGGCACATTAGTTTTTTTTTGTTTTTTTTTTTTTAAGTTGGACACAAAGAGTCACAATAGGGACATAATGTTGCTTGTGTGCAGACGTATAAACAGCTACTTTGACAGTAGTTTACTCTATAACGTGCTCCATCAGAGCTTTCTTTTATGGGTTTGACTGATTCACACTTACAATAATAACTTTTAATAATTTTATTTATACAGCACTTTTAAAAAGGTTTTACAAAGTGCTTTGACATGCAGGAAGTAGAACAGACTATTGGATAAACATGTACTTCCACTGTTTTTGTGTAGATGCTAAGGAAAAAGGCTAAAAAATAAAAGGCAAATTGCCAGTCACTTCTCCCAAACACAGCCAAAGTGTTTCAGGATTATTGAGCCCCTTGTAAATGAACTGGTACCAGTCAGCAGCCTTCTGATCATAATCCTTGTTTGATAAAGCTGCATGCTTCCCCTATTAGTCATGTTGTGAGAGATTTGGGAAGGAAGTTACATTTTTGGGCCCTTGCTACTGCTGCGTAATTCTATGTAGATAAAACAGTTTTATCAGTCATCCAGACTGCTTTTATCTGAAATTATCTGGCTTTGATAACGGGACATGAATAATCATACAGACACAGAGCAGAGGCGTCTGATGAGCACACTGAGAAGAAAGATACGGGTCGTGTAAACCCTCCTGTGTAGGTGGAATGCTTTTCCCATTCATGAGCTGGAACACTTATTTTAGCACATATGTTCGATGTTAACCCCAAATAAATCCTGTAAGCAGGCCAGATAGCACATGAAATTTAATGTTCAGTTTTCATGCTCAGTGCTCCTTTAATCCAGACATCATTTGGTCTACGCCACAAATTATATATGAGAGTTAACCTGAATAGTAGCTTGTTGGTGAGCTTGTCAATATAGCCTCAGTCATTTTTATCAACAGCATATCTGTGAATGGGTTACAATCTGGATGTTACATGTAAATGACCATAAGCAGAGGCTGCAGTCCTCAACACTCTGGTCGTGGGAATGATCTTCGGTCTTGCGTTTGGTGCATGTCCTCCCCCATACTCTTTCCCCATGTTTCCTGTCTCTCAGTTGTTTATCAAATAAAGGAAAAAGTCCCAAACAATCCTAAAAAAAAACCTGTGGATGTTGAATATATTTGTCATACAGTTTAGAAGTCACAAAAAGTTATACCCACAATTTTAATACATCACCTTATACAGCAGAAATTTTAATCAGTTTTCTTTACTTTGAGGTGATAAAACATTTCATAACCTTATTGCATTTAAGCTAACATGGAAACAATTAAACTATCAATAACCTAAACCAGAAGTTACAAACCATCCTGATCTACTGGTAGATTTTTGAGCCATTACTGCACATTCACCACGCTATGACATAATGACGTATAATTATGTAACATTATGACACATGAAGCAAATACTCGGAACTATTTCTTGAGTAAACCACTGGGCGGAGTGACACAGTGCAGCAGCCATGTCTGGAGTGTAGTTCTGGCTTTGCATTTAACTTTAAAACATCTCCGTCTCGTAATGTTCCATGATTATTTCATAGCGTGGTGAATGTGCAGGTCACAACTTGTCCACGAGAGCGTTTTGGAGTTGTTGGATTGTGTATTTGATGAGTTTGATGAGGGAAAGCAAAAATTGCGTCTGCTAAAATAGCGTTCGTGGTGCAGCTGGTTTAACGGTCCCCCCAGCTCTAGAAACAGCTTGCACCAACAACTAAAGGAAACAAACCTATTACTAAGACTATAGGAATTATGGCAATGGGCAAATTTGCCAAAATGTTGAAGTATCCCTTTAACAGTAGATGTGCATTAGGTCTAACTCCTGAGTTTCCTTAACCCCTTTAGTTTTTTGATATGATTATACTTTTAAAAATGTGTTTTGTTTCACACTTCAACTAATGTTTTACTATGTTCGAGTGTCATTTAGTTGACACTTTTTTTCCAAAGCAATGCACATCTAAGAGTATTTACAACACATTCAAAACATTTTCACAAGGTCTTTTATTTTGTCTGCCACCACACCAGGGGTTTCCAAACTTTTCCCTCCAAAAGACCCACACAACTGGTCTGGTTGAGGAGATCTCAGGTGGGACATGGGACTCATTCCCCATCCCCACCCCACAAAAATTCCTTCAAATTTCTTATACATTGCAATAGAAAATATTGAACAATTCTTCTGAATGTGTTCATCACTTTAATTTTCTGGCAATACTTTTGAAAATGTTAACCAGTCAGAGAATGTTTAACAAGCTCATGTTTGGTGTCAGTTTTTCAGAACAACCTAAACTTTGTGAAATGAAAACTTTTTCAGTACCTGCCAGTATTTTAAGCTAGCTTTTTCAGCTGCCATTTAGTTGTTGTTGTTAAAAGCTAGGAATTTTTAACTCTCAACTTATATTTTGAGATAGCTGGTATAAGTTTCACAGCTTTTTTTTAGACATGTATATTGTTTGTAGCTAAGTGTTTCACCTGGTCATTTTACCGTACTTTAAATCTGTTAAATATGTGTCAGTTTGGCTTTATTTAAGCTAACTTCTTAACTTCTTAGTCCAACCATTCTTATCTTAGCTAACAAATGTTACACTTCTCTATAACTCAAGCTAATTTCCAGGCTAAAAGAAACCAAACAAGTAGTTCTTTGAAAATTCAAATAACAACCTACTTGTTGAAGCTAACTGTTTGAACTGTTATCCATACTTTAAGCTAGCTAGTGAGCTAGCAAGCATGATTTTAACTGTTTAACTATCACACCTTAGCTATTTTCTTTTAAAATTTATTTCCTTTAGATAACTAATTCTTCCACCCTTCAACCATAACATTGGTCTAAATTGTGAACCAAGATTTCAACCTTTCTTCTGGCTAGCTAACTAGTTTTCAAGCTCCTTCAGTTTTGGCATGTGGTGTCTATGCTCGAGCAGTGCTAGCCAAAGTGTGGGCCCTAGAGGTATTTCACTTAGGTTTCAAAAAAATCATTCAAAATAATGTAAAATCATATTAAATGTATTGATAAAAGATCAAGTCATGTTTAAAATGAGGATAAAATACTTGATGGTGTGTTTTTATTTTAAGTCTCTGATTTAACAAAACACAGCTATTTAAACTCAGCTTGCTCTTTTGTCATTTATTTTGTTTGATGTATTGAACTGGTGTCATGGTTTAACTAGTATTGAATTTACTGGTGACAGTCCAATAAACACTCTACCATGCAGCTTGCCTGCCAATTTTAAAGTCCCTGTAAAGTGATTTAAAAAAAACTTTATGTTTAGTTTGTTGTATGACAGGACACTATTATGAACCATCAGGCCAAATTAAAGTCATGAGAAACATTTTAAAGTTTATCAAACTAAGCTTTAAAACCATGAAGAATGAGGCAGTAAAATATCTTCTAGGTGTGGGCGTGTCAGTTGAATGAGCTGAAGCCACACCCACTCATGAGAAATACAGTCCTCTCCAATTTTATTAAATGCTTCTGATCAGTGCAGAGCTATTTGGGGAGGCAGAAGCTGGGGATTAAATTGACTGTTTTTCTCTCCTGTAGGCTACTGTGGCTGATAGATGTGGGACATTTACCTCACAATGAACAAAAACAGCATGTAGCTGACTGTTTACTTTCAATGAAGGCAGTGACATCAGCTAAAGACAGACTGTACTGAGATTAACTGCTCAGTTATTTTATAAAGACCTTTATCAAAAATTCAGTCATACATAGATCTCAGTGTTTTCATGTGTTTATAGCAACCTTATTCCAACATATCTAGTGTGTGAAAACAAGTTTGAATTTCACTTTACAGGGACTTTAAGAACTTAAAAGTGTCCTCAGAGACATAAATGCTTCTAGGAATGCATTTGCTGAGCTGTAAATTACGTTGACATAAATGAATATTAGATGACTTTGAAGGTGTCCGATTTAAAGAATATATGGCAGTGGCTCATTAATTGTACTTTGTGACCCACAAACAGCAACCCCAGTAATGTTACCATCTCTGAAAGTCAAGTATTCACATTAAAATTCTGTTTATGAAATTGAAATATGATTTTGGCGGCCCCAGAAGATTTTTTATGCCTCAAATTTGGCCACAGCATACTAAAGTTAAAAAAACGTTTTGGTTATTAATTATAAGTGTGTAGTCCTTCTGGCTGTAATTTTTGGTTACCTTTTACAAGTAACTGAGCATATTAATTTTGAGCTTAGCCAGAAATGTACAGCGGGGTAACTGTGACTCAGTGGTAGAGTCGATTGTTTCTCGATGATAAGGTCAGGGGTTTGACTCCAAGCTCCAGCAGCCATGTGCTGATGAGTCCCTGGGCAAGACTGTAAACCCCAAATTGCTCCCAGTGCTTTGTCAGTGGCATGTGATGGTGAATGTATGAATGAGATCAATTCTTACTGATCGCCACTCTACATAGCAGCCTTTGCCATCAGTGTGCAAATGGGCGTGAATGGATTAGTGTGACTTGGGGTGCAAAAAGCACTTTGAGTAGTCAGATTACTAGAATAGTGATATACAAACTCAAGTCCATTTACCATTTACTGTCTTGGTTGCAAACAGGCAACACCCTAATACACCAGCTGTGACTTAAGAGCAGTATTTGTTGTTTTAAGTAAGATTACAGTCACCTCAGTACTGACATAGCTGTTTAATCTTTGCCGGACTAATTGTTTTACTGTTGTAGTTAAGTTCCACTTCACGTCAGCTCATGTTTGATATTTTATGACAGTAAAAGTACAGAACAAGTGAAGGCCACATTTTCAATGCAGTACAAACAGTGACGTGTGTGTGGTAGACAAATAGAGCAGCAGCAGTCCTAACCTGTCAGACCTGTCTGGCTGTGGTCATCACAGCATCACTGCTGTGGCAACAATACTAATACATGAACTCTCTAAAGAAGAGGATACATTATCATTATCATGCATTTGGCTAGTTTTTATTCTGTGTGGCTCTGAGCTGATTGTGAGCGAGAGAGAAAGGGAGACACAGAGAGAGTGTGTTGCACGTGCTGTAGGGGATATTGGGTGTAACGTCACTAGAGGCTGTAGCTTTTGTTCTTTCTGTCTGCTGTCATCCCACAGACACACCAACACAGACATAATGCATTATTATCATGTGTCAGGACAACTGGTCTCACTGGCTTTGATAGACCAAAAGTGTGGGGAGAAAGATGATGAGCTAGAATAAATGTATGAAACAAGTAGGGAAAAGAAGGGAGGAGCCAGAAGACATGCCCTACGAGAAAACAAAGAAAAAAGAGTGCAAGAAAGTGAAAAAAGACACCAGAGAACAAACTTGACAATGCCGTAAGCCTCTCTGTGATACTCCTTAGTCAGATAAGATGACATCTAAACACACACTTACAATACTTTGGCTTTAATTGGCCCCAGGTGTGAACACAGTAACAGAGTATTTGTGTTGTTATGCAACAAAGTAAGGAAAGATTATAAAACAGAAATGAGAGCATACGTTTTGTCCTTTGGGCGAATCTTCAAATATCAGGCACTGTCTCTGGGTAAGGTCATTGTAACTGTCTACAGAGAACTTGGTCTGGACTAACTACTGTGCCTGAGAGTGTGCTTTGATACATATTAACTTCCACTTTCACTATTCATGTTTCCTCCCTCTGCTCTTTTAGTAAATAATTAACCAAGCTCCATTAGTGGTGTGAATATATTCAGCATGTAGAATTGGTACTTGTAAGAGCCTGACTGATAAATCAGATGACTAGCTGCTATATACAATCACAATGTTTTTTTCTGGAACATATGTAGCTTGGGGATATTCTGTAGTGGTGGCGTGGCAAAAAAAACCCTCTTAAGTGTCAAAGTGAAAGCAGATTTCTACAAACAGCAATTAAATAAAAATATGTTATGAACAATAAGTGCATAAATATTCACCCCCTTAAATTCAGTATTTAGTAGATGAACTTTTGTCTGCAATCACAGCACTGAGTCTGTAGGGATAGGTCTCATCAGGCTTGCACATCTGGACACAGGGATTTTACTCCATTCTTCTTTGCAGAACTGCTCAAGCTCTGTCAGGTTGTACGGGGATTGGGTGTGAACAGCCCTTTTTAAGTCCAGCCACATATTCTCTACTGGATCAAGGTCTGGGCTTTGACTTGGCCACTCCAGAACATTCACCATGTTGTCTTGAACCATTTCTGTATAGCTTTTGTCTTGCTGGAACATAAATCTTCTCCCAAGCCGTAAAGGTGGGAGAAAAAAAAACAATTCTAAGATGAATGGTGATGTGGATCCTTTGGATCTGTTCAATTGTAACTTTCCAATTTACACACATCTTCCATGAGAGGATAGTGGAAATTTAATTCATCTCTTTTTTTCTTTACACAAATGTTTTTATTATGTTTGACACAGTAAGAAAAACAGAAATGTAAACCAAAAAAACAAGTGCGACAAAATGCATCAAAAATTCATTAAGAAGCGAATCATAGCCCTATGAATCATAATCGTGCCTAAAGATTCCCACCTCTACCAAGCCGTAGTTCTCTTGTAGACCAAAAAATATTGTCCTCCAGGAATTTCCTATATTTTACCACATTCATTTTATCCTCTACTTTTACAAACTCCCAGGGTTTGCTGCTGAAAAGCATCCCCACAACATGATGCTTCCACCACCGTGCTTCACAGTGAAGATGGCGTGTTTGTGGTGATGTGCAGTGTCTGGTGTCTGGCAAACATAGCGTCCTGACTGAAGACCACAAAGCACCATCTTGGTCTCATCAGACCTAAGAACTTTCCTTTACTTGACTATGGAGTCTCCCATGTGCATTTTTGTGAAATGTAGTCAAGTTTTGATATGAGTTTTCTTGAAGCACTGGCCTTTTCTTTGCCACTCTTCCTTATAGCTTTGGCTGATAAAGAACTCGAGCAACAGTTGTTGTATGCAGAGTCTCTCCCATCTCAGCTGCTTAAGCTTGTAGTTAAAGGTGTCTTGGTAGCCTCTCTCACCAGTGCACTTCTTGCGCTGTCACTCAGTTTTTGAGGAAGGCCTAATCTGTACACATGTGCCATATTCCTTCCATTTATTGATGATGGATTTAACTGGACTCCAGGGGATGTTCAGTGCCTTGGAAATTTTTTGTATCCATCCCCTGACTTGTATTTTTCGGTAATCTCTTTTCCGAGTTGCTTGCAGTTTTAATTTGTCTTTATGGTGTAATGGTAGCCAGGAATACTGAATAACCGGTCACAGATGTCTTAATACTACAATAACTTGAGACACATTCACTGCACTCAGCTGATCCCCATTTCAGTAGTTGTGTGACTTCAAGCACCAAGTGGATGGGCTTCTGTTGAATTAGGTCAGTCACTTTAAAGGGGCTGAATATTTATGCAGTCACTTATTTTATATTACATATAATATTGCATATATTTGATGTAATTTACATTACGTTGTGGTTGTGGAAATCTGTTTTTACTTTGACATTAATGAGGTTTTTTTGTAATTATCTTGACCAGCTCTGACTTTAATTTCAGGGAGGAGCAAAGACAGCCACAAATTCTACTCCACTGCGTCTGAAAAGTGAGAGAGCGCAAAACAATTACAGACAAGCAGCTGTTGAGTAACAGAAAGGTTTTTAAGAGCTGGGCCTGGAAAAATGCAAAATAATATGCAGGATTTGAGACAAGACAACACAGCCAGTTTATTTAATAATTCAAAATTTCTTCACAAAATATGTTTAATTATTGCAATCATAAAATCATTTAAAATAATTGTGATTATGGTTTTTGACATAATCAAGCAGCCCTAATATCCATCATAAGCAGATACAGACTTGGACCAAGTAGCAGATGATGCTGTACTTGGTATCACTACTTTCTATGTGGCTTTGTACACAAAGAAGTACACTAATACCTTAAAAGTTTAATTAATTTGTAGATTTAGCATTTAATATTTATCTCATTGATATTGCAGTTGAATCAACTTTGATTTGTGATTTTCCTCGCAGTCTTACCTTTCTTCTTTTTTGTTTCCCAGGTGCGAATAGCCAAATCATACATCAGCTGTCCAATCCCAGAGTGCAGCGGCTACCTGGAGGAGGGAGTGGTGGTTTCTCATTTAACCCCTGAAGATCTAGCAAAGTATCGATACTTTTTGGAGCTGAGTCAGCTGGACTCCAGCACCAAACCCTGCCCCCAGTGCAGCCAGTTCACCTCTCTGAAGGAACACAGCCACAACCGCTCAGAGCACAAGTACAAGGTGACTGGATTAGTAATGCAGGCCTCACGAACGAAATGTAAATAACCAAATTCCATGTAAAGCTGATACAAATCATTTTATGCTTATTTCTCCTGTCTCCTTTGTAGATCCAGTGTAGCAATTGCCAGTTTGTGTGGTGCTTTAAGTGCCATGCACCCTGGCATAATGGGTTAAAATGCCGCGAGTACAGGAAAGGAGACAAGCTGCTACGAAACTGGGCGAGTGTGATAGAGCATGGACAAAGAAATGCTCAGAAATGTCCACAGTGCAAGGTAAGAAGCGGGAGCTGAAAAGACTACACACTGATGTGATACAGTGGGTGCACGTTAATGGAAAGTTTGTTGACTGATGGAGGGTAAAAGTACTGCAGATGAGTGAATCGATGGAGGTTAAGAAGGCTGAGAGTGGGGATACATGATAGATGTAGAGCTGTAGAGGAATAGATGGACGCCTAGCATTAAGGTACATGTAGAACAGCAGAGGAAAAATGCACAGGCAGGAAGCATATTGCTTCTGCTGCATGTAACTAAATCTGTTTGACTCACTCCAGCAGCATTAACCCTTAGTCTGGTCATAAGCAAACTAGTTTACACAATGTCTAATTTGACTATCAGAAGACGATTAAAGCATGCAAAGATACAACTAATCACTTGTACATGGGAACTGTTCGCTGACAGCCACAAACACTTTCCATCTGTGTTAATCGCCCTGATGCTCTGTGTCTCTGAGTTTGTGCTCTGGCAGCAGAGACAGGATCCTGTTCAACTGTGAAGCCAACAAATTGGTTTCATGCTGTGTTTAGCTGGAAAAGAGTCTGAGAGCAGCTGGACAGAATGCCCAGTTTG
Source organism: Cheilinus undulatus (assembly GCF_018320785.1). Lineage (NCBI taxonomy): Eukaryota > Metazoa > Chordata > Actinopteri > Labriformes > Labridae > Cheilinus > Cheilinus undulatus. The sequence goes on from NC_054878.1 coordinate 22,985,285, forward strand.
TAGTTTGACTTTTCACAGCTACAACCGCCAAAAAGCTGAGATTCATTAAGAGTTGTGTTGCATAAATAGTGCACTAAACCTCATCAGCCGGTACTGCACTTCAGCATTGGTTAAGCTGGAAAAAATTTGAGTTTTAAAATAAGTTGGGCAGAAAAGAGGTTGACAACATAATATTGTATTCAAATTAGTTCTTAACCCAGAGCATCAAAGGCTAATGCTTGCAGTCTTTATGTGTTTTGCATCTTATTTCTGCATCTGTCTGTCTGTAGATCCATATCCAGCGTACAGAGGGATGTGACCATATGACATGCGCACAGTGCAACACTAACTTTTGTTACCGCTGTGGAGAGCGCTACAGACACCTAAGGTAAAAGGACCTTTCTTTTTGTGACTCCATTCTTGGAGTGGATTTCTGTGCGATGGTTTGATTTTCTCTCAATTGTCCTGCCTTCAGATTTTTTGGTGACCATACATCCAACCTCAGTGTGTTTGGATGCAAGTTCCGCTATCTACCTGATAAACCTCATCTGAGACGCCTAATAAGAGGATCTGTATGCGGTAAGTTGTGTGTCTGTTGGGAAAGCAAACTATAACTGCATCTTCTTTGAGTAGAGATAAACATATTTATGTATGAAGACTTCTATGTTTTTTGTGGGATTACAGTGTTGGCCAGCTGGTCAAGTATTTTGGTGTGAGATTCCACAAAAACTAACGGAAGGTTTGGTATGAACTACGGTATAAAATTTCAAGCCAAAGGTTAATTCCTGCTGAATTACCCTGACTTCCTTCATTGCACTGCAATCAGATTAACATTTAATTTGACAATTCAATATGATATAACACTGTACCATACAAGACCATACCATACCTGATCATACCATGTGACAGGATATGATATATTTCAGTATAATACCAGACAATACAACGCAATACAATATGGTATAGTACAGTGCCACTACATACTATGCAATACAATCCTGTAGCATGTGATTCAATTACTAAACAAAGCGATAAAACAGGATACCATAAAATTCTAAAACCATGTGAAATGATACAATCAGATAGGGTACAATATTACACCAGATGATTCAGATTTTTTTTTATTGTTGAACGAAGGGAAATTAGTAAGACAATTAAAAAGACAAGGTGCACAAAGACAATCAGTAGTGAGATAAGACCCAATTAAAAAGCCTTAAAGTCAGACTTACAAAAACACAACTTAAAAACCAACATATACAAAATCAGTAATAAAAAATCAGTCCAGAATTGATGCAGAAATAAAAGATTACTACCAAGTAATTCAAGGCGCAATGTGAGGATGTGCAAACGAGCAATAATAGTGCAAGAAGAACAAGAGCAAACTAAGAGTTAATTGTGGTTAAGTAAATAAATATTACTGGGGATAAATGAGACTTAGGGTCTTTTAGAGTTCCTCACAGGAGCCCTGAAACAACAACTTGAGGGCAAAAAGTCAATCTTGATTTGAAGTGGATGACTATGACAATCCTGAATAGTATCAGCTCTCCTCAGGACTTGCCTGTTATAAATGGCCATTAAGCAAGCCTACTGTCACCCTGAGATTTCTCAAGCAGGTTTTATAATACTACTAAGACGATTCTTATTGGCCGAGTTTAGGTTTTAAAACCATGCAACAACACTAAAGGTTTAAACTAACCTTGCAGAGCAGATGGATTTGCCAGTCTGTCATTACGCAAATCCATCCATTCATCTTCAAAAGCTCCACACTGAACTTGGTTTTGGGCCAATCAGTGTCATCTGAGTAGAACATGGTGGGTGCTACAGGCTGGGCTTAGTTGTACTGAAAACCACAACATGTCTCTATGAAAACATGAGCATAGAGCTGCACCAAAAGCTTTACAAGGCGGAAGAGATGTTTTTTATATTTCTCCAGCCTGCTTCGCCATGGGTTTGCAATTGTTTCGAGGGAGGTTCTACTGTAAGTGTATACAATACCTGCTACTGCTGATGTAGAAAAGCAGCAGGTTTTCTCAGAATTATGCCTCATTTTTTTTTAATAAAACAATAGTAAAGAGCTACACCATAAGCTTAGCGGAGAATACGTTTCCACTCTTCTCCCGACCGTCCTCAGCATAAGTTTAATCCACATCATGCTTCACTTTTATGCACTATGGTAGAGTTTACCTCTCAAGCTGACGTCACTTTTGGAGCTGCTTGTGCGTACAACCTAATTCTGTCTTGTCACCCCTAGTGGCCCGTCATGAATGTGACTGACAGAATGTTTGTCCGATCACATTCTGAGAATTTTTTGAAAACTCCTGCCCTTTCCAAACGTCCTTGATGGGAGCTTTCCCAGACAAATGTGAAATAGATCCGTGGATGGATTTATAAAACAGTCTATCTGGCATGTCAGGTTAGGTTAAAACAGAATTAATAAAACTTCTGTAAAAGAGATTCATCATCTCAGAGGAAACATGGTAAGTTCTCATTTTCCTTTAAAAGAGCAATCTTTGCTGAACCCTTTTGGAGGTAACATCAGCATGGGATTCAAAACACAGTTTATTATCAAGAAGAACACCCAGATATTTGTAGCTCTGCACCATATCAACATCAGCTGTTCTGATAACAGTTGTGAGTGGAAAAGAAGACTTTCTAAGATCAATAATCAATCTTTGGATATCATGAATAAATTGTAAAGAATTATTGTCATTAATGAAATGTTAACTCCTCTGGTGTACCAACATTCCTTCAGCCTGATTTATTGCCAATAATTCTGCTTGAGTAACTGTCTTTTAGAATACATATGACCCAATAAATCAGCATAACAATGCCACAGAATAGTATTTCTCATTAAGTTCTGAATAGAAATGTCACACCAGACTGCATGTTGCTGCATTCTTTATTGTACCACTGAAGCAAACAGCCATGTCTCACCTCTCTATCAGTATAAACTCCATGTTGTCATCCCTGTATGTGCATAGAGTAGAGCTTTATACTGAAGGGTGGAACCATCACGGATCAAATTATGTTTCTAATAATTATCTTTTCACACTTACGAAACGTGCACACCAGTGAGCATCCAGGAAGATGAACTCTTCCAGTGGACATGTTTGACTCTGCTCTCAGTGACAGCTACAGTGAGTTTTATCAACTGACTGCTTGTTGAACTGAGATAATTGGTGCCTGAACAAGAGCCATTTACCCATTACAGCTCACATGGCTGTCTTCATACTGCAGACTGTTGCACAGATTTTTGCATGTAATGAAGGATGTTTTTCTGGATCATTTTCCTCAAATGTGCTCCACATTTTGTATCCATCACAGCCAAATTACAGCACTGGTAGCTAAATGCTAAAAACGTTTCTGCAAGGGTGCACTCCGATTCAACTAAAAGTTGCAGCACTTTAAATTTGGATCATGCTAATTCTATTCCATATGACATTTTCTCATTATGACTCCCTTTTTCTCTGTTTCCTTTCACAGCCACTAAGGTGCTGATAGCTCCAGTGGTCATCCTGCTGGTCGTGGTGCTCGGAGCGCTCGCACTGGTCATAGGTAACATAATTATTTGCATGGGCACACATGCACATTAGGGAGAAGCTGCACAGAGAGCAGTAAACAGATCCCAGCGAATCAGTTTGGCTCCATTACAGATTTTTTCTTCTGCACAACAAAGCGGGTCCACCGTGTGTGAAAAAAAGCAACACAATCATGCTAAAAACACGCTTCACATTAGCATGCATGACTGAAATGTGCACAAAAAGAGTGTTGTTGTTTTCCAAATGCCAAAGCTTAGACCCAGATAATGGCTGTCTGTGTTGATACTGAAACGACATTTACTGGTAATATCATCCAGCTGCACTCTGTTTGTACTGAGTGAAACAGTATTATGAAGCATTGAGGCCTGAGCTGAACTGTAATTAGTGTTAATCTTTTTCCCGTGTCTGTGCGACTGACAGATGATCTGCTGCGGGCTAACATGCCATGATGGGAGATTCATATTTATTTTCATCGCTAATAGAATCAGCATTGTGCTGCTGTCTCTCCATGGTTGTCTCTTTTTCAGCACAATTAATTCCACATAGGCAAATCAGTTTGTAGTGTGCTTTAAGATGGAATAAACAGTCATAGGGCATGTAAAACTTCCATAATTTATGATTATTATGCGACGTTAATGAAGTTGCATCACTTTTCCTTTACAATCTTCCTCTCTCTGTGCAGGTTTGGTTGTTTTTCCGGTCTACTATGTGTGTAAGAGACGGAAGAAGCAGCGCACTCAGGGCTCAGGGCGCTGGATCTGAAACCTGCCCTGCACTTAACACACAAACACACACAGCTGGAAAAAAAACACCCACATCTCCTCAGGGATAAACAGCCTGAGTCATCACCACATTAGCAACGGCAATTAGGGGAGTACGTAAATCGACGGTGAGTGATGCTTTGATGATACGTCATCACGTTGAGAGTGGATTTTTGAGCAGAGAGGGATGAAATAATCATTTTACAGCTGTCGGATACTTCAAGAAGACTTTCTCGCAAACTTTCAGGATAATAAACAAAGGTAACTCACACATGCAGTTTTGTTTACACACATACTGAAATACGTGTAAAAGGAGCAAACTTTTGAGCTTCGAGGTTACCCTGACATGATTACAAACTGGATGCTAAATTTGCCACAGTGTTGCTGGAGCAGGAGGAGAAATGAGAGGAATCAAATTCTCCTTGTACGGAACTTTTGGATGTCTTCTCCTCCTATTTCTGCTGCAGCCAGTTGGGAAAAAGTGCAAGATGGAAACCGAATTTGGAATAAGCCATGATATAGTGATGCAACATTTATTTTGTTCACTTTCCTCAAGTCTTGCTTTCTTTCCAAAATGAAGGACTAATATTTAAAGGGTTGATTTCTAATTATTCAGTGTTTAAACTTGAGTCTGCCTCAAGTTTTGCTAGAATATTTAAAATCTTATCAGTGAGACTTTGCTTAAAAGCCAAACCTTCAAAAAGGGGTCGTATTTGCAACCCCATAGACTCTAAAAGCCAAGTGGAATTTCAACTAGCCTCCATTGTTTTTCTATTTAAAAATCTTCCTCCTGTCTGTCCCTGTTGTCCTCACTTCTCCTTTGCCCTGCTTTCTGCCTGCTAGGCCAACCGGCTGGCTGGATGAGAGGGAAACAAACTCTCCTCCCCATGTCGTCTCTGCTGTTTGCCAGTGTCTGCATCATCAAAAAAAGCTAAGCTGCTGTGCGGCAACTGTGCCAAAACAAATCGCTGAACATGGCAGGACAGACCTGTCCCTTTGTTCGATTTTTTTTTTGTTATTGTTATTGTAGATTTTTTTTTGTTTTTGGGGGCTTGCCTGTTGTAGAGGTTTGGGGGGTGTTGCTGTCAGCGTGGTGGAGTCTGCATAAGAAATGGACTTGTAGGAATAATATGCATGAGGTAGTTAAAATGCTGATGTAAAAGAGTAGATTTAAACCGACTGATCATGCTTTTGAAACTGGTACGCATGGAAAAAATAAGAGTATTTAAGATTCAGACTTCATCAACTTAGGTAGTTTGCTTCAAAGCATTGTAGATTTCAATCAAAAGTAAATATCAGGATGCTGTGCACTGAAAATGCAGTGGATTTTTATCACAGGAATTAATGCAGAGTTTGGTTTGTGTTTTAATCTTGCAGTGGTGAGAAGACATGATGGTTTTATTGCACACTCACACCCTGTTAGCTCATCCACACTGGCACAGTCTGCAAAAAGCACACACACTTGAAGAGCTGCCAGGAAACAGAAGATTTTCAAGAGCTTTAAAGGTCGTCACCTGGCAGCAGCAGCAGCCAGCTCACTGTCCTCCCCTGCTCCCTCTATCCTCTCCTTCCTGCTGTCTTTGCTTACATTTGAAAGTGAGCACACTTCCACTTAAAGCTGCTGTTTGGATGCTTTCAAATGTGTCAGTCAAGTGCAATTGTATATGTTAGACACTGATTTTCTTTTTCTACTCACCGGTACATTAATTTAGTTTTACCGCTCCATTGTGAGGGGTTAATGAGTGAGTAGACTCAAAGAAAACAAGCAGAAAGACGAGGATGAGCACAATCTGGCTGCACGTAAGAGATGTTACAGTGTGAAAGGATTTGAATTAGGGGATAATTCTCCACTTGAAACAAACACTGAAGATAGGAGCTCTGGCAGATTTGTTTCAGAGCATTTTAATCCAGAGATGAAGTGATGGTATCATCACTGTATTTTCACTAAATCCAGGATTTAAAGCATGAAGGGAAAGCAGAGTTGACATTCATGCATGTTGAACATTTTTCAGTGCTCCCCTCAACTCGACTTTTTGGTCCTAGGGATCTGAAACCTTTTCTATATCTACAAATCAATTACCACCAACTGCTCCAGAAGACGACACACAATATGTCGTGCCACGCTGCTTTCAGTGTGCCCTGACTCTGGGTTTCATACTGCTCTCAGGGAGATTGTTTTCTCTTTGCTGCTCTCAGAGCCCTCCATCTACACAAACGGTGCCACAGAAATCGCTGAATTTCTTCCTGATGCCAAGCGCTGCCCAGCAACCATCTTTAAAGCCAGGGAGTATAAAAACACTGTAGTTTTGAGAGATTCAGATATGTCAGTGATGCAAACACTGTATGTGCTGCATGAGGGCCTGGAGTTGCATCTAGAGAGGGTAACATGAAGATATGCACAAGACAGCCTTCACTGGGGAGTTTAATGTGTTAATTAAATCGCCAAATGAAATGTTGCTACTACTGTAATTGTTCACTCACATTGTGTGCATGTGTTTCATCTAACTGCTGAAGTAGTGCTACACTGTCATGTGAAATTAATAGATTTTTTTGTTAATTTGAATGACAACTGATTGTGTGATGGGTGTTTATACTTAAAACCGCAGAGAGATTCATCAGAGGAGGGAAATCTTTCTTAAAGTCCCTGTAAAGTGATTTTAAAAATTTGTATTTTAGGTTTGTTGTATGACAGTCCACTGTGTTATGAACCATCTGGCCAAATTTCAGTCATGAAAAATATCTTGAAGTTTATCAAATAAAGTTTCAAAATCATGAAAAGAGAAGCAGTAATATCTTCTCTAGGATGGTGTGGGAGTTGAATGAGCCGAAACCACACCCACTCACGAGAAATACGCTTTCGCTTTCTGATTTTTAAAAAAAATGCTAAGGCCTGAATGAAAAAAAACATCTGTCTGCTATGCAGCTATGTTACAGCCCTTTTTTTAAAGCCACCAGATAAACAATCATATTTAGGGCATGATAGGCAGACAGTCTAAAAGTCTTCAATGATGATTAGAATTGGAACTTTAGTATTGCAATGCTAACAGACATGAGGGATTGAACTATAACTACTATGAGAGAGACAAACCCACTGTCTGTTTCTTTTAATCATCCATATCTAAAGATAAGTGAAATATGGATTATAACACACCTTTAGCAGGTAAGATGTTTGTTCCTGCTGCATCTGGTTCAAGTGAAAAATAGACAAGCACTCCGGTGATTAGCCTTCCCCCTGATCTTGTGGTGAACTCTGGTCAGAGCACAGCTGCCTGGCTCTGTACCAGATGATAAAATTTGGCATAAAAATGGCATAAATTTCTCCCTTATGATGCTTTTAATGACCTGTTGGCCACCATGGCTGATAAATTTGGGAAATTTCCCCTCACAATGAACAAAAACACAGCATGCAGCTGGCTGTTAACCTTCAGTGAAGGAAGTGACATCATCTAACAACAGACTGTATTGAGATTATCTGCTTGATGAGTTTATATTGCTGTAGCATTAGGGGGGCGGGGCTATTTCCCATAGCAGCTGGTGACATCATGGGCTGCCTTGTCCAATTAAAACCAAGCCAGGAAGGAGGAGAAAAGTTTCTAACAGTCTATAGAAAACTCTGTCACACATTGATGTCAGTGTTACCATGTTTCAAGCAACCTTTTTTCAACATATCTAGTGTTATCACACAAATTTTGTATTTCCTTTACAGGGCCTTTAAAGTTTCTCAACAGTTTACTGTATATCACTAAGGAGCTCATTGATCATTTTACCAACAGAAAATAAACAAAAGTGCTCATTTTGTAACAGATAAATTATCAATTGTCAAGTCTTAGCACCCAACTTGTAAAAAGCTTGATTTCAATACTATGGCTCTTGCCATCTCTTCCTTCTGTAGCTGAAAGTGACCATATTTAGACAAGATAGGCTCTGCTTTATCTCTTCGCAGCACAACATGATCGAAACATGTCAGTCACATAGCCACATCTTATCTATTTCTCACCCTAAATGAAACTAAATGTGCAAAACAGGCTTCATGCTGCATGGCAGATGATTCCAAACAGGCACTAAAGCTCATACACTTGTCAAAATTTTAAGTTTGGTTAAAAAGCTACTGAGAAGTAAGAGTTTGTTTTACCACATGCAGCCAGTGCCATCACCCTCTCCTGGTCACCTGAAAGAATGCAGGTTTGGCCCCCTCCGTGTTGGCTATATGTTTCAAACTTAGATGCTACACAGAGCCACATTTTGGTTTTAAATTTTACCGCATAGTTCAATCTGTTTTCAGCTTCAGGACAAGAGCAAATTATTTGTTTTAATGAAAGTATTTGTCCTGAAAAAATCTGATTTATCTCTCTCTCAACTGTAATCCCCCTGCACATGATTTTTTTCCTTTTTCCAGCTGATTTAATGTTAAATGCCATGTGAAAATGCCATCATTTTGTCTTTGTTTTGTTGTTTAGTGCACATTACTGACTTGATTGCTGACATTTATCCGAACACTAAGTGACTGTTGGCTGTTTGAGCGCCATTGTGGCCAATGATTTTTCCTTCACCGGGGCGTGTTGGCTGGCTCATACCCCTGGCTCTTTCTGTTTGTGTTACAATCCCATTATATTTATATCGGCATAAGTATGAAAAAGTGCCTTCACAGCCATTATAGATCAGGGTTTGCCAGCAAAGCATACGGTCCAGGGCCTTTGGGTGATTCCCAGAATTACAAATGGGTAAAATGTATCACAGTAGTAAAGTTTGAGAACAGCCAAAGCAAAGTGTTATATATAAGACAGTTATATTAGGCTTCAGGCATTGTAAGCTGCTGTTAGAAGTATATATGCATCTGTTATCCTAACTCACAGGGCAATCTGCAGTGCAATCACGCTTTCTATTAACATTTCCTTGCTAAGATTATACCAAAAGTTTTGCAGGAACATCAATACAGGGTGTCAGCTCAGACCCAAATACTCTTGTACTTTTGCACAAGATTAACCGTCACTTTATTTTGGCTCTCACCAACATCACACTCTGAACCCTGGAGATGAAAACCAGGGAGCGTTAGCACAATGAGCCCTCTTGAGCGCTGAAAAAAAATCATTGATTTAGTATGCATGATGATGCTTAGTTAAGGAAGTGATTATACAAACAATCAATTGATTACATGTCTGGTTACCAACAAGAAAGTAGTTTCAACTCAGGAGGCATGTTTTATAAATGTATTTGCTTTGCATTTAGATGTGTATGGTCAGGGTTTCCCTCATACAAATGAAGCATTTTATCACAAATCACTTTTCTGTTGTCATGGATGTTCAACATGTCTGATGTTATTATTGCTCACTCTGCCAGGCACAAACACTGTTTTACTTTGAGCATCTGATGAATAAACTACACTGGGTCAAATGCTTCAAATCTCATGTTTTTCTCTGAATCAAAATGTCCTGCAACATCATTAACCCTCTTTTGACAAGCCCCGAATGTTTCTCTGATTTTTTTCCATGTTTTACTGCAGACTGAAAACTTGTATGAATACCTGTCTATTGGTTGGTCATACAGTTCATTGCAGTAACATCCGCTTCTTCTTTAATGGGGAAACTAAGTTGTTACTACAGTTTTATGTCAGCAGGGGTCAGAAGTGCACTGCATGAGGCAAATCCCCATAACCAGGATTTTTACTACATGGAATGGCTTCATGTTAAGACATGTTGATTTAATCAGATTTACATTAGCTTTATATATTTATGTTGTCTAAAGAAACACACTTGGTCTCTACATCTTTGAAAACATTTAAAAAATAGATATACATGTAGGCTGCCATTTTGTCCAAAGCATTCTGGGTAATAATGTCATCTGGTTGCATTGTTATTGTTGTCACATCTTTTTTCTTCTTCCTCAGTGTCTTCTTTGCTGAGACTGCACTTAATTTTCTAATTTTGATGTAATACAGTCAGCATGTCTTATCTTGCAGCGTTCTAGAGCTTCTCAACAGGTCTCACCTCAGGACTCACTACCAATTACACATGTCCAAAAAATTCAACCAATCAAATTTATTTGAGAAAAAATGTTCTATTTTGGACCTTGGCTGGAACAAAACATTTGATTGAGAAGCACACATCATCTGTAATTATGCACTTAAAGTGAATCACTACAGAAGCCCTGGAAGGATGTGCATGCATTTAATCGCATTTCCTGTGATCAAATGTATTTTTTCCAGAAAAAAATCAACACATAATCATGGTAAAACAAGCTTTGTTATTCAAAGATAAGATTAATAAATGGAAAAAAATGTAATGGTTGTGATACATCACAATTGTGGTATTCACTTAATACAAAAAATGTTTTTACTTATTAATTACATCAGTTCTAACATTAGATATTTACTTTATAATGAATTTATATCATCATTATTATTACACATAGCCGTTATACTCAACGTGGGGCTCTTTGGTGATGACTTGTAGCTCTTTTTGGTCTTACCTAGAAAAATAATTCCCCCAGCAAACCTTGGATAAGGGGATATTTTGTCCTAAAATAATCAGTCGCAAGTCATATCCATTAATTATTTCCCACGCTTATACAGCAGCTTTAAATGTCAAATCTACTTGTCAGCATTTATTTTTGGTCTGTATATACCCGTCGGATGTGTACAAGAGAGAACATGTGATATGAATATCACTGATTCTTGAGAAAAAGGCGGAACATGTTCAGACCTTGACTTTGTACTTTTGTTTAACTACATTAATTTGAAGTGGAGATCTGTGTTGGCTGAGGTCTCAGTTGTCAGTTGTGTGTAGGAACAGATTTTTAATTCATTTTTTTCCAAAATATTACCCCTTTGCCAATCATTCCTTGACTTGTGTCAACTCTGTCAGACACATGAAAACATATTTAATTTTAATCAAAGTGATTATGGATGAATGTCAAGATTTCATTTATCTAATACTGGTATGCAGTTATGATATTTCAAAATAAAATGCTTTTTTTCCCCCTTTTTTCCCACTCATTTGAAGTATCCTGCAGCCTTTGAACTTCATAATCTTTATTGTTAATATTCCCATATTGAACTCATCTTTTTAAACAAATGATATGATTGAAGACAGATTAGCTGGTATTGTAACAATCAAGCAGAGTAAAATAAACATAGAATAATGCATTCTTTTTTGGGGGGTGAAGAAAACCATCATCTGACATAGTTGGTGCACGTCTGGTGGAGTTAACAATGGGGATAAAAAGTGATCACTTAAACTAGCTTTTTAACCTAAATATGTATGTTGATTAACTATAGATAGAGGAAAATGATAGTGAGGGGTGAAACCAAGCTCTCTGCATGTTCTGATTACTATTATTAAGTAGTTATTATATTCTTTATAGCTATAGCTATATAGTTCTAATGTACTGGCACCAAACTAGAATGGATGCAACTTGTCTCCATACATGTAAATTAAGAGACCCTAACTTCACAAGTCAATTTATATAAATAACATTGTCCTTTTGTGTTTTATTTCAAACGTAAATTTGAGGTTTTTATGCCAGGGTTTTACCTCTGAAGAGAAGCCTACAGTGCTTCTTCCAGTGCTGACACGTGGACATAAATGTCTCATTTATTTGTTTCTCTAATAACAGTTAACCCCGTGTTGTGTTCAATGAACGCAGATAACAGTCAGGAACTATGTCCGGTTAAGAGAATTAGCAAATTACAACAGCGCGAGCCCATTGGCTCGTGCTTGAAGCTCCGCCTGAGAGCTAGCCCGGCGCGTGACATCCTAGGAAACCCGAGTACACATTGACCTGACGGCCGGTGCAGCTGCGCGTGCTGTCTCTGGAGATTGTTTTGGGGAAGTTCACCTGGCTGTTGCTGATGGAGACCAGACAACAAGGTGAGTCTGTGAGGGTTTATGCTGAAAAGAGGAGTTTTAATTTCTCTGACAGAGAACAAAACAACCGCTGCGTTTGCTGGTTGTCGGCTGTTGATCTGATAATGAGCTGATCTTGAATGAAAGCTGAGGCGTACGTCACTGCTCTGATGTGGAAGGAAGAGGAAAGTAAAGTATTCATCATCAATTCTGGGATTATTTTGTGGGCCTTGTGACTTACTGTGCAGCCCTGGAGTAGTCTCACTTCAGTCATTTATTCCTCAAATGTTTGAACTGACATGTGCCTTTCATTAATATGCAGCACAATGTTGATTTTCACATAAACCTGATTGTAAATGCTCTTTATGATGAGATTATGAATACTAGAAACATGAGCCTGCAGAAATGCAACGTCCTGCAGTTGGCAGGTGTGCTGAAGGTTTGTGTTATTGTTTATTGAAGACATGAGGGAAACTCCAGACTGAATGAAGTCCTGCAGTAGGATACTGTTTCCTGACCACGAACTATGTTACTGCATCTATTACTGCACATTCAAACATATCTAGTTTATGCAATGCTAACAGTTAAGCCATTTTACATCAATATACTAGCCTGCAACAGTAGTTGTTATTTCCATTATGTGTAGTCATTTTAAAGCAAGTGCATGCATTCTTACTAAGTGGTAAAAACAAATGATTTCCCATAAAGAAACCATTTTCATCAACTTTGACCCCTTTAAAACTGGATTTAGTTCTACTTTTAAACAGAGTCACCGTCATAACATGCAGATGTTTCCTACCACAGGTGATGAATGTACTTTTGTTTTTTTATTTTACTTTTCCTCCAGTCATCCTGCTGTGTGATTCACCCTGTGTTTATTGTGGTATGAAAGTGTGCAAAATGAGGCATGAAGTAGCCACGCAGTGCAGTAACTCCCACATAAATGCAGTGAGCAGGATAGAGGTACTGTGTGTTTATTCGGGTGGTTAATTACATTCCTTTGCATTCCTGGTCTGAATGTTTACCTGTGGGTAACTAAAGGTCAGCCAGTCTTTTCCATTAAACTAGTTTAGCTTAATAACTTATTCTAATGATGGGTTAGAAGTCCTTTGTCACTTTAAATGAGTATTTTAATGGAAACATCTCTGAACTCACTGTCATGAAAATGCTCCCGCACCAAGAGCTGAAAAGGAGACTTAAAGGAGGCCATATACAGTCCAGTGTTTTCTACTGTTTAACAGATCTGCAGGCTTGGCCTTAAGTTCAGCTTCAATTGATTTTTCAGCCATATGACCATCCCCGGGCCTCTGATTTAGCATAGCCACATGACCAGCAGGCCAAACGGGAGTCTTGTGACCAGAGGTATTTAACCACAGGCAGAAAGGAAGGGGGAGAGAAACAGAGAGTAGAGAGGCATGGTTAAAATGTATATTTGTGACATAGGTTTTTATTCATAGTACCACTGATAAAGCCAATGGGGAAACATCTATTGGGCTAAAAGCACTTCTTTGTGATGCTTAAACTTCTTAAGTGCATGCTGCTATGTGGCCCCATGAATCAAAATTTCAAAGTAAAGGCCAAAAACATGGAGTTTCACTGGATTTGGGGATTTTTAAACTTGGTGGTTAATTTTTTTAATACCATCCACCCTTTATGTGCATGCCCAGTGATCAGATTTAGGACTTTTTCTTCCTTAAAAAATGGTTTCCTGTCAGATCAAACCTGTTCTGAAAATATGGAAGTAGTAGGAAATCTCTGGTAGTGAAACAATACTCTGCTTCCTCCTGCACTGCTGTGGTGTTGTAATGAGATTTCATCAGCAACAGGAGGACTCAGATTGCTCAATAACCTTGGATATTGTAGCTTAAGTGCTTCAAGTTGCAAAAGATCTCATTGTTAACTCTGTCAGACATAGTTCTTCTTTCCAGTGTGATGGTGTGTATGGTAAAAATCAGGAAAATCCTGTTTTCACAGCTTAAAGAAGTTCATCTGTGTCACAAAAGGTCTATATCAGACAGTAACATATCAGAGTTCTTTTTGTTAGCCATGAAGGGTAACAGCAAAGTGTTTGTACCTGTATGTACAGTATATAACCAGTTTTCTTGTCTCCTCTCACCTTGCTGCCTTGCTCCGCTGCAGAATTGTACTCTAGTGTTCTGGGTGAAACAGTTTTGGACTGGGGCAGCGGAGAGGAATGGGTTAACTCATCCACACATGAGAGAGAGCATGGTAAGAATGAACGCTCCCAGATTGGAATAAAACAGAAATCCACTCTAAATCATTGAGGGTAAATCAGATCAGAGGAAGTGACGTAAAAGCATGTGCTTTTGTCAGTGACAGCTCATATTTTGGCTGCTGGAGAACGTGGGGCATGTCTGGATTTTTACACTTAAGTTCAGTGAAGATGCTGTTTACCTCTTTATTGGATTCTGCTTAAAGTCATGATGGGGTCAGGTGTCCTCTAAGCTCTTCAAAGGACCTAAAGACAGCAGGGCTGGGATCAGAGCATTTTTAGATAACATAAAAATATATTTAGATTTTTTTTTCCTCAGAGTCTAAAGAGGCTTTATATTAAAACTAAAGACAAAATAAATGTATAGGTTCAAAACTCACTTCATTTGGCACATGTGAATGTAAATATTGAAAAAATGGTAAAAATATACATCAATAACAGACACATTTTAGCTAGTTGGCCGTCTTTGCCTTTGCTGAGTATCCTGACAACCTTACGCGCTTATTTGATGATTAAATACTTTCTAGTATGAGGCAGCTTGAATTTCTCTTACTCTTACACTTAACATAAATTTATTATATCGTTTATGTCATATCCTATACCAGAGATCCAAAAAGAAAATAAAACTCCCCAATCTGCTTTAGCTAATATCACACTTTGGTGGCTTTTTATAAATTACCATCAGGGAAGTTTTTACCCCTTAAGCAGCTGTAAATGGGGATATGGGTTAAAGTAAGGGTTAAGATACCAATGAAGTCAGAAACTTGACCTGCAAAACCTGATTACAAAATGTTAAAAAAAGCAGAGTAAGCAGTCTCCTTACAGGATAAAAGCTCGTTCTCAATGAAAACATCCCAACACAGCTGGCATAGCTCACATAGCTCCGTTAGCTGTACCACTAACTACATAGATAACGAATCTATGTAGCTAATGGAGCTAAAGCTTAGCTAACAAAGAAGCCACATATGCTACATATCTATGCTATCTGCATAGCTAAGTTATCTTTATCTACATTTGCTGTTCACGTTGCCTAAGCTAACTTAGATAAAGGAGTAACATTGCTGAATTAGCTTAAGCAAAGTTTACACAGCGTAAGCTACGTAGGTTATCTATGTAGCTATGTTAGCTGTAGCTGTGTTTGCTAGAGCTCATGTTGCTAAATCTAACTAAGCAACATTGGTTTATGTTGTAGTGTTATTTACTTAGCAAAGCTATGTTAGCTTATCGGAACCATTGTTCATGTAACTACCTCTAAAACAGGTCTATACATATTTAAATCCCAGATTAGACCTCTGACCTTTTTTCTCTATTAATGAAACATTTCTTAGTCTGTAATGTTTGCGATTTGGTAATTTCATGAATATTACTGCCAGAATTTGTTTATGAATAAAGTTTAATTAAAAAAAAAAATCTAAAACTTAAAATATGTTATACTGGCAAATTATGACACTTCTGTCTGAGATATACAGTGTTTCAGATGACGTGTATGTGAGAGTGGCTGTCAGAAATGTACGGCCTGCAGCTAGACGCCTCTCCTTGAATTTGTGAGTCTACCTCCTGATATGACTTAGTTGGGAAACAAGTGCTTGTATAATGCATGAGAAGCAGAATCCAGACCTGTCATGTAAAGCATTATTTGTGTATATAGCAGTAATGTTCCAATGCAAATGATTTCAAAACCAGTTAAACAAAAATCCTGTTTTTCCCCAGCATCAAATGATTCTCTGGCCATTTAATCAGAAGTTGTGACTTCCTCAAAAGGCATTAACCAGATGTTTATTCTGTTAAGATACACTTCCTGTTCACTGGATTTTTAAGGCATCACATGGCTCATAATCAGACCTCCATTTTTTGCTAGTTAAGCTTAAATTTTAGTAAAATAATACTCAGCACTTATTTAACTAAGATTATGCTGTCATTCTCTGTTCAATCTTCTGACAATGTAACCAATTGTAACTGTGTTCAGGTTTGCATGAAGGTTTGTTTTCCCGGATTGGTGAAGACTCTGATAAAAAGAAGTCAAATGGTGAAGATTTGGCTGCAGTGGCCCAAAATGGGACAAATGTGGCAGGATGCAGTAAAACTCTCCCAGGAGATGATCCCAGGGGTCAGACATCAAAGTCCCAGTCTGACAGCTGTGTCATGTCCACCACTTGGGACATGCAACTGGACCGCAGAGGTGAAGAGGGACGTAGACTAGACCAGAAATGTAGAAGATCTTTCACTTTGGTTGAATATTTACTACTCCTGACCTCAAGCTGTCACCACTTTATAGCCTCCTCTGAGGACACTGAGATCAACTGCCTTGTGTTTATCTGGTAATCTTGGGTGATAGCTTTTTAGAGAAACTAAATCCAATTGAATGATTGGGGTATTGTTAGCAAGGCAACTCATAAGGGGGGATAAAGGGGAGAACTTTCTGGGCCCAAGCCAGTTGGGCTCCAGTTGATATACTGGAAGAGTAAGGCGAAGGAAAGGAGGAGCATGTGACCCCAACAATTACTTGCTGAAGCTAATCTGAGCCTGGCTCTGGTGAATGTTAGCCAGGATGCCAACATTGCTGATCCATGCTCTGCTAATATTAAATCACATCTGAGAAGGGCCCTTTCATATGAGCCATGAGGGGCCTCATTTCAAGGCAGGACTGATTTTTAGTCAACCAGTACATTAAAAGGGGATAAATTGTTTATTAGAGGGCTTTAAACCAGCACCTTCTAAGCCTAAATGGAATATCTATACAAATCCACACTTTGACAGTATTTTTAACACTTAATCATGGCAAGAAAAAGTGTGAGTTATGCCACATGGCATTCATGACTTCAGTGTCTGAGCAATGTAAGTCTGTATTGTTAGGTTTTATAGGATCACATTTTACTTTCAAATAACAATGACTTTAAAGGGCTCAGCAAGCATTAACCAACTTGCATGTTATGGTGCACAAATGATCCCAGCAGCTGTAACGTATAACTTCCTGTCTGTTGGATATAACATTTGATAATGACAGCAAAATTAAACAACCATTATCAGCTCAACATAATACATGACACTAGTTCACAATTACACAATTACATTGAATTACACTTTGATATTTCTCATTGATTCAGGGTCACAAAATTTCAGATTTGACTGTACTATTTCATCACGTTTTAATATTCAACCAAAGTGAAATTTCCTGAAATGCTGTTCTGTCGTTTATTCCTACAACATGACTAGGTGTAGTCCAGTAGAAAGACTGTAGTCGGTACCGCTAGCATAGAGAGTGACATTTAGAGTAGTTTTTCTCAGAACCAAAGCTTACTTTGTATCTAACTGATTTCATGCAGTGACCCATGACTGAGACCATTGACTCAGTAGTTTCAGCATTCTTTACATACCAGAGAACGGGACAAAATGTTAAAGCTGTGTATCATATTACAAACGATAAGGACAGGCTTTTAGAGACATTTTTCCCCATTTGCTATCATTGTAAGTTACACTAAAATTGTACAAATGAAAACATCTTCAGGTCTTTTTCACTATGTTATAGTTTTTAACAGTTTAGTTTAAAGCACTTTTACAAGAAAGCAACCAGTGCTTACTTAAACAGAGGGCAGCTAGCCAAACAGAAAGTGCATTAGCAAAAAGAAAACTGCACAAGCTTAAAAAAGAAATGTTGAGAAAGCAGAATTGAACTTTCACTAGAAATGTAGAAATCCACGTAAACTCTAAGGAAAAATCTGACTTTAAAGAAGCTGTTGCTAGCTAGAGAAACCAGTGTTAGCTATGAAGAAACACTGAAAAGGAAACTAAGCTGTAAAGAAATGGCTATAAAACAATTGCTGGCTTAAAAGAAACCTGTATAACTTAAAAAACACACTTGTTATATAATAAGGTACCTATCTTAACATGACACCTCAGTTAGCTATAGAGAACTTCCTTAACTGAACAAAACTTGTTAGCCAAAAAAACTGTGTCTTCAGTGGTCTTCTTCTGTACTGAATACTAAACATTTTTAGTGCTCATATTGCGTTCACACCAAGAAGTATAGTCAAATCTAGTATGCTGCTGGTACACTCAAAAACGTCTCAATAGAATTGAGCAAGGAACAATGTCTTTGCCCTGCTGCTGACGTAGCAGGTGTTGTACTGTCAGCATGCTAATGCGCTAGTCAGTTTAGCATCTGCAAGCTAACTACCATGTTACTAACAACAGCAGTAGGTTTGATTCAAGAAAAGGGCCTTTAAGGCAAAATGAGTTAATTTTCTAAATGTGAATAATATCAACATAAAATCCAACTTACGTGAATCTAGTGTGTGAAAATAGACGTCAAATTGATATCATAATCGCCTAACATCTTCATATAACTTGCTGTTAAGAAAGAAAGAAAAAGAGGCAGTTAAACCGTTGTCACTTCCTGTTAGCGTAACACAGCAGTGCATGAATTGAGACAATAGACTGTGATTAAGTGCTCTGTAGTACAGAAGTATGCGAGTTGACACTGAAACATACTATCAAAGGGAACATGGCTAGCCATTAAAAACCCATTAGCTCGAAATAAAAACATAAAAAATATACCTGTGTTACATGTTAGGAAACTTGTGACTGCTGTAAGGAATCAGGAAAATGACATGAAGATACCAGCGTATGCTGTTTATTGACCATAAAGCTATACAGAACAGTATATGAGTAGCAGATTGAAACAGAGTTGGCTAATAGGAATCCGGTTAGCTTAAAAGACACCTCTGTAAGCTACTGGGAAACCTTAGCATACTAAACACAAGTGCATTGTAGCTAGATGAAAGAAACTGCCACAAGGTGATAAATAAAAACTGTGTGTCAGATAAATATAACCTGTGTTAGCAAGAGGAAAACTTGCTTGCTTAAAAATGACTATAGCATGTGTTTGCTGGAAAGACACCTACCTTTACTAATACAAAACTTGCTTAATGGTACAATATGTAAAAATTCTGCACTGCAATGCTTACATTGACTAAAACATGGCTACTCTTAAGTTATGTATTTTTTTTAGTTGAATGCTCCCTATTCAAACCATAGAATTTCTTCATTTCAAAAGCTGTAGCAGTCTTTGTCTTATCACAGCGACCACCATGACGGAACCAAAGTGACTACACTGTTGGCCATCGCTTCATTGGATGTTATGACAAAGACTGATACATAAGGAGGCGTAGACTGCTGTTGCTGTGACTCATTTATGTGCTGTACTGTTTACTGTGATGGACCACAATCATTCTGTCATTGGCTGCAGGTTCTGTTGCCCAAGCTTCCCTCTACTGCCCCACCCTTCATAATGTTGTGGCCCTACTAGACATTTTTCTAAATCAAGCACTGTTCAGCTCTGTTCACTGCAGCATATACCTTGTTATTTTGAATTGAGGAGTCTTTTCAGCAAAGTGGAACTCCGTAACTCCATTACTAAACCGTTAACCCCTGTTGGCATTTTGTAGGTGAATAATACATAATGAGGACGTGTCCTTCCTTGTTCAGCATTCTTGGATCGCTTACAGAGTCAACCAATGACACTTTTAGCAGCTTGGTGGTTTACTGTTAGAAAATACACATATGGGCTGTTGTTTGCACAGAGTCCTCCATTCAAAACAAGAAAAAGGCAACAGAGAGGGATGAAACTCAACAATGCGTCTCTACTCGCCATCTTTTGTTATTGCTTTGATTGAGGCTTTGTGAACCTGAGAAAAATTTGCTGTAAGATGCCCTTGCACTTCATGAAAGCTCTTAACTAAGCAATAGGGGTTTCAAAAATGGGATTGTCCTGCTGCTGTGTGATGGAGGCAGAAATAGCTCCTTACTGTAGAGGCATCTGCCTTGTACTGTGCATGCTGTGCTGTAGATGGTTTAACTGTGACCTATACTTGTGTGTGTGTTTGTTGCATGAGGTGCTGAGGCCCTTTTTAGCCTTTGATTTTGAAGCTTTCAACTGTTAGCTTAATTTGAGTTAGCTCTCTGTTCAAAGGGCATTGTCTGATTTTTCTAAGTCTTCATTAACTTTACTGTCTCAATCTGTTTATAATGCTGCGATATTAAGAGAGAGGACGTCTCAGAGCAGGTACAGTAATATTTTTCATTCCCCTGTGAAAAAACTGTTTCTTTAGTAACATAAAGTCTTCTGTAAACATGGGGTATTAATGTACATTTATTTGTATTTCTATTGTTCATCAAGCTGTTTTCCGATGTGTGCCATCTGTCTGTTTCATTTTTGCCCTCAACAAATATGTGAAAGGATTCAGTGATTCATTGCTCATCAGATTGAAGCTGCTGAAGCTGTGAATCTGTTGTTAATTTTGTTTTTCTTTGTGTTAGCTTATTTCACCACATAATATTCCATCAATTCATTGTGTCAGTAAATCTATAGGGTACCTAACTTTTTTTGTCTGGATATGAAGGCATTTTAGCTACATTCACACTGCAGGCCTTAATACTTAATTCTGATCTTTCCTCAGGTCTTTTGTTTTTGTTTGGCTGTTCACACTGTAGTCAAATTCAATAAGTTCAGATATGTTTCATGAAAGTGGCCTGAGTCTCATATGAAAAGATCGGATTAAAAGTGACTTGCACTGTTTACACTGTCAGAAAAAGAAATCTGATATGAGTCACATATGAGTAAAAAAATCAGAATTGGGGCACTTTGAACTGCTGTGTGGATGTAGCCTTTGTGGCTTTTTGAGGGGCTAGGACTTTGTGTCGAGGCCAAGAGTCCTCCCCAGGCTTATTTTTGAATAACCAGACTTTATTTTTATGCTATTTTATTCACTCTTAGCCCCTTGTTGAAATCAAAATAAATATATTAATCATTAAGATTTTAAACAATACTTCGTATGTGATATACTCCTTAAAAGTGTAATGAGGCAATCGCCTATGTTTGCCTGTGTACATTATTAGTAGTCACTGATGGCTTCTAGGCAAGCAGGCATAATAATGTTAATGGACATTTATAGTAAGAGCAGTTTTTTTTTAAATGCACCACATGAAATTACGATATTGAATTGTCATTGTGTAATCAAATCCTATTTAAGAAGAAACTATTTACATTTGAACACTTCTTGTGATGGTTGAGCATCCATCCTATCCATGATTCAACAGAAAGATTTCTCATAACTCTTAGTTTGGAGTATCCCTCTGGAAAATGAAGGGCCATGTAGCCCTAGCACTTCACCCTACCCCTCCGTTTCCAAGAGAATCAGGAAACCCTAAAAGGCTCAGACCCAAAACACCCCTTTCCCCTTCAGCAGGGATCATCAACCGGAGGCGAATAATACATAATGAGGACGTGTCCTTCCTTGTTCAGCATTCTTGGATCGCTTACAGAGTCAACCAATGACACTTTTAGCAGCTTGGTGGTTTACTGTTAGAAAATACACATATGGGCTGTTGTTTGCACAGAGTCCTCCATTCAAAACAAGAAAAAGGCAACAGAGAGGGATGAAACTCAACAATGTAATCAAATCCTATTTAAGAAGAAACTATTTACATTTGAACACTTCTTGTGATGGTTGAGCATCCATCCTATCCATGATACCCCTCCGTTTCCAAGAGAATCAGGAAACCCTAAAAGGCTCAGACCCAAAACACCCCTTTCCCCTTCAGCAGGGATCATCAACCGGAGGCCTGGGGGCCCCCCACATATTCCCATTCAGCCCCCAGTACATCAGCAAATTCAGAACATGTGCAGAACAAATGGTAAATGGACCTGAGCTTGTATTTGTAGTCATCTTACTACTCAAACTGACAGCACATGCCACAACGTTCACTCCACATTCACACACTTATGGCAGAGTTTACTAAGGAGGGGCCATCAGTATTAGCTTATCCCATTCATACATGGCCATACTGGTAACATGCCACAAAGCAATGGGAGCATATTGGGGCTTAAAGATTGTGGGAGTGCAGTTTTCCATTTTGGGGGTTTTCACATATCAATACATTGCATATTAGCATCAAATCCAGTGATGGACAGAATGACAGCCACAGAAATAATAAGCAAAAATATCTCAATTGCCCCCTTGTGGCTGGATGCCATACAGGTACTGTTAGACTGATAGAGCCTTAAAATTATGTACATTTAAAGACAACTGAAATATTTAAAAAAAAAATAGTTATTTAAAAATGTCTTTAGTTTATTTGAAAGTTTGGCCCCCAAAGTGCCTGGAAAAACCTTGACAATCATCAGCAAGGTTAAAATTACAACAATAATGTAATCTCAAAATGGATTGTCATTTCAATGCATTATGGTCCTTTTGATGTGGATCAAGCATTTTTTTTTTTAATCTCTTTAGTGGAAAAGTCCTGAGTCGTCATGATAAGGGAAAGGGGTGTACTGGTGTACTGGCGTTCTGGGACTAAGCCAAAGTCAGAAATTCACCATGAAATGCATACAAGTCCTGCAAATGAATACAAGTATTTTTCTCTGTTATCTTTAAAAAAAAAAATTAAGGTGTATGAAAATTTTCGTATTTGAAAACAAATGCACAGTTATGGATTCATGCAGCATCTTGAGAGTTATCTGATGTTAATAAGGGATGTATTTTGTATATTTGAGATTATTTTGTTTTATGAGGTAAGTATAGCGTGGAAGACGTTTTTATGGGTGGCAACAAAAGAGATCTTTTTTCCTTATAAAAGTTTAATCTTCATGTGTCCCTCCTGCTGAATTTTTGGTGCTGTATTTGTTGTATTTTATGTATGATTTTTGGAAGATTAACATCTTTTTTGAACAGGTTGTGGTACTAGGACTATGCAAGTTGTTCTTTATTTTCATCAACATTTTTAGAGGAATAACTGTCCATTTCCTTAAGCTGCAGTCCACTTAAGTCCACCATTTCAACTTTAAATTCAGCCCATGTATAGAAACAGCATCTTCTTCTGCCCTGCACACACAAATGTTTGTTTGTGTGTACGCAGGGTGCAGTCTGTAGTGATCGTTAGCTGTGTTAAAGCAAGATAATCCATGTCAGTAAATCCAGATTACAGCTCTGCAGCCTACAGCCACAATTGCATAACCGTGAGACAGAGACTGAATCAGACATAGAGGCTGACAGGCAAACATATGTGGAGTGAGACAGAGATGAAACAACAAAACAGGAAAAATGAGGGTTATATTTGAAATACACTGGAATTAAAAACATGCGTTACCCATCGGTCGTTTGTGTCTTTTATCAAAGATGAAGTTTCAATGACCATTTCATCATTTGTGTTTATATTTGTGTGTTTATTCCACTCAGGTTATCGGGACTCTGAGCCCCTAAGAGAGGCTGATGAAGATTTGGTGTCTGAAGTCAACTTAAACAACACAATCATGACAGAAGAGGAGAGACAGGAGATTCAGCAAGAATTAACCAAAGTATTTTTTTACACATTAAAAAAAAAAACAGAACAACAAGCTTGATAGAAGTAAAACAGCAAAAGGACAACTGTCTTGTCTGTCTCATGTTTTTGTGTCCAGTTGGAAGAGGAGATCAGCACGCTGAAGCAGGTTTTGTCATCCAAAGAGAAGCAGCATGCAGATCTCAAACAGAAACTGGGCCTCAACCCGCTGAGTGAGCTCAAGAACAACTTCAGCAGAGGCTGGCATGACATGCAGTCCTCAACGGCGTAAGTGTAAAGACTTAAAGTGAACAGAAGATAGAAGTGTGTATGCTTTCATCTTTACCAAACGGCTCCTCTGTTTGCCGTCAACATGGGCGCCCTTTACAGGAATCAAACACATAAGCAAACACACATGAAGAACAAGCCATGCAGCATCAGAGCAAGACTGCTACAAAATGAGAGTCTGTTATGAACACAGATATCAAAAACCCAATTAAAAAGACATAATCCTTTGCTGTAAGCTCTGCAGCACATTTGTTATCTTTGTCATGCCCTGTAATAAACCGGATTAAAACAAATCAAATGGCTACACAGAGCTAGCGGCTATAATTGACCCACCATGACACTGGAAACAATAATAGTGCATTTGATGTCCAGTACATGCCAATCAAATTCAACCCTCTATCCCATTGCTGTGAAAATAACATCTTAAAATCATTCAGATCTTCTTAACTGGGCGATAACTCTTTCCTAGAGTTATGTTTTTAAAGGAGCAGAGAAATAGCGTCACTTCCTCATTAGCTGTAAACCCTAACGCAGACACAGAGACAGAGAGGAGCAAGGCGATCGTCTCTTGAGGCCTCTGTTCTTATCCTGTTACACTTTAACCTGAAGATCACTTTACACACACACACAACACACACGCACACCTCATCCATAATGAACCAGCTCTGAGAGAAGCCAAGTGGAAGAATCCATGACACAAATGCAAATCCTTGAAAAATCGTTAATACAGCTAAAATTTGCATTGTCACAAATCCATGATTAAGATTAAAGGAGTGATGAGGAAAATTTGAGGGATTATGAACATTTCAAACCGGTAAAGTGGTAATAACTACAGTGTATAACCCATAGAAATACTTCATTTCAGTGCACATTCTCTTGTTACTATTTTTTAAAGAACATATCAAAGTGACGGTTTGCTTTAGGTGGGGTTGTATATAGTTGTGCTAAAACAAGTATGGGTCCTGAAATATTGTTAAAAAAAAAAAAATGCATGCGCTACTGCCTCGGTTTGTCAGTGATCCAGTGGGGTTAGAAGGGTTACAATTGACAGGTACCTCATACAACCCTTCAAAAATACCAAACTATCCCTTTGAGCACTTAACAAAACTTGTAAGAAATTGTGTTATTACGTGGTTTGTGATGGGGTTTTTTTTTTTTTAAAGAAGAGCAAAGAAGTGCACTAAAAGTTTCTATTGGTGGAAAGGTGTTTTTGCTCTCCTCTTGACCGGCTTTGGCAGGACAATCGCTAGCTCCACTGATGTGAACATTCATAACAGCTGCCTGTCGAGCTTGTATTATGTAGCTTACTCATTGGCAGCAGCACTAGCCTTCTATGTCATGTTTTGACACTCTGACTGGTAATGATGTGGCAGACGGAACGATTGTCCAATCACCTTTAAACACTGTGTATGAGCTGTTGCTCTTGAATGTGAAATAATTCCCATGCCATGGACATGGAAAACAGTCTATCTGGTGTCAGTTGGCTTAACATTAATCATGAAATAATAAATGGGTAATAGAAACATGTTTTCAGCCTATGTGTGCATAAAAAAGAGTGTGAGATTTCTAAAGTGTATATTTCTAGAGTAAATGAAGAGAACAGAGTCAGTATACTTTTGTAAAGTCACATCTGTTTAGGCAAAATCTACATGGACAGTCACTGACATTTAGAGTAATCCTTTATGCTCCACCTGTGGAATATAGTCATCACTGATTTGACCTTTCTAAATTTGGTATCTGTTTCATAAAGTAATGAGTGATAAGGATTACAGCACTGCAGCTTTAGTGGGGACAAGATTAAGAGGTTGGGCTGTTCAGAAAGAGTTTAAAAGATATAACACTGTAGGTTATAACAAAGACAGTGAGGCTTTATTAGAGAACATGTTACACTGATGTGCACAGTAGTAATTAATCCCTTCCTAGAGATCCATTTATGTTCAAATATATAATTTCTCTCTTCATAAACTTTGTGCAGATTTTGTTCATGATTGATAGTGTTTTTGTAGGAAGCATGTTGTTTATGCTCTTTCTTTGCATTTCAGCTATAAGAAGACGTCAGAGACTCTGTCCACAGCAGGTCAGAAAACTTCAGCAGCCTTCAGCACACTCGGCTGCGCCATCACCAAGAAGTTTGGAGACATGAGGTACACCGTGATGTCATTTCTTTTCATTTCGGGAACAGTATCTGTGTTGACTTAAGATGGATCATGTAGTTGTTACAAACTTTTCTAACCAAGCCTTCAGCGCTGATGCACTCTCATTTTTATCGTATTCTCAGTCTTTTCTTTTTTTTGTGCTTTCCATCCCCGTCTTTCAGAGAGGCAGATTTTGACTCTTGCTCTATCCTGCTCAGGGGAAGTAGAGATTACATAAGCCCACATTAAGCTGCTTTCTGTGGGAGCTGAAGGGCCAGAGGCGAATCTTTCTCTCGCTTTGTCGCTTTGCCTCTCTGTCTCTCCCTGTTTGCTCCGTTTGAGATGCTGAAAAATCAGAACAAAGTGTGCAAGCCTGCATTGTTGTGCATGGACGTAAATAGAGCATTATAAGAGCATGCTGACAAGGGAGAGAAAGAGAATGTCAGCCAGTGTGTGCCCATGTGCGAGAGTACATGTTGAAGAAATCATGTCCAGTATGTGCTGGATAAAACAACGGCAGTACCAGTTTTTATATAAAAACATCCAAGGACAAAGTGAAACACTTATCTTTTAACTTTGATACCACAACTCCAAGAAAAAATGCATGGCAAATAAGGGGCAATGGTTATCCTGGGTGGATTGCATCTTATGTTTGCTTAAAGAAGACAATGCTTTATCTTTGCTCATTCCAGCATGGTGGGTCTAGAGTTTCTCTTCCCTCGGAGGTATGTCCCTGTGCTTTAAGGCTTATAGGGTTCAGAGGTTTGATATAATGCACACACTAAGTGTGGACTTTTGCTGTGGATTTGTTTGAAGTGTCTTCTTCTCTCATTTTCACCCCATTAGCCAAAAACTGAACACATACAAACACATTTTAACTACAGCTGCTCAAAAGAAAACCCCATGTTTCCATATTAATTTATATTTGTAAGCAGCATCAGGCAAGTTGCTTGATTAATTACTGTTGTCATTATAATGAATTTTATCTTTTTCATTTCAAACCAATATTCTATTTGTCAATGGCAGTTTTGCAGACTGTATTTACTGCGTTCATATAAGGACAAAAAGTGAAGTTTGGTGGAGTAGGGATACTGCTTTGGGCTGTTTTTTTCTGGGTTAGGGCTAGGCCCCTTATCTCCAGTGAAGGGCAGCAGTTTGAGAGCCCTTTTCTTTTCCGACATGACTGTGCCCAGTGTACAAAGCAAGGACTATAAAGACATGGTTTGATGAGTTTATTGTGGAAGAAGTTGACTGGCCTGCACAGAGCCCTGACCTCAACCCCATCAAGCACCTTTGGGAAGAACTGGATCAAAGATTGATGGCTGAATACTTTTGTCCATAGGGTGTGTATTTATAGTGCTGATAATGCAGAGGAGTGTTTATAAGTCTCTCTGTATGATCATACTTTATGTTTATGTAAACTTTATATCCTCTTAGACTTAATAATTAACACTGCAATAATTTTCATTGTATGCAAAAAAGAAAAAATACTTTTAAAATGGTTGAACGTTTTTATATACAATATATGCAGAGTTCTTAAAAAGGGCAGGGAAATCTTACCACGAACTTATCTATTTTAACAGTCCAATAAGACAAGATAGAAAATAATAGAAAAATAAGTACAGATACCGATATTCAAAATAACAATTTACTTGATGGCTGACACTGATGTTCCTCTCATCACTTCTTTTGGTTTAAGACTCCAAATGCCAACATTTTTTCCTCGTGTTTGACCATGAAAATGGTCAGTTTGTCCAGCAGGTGACTTCTTCTGCCCACTAAAACACCTCTTATTTTATCGTTAATGTCATAGATGCTAGCATCAAATTGATTAGACACAACAGACAAACATCAGCTGCTCATATCTGTTCATGCCACATTATTTTCCAGTAACTGATGTTTGTCAACATGGCTGATAGCAGTCGATACCTTTGTTAAACCGATGCATCAGCACATCCCTACAAAAGTTTATTTTAAACCTAGAAATATCCTACCACATCAAATCAATATGTTTCAGTTATTATATCATCTTTGCACCTTCCTGCAGTTAAAACCTTGTGTACCATTATTTTTGAACTGTGTTTCTAGACCCCATCTACTGATTGTACCATATAAAGTATCCCCCATTTAGAAGGCAAAATAAAGAGCTAGTTCCTCAACAAAAAGGCAAAAGGATTTCTCTATTGGATTTTGGATTGTAGCAGAAAATAAGCTCTGTGACAAACAAAAGTTTATCTGATGCTCAGATGTTTTGTTCAGCAAGATAATCCTCTCTGTCATCATACAGTCCCCGAAGTAAAAAGCTTTGTTTGTAAAGTTTGGCTATAAGTGGATGTGATTTTGTGGCAACATCACCATCACTTAGGCCCGTGCGATATATCGGGTTCATCGATTAATTATGTTTTTTTTTTGTTTAGGACGAATTAAAAAATAAAAATCTAGATTTTCCGATAGTCCTCTGCACCCCCCCCCCCGTTGATATAACCTTGCAGTAAAAAGGTTACAGCTTGCTCTTACCCAAAGGGAAAATTCAGTTGGTATTTGCTACATTTAATTCATAAAATTAAAGAAAAACATGGTTTTACTTTTTCTGATCATTTGTGTATGTTTTTTAAACAAGGATAAGAAAAAATTGTTTAAAATCGTAGATTGAATTTTTTTAAAGAAAATCTGGGACTCGATTTTTTAGGCCATACCACCCAGGCCTACCACCACTGAGACTAAAACTCCTCTTGGCTCAGTGTGCTGACATTTATTCTCCATGAACACCTTTGTAGTCTTATTTAGAGGCCTATTTAAAATCTAACTAGTGTATTTTTCTGTTAAAGAACAAGATCTGAAAATCCCTTAAGCATGTGTGAACTACAGGCCTCACTTTAGAACAAAAGCCCATTCAAAAAACTCATTGTTTGTGAGATGGGGGTGCAGAGAGGAAAAAATGCTGACTCATTTCCAGGTTTAAGAATCTTTCATATCTCATTCAGAAACAAACTCTTTCCTCTTGCCTGTGTTTGAGTGATCTACAAGATTTTGGGATACTGCACTTTTTTTAACTCCATTGAAACATTCACTAAGTCACTTCTTTCACTATCAGTGTGGATAAAAAGTTTCTTTCATTTCACGTGTTTAACCATGGCAAAATATTTACTTTTTATGGCCTGTCTCTGAGTGATATGAGGTGTTTTGCTTTCTTTTTACTCTCCCTAAGGCAGTGGTTCCTAACTGGTGGGTCAGGACCCAAAAGTGGGTCATGGAGCTGTCTTTAGTGGGTCAAACAGTTTTGTTAAAGTTGTGGGAAAGGTCTCTGATGTACAAAAGCCCTAAGAGGGAATTATATGCATAATTTTTTAAGTGTATTTTCCTGAGTACATTTAAGTTTTTTTTCTCCCTCATTTATCTTCTTTTCACAGGATTACAAACCTGGTTTTCATGTGAAAACAGGTTAATTTCTAGAGATCTTTAGAAAAATGTAAACATTATCAGTGGAAAATGCATACATGCCTGGCCTCTCTTAAAGCATGTTTTATCCTGTTTCTGTGTTCAGTCATGTATTTGAAAGGGGTCTGGCTGCAGACCATACATTTCTGACCATTCATCTGAGACGCTGTATATTTTAGAAAGGAATTGCCATAATTTGCTGTACCAACGCATTTCCAGTTTCTTCTTCTTCCTCTTCTTCTTTTAGAAGAAGACTTTATTTATAAATAAAGTCTGGAAGTAACATTTATGAAATAGCCACAATGCAAACATTGCAGACTAAGAAACATTTCATAAATAAAATTGGCAAAAGGATCAGATATCTAATCTGGGATTAATAGACCTGTTTTAGAAATAGTTACATGAATGATGGATCGCTTTAGCTTAGTTAGCCTTGGCTAAAGCTATTATAGCTACGCTAGCTATGGTATTAACATCACTGCATAAGCCAGTGATGTAGCTTACATAGCTGCTTGTGAACTTAGCTTTAGCAACATCAGCTATGTAGTTCTGTTATCTTTAGCCAAGTCTAGCAATGTGCACTTTAGCAAATGTAGCTAAAGATAACTTAGCTATGCAGATAATGTAGATGCGCAGCTTACATAGCTGCTTTGTTAGTTGAATAACTCCATTAGCTACATTATCTACATAGCAAAGGCAGCTAATGGAGCTATGTAATCCCTGCTGGCTAAATTGGAATGTCTATAAGGAGAATGACCATCTTCCTGTAAATGGACTGTTTACCTTGCTTTATTGTCATATCAGGTTTTTGGCCTGACCCTTACCTTGACCCTAAACCTAAGTTTGATCACATTTTATTTTGAAAGTTTTAGCGTGTATTTTGGCATCATCTGAAGTGAATAGTCTGTGAGAGTGGCTTTCAGAGATGAATGGGCTGCAGCTAGACTGTCTTGATATATTTTGTACTATCAAAGGGTCCAAACTGCATTTTTTAAAATACGAATGGTTTGAAATTGTTGGAAATTGGGTTGGGATTTCTCATTAAGGAGTCTGTGGATCCCAAGGTCAGACCAGTTAACGAACCACTGCCAGGAAAGATGTATTGTAGTTATCACTGTTTGTATTAGCTATGGCAGCATTTTAGGGCCAATAAACATCAAAAAAGGAACTGTAAATTTCTGAGAAAACTCCTTTGTTTTGAAACTGTATTTACCAGAAAAACAAAAAAAAAATTTTGAGATAGTAAGTCACAAATTACAAGAACAAAAACTCAAAATTTGAGATTATTAAGTCATAGGTCTTGCTACTATCATCAAATAATTTTGCACTTTTTCTCGGAAATTGACAGCTTCATTCAAGCCCAGTGTGAGGTTACTTTTTATAGAATCTGTGTGTATTGGTCTCTGTTCCACCAAAGAGAACAAGATTTCTGTGCTTTAAATCCTCCTTAAACTGTTTCCATTTTTTCTTCATGCTTTCCAAAGGTCAAACTCCATAGGGTAAGAGTCATACAGCAGATTATTTCACATTACTTTTCATACCTTAAGTAAAGAGTCTCAGTCAGCAGATCTTAACAGATGAGAGTCAGGTCAGCTGATATCGCTAACCAGTCTGCACAGCATAAACTGAGTCAGTCATCTGAGTCTGTTTGAATAAATGCAGCTTCCATGTTGGAGCACAGACGCTCGGACAGCTGCTGGTCTCACATCAGTGTCACATGTAATTGATTTTAGCTCCTGATGTCTCAATGAATCATGGGGAAAATGTCATGAACCTTCCCAGAACCAGCCCCGTCAAACTGAGACTGATGCAAGATCACACAGGCTTTAACTCCTCTGAGTTGAAATTAGTATCATTTAAATAACTGTTGAAGATATATGCATGAAATTAATGACACTACTCTGAATCTCTTTGTCTTTTTCAGCCTAAGAGCTGTTAGCTGTTTTAATAATTCTCTACTAGAGGAATGTTCAGCTATATATTTCTATATATCTCTCAATTTCATATTCCAATAAGCACAAAAAAATGGTGTTATTCTGTGGGCTGTCCTGCATTGTTTTTGTGTCTTTGTGCGCTCTGTGCTAATCATTACCTCCTCTCTCACCACGCTCTCTGGGGACAGCTACTCTATCAGACACTCTATGAGCATGCCCGCCATGAGGTAACCGCTCTGTGCTTTCTTCCTTTGTGTATGTAAGAGAGAGAGTCAGCTTTTTTGTTTGATTACTCTTTCTAACTTCTGGCTTACAATTAAAGCTCGCTTTATGCAACACTTTTTCAAAAACTGGATTTACTGAATGCTACTGTATGTGCAAGTTTTAGATTTGCTAATGTATTTGTTGAATGAACAGCAGTGAGTTGAAGTAGAAGGAAGTAGAAATAAATAATAAAAAGTTAAATGCATTTAAATAATATTTTCTTTTGCATACATCTCACTATTGTTTTTGGTTTCCTTCACTAATGCATGTTTGAATTCACAACAGACTGTTCGTGGTATTAGTATGTATGTACTGTATGTATGTTTGGACATATTATTGTATGCAGAAACCCCAGTTCCAAAAAGGTTAGGACACTGTGGAAAATGGGAATAAAAACAGAATACAGTGGTTTGCAGATACTTCGCAGCCTTTGTTCAAATTAATTCAGCTCAAAGACATGAGATTTAATGTTCAAACCTATACACAGAAATATAACAAACGTACATACATTGTAAAGTTGATGCTGACAATACATCCCAATGAAGTTGGGACAGGGCAAGAAAAGACCAGAAAAGCTGTGGAACACTCAAAGAACACCCAGAACATTCATGAGTAAGTTAATGGGTAACAGGTGATAGTACTATGATTGGAATAAAAGAAGCAATCCTGAAAAGCTCTGTCATTCCCAGTTGACAATAGTGTGAGGTTCTCTACCTGCTACAGCCTGCATGGGCAAATAGTCCAACAGATCAAGAACAACATTCCTCACCTTGAAATACAGTAGCAAGGAATTTATAGATTTCACTGTTTACAGTACATAATATCAATTAAATAATAATATTATAATAATATATATTCAGAGATCTGGAGAAATCTCAAGGGGCAAGGCTGAAAACCAATACCAAATGCCCATGATCTTCAACCCCTCAGGTGGTGCTACATTAAAAGTTGGCATCAGTCTGAAATACGTAGATATTACAAAGACAATGTCCAGAAGCACCGTCGACTTCTCTGAAGTTTTCCAAATTCTTCTGAGATGGACTGACCTAATGTTGAAACTGGAAAGTGCTGTTGTCCGATGAGTCCACATTTCAGATTTTTTTTTATTTAATAATAGATGTCCAGTCCTCCAAGCTAAAGAGGAAATAACCTTCCAGATTGTGATCAATGCAAAGCCAGGCTCTGTTGTAGTGTGGGGGTGTTTTAGTGACCATGACATTGGTTACTTGCTCATCTGTGAAGGCACCATTATTACTGAGATGTACAGTTTTAGAGCAACTTGAGCATCCCTCCCGATGACGTCTTTTTCCAGTGATGTCCAGTCTCATTTCAACAAGACAATGCAAAACCACATTCTGCAGTAGTTCCAACAACATGGCTTCACAGTAAAAAAGTGTAGGTAGTAAAATGGCCTGTATTTAGTCTACATCTGTCTCCCATCAAGCATGTATGATGAACATGAACATAATGATCCACAGTAAAATAACAATAAGAGCACTGCATTGTTGGGCAGCTTAAGATGTACATCAAGCAAGAATGTGAAAGAAATCCATTTTCAGTACTTCACCATTTGTTGTCTTCAATCTCAAGAAACTTGCAGTGTTGTTCAAAGAAAATGTGATAGAACCCAATGGTAAACTTTATTTACTACAGATTGTAAGCAACAAATTCAGAATGTGTGTATATTTTCAATTGACAGTATAGTTTATCTGTTTGAACATTAAATATTGATGTTGTATTCAATTGAGCTGAAGTCCCAATGTTTGGTTTTAATCCACATTTTTCACAATGTCCCGGCTTTTTGGAATTGAGGTATGTATTTACATGTTTGTGAATCAGGGAGGATAAAACATGAACATGTCAACAAGGTCAGTTTTGATAGAGATTATTCTGTTTGTGGTTAGAGAGGAAAAATATTTTTCTCTTTTGTTCTAAAACAAAAAGTATTTTTCTTTTCTTTACAGAAATTCTCCCAGCTTCAAGTCTTTTGAAGAGAAAGTTGAGAGCACTGTGTCCACTATCAAGGTTTGTGTTAGTTGATAAAAATAAAGTTGTAAAAAGGGAAGTTACAAAAGGAAAAAACTGTATTAGTGTCATTTCTGTGTAGGTGATAAAAGTTTGTATAAAAAAAACCCCAATATATTCCATTTTTACAAGTTTCCTTCAACCTTGTTTTTTTTTTTTTCAAATAAGATTGTTTAAGAAACCGCTAGCCTTATTTACAGAAAATTAAATTGTTTACTTAAAAAATTCCCAAAATGTCAGTAAAGTGAGGGAACAGATTGAACTGGATTTAATTGTTCCCTTACAGTCCTCTTAAATCTCTTTCATAGTTTGGATTCATTTTTCACATATGTATGCAGACAGTCTTAACAAAAGCAGCCATTCATCCGTTTGCATCAGTGTGAATTTGGCCATGTTTTCCCTTTATTTATGGGGCTACAGTGTATACAGAGAGATTAAACAAAGAGAAACAATGACTTACTGGTAACTTCTCTCTTGTTTTATAACTTCCACTTTTAATATCATTTTGAGTTAAATATTTACTCTGAACTGACAGTAGAAGTCTGCCCCCAGGAGTCTATTCTGCAGCATAACAGCAGAGAAGCAATGGCATCTAGGCAGACAATCAATTTTGTGTTTAATTTTTTTTACAGACAAAGGTCAGTGGTCCAGAGACCGGCGGCAGCTTTGAGGACGTCCTCTCTTCTGCAGCGAACGCCAGCTCCCAGGACACACCCAGCAGCCCCACGACGGACAGCACCGAGAAGACGTGTTAGAGCAGCAGCTGTAGCATGAGGCGGGACTTAAACCAAGAACTCTGGTCACTGCTGGATCACAGCACATATCAAAACAAGGCTCATACTGATAACCTACTTTTATTGGATCACATAAGAGTCTCCCTTCATACAGCAAAAAGCACTAATACAACATAATAGATAATGTACGTCATTCACTCCAAATCTGTAAAGTTTCAACCCTTTTTAATATGAACAAGTAACAACAAAAATCTCTGTTCACTCCAAAGCATTTTCAATAACACAGATATGGTATGTCATATAAAAGAAAAGGAGAGAAGAAGGTCAAGCTTTTGTCAAAATTGTATGAAATTAATGAAGTCAGCTATGGGCCTGAAAAAAAAAACTCAGCTGCTTTAATTCCTCCAACTTCAAACAAAAGGCTATGACGCTAACAAATGTGAAAGTAGACATGTCTCACTTTCATCACATCTAGACTAAATACCAAAAAAGATCACAAAATGTTTTGGTTATTTTTTAGACCGTTAAAGATGTTTCAATGATGTTCTTCTTTTTCCTAAAATGTTTTTAAAAAGTGCTGAAAAGCAAAGTAGTAGTCTTGGGTAAAACTGTAAACTTGTAGAATTCACACTAAGAGGCTCTTCTGGCATCTTAAGCTTCCTTTGTGGGCTAACTTTGCTGTAATACTTGTACTAAATACTGTTTTTGAGACACATATGCAAATATACTGTACACATTTTTGATGCTGGAAGTTTGGGATGAATTGCTTTATCAGGGGCAGCACTCGCTTGTTGCTGCATGGGCAAATGGGCAAATACAGGGTTTTTGTATAAATGTAACAACAGAGTAGCATTAACCTGTCTATCATGACAGGGTAGAAAGAGGAAGTCACAGACTGTGATTGAGCACATGAGACAATCATGAATGAAGTTAATTAAAAACACTGAAACAGCTCAACAAAAAAGGCCAAGAAGTCATTTCTTAAAGTCACCTGTTCTAATTATTAGGAGTCAATATTGACAGAAAATCTTCAACTGATGTATGCAAAGTATGAAGCATTTCTGTGACACCATACTGTGGCTGCAGCACGGCTGTAAATCAATTCTTAGTGTAGCAAGATCCGCTTTTTCAGTTTCCTTTCAGAACCAAACCATTAATCTTGAATAGAAAGGATGGAAACCATTTAGCACCTCTATATAAAAACAACTGTACATTTTTAACTTTCCAAAGCCTCTGATGCAAACATCTGCCATGAAACTGTCACTCTGATCCTAATCTACAATCTTTTATTGTGTTTTAATTTCTCATTTTTGTCTTTGTTGTGTTAAAGATTATGTCTTTGCTGTGGTTTGACAAGATGCCCTTCATCATTTCATGTTCTGCCGCCCATTCAGGAAGTGTATTTATTCAGTACTAAAAGACAGATCTAATGCAGTAACAACTGTTCGGTCCATATTTGTCATGTACATTTAACGTCAGTAGATTTTTTTTTTTGAAGATAAATGTTACATCGAGTTAAAAAAAACGTGTTTAAAAAATCTGTATTAACTGAAAACATACAGTTCTAGATAACTGTGCTCATGGCTGATGTATGAATATTAAAGAATTTCAATCAACTCCAACAAGACAAATTATTGATTGTAGAAGAAACAATGAACGGATATGGTAAAACTGAAGTAATACAACCCACAAGAGCAACAGTATATGTATTTGTTTTTGAACTTTTTCAGCAACACTGACAACCTGATTTTGACTACAATAAAATAAAAATACATTAATAACATATTTTGAAGACTGTAAAATCATACTGCATCAGAGTAAAACACTACAAACTTTTCTGAACAGTCAGTACAAAGTGACTTGAAAAGTGTTATAAAATGTCTTTGTCCAAGGATTTCAGCCTGTTTATGTCAAGAAAATGTAGCAGTTAAAAATTAAAAACAGTCAAGAATTAAAGGGGCAGATTTCAACCACCTGTGAGCAGCCAGTGTGAGCCAAAAATACTCTAGCCTCATTTTTTTGCCAGTCTAGGGTTGATTGAGGTTTTTACTTGTTTAAATTCATTTTAAAGCCATGTCAAAGACCATAGTAATATTTTGAAATGATAGCGCATTTAGATAATGCATGGCTGCTTTTTATACCTCCACACCAGCAATATCCAAAGGTTGGAGGCAGTAGCGTTTTGGGTTGTTTGTCTATTGATGTGTTGGTCTGTGTGGATCATTCTTATGAACACATCTGAAGAATGCTTTAAGGTATTTTCTTCAAATACCGCACAAATGTCCACTCTGACTGAAGACTTTTGGAGGTACAACATCAAGGTCAAAGTCTTTATTAAAACATGTCTATACACAGACTCTGGACAGGAGCATTGAGGTAAAATCAAAGAAATGATTAGCAAAAATAGCTGCATTAAATATCTAAGTACCTTCCTCTTCTGAATAAAGTGCCTCAGAAAGAGGGTGTGTCCGATCACCTGTCCTGCATGCCTGTTCACACAAAAGTTCTGAGCTTTGAGAGTGAGGGTGTGTTTCCTTCATCAGGATGATGATGTTTTACTTGGCTGTGAAGAGGCTGACGAAGATGATGATGAAATCTTTGCATCATGTGATTTATTCATGTGACATTGCCTGTCCTCGTTTAAAGAGCTAAGAAGCTGGAGCACATCTGGGTGATGGAAACGACCTGAGAGAGAAAGAGAGACATTACCAATAAAAATCAAGGTGCAATTACTGATTTATAATTGAATGCTTTCTTATTTAAGGGACTGCTTTAATCATAGCAATATAACTTCGTTCAATATTTTACATGAATAAATACTCATGAAGAGAATCAGGTAATCAATCCATTGTAACAGACATTTACTGCCATTTGCACAGGTACAGAACAGTACAGAGGCCTACACTATGAAGAGAATTCACACATCTGAGGTTTTAAAGCTAATTGACAACTTGATAAATAAATCCAGTGATTCCATGAAACCCCTTCATATCAAAGGGCTGCATTTAGCTTCATATAGCCTAAAACAGCTATGAACAAGTCTGTGATCAGCCTACAGAAATGAGTCTGCTGTCAATCAAATAAAAATACAAAAAATCCTCTCTAATGTCAAAGTGAAAACAGATTGCACATCTGGACATGGCAATTTTACTTCATTCTTCTTTGCAAAAATGCTCAAGTTGTGTCAGGTTGCACGGAGGATCAGCTATGAACAGCCCTTTTCAAGTCCAGCCACGAAATTCTCCCAAACCATAATTGTCTTGCAGACTGACTGAGATTGTCCTCAAGGATTTTCCTACAAGCCTTCCAGGGCCAGCTGCTGAGAAGCATCCCCACAGCATGATGCTGCCACCACTGTGCTTCACAGTGGGAACGGTGTTTGTGCCTGCCAAACATAAGGTTTTGTCTGATGGCCAAAAAGCACTATTATGGTCCCATCAGACCAAAGAACTTTCTGCCACTTGGCCATGTCTCTGACATTCCTTTGACAAACTCTAGTCAAGATTAATATAAGTTTTTTTTTTGTTTTGTTTTTTGTTTTTTTTTTTGTAGTTGTTGTATTCAGAGTCTCTTCACTCTCAGCTGCTGGAGCTTGTAACTCCTTCAGAGCAGTCATAGGTGTCCTGTTGGCCTCTCACAGCAGTCTCCTTCTTGCATAGTCACTCAGTTTGTGACTCAGGGGATCCTTGGAAAAATGTTTGTATCCATCCCCTGACTTTTACTTTTCAGTAACCTTTTCTCTGA
This sequence comes from Cheilinus undulatus, assembly GCF_018320785.1. Classification (NCBI taxonomy): domain Eukaryota; kingdom Metazoa; phylum Chordata; class Actinopteri; order Labriformes; family Labridae; genus Cheilinus; species Cheilinus undulatus. The sequence continues at coordinate 23,023,515 of NC_054878.1, forward strand.
GTTGCTTGGAGTGTTCTTTTGTCTTCATCATGTAAATGGTAGCCAGGAATACTGACTAACCAGTGACTGGAAAGACACAGGTGTCTTTCCAGTCGTCTTTATATTACAATCACACGATCTGAAAATAATCAATTAATCTGAAAGTAGAATTCAAAGTGATAAGTATGCATAATTTTACATATTATAATCACACCCACAAGAGTCTTTGTCTTTGTTGACAAGTGTCTTCAGTAACACAGTCATTGATTTATTTCATATGTTGGATCACCCAAAAAACAAAGTGTTTGTTAGTGTATTTCCCTCCTCCCTCTCTCAATCAGCCAAATTTCATTAGCCAGGGGGATTTCTTATCCTAAACCAAATGTGCTTAAACACAGGTTAGCTGTTCAACAGTACCAATGTGATCTAACACAGTAAGAAGCACACCCCCTTTGTAGTACTGAAAAGTCGGATTAAAGGGTAAAATATGTTGATCTTTTGCCCTAAAATGTCAATTAAAAATAACTACTACTATGTTGCATATATTTATATACATTCAGTTTAGTACAGTACCTTAAATATTTCCAACATTTCAAAGCCAGATCGTGTTTTTATTTTTCAGAATTGTGGGCTTGAAGCTTAGTGCTGTGCTTTGTCATTTCAACAGCCGTGATAAGCTGAGACAGCGGCTGATTCTGATACAAAGATTGAAGATGTACCGTTTGTGGAGTCAAAGAACTCCTGCAGTCTCCCCGGTGTTTCCTCCAGCTCCTCATACTCGTGAGCCTGCAGGATCATCTCCAGAAGGTCAAACTGTTTCACCAACCTCGCCTCAGGACTGTTCTGGGTCTCATATTCCTGCATTTGAGACAAACATTAGTCTGCCATAACAGTAATAAAATGATCGTTCAAACGCTATGAACCAAAGTGTCACACCTCCCACAGTCCATAAATCTCCTGTTTGAGTCCCTCAGGCAGGAGACCTGACAGATGTCTCATTGCTTCCTGAAAAAAAGATGAGGAGATAAAATATGAGTGCTAGAAAAGGACAAAACTAAAGATCAGTGCGAACGATCCATATATAGTTGAAATTACAATGGCTTCAGTAAAAGTATGTAATGTAGTTTAAGTGACACTTGCCTCTTCTCGTCTGTGTTTCTCCTCTTTGCTGATGTTGTCTGATGGTGCGATATCTCCCACAATGCATTCTGCCATGTCATGAACCAAAGCAAGCTTTATACATCTTAAGAAAAAAGGCATGAGTAAACATTTTAGTAGAGGTTAGTATTATAAAACCATTTTGAAATGCACTGCAGCTGGAGTGACTGTGAATCAGTCAGTGAATCAGTCGACTCATAACCAGAAGGTTGTGGGTTCAATCCCGAGCTTCAGCAGTCATCTGATGTGTCCTGGGCAAGACACTTAACCAGAATTTTCACCCACTGTTGGCATGTGTGAATGTGAATTGACACATATAAATTGTATTAACTAACAGAGCTACAGTGCTATTGAATGTAAAGTATAATTTCAGTTTGTCAATAGTAGATACTAGAAGATGCCTGAAGTTTAATTGTGGTGCGTCTGCGTGTACTTGCAGCTTGGTATGAGTGGGGGAGGTACCTGTCTTTGTCCACTGTGGGGTCAGTGATGGTCAGAGACATCATGGCCATGCGGTACATGTGGTCTGACACACTTTCTGGTTTCTTCACATTCCTGTAAACCCAACCGGTTCGTGGGACTCTCTGCAGGAAACATTAACACACAACTCATCAGTGGCACAAAATACATCTCATACATAAACACCTCACAACTAATTATAAGAACTTAGTGGGGCTCCTTTTTGTAACTACTTTATGTAATTATCACTAAAAGCTAAGGAAGCTTGATCTGATAATAACTACTATTATAAAACATTCCCCAGAAGAAAATTATCTTTGAAGGGTACAAAAGTAAACACTTAAAGGTGATCTAATGGGCAACACAAGGTATTAACATCCATACTGGGTGATTGGATCACTCATGGACAGCTCTGACCACTTGTGATCTGATCTCATTTTGGCTATGGCTTGGTCATCCCTAAACCAGAATGTGAGGGGGTCAAACCCCAGCTCCTGCATGTGCAAGTGTCCTAAAGCAACACATTGAACCTGGAAGTGTTCCTACTGCTGTGACCCTGAATGCCTATGCATGGGGTTATGAACACTTCACATAGCAGCTTCTGCCATCAGTGTATGAATGTGGTGGGGAGGAGTGCACCTGCAGTTTGAGAGCCCTCTGAGTAGTTGGAAGACTACAAAAATGCTCCATTTACTAAGCAAATGTACTTTTCTACTACTTCCCTTGTTTACCTTCATTAGACTTACACTAAATGATGACAACAGACTGTCATGCAGACTCATAGCAAAGAAAAGGTGGAGCTGTACTCTTTATCCCACACATTGCTTGAGCTGCAGAGCAAAGCGTATGATAACAGGCTGAAGTGATGGCATTACAATGTAAAACTTTGGTTGAATGAAGCCTGATTATGAAGTATGATAGTTCACTCATTGAGGAAAGATTATGCACTTTTGGTAAGGCAAAAACGGACTCTCAAAATGTCAGCATAGGCTGAAGAGCAACCTGCCTGAAGTCTTTATAGCTCAATGCTCCGTTAACGGGTGTGTGCTGTGTCCAAGAGGAAACCAGTGAGGAAAATGCCTGCACATAGAAATGGCTGGGCCCCTGAAAAAACCCAAAGAATGGGCCCTCCCCAGTTGTGATTTGTTGATGATGCCAATGCATGTGTGCCAGATCAGTAGCATTGGTGCTAGCATCCTGGCTAACAGTTACTTCATTTTGGAGCTGAAAAGTGTGCCAAGCTATTATTGGATTCTAGTCCATTTATTTAGTAAACCCTCAGCTCAGAGCTAACGCTGCCCACGTCAGAAAATGAAAAAAGCCCAAAAAGTGGCCAGTTTGCTATTGAGAGGAGGGAGGGGAAAAGGATAAGATTTTCCAGATAAGGCGGGAGTGACAGTGACTCCCCTTGCCATAAAGTGGCACAGAGTCCCGCAGCACTGCTGCCTCAGAGTGAACTTTTGAGGTGGAGGATTTTTCCCCTCCGGAGTCTCCTGAAGCAGGCTGCAGTGTGGCGGTGCACCGTAGTGATCCTGAGCACTACCTGTTTGGGCTGTTGGCTCCAGCACCGATGTGACTAAAGTCAGGGTTCTCAGAGCTGAGGCAGTGCAGGTGCAGGAGAGGATGGGAGTGGTCTCTGAGTGCATAAGTTAGTTAGAGGCAGTAAAATTCTACCTTTTTAAGTTTCAATAACATAAGCCCAGCCTTTTCAGAAAAGATTTTTCAAAGCAGATGTCCATTTGAGCTAATTAAAAGCCCTAAAATGCAGATTTTTATCAGTTTGGTGCAAATGTCAGAAATAGCACCAGCATTACTTTTTTGTTTCATAGTTCAGTCAGATACTTCAGTGTACAGCTGAAAGAAAAAAAATTATTTTAAGTGTTATTTTATAATGTCTACCTCTTCAGACATTTTAAAATAACATTTGCTAAATTCAACCCAGGTTTGCAGCTTTTTGCCACTTTTAATAAATTTTTGACACATTTTACCCATTTATTGCTCTCTATTTGCTTATTTTAATACATTTTGCAGCTTTTTTGCCCTTTGTGCCACTTTTTGCCCATTTTTTCCACATTTCTGCAAATTTCAACCATTTTTGCCACCTTTCACTCATTTTGTCATTTAGCCTATTGCCAATTTTGCAACATTTCTAACACCTTTTAACCGATTTTTTGCCCATTCACACTTCTTATGCCTTTTGGCAATTTTTTTTTTTTTTGCTTTTTTTCTGCAACTGTTGCCATTTCTTGTCCATTTCTGCCTCTTTTATCATTTTTTACCCATTTTTGCCTTTGTTGCCATTTTTTGCCCATTTTTGCCACTAGTCACCTGATTTTTTTCCTCTTTTCACAGTTATTTTCCATAAAAGTTGTCTCAGTTTCTTCTACTTTATTTTCTGGCATCCTGGCATTTGTGCACATTATAGCCTAGCTATGAAATCTGACATTACTTTCCTCATCATTTAGGTCAGTGCGCCCATTCACATCATTAACATAACCAATATAAAGTCCATTTTATTTTAAGGAAAAGGCATTACATTTTTGAAAAGGCGTCCTGAAAAGTCTATTGTACTTCATCATAAATAAATGAAATTCATTTTTTATTGCTTCAATTATAGTGGTTATTATTCTGGTTTGAAATAAACTATCGTTATTGCAGCTGAAGAGAGTCAAATGGACTGTGCCATGTTTAGCCCTAATACACGCTGTCCCACAGGCATTAACTTGAATTTATGATCATTTGTTGACACAAACAGACATTACTACAAAGGTAGCTAGAGTCTTTTAAAACGTCTTACTTTGAGCTGTCCGATAAGTTTCATAAATTTTAGCATGTTGCTCATGCCGGCTGCTTTATCCACGGTTGTCGCCATTATGGTACTCTGACCCGGAATCAGTTTGTTATGCAAAATACTAAGGGGAGATAAGCTAGCTTACCCCCTGCCCGCTTTGTGATTTATTTATCGATGTATTTAAATACCCGTATTTGCTGAAATGTTTCGTTCGACGATATTTTCTCATTTCTGACTGATAACAATTATCCGGTAGAGTTAGATGAGTCAGAACGATAGGTGGCAGTAAGGAGAAGAAGCGACGATGAAAATGCCATGAAGAAGAATCTGTATAAACGGAAGTTGGAGAAGCGGGAGATTGGAAAACGTAAACGAACATTTTCTTGTTTTTTTTATTTACCATTGAAAACTCTCCGAAATGTTAAACAAGGCTCCCAAGCTGAAACACACAGTTAAAGCAAAGATGAAGAGCAACATGAACGTCAGACCAGCGTCAGAGGCGATGGTAGGAAGCTAATATTATAACGTAGATCCTGTGTTCGCTTTGTAGGTAACAAACTGGTTTAACAGCTTAACGACAGCCAAATAAATGTATTTCTGTTCTGACAGATTGAACTTATTACACTGCTGTTTGTGAACAGCCTGGCGGAGGAGGCTAAAGCCAAAGCTTTTGAGGAGAAATCTGCTACCATCAAAGCTCAACATCTTAAAGCAGTCGCCAAGGTAGGTCCGAAGAAGAGTCGAATTAAACATTTTACCTGCTGCTTTGTCAGTGAGGTGTTTGGGCATGGAGCTCATCGGTTTGTGCAAATGGAAATATTCAACCGGTTTCTGAAAGCTGGGAAGTTGCGTTTCACAGCCAACATGTGGAGGGTAATTTCACCTTTTCTCGTTAAAATCCAAAAATTAAATTTGCTTTTTTCTGTTTTTCTACATTTTAAACTTTTACAACACTCTTTTAACACCTAGTAAGCTGTAAATGACTGTCAGATATTAAAATCCTAAGTATTCTGGTAAAACGTTTAAAAGCGCTTACTCACAGGACATTTTCTGGGCCTCTTATGGTTTAAATAAGAAGAAAAGTCTCCAGAAAGACATTTAGAGGCGTCGCTGTTCATGAATTCAGCCATAATCTCTGAGCTTCATCTAACTTCTCTGGGTCTTTCCTTGTATCAGAAACTAATACCACAAAAGTTTAAGATTACACAGGCTTACACCATGTTCACTCATGGTCTCACTTACGCAGTATTTATTTGACAGCTATTTTGGATTTTCAAGATGTAAACTTTTGATTTAGTTTTGATAGACAAAAATCTCCATTATTTTGTTCCAGTTTAAGCCCATCAGAAGTTATTACATTGTAGTCTTTACTGTTGATTACAGCATTCACTCTCTTTGCCTGAATCTGGTCCAAAATCATACAAGTGTTTTATGCACTCCGTCAAACTTTGACTCCCTGCTTTTACAACTGAGAGGCAGAATTGGTACAAATGCTTTGTGTTTTACAGATTTACCCACAGTGTAAAAATATGGAATTTTAATGTCCAACATTCATATTTTAGTCTCATCATCAGAGATCAATTTTATCTGTTTTTTAGATCGTAGTCTTGTGTTTCTAATGGGGAAAAGGGTAGTCAACTAACATTTGTAAATCATAGTTTGCACTTGTGATGCATCTGTAAGTAACATGTCAAAGGAACTTTTTTTTTTTTTTACTGCTAACAAAGTGTGTATCTGGCAAAACCCAGTGTGTTTCTGTGGGGGTCCTGGTATGTTAACTTACTTAGCCCATAAAAGTAAAAATAAAATACTGCATTTCATTAATCTTTAAGCTTCTGAACTGGAAGGAGAGAAAGACAGCATGCTCCAAGAAAGAGGCTTGGCTGGTAGAGTACCCTCACTTGCTTAATGTGGAGTGAGCTGCTTGTTTCCTAAAGTACTTTGATAGGGTATTAGTGGTACTGGGAGAATTGTCAGGAAATTGCAGGGCTGAGAGTTGGTGTTTTTATGGTCTCTGCAATGATGGGATGATGTGATTATCTTCTCTGAAATTGATGTGGGATATTCTGGATTTATTGAACTGTTTCCACATTGTAATTATCTGTGAATTTAATTATATAGTAATTAGACCTTATTACGTTGAGTTTTCAGCAAGTTTCATACAGCCTTCCCCACTTGTGTGTCCGTAGTTCTGTTGGTCTTTCTCATAGTTTTATCTTGTGTCTGCATGTTGTGTGTACTGACTAAAAAATATGAGTAATATATATATTAATCTGCATTTTGTCTCCAAGAGTTGCTTATTAACTCTTGTCTTTTTCAGAACTAGTAATTAATAAATGTGTCCGGGTGGCACTTTGCTAAAGTTGTATTTCTATCTGAAAAGAAATCAAATGTATCCAAACTCAACCAATCATTCTAAGACTGATGGGAAACGCCTCCCTTTTTAATATGGACAGTATCTATTTGTTTATCAATTTTTGATTGTAAAAAAAAGTTACTGCATCTTATAAAACTAACATAAATAACTTATTATGGAGTAACAAGTTATTTCAATAAATGTTGATGTTTCCCTGTTATATAGTTAAGAAAAAACTAACGGTATGTTTTTCTATCTTTATAGAAAGTGCTGAAAAAAGCAAAGGGATGAAGAAAGTGAAGCACCCCATGATGATTCTTGTGGACTGAATTATAAGAGACAGGAGCTGTATTTCCCCTTTTTTATTGTAGATATTTAAATTCTTTTAAACTGTTTTGTGTTTTTTCTCATTTTCCTGTGAAAGTGGAAACTTTGTGTCTGATTTATGTCTTACGACTATTTCATTAAATCTTTCAGAATGTTAAAATGGCTTGTATTTTAGATCCTTCCACCCCTATCCATAAACTTTCACATTAAACATGATAGTACAGATCAAACAGTCCTGACAGCAGCCATCATCAGGTCTTGTCCACACCTTCTTATTAAGTGTTCCTTTACTGTTTTCTGTAGGTTTGCATCTGCTGTTGATGGATTCGAGGAGTTTCTCTTGTCTGAGCATTTCTTACCAGCCAGTCAATCAGGTCCTGTGTGTGACATATGTAACTTTTATATTCATCCTTCTGAAAAGAAAACTGCAAAACTCTAGATTGGACATCCTTACTATGCAACTCTGAATAAGGAGCAAATGGGTTGACACATTTTAAGCTTGCCAATGTTTTAGTCTATACTTTTCTCATTTATAACAAGCCCTTTTGTCTCCATGTGTTGGTTAAAGGATTTTTTTTTGTTCTGGAAAAACATGCAAACATGTACACTACAGAGTTAAAAACACAAAGCTGATGGATGAATTCCATGTTGCTGCCTCAGTTTTGCCATAAGAACACCAAACTAAAAAACTGTAACCATTTTTAATAAAATCAGTGCCATTTAGCATGGATACCTGCAGGGTAAAGCCGTGCAGAATGCACAATTGTATATTTACCTACAAAGTCTACAAAATAGTATTTTACCTGTCAAAATATAATCATCACCTCCAGTTTATCAATAAATCTATATTTACCTCTCTCTCTATAAACAGGTATAGATAGATGATAACACATATGTCTTGTTTTAGAATATTATTTAACGAAATGTACAGAAGTAAAATGTCGCAATTTCTGAAACACGCTGATGAAATGGGATAAAGACAGTGTTACCTATGTCGAATAAAAAACGTGCTTTTCTGTGCTCATAAGTCGTATTTATAGTTTTAATAACGTCGACCCCAAACGCACTGTACGTACTGTTCTCGGTAGTAGATCTACACAACACGTGGATCGGCATTGTAAACCCTGTAAGGCTGGTTCAGGTATTGTGTAGTTAGTTGGGCTTGTCCGGCAGCACCCTGTTCCGACAGTAACACCATCATTTCTTGGCCTGCTAAACTTTGTAACCAAATATAAATGAAGCTTTACAAATATACCCATCTGCGCTCCCACTAAGGACGCTTGAAGCGGCATCACTTTATCCAGGTGAGTGTATCTACAGAGAAGTTAAGATCCTGTGAACCGCTGACAGCAGACGTGCTAACGACACGCTAAAGTAGCTGTGCAACGTTAGCAAGGTGAATGCTAGTTTGACAAAGGTTAATGTTTGTTTTCCTTTTTTAAAAAATCACGTTACAGAGTTAAATAACAAACAGAGGATGTTGTATTGTCACTGCTAGTAATATAAAGGTATTATTTGATGATATAAGCGTATAAACCGAGTGGCTAACGTTAGCTTAGGAAAGGTTAGTTGTCAAGCTCTGTCGGAAACACGACCCTTTATTTAACTCGAACTTCGTTAAAAAGCCATCTCTTTCCTGCTCATGATTACAACCTAAACTATAGATAACGTATTTCACCGATGCACATTAACAATAGTCATAGCTCAGTGTTTTCTGTATATGAGGGCGTTCCCCAAACCATCAACACTGTAGTGCATGTTAACGGGGATCCACACCAAACAGGATTTCTGTTAAACTTCAGTTTAGGAATTTTTGTTCCAGGTTTGCTATGTGCACGTGCCGCCAGGCCTATCAGCCATAATACTGTGTTTTTCTTTGTAGTATGGCCCGTTGTGGAGAAGTGGACAGCTCAGCGAATGCACTCAGTCCTACCAAGTTAATAGAGGAGGTAGGAGATGCTAGTGAATCAGACCCCTCTAGGTCCACCCCCAGGTCTGAGTGTGCCATCTGCCTTCAAAGCTGCATCCACCCTGTACGCCTCCCCTGCTGCCATGTCTTCTGTTTCCTCTGTGTAAAAGGGGCATCCTGGCACAGCAAGCGCTGCGCTCTCTGCCGACAAGAAATCCCAGAGGACTTCCTGGAGCGGCCTGTCCTCCTCTCACCTGAAGAACTGAAGGCAGCAGCTGCAGGGGTAAGCCGAGGTGCAGGGACAGGTGGCAGTTCTCGTGGAGACTTTGCGTGGTACTATGAGGGGCGTAATGGCTGGTGGCAATATGATGAGAGGACGAGCCGTGAGCTGGAGGACGCCTTCTCAAAAGGGAGAAAGAGCACAGAGATGCTGATTGCAGGGTTTCTTTACGTTGCTGACCTAGAGAACATGGTGCAATATCGCCGTAATGAGCATGGACGCAGGCGCAAGATAAAACGGGATGTTGTAGATATCCCAAAGAAGGGAGTCGCTGGACTCAGGATAGAACCTGAGCCTACCCCAAACCCTGCTCTACCACCTGCTTCCTCAGTTGCAGCAGAACGTGTCAGCTCAGCTGATGGATCAGACACTGCAGGTCAATCACAGTCCTCATCCTTTGGGATTCTACTTTCTCTCCCCCCTGTTAGACCTCCAACTCTCCTGGGGCGCCATCCTACCAGTCCTCTCTCTCCTGCTTTATCACTGGAAGAGTCTTTCTCTCAGCTTCTGTTAAGCCAGCCAGAGGGTGAAGAGGTGGAAGGAGATGAAGAGACATACGAGTATGCATCTGGCAGCAGTGACAGCGAGGAGGAGAGTGAGAGAGCAGAATCAGTGCCACAGAGAAGACAATGGCAAAGACCACCAAGAGACAGCCAGCCTGCCAGGATGCCCCCTCGAGGCGGGGACTCCAGCTCTTCCCTCAGTCTTCGCTCACGTAGTCCTGATGGACAGTGCACTGTTACAGAAGTGTGACTACAGACTGGATAATCATGTGTCTTCAACCAGCTTGGCAAAAAAGTCTGAAAACCAATATGCATCTTCAAAAGCCCCATAAAATGTAAAAACACCTACTGTCATGTGCCAAATATAATCCTCAAATACAAAAACTACCATCTTTCCTTTAGGTCAGTTCGTGACATTGCAATAAAAAAGCCATTGAAATTAATCAACATCCTCTTCAATCACCTATCTTTTCACCTTCTCCTTAACATGCATTGTATATATTTTTTCTTTTTTAAATGTTTTTTTTCCTTTATTATTTTTGGAATCAAGTTGTAAAAATTAAGCCTACATGTAGCACCTTATGTTTTAATTTCAGAGGGTTAAAACTGCACCATGCTTCAATGATAAAAAATTAAGTTAAGTGTAAATCAAGCTGTAGTTTAGCTATTTAAACTGGAGTCTGTGTTTAGGTGTGTGAGGGATAAAGAGTCTTTATCGCCTCTACTTTATTGTAAATGTCTCATTTTAAGTTATGGCGTGTGTGTTTGTGTTGTTAAGAGCAGTGGTAGGTGCTGAAAAGCTACTGGCAGAACTACTGGAAAGTATGTAGAGAGGCACATTTGGATTTCTATTTCCTGCCATCATATTCTTAATAGGGCTACTACAGAGCACTGGTATTGACATGTACATGGATGGGCTGCAGCTGTCCTGTCCTTACACGCCCTTTTATTTTATTTTTTTTTAACACTTTTTGCTTCTCAGTTTCTCACTGAATCACTCATACTGTGTGTGGTTGTGTTCTAGCTGTTGTGGTGTTTTATCAAGTCATTAAAGGCGTTCATCTTTAATCTCAAATCACATTTCTCTATTTTTTAATAGATAGTTGATTATGATGAGAAAATGTGGCACAGAGACACTTGCCAGTTTTCAATGTTTTTATCTTTTTTGAAGTGTAGTTGATGAGTCCACAGGATGGAGCTGTTGCACAAATGGAATTTTCTTTAACACCACCTGTTGTTGGGGACCCTGTCACTGGGTTCAGAAACACTGGGTGGTACAAAACGTGCCAGCGAATGCTGGAGAACTCAGGCTGCCATCATGCTGAACTGTATTATTTGCCAACTGAAAAAAACAGGCTTAGTGTGAGCAGTGTGAGTGTGACATGAATTTAAAACAAGGTTTAATGAGATGGTGCCATTTTAGAGCTTCTAAAATAGCGGTCGCTTCAGCATGTCCAATTTTTTAATAGCAAAGGATGAGATTTTGCTTTTGGGAGCCCTGATTTATTTAAGGTTGTGTGGCAGTTTGATCCCGCCTCCTCCGGTGTATATGTCAAAGCATCCTCAGACAAGATACTAAACCTTAAATAGTTCTTGAAGGCATACTATCGCTTATGCAGTATAAATGTGTGCAAATTTAAAGCTTACAAGTGGCCCTGTATTTTACTTAAGTAGTGTATGAATGTGTGTGTAAGGGTTAATGCTGACACTAGTGTAAAATCACCTAGAGTGACTTAAAAGACAGCCACTCACGAAAATTAATGTTTACAGCCTGGTTCAAACAGTATATGTTGGAAGTGCATTACATTATTGGCACACACTGTACATGAGTGATTTTTTTAAATTAATATTTTTAGTAATCATCCACTCTGTAAGAAGGTTTGTATGTTATAGACAACAAAGGGCATAACTGATATGACTGCAAGTCGGCCTGCAGTTTCTCAGGAGGCTTAAGGCCCTCCTCAGTTTCAACTCTTTATATTTAGGAATGTGCAAATTAGATTTTTGCCAATATTGTGATAATCACAATTTCATTTTTGCTTATACAGACATACTAATTTTGTTCAGACCAAAACTTGATGCTTTTAAACATGTTAAAAGTTTAATGTTGAACACAAAGCAATTTTCCTTCCCTAGAACACACTTTAAAATTTAAGGAATGAGGATGATACTTCACTTGTCTGTTGGCCCTGCATAAAATTCCATGTACTTATTCAGACACACTGTTGATATTTACTGCTTATATAGGCTGACATCTACAGGATTTTTTTGGCCATTCTTCTTAACAGAACTGCTTCAGCTCACCCATATTCTTAGGCTGTCTGGTGTGAACGGCTCTCTTGAGGTCATTCCACAGCAGCTCTATGGAATCACATCTGGGCTCTGACTAGGACACTCCAGAAGGTGGATTTTCTATTTTGAAGGCAGATTTACTTTGGTGTTTATGGTCATTGTCCTGCTGCATCACACAACTTCTTCTGAGCTTCAGCTGGAGGACAGCCACCCCGACATCATCCTTTAGGATACTGCAATAAACTTGGGAATTCATTTTCCTCTCGATGATGGCAAGAAGCCCAGGCCCTGAGGCATCAAAGCCGCCCCAAACATGATTCTCCTTCTATCATACTTCACTGTGGAGATGAAGTTGTCATGTTGGTATGCGGTATGCTTTTTATTCCATATGTAGTGCTGTGTTTATCCCAAGCATTTCATCAGTCCACAAAACATTTTCTCAGTAGTCTTGTGGAGTGTCATGGTACTTCCTGGCAACCTTCAAGTGTGCAGTGACAGTTTTTTGGAAAGCAGTGGCTTCCTCCGGGGTGTCCTGCCATGGACGCCTTGCCTGTTAGGTTTTTTACATATGGTAGACTTATGAACAGAGATGATGAATTGCTCCAATGATTCCTTTAAGGCTTTAGCCATTCTTCTATGGTTCTTTTTTTTTTTACCTCTCTAAGCATTCTGCCCTTAAACTCACCAGGATTGGATGCCCACTTCTAGGGAGAGTAGCCACGGTACTATATCGTCTCCATTTGTGGACAGTTCATCTAGCCGTGGACTGGTGAATACCGTAAGTCTTTAAGATGACTTTGTAACCCCTTTCAGTCTTTGCAATTCAACAATTCGTGATTGAAGGTCTCAATCTTTTTTTGCGAGGCAAGGCTCACATCAGCAGATGCTTCTTGTGAAGAGCAAACTCAACAAGTCTGAGAGTTTTTATAGGTCAATAGCCCCAATTAATGACCAATTAATGCAGAAAACTAGATAATTTCCAATGGGTTCACATACTTTTCTTGCTACTGTATTTGAAACACAACAGAAGCGTTTTTAAAGATTAATATTTATTCACATGAAGATTTAAGCAGATTCTATCTGACTGTTTTGTAGGTCTTCTTGAACAACATTGAATACCTTACACAATGTGATGTGATGTTTTCCAGATACAGAGCTAAGCAACAGGACTTGTGATGTTCTTTATAGAGATACATCAATAATAAGGTATTTATTGTGTAGGGCATCACCTAAGCTGGCATGCAGTGAGGCACTGACAGATTTATACGGCATGGAAAAAGACTGTATTTAGATTGAACATGTATAGAGGTGGGGATGTATACTGTGGGGACATGAGACAGGTGGTGCCGATGTAAAGGACAACAAGAGGAGAAGAAGAGTGGATAGATGATCATAAAGGAGTGGTTACATTGTGTCTGAGTTAAAAATGAAGCTTGGTGTCTGTGTCTTTCCATGCGTGCTGAGGTCAGTGACTGCTGCAGGTCTGGGCATGCAGTCATATTTACCCAGTCTAAAACACAGACAGACAGGAGACAACATTTCTACATGTTTTCAGACACATGGCTGCCCTTTAACTCCCTCATACATACATGCTATCATATCCTGCTCATATGCCTGCAGTAGCCTGCCTCTTCACACTACAGAAAATACACGGCGTCTCCAATCCATCCTAAAATAGTTCTGTCATACCCGCGTCTTTCGCCACCTAGAGGCCCACAGAAGAGCATTGTTGTTGCGTGGATTATTAATGACCTTGTTTTTGTTAAATGGGGTCAACCAGTCCATTGAATGTATGCATTTAAAAATAAAATCCAGAGTAAACCAAGAGTATCATATCAAGTACCTCTATAAAATTAACGATGCAGTTTCATAAGCTTTTATCCTGCAGCTCTACATGTTTCACCACATTTGTAGGCAACATTTATGCATGATATATCATCAGTATGTCTAACATAAAGCGGAGATTCACAGACAGGGTACCTCACCTCTGCAGGAGCCAGAAATGACCTCACTCCTGTAACCATCATCGACCTAACAGCATTAGAGCCTATCAGGTGACACGCCTCGCTGAGCCCATGCTACTGAACCATTTATAACAGGGACACATCACGTCATTACTATGATGACTTCCAAAATCATAATACATAAAACGTTTATATTACAGGTACGCTCTGTTTCTAAATGCAGAACCAGAGGAATATATAGTCTGTTTTAGGCTTGCTTTCTATTATTCTGCTTTCCAAAGAAGAGGTGAGATATAAATATGGAAAAAGAGCGGTAAAGTTGAGTCAGGATGCATATGGTGCATGCTGGCTGTGAAAGAACAAATCAAGTCTTTAAAGTCCCTGTAAAGTGATTTTAAAAAGCTTCATTTTAGATCTGCTGTATGGAAGGTCACCGTGTTATGAATCACCAGGCCATATTTCTGTCATGCTAAACATCTCTAAGTTAATAATATTAAGCTTCAAAATCATGAAAAATGGGGCAGTAAAATCTGCTCTAGGATGGTGTGGGCGTGTCATTTGAATTAGCTGAAGCCACGCCCACTAACGAGAAATACAATCCTCTCAAATAAAAAAAATGTGTCTGATTAGAGCTCAGCTGCCTGGCTCACTGCCAGAGCAGAGAGACGGAAGTTTGGGACTATATTTACTTTTTCTGCAGCAAATCTTTCCATTGATGACCCATAAGCCACCATTGCTGTTAGATTTGGGAAATCTACCTCACAATGAAAAAAAACATGTTTACAGTTAACTTTCAAGAAAGGCAGTAGCATCATCCAACAACAGACTGTACTGAGATGAACGGCTCAGTGATTTTATTTAATGAAAAATAGGGAAGGGTGCACTTTAAATACCATTATTATAATGGCTAAATCATTTTAAAAGCTAACGTCTTTACCATTGACATCTTAATTATTGTTTGCAAATGGTGATAAAGACCGCTATGGTCAAAACATATTAGCTTCTTAATGATTAGCCATTATAATTAAGGTGTTTTACGAACTCATTTTTATATTTTTCATACTTCTCTTGCCTGATTCCTCCTCTTTTACTGTACAAATAATCACTGTTGGAAGTTACAATTAGCTGGAAGGTCTCCTTCAATATTTGTGTAAGGGAAAAAATTAGATCATTTTGTGTTTTGGTTCAGAAAGTTTAAGTATCAATATAACCCAGCTCAGGCCATGAAGTGCCTACAAGAACCTGTTATTGTCAAAGCTGAGACTTCTTTGGTCCAATCGTCAGACAGAAAGACTGTAGCTCTGTCCCATTTCAGTTTCTTTATCCTTCAAAGGGCATAATTCAAAAATGAGCATCTCATAGCATTGCACGAGAGGCTGCGCCATTTCAAAAGTTTCTTCAAATGCAGTCAACAAATGCATTCAATTCATCCTCTATGGTCGGACATAGCTCAAGATTTATAGCGCCCAAATCAAACAGCATGTTGGAGTCTGAAGTGGTGAAGTAATACAGTTTTAAATGAAAGACTGGTTTCTAGTCAATCAAGTAGCTAGCAATCTTATTCAAAAAGGTAAAGGGGAAAAGACTGGGTCCTTTGAAGGATGCTACTCCTGCATTGGGGCACAACTATCAGAAATTCAGAGACAAGGGATTTTCAGACTTTTGATCAGTCTCTATTGCTTCACAATAAGGCCTTCCAAATTTCACTCCAGGTGATTTTTATCATGAACGCTTAGAGCTCTCAGCTATTTTTTAACCGTTGTTTCTTGTCCGGACTTCTTGTCTCAAAAAGCTTGTAAATCATTAACGCTGTCAGCCAGTCAAGCTTTAAAAATCCTATTTTCAGGACATCATTGCAGCAATTTTACTTGAATTAAAGAAAAATATGGGCCTACAAAAACAAAAGAAAAAACTAATGGTAAATTAAAACTCAAAGATTTTTATGTATTAAACACAGAAAATATGAATGAATAAGGATTTTTTTTGCACAAACTTGTTCATCCATCTGTGAAGAATTTAAAAAGTAATTATTTTGTGATAATGAAGTGTTCACAATGTTAAAATAAAAAAAAAAGTCCTTGTGCTTTTGGGAATTTGAGTCATTATTTAAAGTGCAGTGACACTGAGGAACAAATTACAGACTTCTTTTGTCTATTTCTCTCTTTTATTTGTCATTCATGCTCTCTTCTTCAGTTGTCCGTGCACGCGACAATGGGACAGCCTCCCATAGGTTATCACAGCCCAATTGCAATGCATTCTGGTATACAGACAGACAAAATGGGGGCAGGTGACCCTGCTAACAGCAGTAGCAATTGAGAAATGGATTGTAAATGGATAAAAAGAGCTCAGTGTTGCAGTCGGGTGTGGAATTTATCTTTAAAGACCCCAGAAAGTCAGCCAAGTTCCAGGCTTGCTAGAATAGGTTCTGCAAGACCTACGAAGGTGTAAAAGGCATCATGAGAACAGCAAAACAGAAAGCTTTCAGAGGAAAAACAAGTGTCTACAATGCACAGTTCAAAAGTTATTCAACTTTAAGTAACACGTGTCTCCTCTTGTCGTAGATGACAATGTCGTGCTCAGAGTTACAAAAGTATGCAATATAGAATCAATCAGAACTTGACTCAACAACACATAAGAAGACAAAAAATGCATTTTGTAAAGCCTGAAGATGTGGCACACCCTGAGGATGTCCATATAAGGAGTTGTTTCATTCCAACAGGAATTTACCAAGGATGTGCCTGTGGTACAGATCTGTGCTGCGTGAGCTCTATGGGGTAAAAATTATTTTCTCTTTACCCAGGCTGTGATCTTAAAGTATACAAAAGCCTTGATAACAATGTAGCTGCCCTTATGGAAACCTCTTTGTTTACCTTCTCATCAAATGTTAAAATATGCTCATCTAAGCTACACAAAGATACATTCAAAAGTTTTCAGTAGCTCATCTGGTTGAAAGTCAGCAACAGAGCCGAATTTTAAATCAAAACAATGGCTTTTGCTACAAAATGTGCTCAACCCAGAATATTCAAAGACCAGAGTTTTTATGTAGGGCATCCTATGGGTACATTTTTGCCATTTAGACTGTGCCAGGTCAGACATCGTGCCATCAAATGCTAATGGTCTATACACATTGTGGTAAATGCTTAACAGTAACTCTTATTATAGATGATGCTACATTAAGATGGCAAACATGGTTAACAGTTTTGAGGTGAACTGATGCCCACACAGCATGCTCACCTCACACAGATACAAAACACATAGCTACATGGAGGAATTAGCAGTTGAGTTCTGAGAAGTTGAGCCAACCTTGGCCAATGCTAATTTTTATTCCCTAATTTTAGTAGAACAAATAGGACATGACCATCAAACATCAGTAATACTTCGTGTTTAGGTCTTATTAGCTTGTGCTAATCTGCTAACAAGCTTTAAGAAGACTGCCAACTTGTTGACATTTTACCTGTTACCAAACATAAGCATGTTAACTTTATCACCTTAGCAAGATTGAATTAGCAATTAGCTTGTACCAGAGCTGCTAGCATAGGCCCTTTGATCTTGTTGCACTTTACTGACCTTGCAATGCAGATGGATTGGCAAGATTTCATATCTCTCATCAGGCAGAACTATCTCGCCAAGCTTCAGTCTTAAACAATGGTCAAGTCAGAAAACAGACCTGACCAATCAGCGTCATCTGAGAACGTGTAGTGTTTAACTTTCGTATAGAGACAGTTCTATCAGAACTAGGTCACATTCTTTATTGAAACAAGAGCAAAGAGCCACAGTTAAAGCTTTTCTTGGCAGTGATGTTTTTTCACTTTCCCCAACCAGCCTCGGCATGAGTTTCATCCGACAACAAGCCATCCATTAACTACAAGAGCACCTGTCTGCTAAGCTTATGTTAGAACTAGAGCTGCGCATGCCTACTACCTCATTTTGTCTTGTCACTCTGAATGGCTTGTGATGAATATGACAGAATGTTTGTCCAATTACCTTCCGAGAATGTTTTGAAAAGTCCAGGCCTTTCCCAAACACTTTTTATTGGAGGTTTCCCAGATGAATGCGAAATATATCCTTTGCAATGATTATATGGAATAGTCTTTCTGGCATGTCAGACTAGCCCTTTATTTACCTTTGCCAATAGTGTGTATGAGCTTGATTTTGTCAAGCCACCAAAAGTGTTAGTATTATTTCATCGAGTGTGCTGTGGTCTATTACGACACCATTATCATTATCATTTTGTTGCTGAGTTAGCATGGCTACCCAATGATACAGAGGTCTAAAAAATAATCACTACATTATGTTAGCATGTTAAGCTTCAAACATGGCTGTAGCTTCTTTAGTGAACTTAATGAACTTTATTTGTCTGTGAATGTTTGTGTGGGCCATGGGTCAGACGATAAGCCATGTAGTCGCTCCCAGTTGACCACTCCGTTAAAACCAAATTGAAATTGGTCATTCGTCACACAGTAAATGGACCACTATAGTCACCTCTGCCGGGCAACACCTGTTAATCCCCCGAGAGCATAACGCTCTTGTTTTGAAAGGCGAGCCTCACGGGTTGTCTTTCAAAGTAGGGATATTTGGGCCCCCTGTCTATTTTAATGGAGAGGTCCAGGATTCTCAAGAGCCCTTTAGGGCCCTCCCGGCTGTCCTTGATGGTCCCACCTCTTGTACTGCCACACTCATCATCCGGTATTTGAGATGGCCGTTTCAATGGGCAGACCCAGACACACTGACAGTTCGGACATGTGGACGAAGATAGAGCGAGCAGAATCGTGACACCAGCTAAGGTCCAACAGATGGGACGTTTTGTACTTTGGAGATAAAGTGGGTGAAATATGGACGTGTAGAGAGGTGGGATTTAAGAGTACACCTACAGTCTAACTGGGTTGAACCCTGAATTCATAATTTAAGCCGTCAACAGTCCCAGTAGATCAGCCAGAGTTTAGAAATCCATCTGGTGTTATTGATACAGCTGCTAAAGAGGAGCAGGCTAAACTAACTTGACCTCTTTTAAAGTATTAAGTGTTATCTAACAGAGAGAGCTTACAGTATTTAAAGTACACAAGATGGTTTTTGACATTACATACATATGAGCAAAGTTTTGTCCCGTTCCTAGTAAGGACAATGCAGTGTGAAAACATCAGAACAAAGCTGTAAACAGGTGGGCATCTTGTCTAGCTTGTTTGTGAAACTGTGCACCCACATGTCTGCTGCAGGTGGATTCCAAAGAAGGAACATCCTTTCTAAAGCAGAAGAAAATGCAAACACTGTAGAACTGGAAAGCACACTAACATGCATGTTGTTTGAAACATGCAAACGTGCCCGGTCTATGAAGTTTTAACAAGAGAAAATATTATATATACTGTAAAGAGAGGAACTGAAGAGGCCTTTAAAACAGCTGTTAAACAGCTCAGATTCGGGTCGCCTGGCCCCCTTCATGTTTAACCTCTAAAACAGGGTGGTCCTGTCACTCTCCACTTCACATTTTTGTGAGACACACTCACATACGAGTGGCAGTTAACCAGCTATTTTGAGTGCATTGCAGTAGCAACTGACACATGCTGGGGATTTCAGTGAAGACCCCCAAGCGCAGCTCCAATGAATGAGCGGCTCATCAGGAGAGAGACGCAGGGCAGGGGCAGAGGCCACAGGACAGGGGACAGGTGGACGGGGGCGAGAAGAGGCAGGAAGAAGTGTGAGATTCACACGTGCCATCGACAACTGAGAAGACATTATGTCAGCCACCAGGGACTTATTCAGACAGATGTAATGCTCATAATCACGCATGTATGGATCACAGATTGAACTTGTCTACATGAATAGAGGCTTTGAAGTCTGCCTAGAAACTACTGTTGACAGCCTGTGTCTCTGTGAACTTCAGATTGTCCTATACTTTAAAATCCAGCCACGACCTATATATTTCACATCATATATAGACGCTTTTATTTCTATATAGGTATATCTTTATACTAAATACATTTCTACAATTACTACACTAATACAATTCTATTTTCAGCTACATAAAATGCCATTCTCCCTTACGGCATCATGAAGATCTATGTGACTTTTGTGCTTATTTAAACCTCATAAGACGCTGCATGAAAATACAAAGACATCACATTTCACCTTTCCTACAACATATTATTCTTTTCTGCTGTCAGGAATTTTTATATAATTGTATAAAATTTCAGTTGAACTTAATGTAATTTGCTTGTAATTTTGGTTAATTTGCTTAGAAATTTTCAGGAACTTCTGTGGAAATTTGTGAGGTCAGGTTTAATTATTTTGGAGAGTTTGATTTTAATTGTTTGTGTTTTTAGGTACATTCAGAATTTTCATTAATTTAAGAGGGAATGTATTTGGAAATTGTCAGGGGGAAATTGTTTGGACATTTTTCATAAGTTTCCTCTGAATTCTGGGGGAAATTATTTGTATTTTGAGGGGAATTTAATAACAACATTTTAGATGGAATCTGCTTTGAAATTCAGGGGTATGTGGTTGGAAGTTTCAGGAATTGTCTTGGAAATGTGTTGGGGTACGTTCATATATTTTTGGGGGGGGTCTTACTGGATATTGAGGTTTGGGGAAATTTGTTTGGGAATTTTCCATAATTTAGAATTTAGAATTGGAATTTTGCTGGAATTTAATTGTAAATTTCTGGAGTTTGGTAGAATCTGCGAATCTGCTTTAAAGTTTGGGCGGATTTGCTTAAATTCTTTCAGGAATTTTCATGGAATATTTATTGAACATATAATTCAAATCTCTAATTTTTTTGTAAAGGTTTTGGGAATATTTGAAGACATTTTGGGGTATTTTAAAGGGATTTTTAAAAAAGTTAAATAATTTTAATTGAATTTATGTTAAATCTTGAAATTAAAGGAAATGGGGGTATTATGTTTTGGAAATCTCTAATAGTTTTACTGACTTTTTTTCAAGAACTTCAAGTAGAAATTTAGTTCATACTAGGCTGTAACAAGTTATCTGGTCTAGCCCAAGAAATCTACTCAGTGATGTGTTGTTTCTGCAGAATCAGCGCTGAGACAAGTTTGTCTTGGAGCAGGCATCTTAGAAAAAAACCTTTGTGAAAATTACTTTGAACAAACAAAATAAGATGAGCCTATTATTCCCATACACCATTTTTTGGTGAAAATAGCTTCCTGTTCAAAATACAAGGCTTAGCTTTTAAACTGAGCAGGTCCCATTTATACCAAATAAGTAAGATACTGAAAATGCACTCCAAACAAAATCACAGGTCTCTGGAGGTTAAACAAATAGCTTCAATGTTTCTGCTATAACATGTCTGCAGCCTCTGTGTTTGCTATGAAAGAGAGCACAAAAGCTGTTTTCAAGTAAAAACAAAAAGTTATTTTAATTTTGTAAGTACTAGTTTAGGATAATCATAGACTCTAATTAAGAGGGTTCATCTAGAGTAACCTAACATGTCATTGCTAATATGGAATTTTAATGGTTTTTTAAATCACTTCATAATAAGCAAAGATGTGGGTAATAACACCAATAAGGTCTCTGCTTCTTTAAGCATTGCATGTTGGGTAATAGTACTGACACTCACTGGACTGCATATCATCATATTGTATCTGCAGTATAAAACTCAAGCTTATCAACCAAAGCTTATCTTGTCTCAACTTTTTAACTCCTTGTGTGTGGGTTTGGACCAGTCATACATCTGTTTGCTCCTTACATGCCACAAAAAAGAGTGATTACCTCACCCCTGTGTTTCTCTCTCTCCTCTGCCTTCCTGCTCAGTACAGGATTGATTTTTAAGTTTTGTTGTTAGCATTTAAAGTGGTTAATAGGTTGGCACTTCTCCATGCTAACACTCCAGCCAGAGCACTTAGGTCTGCTCCTGGATGTGTTCAAAACAAGGCTGAAAACCATGTGTGACTGAGCTTCAGTGGTAGCCTCTTTGAACCCGAGGATAGGCTTACTGTACCACTCATCTTTGAGGACACTTCTCTTCAGTTTGGTCTTTGTTTTACATAAGAATGATTTATCCCAACAGATTTTATTAATTACTTTTCTTTACTGTTTTACCAGCATAGAGCCAAACATGTTAAATATCCTAGGTTGAGCCTAATCTTAAAAACATCTGGAAACATGCTCCCCTGGCTTAGCAGGCAGGTTCTGTCTATGCTCTGTTTTCAAGCCATTTTTTTACAGATGTAGATTTAAAGGTCAAACAAATCAAGTTTATTATTTGGGCAAAATGTTATAGTTCTACTTTAAAACAACTTCAGAGCAGTGATCTCCAACCTGTAGATTACAATCTAGTTCATCCCTGAGACATTTCAAGTAGATCGTTCACACTTGATAGGCATTTTGTCTAACTCTCACCTCTTTCGTTCTGAGTACAGGAAACCCTGATTGCTCAGTTTGGCCAGGCGACCAGCTCTTGGAAGTAGCCTGGCTGCCACTGTGCTCTTGGGAACCTTCAGTGCAGCTGAACCTTCTCTTGTAGCTTTCTCCATATCTGTGCCTTGCAACAATCCTGTCTCTGAGCGCTGCAGGCAGTTTCTCTGACCTCATGGCTTGGTTTTTGCTCTGATATGCATTGTCAGCTGTGAAGCCTTCTATAGAGAGGTGTGGGCCTTTCCAAATCATGTTCAATCAGTGTAATTTACCACAGGCGGACTCCAATCAAATTAAGTTATGAGTTACATTTCAAGTGTTGTTGCAAAGGGTCAGAGTACTTATGTAAATGTGAAATTTCAGTTTTTAATTTTCCATAAATTAGCAAAAGAATTTCCAAAATTCTGATTTTTATTTGTTATTATTGGATACTGAGTGAAGATGAATGAGAATAAAAATGAATATAAATGACTGTAGCATCAGGCTGCAACATAACAAAACTGAAAGAAGTGAAAGGACATTCAGATAACATTGTATGCTGACCTATTTTCTTTGGGTGTTGCCTTCCATTTAAACTTTTATTGATTTTTGACAGCAATCTCACTTTTTAATTTGTGTGGGTCTTGGGGGGACTCAACTTTTCTTACAAGTAAAAGCTTGTCCTCAAATAAAACACCAATGCAGCAAGCATAGCTTACATAGCTTTGTTAGCTGCATGAGCTACATAGATAATGTAGCTATGTAGTTAAAGCTAAGCCCACAAAACAGTGTATCCCAGTTATCTACGTAGCTAAGTGAGCCTTGGCAATGTTGCTGAAGCTTGCATTGCTAGAGCTAGCTTAGCTATAGATGATGGAGTTGCATTGCTAACATAGTTAAAGCTAAGCCCACAAAGCAGCTATGTAAGCTACATAAATACCTTTTCTACATAGCTATACTTGTTAAAGCTATTGTTGCTAAAGCGCACATTGCTAAAATTAACTCAGCTACATTGGCATATGTAGTAATGTTAATTACATAGCGCAGCTATGTTAGCTTTAGCTAAGGCTAACGAAGCTAAAGCAAGCCCCCATTTGTTTAACTACTACTAAAATGGATCAATACAGGTTTTAATCCAGGATTAGACCTCTGACCTCATTTGTATTTATAAAATGTTTTAGCTTGTAATGTTAACATTGTGATTATTTCATGAACTGCCAGGCTTTTCTTATGATTAAAGATGAATTCAAAAAATAATCTATACTAGAAGTTTGCTGTACTGGCACTTTACGTCACTTCCTTTCTGAGATATACGGTGTGTCAGGTGTGTGAGAGTGGCCACCATGAATGAACGGTCTGCAGCCAGACCCCTCTCAAAGGCTGAATCCTGGCGATGGTACCTGCTAATGTTTGCCACACTTAGGAAATTAGTTTGAGTGTGATTTTGAGTCAACTGATGCATTTATGTAATAATTTCATAAAGTCTGTTTCACCTGTCTTAAGTGCAGTTTGATTGCCTACTTTTTGCACTTGAGCCTTTATCCTCTTCTCTATATAAAGAATAAAATGAACTATTTTAACATATCTGAAATTAGATTTCATACGCTCATTTAGATTCAATGGTGTTCAAGCATACAGCTCCTCTCCCAACACCCGCTTCTGAACAATTACATTGTAATTTGATATCAAATTAAACAGGTGTCACGTCTTTAAAAGAGGGTAGGTTTGAATTAAATGTTGATCATTCAGTTAGCATGCACATGAACACATATTTGTAAACACACAAAGGCACGTGCACCAGCTTACTCATTCACCAAAGCCATGAGAACAGATCTCATTAATAAAGCCTTGGAGCAGAATATAGAGGGATTAGTACATTTTCAGTAACATCTATATGTGTGTGATTACACAGTGTAATCACTTGCGCACAGAAGCATGTTGATAAAGTTGTGTAATAAAGCAGAGATACTTTTGGAAGTCTTCCGTGCCATGATGCAGAGGTATTTTCTGAGGGGTGTTGCCTCCTCTGCCATGAGAGTGGGCGTTATAACTTGGTGGTGCTGATGTCAGAGGAGCCATAGCTACAGTTCAGCTGTCTGCTCTTATGTTCCCTTTCTTTCTCTATTTGTCATCTGTCTCTGCTCTCATGAATAGACTGTGCAGAGGAGAACATGCTGTGCCAAGCTGTGCCATGCCGTGTCTGTCTGCAGTGAGTGTTCCAAGTCAGAGGGGAAAAAAAGAGAGTAGAGTCGCAACCAAAAGAGAAACATATACAGCAAAGAAAATCTGTCCTGTATACTTATACTGTGGGTGACTTTGTGCTTGGAGCAGGGGGACCTGATGAGGACACAGGAGTGATGGCCAACAGGATGTCTTGTTAAAATACCTGCATGCAGCCCAAGTAGGTGCCAACCTGTAAGATGGGGTCTCATTTACACACAACTACTGAGTGGGAGAAGAGACATGATGAGGGAATATGATAAAATAATTGAACACAAATAAAGGAACAGTGTTTTGAAACCAGTGAGGCAAAGAATAGAAATGAAAAAAACTAATACTTTGAAATAAAAAAAGGGTGGTAAATGTATTACTGCTTTATTATTGTAGAGGTTACAAGAGAAGCTATATGCTAACAGTGGTTATCTGAATCCTGTTGGTGGAAGTGGATCTTGATGTGATATCCCATGTTTGATATCTCATTGGAAGGCAGAAATAGTGATAGGCAAGATGAAAGAAAGCTACAGAGACAGAGTGAGAAACCAATGCCCCCCTCCCTCTCTTTATTTATACCCCCAAAGACAGCAGGCTAAGATTTCTGGCACCAAAACACACGTCACGCTTGCTATTTCTGTCTAAGGTGCCACATAGCACCGAGAGGTTGGGTGACAGGGCTGAGGCATCATGGGGCCAAAGGACTTCCGTACACCCACACAGCCTTTACATGACATTTCACACTCCGGCCACCCCTGCCAGAACAGAAATGAATGTGCAGCAGAGCTTGGGCTTATGTGAAGTGTCTTAGCTGAGAAAACTGAGGGTTATGTATGCCTCTAAGATTTTTGTTTTTGCATGTGTGCGAAACTGAAAGTGTTCCTCGCCTTTGAAGTGCAGAGGTGTGAGGGAAGCCAGAGGTCTTGATGAAGTCTTCAGGGTTGGGAAAAGTGACAGCCACCAGATAGCAGAACTACTCTCAAATCAACACTGCACACTTGGAATAAACTTCACTACCAAGGATACACAAAAATATGCACAATCTAAGAGCTTTCAAGGATCATTATATATCATTATGCAGTTCCTCTGTTTATTTCTGCACCAGTTGATGTGTTGGAGTTGGTGGACAGTTAGCTCATTTGCAATGGCAACACCACTTGAGCTGCCATGGCATTGGCATGCAGGGAGCTGCTGGTATCAGATATCCATAGGCTTGACATGCAGTAAATCATCAGAAATATGAGCCCTCGTTAATTGAACAATGCGATGCAATGCTGCAACAGAGAGACACAGAGTCCTTATGTCAAAGCACTGTCATATTTATTACCAAGAAAAAAATACATTAAAGGCATATCATAGTCATTTGTCACAGCTGTTATTTGAACATCTTAAATATATTACTTTGACAATATAATACAGTAAAACACACTGTTGTCGACAGATAGCAGTTTGCTGCTGGGAGCACAGTTGCAACTGAATTCTCCTGTACTGGTGTCCAGGTTGAATTTGATTCAACATGGTCACCATGGGGATTCAACACATGAGCATGCACCCTCCTACTAGGGCTACATGCAAAATGTCTTTATACAGAAAACACCTGAATTTAATACAAAAATGATGAACGTGGGTAACCTCACTGAACAGCAAGAAAGCAAACACTTATGTTTTGGCAAAGGTTTGGCACAGAAGAAGCAAAAAAGCCACAGCAACACTGGAGAATGTTTTTGATGTTTTATCTTTAGCATTTATCTGGAACCCGGCATTTAACAACATGGCATCTCTTAACCCATTTTGTCGACAGAAAAGTCTTTATTATTTACACAAAGAGATGCTTTTCCCAGAGGAAGGGAACAAGCTTATTAGCATGGAAAGGCATCACATAATGACAGTTTCAGTCTGAAGAGAATAGGAAAAGAGAGGCCGGTGCTTCAGAGATGGACTTGGGGTTCTGGTTTTGGGGCTAGGAGGGCGAGTAAGGGGGCTTGGGGGACGGTACATTGGGCCTGTTGGGGAAGTGATCAGGGCAGTTGGGGTCCGACTTGCCCATCTGGAGGGAGGTCGCTGGTTAGCTGGCCGTGCAGGGCGAGAGAAACTCTTATTAGGTTTGGCTGCAGACAAGTCGACTGGGTTTACCTGGACAGGAACATAATAGGACATGTGAGTTTTTACTGGATCTGCATAAGTTTTTATTGATAGTTTTTGTGGACTGGATGTAAAAGATATGCCTACCTGGTGTGGATCCTGTCTGTAAGCAGTGTGCCCTGTTCTGGGACTGGAACTGTACTCATGCTGGATGTCAAGCATGTCCAGTAGCTCAATAAGTCCTTCATCCCTCACTTGGCCACAACCTGGCACCTCCTGTCCTGCTAACCCACCCCTCTGGATCCTCTGAGCTCCTGAAGACCCACTTGAGACCCTATAGTCCATTTTGGGTTCAACATGTTGAAGCACAGGCTTCTTTGATCTCTCTGCTTGAACCTGTCCTCCATCTCTATCCGCCACACTGTTCGCTCTAGGTCTAATCTTTGGGCTTCCGGGCACCTGTGATCTCCTGTGGGACTGCTGTGGACTTGCATGAGATCCTTTGGAACTGCTGTAGCCTCCTCTATGATCCTTGTGGATCTGTCTACCAGAGTCTGATACTGACCCCCATTCTTGGCAGGGATCTACCTCTGCTGTCAGCATGTCGGAATCTGCTTGGCATTTCTGGTTAAGCACACGCACGGGCGCCCTGCCGGCGACTGCAGTGGCTCCTACAGCTCTGCGCTGACAGCCAGGGGTGGGGCACTTTGGCTCCAGACCCTGATGGGTCACGACTCCTGATTCAGTGAGTGTTTTGCCCTCGTTTTCTTGAAGCATTGCTCCGAACTTCCTTAGAACAGAGGGGCTGCTGCACTTCCTGTCTCCCAGAACACCAACGCCAAAGGACTTCCTGTCCAGAGCAGGAGATTCAGCTGCTGTGACCTGGAGCTGTGAGCGCTGTTGTGCAGGAGGAGCATCTCTTTGTCCAAGAGGGGGCTTGGTACCTGTGTTTTCTTTGTTGGGAGAGCTCTCTCTGTAGGAAGAACTCCTCATTTTGGACACTTGGTTCTTCCTGTTTTGAGTCTCCTCAAAACTGCCCAAAAACGGCTCTTGACCAAATCTGACCAAACAAAAATGAGCAAAACCCAAGTGAACAGCTGGTTCGATCACAGCAAATTATTGCATGAAATGGACTCACAGGAAGACTTTACCTCTCATTCCTGATCTCATCCTGGTTTGAAGGGGAATCTGGGCTCACCTTGATTGTGTCACTGAAGCGCTGACAGAGACAGGAAATACATATTTACAAAAACATCAAAATCAACCTCCTCCCACACTGACTCCGTCTACTGTACCTGACCAAAAGTGAACCTCAGCTAACCCTTGTTCATCACTCGATACAGCACTGCTAGGACTATTCTGATCTACTGTACTGTAGTGTTGGCAGCACACGTGGGTTTACATGTGGACCAGGAAACTTTTCAAAGTCTTGGCTTTCATCTCGACTGCTTCGTCAGGAGTTCAGAAAAGAGTAAGGAAGATGGCAGTTAAACTATGTGAAACTAACTCCTATCTAAGTGTAAGCAGACTGGAAGGAACCAACGAACTGTAATCAATATCTTCCTGACTGAACCCCTGCTCTGACTCAGATCATGTCCAGCTATCTCATTTCCTCAGATGTGCAGATGCCAACAGAATGAGGCATAAGGAAGGGAAATGATCATCAATTACTTACCACATGGCGAGCTCCATTGTTCTTCCGGGTCACTTGCTTCCCCTGGCCCAAATAATCCTGCAGCAAGTCTCCAATCTCTGAAACGCCGTTGGTGTGGCAGAAGCCGTAGCCATTCTTATGACTCACAGGGTAGTTGTACCCATTGGGGCTGTAGTTACAGGCATCACTATAGTGATGTGGCGCAGTTATAGCTCCAGAGGGGTTCTTGCTGTGATGAGCAGGCATGAAGAGGCTGTTACTGCAATCCAGCTCGCTGCCATTTTTTGGGTTGTCATTGGAAATATCATTCGCCCCTCTGCGGGCCTGAACTTCATTGTACAACTGAAAAATGAGCAAAGAAGAACGCATTTAAAATGTGGAGCTTAGTCACATCACTGAGAGTATGTGCATGGCTGGAGAACAGGTATGAGGTCTGTTTCGCTGTTAATGTTCAGCTCAAAGCAGACATACAGCAATCAGGCTGAAAGCATTATCTTTGTTTACAATATACAACTTTTAAGTACCAGTGTAAACAATGCTCCTTTTTTTGTTCAGTAAAGCAGCTGAACTTTATACACTCAGCTACTTGCACACTGTGTACTCAGCCATGTGCAAAAACAATCAACACAGCATCCACACAACATGTCTTAAAATATCATTAAATCATTGCACAAACTAACCTATATTTATGAACAGTACGTTATCCCAACAAGCATCTGTTCCTCTTTGCAA
Organism: Cheilinus undulatus; assembly: GCF_018320785.1. Classification (NCBI taxonomy): domain Eukaryota; kingdom Metazoa; phylum Chordata; class Actinopteri; order Labriformes; family Labridae; genus Cheilinus; species Cheilinus undulatus. The sequence goes on from NC_054878.1 coordinate 23,052,555, forward strand.
CCTTTGCAACCAATACTTCCTTTAGAATCCACTTTCAGACTCTGTGCGTGTGCGTGCGTGTGCACGTGTGTGCAGCATGTCTGTCAGTACCTCACGATTTAATTAGCTTGTTAACATTTGTCTGTATCATTGCTCCAACAAGGCCATGAGGTTGAGTCAGTCGGTGCAATGCCAACAATTTAATACGGCACATTAGGCGCACACTAGTGAATTAAACAAATTACTCACACTTTAAAGATTACAAAAGCACTCCATAATCTAGACATAATAAAGAATCAGAGGTGTGTGTGAGAACTGACATCTGTTGCACTCAAAATTGTATCACTGCTAAACGCATACTTGAAATAAGTCTTAGTATTTAATAAATAAATAATTCACTCTGTAATTTTCTTTACATTCCTGGATAATTATTGAGTAGTCACACTCTAAGACACAAGCCTGGTTATTTAACCTCTATATTTATAACTCTTTAAATGCAGTACTGTGCAGAAGAGACCAAAAAACAAGGAACAAAAACATAAAAGGTTATGTTATGGACTGGTGTAATGTGCTGTGCTTATCTCATCCCTATTTCACATATTACAAGTCAAATATCCTGACCTGAACTATCGACAGGCACGACAACAGCACAAAGAGCAGCTCAAGATATTATCATTTTAATCCACTCAATGAAATCCCACCTCTTCGATTTTTCTCTGGATGTCCTGCAGCTGGTCCTCCCACTCCTGCATTTCTGAATCAAAGTTGTCCATCAGCTCCGGCCTCTCTGGCCCCCAGCCCCGGCCGCCGTGTTCCAGCCCGCGCTCCAGATCAATGGCTGCCATGACGTGGGCAGCTCGATACCCACAGGCCTTTTTAAATGGCAATTTCCCCCTACTCCTGTTTCACTCCCCTGTCAGAGGTCACTGTCTGGTAGCCAGTTAGGGCAGAAGGATCGATGGCCTGGAAACACTATAATGACAAACACATAGGAAAAAGAGGGTTTGAATACTTCATGAAAGAACAAAACAAGTCTTGTTTGAAAATATATTTCTCTGTCTTTTAGTGTATGTTTAACTCTGAATCTGGTTGAAATGGTATTTTTTTTTCTTGAAAAATACTTTTGACACTTTACAACAAATTCAACATGAATAAAAAATTCAAGTCCATGGTTGAATAATAACAAACCAATGTTGAATTATAGCAAGTTAAGACTTTTTTTTATGCTACCAATTCTAATAATTTTACAGTGTGTTGCTTAAATGTCTTATTATGCTGGTGCTGGACACTTTCTTCCTTCAATTGGGTCAGATATTCATGGCTCTCTCCATTCGCATTCTTCTTCAAAATTCACAGGCATGTAAGTCTACCTATGCAGCACGTGTGGACAAGAGTATTGCATGACAGCACTTAAAAGTGTTTAGACCCTTGGTCACTTTGACCTCCAGCTTGCCCCCTGACCCTCAGTGTTCAAAAACAAAATGTCCCCTTAGAAATTCAGCCCCATAATTTCTCAGATGCACCCAAGGTGCAGCCCAGAGTATTTGTCCCCAAATCCAATAAACATTTCCAAGCCAAAAGTAATCAATAATATCATGTAGTTGTATACCAATTGGAGTTCCAGCTGCCTAACAGTTAAAGCAATCCTTAAAAGTCACATGAAGTCAGCCTTGTTTGTTGATGTTGTTGTTGCCCTCTGAATACAACAAGTACCCAGGGCGAAAGTGCCCGAATGTACCATCCACTTCCCTCCCACCTGTGATGTAAGAGTAGAGATATTAATAATCTTGTAACTATGCATAGTAAACTGGCTGCATGGCCTGTGAGCATGGAAGAGACGGACAGAATGGTTGTATCATAAAAACAAACAAAGAGGAAATGTACCTTTTAATTTTACTTTGAAATAACATAGATTATTATGATTTTTAAAAAATGCAGAAAATATCAATAATAGGGAAATGAGTTTAAAACATGGCAGCAAGATAACTTAAAGTTCTGCCTTCCATTGTCAAAAAACCCACTTTTAAAATTATTCTGCACTGTATATATCCACAATACCTATCAAATAAGGGACAAACCACAATAAATCAACATTTTAACTGCCATTAACAATGTCTGTAGTAGTGATAAAATGCTGCCCTTACCTTTCTTAAGAATTAAAGTTTTTGCTGTCCTCCTGTAAAAATCCTCAGTCTGCTCTAGTCTCTGTGCTCTGTGAGTAGCAGCCTCTCCAACACATTCACTCCCCTAGTCGCCAAATTGTCAACTCCCCTCTCTCCCCTGCTTCCCCCTCTCTTTTCCTCCTCTGTGTTACGTAAACTGAAGTGGACAGGATTTAAAGGGCCCCCTTTCCTCGTCACGCCTCGGTGTTGGGGTTAAGTCCGGAGTGCTGAGTTAAGGGGTAAACAACTTCTGTTCCAGCCGGGGTCCCCAGCCTTTATACCGCTCCACTGTGTTTACGTGGGCGCGCCATTGGAGCTGAGATCAAATATCATAATGTCAAATTTATTCCAGCATTTGAAGTCTCGATGGGACAACTGTCGTCACCAGCATCCCTGCTATAATTACTGGTGCTCGCGGTGAGAGGGAAAGTGTTTACATAGCTATTTCAGCTGCTGTGAGCCTGGCCAATAGGTTTCTCTGTTGCTACTCTGCTTTAGGGTGCTTGGGCAGATTTTGTCTTGTGACCATGCCCCACTGCAAATCATTTTTCCAAGGGGTGCCAAATGGGCGTGGGTGACACAGTGAGTAATAATGTGTCACAGTCAATAATATCTTTATTGAAGCTAGTCACGAAAAGGAAACTGCAAGGTGGATGCCTGCCATGTTTGGCAACTTTTCAGCCATAATTTACTCTTCACAGACTCTTCAATGACATCAAACTTCATGTATCACAAATTTTCTAGCATCTTAGTTAAACAAGAACAGAAATATTTCAGGCTTCTGCGACAGTATTTTTGAAGCTGTGTGGAAGAGCAAAATATGTACAATCTGAAACTATGTCCTGAAATAACCAAAATCCTAGGTCTGTCATCTTGACTCATCCTGTCACAGAGACTTCTGAAGACAGTTGCTACCGTTCATCTGCCACAACATCAATTACTAGTGCCGGCTTCTAATCAGGGGTCCTGATGGGAATTTTTGGGCCTTACTGCCCCCCCTTCCTGGGCTAGATCTAACGTTTGGCACTCAACTTAATCACCAGAATTCCTTCCAGTTTGAATCCCAGGGATCATCCTCAGTTTTCCTCCACCTGTTGTGTTCCCTGTCAAACCTTTCAGGAGTTAATGAGAGGGTTAAAAACAAGCATGATCCTTACTTTACCTTGAGGTAACAACAACAGGACAGTACAGCAAGTGTTGTTCTGAAAAACAAAGAGGTGGTGACTGCTGTCATGTTACAAGAGAAAATATATATAGCAACAAGGTTAGACCAGGGCATACAGCAGTATGGAAAGGTGATTAAGGTTCGTCTTGTGACTTTAATGCTCAATGAACGCAAGGTTAACCTTACGTGACTCACATTTCTTAAACTCCTTCCTCATGAAACTGTACACATAATATTCAACTCAAAGGCTGCTCACAAACATTTAGACCTTTCAGCAACATCTCATGGCTAGTATCTGTTTTTCACTGTCTTGTTAACCCTTTTAATAAATTGACAGTTTTTGGGAAATATTTTTTTTCCTCTTTACCCAAAATAGACTTTAAGACAGGTAACACCTTCATGCTGTGAAACAAGAGCCAATAGAATTTAGCTAACTAACTAAGGATTAGGACTGAAAGTAGGCTGATAGGAAACTTGTGACCTGAGTGTAGACACATAAATTAAAAAGTCTTGCATCACCTGAAAGAGCACTGCCTAACAAAAAAAAAATTACAAAATAAAAGCAAAACAAGCTTTTTCTGAACTTGGCTAATTAGATGCTAGCCCTAGCCCTGATAACAATGCAAGTAAGCCAACAGTAATGTCAGTTAGGTAGTAATGTCAGTCAGGTAGTAATGTCAGTTAGCTAACTGTAGGCAGTAATGTCAGTTAGATAACAGTGATGTCAGTTAGAAATTAAAGAAGTAGTGAACACAGTCAGTCAGCTGTACACTGAAGTAGCTGACTGAACTATGACAAAACACATCATTGCTGGTGTTACTTCCTACATTTGCACCAAACTGATAACAATAGGCATTTTATGCCTTTTAATTAGCTCAAACGGACATCTACTTTGAAAAAAATCTTTTCTGAAAGGGCGGGGCTTATGTGACACACAAACACACACACACACAAACATATATATATATATATATATAAAACATCTTCCTATCTAGCCACAACTCGACATTTGTTGATAGCTTCCATGCAATACACCGCGTTCCAAATTATTGTGCAAATTCGATTTTAGTGTCCTAAACATCCAGTGTTTTTGTTTTTTAATTAATCTCATGGATGGTATTGTGTCTCAGGGCTCTTTAGATTACTGAAACAATCTAAGACACCTGTGATAATTAGTTTGCCAGGTGAGCCCAATTAAAGGAAAACTACCTAAGAAGAGTGTTCGTCATTACTAAGCAGGCCACAGGTTTCAAGCAATATGGGAAAGAAAAAGGATCTCTGTTCTACTGAAAAGAGTCAAATACTGTAATGCCTTGGACAAGGTATGAAAACATTAGATATTTCATGAAAACTTAAGCATGATGATCATGCTGTGAAGAAATTTAAGGCTGATTCAGAGCACAGATGGGTTTGATCTGATAAAGGCATAATGAGGAGGGTTTTTGCCAGACAAATTCATCAGATTAAGAGAGCAGATGCTAAAATGCCATTACAAAGCAGCAAGCAGGTGCTGGTGCTTCTGGAGTTCCACAAACCTCATGGTGTAGGATCCTCCAGAGGCTTGCAGTCATTAGTAAACCTACTATTTGCCACCCCAATGCTACCAGTGCTCACAAGCAGAAACAGTTGCAGTGGGCCCAAAAATACATGAAGACAAATTTTCAAACAGTCTTGTTTGATGATGAGTGCCATGTGACCCTGAATGGTCCAGATGGATGGAGTAGTGGATGGTTGGTGGATGGCCACCATATCTAAACAAGGCTGCGATGTGACCAAAGAAGGGGGCAAAGTCATGTTTTGGGCCAGAATCATGGAGAGAGAGCTGGTAGGACCCTTTAGGGTCCTGAAGGTGTGAAAATGACCTCGGCAAAGCATAGAGTTTATGACTTACCACCTAGCAAAATTTTCTTCATGCATGACAACACACCATCTCATGCTGCAAAGAATACCCCTGTGTCATTGGCTGCTACAGGCATAAAAGTAGAGAAACTCAAGGTGAGGTCCCCATCCTCCCCTGACCTCGACCCTGTTGAGAACCTCTGGAGCATCCTCAAGCAAAAGATCTATGAGGGTGGGAGGCAGTTCACAGCAAAACAGCAGCTCTGGGAGGCTATTCTGACATCTTATAAAGAAATTCAAGCAGAAACTCTCCAAAGACTCACAAGCTCAATGGATGCAAGAATTGTAAAGGTGATATCAAAGAAGAGGTCCTTAGTTAACATGCAACTTGGCCTGTCAAGATGTTTTGATTGAAATAGCTTTTGATTTTAGTTAATCTGACCTCCTAAAGCTGCAAATTCAACAAATGACCATTTTCAGTTCTTTACAACCTAAAAAATGTTTTGAAACTCTGTTGTGCATAACAATTTGGAACAGTGCATTTTGAGTTATTTTATTTTACAAAAAATAGTTATGGAGGTTTGTTCCATAAAATCTAAATTACGCTCTAATGGCTGATGACTTGAAAATTATACACACTGTCATTTCCATTGACTATTTAGGAAAATCAGGGAAAATTATCATTTGCATAATAATTTGGAACCCAGTTAACTCTTTTCCCCACTAAGGGTTACCTTTATTTATGGATTTGAACACTGATAAATTTTGATCTATGTATATTTTTACTGCACTGTGGGTGTCAAACCCAAAGTACAATTTCTAATGAAACAGGACATTTATATATATTTACTCACCTGCTTGAGGAACTGATGCTGTCAGTGATGTGTTATGGATAATGTAGACTCCAGTGTTGAATCTAGCCACTCTGTCTTGAGTTTGACTGCAGGCTTGGCAAGTGCTGAGCTTTTCCTGTGCTTTTGGTTACCTTGGCAACAAATGATGCGGGGAGGGGGAAAAAAATCAAAAGAGCAAAAACAAACAAGGAATGATGTGAATTAAGGGAGGCGTACGTCACAGGACAAAGAAAAGAGTAAAAAGAAAGACTAGTTTAAAGATTGTTGCGTAAGAGAGGGATGAGAACAACACAAGTATGAGGATGAGCAAAATGATCGGTTGGAACATCTGGAGGAAGGTGAACCATAACAGATGAAAAACAAGAGGTTGGTAATGTAAGACAAAGGAAGAAAAAGAATCAGCGTTATATTTTTGAATCATTGAATTGAATCATTTCCCAAGCCCCCAGGATACTCAGATTTATTTTTCATCCTTGAAAACTCACAGAAAGTGGCTCATCTGTCTCCCTGTCCTCGAGCCTCGGCACTTCCAGTCTGTCAATGAATGACTGCAGTTCTTTTCGGAAAGCTTTCATCTGAGCGTTAATGCGATAAAGCAGCTCATGTTCCCTGATCCTGCTCCCATCATCCTCTGCACCCTCCTCCCCTCCTCTCCCAAACATCAGGTCACCGTTTGAAACATAGACCCTTGCTTCTGAGATGACTGTGGCAGTATCTGCAATGAGTCGGTCAATGGTCCGAGCAAGCCTCTCTGCTTCCACACGTATGTCTATCATCTGCTGTCTGTCACGCAAGCTGCACCGGGCACTAGGCAGGAAGCGTGCCAAAGCAGAGGAGGCAGCACCCTCAGGTCCAGGAGGAGTGTAGAGTCCCCGTGTGGGTGTCATGCAACGGCTGCTGCCGTTATTGTTTCTGACTTCATCAGAGTCACTCTCCCCACCCACAGGGCCCTCACGTTTGCGGTGTGGCGGTAGAAGGCGGGAGGAGGTGGAGTCTTCATCGCTCTCACGGCGACCACTTGTTGCACCACCAGCATCACTCTCTGCATCACTGTCCCGGGGGCTGGGCCGCAGGGAGAGATGGGAGGCCAGGTCATAGCGCTGCATGTTGGAGAGGAGCACTCGATTCTCATACTGCAGCTGCATCACCTAAACAACAACAAAGATACGGACAGTATTAAAAAATTTTAACTGGTTTTTACTAAAAATGACATTATTAGAATTTTTGCATATTTTCATGTGCCTGTCTCATTCCTTCAAACTTTGGTGGTCTCATGATTTTCTTTAGTGTCATATAAATTTAGGATTTTGAGTAAAAGGCCAACAGTTATGCATAATTCACCATAACTGGAACAGATATTCACTTTCAGACAGGGATGAATTGCATTCACTTTGTTTACGCTTGATATTTTTTAAAAAATAAAGTCTATTTTACATAATCCAGTGTTTCTTTGTTTCAGTCTTGCAAAATTTATGTCATTCTCATCAGCCTCCACAAAAGCCAAACGCTTAATATGATGAACAAAAATTATCATCATTGCTTCAATTGCACCCATTTACCGCATAAAACATGGAAGTCTCACTGAAGGCACATTTTGGTTTCTGAAGAGAAGTTTTAGGGAAACAGCAGGAGCTGAGTTGAGCATTAAGCCTCCCAATAAACGGCTACAACACGTCCCCCGTCAGTCAGATTAGCTCTGCATCTTATTATGAATAATGCATCAAAATAGATTAGTTATAAAAAAAAAAAATCCAACCAGCATACAGTGTGTGCTGGTGAAGAAATGAGCTATTTAGATCAAATTTGTATTATGAGCCAGGCTGGAAGCATGGTCTGTTTTACACTGTAAAAATACATCTTGAATGCATACGTAGATGACTTCTGATTGTTTTGCAGCCAGTCTAAAGTGCCTCTTGGGGATACTCCCTAAACTTCACATTCTCAGCTCTATCATTCTTTGCATGCTTATGTAGTAAGTAGGATTGAGCAACTTGTAAAGAAGTTAAAGCTATTACTGGGTTTTTATTAAAGAGATAAGTCTTTTGATGCAAAGAAAAGACTTGTTTCTGACACTTTTATGCTGATTATAGAGCTGTTCTCTACATACATGCATCTTTTCAATGCCTTAAATCTTTGAATAAAGTATACCATGGGGCGCTAAGGTTTAAAAGGAATCTTTAAAGTCCTTAACTTAACTTATCATGTATTCTGTATAACCGAGTTGGGTGGCCCTCACTGGCAATTCATTGGCTAAATCATTGGCATATTGTTATTCATTAGGCTTTACTTAATCTTCCATCATACCTGTATGATTTTATTAATCTGAAATGAGCTTGAGGTTAGAATCTTTGCTCTGTGACCGAGTCATATTATTTACTTTTGCTATCTGTTCCCACAGTCTGTCCTTGAAATGGGTAAAAGGAGTCTTTGGTATGCTGCTCCTGCAGCCTGGAATCTGTTACAGGAGACCTTATGTCTTGAGGACCCGCCTCTTAAGCATATTTGAAAATTCAGTACTAATTCACCATCCTTGACAGAATTCCAACAAAAAGTACACATTAGGATACAAAATATGAAATTAGGGTTAAACAGACATTTTTACTTTATGACTTCATGAAAACGACAGTTTTTTTAAAAATCTAATAACCAAAAGGACACAACCAGAATAATTTTAGTAATATCAGTTAGTATGTTATACCTTGCCACTTAGATCATTTATCTGTAGCCTTGCTGCCTTTAACTCCTCCTGCAGAGCTTCTGCCTTTGCTCCATCAATCCCTGTGCCTCCTGCACCTCCTCCCGCTCCTCCCCCATGCCTGGAGCCTCCCTCATGTGTGCCCGCTTTGAACCGTAGCTTGTTCAGCTCAGCAGTCACTCTCTTGTTCTGATCTTCAGCATCAGCTAGGTTCCTCCTAAGCAGTTCTGCCTCATCCTCCACCAGCTGCAGCTGCTGTCGAAGCTCTGTCAAGTCATCGCCGAGTCCTCGCCCTGCACCTGGTCCACCCATCGCTCCACACCCAGAGCTTCCAGCGCCTTCTCCTTCACCACGTAGATCGTCTAACTCCGCTCTGAGGCCACGGTTCTCAACCTGAGGGACAGAGGGAGAAAAGCTTAACACTTTTAAGACTCAAATGAAGCATTATCCCTTTAATAAACCAATCTAACTTTGTCAGCTTCACCTCCAGTTCAACTATTTTTCTCCCCAGAATGTTGGCCTCCTCCTCCACCAGACGGAGCCGTAGCTTTAGCTCTGACTCGCGGGTGGTCGGCGGACCTCCAGCCTCTCCTTTAGGATGGGTGCTGTCCAGTTCTCCATAGAAGGAACGGTACTTCTGCAGCTCTTGCTCCAAGCGGTCCTTCTCTTTGTCAATCTTGGCTGTCTTCTTTCTCATAAGCACAGCCTCCTCTTTGATGAAAGCTAGCTGGCACTTAAGGTCCTCGTTGTCCTCCTTAAGACATACAGAATTACATAAGATACTAGAGGGCATTTGAGTAGAAATGTGGTCACAACTTAATCCTGAAGTTCACAAAGTTGGCCTCTGCAATAAGACATAACGACGGAAGGATTAGGATTCAAGAGAAGATCTTGTGCCACAGTTTTTTTAAGCCAAAATCTTATCTTTCCTGGATGTTTGACATATGCTAAGTCTAAAGTAATTGCTGCAGCTTTGCAAGCTCCTCACTAACCCTTAAGTTTACACTTATTTTAAAAGACTCAAGCTATGTTTGGACCTGCTGAGGGCAGCTAGAGTTGAAGGGCAAGAGAATATCATATAAGGTTTCAAATAAGCCAGCAGGCTTTGTGTTCACTTTAATAAGTTTAATTGGTATCTGGTAAAGATCATGAAAGAACATCTCTGAAAAATGGACTTAAGTGGCTTTGGGAAGAAAAAACATTTTTTTTTATAAAAGATTAGATTACCCCTTATTAGAAGAGATGCAAGGCAGATGTTCCTTAGAAAGGCACTCCCTGATGATTTTCTCCTTTAAATGTATCAAGAGATTTCTCATTTGTGGGAAATGATTCCTCTATTTTATTTTTTTTCCAAACATCTCACCTCTGTAGGAGTCTGTGCAGATTTCTTGTCTGTCTTCTGGGCATCTTTGCTTCCTCTTCTCTTTTGAGACTGTGTGAGGACAGAAAAATCAAAAGTATTCATTTTCTAGATTAACATATACAGTATGAGTATGTTCCATTTGTGTATTTGTACCATTCTCACTCTGATTTTTGACTGTTTAGGTATTGTTTAGTGACTGAAATTAGCCTACAAGATAGTATAATTCATAAAAACTGATGGATGTGTTACAGCTGCAGGTAACTTACCTCTTTGGTTTTATCAAGTTCATTCTGCAAGGCTTGTTTGGTCACCTCTACCTCAATAAGTTTTTGTCTCAGTTTCTCATTCTCTTCCTCTGTCTTTGTGCGTTTTTCTTCCACTTTTTCCAGCTCATGGTGCAGCCTCACGGACACATCCTTTGCTACCTGCAGGATGGTTTATATATTGAGAACAAAACACTTCATGTTCCATGTTTTACATGCACACATGATAGATTAATACACATTTGTTGCATTTCAAGCCAAAAAACTCTAAAGAAACAAGTAAACAGCGAAACAGCCACTTTGAAAAGCCAACTCTTTAAAGGCATACACACCTTGACCAAAAATTGGACAAAAATGGCTCCTTTAATTAACCCCTCCTCCCCTGTACCTTCAGATCCTGCTCCAGACTCCTGAGAAGCTCCTCATCGATCTCCCCCGTCTGGGCGTAGCGGAGTCTCTTCCTCTCTGCCTTCCTCAGACGGTACTGCAGGATCCGGCAGTTCTTGTTGGCCCTCTCCAGCTCACGCCTCATCTCTTGCAGCTGACAAGTGTCTTCCTCGTAGAACGTGTCCCGCATCTCGTCCATCTCGGTCCTCATCTCCTCAATTTCAAGCTGGATGGAGCACAGTGAAGATTGTGCATCACAATGAAAACTTGGATACGATTGAAACCCCTGATAGTCGTTCACTGATTGAATTGTTTACAAAAGATAGCTTTTGACTCCATGGATGGAGAAAATAGATGCTTGGACATGAGCCAAGCTTCCCACTAGTACTTACATGGAGAAACAAAACACAGTCATCTGATATCAAACATATAGCAACTGCTAGGTGTAAACATTACTTTGTCAGTCTTCTGTTTTTGCTGGGGGGCATTTCCTGCAACTGAGACATGACATGGTGACAAAAACACAGACTCTTGGTTGTCCCTCATTTTAGAGCGATAACACTGATTCAAGCAGATCAATAACAATGTGATCAATAACCAGTTAACCAACCGTGGCCATTGTGTCTAATTTAGGTCTATGTCTCTATTTAAAAAAAAAACAGAGAATGTTTATCACAGATTCACTTGATATTTGTAGATCATGAAGTAAGCTATTAGACCAAAAAATATAGATCTTATTCATGTGACCCCTGGCTGTAAAAAGGTTTGAAACATTTTTATGCCATCCCAATGAACAAATGTTTTTTTTTCAGGAGGCCTTCAATTCATGGAGCCTTGTTTTTCTCCGTTATATTCAAACAAATTCATGACCAAGCACCATCCTGTCCACAAATAAGGAGCTGTATCAAACCTTAAGATCTTCATTTTCCTCGAGCAGCCTCTCCATCTCGTCTTCATAGGCCTGATCCTGGTCCTGGTCCTGCTGTGTCACGGACCCCGCCTCTGTAGCCTCTCCAGCCGGCTCCGTCTCTCCCACAGCGGCCTCCTCTGTCCCTGTGTTTTCCGTCTTGGTTTGCATCTTCGTTCCGCGTCTTTTCAGTCTCTTATGCAGGTGAAACTGGATCAATTCAGCCTGCAAGCATCCTGCTCTCCACAAACCCAAACTAAGGCCCGGGCTGCAGCCCAGAGACACGCCGCCTCTCCCGCTCTCCTCTCCAGCTCTTCTCCGTCTCTCCTCCGCTGGAGAGGTGGAAGAAAGGGAAGCTTTGTCTGGTAAATAACGCTGAGAGGAGTCTGATTTAATGCATGGTAGGCGTAGAGTAGAACGACGAGCCGGTGTTGATGTATTTATCGGATCCTCCTCGACAGCATCCGCCCTGTTTGCTCCGACTACACCAGCTTCAGCACCATCCGGTTGAACAGCTGCCCCGCCGTGGCTCTCGGGCTCCCTCTCCCTTCCGTCTGCGGACCACTGAGTCTCCTTAAACCGAGTGTGTCTGCTCCTTCCCTTGCTGAGAGGAGATGCGGACCGGCCTCGGTGTCTCTGAGCTCGCTTTGTGGCCCGTTCCTGGGCTGTTGCCGGTGAGGGAGCCCGGTGCTGTCTCCTCTTCCTCCTCCCTGCGCTATTGTCTGCTGTGAATGTGGACGGTGATGGAGAGTCTGCAGCGACGCTAGTGGCGGGCTTCATTTTCTGTTTACTGAAAAATAAACTTTATACACAAGCTACAATTCACACCTTTGTATTTTAGAACTCATTGCATTTTGAGAAATCAAGAATTTATTGAGATGCTACCATATTTCCGAGTTAACCGCCAAAATTATAACATTCAAACAACTACAAGTTTTATTATCGGTCCAAAGCCACTAGATGCCGCTTTCCTCCACCTGCCTCATCCTCCTGACCCTCAGTCAAACTTTACTGAGGAGGTGTAGGTCGACTTCATCCGTCCATTACTTGTAAAGATGGAGTGCATTCTACGAAAACCACAAATTGATTTCAAAGTTAAAACAAAGGCGTTTTAATATTTTGGCTGAATTCTTACCGCACTGCACTGTGGAGACACGCTGACACAGGGTACCACCAGGCACTGCAGGGGCACTGACCATATGACGTAGGTATGTACGTCAGACCAGGAAGTGGAAATCCACCCCCACAACCTTCCTTTCCCCATTTTCCATGTTTATGATACTAATGCCAAAGCATTATCTAGCTATCCAACATATGTAGTATGTTAAGACATCGAGTTTGGATTGGAGGGGCTTTAAGTCAAAGACTAATCGTTGTTGCTACACTGCTGTGATTTTGAATCTTCTTTTTCTTTTGAGTCTTGTACTTCTCTGTTCCAAGCTGACCTGTTATGTTGCTGGTGTTACCTTGATGCCTTCATCTTTTCAATTCCTTCTGTGCAACTTTTGCAGTGAAGCCAGCACTTACTGAACACAAACTTAGCAAGGTAATTGCAGCAGCAGTACCCTTAGCCTTGCCCCGTTTGATGATTCCTGCTTGTAGCCTATAGAACATTTTTTTCTTGCATGACAATGGTTTACACAAAATATGCACTGCATCAGTGATCTTTATTTTTCACTTACAAGAATTTATGCCTCCCATCTCAGCTGTTTCTGACCCACTAATGACATATTAGTGAATTCAGGCCCAGTAGAGGGTGCTCTTCATTCACATACAGCATTAAGCACAACCTGTCCCTCACAGCTAAGAGAGCCCATAAAACGCTGACTATTTGAACTCTGTTAGGCTGAATGAGCTCCTTAGTCATATAATTGTTAATGAGATGAGATGAGTGATGGGTTAGGGGTTGCAGAGATTTAACCCCTTTAAAAATGACCCAATACCCTCCAACAGACTGTCGCTCTCAGATTCAAGGGTGGGTCAGTAAGCCAAGGAATAGACAGTCCTACATATGTTAACTGCTCATTAAAGTCAAGGCAGACTTATGTGTTCTGAGGCTAGCTATGTGGTTCAAACCTTTTCTTCAATCTGTATTTAAATGTAAAATTGTACACCAGAATGCACTTAAAGCTAGCCTACAGCAGTGTTAACCATACAGGGATGTATAACTAGTTCCTGCAGCAGCAGGGATGCAGGTTATAGTGACCTGTGCTAAATGCCTTTGATAGAAAAGCCTCGGCCCTTCTGCAATCCTCTTAGTACCTGGCTAAGATCCCTCTGTCCCTGTGGAGGACATACACCTCCTCCCCTCCTCATCCCAGCTAGTCTATCATTCACATCTGAACCCTTAGACCTCCCAAAGACCTCCCTCCACCTCCACCTTATGACATGGGTGCAGGGAGACAGGTGGTGGTGTGTCAGGATAAGATGGGAGACTGTCTAAGAAAGGATGGGGGAAAAGTGGCGGAGCATGGAAAAACTCTGGGTGTCCCCGTGGATGAAGTATTAGGAGAGACAGAAGAAGCAGTCTAAAATTTTTAGACAACAGGAAAAGGATAGCAGATGAATAATTTAAAGAAGCCATTAGTGGATCAACAATGTGTTTTATGGGCTAATGGAAAAGTGGGTGGCAAGTCAGGAAAATATGCAAAGGGAGTAGTAACAATGTGAACTGAACAATGCTTAAAAACATGAAAAAGTAGACCGTGGTAGTTTCTCATAAAGTTAAGAATCCTATATTTGTTCTATTTTTGAACTGACTAGACAGGCATTTTAACTCTGCTTTTTAAAAAATAAAACAATAACACAAAAAGATACCCCCTTCATTTCAGCCTAATGTTAACTAATCTATACAGTTTGAAAGTTACAGTAGCACCCTGATGGCAGATTAGTGGAGGCTTCTCTTCCGGTGACCTGCTTTCCTGGGTAATTCACGGAGTGACGTGGAAATAAGCTCTTTTGAAGCTAAAGCCAATTTACCCCCAAAGATTAGGACAGATCTGTCTGGACAGGCCAAAGACACAGCCTACCTCTGCCTCCCTAACACACCTTTAAGAGCCGCTTCCATCCTGCAGATCCTGACATGGAAGAGGGAGAGATGGAGGAAGGAGAGGAATGAGATGGAACGATGGGGGGATGGGAGGGTTTTGGCTCCAGATTAGGTTTCTTACGGGCAACATCTTGATCCTATAAGTTAGGTACAACATTGCTTTAGCTGTAAAGTGGCTAACATTTACACCTGCATAGACTAGACGTAACACAAAGACACACAAATGTAAACTGTGGGGTGCTGACATTGTCTTTATTTCAGTTATAAGTGCAGCCAGAAGCTGTGTTGCTTTCCTTTTAAGTAAGACAATGAATTTAACATTTGTTTTATTTTATTATTTTTTTTTAAAAAAGCTCTTCTCAGGAAGACGTTCCCTTCAGTCCTACATGGCAGTGAGACAACACTGAGCTGAACTTCAATCTCTTATTCTTGCACCTCAGCTACATCGCACAGCAAAGAGAAATTAATCATGAGGACCCACACAAAAACATTATAACAAAGATACCCACAAATTTGCATAAATTCTAAAAAAGCTAAAGCCCCCTCTTCCCCAAAGTGTTTTAAACCAGGTAAATTCACAATAAATACAAAGAAAAAATAGCTTCTTCTTCTGAAAATGCAGCAGTCATATCAGTTTTAAACAGCAATGTTGGTAGTTGTAGAGTAAGGAGTATTTAAATACAGTTGATGGCAGTTATGAGAGCATTGTAGTGTGATTTTATTCTGATTTTGTAAACAAAATCTCTCCCCGATCCAAGACAAAAACAGCTCTGGCTTAAATTTCTGCATGTTTTTTTTTTTGGTAATAGTTAAAATAAAACTTTTTAAGAGTACTAGAATATAAATTAGCATCTTAAAGACTATTTAAGCTTTCAGTTAAAACAATACTGGTATCCAGAGTACAAAAGTTGGAGGTGAATTTTGGTTGACAAGTTAGTGGATGCTGAGCGGTTTGTAGGTCCTTTAATATTTTGGTCCTTTGACGGTCCCAAACACAGTTGGACAGGAAAGCGCGGAGCCTACGTGAACAGCCTTCTGCTTTTCTTGATTAAAAAAAACTTATGGAGACAACCAACACCCCTCTCTTCCTTTCAGAAACCCTGACAGACACACCCACAAACACACACACTGCTACACTTCCCCCGTTCAAAGTTGGTCACAAATTGCATCCTTTTACAAAACTGGCAGGGATGATGAAGCCGGTCAGGTATGAACTTCTCTGTTTGTCCCTCCCCACCCCTCCCTCCTTCTCTGGCCCTTAAAACAAACGTCCAAAGCAAGCCCTCTTCTTCCTTTACTCTCTCTTCGCTCTTCCTTTCTTTTGCCTCTTGCCGTTTTCCTCCACTTCCTCCACTTTGCTATGACCGTTAGTTACCATCGAGGTGCCGTTGGCGATGGGCTTGCCCCCTTTTTGCGAGGAGGCGGGTTTGCGTCGGTAAGCGTGGTAGTAGAAGTTGGCGAAGAGGATGATGAAGGTCACTGCATAGCCAATCAGAGCCCACTGCATCCAGTTAGGGAACGGACAGCCAGTGTAGAGGGAGTGGCCAGCATGGCCGATAGTCACATGGAACTGGATCTGTGGTGCACACAAAATGTACAAGCATGGTTAAAACAACATCACATACTTAGCAAGAGGTACAAAGTAGTAGTACATTATTTTTAAACACTGTAATTAACAGCTTCTGGTTTACTAAATGTCAGATAAGTTAAAATAATTCTATGCCAAAGTCACAATATTTACATATATTAGTGGCTTTTAAACAAATTCTTGGTGTATTTTGATTAACACCAAATTTGAAAAATGCAGTTGGAGTGTTTTTCATTCTGAAAGTTATGTACAGATTTTTAAGCTAGCTTTGAAAGAGACCAAAATTAATACAGACGCTTCTTAGATTAATAAGTTCCATCACTACTACTTCTAACCCCTGCTGCTATGGGTTAGGAGTCAGAAAAAGTGATTAACATTGGACCACAGAACCAGCCATTGTTTGCCATGGACTGTTAAAATGAAACAGTATGAGATGTATTTGTAAAGGAAAAAATCTGGAAAGAGATACAAGTTCTTGCTTTGTCAACAGAGGGTGGCAAATTCAACACAAACCAGAATAATACTGACCCCTCCCCTCTTTTTAAACATACTGACAAGTGTTTCATGATGAGTACTGGAGGTAATAACCAATCCAAGTGTCCATCTTTTTTACACTAATCACAAAAATGTAGTGATAAGTAGCACACACCATCTGAATAATGGTGAGGTATTTCTTCCACCACAGGTACTTCTGCATCTGAGGTCCCAATGCTGCCAGACCATAGTAACCGTACATGAGGACATGGATGGAGGAGTTGATGGTTGCACCAAAGAATGCTGTGGAGAGATGATAGAGTTTTTATATCAGATGTGACAGTGGTCATGTTATTACAAAAGACTGTTATGACAGCTTCATGAGACAAAGTAAACTGTAATGAAAATTAATTATCTAGATTGTGTATTTCTTTTCTACTCACATTGTCCACCAGGGACCCATTTGATTCCGATCCACCAGAGGATGAACATGGTGCAGTGATGGTAGACATGCAGGAAGCTGACCTGGTTGAACTTTTTCCTCAGGATGAAGAAGACTGTATCCAAAAACTCCACTCCTTTTGAGATGTAGTACCACCAGAGAGCAGATGCTATCTAGAGATGGGAAACAGAGAGGAGTGAATTAAAGCAGGTCCAGCTGATACCCTAACACCAAGGTATGCAGTAAAATCTTTGATAGATAACATCTTTAAACTGTCGATGCATTTCGACATTGCTGTGAATGCTTGCAGCCTCAGGTCCTTTTTCACATGTTGGCCATTTTTTTACATCATGCTCAGGATGGGAATCTGAAAAGCTTTTATTATGTCATATTGCCTTTTTAGTCTAAAAACTCAGTAACTCGAAAATTTCATGAAAATCTTAAGGTAAATTATACAGTGTTATAAGGTAAAAAGAAAATATCAATAAATATTTAAAGCTAATAATATCAATCCACCACTCTCTAGCATATTTTATGTAAAATGAAATACCAGTTTTTTAAATTGAAATGATTGAGAATTACTGCGGAGGGTTGTTCTTAATTATACAAGAAGACAAAATAATACAATGACACCATATTTGATTATGACTAGTGCAGAGAAGGGATCATGATCTGTGACACATGGGGGCCTTTATAGATAGTGTATTACTTTTTTATTCCATGCATAAAGTAATTGCAAGATGTGCAATATAAGAAAAGAAAGGGAAAGAAAAATAAAAATAAAATAAAAAAATAGTACCACCTTGCAGTGTTTTAATTGTTTGTAAGTAAACCATATTTTCTAAAAAAAATATTTCAGTCATTTTGGCTTTTTGAAATTCAGCTATAGATCTTGTAAGAAGGAACAGTTGATCCTTTATTGATCCTTCTTCAGACATTTAGAGTTGAATTATCAAATTTTCATTTGAGACTTTAAAATCAAACATGCTTCAAGTGTCAGAAAACACCTGTCTTCACTTCACTCCTCCCAGCCTGATACACAAGTGCAGAATACCCACATGGCTGCTCTATAAGCAGTGGCATCTTGCCAGTATGGAAGGCCTGAAGGTGGAGATATGGGCGGAGTCTCAAAGTGGTGAGACCAATTACTCTGACCTATCTAACAACAGGCCCGCCCACTTTGTCCTGAACCACTAGAGAAATTAACCTTCATCACTGTGTGTTATTTCCTCTGTTAACCTCCGTCTTAGCTAAATACACTGATATATAGAAACAGTGATCTCCTTAACGTCAACAGCCGGATTATACCATCCGTACCCAGATTCAGTGCCACTGCTCACGAAGTGGGATCTATGCACTGGTGTTGGATGTGCGTGGATGGGGTGATGTGTGTTTTGCTAGGAGCTTACCCTGACTTCATTGACATCATTGGAGTAGTTGACAGGCTGACAGAGGTAGCTGTACCCGGCTGCTCTAGAGCCTAGTAGGAGCTGGTGGTAAGAAAGAAACAACAAAGTTACACAAAGGTTGGGAGAAAAATGGCTGACATTTCATAACTCTGATTTGACATAGCAACAGCTGCAAACAGCCACAGTAATGACTGAACACCAGTAGTCCCTCTTTTTAAAAAAACTAAAGGTGCAAACATGAACAAATCCTGTTGGTCCTGCAGAGTTTCATATTTTTACACTAAAGTTTTCCACAACCAGCAGGGTTTTAAGAACAGATTTAGTCATTGGTTGTATATAGAGGACATTCTGTCCTTCACTTTTCGTAGCTACAGCTTGTTATCAGACATGAACGAAATAGAAAACAAAAAGCATTTCTGTAAAAATGTGCTGTAAAACACTAATAAAGCACATAACTCCTTGCCTGAAGCTTAGCAGGAATAACATAAAGCCTTGACTAGACCTAAAACGTTTCTAAAATTTGCACACAAGACACAATATATATAACAGGAATGACAGAACAGCAATTTGGTTGGATTTGATACTGTTTGTTCATTTGTCAGCAGACAGTATGTCAGATGATAGTGGGCTGTGGCGTAGGACAACATTCCTCTAAAGTATTCAAGTTAAGTTAAATTTTTTTAGGCTGATCTTTTGAGTGTAAAGTCTCCAAATTTAAAGTAGAAGCTATTTTGAAGTGTGGCAAACACTTGTATTGAAAGAAGTTTTCAGGATCCTATTACAAACTTCTCCTATTCCAAATGATTAGTAGTCAATGTTCTATTATAAACACTGATTACCTTACGTAGCTGTACAAGGCCTGACTCCTCACCTCTTTGGCGATGTAGAAATTGAGCACCACCATGCTGAAGTTGTACACTATGAGGGTCTTCCTGAGTGTATAGGGCTGGCGGTCCTGCATGTATCTAGGCCCCGCCCACAGGAAGAGCAGGTACAGGCAGCTGATGGCCAGAGTGGGGAGGGGAGATGACATCAATGGCCAGTTCTCTACCCTCTTGTCTGGAGAAAGAAGGATAATTGATTTGGTTGGTTAGAAAATAGTAGCAACATAAAGCAACAGAACTACAGTTGAACAAGTTACCACAGATGGATAAATGCACTATTACACTTGACTCATGCTGCTAACATTACAGGCAGATCCTCTTTTAGGGCCTTTATTAACCACTTGAGACACTTCTAGCAGATTTTGCCCAGTGTTTGAGTTTATATTATTCTTATGTGATATTCTCACACTGGATAATCTTACTCTTTTGAATCATGTTGTAAATGTGGCAGTGCACAAGATGTAATCACATCAATCAGGAAACATTTTTGTAGTCATTATTAAGCCATCAGCTCAGATATATTATCTGCACTATGTATTTTGAGGGAAAATCCCTAACCTAACAGACTTTACTATACTTGAGGTCTGCTCTTGGACCTTTTTTTATAGACAACAGTCATAGTGAACATATAAAGTATTCTTACTATGATGAAAGTTTGCTGAAGTGCTGTAAACAAGACATCGAAAGCATTGTCAAGCTCTTACCTGCTATAGAAAGGCTCCATTTGTAAAATTCTACCGTGTCATTCACAAAATGTGTTACAACCTCCATGGCTCTGGTCTTGATTATACTGTGGGAGGAGGAGGGAGAGAGGAAGGGAGCAAGATGACAAAAGTAAGTCAAAATTAAATTACAGAACATACATGTCCCATCAGTAAGTAGTGGCATGAGGACATACACTACACAATCATTGTGTACAGTAAGCATTATGAAACTCTTGACAACTACTCATTTCTGCCTTGCATTACAATATTGTGCCAGGACTGATCCCAAAGATAGTATTTTAGCATCCTTCCAAAGCTGCCATCTTAGATCTCATGATATTCAATAAAAAGTGAAGCTTTAAGTATAGAGATTTGTGTTATGCTGTGTCAAATTTAAAGCAGTAAAAATGCAAGGATACTGTTTCTCCATTTCAATTTGCTTACAGTGTGATGCTGCTGAAAACATCCTAAAAGAGCCGATTAGGGCCTCTTTTCTCTCACCCTTGTTTGAGACTTTATTGTAACACTGACATCCACGTGATATTAATGCACTTTTCATTGATTCTTATGATTGCTAGACAGTCACAACAGTTTGAGGTTATGGTACAAAGTAAGATGGAGGATACAGGGTGCATCTTTTGTGTCTAGATTCTGGACACTACCCTCCCTCCAAGACAGCAGGATCTATGATTACAGATATGTAGATGTATAGAGAAAAGATTTAAATATAAAAATTATCCCAATTTATCTCTAGTCACTTCTTTTAGCTTACTTAAAGCACAAATATGGCACAGATAATGAGACAAAAAGAAGGTGATACCTGATGAAAATGTACATATTGTTGACTGTAATTAAGCAGTGTTACTTATTAAATGGATCTTATTCAACTTGGAGCTGAGAAGTTGTCTCCATAATAATCTATAATTAATCCCATGCGTCAGATCAGATGCCCTTTAAATATTAAAGAACTCTAACAAGTGCCCACCAATGAGTAGCAGGCTAGTGCTAGCTATTTAAGTAATGTTACGGTAATGGTGTCTCTAAATAATCAGCAGGATGGATGTGTTTTGTTGCACTTCGTATAGTAACATACAAATCACCTCATAGTCAGTTTAGTGGCAGTGGGCCGCGTTGTGAAATGAGACAGAGAGGGTTAACCGGGTCTGTGCGCACACAAAAAGGCAGGGGCCGCATGTGTCAGCAGGTTTCGCCCAAGAGGCTTAAATTCAATTGATCTACGAGCTTAGATGTAGGCCTAAGTACAAATGCCCAACGACCCACAAGCCTGTCCGATGGTTATCTGCCTACATGTGAAATGGCCCACCAAAAACGGCACGATCATGAATAATATGGAGAATAAACTTGTACTGTTAGATCAACATCCTTATTGTAATCGAACAACAGTACAAATAACATCCAAAATATCACTCAAAAAGACTTGTTTAAAAAAGATAAACTCCTTAACACACAATGTAAAAATTCCACCACTTTTATTTTAGGGATTTAAGGTGGATTAAACTGGCATTTTCACAGGTTTAACAGGTGGGTGAGTAGAAGCTACTGAGGCTAGAGAGATATAAATGAGCAATTAGTCTATTCTATTTAATGAATAGAGTTTCCGTTGACCCACCTAAAATAGTTGATATGTCGCAGACAAAGGACTTGGCTCTTTTCCAACAAGGCTACTTAATTAAGCCCTAAATATGCCCTAAAACAGGGAGTTAACCGTTATAAAAGGAAAAGGGAGGAAAAGCACTTGACATGCTAAACAAATAGAGCACACCACACAGAAAAAACGTCGCAGTTACTTACGTCCTCGATATTTAAGAGCGTGTAATGACATCCGGTGCAATTTGATGCCCAACTCCTTTCAGTTACTGCTTCGCTCTTTCTCCTGCCGTTACTGCTATTTGGTTTCTACACCGTAACGGTTAACGGTACAGTTCGACATTAAACAGCAATTTGGCAAGAAAACTAGACAAGGCAAGAGAAATTCTATGACTAAGATAGGCCAATTATGCATTCAGTCTGCGCCTGCCGCTCAGCTCATCATCTTCTTGCAATCTCCTAGACACCAAGAAGCCAGATGGCTTTGCGCATGCGGGGATTCACCCTCGTGTCTCGTGTGTGCGCGCGCGCGCTGCGGCCGACAGTGGTTCATCATGGACGTTGGGGTTTTGTCAAAAAAAAACCCACTTTCCTCTGTACATTCACGGTATTTTTCCACTACTTTTTAAAACTAAAGTAAATCTAAAACGGTTTTATTACCTTACAAACTTCCAGGTTAGCGAACAGAGTAACCAGACTTATCAAAGCAGGTTAACGTTTATCGAAGTTGACTCTCACTTTTAGCTTCTGTGTTAAATTAGCTAAGCTAGTTTTATGTTTCCTAGTTGACATTATTCGTGTGCTGGAGTTTATTCATGCAGGTTTCCCCCTTTATCGTTTGTGCCCATGTTAGTCCACTAGGTGGTGCTGTCATGCTGTTATTTGAAGTTTACTCCACCTGCCCTCCAGCAAGCTCCCCTGCTCCGAAAAAATGGCCGCTAGAGGAGAGGTAAGGTTTCAGTGAAGGAACCCTCTCTTACTCTCCTACAGTAAGTCTACAATAAACTTCACAGTCAGATATCCTGTACGTTGTTAGTACTACAATTAATATTGCAACGCAGGTGATCCAGTTTATTGTACCATTCAGTTTAAACACTTACCTCACATTGACCTTAAATTCATGTGAACTAAGGCCCCTAAATAGGCTGAATCCCTGGTGTTTATGTGAAGTCTAAAGGTGACAGCATTTATTGGACTTGCTACCTAATGTGAATCAAAAAGGTCCTTTGCTCAGTCCTAAATTTCTTTGTCATTTATGGATTTATTCTTACTTTTTCTTTCCATGAGCTTTGGAAGGCCCAGCTGCACTGTACAACTGGATCCAAACACTAAAGAGCAGCTAGTATCTAAATTATGGAAGGGATAAAGACAGAAAGACAGATGTGTCTGTGTTTGTAGGAAACATTTGTTCACTTGAAGACTTTGTGCTGGTGTTTCAGATGGATACATGTTTCTCATTTCCCCATAAAATCCAAAGCATTTATGTTCTGCTAAGGACCAAAGTGAATGAGTATGATTTTTTAGCATAAAATTATGAAAGAATAAGAACATAAGAACACAAGAACATTTTATCTTAATCCACTGTATCCATGATAAATCTCAGTGTGATAAAAAAAACAGTGTCATCCCATACACACTTGAGATTAATATACTTTACAAATTCAGTATGCACTCTACAAAAATGCATTTTAAGAGTGATTTTTACTGGCAGGATTTATTCCACATTTGCCTTGATGGTTCAGTTCATTTCTGCAATTGCGCTATAATTATGGTACTTGCAACTATTGGCTCAGAAAACACAAACCTCCTATTACTTAAATTGACAATCTTTTGAATATCCTCCCTATCTTAAAGAGTTGGTGTTAGGGAAGCATTTTATTTTAGTCAGACTTTTTTTTAGTTTGATGTTTAATAACTATACATGGTCATTTCCACTTAATTTAGACACACTTACCTCGCTGATGATGAATGAGCAGATCTCCAATCTTTCTGCTTGGTATATGTGTGCAACTTTGTGCTTCAGAAGTATAAATGCTCTTTTCTCCATTATGTATTTTTGTCAGGCTGACCTGCCTAGGTAGTTATTGGCATTGCTTCTCTTACACATAAAACCACACCGGTGTGGTCCTCGTACGAAATAGGTTTGCTGTTTTTCATAATGTGGTAAATGCAGAGTGAAGAGGGAGGTCTTTGGCGGTCCTATAATCAAAAAAGGTCCTGTATGCAGCTCTGTTTTTCCTCCTTACCACATCAGGGTGACCTGATTTGGTTGGGTTGGCTGCAGATTAGGGGGTTTAATACACTTAATATTAGAGTAGCTCTGAATGGTGCATGCATTAGAAACTCTTGGCTGTCTAATTGGAATTTCTGTGTAAAGTGGTATGGCTCATGGGAGATCTGGAAGCTGTGGTTGTTACAAAATTAGATAGAGCCTATTAGGGGTCAATGGGATTATTATTTGAATCTAAAATGAAAGTGTATATACACTTAAACAATGTAGTTGCAATGCATAAGCAACCTTAGCCTTTCACTTAATATATAGCAACTTCTTTTTAGATCAGTTTTGTAGTGTTTAGTGGTTAAATATGACAAAAAGGTACAGAAAGAATGAAAGATTTAAGAGTGAAGACTGTGAAAAGAAGGTGGGAAGACATTTTACCACTT
The DNA here is from genome assembly GCF_018320785.1 of Cheilinus undulatus. Lineage (NCBI taxonomy): Eukaryota > Metazoa > Chordata > Actinopteri > Labriformes > Labridae > Cheilinus > Cheilinus undulatus. Next base: position 23,076,991 of record NC_054878.1, read on the forward strand.
TATACAAAAATTTATAAGGACCACAGCAAAAAACAAAAACAAAAAATCAAATTGATTTCCAAAAGCATAATTTATAGAGCATATGAAGTCTTTATTTGTAACGAAGCAGTGTACCAATCCTTGGTACGTTTTTAGCTGAATATGCTCCTCTATGTGTCAGTGTGGTTATGTAGAGTTTAAGAGTCATGTGTTGGTGACTGAACTTCCTTTTTTTTTTTTACCCTTCCTATTTTCTTCTTCGAACTTCTTTCCTTCTCTTTCGTACTCATTCTGGGGCAATGTTATCCCACTCCACCTCAATGTGAGCCTGCATAATGTCTGTTTGCTTTGGGTCGTGACAATACCAGAATTTATTCTTTGATATAGTACTAGCAAAAAATCATATTCCTGTTATTTTTTATACCACTGTAAGAGGATTAGAAGTCCTAGGCACCACATTGACATACATGTGTTGTATGTTTTTAGGTAAATTTCTGTTTTTTTTTTAAATTGCTGATTGGTGCAAACAAATTCTAGCACCGCACTACCTTAGTTACAAATACGTTTGCACTCAATGGTTTCAGTTTTGGCTGTTAAAAAATAATTTACCAATATTTCAATACGGGAAGATGTATCATTTTAAAACAGTAGTTTTCTTGGCCAGCAGAAATTGATGGATCACAGTTTTTCTCCCTAAGAGAAAATTTTGAAGAGAAATGGAACACATCTCAACCAATATTTTATTGCTGCAGGCATCCATATAACCTTGCAGAGCAGATGGACTGACCAGATTCCATGCCTGTCATCAGGCAAATCCATCTTGCAAAGCTCCAATCTGAAACAAGAGTAAACAGTCTGAGTACAAACCTGACCAATTAGTGTCATTTGAGGAGAACGAGGCGGTAGCAGGCAGGGTTTAATTGTACTGGAAGCTGATAGTAATGGCTGCCGCTGGTGTCGCGATCAGTTCAGATCGCAGCTGTACCATAGTCGGAACTGGACCACATTTCTTCAATTAATTCAGAGCAAAGAACAGCACTGAAAGCTTTTCATGATGGAAAAGATGTTTTCGCTGTTCTCCTGACCTTTCTTCGGCATGAGTTTGAGATAGTCATGGGGTTGCAGCTGGTGTAGCGATTGACTCAGATGAAGCTATAGTATAGTAATTATAATTGATATAGGAAACAGTCTATCTGGCATGTCAGGTTAGTATCCTGATTGAGAGTATGCACAACATGAAAAGTGTGTATACATTTTTCTGTGTGCACTTGCAGATTTTAAAAGCAAAATGAAAACTTCAAACTATGAAAAAACAGGTTGAGCTGATTATTTTGTACTTAAAACAAAAAAGTCAGGTCAGGTCAGGTATAGGAGCATATGCCTACCCTAAGTAGGGGACTTGAATGGATGATTGAACGGGTTGGTTTGAATGAAGCGATTCATTTGTCATATCACTAATAATTAAATTAAAACCCAGAGCAGCAACACCACATTAAACTTGTTGTACTTGGATTAAAAGATAATAACAAAAAGCAAACCTTTCACAGCACACAGAATATTGAACTAACCAGTTTTGACTTCAGTCAGTTGTTATTGTTTATTGAGAAGGTACTGTGGAGTAGCAGACTTGTAGTATTTTGTTAAAATACTCATTCTTTGAGTCTTTCCATCTCTGAAGACATAGTTGCTGATGGGAGGACTGAAAGTACAAGAAATAAAATTATGACAGGTGAAGTACAAAACAGAGAAATGAGATGCTTCATATTTCACTCTCCTAAGGGTTACAGCTAGATTGATTTAAAGGCACCAACAGCATTGAAATAATGACATATAAAGGCAATGTCTGTTAGTCTTCCACTCTTAATCGCTCTTTATGGTCTTCACATTTCATTTTACATCTGGCGCTACCGTTTTCAAAGAGTAAACATTTGTCTTTTTTCAACTGGCTGCTCTTTTTAGCATCTGTCAAAGATGTATTAGCTTACGATTTATGCTGGAACACACTGCGCACAAACCACCTAAATCTGTCAGGGAAATTTCCTTCTGTATGGCACATTCACAGCCAGCCACCTGGGAGAAAACGTTTTCCACATACCTCTGGAGCGCTGCTCTCACTGCTGTAAAAACAGCCTTTTGGGGAAATACCACATTTTCCAAACCATTCTCATATTAGGGGCGTATTTCTTTCTCACAGGCCTCCTGTTATTTGGAAGATTGGGGGGGGTCAGAGTTTCGCAATATGAAGTATCTGTTTACACATGCCAGAAAAGTCATGTAACACTGGAAAACCTGTACATCCTCTGGCAAAAATTTGACTGATATTTAATGATGTGTGAGAGGAGTGGCACAGATAGGAGTAACTCAGTCAAGATGTATGCAGTCTGTCTCTGTTTCAGTGCGTGCGGTCAGGAAATTACAGGCTTAAGGGGATTTGGCTCTTATATATACTTACTTTTATCAATGGTTTCTCTGTGTGGAGGTGCTGTATTTGTACGCTTGCATGAAATTGCTCAGTGTATGTATCAATGGATGCACAATCCTGAAACACCCGACATATTTCTGCTTTCAGTGTTGTAGTCTCAGGTTGAACAAAGTGGATTATGCAGCACTCATCTGCAGAAAAATGCTGCAATTTCTCATAAACCACTAACTCCAAACTCCTCTAATTAGCGCTCTTGCCCTCTCTACAGTTTCTCCAATTGCTTCTGATTGCAGTGAGCTGTTTTCTTTCACAGTTTCTGTGTAATCTGGATCAAGTCCATTCCATTAGAGTTTGTTCATATGGTTTTCATTTTAAAAGGCATATGCACCAGGCTGAGATGTAACTGGCTTCATTCAGAAGCTGATCCCTTTCCTTCTATAGCGGCTCACTAGATGTGGCATTAGGTCACAGCTTGTGTCTTTTTTGAGGCTAACTGGGCTTCTTTACTGCTCCCCATAAAAACGGGATTTGAGCTGCACTCATATGTGCTCTACATGGGCACACACACAGTTTAGTATCCTCATTTGACCTCAGTGTAAGGGAAAGCCCTCCCCCTGCTGCAGTGTGTGGCCAGAAATGGCCACAGCTGCCATGTAGAAAGTACCTCAACACAGTGTCCGCGTATACCGATACCATTATACCCGTTTTACCTATTTTACTTTTTGCTTGTTCATTTTTCCCCTCCGGTCTAAGCAAAAACTCTCTGCTCCAGTCATACTTCAGTTTCTAATAATTTTTTCGCCCGTTCACTGTGTTCAGGCTCCCCTCTCTTACCATTTCAGTGATCGTCATCTTTCTAAGGAAGTTTCTCTTCTGTTTTCCTTTTTTTGTTGTTCCCCCACATGTCACATGTCCACCCCTACTCTTTTTTTACATGACCACACACACACATTGTTGAATCTTTATTTATACAGGGTTGGAAGTGTGTGCAGCAAAGCCCTGTTTACACTTATGCTGAAAATTAAATATAATATCGCAGTATAACAGGAACAGACCTAAACAAAACAAAAAGATAAACAAACAGAATCAGTAGAAGCAGTTAGAAGGGGTATTTGGTGGAATATTGTTGAAACTACAGAGGGGGTCTAAGTTCTTTAATTTTTGGAGGGTTTGTAAATAATTCCAGTAAAAGTCGTGTTAAAAGGTTCCTGACTCATCAGTGAATCACGGCAGAAAGTTAAATATGAAACATCCTTCCAGCGCAGTCAAGATCAAATGTAAGGAGGCAATTTTCTGATAATGGTACCTTGAAATAAGAAAACAATTGCAGTGTTTATTACGTCTTTTTATATCACACAGCTCAGAATCAGTATTCAGAATCCATTTTTGATTCAAATTGATTTTTTAAAAGGAGGTGCCTGTTTCAGCATCTCATCCAGTCTGCTGTACAACCAAGGGGCTGTAGATTCTTACTTGACATTAAAAGTAGGGATGAGATTTTAATGCAGTTTAAGTGCTTGAGTACTCACACAGTCTAATGGCCGAGTATTGACAAATCATATTTTGCATTAAATAAAAAATTACATATGGGGCTGCAGGTAGACCACTATTTAGTTTAGTTGTCTACTGCCCATCAGCATTTCAAATCCCACCTCTGAATAAGAAACAAGAGATGATAATGTAACAGGACTAATAACTGTGTTGATGTAAAGAAAACAACAAAGAACTTCTGTACGATGAACAAGATGGTCCAAATGTTATTCAGCCATTGTCATCAGCTCTTTCACAACTCCAACTAGAAAAGCACTTGGAGAGTGCAGACCTCCACCATTAGCCCTATCTCTCAATAGTACAGAATCCTTGAAAAAATTCCTGGATCTAGACGGTGATCCGGATCATTCACAAAATCTAATCAGTTCTTCCCTATGACATGCCTGACATTTCTTAAAAATGTCATCGAAATCTGTCCATAACTTTTTGATTTATGTTGCTAACAAACTAACTAACAAACCCTGCCGATCACATAACCTCCTTGGCAGAGGTAAAAATGCAACACCAGAGAGAGATATGTCTACAAGCCTGTCGTACCTGGCGCTTGAATGTCACACTGCTCTTGTTACATGGCTGGAAAGGATTCACCTCTGTGTACATTTTATTATTTTCCTGCTTTGTATAATTTCTTACCTAGTATACTATGTCAGATGTACCCAGAGAGTTCTTGCATATTTGTCTTACTAAATCAGTTAAAAAAAAATTGTAAAATAGTTGTACACAGTGTGCGAGTAATGAAACATTACTTGAGTAAAGACGGCTAAAAGAGTTGAACTGCTTTAGCCTCTATAACAGTGTATCAGAAAACCATGAAAAAAAGAATGCGACAATACTAGAGCGGTAACCTGTAAAGTTTTTCTTGTTTCTGTAGAGACTCATCACTCAAATGTGAAGCTTTTTAGTTTTGGCTCATTAGCTCTCAGTCTAAAATGCCAAACTGTTTTGGTTAATCCTCTTTGCTTTAAAGTAGCATTTTTTTGGCATTACTTTTGCATTTTTTCTGCTATAAAAACCTATAGAGGAGTCAGTAGGTGATAGACACAGTAAAGGTCAATTTGGTTAACGTAGTGGTGCCTTAAGCAGCTGAAACACAGATATTTTATCACATGTTCAAATGAGATTTTTAAAGTGCTGAATACAAGTGAACAATGGTCTAAAAATCACCAAATTTCCAGAAACATGACTCCAAACAAATGAAAATGTTGCCATGTACACCAGAAAAAGTCCAAAACTTGCTTGCATAAATAGGAAAAAAAGGCACAAAAGCTTTGCAGATTTGTTTAAATAACTTTTGTTTGTATAAACAGGCATTTACAAAATTCTGCAAAACATTCATCAACAAAAACACAGATGCCCAATCTGCAAAAAAGTAGCTATCAATATGCACAGCGAGGACATTTCATTAAAGGGATGGTGTGTGGGTTCAACATTTTGCTAAAATAAAGTCTACCCTGAAGCTAACCAGTTGTTTGGATCATAACTGCATACGGTCTACTATAATATTTTCATGACCTACAGTACAACATGTCAGTCACACATGGTGCAAACCACAGACAGAAAACAGACACAGATCTCAGGGTGGCTGCTCGATGGGGGGTAGACTTTTCAGTGCTGTTTGGTCTAATCTCTGATCTTTTAGAAAATGAGAGTCTCTGTCCTTACTACGCTGCGCAGAGATCCTACAAACTGCAGTGCTGTGACAGTTAAATGTGATTTATCTGTTTGTATATTGATATTTTCAACTTGTAAAATATTCTTGCGAAGCCTTGAGTATGTTGTCCTCCATACTTCACAGGACCCTGATAACCTCTATGATAAAATCCTGCTTGTAAAAGTCAACAGTGTTTTACTCAGTATATAATACCCTTAACAAGCTTCTCATTACTACTTTACGGCCTCCCACATGATGATGAATGTGTGTTTTTCATGTGAACGCTGTTGTTGTATATGTCTGTAAGAGTATGATAATATTTTGAAGGAAAATATTTTCTCTCTTCGACTGAAAGCTAAATGAAAGCAGTTATGCTTTGTGCAGCACCGTTATGACATTTCTGCAGGCAATCTAAATCCCAGGATTTTTCCAGAAGGCACCCAGGGCAGCCCTGCTTTGAATACACTGTGCCACATTTGTTACGGAGCATGGTGGATGGTGTGATGTAAATCCGTAAAAAAGCAAGTGACGCTGCACAGAACAATAGTTACTAGGTTAGTTTTAGTGTGACAACAAGCTTGGGGTGCAGCCAGCAGAGAGGGTCTCTAACTGTGGCGTGGAAAGCAGAAATCATTGTGAGGTACATCCAGCACATTGTGGTCACTAATTATATTTTCAGCTGGTTCAGGACCAGCTCTGCCAATAAGCCCAGTAACCAGGACGTGGTTAATGGGCAGAGAGGCCACACTGATGACTTCAGTTCACTCCAGCTCTCTTTTCTTCCCTGTTGTAATTCTGTATGAAGAAACTTCCAGTGAATATTTAATGAACAAATAAGAAAAAGGGATCTCACTTGAAAAACTCAGTTTTATGATTAACAGTTTATTCATGTCAAAGCTGAGTGGAAAATGCATTTTAGGTCTTTAACAATTCTAAAATTCAAGGAATAGCCGATGTCTTCATTAAAGCCACCAGAGACTACTGTGATTAACAGATTATTCAAAATGTAGTAATTTGATGATTTTCAATGGAGTATGGCTAGTACTCCTAAAGGAAGTAATGGCACTAAAATTTATTGTAGGCACTGGCCATGTCAGAAACAACCCCAAACCCCCTGAGAAGTAAACACACCAGGGATTCCTATGGGGTTGAACAGCATTTTAATTGTGCTTGACTGCGAGGTTTCAAATGAGAGGCATAGAAAAGACATTAGTTATGTATACCAGAGCATAATTGGTTTTTGTATAAAACAGCATGAGTGTTAATTAAGAAAAGTAAATGCTGAGGGTGATGTTGTGGAACCTAAATGTTAGGTCATGAATGGCTATGTGTATAATGATGGTACGATGTGTATTTAAGTGTTTGTAGTCAAGTTTGAGTTCATCAGACGTTGATCCAGGAGTCATGATTGTCAGCCAGAACAGCATGTGGAGCATGATTTATCCTTTATCGTGTGTCATATCTACTGCCTGAGGTAGGATGCACAGAACATGAAAAAGAAAGAAACATGTTTTTTTGTCAGTAAGAAAAATGCACTTATGTTTTGATGAAGGTAAAAAGGGGGTTTGATTGAGCTATAGTAGTCACAAGCACTCGTGACAGGAACAAGACTGAAGAGGCTTACCTCTACCAGCTGATTCATGAGTCTGTAGTGGTTTTTGTCTTTTAGTGTGTGTTTGAAAGCGAAGGCTGCCTCCTCTTCGGCACTGTGGCGGAGTGAGTGTATGCGTTAAAAAGGGGAAGTGATGGGTAATGGTGCAAGGCATCAGGGCACGTAATGGGGGAGGGGAGCAAACAAAGCAAAAGGCACAACAATTTAGGATTTTATTAAAAAATCTGAACATATATGGTTTTTTTTAATGCCACCATTTTCGAACCAGAAAACCCAAGAAGTCTTTGGAGAGGTATTATGGACAATTGGAGCAACGGTGTGGTGTGCAAATCCAGACAGACAGACAGACAGACACACACACAGACATGCCGCCAAATGTTGTAGTAGAATTTTTGGTAACACTTTCTATGCCCCCCTTTCTATAATGCTAGACATAGAGCATAGTGCAAAAAAATTGTAGTACTCAATATTTTGATGTAAACATTTTGATCAAGAATTACCTCAAACCCTGGAACTCCCAGGGATATCTATATACCTAAAACAGCCAGTGGGCAAAATAGCCACCATGTTAAAGGTTGATCTATGAATTCTGATTGAATAAATGTTAGAGCTTCTTGTTTACTGTATTTGCATGGACTTTTTTATTCACTTTACTTAGAGTGTACAGTGACCACTTACAATGACTTATACTTAGGTTGTAATGAATTATATCTTCTTATAAAACAGGAGTTTCATTACTTTACTCAGAGCAACTAATGACAACTTACAGTGACTTATAATGACATTATAACGTATTATAATGTACTGTATTATATATATAGTTTTAAAGCATTCTGGGTATTTATGAATGCTTATACCTGTATGTACACTGCAACACATAAGTATGTTTATAAATCATTACAGAAGGTAGAATTATAAGTCATGATTACTGGTATAAGGCTTTATAAATACACAAATGCTTATAACTATGTTATACAGATTACTTATAATGACATATCATGTTATAACACATTATAATTACTGTATTATAGATGTACTTATAAAGTGTTTAAAGTATTTATGAATGCTTATAACTATATGAACACTGTAACACATTTTAAGTATGTTCATAAATCATTACAGACAGTTGACTTCTGTCATTATGACCACTATAATACACTATTCTAGAATATAGTTTTAATTTAATTTAAGGCTGGTGACATTGGGTTTGGGTTGGATAGAGACCGTCTGACACTATTTATAGTTCAGACTTCCTACTTAAAACTGCACATCATGCACAACAGTACTGTTGCGCTAGAGTTAGTTATGAAGTTAATTTGCATATGTGATCCCTGTACAGGGAGCTAAAAACATACAGTACATACAAACAAGTATAACCAGTATACAAACAACAAAAACAATGCAGGCTTCTTAAACAGTACATCACATGAAAAAAAATCTTTCAAACTGCATTACATTCTCTTTGACACTGTTGCATATAAAGGTTAACGATCATGATTGGTTTTCCTTAAGCCTTTGTTTTAAAAACAATGAATCTTATGCAGTTTCAGATATTGGTAGGAAATTCCACTTTTCTGCTCCTATGACTACAGATTATTTAGTACCTAATGTCGCCATTTAATCTGAGGGAAAGTGATTGGTATTATGGATGAATCTTTCTAGTTTGAAATATATTAAAAGCATTTCCCTTAGAGTGGGTCCTCCAACTAGTCAGTGAAATGTTTGCCAGCTGAAAAAGAAAGCCTTGCTCGATAACATAAAGTAACTTATTGATATTTATTACAGTGTTTTCAACCCTTTGCCATTTGTTCATTATGAATGCTCATGTTGATAATAAAATTGTAATTAACTGCGTAACTTTACCTCAAGCCTGATTCAGCATATGTAAAGTATTCTTTTTGAGTACTGGTGGTAAGTTTCTAAATCATGGCTCGATCATTAATTTTCCTTCTTTTTCAGATATGTTCCTGGAGTTGATTTACCTCCGTCAGGAGCCTGACATCTACATCTGTGAGTAGTGCCTTCATTGCCATTTAACTAGCACATCTCAAACATATACTGACATCTCTGATCATACTTAGCGTCTTATATTAGTATGGAGTTTAGAATTGGGACGGCATTAGTTCCAGGTAGGCCCTGCAGGTATAGCAGTCGGTAGTTAATCCTCTGGCCCAGAGAGCTCAAAGCCTCTCAGCACTGTCACGTTCTGTTAATGTTAATCTGAACTGGATGCACTGCCAAGGGGCTGACCCACTGCCTGAGACCCAGCCACAGCTGAGGTCAGGCTCTGACGTCACGCAGAGAGGCGGGGTGACCTATGCCAGTGTGCTGCACTAGGCGAATTACTGCCAATTACCTGCGTCTGAAATGCCAATGCCCTGTGGTAACACTTACAACACATACATGGTGTTTGGAGTCACTGAGTGTGTAATTTCTTCACATCCAAGTAACAAAGGCAGAGCCATTAAAAAGAAGTGGGTATAATTTATGGATGGGCAATATTGGATTTTTGCTAATATTTCAAAACCAATTTTAGCCAATCGCTATATACAGTGCTGCAAAAATGTATTTGATCCCTCTCAGGTTTCTTATGTTTTTGCATAGTTGTCCCACTTAAATGTTTCAGATCATCAAACCAATTTTGATATTCGACAAAGATAACCAGCGTAAACACAAAATGCAGTTGTGAAAGGATGGTTTCATTTTTTTTTAATTTAGTTACTGAAGGGGGGTTTTAATGGTTGTTCATGAGGGGGCTCCAGATTGGAAATTTCCCCATGGGGAACAACAGTGTATATCGCATCGCATTCTATCTCACTACATTGCACTGCATCTATGGTACAGTATGGTAGGGTATGGTATGGTATGGTATGGCACGGTACAGTACGGTATGGTTTGGTACGGTATGGTACGCTATGGTATGGTATGGTACGGTATGGTATGGTATGGTACGGTATTGTATGGTATGGTATGGTATGGTATGGTATAGTATTGTATGGTATGGTATGGTATGGTACGGTATGGTATGGTACGGTATAGTATTGTATGGTATGGTATGGTACGGTATGGTATGGTACGGTATGGTACGGTATGGTATGGTACGGTATAGTATTGTATGGTATGGTACGGTATGGTATGGTGCGGTATGGTATTGTATGGTATGGTATAGTATGGTATGGTATGGTATGGTACGGTATGGTGTGGTATGGTATGGTACGGTATGGTACGGTATGGTACGGTACGGTATGGCACGGTATGGTATTGTATGGTATGGTATGGTATGGTATGGTATGGTACGGTACGGTATGGTATGGTATGGTATGGTACCGTATGGTATGGTATTGTATGGTATGGTATGGTACGGTATGGTATTGTATGGTATGGTATGGTATGGTATGGTACGGTATGGTATGGTATGGTATGGTATTGTATGGTATGGTATGTGATGGTATGGTATGGTATGGTATGGTACGGTATGGTATGGTTTGGCACCCTTAACCCCAAAATAGTTTGCATTGTCACAGACCCTGTGCCTTTGCCTGGTGGGTGGGCTGTAAAGGTGATGAATGTGAAGTTACATGCAGCACGAGTCTGTGTTCCAGCAGCAGAGTTATAGAAAGCATGAGTGACAGAAATCAGTAGGGAATAAGCAGTAAACAGCTTTATTTCAGCTGAAAGTGCTTTTTAAAAAACATAACTACATTTTGATGATGTTAATCACGGTCAGTACAGCTGCACAGCCGATGGAATACGTGTACAGAGACGGTTTGAGTCGTAACGCTACGTTTATATGTGAAAATATCTAGTCTAGAACAGTTTATATGACAAAATATGAAAGTTTACAGCTGTACTGTGAGAATTTGCCAATTAAAAACAAAGTAAAAATTCAGCTGGTGTTAAACTCAAGCTAGATTAAGTCAGAAATCCGGGGTGTGCTTATCTCGTTTTAAAATAGTCTGCAGCCTGAAGTTTTACAAACACGTTCAGCAACCACAGAGCTATGTTTTCACAGGTTACCTAACGTAAGAAGTACATTAATAACTAGTTACAGAAGAGAATGAACTGTTCTAAGCCTTTGTATTCACAAAACTTAAATATAAATTTAGTTTCTCATCCATCGCGGATGGATCAGGCTGATGTGAGCCTTTGGGCTCGGCTTTGTGTTCTTAAAATCAGGTCCGGATAAATGTCAGGAAACTTGAGTTGTGGTCAAATATCAATATCCATAGACGAGGAAACAGTTTGGATCTCCGTCAAGTCCAAATGTTTCCCATTTAGGCAGATATTAATCCATTTTTCTCCTGTCTTCGCCCGCTTCTCAAAGCACAGACTTCCGTGTTTGAAGCCCGGAGGCGACGTGACGTCAGTGCAGCCCCTGTTGTTGTGTATATAGCTCCACCTTCTTGGTACGGATAGCTAAGATTGGCACCCCAATGGAAAGGTGCCGAAAAGTTTTTGGACCCTTTCCAACTTTTGCTCTATGGAAACGCAAAAAAATGCATGCCGTACCGCACTGAACTGAACCGGACCGCTTGGTGGAAACGACCTATATGGTATGCTACGGTATGGTATGGTACGGTATGGTATGCTACTGTATCGTATGGTACGGTATGATACGCTATGGTATGGTATGGTACGGTATGGTACGCTATGGTATGGTATGGTATGGTATGGTACGGTATGGTATGCATCATATCGTAAAAGCTGTCTTAACCTGACTTTTTGTAGCCGGCACATCTTAAAATCAAATCAGATAGTTACAAAGAAATTGATTCTCTCTGTATTGTGTGCCCAAAGACCTGACAAGATCAAAAAACAAATTTGTTTCTTTGAACCAGGCTGTAAACGTGTTTATTTCGTCTGTACAAACAAGCATTGTTTCACTGAGCGTGTATGAGACTCCTGCAGCTTTCGTGCACAAAAATTACACATCACCACCGTCTCCCACTCTGTTGCTTCCTCCAGCTGAGTGAATCAGGGGCGGTATGACTTTGCCACACCATTCCACCTTCATATGTTACACATTAAAGACAAGGCATAAATATCCCACTGTAAACTGGTAGTATGTAAAGGATTTTAGTGACAGATAATCAGGCTGAAAAGACCAAAAACAGAGGGAGGCTCTTCTTTATGGGACTCATGCAGCCCCTGCATCTTTGTATGAAACAATCCGCTGCTCTGTAAACGTCTGCACCAGAGGCAAATTTGAAACAGTTGTTTCGAGGAAGGCATTTAGTTGTTTGAGTGGGTCTTATTCAGCAAATTACAGTCAGTACACAGTGTGCACAGAATAGAAAAGGCATGTAGGTATTCAGTGCTCCATGGGCCGCCAGATATCCAAGTGGATTTTTACATGTTTTTTTGTATAAATAAAGCAGACACTGAAAAGAGATAACGTGCTAAACTAATATGTTATATAAAAGACTTTTCAATTATAAAAATCCCTCAGTTCCTCATATCTGAATGCAACCATTATATAATATAAAACTGTGCTTACAGAACAAGGAGTACAGACAGTGCATAACCTTCAGTTGTACCTCATAGTGCAGTGTTCAAATGAAACAATCTGTGTGTGTGTGCCCTGCTTTTATAAACAAACCAGGAGTGTTTTATATGTCTGAAGCATCTTTATATACCACTTGTATCCTCCAAGACAAACTAATTACTCCTCTGAGGCAACCAGCAATTACACTGTCCTGAGACACCAGATTGCCAATATTTACCAAAATTGACCTGAAATTACTGTGGGTCACTAGTGCTTGTGTCTGGTCATGGAAGAGTAGGCTGATTATTGCATATCGTAATCTTTATCAATGTTAGCTGACTTTCAGGGGGAACTTATTAGCAGGACAAGAGAAGCACAGAGAAAAGAAAGGTCTGCTATTGTAATTTTGGAAGTGTTTTTTCATGCAATTATTACCTCACACTGGATTTTAAAAGATACATTTTTATTATGATTGATGCACTATCATTAGTCCATATTAAGGGCAAGTTAAGGACAATTATGTTATCTCGCCAATATGACACTTATACTTCTTTAAATATCAAACCTGTATATTCAAGGCTAAAAGGTTGGAAGACGCTACAAGTTTAACTTGCTTGTTTGGCTGCCATGCAGTGAGGTTTTGTATGTTTTTGCTTTCTCTTTGTTTCTGATGGGGAAATCTTTCAGCAGCTGCAGGTCTGTGCTGTTTCTGCTCACTTGTCACAAATTTCATCCCCAAAACACACCAGGATTATGTGACTTACCATAAAATCCAGTGCATAAGACCCATTTTACATATTTATATCTGAAAAGTTGGCTTCACCATATAAACATTGTATCAGGATAAAACTGACTACTACTTTTATTTAACTATATTTCTGATACAAAATGTGTACTTTTACTCTGATACAATTTCCACAAGAATCCTAGTTACTAGTTATTTTGTAAATAAAGATTATTTTGTGGTTAAATGATTTGATAAAGCCCAGAAAAGTGTCTTGAAGTGAATGGAAACTAAGGGGTTAATACTGACAGTGGCAGTAATGCAGCATCTTGATTGCAAACCAGCACAAAAACCCCAAACAGATGAAGAAGTGGAAACTGAATAAGTAAAGTCAGAAACATTCAGATGTGTTAGTATTGTCAAGTGGGAGGAAGGGCTTGAGAGAGTGTGAAGCCAAAGAGCAAGAGAGAAAGACTAGGAGGAAAACAAAGAAGCAAATGCACGATGGAGGAGGACAAGATGGAGACAGCAGCAGTGTCATATGCAACAGCACGCCTTGTCTTTGTAAAAGCGTAGCTGCGGTCCCTGTATCAAACAGCTGATCCTTTCAATCCCCGTTCTCCTGAGCACATGAATATTAGACACATAGTCTTGCCAACAATACCTAAAGATGTGACGAAAATACTGTAAGTCACAAAGTAGTCCAGTCAGCGCCTCTGGCAATCAGTCATCGTCCAGACCTCACAAGAGTATATTAAGACCAGGAGGACTGGGGACCATAAGACTGACTGTCATCTGCATGTTCAGATACCAGAAGCACCACACTGCCTTGCTCAGTGAACCCATTGCCCCATGCACGAGTCCGCATCAAAATGCTGTGCTTCACATCACTTTTTTACCACTAGTTGGCAGGAAAAGAATACACAACACAAAATGTGTGTAACCCCTTAAAGCCTGAAAAAACAAATTATAGCCTGAAAAAAATAATTTTTTGGAACTGAAATGTTTATTTCACTTTCTACTGAAATCCAAAAAATCGAAATTTTCATAAAATTTAACATATATATTTTTTGTATCTCATTTAATACCTTAGGTGTTTTTGGTAACTAATAATCCACTTGAGGGCATTTTTATCATTTATCAGGTTGTATTTGGATGTGTTGTGTTTGATGTTGTCTGCACACAGCAGAAATGAGAAAACATTTCTACAACACTGTTTTATAAGGTCACATGTACCCCAAACCTCTCAGGGTCCATTTTAAAATACGCTGAAATGGAGAGATTGAAAATTAAAACTTTAATAGTTACAACATGCTAATAGTCTGTAGCCATTGTTTCAACCCTACACTGTTAGCTTGTCTTAAAAAATATTATATTATTCTTAGCTTAGTCACCCTGAAAAACCAACTTAAAGAAACCCTTCATGAAAACTGAAACTTGATTTACTTGTTGTAATCCTGATAAAGATGGTAGTGTGCTCTCATTATCTTGGTTGAATTTGACCAAATTAAAGCTTTGGCTTCAAAGCAGCTTTGAATATAAAAGTTAAAATGTCCAAGTTAGTATGAGACAATCCAATCAAAAGAGTAGGCCAGAATGAAACACAGAAATCCCCAAACTTTCCCTCATTGGATCTGGCCTCAGATTCTGTTGGAGCTATTTACCGTATCTCAAGCTGCATACTGAATGTCAGCCTGCACTGATTCAAGACATGTTATCATTCATAAGGATGCTTTTCCAGCTGGAGAGATTCCATAGAAACAATTAAGGAACAGACAATGTTAGTTTATTTTATTACTTAGCCTCTCTTTGTCTAAATACTGATCCAACAGTTGTGAGAAGGTTGAAGCCAAAAATACATTAGCATAAGTCCCTAAAGGATGATCACATCTCACGTTGAAATCAAAGATCAATGCAAGCCATAATTTTTTAGATTAGTCTCTGACATTGCATCTCTCTGTAAGTAGTTGAATGTGCATGGATTATCTGAGAATAGTTGCCTGTTTTACTCTTTTTCAGCTGTAATGGATCTGCACATAACTGGTTTTCTCTTCCCTTTTCATATTTCAAAAGTCTTTTGTTTTTGTGGCCTTTGATGCCATTTAAAAGTTTTGCATCTAAGCAGTCATTATTTGGATTTTAATGGATAAAAATGGACTATAATTAGTTTATTCTAAAGCCAGAGTTCTATTTAGTTGTTTTTGTAGTTTTTTCCAGTTGTCCTGAGGCCCACTGGATGGTACACAAACACATTTACATTGTTAGCTTGATGAGTCACATTCGGATGATCTTGCGGTTGCAATAACATCACTGAAAATCTTTTTTGGGTTTCTCGAATAAAAGGCAAAGCTGTGAGAGTCTGTGTGTGAGTGCTGGTTCAGGCATCTTTGTTGTGTGAAGAGATGTTTGTTGCATATTTTCTAACTCATTACCAGCTGGTTGAGTGAACCCACTTTACCATAGCCCTTACCTAAATACTGTAAATCTGTCTTGTAATATTTAATGACAGACTAAGCAATGCTAATTGCCAATTTTCCTTTACAGTAAACATGTATTCTTACTCTTGTTTCCTGATTAGGAAACCAAAACTCCTGTTATGGTTGTGTGATTGTGGCTGTGAACAACATGATTCACATTCTTTTTGAGAATCTTTGCTTTGATTTAACACCAAAGAAGAAGATCTTCATGGGAGAGTTGGTTGTGAACCACAAAGGCTGAGAAAACAAGACTAGGTTAAAACCTAGTATGTGCCTGACCGCAACTATCTGGGATGCCTGTTGAAATGCCTGACTGAAATTTGTACGTTTTGGCAGAGTGATTAGTTTTTGGGGTGTGTAACTGTGCTGTCACTAATGTCCGTGGGTTGAGAATTAAAGGACCCTAAAAGTTTAAAACATAAAGCCCTGTTGGCATGAAACGTCAAACCTGATGCACTGGATTGACTCATATATCCATTGCATGAATATATTTGACATTCATCTGGGAAAGCTCCCATAGAAAGTGTTTGGGAAAGGCAGGACTTCATGCAAGCCAATCAGAGCAACAAATTGCGTTTTGCACATGCGCTACTTTTTACTGCACATTATGCTAACACTTAGTAAGCCCCATACTTAAAAGCCTGCCATCTCTGCATAACATCATTTGTTTTTGCTCACACTTTGTTGCTTAGCTGGCAACAAGCTAGCACCACCATTGGTCTGGGAATAGAATTCAACATTATTTAACACATTATTTTTTAATACAATTACGTAGTTATATGAATGTTATATAAAAACATTAAAATAATGTTTCAACACAATTACTTTTATTTTTATGCTGCTTGTTGGCTGGCTGTCAAGCTCTGCTGAGCCCTGTAATGTGTTGTAGGTCAGTCTAATAAAACCAGTGTGTTCCCATTTCACACTTAAAAATCCTGGCCTATGCAGTGTACACCAGGGTTTCATTGTACACATTAAAATGCATACTACAGATTTAGATCTCATTACATACTCAGTGTGATGACACATTTAATATGAATACTGGGAAAGCAAGCGGCTTTAGACAAATACAAATTTAAACCAAGTTAAAGTCATTGTGCACTAAGCTGTTGTCTTCTGATGTGTTTTCAGATCTGTTATCCTATTCAAAAAGTGGCGTGCTTAAATCTTGCACACTGAGTCTGACACATTTATTTTTCTATTCATTGCAAAAATTCATCATACCAGGCAAGACAGTCTTCTACCACAAAGAAAAAGATTGTCTATGATCTAAGCACATAGCCACTTATGTGCCGCTTGGCTTGTGGTAAAACAAGTACACTCAGGGCACGTCTGCACTGGCAATTGCAAAAAAAAAAAAAAAAGCTAATAGTGGGCTAACAGTTGGCAAAAAGCTCCCCTAAATGTGCAAATGCCTTTAGTATTCAGTGAGTTAAATGCTTGGCCTATTTGAAGATGAAATGATGATTTAGAAGGCTAACTGGATTGATATATGACTATTTATTAAGGTTTTTGCACAGAAAAACTACAGCCTGTTTTCAAATCTGTCTTCACACTATTCTGGTGTGTTGCAGGGGCTTTACTTGCAAATTAAGATCACTGTTCTTCATAACAATTTCCTGCCCTTAAGATGAGAGATTTCACTGAAGAACTGTGTGCACCCAAATACATGCAAATGTCTTTAAAATGAATGCAAGTTTTGCAGTAAAACAAGTGAGCATGTAAAACTATGTGGCTTACACAGAGCCATATGTTCCCTCAGGGAAAAGGGCTGACTTTGATTTTCCTGCTAAGATGTTTTCTAAATGACACACAGTACATAATGTTTGTCTATATTGGATATGTTCCCTTTTCTTCAAACAACTCTTAAAAAAAAAACACATTACACTTCATATTTAATACAATAAGAGGCTATATTAGACTTTTACAACCGGTGCCCTGTACTTTTATAGCAGGATTTACTGTTGTACTTTTTAAATGAAAACTTGTGCAAAATGAATTTCATTCTTTGTTTCAAACACTCAATCTGGCTGTCACAACATAAGCCAAAAGCATTCCTGCTGAATTATTGACTAGGTATAAGACCTCTGGAAGACACAGCTGTTGTTGGAGTGGTTAGTTTTGTTGTTGTGAAACAAGGATTCCTCTAGAGAGATCGATTAGCTGTGTTATGAAGGGATTTTCCTCATTTATTTCCAAAGAGATGTTTTCTCAGCAAATTTAAAAACTCAAAAACAGTATTTGATGAGTAAAATCTTAACTTATAAAAAAAGACTATTTTACTAAACAGGTGATATCCAGGTAAGCTGTGGAGTACATCCTCCTTTAAGCAAAATTTCATAGATATCAGCATTTAGATGACACAAGATGGTCACAAAGCCTTCTCTCAAAACCACAAGGACACAGAGTTTTCTGTTACAGAGGACACAAAACCATAATCTCACACACACACACAAACGCCGACACAAACCATCCAGACAACCCCTTTGAGCTTCCTCAGGGATGAATCATCCAGTCTGATGTGGTTGCGACCAGTGTTTCCATGTTCACTTTGAATCCACCCTCACAGCCACATGGGACTAGATAAGTTAGGATGCTGCATTTAGCTGAGTCAGCACAAAGTTTCCGTCATTCCCACGATTTGTTCTGTGGTTGCTGACTCGACAAGAGAAGTGATCTTTGTCTACTGAAACAATACACACATGTATGCATCCTATCGGGCATATAATAAGTCCAGTGACTATAATTTAAATGTTTAGTTGCATCATACACACAGAAGAAATTTCACTCATCTCTAAAATGCAGCGTATCACTCATTTCAGGATGATAAATAAGATTATTGTGTCTGCAAAAGGGGGATGGCTTCACCTCGATTGAACCCATATGATCTCAGAGGGAAGCAGATGTAAACAACACTGGGACTAACCCGCTGTAATAACACTCTGCAGTGATGAAAAAAATACAAAAACAAAAACAGATTGTGAACAGTCTGGATGATAAAGTGTTTGGGGAGATGCAGTCAGTACTGGATGCCTATTCTTCATCAAGTCAAAGAGCTGAGATTGTCTCTGTAACATTTCTTTTAACAGCTGTAAGCTAGCAAACGTTAGCTTCAGGGTTACAATATTTATCAGTGCTGAAAGGCTCTGTTAACAGCTCCATCTCTTTCTTCTGTCTGTCTTTTTTAGACCTGAGCCTTCAGATTTTAATTCTAAATATAAAACATGCTGTGGGTAGAGCTGGGCAGTAGTCGCAATTTCATAATTTTGCAATATCAGCAATTGCTACAAACACATGGCAAAAGTCTGAAATAATTGCAATAAGTAAGAAAACATCTATACTGGCCCTCTCCAGTCAGTTACAATTCTGCCTAAAAAAACAACATTGACAGATAATTCATAATTTCACACTGTCTTCCTGATGTTGCTGGTGTTTTGACAGTGATACCTGTGAGGTCATCTTTTTCATAACATTATCAGCATCAGTGTTTCACAAACGGCTGCATGCTCACAACCCTTAGACTGTACTCTAGGACATGGATTGTAGTGCAGGGCTTCACTCATAAGCTAGTATAGTAAAAGTACACTTACAAGTATGTACCCAGAAGCTGGTTAGATACCATCTGCAAAGGAAAGAAAATTGCATGCATTTGGCTGTAACACCATGCAGCTAAAAATGTAATCTTTAGCCAAATCTACCAATCAGTTAGGGACAAGTAAGTTGCAAATAAGTGCAACAAGCTATATGTATAAAGGAGGAGGCTGGGTTGGATTAGGTTAAGCTTTGCCAGCAGCAGCATAGTGCATCAGCATTAATATAAGCAGGGATTTGTGAGAAATGCATCATATTTATATTGAGCTCTGTTTTGAGAGAAAGAGCTGAAGAACTTTCCCTGGCTTGGAGGTGGTTAAAGTATAATGCTTTGCACAACCCTGCACACTCACTGATAGGGCTTTCCCAAAACTGGCATAACACAAAAGAATACAACAGCCTGAAAAAGATTTTCTACAGTAATTTATTGTAAGAAACAGGACGTACTAAACTTAATAAATCACAGCTGGTGTCTGTTTGTGTCTTTAAAGAGCAGCAGATCTCTGAATAACTGCTGTTGTATGCTGATTTCTTTTTACTTTCAGTTAAGCATAGATCTCACCTATTGACTTTGACATTTATTTAAACTGAACTCATTTTATGTTTGTATTTTTACTATAAGAGAGAAAGTATATCATTTTAAAACATTTAAAAATTGTCTTTGTTTTTCAAAGGCATTTCAAGACCCCTTTCTCAATGTCCTGTGACCTCTTTGGGGGGTCCTAACCCCAACTTTGGGAA
The DNA here is from genome assembly GCF_018320785.1 of Cheilinus undulatus. Taxonomy (NCBI): domain Eukaryota; kingdom Metazoa; phylum Chordata; class Actinopteri; order Labriformes; family Labridae; genus Cheilinus; species Cheilinus undulatus. The sequence goes on from NC_054878.1 coordinate 23,097,224, forward strand.
CCACTGGTCTCCAACATGATGAAAATAATATAGATAATGAAACCTGTAAATTATAGCCAGTATCCACTCGTTATTTATCTACTTTTTCAGTTATACATCTTTTAATTTTTGCAGTACTATTTAATGAAGGTGCATGTCATATGTTTCTCTAACCTTGTAGGTCAAGTTCTGGGTGGCCCCTGTGAGTCTGGATGTCTTTCTAAATCTTCAGAGTTTATCTGTAAACCTCCTTCACAGGTAGTATGACAAGTTGTTTTACAGCCTGAGCCTGACATTGGTACCACTAAAGAGCCAGACCCAGATTCCTCTTAAGATTGATGGGAGGAGAAATCAGGTCATAAGAGGCCAAAGAACAAGACTTAAAACTCCTCTTGCCCTCCTGTTTTAGCCTCCCATGATGTTAGATTCTTAATGAAATAGTCTTAAAAACCACTGCAGCAGAGTGGATATCATCTTTTAGGATTTCATGCATTCTTCAACCGTTTCAAGTTCTGGCGTCTGTTTTACCACAATGTAACTTCAAAGCTGACAGCAGTGAAGAGCTTCTGGATTCATGTCTGTGCACTGCTCAGTCTTTCTGTGGTGTGGTGCTACCAGACTGAACTTTAACTGTCATTAGATAATGTAGTGATATAGAACCATGAACACATTTTCAGTTTCTAAAAGAGTAACTAGAGGAAAACACAGCTTGACACACATGCAGATAAGCAGCTTCAAAAAGATTCAAGCCATGCGTATGAGGTTTTTCTTTTTTTTAATTTCAGTATTTTGCATTTAGCCATTTGTTTATTTCTGTTGTTATTTTCTCTCAGAAAACTACCTGAAGATTGCGTTTGTTAACATATTACTATTTAGAATACTGGATTATTTATCATTACTTTTATTTTGATGGTACTAGGTTTGGCTGTCAGTGTTGTAAGATAGACTGGTTGCACACCGGAGAAGATGAATAGTGGTAGAAAAGTACACTATTGTACTAAAGTGAAAGTACAGTTAAATTTACTTGAGTAAAAGTACTGGTCTTTAAATATACTCATGTAAAAATAAGAAGTATCAAATTTAAAGTTTACTCTAAAGTAGAAGCTTAGCTATTAAGGAGATGTACAGTAAGAGGTGATTTTTTTTCTTAGAGGCAAAGAAAACAAGAGAATAGATATCCAACCAGGTTGTTCAGCTAAAAAACAGCTTAAAAATCTGTGGCAAGGTAGGTCTCCTCTGGCAAGTACAAAGCAGAAAGTCAACCTCATAGCAAGGCCATGCATACTAAAGAAGAATATGTGCTATGCCAGTGGTTCTCAAACTGGGGTCCGGGGACCCCTGGGGGTCCGTAAGCCACAGCTTGGGGGTCTGCGAAATAATTCATAATAAATTATTAAAGTAATGCCATGTTATTAAACAGCAAATAAATACACATGGGGACCACAGCGCCATAAAACAACCATACTAAACCAATGACTCTCACATAAGTCAGCTTTGGGCCAATAAAAACTCAGCTTTGATTGTGAGATATCATACAAATCTATCCCTCATCACACATCAGTCACTTTGCTCAGGATGCATTTGGTATGCAAGTACAGCTGGCAACAATGGATAAATATTTAAGCGCATCCACTTAATCAAGTGATGCTAGACTCAAACCAGCTAAACTGAGAAAATATGATGACAGCTTTCTCGAGTTTGGTTTTACTGAGAACAGCAATGCAGGACCAAAATGTGTTGTGTGTCTTCATGTGAGGCCATGAAGCCTGCTAAGCTGCTAAGTTATCATCTGATAACAAAGCATATAGAGTTTAAGGACAAAACAAGATATTTTTTTTCTGACGAAAGGGTGAGGAATATATCCAGCAGAAAACAGGAATGGTGAACCTGTCCACAACATCAGAAAAGCGTAAAAGTTTGAGAACCCCTGCTCTATGCATCCTAAAGTCACAGTAAATAAAACTGTGCACACTAACAGAGAATCTAAAAGACATTGAGACATATTTGTTAAAAGTAATACCTTTAATTCCTTCAAGTATGTGTCTGCCTTTCCTGTGCAGGAAAGCTCCACATATGTACACACGCACCCACGCTTTCATGTCTGGGAAGTAAATGCATTCTTTATATTTTCCCATAATTCAGCATATTTTTGTTACACAGATCTTCCACAAACACATCTGAAACAATCAAGACTGTGACTATTGAACCAACAGACTGAATGTATTTTGTTTCATCTCTAAAGTTGCATTTTCAAAACTCTTTTGAGATCATAACTGTAGATCTGTCTGTTCTTTGTTTGATCAGTCACTGGAGCATGTGCCTGGACTGTAATTCAGGGTCCATTAAAATATGTCAGTAAAATATGCATGGCAAGTTTTGCAGTCATCTTCCATTTAGTGTGACATGGAAATGAATAAACAAACCACTTCAGAACAATTTTAATCAGCAACCTTCCACATCACCAACTTTGATAAGCACTTTAAATCTCTTCTCATATCCTATAGCGTAATCATTTTTGCAAAGTTTTTTAGAGTCATTTAAGCATGAAGCTATTAAACTTTTACAGCATGTAAAACCTATAATAAACAGTCATATGGAAAAAAAAACAGGTCCAGACTCCCTAGGACAGCAGTTACACCACACCAGTAATCTGTCTCTAAATGAGAAGCAGAGGAAACATATTGAACAAATTAAATGGTCTGGAACACCATAATCGGTTGTTGTGTAAAAATGGTGCCATCATAGCCTATAGTCACAGGTTTGTGGTTGTGATTATTGTATTTCTTACCTAAGGCATCAGTTTTGAGCCAGAAATGTCAGTTTTGCTGACTCAAAGGAGAAAATCTAGAAATGAAAAAATAATGTAAAACAAGTGGTTGAAATAGTTCTTTTCCTTTTTTCATGTTTTTCTTCTCATCCTTTCAATTTTCCTGACACACATTAAAATATTTCCCATCAAAGCAGAGAATAAATGTTAACTTCTTCTGTAACTTATGCTCTTTAGTTTGACAGATGACTGCAGAAATAGGGGCTGTGCTGAAAGAAAGTGCAGGCTGTGATTTTGGACAGGAGAGGAATCACTACCATGTTTTTATGTCTCCTTACAGCAGCATGTTATTTATGAATCTGTCAGTGCTGAGTACATATGAGGGACATCAGGGGTGTACAAGAACCCGAGGGACACAGACATCCCACTGTAAATCAAAATCCAAAAGAGAGTTAAAGTGAGAGGCTTTGACATCAAGAAAACAGGAAGCAGTTCATGATTAAAGTCCTGCACATTTATTCTTTTGTTTAATCTAAATTGTTGCTATGTATACTTTTATAACCCAAGCCTGTCTCTGCTTCACAGCCAGAATCATTCCAACTAAAGTCATGTTTCTTTGCGAATGGCCCACAATTTTTATGACTGAGCAGTCATGTAACAGCAGGGTACTGCAGGTTTCAACAATCGTGATTAAAGTAGAAATAAAAATAGCATTTGGGACTACTTTCAGAGGTGGATGAATACAATTTTCTAAGCTTGACGATGTTTGAGGCAACAAGAATAAGAGGGATTGACTCGAAATAAAAATTACACTTTATTATTTGTTTTGTTAGTTGTATTGAAAATTATTAAATAGTTTATTTTAATTATCTCAACAGTTTTTAAATGATTTGACTCAAACTTACAGGTTGAATACATCTCTGGTTTGGGAGCGAAAACCTCTGTTTAAAAATACGGCAGATGAAGAACTGTAAGTTAGCACTGTGTTAGCATGTAAGTACTTATCAGCAAAAAAACCCCACAAAAACAGTATCTAACTATTTTAGGAAATCAAAATAGTTTTCACAGGACTATAAGTATTCATGTAGTGGCTCGTGTGCCTGTAAATAACCACAGCAGTATTGAAAGCTTAGCATTGATGTAGCATGTAAACAAGCCAACAATGACAGAGCTAACAGTTTAAGAAGTACAGTATAACCAAGAAACGACCGCCACTGTTGAAAAATTAAGTCAGTGTGAAGGTGCAAAAAGCTGCAGTTCACCAAGTGTCCATTTGAGACAGGGTTCAAAAGCCAAGAAGTCCCTATTAGGTCCTATTTTAAAATATCCACATTCACAGCTGGAATAAACATGTTTACCACCTGGTTTAAAAAAAAAAGTGTATCCTTAGCTCAAAGCCCTATACACATTTTGATGCCACTTTCTTCGAGTGGGATGGGTCATTAATAACGAATCAGTTCTGATTTTATTACGGCTAAGACTTTCATGAAGATATATACACTTATGGGTGCAGCTGGCCGGCTGATGGCCAGGAGGCTAAAGGGCCATCATATCTGTGTCTCTATGAGTGTTACTGGATCAACCTAGAGATGTGACAGTATTGAAGTTTCATATCATTATTATATTGGTCTAAAATATCATGGTTATCTGTGTTATAATGGTATTATTATAATTCTGTGAAAATGTTCAAAACGTACTGATGCTTCCTTTGAAATAATTTGATTAAGTTTTATTTTAAAAAAGCAGCACAAACAAAATTTTCGTTGCACTTTTTGTTTGTGCAAAGCTGAAATATTAACAGATTAAAACAAAGGCCTTCAGTGAAACAAAGTTACATGTTAATTATGTTATCAGACTTTCAATTCTTTGATACTTTTTGATAGACATGCTTTAAACAACATTTTTGTACTACAATGATTCAATACTTCAAATTAAAAGTTACATTAAAATACGTAGTTTGTTGTTAGTAAAACAAGAAAGTATTGTAAGAAAGTTTATTTTTATAATAAATTACATTAACATTTCTTAAAAGCGATTTTGCACTGTTTTACCATTCTTTTTGTTTTATAATTTAAAATGTATTTTTAGATATTAATTTTAATGGTAACATGCTGATTTATTTTGTTGTTTTTGCTGTCCTTAAAGGATCATATTCCCAGTCCAGTGCCTTAAATTCAAGAAATGAGAAAGAAACTGGTAGTGTGTCTGTGTATGTTCCATTTACTCATGAAAAAAATGAGCAGTTTATTTGCAAATCCCTTAATTTTTCATAATAAGGTCATGAGTCAGTGAAGGATGTTTCTTTTGTTCACATGGAAAATATATTAATTTTTAATAAAGTTTCAAATCAAAATGATTTGATTCACATACTCACAATATATACCTTGGGCCAAATTCAGGGACCAGACTCCAATCTTCTTTTTTTCCATAGAGGGATATATGGGTGGCTCAGGGTAGTAAAGGTAGTAAACCTGCTAAGCATCATCAGCGTGCTACATTGGTGGCTGTGTTTCATGACCATTTAGGGTTGAAGCAAAGAAACAGAATATAAAGTTTTTTGTTAAAACAACTGTAGGAATGTTTAAACTGCATTTAGCTGTATGGACAGAAATGTAAACGAATACTGTCTTTTGTATTCATCTTCGTCTTTGTCCCTGAAACTTGATTGGCTCTATATTTCTAGAAGACTTTTATTTAGGTAGAAATGAACATGTCTTGTAGTAGAACATAACTATAGACAGGAATTATTCACCTCCTTCATACACAAGCACTCTTCATCACAAATGTATTTTCTTTAGTGTCTTGACACAGTCTCTTTGTGAGAGGAAAGTGGTTGAGCAGTGGTGTCATGTTTCAGATAGTGTGTTTGTTTTTACTGCCTCAAACATTAAAATGGAAAAAACTGTCTCAGACAGTGAATCATCTTTTATGTGTTCTCACTGTTTTTTTCTTCTTCTTTGTCTGATAAACGATGCCGTCATCTCTGAGGGGTAAACCCTGCTCGTTGTCTTCAGCCTTCTCTGATGACCCCCTTCCTTTAGGACTGTAATTGTGACTCTAGAGACAGAAGCTCATTTCCGCATTTTTCTAACTTTTTGAAGGAAAGACAACTTTGCATTAGTCCTCAGCAACCAAGGATACAACCACACTGCACATACTTCATTCAAAAAAGTCCTCATCAGCTGAGGTGTGTTCATCTGTGTATGTTTTGGGTTATGCGACATGAATAAGGAAGTGTTGTGTCTTTGAAGGGTGGGGTTTGTGTAAAAACTTTTGGTTGAGGCCTTTTAACAAACAGTTTGCTGTTGGTGGAATCTCCAGCATCATTTCTTGTATGCCTAAGACATGATAAGGATTCAGGCCACAGCTAGAGCTGCTAACATTTGAAAAATACACACTCAAACAAAACAGAATGAGGAGAGAAATGCAGAGAAAAGGAGGAGGGAAAAAATGAAAGACCCGTGAAGAATGTAGGAGATCTGTGGAGGAGATCTGTGATAGATATAACTTTTTAACCCATCCAATCCCAACTTTCTGCTGCTTCTTTAAACCATTCTTCTAGATGTTTAAAAGAAGCTTTCATCTAACACAAGAAAGGAAACAGAACCTTCTCACACAGCTGTACCCGTTTCCAGATGTCACACCAGAGTTTGAACACAAATTTAAACATCTATATTGTTTCTGTATACAATGTTCAGCTGCTCTTACCCTGTATTACCTTTGTCCCCTCCATCACCCCCTCTGTGTTCCCCTTGGTCTAACTCCCTTTGTCCCTCTTTTCTCTCTCTCTCTCCCAGATGTCTGCTCACCAGCTGCGCTCAGATGGCTGAGAGGAGCAGACGGGTGGGTTTTTATGGAGCGTGCACACACACTAACACCCACACCAGTGCACACACGAGCACACACGCAACAGAGTGTCACAGAGTGACCTGCTACAGCAGGGATCGGGGACTTTTGTCCCCAAGTTTGTAGATTTCTCTCTGTTTTCATTTTTTCCACATCTTTTCGCTGTCTATGAGCACATCAATATGAAACAGATGCCCCAAACTCACGAGTGACTGCAGACAAACATGGGTTATGGACGGAGAAGGTCAGGAATTTGGCTGTTTCTCTGCTCTAATCGGATTAGTGTTTCTTTTTTGTTTGTGTGGCTAATATGAAAGTGATTAGACTGCAGCTTTTGGCCAAGAGAGTGAGGGAAGTCTGTGGTAAAAACAGGGCTGGTTAATTAACCTGAGTAAGTCACTGTTTCTCTTTATGTGCAGTGTTGATCATGGTTTAGGTATAAAAATATCTTATGTTTGGATTTTGAATATTCCTACAGCCTTTCCTCATGCTTTATTTATTTGTAAGGTCACAGCAAAAATCACACTGTCTCTCACACACACTTACCACACACGTTCAACACTTAAAGCTGAAATTGTCATGCCACCTCTAAGGTTCACACTTAATCTGATACAGCTGTTTGCTAAGCCGCGCCCCCTAAATAAAGCTTACACATACAGTAGTTACAGATTTCTAATGTAAATTCATTTTACATCTCGTAACATTGGAAAACTGCTGAGACATGTACTGTCATGATACAATGACTTTAGTGGTTTGTTGCTAAAAACTACAATTTCATCCATTCTTAAGACCCATAAATCTAGATCAGAAAAGCAACATTATGGTTTCACTGTCTGAATAAATTAATTGGCCCATAGTTTATTCATAGATTTTCTCAGTACGGCTTGGAAATTTAAGACATTATTAGTAACGACTATCTGATAAACCTGTTTCCACATTGGCGACTTTAGAAATATTCCAAATACATATTATGTGCCACCTGCAGCCCTTTCATTTTGGCTGTACTGCAACTCCAGCTACAAAAAAAGGGTGCTGTGTCAAATGTAAATTAAACAGAATGCAATTTTATAGACCGATATTTTATTCTATTAATAGACCATAAACAACCTTACAGATGTTGAAACTGAGGCCTTTATGAGAAATAAAATGAAAATCTTATCTGATTTTGTATTTGATGACCAGTTGCTGGAGTTTTGGGAGAGGAATGTTGTCCCATTTTTGTCTGATGTAGGATTGTTTGACTCTTCTACTGTGCAGCCATGCTGTTGTGATGGATAAGGTATGTAGTGTTGCTTCTCTTGCTGAAATATGCAAGGCTTTCTCTGAAAGAGATGTTGTCTGGATGGGGGCGCATATCACTCTAAAACCTCTATTCTACTTTATAGCATTGATAGTGCTTTTCCAGATGAGTTAGCTGCCCACAACATGGGCATTAATGCAACCCCTACAATCAGAGACGCAGGCTTTTAACCTGTGCACTGATAACAACCTGGATGTTCCCTCTCCTCTTTAGTCCATGGGAAACAATGTCTGTGGTTTCCAAAAATAATTTCAAATTTGTGTTTATCCCAACACAGAACAATTTTACAGTTTGCCTCATTCCATTTAAAATTCTTTGGCCCAGAGACATCAGACAAGATGCTACGTTTGGCAGACACCAATCATTGCACATCACTACAAAAAGACAATCCCATTGTAATGCACAGTGCTGGCAGCATCATCCTATGGATATGCCTCTCAGCAGCTAGCCCTGGAAGGCTTGTAAAGGTAGAGGGTAATATGAATGTGGCAAAATATATGAAAACCCTAACCTGACACGCCAGATGGATTTGTTTCACACATCCATCTGGAAAACCACTGATAGACAGCGATTGGGAAAGGGCAGAGCCTTTGAAAAAAAAAAACTCAGAGGGTGATTGGATGAACGTTCTGTCAGTCACATCTTTACGGGCCAATCAGAGCAACAAAACATGTGACATCGTAGCAGCTACCAACAATAAACTCCATATAGAACAGCATAACACGAGTCATGGCGACTATAAACATGTCAGTACCTGACTTTTGTCACTTTTAAATAGAATACAGCTCACTGCTGTTCTTTGTTCCTCTTTAAACAAAGAAATGTCGTCAAGCTCTGATAAAACTGGCGCTTTAGCAGCATCCACGCTAATCTCTTCCGCCATAACTGCACCAGCTTCTTGTTATGACTCCACCGTGCCTGAAAGTACTGCCCTGCGTGGCTGATTGGTTCTGTCACTTTCCAACCGGGCCCAAACGGTTCAGATGGGAGTTTTGCAAGATGGATTTGCCAGTTAGAAACACCTAAACAGGCATATCCATCTGCTTTGCAAGGTTATGAAAACCCTGGAGGACAATCTTTTTCAGTTTGCAAGAACGAAGAACTAAGAACTAAGACTTGGGAGAAGATTTATTTCCTGGCAAGACAATGACCTGAAGCATACAGCGAAAACTACACAGAAATGGTTTAAAGACAACAAGGTGAATGTTCTGGAGTAGCCAAGTCAAAGCCCAGACCTCAATCTAATAGAGAACTTGTGGCTGGATTTCAAAAAGACTGTTTGTGTCCGATCACCATTGCAACCTCACAGAGTTTGAGCATTTTTGCAAAGAAGAATTGGGTAAAATTGCTGTGTTCAGATGTGCAAACCTTATTGAGATCTATCCACTTAGACCTTTGCAGTCAAATGTACTTGTACTAAATCTGACTTAAAAGGGGTGAATATTTATGCAGTCACTTATTTTACAATACATTTTTCTGTTTAAATGTCATTACTTTGTAGAAATCTGTTTTCACTCTGACATTAAAGACTTTTTTGTAAAACTAAAATATATTAACCATGACAGATTTATAAAATTAATAAAAGGGTATATGTCCAAGGGGATGAATACATTTTATAGGCACTGTAACTAGTTGATGTAAAGAGGAAGGGTTTAGACGATTCCAACGATTCCAACATTTTACTGCTAAAATGGCAATGTTTTTATCCTGTCTGTGTAGTTGCCATGGTGACATGAGGGCCACTGGAGTGCCAGCTCTTTGATCCTGAGTAAACCAGGGTCAAACCTTCTGCGTGGTTCCGTTTTGATTTACTCTTGATGGTGACGTAACTGCTGGGGTCATTTTCTTGACCTCACAGCGGAAAGACGAGTTTGTGTGTGTGTGTGTGTGTGTGTGTGTGTGGGGGTGGGTGTGTGTGTGTGTAAGCATTGGGTAGGAGGGTAGGGGTGGATTTGGGCTAAAGGAGGTTGAAAGTAAGGTCATGGGGCAGATGGATGGAACAGGTTTCAGAGGATGTGAAAGACGGAGGGCCCCACGAGTACACATGACCCCACCATGACATGAGAGAATACTTCCAAGTAAGTGTGTGTTCTTGTCTGTGAGAGTGTCAAAGAAAAGTGAGCTGAGTTTCATAGCCATAGTCTGGTCCAGCTCCTCCTGACCATTACCTTGAAATTCAAACTTTGAACTGATAAATAATCATTTTACATTGTTAGCCTGAACTAAGGAAGATGCTGTATGCTAATGTATTTTTGCCACTTTTTGAGAACTTTTTTGTCATATTTTGGCCTTTTTTTAACCATTTTAACTGGTTATCACCCCTGTTTTTGCAACTTTGAAACAATTTTTGCCCCCTTTATCCAATTTTGGGTCTTTTCCCTATTTTTCTACTTTCAACCTATTGTCTACTTTTAACTGTTTTGCCACTTCTTCCCCCCTTTTTTTAAACTAATTTTGCCACTTATACATACTTATTTTAATGCTTTTCCCTTTTGTGACATTTTTCTGTCTCTTGGACAAGTTCTTGTCACTATTTTTGCAACTTTTAACATTTTTTTTGCTTTTCTTTGTTTTTTTTTTGTACAACTTTTGCCACTTTATGCTGTTTTTGCCCATTCTTGTCTTTTTTGCCACTTTTTGCCCTTTTTTGCCAATTCTTTTTGCCACTTTAACCCATTTTTGTGTCTTTTCACTATTATTCAATTCTTTTTCTTTGAAATCGACTGTTCTTCTACTTTGTTTTCTGGCATCCTTGATGTTTGTGTACATTTTAGCCTAGCCATGGAGTCTGGCATTACTTCCCTAATGGTTAAGTTCAGCATACCCATCCACACTGTTAACATTACTAGTTTAAAGGTAATCCTGTTTTAAGCAAAGTGGTTTACATTTTGAAAAAGTCTATTTTATACAAAAGCACAAGTGAATTAAATGTATTTTTTGTTGCTTTGATAAGAGTGGTAATTAATCAGGTTAAAAATAAAACATGATTACTTATCACATTTTTACAATGGACCATGATTTTGCTGACTTCCGTGGGCCCCCAGCTTGACTGGGCTCCAGAAAGTTCTCACTTTTATCCCCCCTTTTGGGTAGCCTTGTTTTCTATTAAATGCTCATTTAGGCCTTGTTTACACAACAACATTTTGCTTGGTTTTCCGTTTTTGTTTCCAAAAAGTTCCACGTTAACATGGAAATGTTTTGAAAATAATCTCCGTCTACATGAGAACGAAGGAAACACAAAAACACCGTAGTAAGGTGATTTACTGCACATTAAAACTGTCTGTACAACAAGGACAGTACTGCACATTCACTGTTTTTCATGTGTTTTTGATGACTTGTTACATTTCATCATACACAGGTGCCTGAGAGTAATTCATCACTAAATCCTCCTCCTCATCACCATTGTAGGGCAGCAGCAAAATTTTACGGCACATGTAAACACAAAAATGCATTGCAAGACCAGTCTTATTATAACGAAGTTATCTGCTCTGACTGTTTGATATTCCAGGGACAAATTTTTTTTCCTAAAGCCTTTGATTTCTCTTGGATTTTCTTAGAAAGTACAGCGCTTCCTGCTTTTAGTGCAGCAAAAGAATGATAACCTTTTCAGAACAATATTTCTACTTTCTACTCTACTATTTCTACCCATTTTTCAATTTTATCTGCTTCTTGGAAGTGATTATCTTTACTCTTAACACAGAAGCTTCAGTCCTGTCTCCTCCATCAGCTGCGCACTGATACGCAGCTGATGGAGGAGGAGACAGAGGAGTCTACAGGCTGAAGAAAAAAGATAAAGTCTAAATCATTCCCGAGAAGCAGATATATAGGAAAATAGAAATATCATTCTGAAAAAGACTCCAGCTGCACTCATGAGCAGCACCGCACTTTATGAGAAAATCCACGAGCAATAAGGCTGTAGGAGCTGAATTTGTCTGTGGGAAATTAATTATTCTCAGTGGATATCTAGGTTATAACAAGACTGATCTAGCAAAGCAGTTTTTTGTGTTAATATGAGCCGTGAAATTTATCTGCCGCGCTATGATGACGACGACGTTGATTATCGTGATAATCGATAAAAAAGGTAAAAGTAATCATTTCCAAAATTAAAAGCATGACTTTAAAGATAAATATCTAAAGCAAGTGGCACTGATAGCCCTCCAAACAAGAATAATGTTTCCCCTTTTCTAAATTCAGCTGTCTGTGACTTGACAAGCTGAATTACAGTAATCTACATCAAACAGCTCGGTTCAGAGTGCTGCGACAACTGGCTGCAGTCGTAGTGTGCATGTGTGTTTTCAGAAAGCGTTGTTTTACCTGTTTTCACAGAAGTGAAAAGCTTCCACTCTGGAGGCCGTTCCCAAATTGTTCCGTTTTCAGGCACCAAAACGCCGTTCTTGTGTAAACGGACAGCCAAAACGCTACAAAAGTTTTGCGTTTCCACCTGAAAACGTCGTTGTGTAAACAGGGCCTTAAACTGATCCTGTGTTATGAGATGCTATCTGTCCTCGATGCTGTTTACATTCAGGTAGTAGAGAATTGCAGCTGTAGCCGTTTAAAAGAGCCACAGTCCTGGAGAATGGTGGGTGGCTGTGTTACAGGTTAGAAACTACCCATATTCAGCATTTAGGGTTTAAATAAACAAAACATTAGAGAAAAGGTCTTAATATGAGAGCTTTTTGCCGACTCCCTTCTCTCTCCTTCACACCTCCTCTCAGCAGTCTGTCTTTGTTCTACCCTCGCTGACCGCTGACCTCAGAGCCCCTTGCTGGGGTCACTTCAGAGCCCACAGTTGAAGCCATAAATCTGATGTTAGACAAGTGGAGTGAGTGAGTTTAGCTCCTGCTCTCAAACTTAACCCAAATCTGTCTTCTGACGTTTTTAAGTTTAGTTTTATTGTTAAGGAGAGAAAAAAATGACAGTTTGAATAAATATGAAGGATGAGCTGTTGGATGTACACTGAAAAATCTTCGACTTTGCATAAAGCTTCCAACAACTTTGGCAGGACTCACGCAGTGAGAATTAACGTCCTTGAACTCTCAGTTCACACAAGAACATCTGCAGTTCAACTGAATTTAATTTATTCAGCTTGTTATCATAGAATGCATCCCTGCGCTCCACACTATTTCAACAACATTTCCACACTCAGCCAAAATTTTCTATTAAGGAAGCAAAGGTGTGCTTAATTTGGGTAGAATTTATTGAAAAGGGGAAATCTCTACATGGTGACAGAAAATGAGGAAATAAAGCTCAAAGAAAATTACAGTTTAATCAAAAATGCTGTGAAATATTTTTTTCTCCCTTTTTTTTCTGATTTCTTATTTTGTCACACTTCACACAGATCATCGAACAAATTTGGATAACGCAGTTTTTCAATGATGATTTCATTTATTAAGGAAAAAAGCCATTCAAACCCAACTGGCCTTAGGTGAAAAGTAACTGTCCTCCTTGTTAAATCATAAGTTAACTAGCACAAAAAAGCACATTTTTATAAAGCCATTTCTAAGACTTTGGGACTTGAGTGAACCACGGTGAGAGCCATTATCCACAAATGGAGAAAACCTGGAACAGTGTTGAACCTTTCCAGGAGTTGTTGGCCTACCAAATTTATATCAAGAGTGCATCAACGACTCATCCAAGAGGTCACAAAAGAGCCAAGAACATCTAAAGACCTGCAGGCCTCACTTGGTTCAGTTAGATCAGTGTTCATGATTCAGCAACAACAAAGACGCTAGGAATCCCTGTGAAAGTTCCTTGGCCAAAACCATCTCCTATTCGCCAAAAAACATCTTGATGATCCCCAAGCCTTTGGGAAAATATACAGTGACTGACGAGACAAAAGTTGAACTGTTTGGAAGTAAAACTAACACAATATTACAGAAAATGAACATACCAACAGTGAAAAGTGATGGTGGTGCAGGACCTGGACCACTTGCTGTAATTCATGGAACAATGAATTCTGCTCTCTACCAGAAAACCCTGAAGGAGAACGTCCAGCTATCTGATTGTGACAATGATCAGAAAGACACCAACAAATACACAACTGAATGATTTTAAAAAACAACAAATGAAGGTTTTGGAGTGGCCTAGTCAAAGTCCAGACTTAAATCTTATGGGAGGGCAGGACCAACAGCCATGGCCATTAAGTGAGACAAATATGCAATCAAATAAGAAACCGGAGAGAGAAACCCAAGGGTCAAACACTATTCCAGCCTGTCAGTAAAATGAGCAGTATACAATTTTAAATGATCTTATTGAATTATGTTTATATTATACATGAAAACTAGATTAAAATTTCATATTAAACTACAAAATACTTTACATGGTAAAAACACTGTGTAACCCCTACCTTTACTTCAGAACACAAAAACATTTTAATCTTTAAAAAATATGGTTTCAAAATTTCAAAGTGTTATACAGCAACAGTTTCCCCTTATATTCTTCCACCTCTAAGGATGTTGGTCTTACTCAACTTCAGGCTGGTGCTGCGTGTGGGTTGGTTGACAATTGGTGTATAGGATTTGTGGCTATAGGTCAATCAGGCTGCCCCTAGCATCACACTAACATCAGCATACAAACATTACTCTATTAACCAAAGGCATAGCTTTCTTAGTGTTGCATCTAACAGTTCAATCCAGACCAGCAAAGCACAATGAAAGTGCTTTGAAAGTGGCAGAAATCTTTAGTAAGATAGTTCAAACTGGGTAGAAACTGGGCTCATGGTTAGGCAAGTTTATTTAGAGAGCATCGTTCATACACAAAGCAATTCATCAGTCACCACTGTCACCGTCCTTCCTGGCCCTGTGCTGCATAGATTCATCTGGATCTTTGGGGTGGGCGACCTGCTGCTGTGGACCCACCAGACTCCAACTTCAACATTTATTGTTATTGTTATTAATAGTATTGTAATTATTATAATTATTATAACTGCTTTAATTATCTCATATCTTAAACTGAATTTAAAAACTGTTCAAACTGCATTGCTATGCAATGTTTGCTTTGCAAAAGCTAGGTTTGGTTATCATTGCTTCATCTTTTAGCATCATTCTTACTTTTATAATCATTACAAGAACAGTTTCATTGAATCCAAGAGCAATACTTCACTGTTATATTTATGGAGGACAAATTAATGCTGATCTTTATTATAATAGAGTATAGTCTTTATTTAATTGTAATGATAGCTTAGGTTATGAATTGGCACTATACAAACAAAGATTGCTTGATTAAATTCAAAGTGCTTTACAGAATATATAAACAGAACTTTTATAACATTAAAGGTATCAAAAGAAGGTAAAAATACATTAAAAATTAAATATGTTGAAATGTAAATAAATAGAGCAAAAATAAGAAATTAAAAGCACAATATATTAAAATATTGTGTCTGCTCGGTGCACCTTAGTTTTGTCATGCTCTGAAGTCTCTGAACTAAGCATCTGCCTTATCGAAACTGATTCTTTTTTACAGTCCAACCCCTGGAACATCTCCCTGAGGATCTGGGTTCACAGTTTTTTCTCTCTGTGTCGGGTACAGCTCTAAGCTGCCTGGGAATCTCCCCACAGGGGGCTTTGATGAGATGAGATGGAAAGGGAGAAGTGGAAGCCACTGTGAGACCCTACCCTCAAGCTGATGAATATTTGAACAACTTGAACAAATTTGGAACATACATATTAGATTTGGCATCATATTTAATATGAACAGTGTGACAGTATGGGGTTTTGGACATGGGTAGTGTTTTAAAAAGAACAGTGTTAGATTACCTGGAGTTACATGTCATGAAAGAGAAACTGCAGGAAAGGACACTTTTTCCTGGTGATTTTTGATCCTTAATTTCAGTGTTAGCATGGAGTGATGCCTGAAAGACGTCAAAAAAATGAAAAGCAGTACAGAAGCAAATACAGAGACTAACACTGGGACAGTGTAGTTTGTTTGCCACAGTTCCTTTTTTAAAATCCACACAGTGGTATTTTAGATACATTTTCATTTCCTTGGTGCAGTTGTCAAACTTTCAGCAAAAAATCAAAACATCAGTTTCTGCTCACTTTCGTCTTCAGTTTTAGCGTCGGTCCACTTGCTTTTGACATTTTACCTTCAAACAAGTTTGACACAAAAAACAAAGCTCCATTTCTCTGAGGCATTCGTGCCACTTATGTGTGGTAGACCAATCCAAAACAAAAAAGCTGAATAAAACTCTTTCTGTAAATGCCCAAACACTATCCACATTTGGTATATCCACTCATTAAACGAAAAACACTTTTTAGACAAAGCAAAGGGAGCAAGAGCAAAGAGAAGTAAAAGAAAGAAACAAATGTGTGGGTGGAGAACAGGGGAATTTTACATTTTACAGCACGATTATATATTTTAGTATATTTTATAAAAACAAGCTGTCAAACTTTGTTTAGAAGGCCATGGTTGGATAAATTTGCTCAGACCACTGAGGTCAAAGCATGGATATTGTTTACTTGACAGCAATTAGAATACAGATTGCCGTGGAGTAAGTTGTTCTGTTTTTAAAGATTTTGCTTATGCAAATGATCTGCAAACAACAGGCTACAGCTGTTTTCCAAATTGGTCTCGACATGGCACACCATGGAAGCAAACATCTGGGCAGACAGTCGGAAAAGGATGCAGCTTTTTGTGCAGATCTGCAATGGCTTGATTAAAATCACGGGTGAGTCTGACGCGCCGGACTGGAATGTTGATGTTGGCACTGCTAACCTCTGTAACAAATTAATGGTTTTCATGAATATAGGCTATGGATTTGTTTTAAATGATGTCAACTGGAGAATGAAAGGGGAAAAAGAAACTGGAATACTTCAAAGAAGTGAGTATTTAAGTGAGTACCTATCATGTTTCTCTTTCAACATGTTAGGTAACAGAGCATCATATTTGCAATGCTGGAAGTCAACCTGCTGTGATGAAGGAATAGGGACATCTCTGCTGACATTACTTAGTCACTGTGTTTGCCGTGCAAACATGGCTGAAAGTGTCTTCATGCAGTGGCACTGACATGTGTACATAGAGCTCACAACCACACATGCACACGGCCATGCCTGCTGCATGCCTCTCCTAAATGCTGGTGCTCAACAAAGACCAGGAAATAGGAGGTGCAGTGCATCCAAGTCTGTTCTCTGAAGGAAACTGATCTTATCTTTTATTGTTTGTCAACTTTAAACAAGTGGATTAGTTTGTCATTTTACTTTCTCATGTAAAGTCATGATATTAGCCAGTACACTTGAGTAATGGTCGGCCTGAACAACTTGGACTAAAATACGATACTTTCAGAGGATTTTGGCGGCTTACAAAGTGCGCAACATTGGGTCTCTGCAGAATTACTCATCTCCAAGTGCACTTCCATATAAATACACAGAATAACTTAGACAGAAAAAGAGCCAAAAAGGCTCAAGAGGATTCAAGCTCCATCTTCCTTTGTGAATGATAGAGTTTAAAGTTCATGAAGTTCATGAGTTTTGTTGTAATCTCATAGACTTACTATTACAGCTGATGTAAATGGGCCTATAAGACTAATCTTCCCTTTCTTAGAGGCAAAGATATGAAAATAATACTTTAAATAATTCCTGCAGTTTTTTTCTAATTTTGGACGAACCTAAACCTTATCATTATGAAAAAGACACTAATATCTTCAAGACTTGTTTTTACAGCCAAAGTAATTAAACATCCTCTTTTATTCCCTATTGGAATGTGAATTAGCAACAGTCGAGTGGCACACTGACTTATTTGTTGTTTAAAGGCTAAATAATTCAACCCTTAGACCACAGTCTTTGACCAGTGATCAAACTGTGCTCTTTGCATTGCTTATCTTTAAAAAATAAACAAAAAAATAGTCCTTTTATTTTCCTTACATTAACATAAAGTGATATTTTCTTCAGCTGTGTCCTGATTACAGCAATAACATCAGCTTGATGACACTGATTCATATTGTAGTGTACTGACAGCATACAAACAATGCACCATTTTTCCCCCATCACCCTGTTCCTGTATTTCTCTCTAACTTGCATTAAGATGAGCAAAGATATATATACCATCAACCTGCCAGGGCTACAGATGGAAATTAGCCTATGGCTACGGTCTGGCACATTCAGATGTCCATGTTCATTAATGTGTATTGTCCCTGATAATGAATAAATAAAAAACAAGAAAATAAAAAAGAACAAGGAAAAACAGGTAGATAAAGAGGAATGATGAGTGTTGAACTGAATGTCTTCTTGCTTTTCTTCACTTTATTTGGTCTTTTCTGTGGTACTGTAGAGACATTCAAGATGCAAAAATCCAAGATAGCAGGGGGCTCTCCCTCTGTATGAATAAAAAGTCTCATTCTACGTTAATAAAAATAAAACCATTTTTTAGATTTAGGTGATTAAAAAGGTCAGGTCAGTTATGGGAGTATATGCTGGTTTGGCACTTCACCACGTCAATCTCTTGTCCTCTACTATCTGCCTCCTAATAGCCATCGTCCAGGCCTGCGCCGGGCCCATGAACCATCCCTCCAAGTATCGTCCCAGCTGTCCCCTCCACAGCTTAAGGCCCAACCGTTGTTTCCATATCAAGCAGCTGACCCTTGCCGTCCCTGCTCTCCTGAGCATGTCGGTATTAGATGCATGGTCTTGCCAACGATACCCAAAAATGCGCCAAATTAAAGTTGTCACCAAGGAGACCATCAGGTGCCTCTGGCTATCAGTCAACATCCAGGCCTCACAAGAGTATTAGACTTAACTCTGGATGCTGAAATATCGGGAATGCCACACCATCTTGCTTGGCGAACCCATCACCCCGTGCATGAGTCTGAGACTGAAGTTTATCTCAGTCTCAGTTACACAGTGATTAGTGTGATTAAACACTAATTAAAAAAGGCCTGCTTATAGATATTATGTCACATTCATCACTGTACCTTTAAATTAATTACAGCAGTTGCAGTTTATACACTGGATGACATTTTCCATTATCTGTTATCACTACACTCACTACATATGCACTTCCAGGTCTCTGTAAGATATTAAATCCCCCAATAAACGCGCACCAGCTGACAGTTGTACTAACTCATCGTCAAAGTCAGCTCTTGCCATAAACAACAGAGCAGAAGTTGCAATCTGTTTTATGGGGTCTTCCTGAAAGGAAAATGGTTCAGTCTTCCTGCATGATGATTTCCATTGCAGCATTGGAAACAGCTCAAGTAAATTTCATAGCAATGCATCCAACAGTATCTGACACATGGTATTTTAGTCTAGACAACGTGTTGTGTGGACCAACCCACAGAGGTACTGACAGATAACCAGAAACTGCCATTTCTTGAACTTTGATGTCAACATATCATCTTAAAGGTTTGGTTTCTTTATGTGGTCACCTGAGGGAGGACTGCTTAGTATCAGAAACAGTGGCACAACTAGCTTGACATTATTTAAGAAATGTAAAACCTCCTTGTTTTGATTGGATGAGAAGAAAAAAGTGTCTGACTTTGATGCCAGGGACTGTGGTTTGAAAAGTGATCCATCTTTTTCCAGTCAAAATAGTTTTTGTCTTTGACCATGACCATAATCATTTCCTTAAACCCATTAAAGTCATTGCCAAACCAAACCCTAACAGTATGGGGGCTGATTACAAAATGCTAATTTAAATAGTTTTTTACTTGTTAAAACTCCATTTTCTATGTTAAATACAAGTCAATCCACACCATTTCTGCATTTTATGGTTTACAAGTTATTTACAAGCTCAGTGTTGTTTTGGATGATTTTTCAAGATTTTCCGTGCCTGATTGGGATAATGGTCAAAACTCCTAGAAAAGTGACAGATCTAACCTTTGAATCCAAGTCAGATTATCTACGCAGCTGGATTCTTCATGCAGGAAAGGAAAAGTGGTCTGAGTAAAGCCCAGCAAAACTGCATCTGATAAGGGTCGTGGCTCCATTTCCACTCTGCAACCATCCGGCAAAAAGGCCTTTGACATTATAGAAACACGTCATGGTAGGTTAGCAACGATAACATCTATGAATTTATTTTAAGGACCATACAATTCTAAGATTAACTCATATGTTACAATAAATATGTCAAAAATGAAAGCTGCAGCCACTTTGTTTTAGCCTGTAGTATTAATATCTTATTTGTAAATGTCATATGGGTGTAGCAGCTGAGCTTAGATGAAAAATGAGCCTCTGTGTCAAACTGTGAAGCTTTGGGTGAGTTTTTATTGTGTTTTTTTTTTTTTTTTTTTTTATTGGGCTGGGAACATTGCTGTGAAACTGGAACCAACAAACCCAGAGTCTGCAGAATGCACTCATGTGTGACCAGCAGCAATAATAAAAAATGCATAACTCCTGGAAACATTTGAAGTTTGGAGACAAGCATTTGTAGCTACGACAGTTTCTGTGATTAATTACACAAAAGGCCGTTACTGCACAGATAACAGACATTTAAACATATTTCCCCATAACGACTTCTTCATAAAGCCCTGAGGAAAGGGTAACCCATAAATCATCAATGCCATACAGATATGATCAGATGATATATGACGCTATAAAAGCTGTATACTAAACATGCCAAAGTAAGTGCAGTCATATCTCCAGGCCAGGTATAACTTTCCGTTTCCCTATATGGTGACAAAGCTATACTTAGACACATGCAGGTGTGTTTTTGGCACGAGGAGCAAGCTGGCAGGTGTGTTTGCTATAACAGTGTGATAATGACTATCATTACAGCCCAGGTAAAAACAGGAGTGTTAGCTGGAGGAAAGCAATAATGCTTTAACCAGGATGTGAGTGCACAAGTGGCATTTCAATGCCATAAACATACATTTAAACGGGGAAACACACACGCACACTAAAATAGTAACAGAGATTCACAAACAGATACTCACACAAATTAACACCTTGGGGATTTAAATTTAGCTTCAAATGAGTGTATTTGTGCTGGAAATAAATGGCCATTATAAAATACTATTATTTTATCCAAAGAGGAAAGTGCAAGCCAACGCTTCAGCCAACATTGTGGGTTAAATTGCTTACAGAGAGCTAAAAAATGGCTGCAACTTCCATGTTTCTTCGATTAAAAATACAATGTTATGTTTGATACGAGTGTTTCAAATAATCATGTGAAGATATCCTCACAGAATCTGTTTAGTATACATGTTGATTTGTCTGACATGGATGAACACTTCATCATTAATCACACACAAGCAGATCCAGGTAACTGTAGTGCTTCTTCAACATCTGTGGTAGATCCATCACAGCCTTCTAGTGCCTCCTTGGGTGCCATAAAAAGAAGCACACAGGTCTGTGATTGCTCTTAAAATAACTTAATGACCAATTCCAGATTTTACCTAGTACCCTTAGTCTGAGCATTAAACATAAACCCAATCCTTAAAAGTAAAGATCTGAAAACAATCAACAGTATTTGCTTGTTGTTTATGATAGCAAGCCAATTTATTCTGACAACTTTGAAAAACCATGCCCAGACATGTGTTTTTTCAGAGTAGTGCAGTCAGGCTGTGGTGGAAAATTCCAAAGGAAGCATTATTTCCAAAAGTTTTGTTTTAATTTGTGTTTTAATGGCACACTCAGCATGATAAACAGCGACTGCACTGATGATAACAGCCAGTGTGTTTGTTTTAATCTCATTTATGGTAATGATGATGGTGATTGCGATGGTTTGAATCCTTGGGTTGCATGATAATTCAAGTGTACATGAATGCTGAATCACAGCACTCATAGCTTTTATATTTTCACTTAATTAGAATTCATCTGCAAGTCTTCCATAACAGTTCAAAGATTTGTCATGTTTTTTGTCCATCATTGCATTGTTTTCACTGACTGCTTGCTAGCTAAGTGCCTCTTTAGTTGTTCTGTGTTTGATCTTAGTAGAATGTGTGGGTCATAGGGCTATGTACCAAATGTTATTTGCAGGAGAATTACATCAACAGTGTTGTAATACATATATATATCCTGAAAGATGAATTAATATTTCAAAATAGTGAATCAAATGCAGTTTGACATACTGACTGGTTCACTGTTTGGATAAAAATGGAAAGAAGAAGAAATTAAATTGTTATCATAAGTTGAATGATATAGTTTTCATGTCTCTAATATTCCTCTGTTCATCCCTACTGCCTTCCGTTTATCACATGAATTTTAAGTTTGATAGTGAATTTAACTGTTTAAATTGGGGCTTGTAAAGTTACGGTCAAGTTGATTGCTTGTTTTGATTTCGATCTCTCCTTTAGTAAAGTATGGTCCAGTGTTTCCTAGGCTAAAGGAGATAATTAAGGAGATAATGAAGCTCCTTTCCTTTTCAATTAAAGAATTCGAATGGCCTTTATCATGGCTGACACTAAAATACTTCTGGGTCATTTCACTCAGTTAGGAACCTTCCTAAGCAAAATGGACTATACGAACAGACCCTTAGTCATCTTAAAGCTCCTTGGAGGAACTTCCTGTCTGTGTTGACTTTGGCGCCCCTTGTGGAAAAATTTAACTGTATGCCTTTTTGCTGAATTTGCCTTGTTTATTCATCACGTTTTTTTTTTTTATCTCTAAAAAAAATTGAATCTATTCTGTACCAGTGAACACCAAGGTTTGCTGCAATTCACCTTTTCTGGAACCCATCCCCTATTTTAGAGGTTGTATGCATTTAAAACTACTTCTCAGAAATGATAAGTCCTGTTGCTGACGGACTGTTGCTGATCTTTTCATGGATTTTATCTCGACGACTGTTGAGAAAACAGGCTAATGATTTTGACTGCTGAGTATCAAATTTCAGGTCTGTCTCTCCCTCTCTGTTAGCGGCTGTTTCTTTAAGCTGGTCTGTATTCCAGTAAAGGCCTTGGTCCAGCTGGCCAAGTATTTACTCTGCCAGGCATAAACACTTCAGATTGGGGATCAAAGTGAATTATCACTTAAGTCAACCAGTTGTTTGGCATCTGATGTCACTGAAATTTTCCTCAGTGATTGGTTAATCCCATAAGAATGAATTATTATTACAGTGTTGTCTAATAATCAAGAGGATCAAGTTTTGTTTATGACTGTTATTCATAATCTCTCAAAGCAACATCATTCTCAGATATCTCACACTGAAAACTGGATGCTAACTGGAGTTTTCTCATAACACAAATACACAGACAGTTAAAATACACAAATGCAGACATGCATGCCCACACACAGTCTTTTTTTCCTTTCCATCTTGTTTGCTCTCTTTCACACACAGACAGACACACATCGTTGTTTCTCACAGTCTTGTCTTGCTGTTGTTTGATGTACTTGTTGAGCTCTGACCCCGGCCGGGCTGAGCTGGATGGACTCTTGGCCCCATTGCTGCTCCAACTGGTTCATTTCCAACATAACCCTGCTGGATCTAGATATGCATCTTCACGTGCGAACAATTCCTGTGTCATTCTTTGGTCCAAAAAGCACAAGTGTGTTGCAAGATGTTAACTCCTCTGTGTTATTTTTGCTGTGTGTGTTCTATAAAACGTGATCGATTTACTGTTACTTGTATTATTTGGGTTAAAAAGTTTCAAAATATGAGTTCCACTGGATTAAATTGTCTTCATGATGGAAACCACCCAGAAGTACAATAGTGGCATGTTTTACAAGCTGCTAACAGGCCTTTTGGTGTTATTCATTTCCTCTTGTTGTTAAACTTAAATCAATTAAGACAGCAGTGATGTGACTCCATCTGACCTCTGTGATAATGAAAAAAGACCCAAGTCAGTGATCTGTGTTCTTGTTTCTATTTGTATTGTCTTTGTAGGAGCAGTATTGACCAATCGAGTATCAGTGGGCTGAGGTATATACAGGAAAAACACAACATAGAGAGCAAAAGCAGAGGAACAAAATGAAATTACATCCTATCTGTGATGGTCAAAATTAGGTAATGTTCCTTGGCAATTAATTTCCCATTTGTTCAAAGGCAAATTATAGTCTGGTTTAGCTGATTAGTCATAAGTCAAGCAAATACATTCAGTACACTGCAAATTATTTGGTGCTTACCAAGATTTATAAACTTAGAAGTCTCAATAAGTCAGAAAGTCCTTAAACTAAGTAAATAACTGTTAAAATAAGCTACATTAGTTCTCTCACCCACAGTCTCATCAAAATAGATCTTGTTTCAAGATTCAGTAACAAACTCAAGTTACTTGATTTAAGAATCACACAAAAAGCATCAATAGAAAATATGATTGCTTGTTATTCCACGTTTTTCTGATGTTTGCTTAAATCACTCACCAGGTTGATCTTTGGTCTAATTTTTACTTTACGGAGGCCTGAAATTCAAAAGATACTTTAATTGAAAAATGTTGACGTAGAACTGAGATGGTTGAGGGATAAAAGAGCATTATTTTGATTTTTATTCTTCCTTTTTTCTTTTGGATTGTCTTGTCTTCTTTTGGCATTTTGAACATATTTTTTGTATGATGATTGCCATTTGCTCTGCGGTGCAAAAGTTCTGTTAAATTGTCTTTGTGTGAGCAATAAAAAGGTCTTGAATGTTGTCAGACTGATTTTGAGAATGTGCAGCAACCCTGACTCACTGTTGATTGTGCTGACAGTTTAATAAATGGTGACGGTTATCATACTTGCCATAAAGGTTGTGATTTCAGTAGAAACATTAAGATGTATGGGCTAAAAATATGGACTGGTTTTAAGTTTTATGGTTTAGTTGTCACATGGATTTACAATCGGGCTGTACGGTGGCGCAGGAGTTAGTGCTGTTGCCCCTCATTCAGAGGGTCCCTGGTTTGCAATCTCAGCTTAAAACCAGCATTTTCTGCTTATTTTAAGCCTTTTGAAGGGTTCTGACAACTTACTTATTTCTAGATTTAACTATCTTATTTCAGGATATCTTATCAAGTCAAATTATCTCTGATCCTCTTTACAGATTAGTGTCCACATTGCTGTGTTGAATACTGTTAGTCAGTGCTTCAGTTATACGTGACTGAGTGTTACCTGACACAGCCTCTCAACAACTTTATCCACATTTTCTAGAACAAAATAGCGCTTAACCTTGTAGGTTCAGTGCTAACTGTTGAGCCGGACAAACACATGAAGACTTTTAAAATCTTAACCGATTATTCCAATGTGAGAGATTCCACGCATTACAACAAATAATCACTGATTTTCCTTTTTTGTTCATATAGTGTGTGGTGTTGATGCACAGGATTATCACAGCAAACCACTTACGAACAGATTTCATTCACTGACTGCCAGAGTCAATGCCTGATCTTAACCCTCAAAACACCAAATCATGCATTTTCAAAGGGGAATTTATTGTGACAAAGCTACTGTGGTTAGCTGTGAGCTGCATGCTAAGTCCATCACTGTTGTCATTTTAGTCTAGCTTCATCCCTTGTCAGTTTCTGACGTCCAGCCAACTTTGTGCTTCCTGTTAACTTGGTCATATATGGCGCTGCTGTCTACCAACCTTGCCATGGCTGTGTTTTTGTTTTACTTTCTCCTTTAGTCAGCTTGCTTTCCGATTGACTATTCCTTCTTGTCCCGTCGCAAGTCCGCATTGTGTCTGCTCAGCTGTCTTCGGTGCTCACCACACACCAGGATTTCTGTTAGTTCATGTTTGAACATGATTATTATTATGATCTTAGTCTGATCACCTCCAATCAGGTCAGAGTTGATGAAAGACGGAGCTTGTTGGTGGATAAAGCTCATGCTGAGTTTGGTCTGAAAAAAATGCGAAACATCTTATGCCAAAAAAAGCTTCAGTATTGCTTTTTGTCCTTGTTTTAGTAAAGAACTGCAGCCCAGTTCTGATAAAACTGTGGTTATACTATATTTACATCCTAGCTAATCTCTACACCACCAGTAGTTGTTTGCAGTCCAGCTAAACCCGTAACTGTTGCAAACTTATGCCAAAGCAAGTTTGGAGAAGAACAAAAATGTTTTTTCATCATGAAAAGCTTTCAGTACTGTTCTTTGCTCTTTATCTAATAAAGAAGTATGGTCCAGTTGAAGCTAATACTATGCGTACAACGCTATGTCAGTGGCAGTCACTGCTACCAGCTTCCAGTATAAGTAAACCCCACCTGTAGCTATCGCCTCTTTCTCCTCAAATGATGCTGATCGGTCAGGTCCATTCTCAGGCCAGGTACAATCATTCTAGATTGGAGCTTTGAAAGATGGATCTGCCTGATGACAGACATGGAATCGGCTTAGTGGGGGGCTGGAGCCAATCCCTCCTGTCATCGGCCAAGAAAGGGGTACAACCTAGACTGGTGGCCAGTCAATCACAGGTTTGACATGTAGAGATAAATAAACAAACAGGGACAGCCACATTTAAACCTACAGCCAAATTGAACACCACTTGACTTATTGAGCACGTCTTTTGACTGTGGGAGAAATCTGGAGCACCTGGAGGGAACCCACACATGCACGAGGGAGAACATGCAAACTACATAGAAAGGCCCTGTCTGGTGTGGACCAGGACCCTGATTGCTGTAAGGTGATAATGCCAACCACTGCTTCACCATGCAGCCCTTTGAACAAGCATTTAATAGGTGGTGTCTTCTCTTCTTGAGGACAGCCTAGACACAACTTTCAAAAAAAAATGTACAAAAATACCAGTTTCTTTTCCCAGTTAATAATATAAAAGTAGACCAGAGTGAAGTCTTGATGTGACTTACTATTTACAGTTAAATTGAGACTCACCTGAAACAGATGAAGGGGTGCTAGCTATGAAATGAGCAAAGCAATGACTTGGCAGACAAAGTAGGAGTAGGGAATTTTGCTGACTTTTGACCTTACAGTCCTCTTAGAAACTTACTAAGTTACTAAGAGGACTGTAAAAAAATATAGCACATACTGTAGAAGAGAAGTTTTTAAATAAAAGTTGTTAATTGCAACAAAAATACAGAGAAGTTGACAATCTTTCAAAGAGGCATATATCATTGTGTGCCAATATCAGATAGACAAAAATGAAAAGTCGGCTATTGAGTTTTATTCATCAAAGCATAAAATGTCCATTCATATATTTAAAAAAATACACAGACACTCTATGCCTATTAAATTTGTTTAGACTGCATTTATTTTTTGAAACAAAAGGTAAACCGAATAAAAAGTGACTTCAGCTTGAGTTTTCTTTTTGATGTGTGTGCCATATACAAAGCCTGATATTAGATTAGTCATCTTCATGATGGCCCAGAGAAGTCCAACTATTGTATTATAGAAATACATATCCTCTGAGGATATCTATCATGGTTTATGTTTATCTGTCTCTATTAATCTTAATCAGTGTCTGGAAATCTTAAACAAACCATTGTGCTGATAGATAGAATATCTTCCTGGATGATAAGAAATAATCAAATCTGTACTAAATAAATCTGTCAGCGCTTCTTGGAGCAGATACATCATGGAGGAATGTTCTATCTTCATACTTCTTTGATAGCTGCAGTATTTTCTTGAACATTAGTTTCATCTTTGAAGGTTTTTCATAGCTCTGAGTTCTTGAACAGATGTGGGATTCCTTTTGCTTTCTGCTTCAGTGCCAAAACACAGAATTTATGATATCACTGTGGGATACAAACTTCTAAAGGTAATCACTCTACTTCGCGGTACATATTCTTCATCTTTCTTGCTGAGATCAAGAAGAAAACAACAATTCCATTATTAATGTGCGGTTAATATTAGGCAAGAGTAAAAAGCTTAAAAAAGAAGAAAGCTGCGAGTCTGGTTCTCTGTATGGGCTAGCCAAAGGTCGGCCAACAGCACATCTAACACCCACAAATTATGAGACATACTGGATGTCCAGACAGACCATATGTATTGTCTTAACAATTGTTTGGTTTTGAAAGAGCCAGGACAGCTTTTCAGCGGTTTTCAGTCTTTTGCTAAGCAAAGCCAATCAGCTGGTGGCTTTAGCCTCATCAGTGAAAAAGAGTGGTGTCAATCTTTAGATCAACATTTTAAGCCTTGTTCCCATGTGCATCCCTGAAAATTTCTTAGGAGGTGTGGTGATCAAGTGGTGATCTAAAAATCATCACTTTTATTTGCTGTATTTTTTGTCTGTGTAAAGCACTTTGTGACTGCTGTCTGTGAAAAGTGCTATATAAATAAACTTTACTTACTTACATAACGTCAAAAGGTTGCCAAAAGCTTGGGGATTATGCAAACTGACCAGCATATTCCTCAAAGTCCTTTTTTTATTCACTGAACTGACAAAAGTTATTTCTGTAAATTGAAGATGGCAGTGCACCTTCAGAGACTGAAGCAAAGACTTTAAATTTTTCCTGAGCTGGTTAAAGACTGACCTAAAAATCTAGCAGCCAGGTGGCTCTCAATCAAACCAATAACAAAAAATGATGAGTAGAGTTTACTGAGTTTACTGGAAAACAAATGTTGTTATCCTGTGATAACTCAAAAATTAATTCGTTATTACGAGAAAATAATCATTGTCTCCAAAAACGACAAAAATAAGTTGAGATCATGAGAAAACAGACAGAAATTACTAGTTATCACGGGAAAACAGAGTACGTAATAAATGTGAATATATGGCCCTTTAGGGTTTCCGTAAGACACTGCTCAGCTCCAGTTACTTTTTGTTTCAAACTTGGGACTTAAGCCAATAAAAACTACACTCCTTAGAGTCTATTTACAAGACCTGATTCCCAAAAAGATTGGGGCATCTTTAAAAATGTGAATAAAAACAATATACAGGGATTTGCATGTCCTTTTCAGACTATATTGAATTAATACAGCACAAAGACAAGATAATTAGTGTTCAAACTAATAAGATTTCCTTTTTTATTTTGATGTAGAAACATTCTGAATTTGATGCTTTTGGCCTGTTCCAAAATAGTTGGGATAGGAGCATTATCATTATCATATGTTGTTGCGCCAGCTTTTCCTCTAACAACATTGTAAGCAAGAAGAAGGAGCCTCTTGTGCTTCAGCCCCTCCACAGGTTGAGTTTGGTGCTCACAGAAAGGACCAGTAACATACAAAAATGTTTCAATAGATTCTTTCTCACAGGCAAATCCAAAGAAGAAACTGGAGCACATGAGTCACTTTTTGCAGTTTAATTAGGTGCAGAGGACTTATGTTTCAGCGCTCCTCATCAGAGTCACACAGTAGTTTCTGAGCCTTTTGCATTTTTTGTAATGTTTTGTTTTGGATGGTTTGTTGTAGATGACGACTTATCTTTACAGATGGCGGTCTATGTACGTATATTGTGTATATTGTGTATAGTATAGCTGTTGTAAATGTTTCTGATTGGATATGAGTGCTGTTACAGTATTGGTTCACTGTGTGCTGACTCCCCACTCTAAGCAACCGATCAAGGTTGAAACTCTGTAATGACGAGGGTATTTATATTTTCCAAACCACACCACCACAGTTTGACTCTGGTGAAGATGCAGAACATTACTCCTCCGCTACCTGATTAAATTGCAAAAAGTGACTTGTGTTCTCCTGCTTCTTCTTTGTATTTGCCCGTGAGAAAGAATCTATTGAAACATATTTTGAACACCCTGTAAGCATCTTGGCCTAGTACTTTAACTAATAGTTGAAGTATTGAATGTGGAATTCTTTCCCACTCTTGCAGTTGCCATATTTTGCACTTCACAATCCGCCCTACACACTGAACTGCATGCAGACCAGATTAGTGCCTGCGTTCTTACTGTGAAGCCATGCTGTTGTAACTCATGCAGAATATGCCTTGGCATTGTCTTGCTGAAATAAGCATAGATGTCTGAAAAAGACATCATCTGCAAGAGGGCATGTTTTTCTTCGAAACTTGCATGCACCTTTCATTTATGTTGCCTTCACAAATGTGCAAGTTACCCAACCACTAATACAACCCCACAGCATTATAAATGCTGGCTTTTGAACTCTGCATCAAAAACAATCTGGATGGTGAAAGTTGGCAGAGCTGAGCAGTGTAACCTGGAAATGTCTAGTGGAGTAACAGCGTTACGGGGTGTAGTAACATGTCACAGGGGTAGTTTGGGTGAGAGAATGCTCAGCATATGACAGGGAACTATAGCAAGTAAGCTGCACAAAACATGAATGAAAAACAGCAACAGAATGACAGCACTGGCAGCATTTCACACTTCCTTGTATTGCAGTCTTTGACGTAACACCCAGCGTTTCCATACATGTCAGGTCTGGCCATGACAAGACATGGATGTTACTCCCAGAAATTAAGAATTTATCTAGTTTCTAAAACTGTTGGACATATGTAAAGATAGTGTAAGTACAAAACATATATATAACGTAGGATTTTTTTAAATTATTGTTGGCATTTCAATGCAAAAAAACAACATTATGTGTTTCTAACACAGAACATACATTGTTAAAAGAGAGCAGTGTGTTTCAGTGATAGAACAAAGATTGCTCTCTTAAACATTCCCACATGTCCCACTTGCTCGGTTCAGCCCACCTGTGGAGACCCTGTACTTGTGGAAAACACTGCAGTCACAAGCTTCCTACACTGCCTGCGTTACTGGGTTAGCTCTTCTTGTTGTGCAATACACTTGCAGGCCTCAATCTGTTGTTCTCAGTTCCCTTTAAGCCCTTGATAAGGAAGTAGCCTAAATTTTTTTTTGTCCTTTCCAGTGAGAGTGACCTAAAAGACGGCGGGAGATGGGGGAGGTATGTGTTACAGTACAATAGCCGGTAAGTCTCTCACAGTAACCACACCAGAGAACTGAGCACATGCTTATGTGGGGAGGCTAATCAGCTTTCTGGAGATGGGCTAATGTCCTTACAGTGGCTGAGAGGGGGGCCTATATTTAGTGTCCACTCTCTCCCTCTTAACAGGGGATAACACTGGCCCAGTGCTCCTCTCCATAGCTCATCTCTGGCTGCTTAAATTCATCAAGAACCCCATGCAGACATAGAAAGAAAACGATTTAGGACTAAAGATAAAGGAGTGGTTAGGATGTCAGTATTTTGTTTACTTTAGATGACACAGTTCGAAAACAGAATATTTAGATCCAAGAGGCTTCAACTTAAAACTCCAAAAAGTTGTTTTACTTAAAGATATGAGATGAAAGTTGAAGATTAGGAAGAAAAAACAGGACTACAAAGAGACAGACAAAAGAAAAAAAATATCAAAGCGATCATGAAAGAGAGACTAAGTAAAATATTTTTTCCCAGTGTCAGCAGGGAAAGTGACATCTGGAGGCTGAGGCCTCTGGGCATTAAGAGAGACGCAGACCTGGAGCCAATCTCCTCAGTCAGTTCACATGTGTCCCTGGAGATCAAGGCTCTGCTGGTAGTAAGGTCTGTGCATTTCATGAAATCTACCTGCTGGTGTTAAACATTCAGAGCTAATGAAGCCTTGGCAAAGCGTGCAATGACGGCAGTTGACGGTTTATGACGCTCATCGTGACGTCTCTTGAAGGGGAAATCCGTTACGTTCAGCTGTCACTTGCTGGCAGCTGTTCCCATGCCCTCTGGGATTGTGCGGGCACAGTAGGGCATTGACCTGCTGAGTCTGGGCCCCAAATCTTAAAACCTGTGTGGTATATCACAGCTAAGAGGTGAAACTTCTGGAAAACTTATTAAACATCTGCGTGTCAAGTAATGACAAAAAAAACTGAACCAAACAGCTCTGGTTTGATGGTCTTTCTTCATTTTTAATTCTCAAGTCAGTCAACTTGAACACATTTATCATCTCAGTATTTTCATGTCCCCTTAGGACGACAGTTAAAAACAATGTAACAATCTCTTTAGAGCAACAGAAAACCCATAAAACAGCTCAGAGCACACATACAATGAACACAAGTTAAATCTGCATCTTTACAAAGCCAGTGTGTCCACCTGCGCTGCTCTTTATCAGCCACAAATAGACACAAATTCGCTCACACCACAAAAAGAGACTCAACAAAACAGCTTTGAATCTGCCTGCTACATCAGCCGAAAACACAAACTGTACAAAAATAGAGATTGATAGAAAAATAGTAGATCTGACGTGTTTGAAAGAATATGCTGAGTCTTTTGCACTCATAAAGCTGAAAATGTACACCAGTTAATTTCATAATCACAGACACTCCTTGTCTTATTGCTGTTCAAATATCTGTGTGGTTGTTCTTCAGCTGTTCTCCACATTATTCCTCATTTGCTGGTTCTAGTCTGTGCTAAGGGAGATAAAATTTGACAGCTTTCATATGCTCTTGCAACTCCATTTTCCACACATCCTGAATCAAACCTTTCCATAAAAGAGAAGATGAAATATGCATTTGCTATTTACTGCACTTACGTCATTTTGGAGGATTTTCAGACTTCTACGCAGCACATTTTTTTGGAAAACATTTTCCTCAGCTGGGTGTCTGACTCTTAAAGTTGTACAACTTAACTCGACATTCAAAAGCTGCTCTGCTGCTACATCCCTGCACACACAATCCAACCTCCACCCCTCTGACAAACACAACATGTTGTATCAGCAAGTGGCGCAGACGTTCTCTCTTCTCTGGCTTACATGGAAAATTTTTTACAGTGCATTTTGCATGTTAAAATTGCTGATAATGGTGTAAAAATCATGTGAAATTATGCTTTTACATATTTGAGTTTTTAAAAAGACATAAAATTAAAGGGGTCTGTAGAGTTTTGACCATAAATAGCTAAAGAGAGCCAAGCAATTTTTAGTATGTTTATGTTAGGGCTGTCAAAAGATTAAAACATTTAATTGCTTTTAATCTCAAGATTTCTGTAGTTCATTGTGATTTATTGCACCCTTTCATTGCAATTTAAAATTCTATTATGCATTTTTTTTTAAATTCTGTCATTTGGGTCTTAAACTAAGGGTAACTGACTTTGTGTTTGTATACAGGCCTACTTAAATAGGTAGACTAAAGTTTATGGTATGACGCTGACCAGGAAAAGGAACTTGTTATGGATTGTAAAAGGAATACAGGGACAGTAAAATATTAGATTTTCAATACCACATGGTGAAAAAGACTTTTGACTTGTCCGCTGAGCTGTCTGAAAATTTGTACAGGCAAAATGAGACATTTAGGAGCAGAGGTGGACTATTTTTACATCACTGTGGCTGCAGTGAGACAATGACATGCCTTAACCAAACTGTGATGAAAGGAACAACAAAACATAAGATTAATCGCAATTTTAAAACTGAGCACGCTAATTGTGGATCATAGTTAATTGCGATTAATGCATTTAATCTTGACAACCCTAGTTATATTGTGCTAATGCACACATGCAAAGATTCATATCAGACTATCTTTTTTTACTTAAATGGGAAGCAGTAGATAAAAGTGGATGCAGCGTCTTTAGAGCGAAAGAAGACACTGAGATGTAAACAAGACTTAGGTTTTTAAAAAGATAGCCTGAAAAGCTTGTTTTTAAGCATGGAAACCCTTCAGTAACTTCTTGTTTCACCTCAAGGATGCAAACATGAGCTTTAGTGAGAAACACTACAAATAATTTTTTTTTTTTTTTAAGTTAACCAAAAAACAAAATCCCCCAGAGCACCTTTAAGAAAGCATAATATTTCAAATTCATCCATTTAAACCCATCCTTGTCTCACTTTTTCCAGACTCGATTTGTTTTGTTACATTTCATCTCATTAAGTTGTCTTTCCCCCCTGATTTACAGCTCTTTACTTATCAAGCCATGCTTGCTTCAACTTGTTCTGCAATCCACTAAACCTGCAGATAAGTGAGGTTATTTTCCCCTTAATACCAAACCTTTATTTTCTTTGCCCATTCTGTCTCATAATGATCATCAACTTCTCTCTTAAAACCATTTGCAATTTGACCTCCACCCCCCTCTCTACAGATGATGAGATTATGTTACTTCCTCTGTAGTAATCAGGATGTGTGTTCATCCAGCAGGACTGCAGAAGAGCAGAGCCTTCAACTAAACATTTGTCAAAAAGAAAACCAAATACAAATCTCCCTCAGTGTAAGAGACCTTTTCTCAGCATACTGCAGGTAAACTAACTGTTCCATAAAACATTCATTATCACCTTTAAATGTCAATTAGACAAGTGAACAGCTCTCTAAAGATAATATCTTTTCCCTTTAGGCTTCATCTAGGCACTTAAAGAATATTATTCCTGTACAGAAATAAATCATGCATTGTTTTGTTGTTTTTTTTTCTCCTTATCAGGATTCAGATAACGTTAAGAAAGTAGATCTTTGGATTTGTAAACAGTATCCAGTTCCTCTTTCTGAATTGTCTGTGAAATGGTAGATACACAGTGCACATGGTAAAGGCCAGAAAGTCAGCATTCTTTGACTGTGAATCAGTATCTCCAACACTTCACGTGTGTCTTCTGTTTCTCTCTGGGGCCTTATGTGAGTCTTTGGGTTTTTTAATCTGCTTTATATGCATGTTCATCTTTTGAAATTTGAGTTCCAGTGAGTCGTAACTCACACCAGGAAAAGAAGAATCATCATATCCAGGCTGCTTAGGCCAAACTGTAACATAGCGGACCTCGATGAAAGACTCATTTAACTGATGGGCCAACTCTGTCGTTGGCATCGCTCCCTTTGCGTTGAGCTCCTCCTGCTGTGGCACCCTACAATGGGGAAAACCCTCTCTCTGGCCTGCTGCCTTGATCCAGCTTTCTTGTCCTCATTCTTTTATTTCTTTTTCAAATTCTCTTTGTCTGATTTTGCTGCCTAGACTTCCTTGTCTCATTTGACTCATCTCAAGTAAGAGATTAAAGATCATTTCTCCCTTTTAAAGGTGTATAGGTTCCACTTATTGAAAGTTTAATTACAGGGCAACCAG
The DNA here is from genome assembly GCF_018320785.1 of Cheilinus undulatus. Lineage (NCBI taxonomy): Eukaryota > Metazoa > Chordata > Actinopteri > Labriformes > Labridae > Cheilinus > Cheilinus undulatus. The sequence goes on from NC_054878.1 coordinate 23,131,818, forward strand.
GTGGCGTACATTGGATGTTGCGGAGGAGAAAGGTAATGCTGAGGTGGTGAAGGAGGGCAGGGGTAGACCGGCTGAACCTGCGCTACATAATAGTTGCTGAAGTTGCCATCTGAGACGTAAGGAGCTGGCTGGTAGAAACACGTGACGTTGGCAGCGTTGGGGATGGCGTTCTGCTCGGCCAGCACCCGCAGTGCCAACGACGAGATGAGACTGAGCGTTTGACGCCTTTCGTGGCCCATCAGGCACACCGTACTCTCCTGCACCACGTCATACAGCGTGGCCAGGTAGTCGTACTTCCTGTCCTCCAAGTCTACAAAGTGGTTCTGCAGGTAAGACTCAAGCTTCCTCCTCTGCTCGCTCACGTCGGGGAAGTCTATGAAAAAGCGCGAGCACATGTAGCGCTGCAGCAGTTTCATCTCATTGTCCGAAGCTGCACGGAAACCCCGCACCAGGAGGTGGCAGTATTTCAGCAAACCTCCGCCTCGGATCTCCTCCGGGCTTCTCGTGCAGATGAGGCGCTTGCGCAGGTGATCCAGGGCGGTTGGGAAGTCGCCGTAAACGCTCTCCCCGAGTATTGTGGGGTGGAACGTGGCAGCCATGGGATGCTCCGAGCACTCGTAGAAGAGGAGGAGAGAGTCCAGGCGGATCTGAAAGGAGTCCACACTGAACTCAAACTGCCGTCGAAGGGAGTCCACGAACTTGAGCTCTACGTTCTTGCCGCGGTTGTTAGAGAGCGAGATGAGGCTCCAGCGATCAGAGTCATTGCACACCTTTACCATCTTCTGCACATAGGCCTCCTGTAAACACATGCAACAGCAGGCATCAATAAAGAATTTGTCAACTTTTAAGTCAATAAAACTTGCCAAAAGACAAAATATTCCATTAAAGGAGCATTTCTACTTTTATTTCTATTAGGCTACTTCTGTAAGAAAATGCAGGGTTGTTTTTTTCCAGCACACAGAGGCCCACAACCTTCTCTGTGTCTGCCTCCTCTTCAATTCCTCCTTTCACAGCTGTGGCATATCGCTTTCTTACCAGGAAACTACAACAATTATTTTCTTTCTACTTGTTCCAGTAATAAAACTTAAGAACAGATATCCTCAATCATGTTGATGTCTGGTTGTTCTATGCTAAACTTGAAGATCTTCCAGATAAAATGTATTTAGACAGCTTATTTTGGGCATGGGTCTGGTCTCTGGACACTAATGTTATTTGCATCAGATAAAAATCTCATTTTGGTGTGTTACTCGTGATGTTTTGCAAATCACATCTGTTGGTGGGCCATTAGCAGCCCGGGTAGTCCTCGGTATCTAGGTAACTGAGGGCCGACTTATTAATGTGGATCCGACTCCAATTGGATTAGACAGAATCCTCTTTGAATTAGAAACCGACCTTTTTACTATTTGAAGGCTTATATCTCTGTGTAGGTTGGATGAATTCAGGCCACATCTCAATCTTGTTTATGTAATCTTTCTCTCTGGGCATTTAAAAGTATCTGCAAACAAACGTGTGCTTTGACCTGTTGCGCACAAATCCAGAAGTACGGGTACTTAAGTTGGGCATGTGGAATAAATGTTGGCAGCATTTTCACATTCTAAAAGTTTGACATTAAATGTCATTTCTGCTTTTTAAATCATGATTCATCTATTAAAACCACTATGGTGTTATAAAGCCGTGTTTTACCTTTAAAGTCACTGGTGTGATCTTTTCTTTATTCACTCCTTCAGGCAGGAAGTCAAGCAGAGAGTCTAGCACTATATCTTTCACTATCTGAAACTCCATCTCTCCTTTCAGCTCGGCGCAGAATATCAAGTCCAAATCTTTCCATCCCAGCCCGCTGTCCTCGTGCAGGACGTGGCTGGCCGCGGATCCGTTCAAGCGCACCTCCCGGACATGTATCCGCTTCTCCTCCATGCGGCTCCGGACCACCTTTACAATGTCCCGTGGCTTTACCTCCAAAGTGGGGAAGCTCCAGCGGCCGTGGATGGGGATGGAGCCGGTGAGGATGGTGTCCAGCCGCTGCACTTGCTCCCAGTTGAGCACGCTGAGGCTGATGCTCTCTCCGTCCGAGCAGCTGTCAGCCGCAGCACACTCGACGCCCTCTTGCATGTTAAAAAGAGGTAGTCAGAAGGATGCGAGCGCACAAACTTTCCACTAACTCCTGCTGGATTCGTGGCATCAGCTAGCTGCAACTTTCTGCAGAGTTGGACCTTAGGAGCTGCATGGTGCTGGAAGACGAAGCGGCTCTACGCATGACGGAATGAACTAGTTGGGCGGCGTTATGCTTGTCCTACTTCTTACATAAAGTCTGCGCTCCAGACAAATTCAATTCATGAGCTTTCCAGCCGTACGGCTTAGTCACTGTCCAGCATCTGCTGCCCCGCTGCGCTCCGCTCTCCGCTCTGGCGCTTTCGCCAAATTCAGGAAAGTAGACATAAACTGTAAAGCTGGAAATAATTGTTCTCCACACTGTCAGTCTTTTCGTCCCAAGGACTCACCAACACATCCATCTCATCCAAGAAAACGCCTGTGTCAAAACAGAAGTTCCGCCACTCTCTGACTCACTTTTACGCACGATTTATTGCGCGTCTCTGATGCGTAAAAAACAACAGCGCAAAGTTTTATGACTGCTACCAAGTCCACTTCACACCTCCTTTCAGAAAGAGGTGCATGGCTGCTTTTCCCTCTACATTTTGGCCGTTTGTTGCTCGGTGATACTGCGTGACGCCACAGAGGTCCCACTCCACAGCAGCTGGAGAAGTTGTGAACAGTCCTGCTTCCCGTCTGTGAAGCGTAGGGGCGGGCCACTTTGATTGACAGCTCACGCCCACAAATAGTTGCCGCCGCATCCCACAGTTACTGTGAATGACTTCGAGCCTGGAAACTGAGGCACGTCTGGAGAATGGGCGTTTCGAGGGATCAGAGAAGGGGAGATTGGACGTCGAGTCCTCAACAAAACTCCCCTTTTCTTGCTTTGGAACTTTTTATTGGCACTGTTGAAACGCCCCCAGACATGCTGTTGAACGTCTGCTTGACCTGCAAGTTGACATTTTCACTTTCACCCATGCATCAGTGCATCTTATTTTCAAGACAAAAGTTGCCAAGTATTCACCTGGTACAGCAAGCAGCAGTGCTGCAGATGCATGGACTCTCTGTTTATGTGAAATAAACTGAACACTGATAATCGATCTATGATTAATGCTTCAATGCATCACAAACATCACACATGTAAATCGATTTACTATAACATAACAGTCATTCTGCAGTCTGATCATTCACAGGTGAGACTGGGAATGTGCCTCCACCTGATGCCCCCTAGAGGTGGTTTTTCCCATCATCGTTGGCCCTGCATACATTTGTGAGCAGCCCCTAAGACTAACTTTTTAAACTTTAAAGTCCATCTTTATTTAAACACTTCAGTATCTGTTTAAAATGTATCCTTTTTGAATGCTCCTTCTCTCTGGAGTCTAAAAGCTGTCTGTGAGTATGTAGGTTATAAGCCATATAGTCTCTGGAGGTTAGTTGTCATGGAGAATCTATCAGTGCAGAGCTTGGCGCGTATATCTGCGTCACTGCAGGCGAGCCCATAAACCAGCTTAGCACAGATTACCCTGTGTGTACAGTGACACATTCACAAAGACTCATGCGCACGGACACGACTGCACAGGTAACTTCAGTTTAACGCTCCCATTACTACATGAGGGCAAAACTTCAAAGAAATGTAAGAAAAAAAGCCACACAGAGCATATTTGTAGTAGATCAAAACCCTCCAGTTTCAAACATCTTTTTGTTTGTCTCTCTAGGAGTAGGAGCCCTTTATCTCTTGGCCTTGAATGCAGAGATATCAACTGAAAATCTGTATATATTTTGTTTCATTCACACTATTTGGTTCAGTTACTGTATTTGTTTTATTAACAAGGTATGCCAAAAGTATTTTCACCTCTATGTGTGTCTTCTTCTCTGCTCATCATTTCTGCTGAGAGAACAATAGAACAAAAGTTCATTACATTGCAATGCAGAACATGAACCTGAATTTAAGCCATGTTAACATCTCTATTTCCACACTAAAGGCACCTGCAGACTTGTAGTTAGACACAGCAGCAGGCCAGTCACACTAGGCACTTCTCCCATTCAGCAACAGGATCAATGTCAGGCTTAGAGCGGGCCATGCTTACCGTGAAGCAGCTACTTACCTGACCTCTGACTTGTCAAGTGGATGACTCCGGCTTGGTTTCCAAATGTCTGACGACATCAGAGGATTGGTGAAGGGGATTTCAGTCGGACCCCTTGTCAGGCTGCCAAACCGATTGCCATATAAGGAGAGGTGTGCATGTGTGTCTTAGTGTGTGACTGTTTTATATACTTAATATGTATATATTCTTCTGTACTGTTGATGAATCCAGGAGTGTTACTCAAGTTTTAAAAAATGGGTCAGTATTATTATTTTTTTTTGTCCCCTGCCCTAAAAGCACCACTTAAGTATACAAGCATTTTATTACACTCCTCCCTTTTTATTGATTTTTACTGTAATAAATTAGATTAAATAAATGATTTCCTTTTCTTCCTCATTTGCCACTCTGCCTCATTCCCATCCCATTTTTCACCATTCCTGCACGTGGAAGTTCATTAAGAGATTACAGTGAGCCCGTTAACAGAACGTGCCTTTGCCGTCTTCCTCCTTTACTTTCTCCAGCTCACTGCCTTAACGCCTTCAACTATTTTTGTTCTGTCGTCTTCATTAGTTGGAAGAGATCCATCTTTAATTCGGTGTTGACGCAACATGCAAGCAGCACTTGGTCCATCTAATACCTCATCTCCTGACTGCTTTTGCTGCTGTAAACTGGCTATGTGAAGGAGTATTCTAAGAGTTATACAAACTATGCAAGGAAATTACATTTAAAATGTCATTTTTTTCATACTGATAATGGTGGGAGGTGCAAGATGTAGTCTTTTTACACATGCATGAATTACAGGTGCATCTAAAAGAAATCACTGTCATCCTCCATAATGAGGGTAAGCCACAGAAGGTCACTGCTGAAAGGGCAGGCTGTCCTGAGAGGCTGTATCAATGCATTTTCATGGAAAGTTTACTGGAAAAGTAAGAAAAGGTTCACAAGCAACAGGGGTGAGCTCAGCCTTGAGAGGAGTGTCAAACAAACCAGATCCAAGAACTCAGGTGAGCTTCAGAAGGAGTGGACTGAGGCTAAAGTCAGTGGTCAAGAGTCAACAAACATAGACGGGTCCAGGAAAGGGGATACAAGTGTGTTCTGGGTGTCACACCAATCCTAGACCACAAACAACATTGTAAGCTTCTCACCTGGACAAAGGAGAAAAAGAACTGGACTGTTACTCAGTGGTCCAAAGTCCTATTTTCAGATGAAACTCAATTTTCCATTTCATTTGGAAATCCAGGTCCAAGAGTCTTGAGGGAGATCTAAATAGCACAGAATCCAAGGTGTTTGAAGTCCAGTGTTTTTGGTTTTCTCAGTCAGTGATGGTTTGCGGTGTCGTGTCATCTGCTGGAGTTGGTCCACTGTGCTTATCAGGTCCAGAGTCATCGCTGTCAGCAGTCCACCAGGAGATTTTAGAGCACTTCTTGCTTTCATCTGCTGACAACCTTCATGGAGATACTGATTTCATTTTACAGCAGGACTTGGCACCTGCCCACAGTGAAGCCAAAACTACCAGAAACTGGTTGCTGACTGTGTTATTACTGTGCTTGATTTGCCAGCCAACTTGCCTGACCTGAACCCCATAGACGGCTTCTATCAGACCAACCTGGACTTCATAACACCCCAGCAGTACCACAGACTGATCGCCTCCATGCCATGGCACACTAAAGCAGTAATTTGGGCTAAAGGAGTCCTGATAAAGTACTGAGTGCATAAATATGAATAACTGTCCAGAAGGTCAGTATTTCTATATAATAAATCTTTTATCCGACTGATGTTTGTGATATTTATAATTTGAGGTAGTGGATTTTAAAAAAAAATTTTTTTAGAGCTGTATGTTATAATCATCAACCCCTTGTCCCTTGTGTTTCTTTGTATTTTGTGCTTTATGTTTCATGTTTAGCTACTCCCTGTGTTTCATGTGCTTCATGTTTAGTTAATTTCCTGTTTCATGTTTAGTTACTCCCTGTGCTTCATGTTTAGGTTTACTCCTTGTGTTTCTTGTTTAGTTAATTCCCTGTTTCATGTTTAGTTTTACATTCCCTGTGTTTGTATTTGCTTCCTTGCTCCCTCCTAGTGTCTCATGTTTGATTCTTCTCCTGGTCCAGTGTTCTTGTGTATTGTGAAGTATTCCATGTTTCCTGTTTTATTTGGAAGTTGCCTTTCCTTGTGTGTGATTCCAGTTTTGCTTCCTGCCTTAGTTTCCCTCCATTGTGATTACCCTCACTAGTTTCACCTGTGTCTCGTTATCCACACCTGTTTCTCCTTGTGCAATCACTCCCTGTGTATTTTAGTTCTGTGTTTCTCCCCGTCCTTTGTCAGATGGTCAGATGTCTTCCATGCCTGTTATTCCTCGTGTTAATCTCAGTGTTTCTCCTCGTGCTCCCTGTGGATTTTGCTTTTGTTGGACTTTATTTAAGTGAGTTTTGTTTAGTAGAGTTTTTCCCTGTTTGGACTTTGATCGTTTTTGGATTTGCCTTTTATTTGAAATTAAATCTTTTTGAGTTTCACCTGCATTTGGGTCCTCCATTTTGAGTTTTTCACCACACCTGACAGTTATTGATTTAGCCTCTTTTATATGGCATACTGACTGTGTATTCTCTCTGTACGCAGGGCTCTGTGTGTGAAATCTGCATCTGTTCTGCTTCAGCACTTAAACAGGGTTTATTCAGCCCTAGCTGAATAACAGCTGTTAACAGCTGTTTTTTGCTTTTTGTGCTCGATATAATCAAATATTACTCTTAATATTCAGGAATTCAGATATCCCTAACTTTACACTGAGTGCTCTGTGGTCATAGCAGTTCATTACTTCAACTTGTTTGTTGATGAATCCTGATCATTTTACAGTAAAAAAAAAAAAAAAAATCATAGGACATCTCTTTTAAGCTTTTGCCAGAGAGAGAGAGAGCGAACAGGAACTTGTTCATCAAGCTTTGCAGACCTCCTTTTGTTTCATCTCTTGAATATTTGTAGCTTGCATCACAGATAAAAGCTTGACTCATGAAGGTAGCTCGTCCAAAAAGCTGTTGCTGTTGGAGCAGGGCTTGAACTTCTTTCATCATCAATCTGGAGCAGTGTTTCTGTAACTCCTAAACTGTGATGAAAGATTGAAAGAAGTTAGTCCTTCTGGTCGTTGCCTCCTTCGCTCACCAACAGTGGATGTCTGTACAGATTCCTTGAGTCCAAAACTGGTTTTTGCTTACTTTCATCTAAAGTCCAGTATGTTGTCAGTATCTTTACATGCATTGTGAAGTCAACCTACAATTGTAGCTCCATGAGGTCATTTGATTGGACTACTGTCTGTGTCCCAGTGTGTAAGCACTGGAGGAAAAATTGATTTATTGATGGTATTGCTGACTTTGCGACTGTGGATGACGATATGCACCATTTCATCTTGTTTCTATGGAACCTCTTATGGTTGACCAATTACATCTCACACCAAACAATCAATGTTTAGTCAATATTTTTAACTCCCTCAGCTGACTCAACATTGTTTTTTTGTCCAAAACTGCATGGTTCTCGCTCCAATATTTGACAATGTGACATCTCCCTCTTATGTTCTTCAAAGCTTTCTTGAACACATGTATGTGTTTGATTTATGGCGTCAAACCCTGATGTGGAGACTGTGGAGTGTGCTCAGAATGATTAATCTAGTTTGGGTTTATACAAGAGGGAATTGGACCCCAAATGTATTATCTCAGTGTTTGAGAATAACACAAAGTATTTTCAGTGATGTTCAGCGACAGTTTTTAAAATATTAGCTACTCTACTTCAAATTATCTATTCATACACATGAATTAAATGTGGTTAGATGACGCCAATGGGTTCTGGTATTTTATTACGACTAATTGCATTTGACCTCTTTTCCTCTTGATAAAGGATGTTTCTTGCATACAGCCAGACCATGCCAAAGTGCTGTAGGATCCTGTAAGTCACTTGTCACACACCAGTATGTCCCCAATTTCAAGGCGTGACTGGTTGAATAAACCTCAAAACAACACCCTGCTTCTCACTGACTTTGTTTACTGAGTTTGTCTGGTGTGATGGAGTTCCTCACCACAGTTTCACAGTGCATTTGTTTTCGAGGTTAACGTGTTGGTTTTAACAAAGAGGTTGAACATGCACACAGCATCTGCCTTATTCTAACTGCAACACTTTAAGAAAAGCTGACAAATCCTTTGGTTTATGGAGGAACTACAACAACAGCAATTTCAATTAAAATGGAATGATACATTATTTTTCATGTATCACCACATGTAGTTCTTCATGTATGAGCAGGTCTGCCCACAGAAAAGAATGGGCCCCAGACAGATTCCATTCAACAACACTAACATATGTATGTGGCATCTTTAGCAGTAGCACCCTGGCTAAAGTTTGCTTCCTGGCTCCATTCAGCTTTGTAGAGAAATGAAAAAAAAAATGCTGCTAGACTCAGCATGGCTACATCATCAGTCAATAAAATGTGTAGATTTTGTTGCTTTGAGTAATAATGGGTAGTTTGGTGTAAAGTAGAAGTTAATTATTGCTTTAACCTTTTATTCACTTTTATGTGCATACTTGTCTTTGAGCATCCATTTCATTGTTGTGGAATGTTAAACATACTTTTAACTGGCAGAAAACTTGAGCAGAACCATGTCCACTGGTGGAAACAACAAGAGCAGGGATAAAGTGCTTTGGTGCTGATACAAATTTATCATGATTTTCAGGTGTCAGTTTCATTTATTTTGCAAGTTTTAAGTATATAAGCATTTGCATTAGATACTCTCAATATTGCATCTTTCTTTTTCTTTTGAACTAAAACAAAAGTAAAATGATCATAATGTAAAATCATTATCTAATTAGAACCTTGCCACTGGTGATCTTATTTTAGTTAGGATCCTAAGTTCCCCTTGAGCAACGCCAAACAACTTGAGCTAACTTTACACTTAAAACATAGTGATCCAGTCACCTGACAAACATCCTCTCAACTGGTTGTATATTTAAGCTTAAAGGTTTCTGGTCTCTCCCTCTGCCCTGCCATTGCCAGCTCTGCCCTGCTTTCAAGCCCATCACCACCCTAGCGTCCATCTATAGGCTCAGACAGGGGTTTATGATACAATCTCAACACTCCTTAAATGCTACATTTAAAATAAATCTGTGTGGATTTATTAGGTCAGAGCCTAAATGCCAAACAAAATCTGGTCTACTGCTGTGGTAGATGTTTCAAACCATCACAAACGTAATTGTCTGACCAAAATTTCTTCATTTATGAGGTGCACTTAAATACGTAGGTCCATATTATGCATTAATAATACATCCTCAGTGATGATCTGATATCACCAAAGCGTTTAACACCATTGTTGATACTGTTCCTCTGCAAACGTTGCATAATACTGGCGTTGATAAAATGTCCTTAAAATGTTTCCAAGACTATCTGTCAAACAGGCAGTGGTGTGTGAGTTTAAGAGTTTATTTACCTCTATTAAAGGGGGTCCCCCAAGGTTTGGTTTTGGGTCCTGCACTCTTCACAATTGATATCAACAACATTATATCTATATTGCCACATTGTAATACCCATCTTTAGGCTGATGACACAGTTCTGTACTGCATTGCCAACACTGCATAATTAGCCAATGACATACTCCAACAAGAGCTTCACAAACTGCAAAATGCTGATAGAACTTCACTCATCACAACTCTGGAAGGTCACATTATAGAAAGAGTCCCCCAGTACAGCTATCTCGATGTCTGGCTGGATCAACAATTCACATTCAGATTTCACATCAATTTACTTGTTAACAAAATTAAGACAGAAAATGGATATGTTTACAGAAACAGCGCTAATTTCCCTATGCCTGACGTGTGATCTACAGGCATGCTACAGCTAGCTCACTTAAACTAGGCTCAGTGTATCATTACGCCCTAAGACTCATTACCGGTGACAGTTATTCAACTCATCACTGCATCCTGTATGACAAAGTGGGCTGGCCTTCATCAGTTAGACAGGACAGGCTTACGTTACTTTTATTTATATAGCTCTGTCTAGACATCTACTGTTGTACCTCCCCTCTTTTCTGAAAGTGTCCAATAGTCATGATCACACAAGTGACTGGATGATGCTTGGAGTTTAAAGAGTAAACACTAAAACTGGGGAAACATCATTAACTTTTGTGCAGCCCACGTCTGGAATACTGTACAGCAAACACTAAAACTCAGTTCAGTTATTAGCAGTTTAAAACATGATAAGGAACTACTATGCAGATGATTGTAACTGATTTTAAACTGTGCTCCACTCCCTGTGCCTATTATTGTGTACTTATATCTATTTCAGTGGTTCCCAAAGTGGGGGTCCGGACCCCCAGGGAGGGTCATGAGACAGTAAAGGGCGGTCATGGGATGCTTTCCAAAAATCAAAGAAAATTTAATGTGATTTAGAATTATGAATTTGATACATTTTTGTAAAAGAAAATGTTGATAAAATGAGTCTAATTTAAGATAAAAATGTCATTTTCAAGTGATATTTGTGCTAAAATGTAGGCAAAAGCTATACAAACCATCTAAAATGCAAGTTTTATACATGATTCTTTGTGCAACATCATGGGCTTTAATCCCCCTCAGGGAAGGTGAGGGTCTCTGATCTCTAACGTTGTTATTTTGGGGTCACGGGCTAAACAGTTTGGGAACCGCTGCTCTATTTACATGTTTTTCGTTGTTTGTTCACTCACTGTCTTGCATTCATTGATTTAATGACCTCTCAGTGTCATTGTACATTAGAGCATGCTGCCAGTGACTTCTCGAGATTAAATAAAGGTTGAATGAATGAATTTCATCACTCCAAGCAAGGCTGCACAACCAATAAAGCCAAGCTTCAATTTGCTAGCAGAATACAGCAGATGACATCAGTTGACAAGAAAGTCTTTAATATAAGCCAGTGTAGCATGAGTTGTTTGCTACTTCTGTCTTTCGGCTGCTTTCAAATATGCTGTTTGCTGTAGATATGATGTTGCAACTATTGAACACAAGAACAAGATATTTTTAAAATTGTCCAACAAAAACTATTTTTCCCCACTTCTCGTGGACAGCCATCTGGGGCAACAGTAAGACGGCTAACTTCTCTAATCAAAACAAAACTAAAACAGCATTACTGTTTTGTCATTCTTTCTCTCATATGTCTGTATTTCCAGATATTGTGTCAAATTATTTAATTGTCAACAAACTCTAATACATAAACAGACAGTTCTAAAATTGGGAACCTGCAGTTTTTCAGTCCTTGTGCAACATTCATTATCAAGCTCATCAGAAACTGTCAATGTTTCTGCTGACTAGATTCATACTTTGTGACATTCATTGTGTCACAATAACTGTCCCAGCTGTTTAATCACTCATCAGATTAACAAACTATTCACCTCAGCCTCTTGCCTTCTGACATAAAGTATGTTATTTTTAAAAGTTGCCTAAGCACTAAATCACACTGTATCTTGGCTAGGGCAAACTTCAACAGTATTTCCAATCAGTTTTAGCCCTGACCTCTGCAAGAGACCTTTGTTGACCCGGCACTCAGTTGTGTAAGCCCCCACTAAATTCTTCCACAGCCACTAATGAGATTCTCTGACGTGTCCTGCACTATAAGCTAACCTGCAATGCTCCTGCAAGCTGCTCTGTACAGGATGGAGTATGTTAATGCAAGAACGAATTATATGGAAAAAAGAAAGTGAGCAGAGAAAGTAAGATTCAACAATGAATTGGCATCACATTTTTCACAGTCATCATAAGAAGTGCATTAAGTGAGCATGTACACTTTTGCAATAATTTCCCCTTTAGGACTTTCAGTTGTGCAAGATGAATTTATCATTACCAACCATGAAAGATCTGATAACAACCTAAATGCAAGTTCATAGTATTCCTCAAGCATAAACATGAACGTCGTCTGTATTCAAACAGAATTCAATGAGCAATTTTAAAACATGTTTTTGACAGGCTGCTCTGGTCCCTGACCCTTCACAGAACAGCGAACTACTGCAACTTAATAAACAAGAAGTGAGTTTCTCGATCTGTGACTCAGCTTCCTGTATGACACTGTGGTTGTAGATGTGAAGACCACACAGATATTTGTGAAGATCTCTATGCCATGTTAACACAAAGCACACTAGCCTGCACTGTAGAATGAACACGATAAAACAAGAAATAGATATAAAGAAATGCATCAGTGAGACAAAACGCCTGACCAACAACAGTGAAAATACTGTAGTTTAAATAGTTTATAAATTTAAACTAGGCTAGCAAGTTAAAGTTAGTATATCAGTTGGTTAAAACTCACTATTTTTCAATCCCACAAGGTTAGGCTCCTAAAAAGGCTCTAAAGTTAAATCATAAGCTTTGTGGCAACAGAATTTTCATCATAAACTTTGGTTCATTCTACCTTCTCCCAGTATAAGGTGCCGAGAAAAGTACCATCATTACCTCTAGTGCATGCAGCTGCCACTGGCATACGCCTTATGAAACCTTATGTGACAGAAAATTTACCCTTTACATTGTGAATTGCAACCGTAAATAATTAAATCAGCTAAACACAGAACTCAAGCCAATTTAAACTGCTTTTGAATGCATTGACCATGCTATTTTCTGATTATTTTAGTATATTATACTTGCATATCTACCTTTCTATACACATGCATTTAGTGATGCATATGAAAGGTTTTTACAGCAATAATCGTTGCCAATTTTATCTCTAATCTTGTGAGAAGAACCTCACATATATAAGTAATAAAATAAAATTACACATTTTTTGTATTTTCATGTTTTAAAGGCAGACTTTATCATGTTTCTTTATACTTATAATTTCTTAGAATTTGAAATTGACTTGCACACTGTATCGAGAGTATGCATGTGTCCCCCAGACTGCCAGTTGCCCATCACTGAACTAGATGTTGTGTACTCTTATCATAAACATATGCACAGCTGTCATTTCAGCCATGATTTCACCCATATTTCTTTCTACTTGCTTTTTTGCTGCAGAACAGAACACATGCCAGGACAGCGAGCTGATGACACTGACTGTCCTCCATGTTTGTTTTCTTCCTGAAGTCACATTTGTCCACGCAAGTTTCTGTGATATTTCGGGTCCATGGAATCACCACTGTCGTGTCTTTACTGCAAACAGCAGGTGGGTGGTTTCCTGATCTGGACACATCGTCAGGTGTCAGTGTTTGGAGGATTATGATGAATATGAATAAGTTGAAGCTGTCCTTATATCTGTTGTCTGCACATTTTTTAAATCAGTTAAGATTTGAAAATTGTTTAGTGTGTAGCCAGCCTTACCAATGAGTAAAAACAGACCTGAAATGATGTTAAGGAAAAGTTATGAATTAGTTCTACTTTAGATTTGAAAAGTATTCATGTGTAAAGGTCAGTTTTGATATTTTTTCTGTATATTTCCAAAAGTAAGCCATCAGAATGTAAGTACACTGCGAGTTATTTCCACAAAGATAAAAGTTACACTCATGGGAGACATGGGGGGTTTAAGGGGAACATCAGCTCACTTTGCTGCAGGACCCTCTATCAAGTTAGTAAAGCCATGCATGTAGGTCAACTCTGATGTCACTGATGACACAATTAATTGATAAATGACTTAAATCTATACATCCGATTCAAAATTAAAGAAATGCAGTCAAATGCTGCAGAGCTGTAAAGATGCTGTGGCCTACAAATCATTTCAAAATGTCAGTAATCCTGCTTTTTACAGACTGCAACAAATGTCAAACCACAACCGTTTGTCCTTTTAAAGTGGAAATAAAAATGTGATCCAAAAAGATCAGCCAACTTTGTTGTGGTGCACTGAATTAATTTCATTTGTAGCACTTCTTAGACATCTTACTTTGTCTTGTAGACTTAATCCTACCTCCTCTGCCACTAGAATCTCTTCCAGTTTCATGGGGAAACTGGAAAACCCCTGAAGTCTTGACAAAGGTCATACAGCATGGAGGTACTACAGTGCCATCTGCTGGATTTCAGCAAGCAACCCATGTTGGACTACATTCACTTGAGACACCGTAACTCTGCAGAAGTCACACCAGGTGGCACTACTTTCACGCTGCTTACACAGAACTTCACTAGACATGCTTCATCTCTCTCATTCTCAGTCTCCCACACTTCAGGCTGCTATGAAATGTTTAGCACATGTATTTGTGCAGCTGTTTTGGGTAAACAGAGTCATCCAAGAGCCAAGTTAGGTCATTTTACTTTTAACGTGGCGCATTATGTGTCTAGTATCTAATGCTTAATAAACTTCATGCTTTAATGAAATGCATGCAACCATGATGAAATGACCCAAAATAGAGATCAATAACTTCAAACTTCTTTCCTTTTCATGTGCACAGTGTTTTAGGGTGAGACAGGGTCTGTTCTGTATCAGCAGTAATGGTAATCAACCTTCGTGTCATTCAAGGCTGATGCAAACCTCTTGATTTGAATCACAGCCTGAAAATATTTCATTCTTTGCCATGTTTTTGTCTGTTTGTTAAGATCCTGTGTCAGCACAATTCTGCAGCCACATGAACAGCTCACATTTTTATCTGTTCTTCGTCTGCCGTATGGGTGACTCAGAAGACGTATTGCATGTGCAGCAGGGGCAAATGTTTTGTCTCAGCTTTGCTTTGACTCTGCAGGGTGACTTATGGCTGCAAATGTTGCAAAGAATGAACTTAAAACCATGTATCAGTTATTGATTATTGACGTCATCTTCTGCATGTGCACAGGGGTGAAAGATGAATTCCCACCGTTTTTCTGCATCTGTAGCCTGTTAACTTTCATCACCAGTGGGAAAATTTGTTCTCAGTCTTCAGTAATGCAGTATGTTGAAATGGCACGGAAAATGGAAGCACAACAAACACACATGTGCAGTCACACCCTCTTCAATCTGCCCAAAAGATAAACATGTGACACTTAATCTATGATCAGATTAAGGTCTGATTTTATGGAGATGTATTTGGCTCCAAAGGGACAAAGAGAATCTTAGTGGTAAGATCTTGAAGAAACTCCACCCCAGCTTGGTTTGGTGAAGGTCTGCATGAGCTGCAGCTGCAGGTGATGTGGCAGTAATTTAGCACCGTGGTCAGTCATTTGGCAAATCATGCTGTATCATGAAAGGTTTAGGGTGGAGCTAGACTGCTGTCTTCTTCTGTCTGGATGTCTGTTAGAGTACAACCCTGGTGAACAGTGATTTAGGGTGAAGTGTTCTTCCCTCAGTCCCACCAAGCAGCACAGCGGTGGGCGATGGGAAGGGAGGCAACAGTGAATTAGAGATGGAGAGAGAAAAAAAAAGGTCTCTGCTGTGTAATTGAGGTCTTGGATGGAGACGCAGTGAGGGGAGAACAAAGTGAGGAGTGCATGGAGCAGTGATGAGTTGGACTTCAAGGAGTAGTGGGGAAAAGGAGTGGGGTTGGAAAGCATAAACAAAACATTAGGAGCAGAGGTGGATGGATGTTGAAGCCTGGAATAAAAAGTGCTAACTCAAGTCCTAGAGGACCACGTCACCGCCTCGCATACAGCCTCCAGCCAGCTGGGTCTGTCTACGCTGATGACACACAGCTTTCTACCTCACATGAGGGTGCTCGCCTTCTATGGCCTACTTCTCTGACCTATAGTTTGCCTTTCCATTGTAGTCAACATGACTATGTGACCTCTACCCTTCACCAGAAGAAAACCTGGAGTATTGCTCTTACACTATGCCCTTCTAGAAGAGAAAACAGCCTGAAAATCTTGAGTACATTTCCAGCTGACATCCCCCTAAAATTCTCCTGACCTGGTTTCTCAATGCTAGTGTGACAGAATCACATTTTTAGCAAATGAGCGCAGAAAAATATACTCAGAAAGAAAACATAATGAAGCTCACTTGGACCTTACACAGGAGTTCTTCCAGGGGCCTGGCAGGAGAAACTCTTGATAAAGTCAGAGTGAAAAATTTCACTGTTTATGTTCCCACATGCAAGAGTTGTTCAATCATTTTGTTCAAGTGTGAAAGCAGCTTATGTGACGTATTGCACTCTTGTGTGCTTCTTTTAAGGATAAAAATGATGGCACACCCTCCAGAGTGCCCTTCAAGTAGAGATAAAGCCAAACATTGTCACCCTTCTGCAATTCCAGTCAAACAAGCTTAATTCAGTGCCTCATAAGAGGAAAAGAAATTGATCAATTGCATCAGGGGTTGCCTTTCCAGCAGGGAAAATATGTTTTAATGTGATCTTGAGCCTTTAAGTTGTAGAAATAAGTGCTCATTAGGCTGTTTTACTGTTAACTTTGCAAAGCAAATGGATTAGCCAGACTGTCGTCAGGTAAGTCTTGCAAAGCTCCAATCCACAATGTTTGTGAGGAACTGAAAACGGTTTCGGACCAATCAGTGTTATTTGAGGAGAACGAGGCCGTAGCTATGGGTGGGGTTAAGCTGTACTGTGAGCCGTCAGCAGTGGCGGCCTCCAGTGAAGCAGTTAGCTTGGATGTAGCCAAGGCTGCCGATGAGAGGGGATAAAGGGAAGAGCTCTCTGAGGTCCAGTCAAAGTGGGGGCCCATGGAGGTCAGCAAAAGCGTGGTCCATAGTAAAGCTGTGACAAGTACATTTTATTTTTAATCTTATTAATAACCAGGGCTGCACAGCGGCGCAGGGGTTAGCACTGTTGCCTTACAGCAAGAGGGTCCCTGGTTCGCCTGCCGGTCAGGGCCTTTCTGTGCGGAGTTTGCATGTTCTCCCTGTGCATGCGTGAGTTCTCTCCAGGTACTCTGGCTTCCTCCCACCACCAAAAACATGCTCATTCGGTTAACTGGCGACTCTAAATTGGCTGTAGGTGTGAATGTGAGTGTGCCTGGTTGTCTGTCTCTTTGTGTCAGTCCTGTGATTGACTGGTGACCAGTCCTGGGTGTACCTCACCTCTTGGCCAATGACAGCTGGGATAGAACTACAGCATAAATATTTTATTTATTTATGCTGTAGTACAATATAGTCTTTTTAAAATGTAAACCCCTTTTCTTAAAACAGAATTACCTTTTTATTGGTAATGTTAACAATGTGGATGGGCACACTGAATTAAACGATTTGGAAAGAAATGTCAGACTTCGTAGCTAGGCCATAATGTGCACAAATGTCAGAATGCCAGAAAATAAGGTGGATGAAATTGAGACAATTGTGAAAAGAAAAAAAGGCTCAACAGCAGCAAAAATTTGTTAAAGTGGCAAAAATTTTGGCAAAAAGAAGCAAAAATAGTTATAAGTGGAAAAAAAGGCAAAAAAGGGGCAAGAAATGACAAAAAGAAGTAGAAAAAATGGGTCAAAAGTTGCTTCTAATGGCGCAATTAGCTCGGATGTAGCTTTAGTATAACAGTAGTTTTATCAGAATTGGGCCACATTTCTTTATTAAAACAAGAGCAAAGAGCCACACTGAAAGCTTCTCTTGGCAGAAAAGATGTTTTTGCATGACTCTCGATAAGCTTCAGCATGAAGCAAGCTTTGCTGTTCAAACACTACAGTAGTGCTAGCCTGGGCAGCTTAGTTTAGCACTGGAGAAGCTCATGTCTACTACCTCATTTTGTCTTGTTGCCCCACTTGGCCCATAATAAACGTGACAGAACATTTGTCTAATCGCCTTCCATGAATTATTTGAAAAGTCCTGCCCTTCCCAAACACTTTGTATGGGAGGTTTCTCGGATGAACGAGAATTATAGCCATGCAGAGGGTATACTGTATGAAACAGTCTATCTGGTGTGTCAGGTTAGGTTTCCATTGGAGACAACAAAAAGCAAGGCCATAAGCTGCCCTGCAAGTGGATATCAGTGACAAAAGGACTTCTAAGCTGTTATCCAGTGGAGACAACCTTATGCAGAGCCCTCAGGAAACCCTTCAAGAAAAGAAAACATGAATCAGAACCCTATGTGTACTTCTAATGAAGTATATGTAACAAATTACACTAGAGCGCTTCTTTAGTGGATGCCACACATGCTGTACATGAAAGTGGAGGGAGCAAGTGTCACCTGGGAGTGAAGACGTAATATTTAAAGCTGATTTATGCCGTAGAAACATTTCTGTCCAATGATTTCATCTATCAGTACATCAGTCAGAGAGTACTTGAATGTAATGATATGGCATTAAAACACACACAAACTGGAGCTAATGTTGACAAGCTCTGGGTATTCAGTGTCCATATGTGTGCCTTTTTAACAATAATATCTGACGTGGCCCCATGGACCATCACCAGTCTGGTTTGCACTTGATAATCAGCACTCCAACTATTTGTTTTATTGGATATGGGAAGTATTTGTTGGAATGAATTCCCTGTCATTGCCTCGTAAATAATCAGAGTGTTTATAATCAGAAGACTTCCTGTTTAGAGCATAGAGGAAAAGACACTTAAAGGTTCATTGTGGTCAGAGAAGTGTGTGGGTGTATTGGTGTGTTTGGGCGTGGTGGGTAAATATGGCAAATGAAAGGCCATTGACTTGTAATAATAAGTGGATGACTTTGCCATGAGGCCTCACTTTGTCTATCAACAGCTGATTCAAATTTATTTACGGACACACCCTACCGTTTTATCCCATTCATTTAGAAATCACTCACTAAGTAATCCTCACTATATCTTTGTCAAGCTACAAAACAGCTGGTCTGCACATTACAGCAACAGTTTTGTCATATCCGATGAATACTGAAGCTTAAAACTCAATCAATCAGAATTTCCTGTCTGCTGGCTGTTTTCTTTTTCATTGGGAAACCCAACCATGGGAATGTGAACAAGACTCATATGTTAAAGTCAGATAAGGATCAGCAGCTGCATGTTATATCATATAATTATTCTTCTTAATAAAAACAAGGTCTCGGTCACACAGAGGTTAAGTTTTGTTGTCTACACTGTAAAGGACACAACCTTATTTTCTCTCTGTTTTAGTTTTCTTTCCCTGCTTGTCTTCTCATTTACATCCGTCCATGTGTTTATTGCCACTTTAATTGCCCAAGAGAGCAATTGCTGTACT
Source organism: Cheilinus undulatus (assembly GCF_018320785.1). Taxonomy (NCBI): domain Eukaryota; kingdom Metazoa; phylum Chordata; class Actinopteri; order Labriformes; family Labridae; genus Cheilinus; species Cheilinus undulatus. The sequence continues at coordinate 23,150,977 of NC_054878.1, forward strand.
GTGCTGAGCACGCAATATGATTCAAACATGAGACAAGACAAAAGAGGGGAAAGAGGCACCGAATTCTTTCACAAACAAACAAAATGTTCAAAAAATTAGTTCAATATTTAAGATAACTCAAGTCTCATGCAGAATGTGTTTATAATTTTTTTTGTCATTACAGCTTAACATTTATCCACAGTACAAGATTAGAAATACAGTTCATCAACATTTTTCACTTTTGTTATTTTAAGATTGAGTATGACTAAAAAATGTATAAATGACTCATACATAAATCAGTCAATGAATCAATCCAGGATGACCTGGAACGGAAATTGTGAGCCAGGTCAACATCAGTGCCTGACCTCATAAATGCTGTACAGAATGGATGGGCACAAATTCTAGTGGTGGGAGTATTGATACTGAAGTATCAATATTTACCAAGTACTCTTTTGGTATCGATCCCTTTAGCAAAGTATCGATACCAAATGAGTACTTTAAAATACGTCTCACCACTGCTCCTCCGCCGAGTGCCTCCCTACCTCCCTGCCTCTCTCTCTTCCAGACTGTTTTTGCTTTACACGTGTCATGTGAATTTGGAGACCAATCAAACATGCCTTACCTGCTCGTCCATGTCACATGGCTTTAGGGACCAATCGGACATGTCAATCCTGCCGTACCATGTGACTTTGAGGACCAATCATTAATGAGTAACAGATTTCAGCAACTCCACTCGCTCGCATATGAATTAATTTTTTAGTCTGTGATGTGAACCTGGCTGTCTTTCTCACTCAGTGTGGTCCCTAAGTAAATTACAAAATTGTAAGAAAACTTAAAAGAAATACTGAGACCACATGCCAATACCGTAAAATGTATAAAGACCAAATTTTAGAAACATAACAAGATAAATATTTCTATAAAAATCTTTGATGAGTTGTATTTCTTACATTTTTGTTTTAAATTAGTGGGTATAGATGGCTGTTATAGCCCTTATATCTGAATTTAAAAAAAGAAATTGGTTATGTTGTGGATATTTTAATTCTATATACAAGTTTGTGCTATGATTATAGTTTATTTATTTAATTTTTTTAACCTGCTTAAACATTTAAATTTAATTTGATTTCCCCCCTAAATGAATATTTTATTCTTTCTTCAAAAGTATCAGTACCGGTATCAGTAGCGATAAAATTACATCAAAAAGTATCAGTATCATATCGAATTAAAAAACATTGGTATCGTCCATCTCTAAGAAATTCCCACAGAAACTCTCAAAAATTATACCAATGATCCAGACAAATCTATGACACATGGGATATCAGGAACTCCCACAAAGATATATCATTAGTAACTTAGATGATACATGAAGATTCACAGTTAGTGAAGGGTGTCAGATCCCTGGCAGTCTAAGCCTAGAGCAGCATGAGTAGGAGGTAGTCTATGTCTACGCCAGCCCTAACTATACCTCCCATACTAGGCAACTTCATAAAGGGGTATTGCAGTTTACATGTTGTCAAATCAGTTTTATTTGTCCATCTGTATCAGTTTTTAAGTGTATGTCAAGATATGGTAAGATGGGAAAACTATCAGTAAGTCTCAGCTGAAAATTATTGTAACCCCGATAAAAAATCAGTGAGTTATATTTTGAAAGAGAGTGGCTTAAGCTTTAATAACTGTGGCAGATTCTGGTCTCCACAGCCTGCAGGGATTTCATAAAAATTAATGAAAGATGAACTTTAGAGACTAAGATGACAACTAAAGAACACAGTGAGAGAGGTCACACAAGGACAGAAAATTGCAATTAAAATTAAAGTGAGGCCTGGCTGTAACTTGGCCTGTTTGTGTGTTGTGCAGCTGTCTTTTCTTAAACATGGAGCCAGACTGAGACGATAAAAACATACGGTAGAGAGGTGGATGATTTATCCATGTGTCATTATATCTTCTCAATGAAGCATGCCAAAATGTCTCCCACTATCTCACATGACTGAGAAACATTTTGTGCTGCACTGCCAAAAGAGTAACCCCCTTATTAAACAAGCTGACAAAGCCTATATCATGGTATAAAACAAAGCTGCTGCGCAAACACTCCGGGAACTATCAAAGAAAAAGGAGTACAAAAGAACAGTGAGAAGAACATTCAAAAGCTTACATCCTACATGTTAGTGGTAATATTTCAAGCATTTTACGCTAGATAGAGCACTCTCCAGCACTCAAACTCAACCAAAATCAACATGCACAGACTGCATGCAGGGAAACAAATCTCATCGTAACCACACGTGCCAGTAATCCTCCCACCAGGATCAGGCATGCATTGTAAAAAAAATATAAAAGAGTTATAAGGGAGTGGTTCTGGCAATTTATTTGTAACTGCAGAGTTCCCAAAGTAGTTGTTTTTCTGTTTTCATCATATTTCTTTTGTTGACGTTCAAACAGAAGGAACACTCTGAAAAAAGGGAGTGTAAATATTCTGCTGAATCATCTCCCAATCCAAGAGATTCTGAAGCCAGTTTACTGTGCAGTAAAATCACCCGAATTACTCAAACGCAAGTTTAACACAGATTATATGTGTCAGTGTCACTTGTCAGAGTACCAAATCCTCATAATCGCACTAACTACACACAATTTAGCACCACACCCTGGGATAAAATTCAGCTCAGCAGAAGTTTGTATTATACACCACTGACACCCAGGAAAAGTGCTGTCTTGTAGCTTAGGTCCAAAAATAGATAAAACACACGGCCACCCACAGATAATCAGTTTAGATTTTGAGGAAAGCTCCTATCTGATCTATTTTAAAAAGTGATTATTAAGTTAAAAAAATTAGGAGCAAATAATGCTGATTGAACTGTTTTTTTATCTTTTGAGAGGGAAACTTTAGGAACCTGTGGCCTGTTGCACCAGCTGTCTGTAGGTTGTGTCTTAAGTTATGGCGTGAGATGTAACCTGGCTAAACCAGATTCTGGAGGAGCCTGCTTGCATTTTGGAAGATACCTGGAAAGATGGGGCATGGGCCTGGCACAGGCCTGGATGATGGCCTTCAGGAGGCCAGAGCAGTACAAGACCAATGTTGATGTGGCAAAGTGTGGAACAGGCCTGTGCTCTGATACCTGACCTCCTAGTCCTCTAGTTCCTTGGTTACCAACATGGGGTCCAGGACCCCCTTGGGGGGGAGGCACCAGAGATTTCAGGGGGGGCGTGAAGGTTTGTCTGCTCTGAGGTTGTTAAGATAGTCTCAAACCTTTTTTCTAAATGAGGACTGGTTTATCTCACTGAACATGAACATCTAGGTTCATGTGAGGATTACATCTCTTCAGATCTGACCAATGGTAAACACATGTCTGTAGGATTTGTGATGCGTATCACTGGGTGATAAAATATATAAATACATCAACAGCACAAACAAGTGACCCATTTAATGGCAGAGAGTCTATAAACAAAGTCCACTAGACCACACACTCTTATAGTGGAACAAAAAAGACGTACAGACAGATAAAAACACACACTCACCAACAAACACTACAAAAACTGGATGGATGACCAAGACACACAAACACACACCTCCTCAGACACACACATCTGTTTTGATTTGGAGCAATAGATTAACAAAATCTCCTTCTGATGGAGTGATAATTTAGCGATAGTCTGGCAAACAACAGCTTGTTTAGCAGAACTCTTCTAATTATAACACAGAGAGCAAAGAGAGATTTCACACATCCTGTAAATTAAATTTTATTATACAGTATATTTCAAAAGTTATACTTTTAGGGGTGTTGAGTTTAGCTGAGTTTGCAGATTAAAATCAAGCTGATTTCAGAATATCTTGTGTTGTACACAAAAGCACCAAACATATGTTCTAAATAAAAGTTTATGTTAAACTTTTATGGACATCCAGGGATTATGAACCTTAAATGTGCACCTCTTTCTACTTTTTCCTGGAGGTAGAAAAGTACAGGACTATTGTAGTCAAGTAAAAGTGCAGTTACTTTGGTTAAAATTTATTTAATTAAAAGTAAAAGTACTAGTCTATAAATCTACCCAAGTTAAAGTATTTGACTCAGAAAGTACTTCAAGTACTGAGTAGCTACTGAGGAGTTGTGAAGTAAAATATGATCTTTTCTTATTGGCAACAACAACAAGAAGAGGCACGCCTCTATAATAACTTGAAATACACAGCAAAATTGACAGTTGATTGAACTCATATAGAGTTAAATTTAACTCTTTTAAAGCTTCTATGTTGTTCCACACTACACTACACTTCTGAAGTGTTAAATATTTTAGAATATGACAGAGCTGTAGTAACTCTTGAAAATCTGTGTCTCATTTGGCAAGAAAACAGCATGCATACTGATAAAGAATAAGCACTATGTGTCCTTAAGGAATGCCTAAAGTCACAGATGGCAACTCTAACTCAGTGGATAACTTCCCTCATGGTGTGACTGTCTCACATCAAGAACAACAACAGTCCACCAGAAACATGAGCAAAGGAATCTCCACAGGGATCACTGTACAACATGCAACATCCAAACACAACTAAATAGATATTAAACACATCTAAACACTGGGCCCAAGTGCATAATGGAAAACTCCACCCACACATCCCCAGATTACAAATTGCAGTGAGTAGAGCCTAGATCAGTGGATTCTTCACAGAGCTGAATTAACACTGTCAGATAACTCCAACACTGAAGGCCATTTTAGTCAGAATAGAGTTAAAATAACACTTTGGGAGTTAAAGTCAACTCCAGTTTTTGCTGTTTTGGGTTGTGATGTGGAATCCTTCTCTCAGTATGTGCTACAGTGTAGTCAACAGAGGTGGAAAAAATACAAGAGCTGTATTCAAGTAAAAGTAAAAGTACAGTTGGGGTTAAAACGTAGGCTACTAAAGAAAAAGTAAAAATGGTTTCAAAATGTATTAAAAAAAGTACAAGTACCCCCCAAAAAACTACATTTACAGTAGTTTGAGTAAATGTAATCAGTTGTTTTTCACCCCTGCCTTTTACACAGTCTGCTGTGATCTAATGAAACGCCTCTGATGTGTTTTTGGTTAAAATATAATATGGATTAAGCACCAGATCAAGTTTTTGACCCTGTATAAAACAGCTCTTAGCAGCCTTTTCCTAGTGTGTCTATTTAAATGCAAAATTAGCCCCTTCTCATCCAGCCCCCATCTCCCACAGGATACGCCTGAACAACTACAACTGTGTGCTGCCATGCCTGTGGGTGGAGATCTATGGGTAGACACCAGGTGAGGGGAGGGTGCTATTATAATGACTCAATGTGATGTCACAGTGAGCGCAGATTCTGTTTTCAGACATAGAGGGACTAGAAAACAAGGGCTTGGTTGGCTTATTTCACATTATGTGGTTTGGTAGATCCTCCAGAAAACCAAGTATATGTGCAAAAATACACAAAAAGTGTTTTTTTTCCATTATATTTCCCCTTTAAATGTGCTAGCAAAGAAAAGGAACACCTACTTTAACAGGGTTTTTCAATACCATTGTGTAAACAATAAAAAAAATCCTACGAAGGGAGATGTCCTTTATTTATCCTCAATTACCAGACTTGGTCCATACCAGGACTTCAGATATTGGCCTATAAATTCCTAACCCAAGTATCTTAACAAGACGAGGTAAAAACATAGTATATGGCTGACCGCAACTGCCTGGGATGCTTGTTGAAATGCCTGACTGAAATGTGTGTTTTGGCAGAGTGACTTTGTCATGATTGTTAGTAGTTTATTACTTTCTGCCAAAGGTATAGTGAGTGGTTACTGAAATGTAAAATGCTACATGCTGCTCTCTCTCTCTGTCTGTCTTTCTGTGTGTGAGGAGATGAAACCTGAGCAGCGTCATCCCCCCTCCCCTCCTACTTTTCTTCTAACCACATCTGATTAGTTAAACACAAACACACACATAGACTCAGCTGCAGGTACAGGGGAAAATACGCTCTCTGTATTCTTTGCTATTACTAAGTGAATGAAAGACAACGCTACAGGAAAAGAGCAAAAATCTCTCCTCTGCACAAGACAAGCTGTCGGTGTGGCTTTGTGCCCTGATTTCAACAAGAACAGCGCCCAGGTCGGATTAAACAGCAGCGGTCCTACTGCGACATCCAAGCTGGTCTGCCGAAACAGACCGGGAGTGGAGAGAGAACATTTTTTTTATGTCACAGAAAGCTTTCAATGTTTCCTTCTGCCCTTGCTTGGATTTAGACACATCTGGTTCAGATAGAAGCACCGCTGCAGCTCAGTCAGCTAATGACAGGCCTGCTAGTTCTTAGCTGGGACACAACAACTCATTAGCTGTATACAACAACAACTATCACATTGTCATGCCAAAGCAGGGGGCAGAAGAGCGGCATCTTCGTTTTCTTTCGCAGAAAGCTTTCTGTGTTGCTCTCAGTGCTAGCTGAGATGAAGAAATGTGTTGTTCTGGCTAGTCCACAAGCATTCGCACAACAAGTTCCCTTTTCCCCCTCAACTATCACATAGTCATGCCAAATCAGCTCAGCAGAAGAATAAAAATATCTTTCCCAACATGAAAAGCTTATAGGGTTGTTTTGATCTTTGTCATACAGAAATGTGGCCCAGCTCTGGTGAAACAGAGGTTAAAGCTAGATCTGAGTATTTAGAGCAGTGGGGGCAGCCATTACAGGGCTTTCAGCACGAGTAAACCCCGCCCATAGAATAACTCTGTATGGATGAGCCATACATAAATGATGTTTACTAGAACCTAGTTAACACTGTGTAGGCAACCATTAGTGACACCATTCAGTCCAAGCAAACGCAACTCTGTAGTATATGGCTCATACAAAAGTGTCACTCACTTAGTTACTTACCGACAGACAGACAGATATACTCATTGCCATGTGTAGGGCTGACCTCAGCGGTCAGCCAAAAATTAGAGGCCAGTTCATTTACTTCTTATATCAAGGTCTCAAACAGACCTAAATTTGATCCATTCTTATCTGGCAATGATGGAAATAATACATTAATGCCATATTGATAGACTCTAAGGATGAATATTTGAGCATGCATATGCAAAGATACCCTCACTGTTAGCAACACAAGCTACAAGTACTTCTAATTTTAAAATAGCTTAAATCACTATTTCATGAAAACAACAACCAACAATGGTCTTGGTTGGCATAATTTCTATCAGCAGTTGCTGCTACACAGACTGTCAGTGTAACAAAACACAAACAAGTTTTACAGCCTGCTACGGCTAGTAATTTTTTTTTTTAACCCAAAACAAAGCTATATGTAGAGTAACTGTCAGACTTTCATTTAAAACAAGACTCAGAAGCTAGTGTTACACTGTTATTAATTCAATTGAATACAACAAATCCCAATTAACTATCAGTTATGCATGCCTACTTGACCAGTTGTGAAATATTTGGTAAGGCTACAAATTGGCCACATAATTAAAACCTATAAATAACCTCTCTATTGTTGGGAACCATCACAGCAACCATTGCTATTTTATTTGTGATAGAAGTGCATAAGTCTTACTTCTTCATCCATGAGCTATCAGTAACACTGCTCATTGTCCAAAATTGTACAAACATAACTTGTAAAATCTTGTACCCTTGATTATACGTCTAATATCCTCCCAGCTTTAGTCCACAGCACAACCATGTGTTTTGTTAGCTGAGAGCAACATGGGCCAACAACCACACTTGGCCTGTCATATAAATCTTCATCTGAGACTAGCAGAGAGTCAGACAACAGCGTGCGCTCAAATTGCCCATAACATCAGTGCTGTCCTTTTATTTCAGGGCTGTTTTTGATTTGTTTATCTCACCACGTAGAAACGCCTGTGAAGACATTTATAAGCAGCTCTGGGAAGTTTACTGAAGTGCAGGGATTGACTGTGTGATCACATCTCATTCAAGTAGAAAGAGAAGTCTATGGAAATTTGTATTGTTGTAAACTGATTTGTTGTCTGAATAGGTTAGGCAGATGTATGCATGAGCAATATAAAACGAGGAAACCTGGCACTCCAAACAAAAAGCATGTGAAAATAAGCACCCATCTTTGTTTTACAAGTCTCTCCTTTGTGCTTCATATGCATGCTTCTCATCTCAGACTTTTAGGATTGGCTTTATATGAGTCTACACACCCAGATTCGGTTGCCAATAAAAGGTGACGCCCAGATTAATCTCTTGGCCTAGAGAAACTGAATTAGGGATTCATCTTGCATGACATTTATAGTTTTAGTTGTGATGTATTTTCAGCTAATTTGCTTCTGAGTGTAATCTTCATATATGCTCTGTGATTGAAGTTGATGCCTAACATTTATTTGATAAATGTGAGCACATTAAATCCTGTGCAAAAGAAAAATTAATTCCCAGCTATACCAGTAGTCTGATATATATTATTTAATTTATCGTATTTAATATGCTAAAGATTTGGCCTCAGGATACTTGCATATTAAGAGCACCATACATCTTTCTTTTAGCATCTATTGTTCTGCATTAGGCTTATTTCTGCTGCACAGGAAAGTTTCCAAACACATGTAGATTATTGTCTAAACTGTTTATGAAAACAGACACTTAAAACGTCTAAATATCAGTATTTCCTATCCCTAAGACACTTAAGAGACCACTCATTCTCCATCATTTTTCCCACAGACTGTATACAAACAATTGACATCACTCACTGGTTTCTGAAGTGAACTTTTGAAGCCCATCAAGATGGTCACCCTATGAGAGATGCTGTTTCTACTTCTTGTGTCAACTGTGAAGTTTGGTGGAGGAGAAATAATAGTATGGGGCTGTTTTTCAGGGCTTGGGCTAGGCCCCTTATCTCTAGTCTTAACGCTTCAACATACCAAGACGTCTGAGACAATGCTATACTTCCAAATTTGTGGCAACAGTTTGAGGAAGGTCCATTTCTATTCCAACATCACTGTGCTCCAGGGCACAAAGCAAGGATTGCAAAGACATGGTTTGATGAATTCGCTGTGGAGGAACTTGACTGGCCCGCACAGACCCCTGACCTCAACCGCATCAAGCACCTTTGGGATGAACTGGGATGGAGATTGCGAGGCAGGCCTTCTTGTCCAACATCAGTGCCTGACCTCATGAATGCTCTACAGAATGAATGGGCACAAATTCCTGCAGAAACACTCCAAAATCTTGTGGGAAGCCTTCCAGGAAGAGTGGAGGCTGTTTGGGCTGCAAAAGGAGGGCAAACACCATATTAAAGTACATGTATTTGAATAAAATATCATTGTCCCTGTTGGTGTAATAATCAGGTGGCCTTATATGTTGTCCATAAAGAGTACAAATTTTCAGCCTGGTTCAAAAGAAATCTTTTGGTGGGTGCACAGTGTGAAGGGGTGAAAATGAAAAGATCTCCGTTTTTGTTTGAATAAAGATTTTGATTTATATGCTGTTAGGAGCACAGCTGATGTAAATGTGCTGTGTAGCTGTTTTTCTGGAGGTTTTAGACCTGCCTCTATTCCTCGTCTGATTTAAAGTCAGTTGAGACAGCATTTTCAAATATGGTGATGGTATTTAAAAGCCCCTTTCAATAACTAAATGGCTGAAGTCTCTCAGGCCTCATCCAATATTTTCTTCAATCAGTGATTAAAACTGGCTGTTTTGAGTGAGTGGGAGTGTATGTGACTTCCAGGTTTTTTTGCAGCCAGCCTCTGGTCTAGTGGACACAGCTTATGCACTTCCACATTGGCTCCATTATTCATCATCAGTGGTTGCCTCCACCAGGAGGCCATTGATCAGAGAGCAAGTATTGGTATTCAAACATGTTGTACAAAACAACTTTATTGCAAATAAGCCAATATTAATAATTATTTTGGCCCATTCAAGCAGGCACTTAATCCTATGACATAATTATTTCTTTCCAGGGCATGTACTTAAAGTCTTGGCAGAGTTAATATGTGTTTTTTTTTTCTTTTTTTTTCTTTTTTTTTTTGGCAACCCATCTGGAATGTTCTGTACGTAACACACAAATTACTGAAAACATGTAAGCACACACAGAAATACCAGACATGAATTCACATCCACACATTCAAATCAGATTACTTTTCTGCAGGATTCATCTCATGAACTCAAAAAAGAAAAGGTGTTTAGATTGTGAGCTAAACATTGCGAATACATGTCTAAGAAACTATATTATGTCAACATTATCAGAAATACCACTGCCATGAAACAACGGGTTACACTTGAGCCTGAATAGTTTCAAAGTTGATGAGAGAAAAGTCTTCATCTTAGCTGTAATCCTCTAACCATGAGTTACGGTTGGAGAGAAACCAGCTAATTTCTACTAAAGGACACACGCGAGGAGGCCCAGACAGCCAAGATAAACCAGCTCCTCTTCTCCTCCTTATTCTCTGCACACTCATTTCTCTTTCAGAACCTGGTCTCTCCATGAAAACTGCCAGCTGGAAGAAAAACCTGATAGAGAGAAAGGAGAGAAAGAAAAGGAATGAAAAACACACTAGACATGTATTGATAAAACACAAGGCTTAACAGAAGGAAGGTAAAGTGAAGGAGAGGGCAGGACTAGACAGGATAGATGAGCAACTGAAAGATGAGGGAAGCAGTAAATCCTAGCTGCGTGAGAAGAGAGGAGTGAGCAGACTAAAATGAGTCATCAGGCATCCCAAAGCAAAACTTAACTGTTATCAGAGGTCCTCTAAAGACCCAGCTGATTAAAAAATTCTCATAACATCAGAGAATCAGGTGGTTTCCCATTGCTTGGTTCCCACAACCTCAGTTGTTTAATTTTATAGTACAAGAATAGCACTTTTCTTATTTGGGGACATTTTACTATGGAAGTTAGACTTGAATTAAAAGCCCAAAATATTTTCTTGGCACCAGATAAGCTTAGGGTAAAAACGTTTTTTTTTTTAAGTAAGCTTTCTTGCAAAGGGAAAAAAAGGAAGTAGTTTTTATTTCGAGCGTAAACATGATGCTAATATGTCTGAAGACCTTTTGGTAAATTTAGCATAATCATGATTCCAGGGAATCTAACACTGTTCCTCTTGATAGTTTTTCATTGGTCTCTATCTATAAGTATGTTTTAACTAACTTGTTAAATCAGTTTAAAGCCCAAGTGTAAAGACAACAAATAAATTTTGTGGTAGGACAAGATAGCTAGCTGTTTTCTCTTGTATCAAAATTTGTACTAAGCCAACGTGTCCTAATCTTTTCTCTTCATTCCATTCAAACAAAAGTGGTTTCAATTTCATATTCAACTCTTGGGAAAAGAAAATAGTATCTTAAGCTAGTCTGCCAGTATGCATTTATATACATATACGCATGTATCAGAGCTAATACTTGACTTTTTTGTCTACTATCAAAATGAATGTTAATCCTCAAGAATTCTGGCCATTTAGAACAACAACCATACGGTTGCTTTGACATTGTTTTAGTGGCATTTAACAGCAGCAAAACCAAGATCTGAAACTTCGTGGTGCAGCTTCAAGTCAGCGCTAAAACAGGACTGGTGACACATTTTTGTTTCCAAAACCAAGACACACAAAATGAACACTATGAGCTTTTCCTTTCACACATGAAGTCAGTTGCACAATATACGCCTACATTACTCACATAAACAACAACACTTAGCTTTACATTAGCTCTGTTAGCCTGTTAACTGCCACCATAACTTAGCAGCTTTGGCTTAACAGCCAAATACCATCCTCTCCTGACAATGAATCATCCAAACATATAACTCACCAGTGCTCTGTCAACAAGACATCTTGTTAAAACTCTGTAGCCAGTTATTAGTCCCCATGGTGATTTAAACTGTAACCTCCGCTAAAGCAGTAAATCCAACTGTCGTGGTTTATTGGGACTAGTCCTGAAAGGACAAAAGCTCCACAGTGGATAGTTTGGTCCAGTCCTCCTCTCATCGATGGCTTATCCTACTATGCTGCTGCTAATTAGCCAGGACACCCCGAGCATTAACAACCAGCTACGAGGAAGAGAGAGCCCTCACTGTCAGCTCCAAGCGGTCTGTGCCGTTCTGCATGTCGTGATTCTGTGTTCCACTTTATCAGAGAATTGGTCACAGGTAGATTTACCCACTCATCGAAGTCCACTACAACTCTGCTCATCATAGGCCTTTCCCTCTCATTTGCTGCTGCATGGGTGTTAAAGCCTCTCACCTCTCTCTACACTTCTCTTTGTTTCATCTTCTTTATTACTTGCAGCAATGACTAACTCAAAATCTTTCCACTCTACTGTTTACAGTAGGCCTTTGGTTAACCAGGAAAACCTCACTGAGATTAAAATTCTGTTTTCCAAGAGTGTTCTGGTAAAGATTTCCCAGCATAGTTTCCAGTAGCACTGAACTCCTTCAGAGATAGGCTTGGTTTGATTACGTGTGCATCATCGTATGAATATATACACACCTTAATTAACCATGTGCTTGCTGCCTGTGTAGATAAACAACCCCAGTGCACACGGGAAGTAGGTATTGAAAGATTACTTCGAGTTTATATTAAAAGATTCTTGCAACATGTCTTCGAGGTAACAAATATTATATGTAAGTATTTACTTTTCTGGTCATTGGCAAATTTTCTGCCGGACATCTGCCCATGAAAGCGGCGAGCCATTTTCTCTCTTTCTTTATATTACACTGAGCTAAAGTCTGTCTTTGTTCCATATGTCTATCATAAACACATGAGAATTGTTTCAATTTTGTAATTTACAGTATGCATTTGCTAGGAAGCAAATAATCTTTATTAACTGAACAACACTGTAAAATAGATAATTGAGCAAAAACAGGAGCTAACTAAAGATGTTTATGATTAAAGTTAGCACCAAGCTAGCATGTCCTTATAGTTTTAGCTTCAGATTACCATCCAAACTTAAGATTGATTTTAATTTCTACATCAGTCACTCAACAAGGAAGCAAATGAAGGTATCTTTACAACTGTGCAACACTGCAAAATCAGTTTCTGTAGCAAAACAGGAATTAGCTTAGCCTTGTTGTAAACATTCATGATTAGATTGATTTAGCACTGAGTTGGAATTTATCATGGGGCAATCAGAGTCATTAAAATCCTTTCAAAATTTTCACAAAACATTTGATGTGATTTATAGTCATCATAACTATAATTGCATTTCAGTGAAACAAAAATATCTGGCTTTGAGGTTGTTGCAATTTAGATTTAATGCTCACAAACACACCAAACAAGCCTTTCAACATGCATGTCCACTTCAAACAGACTCAGTCACAGATCTTTGTTTGCTCCGCCTGCTAAGGGTCAAAATCACCCCCCTGTGATGACCGATGTGTGTTTCAGAGCATCCTGGCAGCAGTACCAACACTGAATTTAGAGCAGAAGTCATCTATGCATGGGAAAGGGATGCTTTCTTTGTGATTATCTGGCCAGAGAAAACCTTTGCTGGGCCCAAAGGAGCAGCTGGGGGAAACACTGAGTCACAAAACATAAAGTAGATTCCCTCCCCCTCATCGTCTTGATCCTTTGGGACAGATTTTCTTTTTTTTTTTTTTATATTGGTGTCTAGACGGAGTACAGTACAAGAAGATTCACAACTTGACCTGTGCTGCTGTCCACACAACCTGAGGAGAGAACATAAATAATGATATGCTACTTTAAGACCAGCAGTTACTATAGTTGAGGAAAAATCCCCCTCATCTTAGCCTCACAGACAAGGGAAGACCCCCTGGACTTCCTGGTTAACCAAACATATCATAGTGTCAGATGCAATCCCAGCAGGAAATTAATAAAAGGAAGCGGAAAAGTTAAAGGCTTTTTGCAGAACAAAAAGATGCAGTGATGGATGCATCCGAGACACTTCTGTCGAGAAACAAGTCTTTGATCGTTGTTTAAACAGTGACTCATGTGGTTACAGAGGCTGTAAAAAAAAACAAAGTGAAACCTTTAATAAAGCAGAGAAGTTCTCTGGAAGTTCACTGTGCGAGCATAATGCTTCTGTGTTCAGAGACAATGTACATAAACCATTAAGCAGACATCACAATGACTAACAATATATAATCACTTCTGGTGTTTTAAATATGCTTGTGCACTTCTTACACTGAAGACTCAATTACTTTCTTTCCAAAAGAACTGACAAAAAGATGATACTGCTGGCATGTCTTTACAGAAACAAGAAGCTGTGAGAGACAGGTATGTACAACAATTGAGGATGTGGGAAAACAGCCAGTCCCTCTCCATAGAGAATGCATTAAGGCACTTGGAGGCTTACCAGTTAAACATGATCTTCCTGTAGTTTTGCTGATTGCCTAACTGCTGCTCTGGCACAATCCTCATTAAAACCTTGATTTTTGTTAGAGATGCACTGATTGTGAAAAAACAAAGTTTAAGGAGTTTATCCAATTATGAAGACTGATGTATTTTGATTTTTTTTTTTTTTGTATAAAACTTCACTGTGCTGACATTTTTTTCATGTATGACCACGAAAACAGATCACTGTGTCTAACAGGTGACTTCTGCCTAATCTTCCTTGATTCTGCAGTTTGATGCAACAGATAAGCATCAGGAACTGACATCTATTCATTCTACATAATTTGCTGGTTCACAGTGTCTGTCAATAGGGCTGATATTGGTTGAAACCAATGTAAAACTAATGCATCTGTGGATCTCAGACCCAAGCCTACAGTCAGTAATGGCACTTTTACAGCTAGCAGATAGAACAGAGGCAGTTCTGAATGATATTAAATATTCACTTAGCATTTTCTTAAATTGGTCTAGTGTTTGCCAAGGTAAATCAAGAAATTCTGTTAGCTAGGTTACAATACTACGATTTTCAAGGTGGCACAGTTAAATGGTTAACCAGTGGTATGAGTGAAAATGAACAGTATGAAGTAATCAATGGTTGTGCTTCTAGCACTCTTAGCACAACATGTGGAGTACCATAAGGATCTGTATTAGGACCTTTGTTATTTATTTACATAAATGATTTCCCATTAGCTTGTAATTGCTCATCTCCTGTTTTGTTTTTTGATGATACCAACAGGATTTCATCACACAGTGACTTACACATCCTTATGAATAATGCAAATGAGGAATTAGTAAGAGTTCCAAGATGGTTTAAACCTAATAAACTCTTGTTAAACAGTGACATTGAAAGCCACAATTGCATTTAAAAAAAATTAAAACCCTGATTATGGACCTTAATCACAACACAGTTAATGCATTAATGCTTACAGCCCTAATTATTTTATCATACTGTTAAGCACTGTAATTCATCTACTTCTAAAGTGGCACATTACCCCTTTCAGACAGTTTTTGTGTGACACAATATATAAAATATTGGAAGGAGAAAAAAGTTCATATGAAAATCAGCGTGAAAACCAAAGAAATGAACAAATAATCTATAATTTAT
Organism: Cheilinus undulatus; assembly: GCF_018320785.1. Lineage (NCBI taxonomy): Eukaryota > Metazoa > Chordata > Actinopteri > Labriformes > Labridae > Cheilinus > Cheilinus undulatus. The sequence continues at coordinate 23,166,301 of NC_054878.1, forward strand.
ATCATCAGCACAGCATAGTCACTCTCTCATCTGATTGCTGTCAAACAAAGGACTCAAACGGTTGCGCCTCACATTGGTTGCACTCCAACACAAACATTCATGTAATCTTTTTCTGACCTGCTGCTTCTTCTGACTGGATCTGTGCCCGAAAAGGAAAGAGAAATTAAGAACAGTGTCAGTAGCTGTTTCAAAAAGCATTTGAACAAGCCGTAGACAACCTTAAACCCACGGGACACTCAAATCCAGGCCTTCTAACAGAGTAATTAAAGATGTGTGCAAACACAACATCAGAATCAACCAAGTATGCTTACATAACAAAGAATTTGGTATACATATATTAAACATTCAATATAGAAAATTGAAAAGTTAAAAAAAAAAGTAGATCTAAATATGTACGCGCTCTTGTTAGGTTTTTTTCTGGTATAGTCTGTGTATTAAGCATGTGGTTGCAAGCTGTGCAAAGAGTGCCAGAATGCTGAAAAGACATGATCCAAGTTATGAATTATGCAAGGATGTGGAAAAATTTAAATGAGATACATAATTAACCTCCAGAGACCTAAGCTTTTGTTTGGAATGAAAATTTTATTCCTCCCACTTATTTGGGATAAATACAAGTTCTAATTTTCTTGGAAATTTCTCTAATTCCCTAAAATTTCCAAAAGTTCTATACAGTTTCTGTGAAATTCTTAAACATATTTTCAAAGTATCCCATAATTAGAACCCTTAAATTTCTTCTAATATTTCCCCAAATGTTTCAGTGAAATTTATCAAGAAGCCTTAATAGGCAGATCAAGGCAGATTTACACATATCCCACATTCCTTCCAGTTCTTGAAGATGGAGTAAACTAAACTCTGAGGTATGTTCAGTCCCGTGGAAATGTTTTTGTATCCATCCCCTGACTTGTACTTTTCAGAAACCTTTTCTATGAGTTGCTTGGAGAGTTCTTTTGTCTTCATGGTGTAATGGTAGCCAGGAATACTGATTAACCAGACACAGGTGTCTTTATACTAAAACCATTTGAGACAGATACACTGCACTCAGGTGATCCTCATTTCACTAACTGCTAGACTACTGGCACCAACTGGCCAGACTTCTGTTGAATTTGGTTTGTCACTTAAAAATGGGGTGAATATTTATGCAGTCACTTATTTTATATTACATATTTTTGTCTAATTGACATTACTTTGTAGAAATCTGTTTTCACTTTGACATAAAAGAGATTTTTTTGAATTCTTTTTACCATGATTGGTTTATAAAATAACATACAGAGTGAAAAAAATTCCAAAAGTGTGAAAACTTTTTATAGACACTGTACTCTAAATGTGTGGATCGTAAAAAGACTCAACTTAAATGTTTTGTATGAAATCAACAAATGTATGAAGAACATGGCCAGCAGGAAAGGCTCTAGTTGTACTATAACATGTGTGCATATTAAAAAGACTCAACATGGATATTTTTATTGCATTTTTATTATTCCGAGCATTGAAATGTTAACACAGACCCATCCAAATTGACAAGCCAAGAAAACTGCATGGAGATGCAAACAGAATATAGCCTAGCATCAATGAAGAGCAAACAGAAAAGTTTTGCATACCAGTTTCAGTGGAGCATATTTCTTGTTGATCTTTTGATTCTTATTAAGTTTCCTTTTTCATTGTGGAGTTTTGGCTGGTTATAATCACCACTCTGTTGATTTGAGACAGGATGTTGCTGAACGTAAAGTTTCATCATCAACCACAAATCATCCACAGCTCTTTATGATCAATGTGAGAAACTCTCTCCTGAACTGTTACTGCAGGGAGATGAGATCTTTCCCCTTAAAACAACATTTTTGGTTAGACAAGGACAAAAAACAGCTAAAAGTCTCATGGTCATCTAGTTTTGCAACCTGCAATAGCATCTGGTGATTTCATACTATGTTAGAGGCTAGACTCATTTTCATCTTCTTGGGTTGTTGAGCTCTAACACCAACAGCTACTTTCATGTTCACTTTTTAAGCACCCACCACAGATGTTTCTAGAAGCAAATGCATACAGGAGAGGATTCAAGCTGCTATTCACTAAAGTCAGAGCTCCAACACTGTGCCAGTTGTCTGCACAAAACTTCATCAAGTGCTCACTTTGAAGCACAGAAGCTGCCAGATCAATAACATTAATGATCAAATAAGGCACCCAGAAGACAAGAAAGGTGACAATGATGCTCGTGATCAGCCGGTTTGTCTGCGGGTTGTTGAAGAAAGTTGCCTGTTCAACTTTTCTGTGAATCATGACGTTTGCAAATGCCACAGCAGAAACTGAAGTTAAATCCAGCAGAGACTCCACCAGCAGAACGACCACCCGCTGGGCTTGGGAGGAGTAGAGAGGTTGGCATTTTGTCGAGTTCTCATCAGTGATTGTTTGTCGAACCACAAGAGCAGGGATGGACAGGATCATTGCAGCCAGCCACAGCAGGGCCAGCAGCCTCTTCCTTCCTCCAGTTGTGGGCAACTTCTTCTTGTGCACCACCTGAAGATATCGCTGGACACTGAGAGTCATCACTGTCAGGAGGCTGCAGTAAACACTGCAGGTCATGACATATATGAGAGGAGCTTACAGGCCAGCAGGCCGAGGGTCCAGCTGTTCAGTAAAATGTAAATCCAGAGAGGCACTGGAAGCAGGCAGAGCAGGTCTGATATGGCTAGATTCAACATCAAACTCAGGCTCAGACTGGACATGTGCTGCCGGTTTGGTTTGAGGACCATCACAGCGATGTTTCCAGGAACTCCAAACAGGAAGCAGAGAGACAAAACCACAGCAGGGAGCAGACGGCTGGAAGCATGAGGTGGATGTTCAGGAAAGGAGGAGTTCAATGTGGCTACAGTGAAGTTCAGCGGATCCATGCTGCAAATGTACCGACAGACAAGCTGAATGTCATGAGCTGTGTTGGTGATGTTCAGCTTTTTTTTTTTTTTTGCACAGGAAGTTGTGGCTTTTGAACTCAGAGAGGTGAGAATTAATGATGGCGATGAAGACGCCTAAAAAAAAAGTCTGATCTGAAACTTAATTCAAGTTGCAAGTTCATATACAACTTAGTGTAAATTGTAAATAGTTCTTTTACTCTTGTGATCAAAAACATTGATAGAGAACTCAATTCAAGTTTCAAGTTTATATAAAACTTTTTGTAAAATGTAAATAGTTTTTTCAGTCTTGTAATAAAAAACACTGATCTGAAACTTGAGTCAAGTTTCAAGTTCATATAAAACGTAGTGTAAATTTGAAATGGTTCTCTTACTCTTGAGATCAAAAGAATTGATCTGAAGCTCAATTCTGATGTGTCTCTAATTTTCTTATAAACAAAATATAGCAGGTAGCACCTTTGTTCAAACTGTATCAATTTCAGGCTTAAAAAACAACCTCTGTTTAAGCCACACCCATTTCTTATCTAAGCCTCGCCATTTTCTTACCTAATCTCCACCCTCTCCAATGGTACGGTAGACAAATTAAACTAATTAGGTCCTTAATATCAGTAAATATCCATTCCTGATGAAAAAATAAAACAACGGTTAAAACAACAGATAAAAAACGGTTATCATTGGCGGCCAATTTGAAAAATGGCTGCCATGGGCGCCATGTTGAAAATTCTTGATGCCTCCACATCCACATCTTTTGCGAATGCCTTTGGCTATAACTGTGCCAAATTTCACGCTTGTATCACAAAATGAACAATTGTTATGGAATTTTAAGTTAAGCTGACCCACTATCAGGCCGGCCACACACTACAGGATTTTAAGCCTGATTTGGGGCAAGACTTGACTCCCCGACGATCGTGGGGGTGTATACCGACTGGAGCCTTGTCCTAAACAATTATTTGTCTGAGTAGTCTGCACGTGTGTCACGTCGTAGCCTCTGAAACCCTGAATCGTAAATATCAAACATGTTTGATATTTACGATTCTAGGTCGTAGTGCCGCTGACGGAGTACCCACAACAACCAATGAGAGCGAGCACACCGGTAGCGTCACCAGACGAATCATACGTACTTTCACCACTCACAACCATAAACACAACTGTACCTTAATTCCAGCCAGGGTTTTGTCCTGAGTCTTTCCCTTGTTTTATGATTGTTGTTGCACCTTTAACGCATGCCAGGACACTCTGTTCTGGAGAGACAGCAAGACGGTATCGAAAGACATCTGTGTTTTTTTTTTTTCTGAAGTCATGTGATCATTTGAGGTCTTAAACAGGTCAACAGGTGTGTGGTCTCCAGTGATCTGGCAATCTGGCTGAGACGTCTGGTGTGTGTGTTCAGAGGATTAAAGATGAAAAATCTTTGGAAATTGTCCTGAAGTCTGTGGTCTTCCACGGTTTTAAAATTGTTTCAGATTAAAAAATCGTCTAGTGTGTGGCCGGCCTTAGGGGGCACAAAAAATCTCAGGGGGAGGTGGGGAGAAAGGACCCTGTCTGATGCTGTCAAAATTAGATGTGCCCTTTTTCTTTTGAGCAAAAAAAAGTTGAAATATGGTGAACAAAACATCAGTTTTTTGTATTATTGTCATACATTTAAAATACAATAAACTCAGAACTTTAGAGTTTTAAGAAATTGGAATTTATGAATTTTTTTTTTTTTTTTTTTTGGAATTTCCAAGTCTAAAAAGTCTTAAATTTTGACATTAGATTTTAAATATTTCAAGTTTTTAAAAAATCCTAAATTTACAACAGTGTAAAATTAAAAAGTGCAACAAAACAAACTGAAAATAGTGGTTTGATTCTCGACTTTATGCTCTCAAAAAATCTTAGTTTTGGTCCATATAAATACATGACTTTGACAGTGAAACATCTATGTTTTTTCTCATAAATTAACTTTTTTTGAACTTGAGAACTTTCGAGTGTCAATTTTTTTTTCTAGAGTTGCTCTCATAGACTATCATGATAATGGATAGCTTATTTATAGATCTACTGTGTGTTCGTATGACACAAGGAATGGCATAAGAACAGGATTCAAGCACAGACTTGATTGGGGTTGTACAAAAGGCAGGTCGTTGAATGCAGTCCAAGTTTGGTACACAAAAAGGCAGAACAAACCAGAGGCCTGTATGGCGAAGCTGGATTTTCTCTTATCGAGATAACTTAAGGATTAACCCTGGATTTTCTGTACGACAACACTGTTTCACTTCTTACTGGGATAAATCATCACGGTAGCATATGCTGAACGGCAAACCTGCTCCGGAGCAGGTTATGTTCTGGACGAGATCAGCGAGTATAAAAGCACCGCCTCCTGACCAATCAGTTCTCTTGGAGAATGGCCTGCCCATTCTTAGAAGATCCTGTAGAAGTTGGTGCACGGATCGTGAGAAGAGTCCTTAGGAGAGAAAGAATATTTAGGGATAGACGATTCTGGCGATTTCATCCATACAACAGAGACAGTGTGGAGAAATAAAGCCTTGTCGCTCGGTACTTTGATGTATGTTTTTATATTTGATCTTCACTTGTTCCCAAATCCTTTTTGCTCCACTAAGGTTGCATCTGAAATAATGGGGTTAATAATAAAGGTCACACATGGCATAACTGCAGAAACATAGATTAATGGAACGCACAACTACTCGTCACCGTGAGGAATTAATATTACAACACAAAATTCGCTGAGGAAGCTCTGCCCCAAACATCTATGCCTTAATAAAGTGAAAATGGTTGATCAGGGTGCTGTCCGTTTATACTGTCCGATGAATTAATATTATATAATCTGACGAATTTATGCATTAACAGAGTCTGCAATTTTCTGCCAGCATTCCTTCCTGGATTTTGCTGCGGTGACAGTGTTACTTCTGGCCTGGATGATTGCTTTAAATTCCTCATATTTTTTAAGAATGATTGTCTGTTCCTCCATTAAGAAATAAGCTGCTCTACAAGGTTTCTCCATGTTTGCGATTGGTCAGACGCTGCATACACCACCCCTTTAATGTGAGCGCACACTGATCCAGATTGGAAAACCCTGGGTGCAGTTACCGAGTTGATAACCAGCTTCATCATACAGCTGATCTGGATTGCGAATGTCCCGAGCATGTTAATCCAGCTTCGTCATACAGGCCTCTGGTGAACAAAAACAGAAGCAGGTCTAACACTGGGAATCAATTACTAGAAATAAGGCTAGAACAAGGTCACATGGGGGTGAACACTACAAACTGGTGATATGAGGATGGGATTAAATACACAGACAACCAGGGCTTATGAGACACAGGTGTAGGTAATCAGGGGAGGAGCAGACACACAAGGCGGGAAATATGAGGATCGGAATCTGGGAGACAGAGACAAGGGTAAGTAACTTCAAAATATAACAGGAAATTACTAAAAACACAAGGAAAACATGATCACATAACTTGGGTAACTTGCCAATGGTGTCACCATAGGCTTATGATTCTGGGATTTTGTCAAATGATAATGATTAAGACTAATGCGTACTCCCTCTAAGTAAGGATCTGGAGGGGGCTTAGCTTTTCTTCAATGGGGAGGTGGGGGCATAGGGAAAAAGGTTGGGAACCATTATGCTAGGCTTTGGGTGCTTAGGATCTTCTTTTATCCAAAAACTGTAGTTGACAACAGGTGGTGTCCTGTGATGCTCTATTACTCCACCTAAAGGCTATTTAAGAACAACTGCTAATACTGCAAAGAAGAGAGGAGACATAAGAGGAGATGAAAAGTATGACCACTGAATCAACTGAGGCAGGGGATTGCTCTTCTGATATTTTCAGATGGCCACTAGGAGATTTGTAGATATTATGCCAATAGCTAACTTTGAAATAGGCAGCAAAATTTGAACATCTTACCATTTAGTGATCAAGTTTATTTTTGAAATCAGGGCTTCTGCTCCCTCTTCTGATACTCATTCAGCTGGTTCAAACCCCATTAATGACTGCTTACCGCAGAGTGTAACATGAATGGTTGTTGTGAAGATGACCCGGGCAGCTCAATCAACCAAGATCTGATCTGAGGAGTTTCTGTTATCTTGAGAAAAGGTAAAAACTACGACGATATTTCTTTTTACCAGGGACTGTCCAAAATGGTTTTCTATATGGTTACTCATATAAGGCATGGTATCATATTAAGTGCTGATGCACATGCAGTTTGGAAAATTCCGATAAACTCTTAAGACACGCTTCCCCTAAATTGTTCCTGACTTGCCTGTTCACATGTAACACTCAGTGGGAGATTCTCTGGTGGTGAGAGAGTCGAGGGCATCTCAGGAGGAAATGAGGTAAAAAGACTAACATGGAAATGAAATGGTCCATAGATGAAACAAAGAAGTCTAAGGCTATGGTGAAAAGTTTTATATCGACCCTTGGTGTGATTAGACGTCATCACGAAATCAACAAATGAATGCTGAAGAACATGGCAAGCAGAAAAGGCTCTGGTTGTACTGAAATATGTGTGCATATTAAAAAGACTCACCTTGGATATTTTTAATGCATTTTTATTATTCCAAGTATTGAGTTAACACAGACAAACCCAAACTGACAAGCCCAGAAACTCTATGGAGATGCAAACAGAATATAGTCTGACATCAGTGAAAAGCAAACAGAAAATTAGTTTTGCATGTCAATTTCAGTGGAGCTCATTTCTTCTGAGTTGATTTTTTCACTATTATCATGATTCATTTTAAGCCAGGAGGTTTGGCTGGTTATAATCACACTATGTTGATTTGAGGAGAGAAGCTGTTTAACCTTAAGTTTCATCATCAACCACAAATCATCCACAGCTCTTTATGATCAATGTGAGAAACACTTTCCTGAACTATTACTGCAGGGAGATGAGATATTTTCCCTTGAAACAACATTTTTGGTTAGACAAGGACAAAAATGAACTCTAAACGTCTCACAGTCATCTATTTTCACAACCTGACATTTCTGGTGGTTTTATTGTCATCATACTTTGTTAGAAGCTGGACATGTTTTCAACTTCCTGGGTTGTGGAGCTCTTACACCAACAGCTGCTTTTATATTCACTTTTAAAGCACCCACCACAGATGTTTCTAGAAGCAAATGCATACAGGAGAGGATTCAAGCAGCTATTCACAAAAGTCAGTGCTCCAACATTGTTCCAGTTGTCTGCACAAAACTTCATCAGGCGCTCACTTTGAAACACAGAAGCTGCCAGATCAATAACATTAATGATCAAATAAGGCACCCAGAAGACAAGAAAGGTGACGATGATGCTTGTGATCAGCCGGTTTGTCTGTGGGTTGTTGAAGAAAGTTGCCTGTTCAACTTTTCTGCAGATCTGGATGTATGATAACACCACAGCAGAAACTGAGGTTAACTCCAGCAGAGATTCTGTCAGCAGAACGACCACCTTCTGGGTTTGGGAGGAGTAGAGAGGTAGGCACTTTGTTGAAATTTCATCAGTGATTGTTTGTCGAACTACAAGAGCAGGGATGGACAGGATCATTGCAGCCAGCCACAGCAGAGTCAGCAGCCTCCTTCTTCCTCCAGTTTTGAGCAACTTCTTCTTGTGCACCACCTGAAGATATCGCTGGACACTGAGCGTCAGCACTGTCAGGAGGCTGCAGTAAACGCTGCAGGTCATGACATACATGAGGAGCTTACAGGCCAGTAGGCCGAGGGTCCAGCTGTTCAGTAAAATGTAAATCCAGAGAGGCAATGGAAGCAGGCAGAGCAGGTCTGATACGGCTAGATTCAACATCAAGCTCAGGCTCAGACTGGACATGTGCTGCCGGTTTGGTTTGAGGACCATCACAGCGATGTTTCCAGGAACTCCAAACAGGAAGCAGAGAGACAAAACCACAGCAGGGAGCAGACGGCTGGAAGCATGAGGTGGATGTTCAGGAAAGGAGGAGTTCAATGTGGCTACAGTGAAGTTCAGCGGATCCATGCTGCAAATGTACCGACAGACAAGCTGAATGTCATGAGCTGTGTTGGTGATGTTCAGCTTTTTTTTTTTTTTTGCACAGGAAGTTGTGGCTTTTGAACTCAGAGAGGTGAGAATTAATGATGGCGATGAAGACGCCTAAAAAAAAAGTCTGATCTGAAACTTAATTCAAGTTGCAAGTTCATATACAACTTAGTGTAAATTGTAAATAGTTCTTTTACTCTTGTGATCAAAAACATTGATAGAGAACTCAATTCAAGTTTCAAGTTTATATAAAACTTTTTGTAAAATGTAAATAGTTTTTTCAGTCTTGTAATAAAAAACACTGATCTGAAACTTGAGTCAAGTTTCAAGTTCATATAAAACGTAGTGTAAATTTGAAATGGTTCTCTTACTCTTGAGATCAAAAGAATTGATCTGAAGCTCAATTCTGATGTGTCTCTAATTTTCTTATAAACAAAATATAGCAGGTAGCACCTTTGTTCAAACTGTATCAATTTCAGGCTTAAAAAACAACCTCTGTTTAAGCCACACCCATTTCTTATCTAAGCCTCGCCATTTTCTTACCTAATCTCCACCCTCTCCAATGGTACGGTAGACAAATTAAACTAATTAGGTCCTTAATATCAGTAAATATCCATTCCTGATGAAAAAATAAAACAACGGTTAAAACAACAGATAAAAAACGGTTATCATTGGCGGCCAATTTGAAAAATGGCTGCCATGGGCGCCATGTTGAAAATTCTTGATGCCTCCACATCCACATCTTTTGCGAATGCCTTTGGCTATAACTGTGCCAAATTTCACGCTTGTATCACAAAATGAACAATTGTTATGGAATTTTAAGTTAAGCTGACCCACTATCAGGCCGGCCACACACTACAGGATTTTAAGCCTGATTTGGGGCAAGACTTGACTCCCCGACAATCGTGGGGGTGTATACCGACTGGAGCCTTGTCCTAAACAATTATTTGTCTGAGTAGTCTGCACGTGTGTCACGTCGTAGCCTCTGAAACCCTGAATCGTAAATATCAAACATGTTGGATATTTACGATTCTAAATCGTAGTGCCGCTGACGGAGTACCCACAACAACCAATGAGAGCGAGCACACCGGTAGCGTCACCAGGCGAATCATACGATTTCACCACTCACAACCATAAACACAACTGTACCTTAATTACAGCCAGGGTTTTGTACTGAGTCTTTCCCTTGGTGTATGATTGTTGTTGCACCTTTAACGCATGCCAGGACACTCTGTTCTGGAGAGACAGCAAGACGGTATCGAAAGACATCTGTGTTTTTTTTTTTTCTGAAGTCATGTGATCATTTGAGGTCTTAAACAGGTCAACAGGTGTGTGGTCTCCAGTGATCTGGCAATCTGGCTGAGACGTCTGGTGTGTGTGTTCAGAGGATTAAAGATGAAAAATCTTTGGAAATTGTCCTGAAGTCTGTGGTCTTCCACGGTTTTAAAATTGTTTCAGATTAAAAAATCGTCTAGTGTGTGGCCGGCCTTAGGGGGCACAAAAAATCTCAGGGGGAGGTGGGGAGAAAGGACCCTGTCTGATGCTGTCAAAATTAGATGTGCCCTTTTTCTTTTGAGCAAAAAAAAGTTGAAATATGGTGAACAAAACATCAGTTTTTTGTATTATTGTCATACATTTAAAATACAATAAACTCAGAACTTTAGAGTTTTAAGAAATTGGAATTTATGAATTTTTTTTTTTTTTTTTTTTTTTTTTTTTTTGGAATTTCCAAGTCTAAAAAGTCTTAAATTTTGACATTAGATTTTAAATATTTCAAGTTTTTAAAAAATCCTAAATTTACAACAGTGTAAAATTAAAAAGTGCAACAAAACAAACTGAAAATAGTGGTTTGATTCTCGACTTTATGCTCTCAAAAAATCTTAGTTTTGGTCCATATAAATACATGACTTTGACAGTGAAACATTTATGTTTTTTCTCATAAATTAACTTTTTTTGAACTTGAGAACTTTCGAGTGTCAATTTTTTTTTCTAGAGTTGCTCTCATAGACTATCATGATAATGGATAGCTTATTTATAGATCTACTGTGTGTTCGTATGACACAAGGAATGGCATAAGAACAGGATTCAAGCACAGACTTGATTGGGGTTGTACAAAAGGCAGGTCGTTGAATGCAGTCCAAGTTTGGTACACAAAAAGGCAGAACAAACCAGAGGCCTGTATGGCGAAGCTGGATTTTCTCTTATCGAGATAACTTAAGGATTAACCCTGGATTTTCTGTACGACAACACTGTTTCACTTCTTACTGGGATAAATCATCACGGTAGCATATGCTGAACGGCAAACCTGCTCCGGAGCAGGTTATGTTCTGGACGAGATCAGCGAGTATAAAAGCACCGCCTCCTGACCAATCAGTTCTCTTGGAGAATGGCCTGCCCATTCTTAGAAGATCCTGTAGAAGTTGGTGCACGGATCGTGAGAAGAGTCCTTAGGAGAGAAAGAATATTTAGGGATAGACGATTCTGGCGATTTCATCCATACAACAGAGACAGTGTGGAGAAATAAAGCCTTGTCGCTCGGTACTTTGATGTATGTTTTTATATTTGATCTTCACTTGTTCCCAAATCCTTTTTGCTCCACTAAGGTTGCATCTGAAATAATGGGGTTAATAATAAAGGTCACACATGGCATAACTGCAGAAACATAGATTAATGGAACGCACAACTACTCGTGCCGTCACCGTGAGGAATTAATATTACAACACAAAATTCGCTGAGGAAGCTCTGCCCCAAACATCTATGCCTTAATAAAGTGAAAATGGTTGATCAGGGTGCTGTCCGTTTATACTGTCCGATGAATTAATATTATATAATCTGACGAATTTATGCATTAACAGAGTCTGCAATTTTCTGCCAGCATTCCTTCCTGGATTTTGCTGCGGTGACAGTGTTACTTCTGGCCTGGATGATTGCTTTAAATTCCTCATATTTTTTAAGAATGATTGTCTGTTCCTCCATTAAGAAATAAGCTGCTCTACAAGGTTTCTCCATGTTTGCGATTGGTCAGACGCTGCATACACCACCCCTTTAATGTGAGCGCACACTGATCCAGATTGGAAAACCCTGGGTGCAGTTACCGAGTTGATAACCAGCTTCATCATACAGCTGATCTGGATTGCGAATGTCCCGAGCATGTTAATCCAGCTTCGTCATACAGGCCTCTGGTGAACAAAAACAGAAGCAGGTCTAACACTGGGAATCAATTACTAGAAATAAGGCTAGAACAAGGTCACATGGGGGTGAACACTACAAACTGGTGATATGAGGATGGGATTAAATACACAGACAACCAGGGCTTATGAGACACAGGTGTAGGTAATCAGGGGAGGAGCAGACACACAAGGCGGGAAATATGAGGATCGGAATCTGGGAGACAGAGACAAGGGTAAGTAACTTCAAAATATAACAGGAAATTACTAAAAACACAAGGAAAACATGATCACATAACTTGGGTAACTTGCCAATGGTGTCACCATAGGCTTATGATTCTGGGATTTTGTCAAATGATAATGATTAAGACTAATGCGTACTCCCTCTAAGTAAGGATCTGGAGGGGGCTTAGCTTTTCTTCAATGGGGGGAGGTGGGGGGGGGGGGGGGGGGCATAGGGAAAAAGGTTGGGAACCATTATGCTAGGCTTTGGGTGCTTAGGATCTTCTTTTATCCAAAAACTGTAGTTGACAACAGGTGGTGTCCTGTGATGCTCTATTACTCCACCTAAAGGCTATTTAAGAACAACTGCTAATACTGCAAAGAAGAGAGGAGACATAAGAGGAGATGAAAAGTATGACCACTGAATCAACTGAGGCAGGGGATTGCTCTTCTGATATTTTCAGATGGCCACTAGGAGATTTGTAGATATTATGCCAATAGCTAACTTTGAAATAGGCAGCAAAATTTGAACATCTTACCATTTAGTGATCAAGTTTATTTTTGAAATCAGGGCTTCTGCTCCCTCTTCTGATACTCATTCAGCTGGTTCAAACCCCATTAATGACTGCTTACCGCAGAGTGTAACATGAATGGTTGTTGTGAAGATGACCCGGGCAGCTCAATCAACCAAGATCTGATCTGAGGAGTTTCTGTTATCTTGAGAAAAGGTAAAAACTACGACGATATTTCTTTTTACCAGGGACTGTCCAAAATGGTTTTCTATATGGTTACTCATATAAGGCATGGTATCATATTAAGTGCTGATGCACATGCAGTTTGGAAAATTCCGATAAACTCTTAAGACACGCTTCCCCTAAATTGTTCCTGACTTGCCTGTTCACATGTAACACTCAGTGGGAGATTCTCTGGTGGTGAGAGAGTCGAGGGCATCTCAGGAGGAAATGAGGTAAAAAGACTAACATGGAAATGAAATGGTCCATAGATGAAACAAAGAAGTCTAAGGCTATGGTGAAAAGTTTTATATCGACCCTTGGTGTGATTAGACGTCATCACGAAATCAACAAATGAATGCTGAAGAACATGGCAAGCAGAAAAGGCTCTGGTTGTACTGAAATATGTGTGCATATTAAAAAGACTCACCTTGGATATTTTTAATGCATTTTTATTATTCCAAGTATTGAGTTAACACAGACAAACCCAAACTGACAAGCCCAGAAACTCTATGGAGATGCAAACAGAATATAGTCTGACATCAGTGAAAAGCAAACAGAAAATTAGTTTTGCATGTCAATTTCAGTGGAGCTCATTTCTTCTGAGTTGATTTTTTCACTATTATCATGATTCATTTTAAGCCAGGAGGTTTGGCTGGTTATAATCACACTATGTTGATTTGAGGAGAGAAGCTGTTTAACCTTAAGTTTCATCATCAACCACAAATCATCCACAGCTCTTTATGATCAATGTGAGAAACACTTTCCTGAACTATTACTGCAGGGAGATGAGATATTTTCCCTTGAAACAACATTTTTGGTTAGACAAGGACAAAAATGAACTCTAAACGTCTCACAGTCATCTATTTTCACAACCTGACATTTCTGGTGGTTTTATTGTCATCATACTTTGTTAGAAGCTGGACATGTTTTCAACTTCCTGGGTTGTGGAGCTCTTACACCAACAGCTGCTTTTATATTCACTTTTAAAGCACCCACCACAGATGTTTCTAGAAGCAAATGCATACAGGAGAGGATTCAAGCAGCTATTCACAAAAGTCAGTGCTCCAACATTGTTCCAGTTGTCTGCACAAAACTTCATCAGGCGCTCACTTTGAAACACAGAAGCTGCCAGATCAATAACATTAATGATCAAATAAGGCACCCAGAAGACAAGAAAGGTGACGATGATGCTTGTGATCAGCCGGTTTGTCTGTGGGTTGTTGAAGAAAGTTGCCTGTTCAACTTTTCTGCAGATCTGGATGTATGATAACACCACAGCAGAAACTGAGGTTAACTCCAGCAGAGATTCTGTCAGCAGAACGACCACCTTCTGGGTTTGGGAGGAGTAGAGAGGTAGGCACTTTGTTGAAATTTCATCAGTGATTGTTTGTCGAACTACAAGAGCAGGGATGGACAGGATCATTGCAGCCAGCCACAGCAGAGTCAGCAGCCTCCTTCTTCCTCCAGTTTTGAGCAACTTCTTCTTGTGCACCACCTGAAGATATCGCTGGACACTGAGCGTCAGCACTGTCAGGAGGCTGCAGTAAACGCTGCAGGTCATGACATACATGAGGAGCTTACAGGCCAGTAGGCCGAGGGTCCAGCTGTTCAGTAAAATGTAAATCCAGAGAGGCAATGGAAGCAGGCAGAGCAGGTCTGATACGGCTAGATTCAACATCAAGCTCAGGCTCAGACTGGACATGTGCTGCCGGTTTGGTTTGAGGACCATCACAGCGATGTTTCCAGGAACTCCAAACAGGAAGCAGAGAGACAAAACCACAGCAGGGAGCAGACGGCTGGAAGCATGAGGTGGATGTTCAGGAAAGGAGGAGTTCAATGTGGCTACAGTGAAGTTCAGCGGATCCATGCTGCAAACATCCCAGCAGACGAGCTGAATGATATGAGCTGTGTTGGTGATGCACAGGGTTTTTATCATGAACATATTTGAGACTACCGAGAAATTGTGGCATATGACCTCAGAGAGGTGAGAATTCATCAAACATCCTTTCTTGTGAATACAGGTCTTTCCTTTGTAGGGTGCTGCAGAAACTTCACAAAGGATTAGTTCATCACTAATGACCTCAAAAAGTTTTAGTTTCACATTCAACAAGTTTGCTTACAATTCATCAGAATACAAAAATTTACAAGTGAAATGTTTTAATCAGTACATTTTAAATTTTGTTATATTTTGACTATATTTACAAAGAAAATGTTAATAATACAGTTTTGTTACATGAAAAAAATAGCTAAAAGGTTTACTTTGTAGTTAAATTGGGGCTTTTTTGTTGTTAAATCTTGTTTTGTTGTTGACCTGTGTAACTGATGAGCAGTTTAATAGGTGTTGAATAGGAAATAGTGTCAATCAACCACAACGCCCTCAGAGATGTGAATACTTATGCCAATGTGATGTCTCAGTTTATGTTGTGAAGGGGGTGTGAAAAATTTCTGAATGCACGGTAAACCCGGATTAGCTTTTCCCCAGATCCATCCAGTGAGTCCTACATGTCTCAACATATCCCATGATAATTTGCTTGCATGGCAATTTAAAAGAGCTGGTAGACTACAAAGCAACGGAAGAATACACTTTTAAAAGCAAGAATCTGTTTTCAACCCAGTTGGAGTAGCTTGCAATACTAATGTGTAAAACAAAAGAGCATTGAAAATTTAAGTTATTTTCTAAATAAAGAGTTGCATTAATTTTAGTGCAGCTGTGAAGGTTGCAAGGTGACAGGAGAAGGTCAGCATTAAGAGTTGGTAACAGCTAGAGATGCAAACATCTAAGATAACTTTTTTGCTGATTTCCTCTAAGGATGCTACCCCTGAATTGGGACACAGCTGATGTGTGAAGTTACAACAACCAGGAAATCTCCCTGAATTCTGTTCAAGAACAGTTAACTTTGACCCTAAACTGACATAGTTTGTTTATAATACTTTTAAGTGATTTCCTAAACTTTGTCCTGCTGTCAAGTGTGTGTCTTTGAGTACAAGTTGTGTGTAAGTGTTTTCATACATTTAATCATGCTGATAGAAGTCTCTACACTGAATGACCTCTTTTTACTTAAACCAGAGACACCAAAATAAACCTACAGGGGTTAAAATATAGGGCCCTCAGATCATGACAGCTGTAGTGTTGTTTGCATAAGTGCATGTGTGTGTGTTGTGTGTTTCAGGACACACTTCAAACGTTACCTGACATAAATCTAAACTTACACTTTTAACCACAAAAGCGCCGTATAAACATGCACTCAAAGGCAACATTTTGTCGTCTGCCCTCTCTGTAAATAGCGTCACATCTAAATTAATTTCTTTCTGTTGAAAGCAGCACTGTTCTCTGCGTATGCCCGTCGCAAAAAAATGTTTGTGTAATACAAGTAAAATACATCAGATTCTGTCCACACGGCTCCACTCCCGACCTAAAATGTAAAATCATCACATGATCAAAAACTTCATTCATGCTAGCATGTAAGCCCCCTCCCCCCGGGGTTTTCTCCCCCTCCTGCCTGTTTGCTCGTCACTTTTTTCTGTATCAGAGTGGGATGTCGATGCGTGAGAGGATCTCTGCACTAGTCTTTCCCGGAGCTGATGAAATGATGGACACCAGTCTGCAGAAAGCCGTTTGTATGGAGACGATTTTTGATTGAGAAGTCGCGAAGTCTGACGACATATTTATAGAAATACTGCAGGTAGGAACATTATTTTCTTTAATATATATATGTGTATAAATATTAGTTATATAATTTAAGTTACTCAAGTTTTAACAGTTATTCTTTCCGCTCGTTTATGCGAATTGTTTGCTTTGTCGCTATGCTTTCTTCATTTTTTCATGCACGTGCTCTTTGTGAATTAGCTTGTGTAACTAGCTAACGCCTTTGTGCTGTATTCAGGTCTGTACAAAGTTAATAGCCTTTACTTTCAAAAGTAGCCTTTTTGTTTAACGTTTGTCAGAAAATATTTAAAGGAAGTAAAAAAAAAATCTAAATTTTAATTGAAGCTTATCTGTTAGATAATATTACTATTAATTGTATAACTAACCCAAGCTTTGGTATTAAAAATAAAAACATGACGGTTGCACGGTTCAATTATTGAACTCCTGCGCCCTCTGCTGGACACATGCTGAAGTAAAAGAAATCTAACAAGTAGCCTTTATAGGCATGCCTGTAATTACCCCTTTGGTCTGAAACAATTAATTTTAATTGCGGGTGTAAAGGTTTGCCTTTATAATGACTTACAATTTGTTTTTTTTGATCTAAATATATTTATTGTCGTTTGTTTCAGAGGGATGGGTCTCAACCACTTCTTCTTTTTGCTGCTCTGTGCAGCTGCCCTGACAGCCTCAACAGTTTTTGGTAAAGACAAGAGCCCCGAGGCACTCAGATGGACTAAGCAGAGCCTCCCAGTGCTGCAGGACACACACACCGAGCTTTTAAGCCCTCCTCATTTCAGTGAGCAGGAGGAGGACGAGAAGAAAGGAGGAGCAGGGACGCTCTGTGGAATAGAGTGTCAAAGCAAAAGATCACCTGTGGACCAGACCGAGCAAGAAAGGATTCTGGGATATGAGACGATGTATGAGAATGGCACTCGCATGCACACTGATATCACATTGAAGGGTTTTAACCAAACATCTGCAGGGAAACCAGCTCGTCCACTAGGTCGTACCCGCAGGAAACGGCAGGTTTACGGAGCAGATGGACGCTTTGTCATCTCTGACTCTCACTTCATCACAAACTATCCTTTCTCCACAGCTGTCCGTCTCTCCACAGGCTGCTCCGGTGTCCTGATATCACCGAAGCATGTATTAACAGCGGCCCACTGCATCCACGATGGGAGGGACTACCTAGAAGGTGTTAGAAAGCTGAGGGTTGGGGTGCTGCAGCTCAAAACCAAGAGAAAAAGAGGAGGTAGAAGGAGAGGAGGGCGGCGCAGGAATGGGAGGAAAGGAGAAAGAGAGGAGCAAGTAATAGAGGAAGATGAAGAGCTGAATAGCATAGATGGAAATGTAGGAAGAGATAGAAATGGAAGCAAGGGGAGGAGGCGTAGAGGAAGAAAAGAGGGTGAGGAAGGGGTCGTTGATCAGGAAATTGTAGGTGAGCTAGCAGGAGGAAGACAGAGGAAAATGAAAAGTCTAAGCCGTGAACGACGTGGCGCTGAAAACAGGAAGCAGCAGCCTGTCTTTCGTTGGACACGGGTTAAACAAACAAATATCCCTCAAGGATGGATCCTATCAAAAACTTCTCCTAATTCAGTGTCCTCTGACTACAATTACGCACTTCTGGAGCTGAAACGACCCCTCAAACAGAAGTACATGCAGCTTGGGGTGGCGCCTGCTGCAGCCCCGCTCACTCGCATCCACTTCTCAGGCTACGACACCGACAAGAGCCTGCAGGATGGACTGGGAGACGAGAAGGTGGTGTACCGCTTTTGTTCAGTGTCAAACGAGTCAGATGATTTGATTTATCAGCACTGTGATGCTCAGGAGGGTGCCACGGGGGCAGGTGTTTACATTCGTCTGAGGCAGGAAGTCGGGGACACAGGGAGGAAAGGGAAGTGGCAGCGGAGGGTGATTGGGGTGTTTTCAGGCCATCAGTGGGTAGAGGTGGAAGGAGGTGGGCAGAGAGACTTTAATGTTGCAGTGAGGATTACTCCAGCCAAATATGCCCAGATCTGCCACTGGATCCATGGAGATCCAAGTCTCTGTAAAAAGGTGTGACTACAGAGTGATGGATCTACAAGAGAAAAAAGAGACTGAAAGCCTCAGGCCCATGTGTTTGAGACTGTAATGATAAGTAATCTGGAGAATGTTTCTAGACTTTCACTCATGAGCTGATATTTCTTTTAATTTAAGAGTAAGACAAAGAATCTAAAGTAGCTTTTAGCAATAAAGCTAACTCAAATGTTGCAAACTTGGGTGTCATGACTTCCAAAAACTCTCTTTTTCAAAGCCTCAGACATCCGGTGGCACGCCTCCAGTCAAAAGTTGTGCTGTTTATTAGGCCTGCAATCCAATCATATTAGAAAAGCTTCATTGTTTTCTCTTATAGAAGATAATTTTTTACAGCTTTACAGCTATACATATTTTAAATACCAGGGTTGAAGAGGGATACAATGGAAGCCCTAAGTCAGGGTTGTCCAAACTTTTATTTTCACTGAGGGCCACACAAAAAAATCTTTGGACCACTTTGACATACCTCACCTTTAGCATAATAAAGCTGGTAAAACCAATCCAAATCAGGTTTAAATGTGCTTGGTGATTATATAGTATATTTTATAAAACAGTAATAGCTGACAAGTAGGATTTTGGGGTGGCTAATCAGATTTTAGGGGGCCCTGGTTGCCCTAAGCTACCGCTGGAGTCATCCCTGATCAGGATGGAGGCTATGTGCAGCAGAGAGAGGAGGCACTGATGGCTGTCTCCACAATCAGACACAAAAAGCACAAACTTTATGAAGCTGCCATACTTTTTTAGAGTGTTGATGTTTGAAGATTAATAGCCTCATATACTTTATCAGTCACACCATGAGACCACAGAACAAATTAACGGGATTTGTATTTACTGTCATAATTCTTTTGTCTATTCACCAGGGCTTTATGAATCAAGATATAACTAGATATGCTTATTATTTATGTTGTTTTTCCATCTTAGTCATGAAAAAGCATGTCAGCAGAGTTAACACAGCAGCACTGCCTAGTAGCAAAAATAAGAAGCTCAGTGTAATATAACACAAGCTTCATGTTCTAAATCAGACCATTTTTATTTCACTTTTAGAATTTCATTGAGAATTTGCTGCAGGCTAACTAAAATGAACCAGAGGTCACATTTGGCCATAGTTTGGACAT
The DNA here is from genome assembly GCF_018320785.1 of Cheilinus undulatus. Taxonomy (NCBI): domain Eukaryota; kingdom Metazoa; phylum Chordata; class Actinopteri; order Labriformes; family Labridae; genus Cheilinus; species Cheilinus undulatus. The sequence continues at coordinate 23,186,140 of NC_054878.1, forward strand.
CCCTATCCTAAGTGGGCATGGAGCCTTACATTATTTTACTTGAGCAAATGTCTGAAAATAGTGGAAACACTTTCTTTTAGTTGGCCTTAATTACCTTATAATTACCTGGTAAATTTATAGTAATAATTATAATTGAGTATTTACCTAGTAATAATGTATTAATGATCAAGTAATTCCTCACATTATTGTGGCAGTTCCCCAGTAATTTGGTTTTATTTTAACAAGTAATTTTTTAAAAATAAGATGATTGTTTTTCTTTATACATTTCTTGATAATTTCCAGGTACGTCCTTCCTTTTTGACCCACTAAGTTAAAGCCAGACCTTCCTGAATCATTTTCAAGAAACTTTTAGGTAATCTCTAAAAACCTTAATTCATTATAAGTTTTAGGTAATTAATACATATCAGCCCACTAAATTAAATTGAGTCCCCCATAATTCTCAAGTAATTTCTATGTAATTTTAAAAATGGGCTTGTGTCAAGTGTGTTTTTTCAATTACTTAGGAGTTACTTGGGAATTATAAAAGATAGGCTCACTTTAATTTTTGGGATTATATGTAGAAATTATCGAAGAATATGCGCGAATTACAATTTAAGTTCTAAAGAAATTATCAACTACCAGGGGATTTTTAAGCAACTTATACACAAAAACTATCGTCTTGTCTCTAAGAAATTACTTGGTAAAACACCACCTATCTACCAGAGAATTGCCTCAGTAATATGAGGGATTATTACATGATTAATACATTATTACTCTGTAAATACTTCCTTAATTTTGGTAATATTTCCATGTTACTTTCTGTGTTATTTCTAGGTAATTACCACCTTATTCTTGAGCAATTACTCTATAATTATAATTGTTACTCTTAGATTACTAAGTATTAGTCTAAACTGACTAGATAATTACTAATTTATTAGGGCCCTCTAAAATAAAGAGTTACCAAAATAGCTCATCTCTGGAGAATACACTTTCTTATTCTGAGTGTTGCAGATGTCTGTGGTTCTTGATCTATGGCATTTTCCACAGTTATTCCATTTATTGAGAGTCCATAGAAAACCATGTGCAGGAGGTAGTTGTAAATTACAAAAAATGTTCTCAAAACGAAGCAGAGTATTTGGATTTGACATTAGCTGGACTTTTATATTTATTTCATAACACCATGTTTGTTTTGTACTTCTGACACACATAGTAATTCATCCACACCTGATAATGTAGAAATGTAAGGAAAATAAGAAGTGTCCTCCTGTGTCACACACAGTACATCCAATTGTGTTCACTTTTGTCTGAAGACATACATGAGTAAAGCCAGCGATGGCTTTACTCATGTATGTTAAAGTAAATCATCTGTATGCGTTTTCTGAAATCAGTAATGTCATTGCAGTACATGTCTGTTATTGAAAGATTTTCATGCTACAAACATGTTTTCTTGTTCATGCTGACAAATAAAAATGTTGACTTTCAAACAAGCTGACAGAAGCAGAACAGAGATAAGTGATGAGCCGTGAGGGTCGTTTAGGTCAGTGTATTTGTCTTTTATTGCATCTCATTTGGACTCACATGCAGGTGGGGGTGAGGGCTGAGGGAGGGGAGTACGATGCCATTCATAATAACCCAAAGAAAACAACACAGCCTTCATATGAATACTTAGCAAACAATATTTATCCACATTCTTTTTGTTTTTATGTGTCATAGTCATCTTTATTTTCGTTCAACACTTTGTTAATGCCACAATGGATTAAGATACAGTCACTTTTGGAAATAAACAACACACAGAACATCCAGCGTATACTCAGGTGCTTTACAGTAAGAGTCCTCAGGACTTCCAATATTCAAATGTACCAACCACTTAAATGACCCAAAGAGGACTGAGGCCAAACACTTCCTTGTCTCATTAAATTCCCACTCAAACATTAAGTCATAAAGTGGACATAAAGACAAGGAAATAAACTCTGTGAGTATTAAAATGCATCCCAGATTTGACTTGTGTTGCATGCTATGATGCAGTATCACTCCACACCAGCACATGGTGTAATAGTAAACAGGGCAAAGTTTCCATCCAATAATGCCTGATACAGATTGACATGTATGTACAAAGAAGGCGGGAGGGTTTTTTTTTTAGACTACTTACCTTTTAAAAAGATGTAACTAAAAATATATGATACATTTTTCTCTCAAAATAAAGATTAAAGAAAATATGTATAATCTATCATTAAAATAGTCTAAAATGCATATGTCAATTTGAACAGAGTTCACAAATTTTTGCATGTTTCATACAATCTCTAAAAAACATAAAGAAAATAATAAACAGAACACAGTTTGATAAGTCCAGATTCGCAGTGCAAGTTGTTCTCAGGTACGTTTAGATTCAGAGTCGTTGAAGTAGACAGGTGGGAGGATGGATGGCCAAGCAGATAAAGGTACAACCAAGTCTGAATGATATTGACATAGCTCAGTATTAGTTTGGACAACAAGGGCAGAGGAGTGGGAGTGGGGGGATTGGCCAGTGAAGTTACACACACCGAACACAGTCCACATTTAACAACACAGTCCTCGTCTGGGAGATGCGCAAAGAAACCAACATATATCCACCATCTCGATCAGCTGATACGCAGAAATCCAGAATGAATCTAAATACACATTAATTTTTTTTGTTCGTTTTCCATAGTATATTAAGTAAAGGTTAACACTGATATACACGCACACCCACACACACATAAACGGGGTTATGTTTCTGTATCTAGGGTCACATTCACAGTTGTGCTACAACATTAGATAAGGAGGGCAGGTTTTCTTCAGGGTGAAAGAGGGCAGAGATGGTCGATGTAATGGCTGGTCGGCTGAAGGGCATGACTGAGGGGAAGGCAGTGGGAAAGTGCAGACATCCACATCCACAGAGCTCCAGACACAATGATGAACCTACACGGGACAGACAGAAAATTTAACTTGATTAAAACTTGATTCAGTGCTTTGAACAATAATAGTCGACATCCATTTTTATGTACTTTATTAAGGCTGACTACACACTAGACAGTCTGCAAAGCTATTAAATTTAAAAGTGTGAGAAACTAAAAAAACATAGGGACAGTTTCAAGAATTTTTTCAACATTTTGTGATCCTCTGAATGAACTCACTATCAGTAAAAGAAAAAAAAGGTAACTGTAGTAATTCCAGAGACAGAAGATCTCTCTATCTAATAATATCAAATATCTTTGATATAAATGATTATGGGTCAGAAAGGCTCAGACTAACCAGGGCCAGTGAAATAATCATTCTGACAGCACGCACTTGAGGATCATTTGACAAATAGTTGGTTATGACAGGCCTAATATCACACCCTCCAATTGTTGAGAGAAAAAAAATCAAGGTTAAAATCAGCTAGTGTGTAGTCAGTCCTAAACTACATTCACACTGACATAAAAGTGACCCAAATCTGATATTTGTGCTCCTGTGTGACTCATATCTGATTTTTTTTTTCTGAAAGTGTAGACAGCACAGGTCACACTGAATGGTAAATTCCAGTCTATTCCTGCAGTCTGTTTCAAAGAGCAGGCTATTCTACTGTTCAGATCATTTGTCAGCACTGTGTGGGCATGTCAAACCACAGCTCCTTTTTTAAACTGACATCTTTACTTTCTGTGTCAGCACACACAACTGACAACACGCCTAGTGCAACCCTGATAGCTATCCAGACTCACACAAATTAAGTTAACTTTACTTGATTATCAACTAGTACACAGCATGTGCTCATTACTAGGTCTTATCAGAAACTGTCCATTAGGTGGCAGTAACCAGGTTTAAGCAGAACTCAAACAAGCAGAAGAAGAAGTTTAACCTTCAGAGAATGCTTAGGCAAAATTTGATGTATTGTAAAGAGAAGTGAGTAAACTTCTGCAGTTTTGTCTGGTTTTATTCGCGTTTTTTAGATTTTAAGGTAGGGTCTAGAGTTGCATATTTGCTCTAACTGTAAGAAGTATGCAGCTTTATAATTTTATGCCAAACCTTAGAAAAAAGTGTTTATCTTTGCACATGGGGGCAGGGCATGACAAACTTCTGTTTTCCTTCTTTGGCAGTTTGTAATAAAGTAGTAGAGGTGAGAAAACATACATCCAATTAAATTAACTTGTAGTTTAGAAACTACACAACTGTCCCTCACTGTGAGACCGAATAGTTGAAGGTTACTAAAAAAATGAGTTGCACGAACTTAAAAATTAAAAAATAGCTATTTCAGCTCAATTTTCTGAGTTGATTGAACACATTTTTAGTTTGAAGTATGCAGTACTCAATCATTAAAAGTATTTTTTTAATTGTCCTTGGATTATCTGTTTTTTTTTTCCAGAAGGCCTTTGGGCATTCTTGCACCATGAGTGAAGTTACTGACTCAGAAAAATTCTAACGGTTACTGACTTTCCAGGGGCCCACCTGAAAGACCCAGAGCACCCACCCACACACACACACACACACATACAAATTGTGATTTATTGATGATATCAATGAATGGCCAACAAGTACTTCATTTTGGAGCTGATATCAGTGGTACACTTTTGTTGGGTCTGATGTTGAAGTAATTAATTTGTTTCACTTTTTACCTTTTTAACCACCTTTTCAACCCAATTTTGCCTTTTTTGTTTGCTACTTTTCAGGAATTTTAAGCACTTTTTTTTCACCAATTTTGCCTATTACTACATTGCCACCTTTAAACCCCTTTTCACTACTTTTTTCTGCTGCTTTTGCCACTTTTAACCCATTTTTGCCTGTTTGCCCATTTTGTCACTTTCTACCTATTTTTTTTTTTTTGCCCATTAACTCTTCTTTGCCACTTTTAAGTGATTTTGCACATTTATACCCAATTTTGCCTCTTTTAACTATATTTCACCACCTTTTCTGTCAATTTTGCTACGTTTCAGCCATTTTGGCAATTTTTGAACCCTTTCCTCAACTTTTTTCTGCCCATTTTGCCTATTAACCCATTTTTTGCACTTTCTGCCTTCTGTTGCCTATATTAACTCGTTTTTTGCCACTAACCCCTTTATACCAGTTTTTGTGCTATTTTTTTCAGATTTTAACCCATTTCGCTCTTGTTACCCCATTCACTACGTTTTTTTACCTGTTTTTTTTTTTTTTAAGATTCTTAAGCAATTTTTACCACTTTCCATCCATTTTTTTGCCCCTGTTAACCTGTTTTGTCCCTTAAACCCATTTTTGCCACTGTTAACAAATGTTTGCCACTTTTCTTTAAAGATTTATTTTTGGGCTTTTGTGCCTTTATTGGATAAAGTTGGACACGGGGAAGAGAGCAGGAAGAGACGTGGGGCAAAAGGGCCACAGGCCAGATTTTTTTTTTGAAAAAGGCTTTATATAAATAAATAAATAGATAAACTATTTGTTGCTTTGATACTAGTGGTTGTTATTCAGGTAAAAAATATAGAATATCACAGATCAAATTTACAATGGACCATTATTTTGATGACCTTCATAACCCCCCATTTGGCTGGGCCATGGAAAGCTCTCCCTTTCCCCCCTCTTATTTATAATACATATCCAAGCAAAAACCAAAGAGACTTTCAACCCTGATATCAGACAAGTTTACAGAAAATTAGAATACAGAATTTTAATGGAATGAACCCAAGTTTTTAAACTTTGTATCAATATAAATCTGTGTACATAAGACTCTGAAGTACACAGTTAGACAGTTATTTTAGTTTTCAATGGCTTTAAAGTAGGCTTGTTAATTATCTGTATCTTATACCTCGGGGGTTTACAGGTCAGTCAGTCTACATGAAGTCCTTAATGTTGAGGTCATCCAGAGCGTTCCTTGGTGGTGGAGGCTTTCTGGGGCTCTGGGCTGTTCCAGGAGACATCTGCAGACACATTTTACTTTAAGTTTTACACTCCTCTTTATTTTTAATTAATGAAATTATTATATTCAGTGAGTGGTTACCGGTGCCCCGGGGGCTGCTCCGGTCGCAGGGAAGCCCGGCCTCACCATAGGCATCATGGGAGCTCCTGGTGCCCCAGGCTTTCACAGAGACAGGAGGGAAGAAAAAGAGCCAGTAAGAAACAAAGTCGGACACCTGATGGGTGTGAAGGGACACCTGAGGGACTCATTGTCCATCAATGTCTAGTAATGTCCAGACTGGGTACAGGGACATTACTAGACCGTACTGGACTTGTGGTCTTACCATGCTGAAGCCGGGGTAAGTCCCCATAAAAGGAGGGACACCCATGGGTACGGTCTACAGGTGTGGAGGGGAGGGAGAGGAGGATTCGGGATGTTACTAGACTACATATAAGACAGACAGACAGACACAAAATGCAAACAAAATACACTCCCAAACCTTAAAAAAATAGGACAAAGACACACTGATTTTGGACACAACAAACAGAAGACAAAAACACGACACAACTAAAGTCCTATTGTACCTAACTACACATGCACCGGGGTTTTGAGAGCAGAGGAGAAGCGTTTTGCAGGAAGCCTTCAGATGAGAGTGTCATTTCATTTCTAGAAAGGCAACTGAATTATCCATACGGAGCGGATGTGTTAGTGAAGGGGCAGAACCAGGTAACTTTCCTGGACTCTAATAGGCTTAGAAATCAGCAAGTTAAAATAAGTAAGAAATTAAAAGAAGAAAAGCTGTATCCAAGCAGCAGCTTCTTAATTTGGCTCGACCATTTGCCACTTCATTACTCTCCAGTAAATGTTCCAGATATTTCAGAAATACCAGACTGTAAGTTAAAGGGGACATATGATACCCTTTTTCCTCCCTTTAATGCTGTGGTCTAAATGACACATCTGTGCTGTGGTTTAGTTAAAAAAATCACATGGATCAAGGAGGTTTTGGGTACTGTAGTTCTGAACGGTATTTCTCAGAGTTTTGGAGTAAGTCTCTTTATTAAGGCCCTTCCACCGTACCTCCCTTTTCAGTGGGCTGTTTCAGTATGTGCTTCCATGGCTGTGGGTGGGGATTTTTATGCGTGTCGATATGAGGTGAAGGGAAGGTATTATTATAAAGACTCAGTGTGATGTCACAAGGAGCACAGATTCTGAAAAGACTGAGATTTGTGTTCTTATATGTAGGTGGACCACAAACAAAGGGCTGTCTTGGCTTATTTAACATCTTGTTCCTACGTCTGTGATTAAACCTGGAACCTGGAGAGCTAGATGAAGGCAATGCTTGTGATTGCTGCTAGGCCCTGTCAGTTGCTGCCATGCGTCTCCACTCCATGCTATAAGACACAGACAACATTTACCATGGGAGCACCCCAACATGGGGGAGCTACCTGAGGGGCCGCTGGGGTTCCCATTGTGAGATCTGAAAGAAAAAAAGAAAGAGAGCTACTGAAACATCTGTTATTTATTGACATTATTTCAGCCAAATCAGGTTGATGTAATTGATGGTTGTAAGGTATAACAGGAATAAATTGTATTAGCTTTTTGATGAGAAGATCAATACCACATATAACTGAAATCTCAAGTCAAGTGGTGATTAGCTTAGCCTAGCTTAAATACTAAAAACAGCTTGGTAGGCACTTATCAAAGATCAAAAGTTATGCCTACAAGTCTAAATAACACGTTCTATAATTAAAACCAATTTAAAGCACATGCTTAGAGCTGTATAAGTAAAAGACTGCAACATTTCCATTTTACATTTTTAAGAGTTATGTGCTGCAGCTAACCTTGCAAAGCTTATGGATTGGCCAGATTCAGTGTCTGATATCAGGCAAATCCATCTTTTAAAGTTGTCTTTTGTTGTCTGAAATGACTGTCAGGTCTGAAAATGGACTTGACCAATTAGTGTCATTTGAAACGAACGAGGTGGTAGCTACAGGCAGGGTTTAGTTGTACTAGAAGCTGGTAGCAATGGCTGCTGCTGGTGTATCAGCTGTAGCTATAGTATAGTGGCATTTTCTTTATTAAATAAAGAGCAAACATTTTTTTTCTTTTCTCTCAAGCTGCTTCAGTATGAATTTGCAATCGTTACAGTTTAAGGTGACCAGATTTTTTGTGGATAAAAACCATTAACTGTTGTCATGACGATTTACTAAACAGGGCACTTATAGTTTCATGTATTTTGACAAAAGCAGTGCAGCCTTATTGTGTTAACAATCATCAATAATATAAATACTGGAACTAAAAAGCCAATAATGAAATGAAAATATTTTAACAACATAACTCTGCTACATAACTGTTCAGGCTTAACACTTTCTCTTCTTGATTTAGTTCACTAAAATTCTGAATTGTCCCCAAAAAATTCTGGATTTAAAAATCCTTATTTACTTATTTTCATTTTTCATTTATTTTTTTCCATTAAAGAGTTGCTATAATGCAGCATCAAGTTATGGCTTCTAAAAACCAAACATATCCTGCAGTTGCAGCTAACTACTATAAAAAATGTAACTGGCCAAATACAAGTAGACTTTTATTTTGAAGGAACATGAGACTACATACAGGAAATGCCTGAGATGAGCCTTAGCACTTAACTGATCATCAACAAACAGCTTGGCTACAGTCAAAACAGTAAACATTTTATGATTTTTGTTGACAGCAGATCAGTTTGAAATATGTCAGGGAGAAGTTTGCTCTTTTTCACATTCATAGTAAAAATCAGGGACATTTCCAGGGATGACATACTCCTCACCGGAAAAAGGGGACGTCTGGTCACCTTAGTTTAGCTATACATTATATTCTGTTGGTATATTCAATGGCATTCGCCAGTGTAGCGAGTAACTCTGATGTAGTTATGGTTAAGAGGAAGTCAGAACTGGGGCACATTTCTTAATTAAAACAAAAGCAAAGAGCCATACTGAAAGCTTTCCTTTGCAGGGATAATTTGCACTTTTCCTGACTGCCTCTGTACAAGTTTTATCCACTAAGTAGTTCCACTGTTGATAAGCAATGGCCGCGGCTACCAGGCTGTGCATGTGTACAACCTAATTTTGTCTTGTCGCTCTGATTGGCCCATATTGAATGTGACAGACAGAGTGTTCGTCGAATCATCACCTGAGATTTTTTTTTTTAAGTCCTGCCTTTCTCAAACACTTTCTATGGGAGTTTTCCCTGATTAATGTGAAATATATCCAATATATGCAATAAATATATGAAACAGTCTATCTGGTGTGTCAGGTTATTCTACAGCTCTTCCCTGACAAACCTGTGGCAGTGCTAGCTATTACCACCGGGTTCTAGCCAATGTTAACTTAGCAACAATACAGGACACAGTGCTTAAGGTTGCTAATAAGCTGTTGTTCTTTAAAAGGTGATCTTCAAAGATTTAATAAATCCTATCATAATGATTAAAAAATGTTAAAAGGTGCTACTTTATTATGTTCTGTTTGACAGCGTTACCCTTGTTTTTATTTATCAGGTTGGCTTGGCTAATTTACTTTGACTCAAGATTTTTATCATTGATAGAGACATGATCGCAGTGTCTTTCTATTCATTTAACAGGATATCCAGTAAAAACATTACAAACTGTTCCTTTAATATACAGACATGTGGCATTAATCTTCTCATGCATCTTTGACACATAAAGCAAATATAGAGCTACTTATTCAAATCCACATCTGTGACAGTGCTAGTGATCTAAAGACTACTTACTACTCGCCATGTTAGCCATAGAGGTGTCAACATCGCCCCCCTGAGGGGTCAAAGTGGGCTTCATTACATCTCCTAATCCATCAAATACTACAGAGAGGGGAGAGGGAGAGGGAGGTCCATGTTAGCATCCTTCACAGTAAGCTTTCACACTCTAACACAAGTCCTCCTTACTATTGGGGATTACCATGACAACCAACAGATGTCTCCATGACAACAGAGGAGATAGGGGCATTGTGAGCTACAGGGAGTTAGTTGATATTATAACATAGAAAACTAAGTCGATAGAGGACTTTAGTATCACCATGAATGGTCAGATAAAGTCAAATCTGCTCCAGGAGACATCTGTCAGCTTCTTATAGCTATGCTTGTTTGCACTATAAGCACAAGACATGAAATTAACTATATGTGAATATCAAAAACTGAAATTAACCCATTAATTTTTCATTCTGAGTTGCATCTAACCATCTTAACAACAAGAGCAGTCTGAATATAAACATTTTCAGTGCTTGTTGGTGAATTTTCCTTGTTCTGTAGGATTACGTTGGAGGATTACTGCAGAAAATATGATGAAGGGACAAAGGTTGCTAGAATGGAGCTAAGCTAAATGTTGAAGAAGCACTGCATCACACGGCTACTTCACACCCTCTCTGTGACCATAGAGCATCAGTAATGGAAGGGACAGTGCAGCTGAGCGTGCCTTTCACCACTGCAATGCAGCAGTGCACTGTGGGAAATTAGCGTGTTAAAGAGCAAAGGAAACTCACCCAATCAAATGGCAGGAAGCAAGCAATGAGCCAGCCCAAGAGCCAGATGAAGAGAGAAAGAGAGAGAGGGGTAGAGTGGGGTAAAGAGAGGAAAGAAAGTGAAAAAAAAAAAAAAAAAAAAAAGCCCAGATGCCATAGAGGGGGGAGAAAAGCAGTGAGGTTTTAAAGGAGCAGGCAACGATGAAACCATCAGAGTTTAAAGCATGAATGATAGAAAGAGAAGGGGAAAGAAAGGGTTAAGCCTGTGAGCAGTAGTATTGCAGACCGTCAGTTATATAACATGAAGACCAGTACCAGGACAGGGGATGACAGGAAACAGGTGAGCAGGGCACATGTTGCCATGGTAACAGTGGTCACGCAAACTAAATGAATTGTGTTGACAGGTGGGAGAGATGTGAGGATTTCCCCAGTGGCTTAAAAAAACACAGTATTGCTAAACAAATGAGATGATGGGAAGATGACATTGGCTCGACCATATATGGACATTGTGTAAATCCACAAGACTTAACTGTGACTTTACTTGACAGAGAATAAATAAACATGTAGTCCTACTTTCTCAACCCCAACTCAACAAACTCGACAGCCAGTGCATTAAGGCACCAGTACCATATAACTATGTGTGCATTCGTCTTTTGCGAAACTGACCCGACATCATTATGACATCATCACTTTTAAAGAATCATCATACACAGACAGCGGTTCTGCGATGGAAAAAGATGAATATTCTTGATTCACTTATTATAAAGGTGTGCCCATTACACTGCACCATTAATTAAAGCAATACCACTGCTATTTTTTAATACCGGAGATACAGTACCATACCATATTACCTCCAAGACAAAAAGTAGGTTTAATTTCCAAAAGGAGACAAGAAAGAGACTGAAATATAATGTATTTTTTGTCAGACATTCAAAATCCATTTTTTTTCTGTTCAGTGGGTAAATCCATCTTAACACAATGCATCTGTAGCTTTTCTGCCTCTAAAGTGTAGAAACCAGGAATCAAAGTATGATTCCCCACCAAATTCAAGCAAAGTGAATTAATGTTTTGACTGAAAGTAAAGGCTTAAATGTGATCACTTTCTTTGGACTAAAACGGGACTTTCTATGGACTAACTGGGCTAATAAAATTAAAAATAGCTGCCAAAATTAGCACTGGTAAGGGCTACAAAGGCATTGATAGCATCAACAGAATAGCGCAACAGCTAGCTTCAAGAGAAAAGCTAAGTACTACGATTCATCATTCAAGAGCTATTTAACTTTAGTAAAGCGTTTTGCTTCTTGTTGTAAACGACAATGCCAGTCTGGAAAGGTTTTAAACAACATTGTTCCAGATCTGTGTGTAAACATCTGTACCCGCCAATACCAACTGTAGATATATTTCTGATACTGGTATCGAAATCTGAACACTAGTATTTACAGCATCATTTTGATTCCTTGAGCCATTTAAAAGCTGCCACATTTGGCGGCTTGGGGTTGAGAATAGGCTGCACTTTAAACTGTAGAAAGACTCTGTATCTGGTGTTGAGTAAAGGAAAAAAAATTTAAACAGCTGAAGGCTAACAACAATTTATTTCATTAAAGCTGCTGTGAGGATTTTCAAGCTATACATAAAATGCACTACTAATAATTGTATTGCCTCAAAGGTTATTGAGTCCCTAATTGACAATGATAAACTACTTCTTTATAGTTATTTCCCAATACCTGCACTGCTGCCAGGGGGATAGGTGTCAGACAGTCAATATAATACAGTGTAAAAAAAAAAATCTTACAGCATTTAATGACAAATATTCACAAAGAGTGGCACATAAAGCTGCTCTGATAAAGTAGGAGGAGATTTTTTTGTTGTTTATTAGCAATTTAAAAGGAAGTACAGTTTTTTTCCACAGGAGGTGCCACAACTGATACAAACTGTAAAGTACCTCACAGGAGCTTTAACTGTTACCAAAGTTAGTAGAAAGATCCACAGATGAATAAGTGAAAAAAAGAAAAAAATTTGGCCAGAAACTAAACAAAGTGGCTCTAAAGGACAAGCCTTTGTAAGGACAAAACAAAACATCATGCAGTAATCGATAAATTATCAGCGGATAAAGTCATGGATGGATCATGAAACAGCTTGCCTGGGCAGAAACATCGCTCCACTATCAACATTATGTAGGTGGTCCAGGGCTCTCAGGTGCTGTTTTTTTCTATTTGCATGTCACACTTGTGCTGAAGAGATTTAGGCCTCAACCTTATTTAAATACCTTAACTCCCTTAACTTAAATGGCTTTCCCATTTAAAAATCAAATGCTACTTAAGCATGACATGCAGCTTTAATTGAAAGTAATGAATAAAAAGGCGCCCTGCGATTGACTGGCGACCAATCCAGGGTGTACCCTGTCTCTCGCCCAATGACAGCTATGATAGGCCCCACCCCATGAACAGGATAAGCAGTATAGAATATTGATGGATGGAATAAAAAAGCATTCTTTAAGGTTGAATAGAGCAGTGGTTCTCAACTGGTCAAGCCAGTTCCACTGCCAGTTACTTAAGGAAAATTCATGACCCATATTCCTGATATTTTTCAACCAATTAGATTTATTTCATGAAAAATGGTGTGGTTAGACCTCAGACCAAAAGTTTCTCATAGACCTTTTTTTGCCAGGCACACGTGTGCGACCTTTTTGTCCTACTTTTTTTGGGTTCCACCTATCAGAAGAGAGTCAGCATAGAGGACTGATTTCCAGACAAGCCCCCCTTTGAGTAATCCATCCATGACTTTAACAGAGTGTTTCACAAAGATGGAAATATTTGTCTGAGACAACTGGGACATGTTAGTATCTTCTCATGTGTACACAGAATGCATGCAGACATGTAATGGACTGGTTTTACCTGACATAAGCTCAGCACCAGGGGCGGCGGCGGCAGCAGCGGCAGCAGGAGCAGCAGCAGCAGCAGCTGTGGCGTCTCCTCCTGTGGACTCTGGCAGGTCAACCAAACCAGACCATGTCAGGTCAAAGTGGGATGAACCAGTCCCATCGCAGCATGAGGGCAAAGAAGTGGTAATAGTGAGCCTTCTCCTTCACACTGGTGAAGCCAAACAGAGTGCGTAAAGTTAGGGAGGAAGTAATGAAAGTATGGTTATACGTGTTTATTATAAAACAACAGAAATATTGCTGTTACAAAACAAAGCACTCACACACATCTGCTTGTAAACCAACAAAATTTTTATTGGTGCAAAACAATGGCACCAAACTTATAACAACGTGAGCAGCTCTCCACTAATTTTCCTCCATAAAAGGCCTGATATCAAATTAATTGTGTTTTAATTTTTCCCAGGTTCTACTCCCTTCTCAGACAAAGTTTTCAGGAACTGATGGTGTCAGAGCAAAAGCAGGCATCCATGTGAGTTACCCACCACCAAACAGGTTCATGATGGCTCCAGTGTCAATTTTGGGTGAGGGTGCTGAGGAGAGTGTGGGGGCAGGGGAGCTGAACACATCCGCTGGGAAGGGCAAAATAGATGTTCAGAGTCCAAACACTCACACATAGGTAAACACAATCTATATCTGACTGTGATTCTCTTTAATGCACATTTATCATTTGCCATAACAGTGCACGCAGTTCATGCTGGAACAGGAGAGAGGTAAGAGTGATTTAGTAAATGATTCAGACAGCTCAGAAGCTTTTAGCCGACCTGTATGAGCAATCTCATTTCCTTTTTTGTTCCTAAATCAAAGCCAAGGACAAAGCTGAGAACACACACAGCAAAACAGGAAATGAGAGTGAGAGCAGCAGAGTAGGAGCAACAGGCTACCTGCCATAAACAAGTCAGCACTGGGAGCGGGGTCTGCTTTGGTGAAGCCCGTGTCTGGCATAGAATCAAAAATATCTACAAACACATGCACACCCAGAGACAGGAATAATCACTTTAAAACGGTGAGAATGATCACAGCCTTCAAAATGTGCAAATTAGTCAACGGAAAAGATCAAAAAGAGGAGAGGGGTATGACAAGCAGCATCATGGGGAATTCAGGAGGATGCTTAGATGTCAGGATGATGCAAAACCACACAAATCTTTGTCGTTTACCGCTGAAAAGGTCGGTCGCAGGGCTGGCGGTGTTGGGGGATATGGGAGCTGAAATGGTTGCAGTGGTGGTGATGGTGCTGGAGGTGAGAAACGGGGAAGGGGATGGGGAAGGGGAGGGCACCACAGAGCTAAAACAGACATCCAGGGAACTACCAGGGTTATTATTCTCAGCCGTCATCATGCTGAAAAGGTCTAGACCTGGAGACGTCACAGTGGTGCTACCCTCCGATGGAGCGAAGGGGTCTTTGAGGAGGGAGAAGGATGGGAGAGATATTAACACAATGACTTTAACAGATTAGAAATGTGTTAATGTTTAGAGGATGGAAACATGAAAGCTGAGGGGGAAAAAGAGAAGAAAATGTGCAGAGCTCCAACACACTCCCGCTTTCCGTCGAAACAAACAAAAGGCTAAAAATATCACAAATGAAGCCAATATTATACTCTTTCAAAGTAAATAAACCTGAGAGTAAACCACAGCAACTATTCAAAATTATAAATCTCACCAGCATGCCTGTCATGACAGAAACTACACACATCTTACGAAGCCAGACAAATAACACTATTGTCTTCAATCACCATGGCAACAACAATAGCACTGGTCAGACACCAGCAGTAATGAAAAGCAGATCTTTACACCTACTGTCACTGCACAAAGATGAGATAAAACCCTGATAAAAGCAAACACAAAAACACCTGCCAAAACATGCCTAGAACTTACAAAAAATCCTTCAGTTCACAAAATGAGCAAAAATAAAAATCAGATTAATTACTTAAATAAAAGTGTCTATAGCCTACTGCTTTAAAATGTTCCATCATACGTTGATTAGCTTTTTTAAGCCAAGCAAAATACGGTATAAAGAAAATGTTCTTCCTTAGATGAGAAACATCAGTACGAGACTCTTTTCCTGGTGACTATCCACCTTATTTCTCACCTCCATGACATCTCCTTATGTCCTTAAGTCTATGTCTGACTTCCAGTGCCTTCTGTCGAACCGTCATTTTCTGAAGTAATAAGATGTTTAAACTTTTTTTTTAGCAATTCAATGAAAAAATCTGTTACACCTCAAACAGGATACTATGTGTATTCCTCCTCCCTCACTGGGAAAATTTGTGCAGTCATTTTTCAAGAGTTACTAAAATTTTCCTAAAAAAACTCAAAAATAGTAAATTTATTCTTTTTTGAGTGTATTTGTTACCAGCCACCACCAGAGTTAGAGAAAAAACTCAGATGAAATGTTGCTTGAGTAAAACTTTAACAACACTCATTTAAGTTTCAGTTGGGCTGCCATCACACAACTTTCACATTGGAAAGAGCTGGCTGAGAAACAACAGAGGTGAGTGACTTTTCTTAATCTAATTTGAAATAAAATGGTGGTGTAGTTCATGATATAATGCACACATAAAGTTTTTAATTATAGTGTTGAGTTTACATTAAGCCAAAGCTAAAAGGTTTCCCTTTAATCTATTTCAGAACATTGTTGTCACAGTTGTTCTTCCGTGTTCTTTTGCTCGTGTGATTCTCTATGTTTATATAGTTGTTTTTGTGTTGGAGAGCTCTCTGTCCCACTGCAGGCTGGTTGGTGAGGGCAGGAGCTCTGGACAGTCATGGGGCAGCTTGTTAGGCATCGTAGCTGCAGTTTACTGCCTGTTGAATCTTCAGACACCAGAGTATACTACAGCCTCCAGTGTGGTAACCTGGCACCTCTTCAACCTGTTAATATGGGTATTTTTGCTGGTGATTTTTTAGAGTTATTTACCTTGTCTGACACCTTCTTGAATTTTTTTTTTTTAAACAAATGTATTTTATGTCACAAGCAGTCTCTTCTCTGCCCTTAGTATATACTGTAGCTGGCTACTTTCTTGCTACATCTGTTGGCTAGCTAAAAAACTAACACCAGCAAGAAACTAACAAGTTTTAGTTTCTGAGTTAGCCTATATTCGGCTTCATGTGTTTGGTAAAAATGTCTTTGACTTTTAATGTTTCCAACAGACTCATTTTGAAACAAACATCCTGAACAGGATTTTTAAATAAGCAAATGAAAGATATGAATATGATGTAAAGTTAATGGCTAAAGCTAACAGGGCTCCAACACAGGATCAGCATGATTCTTGCGCAGCAGTTTATGAAAATTTAGAACACATGTAGTGTAAATCTGTGTTCATTTTACTCTCCCTTTCACTCTCACAGACATGCATTTAAAGACAAACTTTCAGTCACCCACCAGCTCCAGCATTAGCGGCAGGGGCGGGCGTAGTGGTGGCACCACCCTCAGTGGTGGCTGCAGAGGCCTCAGTGGCAGGAGCAGGTGTTGCAAAGGTATCTGAGGTTCACACAAACCCCAGCAGGGGACAGAGACACGCAGAAGAGAGAGAGGGGGAAATAGACATGGAAAGAATAAAGAGTCAGGCAGTATACAGAGGAAATAGATAAGATCAGAATAATTAAGATAAGGTAGGTAATCAAGCATAATTATCAGACATATATGACTGACAGGTGAATGGACAAATGGGAATACAGACAGGAGGCACTACAGCAAGAACTAATCTTGTGCACGAAGAGCAGAAAAAGCTTAAAATCTACAAGTGTTACAGCTGCCATCTGTAACTGTAGCCATGTGACAGGGTTGGACAGAATTGCTTTTCACTGAGGTCAAAGAAAAGCATGTCTGCCAATCAAGCAAGA
This sequence comes from Cheilinus undulatus, assembly GCF_018320785.1. NCBI lineage: Eukaryota > Metazoa > Chordata > Actinopteri > Labriformes > Labridae > Cheilinus > Cheilinus undulatus. The sequence goes on from NC_054878.1 coordinate 23,203,256, forward strand.
TGCATGTGGAGAATGAGTGCAGCAGTATGTTCAAGCTGAGTGTGTGACTGTAGAAGATGTCTGTGAGTATGCAGAGTACTGGTAGAGGAATACTACGTTTGTGCTTGTGCAAGACAGAGAAAATATGATAATGTGATTAGTATAGCATAATATTATGTATGGAGCCCCGGTTATAGTTCAATAAATAAATGATCATGAATAAATAACAACTTGAATCAATTCTGTGAAACTAGTAGATTAACTAATGGTTGTGAAAAACATTTCATGTCACATTTTTAATACCATTTTTGATGACAGATGTTATGATCAGCCACTGCCCTCTAAGCATTTTAACCAGTCAAATACAAGCTGCAATACTCATAAATACAGCTGGATGGAGTTTTTAAGCATATGGTCATACCTCTGCGAGTGCTTTAATTCTAAGTGTCATTAAATTCAAACGTGGTCATATTATTTTTTATATTTTTATGTTTGGATATCCACAACAGTAGCAATTTAGCTAACATAACTTAAATGCAAGAAGCTTTACTATTGCTCAGCTATAGGAGTAGTGCATAGGAGAACCTTTCAGTACATGTAGAACACCTTTATTATCAGATCAAACACATTCACATCTCTAGTGATCCAAGATAAATCCCACATGTAGTCAACATGGGCAATCACAGGTGGGGCCACCATGGAACCCAGTAACAAACCCACGTCACCCATATTGCAGCCCACATATAACCTATATGGGTCCCACATGAATAGCAATGAGAGTTTTTGCAAATGTAGCTAAGGCTAATGTAGCTACATAAATAACATACCTCAGTAGCTTACATGGCTGCTTTGTGAGTTTAGCTTTAGTTATGTTTGCTAGGTAACCACGTTAACCACGTAGCTCCTTTATCTATAGCTTAGTTGGGTTTAGCAACATGAGATTTAGCAAATGTAGGTGAAGCTAACTTAGGTACGCAAATATTGTGTCTACATAGCTTACGTAGCTGATTTGTGAGCTTAGCTTTAGCTACATTAGTTAAGTTAGCTGCATAGATTTGTTATTCACATAGCCTCATTATCTATAACTACTTTAATTCAGCAGTGTCAGCCTTAGAAAAAGGTAGCTAGAGCTAACTTGGCTCTGCTGATAATGTAGATATGTAGCTTCTTTGTGGGTTTAGCTATAGCTCTGTTACCGCCATCAACTATGTAGCTCTGTTATCTACGTAGCTTACATAGCTAACAGAACTATGTAGGCTAAGAGTTTTCCTGTAGGCTGACTGTTTACTCAGCTTTTTAAATGTTTTGTAATCAGGTTTTGCAGGTCAGTTTGTTTACTTTTAACTTCTGGTATCCTTACCCTTACCTTAGATCTTACTCTAAATGGAAGTTTAATTAGATTTTATTTTAAAGGTCTCAGTGTGTACTTCCATTGTTAGATATACAGATGAACAGTCCGTGAGAGTGGTTGTCAGAAATGAATGGTGTGCAGCCTGACTGTTTTGTCCTAGCTTGACTTTCCAAGAAATAACTGTTATATTTTAACTGAAGCTCAATACTTAAATGGATGAATCAGGAGAGGATTTGGTCTGTTGACATTTTTGGGGGCAAGTGAACTGGCAAAACTCAAAATGTGACATGAAGTTGTGTTATTGGGGAAATTATATCATGTAATACACGTTCTATGATAAAATAAGTCAATTTACTGTCTCCAGTAATGAGTTAATTGATGTAGCTAGAATTAATCAGTCTATTGATTAACATTAGTTAATATAAGTATTTATTTCATGATTATTTATTGTGCTCCATTGAAAATACTTTTCAAAGCAAAGCTAAAGATGATGACCTTGTGCATTAATGATCATTGAGAGTTCACTGTTATTGATGATGAAACATCATCAGCAGACTACAAGCACTATGAGTGACGGTCTTTCTAAATACTCGATCTGTTTGTGCATGCACTCGTCTTTGTGTTGTCATTTTTGTGTGATGTTTTTTTCGAGTTGAGCTTCCCAGAGTGATTCTTTCGTAGAGAATTTTCTGGAAGCCCACTGACCTCCCAACAGATCCATATTGGCGGCGCCAGGGGAGGTGGCAGCTGGTGTGCTAGTGGGAGGAGCTAGAGAGACTCCAGGTTCTGCTGCAGGAGTGGGCGTCGCTGCAGGGGAGGGGGCGGGCTCTGCCGTGAGGGTGGGTTCAGATAGCAAGGAATCGCCCATTTCTGTGAGCACCAACAGGGCGTTCGAAAACCCCAAAGAAAAGTACCAAAAAAAGTAACCCAAAAGAGCAAGCAAAATAACCGTTTGAGTCACCGTTTCAATGGTGAACAAAAAACAAAGCCAAAACAGAAGTCCAATTCAAATCAAAACCCAATTAAAAAGTTTTTGATTAAACAACCAAATAAAACCCAAATATTAATCAAAACAAGATTGAAAAATTACCAAGCATTACCCAATCATAAGCAATTAAAACAACCAACAAAAATAGCCCCCATTATAATCAAAAACAGACAATGGAGCATGTGGCGGGAAGGGAGAGAGAAGGCAGAGAGAAACAAAGACACAACTCAGACTAAAGAGAACAACTTGAGGAGACAAACAGGGAGGTAACCACGTGACATTTCTAAATCAAAGTCTGTTTCATTTGGATTAAAACACCAACATGGCCTCCAGGTCACCTCAATTTAGATAAGAGTTTGATCAGAGAGAACGTCATTTACACTGAGGTGTCCTGGAAAATGATTTAAGACGACCGTACACGAGTCTAGACAATTGACTGGAAGTTTAAGAAAAGTAGAGCAACACTCACCTGAGCCAAGAAGATCTACAGGAACAAAAAACAAAAGAACATGGCAGGATATAATGTTTAGTTTATACTGTTTATGACTGTTCTTTCTGACTCTATTAAATATCAATTTCCAATAAAAACATAGCCATTCTGTTGTATTTTAAAATACAGAAGACTAATTTTCTTTCATTTAGTTAGACAATTACAATAATGTGCATTTCAGTGTGAGCAACAACAAAACTGATGAGAAGAAGGACTGTTACCTCCCCAAGACGTGGGAGCAGCTGATGTTCCTCCTGAGGGACCTGAGGAGGACAGTGGATCCAGGTCCAACAAGGAACTAGGCAATGGGGCAAAAAAAAAAAAGGTGAGTCAAACAACAGCTAATGCGAGCACTCAACCATGTACACGCCAAAATATTGTTAGCGTGAACGAAGAATTTTTTCACACATTTGTTTCTTAGGACAGGTGTATCGGGGGCAAGGTGTCACCAAACAGTTCACAGAAAACTCTTGCACACTGTGCAACTTGCAAAAAAAAAAGGGGGGGGGGGTCTCTATTGGCAGCGTTTTGGTATTTATTTATGTATTATATTCTGAGGTTATCTAGTTTCCCACATTAGTAAAGTGTGCTAGCATGCTAACATTCATGATAAGGATAAAAACACACACTACAACAGAGGTTGAGGGAAATGTTAGACAGGAAATCAGTAGTGAAAACCACCAAAATTTGAAGTGACCTGATGATTACCTCTCAGTAAAAAGTTAAACAATCAGGTTGTTCCAACTCATCTCTAAGTCAAGTGAATCACTTAAGAAAATTTCATGATTATCAATTCAGTAGTTTTAAAGATTTGTCACTGAAAACTCATAAGGGAAAACTGAATACACATCTCAGAGTGGACCCTCCAATTAGATTGGTACATAGCCTACACAAACTTATCAGGATTCGACATAAATTCAAACTATATCAGCAGACATCTCAGTAAAGTGAATAAGTCCATCAATGTTGTACACGAGTTGTTGCAGTAAAATCTGGCTCTTACTCTTCAGCCGGCTCTGGAGCAGCGGCGGCGGCAGCACTCTCCCCTGGAGGAGGCTGCAGTGTGGGAACAGCATTTGAAGATTTGGCCGGGGTCGATGTCGGAGACACATTGTTTGTCGGAGAGCCCTGAAAGATTGACAGGGAAACCCCTTTATAGTGTTGCATGAAACTTGAAAAGCTGAACAGCAAAGCTTGTTCTGAAGGTGCAGCTTACCTTTGTTGGAGACCTGAAAGAACAAGGACAGAGGAAACTGTGAGTGCTTCAGCTTGAAAAGGACAGATTTTCCGGACATCGACTGATGTTTATTAGATGAATGTATTTTAACAAAGACAAACAAAAATGCAAGACAGTCTGCATTTTATGTGATCATATGAAGAGTTAATTTTAAAAAAAATGACTGACAAATACTCACATTTTGTCAAACAACATTTTTGATTTAGTTCCAACAATTCATTTAACCCTTCATAATCTGATCCACATTACATGTCAGAGTGTAATAATACACATGAAGTGACTTTTTATCCATCAAAACATGTGTTCCTCTCTGAGCTCACACATGTAATCACACCGTTCACACACAGTTCAACACAAAAAACCCTAGTTTGGTACTTATTCACATGAAGATCATCTACATGTTGTAATCTACATGTGAACAGTGTGTAGTAGCTTTTGTGGATGAGAAGTAGAGTAAAATAGATCTACACAGTTTGCTATGAGATTAGTAAACTCTAAAACATTCAGTATATGCTCACCCTTCACTGGGGATTCCAAATGAACATAAAGGGGATAAAAGAGAGGACGGGTTAAAGAAAATTATAGGGAAAAAAACACTTTTCTACCCACATTTCTCTCAGTTACACAAGTTTTTTGTGACAAAGCTGTTGATAAACACCAAGGTAGTTTCCCCTTGTCCTTACAGGATTATAATTATTGTTACCTGGCTCAATAAAGAGTATTAGAAACAGACAAATCATAATAAAAACAATCACTTACCCCTTCTTTCCACCCTTTACATCCTCCAAACCGTTCATGTGTGTTTCCAGACTCTCCAGGATGCTGCTTGGAGCCTGAAACACAAAACACATGTTGGATATCCAGTAAAAATCCAATTTCACTTGTCTCTGCCACAGGAATGTCCATGTTTTTGTTAAATCACCAAACGGAAAAGAAGTGAAAATGAAGGGTGATTATGAAATCTCACAGCAGTTAAATGAATCAATGATGCAAAAACACACAGGATTTTTATGTCCTCATAGAGAAATTTAGTTTGAGCTACACATGCTGACACTCCATCCTGTTAACAGGCAAACAGCAAGGACACCCTGTGATTACCGGCTCCTCAAGAGTTTTAAATGGACAGTCTTCATCATCTGAGTCTGCTAGATCCACCACTACCCCCGGGTGGAGACACTGGGCAGGAGGAGATCATGATTGGTGAGTCACTATGTGTGTGACATGTGTTTGAAGTGGGATGAATGGTTGTCCTGTGCTCTACATTCTTAGTCACTTTCCTTCCAGGATTGAAAAAATGAAAGCTACAATGTGTTTACTTACGTAGTTAATGTCAGGAATGTCGTTTTTGTCAACTCCCACTGTCTGTAAAAAGCATAAGAATTTAAAATCAGCACAGTCACAATCAGCCAGAAAATTTACAATATCATACAGAAGTATCAACAGAAGTTCTACCTATCTGGACTTTCTGTTTATCTATTGATTTGGATTTTCAAGCACAAGTAGTTTAAAAAAGTCAGTTGGACAGCCTGGACTTGAGTTTGTATACCATTTTTCCAGTCATAAATTCTGTCTACTCAAAGGGTATTCATGCCACAGGTCACAGTAACCCCTGAACACCCATTTATACCACATTTACACGCTGATGGTGGAAGTTGCTAGATAAGGGATATATCATTATTTGGTAATCCTGTTAACATGCCACTGACGCAGCAGTGTGGACAATTTGGGGTTCAGTGTCTTGACCAAGGCAACTTTGGCATGTGGCTACAGGAGCTGGGGATCACGGCCCCCCAACCTCCCTGTTGAAAGTCTATGGTATAAATGGCAGTAGAAACTGAAAATCTAAGACCCTCTCATGTAATTAAAAGTCCTTTATTTAATAGGGATATCTATGTGTTTCATTCCAACAAGGCTCCATCAGGATGTCCGGATCCTGTCCCAAAGTGTGCTTTTCTTTCCAGGGTAATTTCACCAGGAGCATCACTGGTAGGATGATCAACCTTGAAATCAAATTCCTCTTGTCGCCTATGGCTTCATAGGGCTGTACAACTCTCCTGTACTCTTCAGCAGTATTCTGTCTCGATGCATGTAACCACTCTTGAACAAAACTCGTCTACTTGCTATGACAAAAAGATGCAGAATGACACCAGGTTTACAATTTCCTCAATGTCCTCCATTGTTCTTGTTGGACACCATGACACTCTGCACGGCCACGTTATAACAACCCTGTTAAAACTGATGAGGTACTATGAAAGTATATGCTGTTATGGAAAATGAAGTACCAAAACTGAATTGAGTGGAGCACTATAAATTCATAAGGCTGGTTAGGACCAAATGTTACGTATATCTAATAAAATGACTCAGTCCTGGCAGTTGTTGAGTGAACACTTGCGTTTATACAGTGTCAACAAGATAGGCCATTTTTATCATTTTTTAAGGCCACAATTACAACTGGTACACTGTTATTTTAACAATGAAGGGTACAGATGATGCCCTGACTCGTTTTTGAACAACCATTCAAAAATAATCAACAATCTTAAGTCTGAGCCAATCTTTTTACATAACATCACCCACTGTTCCTCTTGTGCTTGGAGAGCATCAACCCTGACAGCAAGAAAGACCCTCTAAATGGCAGTACAATCAAAGAAAAAGGAGAGGTTTCCTCTAGCTGATATGAAAGAGGTCATTCCTTCTTTGTTTACCTGTTGTGAAGGTCATAATAAATGCAGTTTGCTGTCCCTTACCTCAGCCAGCTTCATGAATTCCCCAATCTTTGTCACCCTGGTCAGGAACCTCTTGTAGATCTCCAAGGCCTCCTTGCAATCGCTCTTCTTCATCTTGAAGTATTTCTCTAAAAGAGCAAGAAGGTTTTTAGGTTCAAATTCATGTCGATCAGTGTTTATGTCTCTTAAAGGTCCCTATCAGGAGATATTTGTGCCACACTGACCTAATAGGTTGATGATTCCGTCATTATAGGATGCAAACAGTTTGACCAGATCCTTGAAGAGAAGCATAAAAGCAGCATTGATGATCCCATTGTTCAGCTCCTTAGGATGAACCTGAGAGGAGAAAGACAGGAAAGTTCAGCAAAACTGCATTATTTTGTAAAGTGTGAAAATCATGTCAAAGTCAGACTCACGTCAAACTCCAGGAGTGTGTCAATCTGAGTCTGCAGGACGGGCATGCCTTTCAACAGCTTCTCAGTGGTCATGGTCCTCATCACACCTTCAGCACTGAATCAATACGACAGAGCATGAGCGTGTGAGTAATTCATAATGACTTGAAATGATGATAGACAGGAGCTTGAAATCTGAACAGTGCTGATGTAGGAGAAAGCAAAAGCATGAAAGGAAGTGCTCCGTTGAACAATGTTTGTTTGACTTACCCTTTCTTGACTCTGGTGAAATCAAAAGCCATCTGACGATAAGCAAAGGCTTTCTCATTCAGGTATCGCCCATACCGTCTGATGAATGTAGACATGTCATAGCCTAAACACAAAATGTAAGTCAGGATGCAGAGGAAATAAGTGCATCCACTGGTATTTCGTTTCTTTCAAAAAGGACTCCTTTTGATAAGCCTATTCTCCTTTGTTAGGATTTCTATGAACTGGCCTTGACATTGTCCTCTCATAGCTAACATAACACCAGCACTGAATCATTGGAATACTTCCAATGATCCCACAATTAATTGTAAAAAGTAGTGTACAGTTGATGGTTGCTTAGTCAGCATTATAGACCATCATGCATTCCATTGCAAAGCTTCAACCAACAGACAGGAAGCTGCTCTCATCAATAACAGAAAGAGGAGAGGAGCATAAAGTTTGGATTTGGATGCATTTTTTTCCCCTAAATTAATAATTCAATGTGTGTCATCTGGCAAATCCATCTTGCAAAGCTCCAGCCTGAAACTCTTCTGCCAGGTCTGTTAACAGGCTTGACCAACCAGGATAATTTGAGGAGAATGAGGCAGTAGTTACAGCTTGAGTTTAGTTGTACTAGAAGCCCATAGCAATAGCTGCTGTTTGTGTAGCATTTATCTTGGATGTAGCTATAGTATAGCGGTAGCTTATCATAACTTGACCACATTACTTTATCAAATAATGAACAAAGAGCAGCACCGAAGACTTTTCATGATGGAAAAGATACTTTGCTCTTCCTGACCTACTTCAGCATGAGTTTGCAATAGTGACAGGCGGGGTTAGTTGTACCGTAAGCCAGTATATACAATGGCTGTTACCAGTGTAGTGTTAAGCTCAGATGTAGCTGTAGTATAGCAGCAGTTTAATCAGAACAGGACCACATTTCTCCATTAAAACAAGAGCGAAGAGCCACACTGAAAGCTTTTCTTAGCACAGAAGACGTTTTTGCACTTCTGTTCTCCTGACTGACCTAACCATGAGTTTTATCCATCAACATGCTCCACTGTTCATAAACTAGCATCAGCCTGTCCAGCTCAGGCTATAGCCAGAGCTGTGCATGTGTAAGAACTAATTTTGTCTTGTTGCTCTGGTTAGCCCATAATGAATGTGACAGACAGAACATTCGCCCTATCACCTTCGGGGAATTTCTTAAAAAGTCCTGCCCTTCCCAAACCCTTTGCATCGTAGGTTTCCCAAATGAATGTGAAATATATCCATGCAATGGACACTGTATATAAAACCATCTGTCTGGTGTAGCAGGTTATGAGATTGTTGTCCATGTACATAAATAAGATGTGGCACTAAAAAATGTTTCATTACATACTAAAAAACACAGATCTGTGTTTTTATTTGTTTTTATTAATTTATTTGTTAATACTTGTTATTGTTTTGCAAAAACAGTATAAAATCTGTTATTTTGTTACAGTTACTCAATTATAACATCAGTATTTTTAATTGTTTTCTGGCTGTTGTTGCAGCTTATATCAGTGTGTGATGACAATGATGTCATTAGTGGCCGGTTATTTGTGCCAATGTGTGCACTACAAAGTCCACTACAGAGTACCCCTCCCTATGGAGGGAGTAGGGAATGAGTGTGTCATTTTGAACACAGCCCATGATTCAATAGCTAAATTCATAGTAGATGCTAGGTATCAATTTCTCACATAAATAAACTAAAAAATACCCATTTACTGCTGTATTGCTTTATAGTTTAGGAATTAACCACACATTTATGGCAGATCTTGTATTTCAAGGTTGCAAATATATTTCCCCCCAAATGCTTACAAATGCATCTGTAACATAAATGTGCTTCTGAAGCTCACAGAATTAAAACACAAATGACAGGGCAACGATGAAAAAATGAAGCTATAGGTCATTGGAGTATAAGAGAGTAATTCAACATGAGGCATTAACAATCTGAAGTGCCAGCATCTGTTTGCATTCATGTGTGCATGTATGAGTGTGTGTAAAATTACATGTGTGATCACATCCAGGCCCTCCTATCTGCCAGATGGCTCTCTTCCTGTTTCTTTTTTTGCACTGCCAGATACTGAGATCAGCTCAGCAACGAGCCACTACTCTAAACCATCAGAGGGAGGCTTTCTTACCGTGAGAGCCGGTTTTGTCAATAAAGTTGCTGAGGTTGAACAGGGAGGTCCTGGAGGCCAAATACTGAATGAACCTCTGAGAGAGAGAAAGAAAAAGCGTTAGATATTAAAACTATGGAGTGCCATGGAGGAAAGAAATAAAGCTAAAGCAATATAAGAATGAAACACTTTTATACATGTAGTGCGTGGCAGATTTACAAGCCTGAATACATTTATTACTGCTCAAAGTCTACACCCAAAAGACTTATCCAGCTTATGTTAGGAATTGTTTTCAAAGCCTCAACAAATCTCTGAAACTTAAGCACAAAACACAACCCACAGAGCAGAAAAAGACTAATTTTAGTTGTGCAATGTGGAAACCTTCTAAGCTACTCATTGACCTTTTAAACCAAACATTGAAGTCAGTAAATCCACTTGATTCCACAATTAATGCCTAAACATTCAGCATAGTGTTCAGCCTAGTCAGGCTCCTATTTTTATTTTATTTCACTAAATAAACCGGCATTCATATCAAGCACATACTGAGTTGCACCATGTCAGATTTGTCTTTCTTGATTCCCCCACTTACCTCATTGCCGTGGACACACATGTGATGGGTGGTGACAAGCGCCTTAAAGACGACCACCCAGCTGGCGTTGGTGGCTCGCTCAAACAGCGTGTCGGCCATCTGAGGGATGTTCACATTGGTGGTGTTGGTGGCTGACACCAAATCTGCAACACAAGAAAATCATCGGTCAAAGATCCTTAATTCAAGTCAATAAAGACACATAAAAACTTAGAGAGGCGATACAAGGCGTTTATTCATTAAGGGAAGTTGCAGTTTAAGAGGTGAGTCAAGGTTAGTTTAGTCTGAGACATAATTTGAACAACTCTGATTAAACTTTGATTAAGTGTTCACTGCAGAGCTTCTCTAAACTCTCAGGAGAATAATAAACCACTGAGCCCATACACACACACCCACACTGACAGTGCACACAGAAGAATAATGCTTCGTCAGCTCTGCTCCCGTGGTGCCAGTTCAGACACTCAGACAGAGACGTCTCCAGCAGGGAGAGAGCAGAACATCACATCAGCACAAAGGCGGAATACAAAGCACCTGGGGGTGAAAAATCAGCAGAGACTCCTTCTTTGTAACACCACAATGTACACTACACAAAAATATACGTACTAGTAAAACTAATTGATTCATGGTCAGGATGAGAATCCAGTTTACAGTAGTAGGTAACCATTCTAGCAGGAAACTAAAATAAAATCAACAATAAGATACAAAACAATATAAAACGTCACAATTCTTATATTATCTTGTATTTTTACAGAATGTGCTATTCATCATATTCACACAGCAGACATTTCCTTTGTCTGAGCTCTCATGATGGGTAGTTCTGATTCCTTTAAAATGTCATACTGCTCTGGTCAAATTTCACAGTTATCAAAATGTAGCTAATCTGTTATTGTGTAACTTACTTTTAGACAAATAATATGGCTGTTAAACACTTAGATTTTAAAACTGTGATTAATCTTGGAATTTCTTTGGTTGATTGCAAGTAATCTCACCTTTTTGTCACATTTTGAAATTCCACAATTGCGCTAAATCCGAGCAGCAGGATGCACTGGCAAACCCCAACTGTAACGCTCACAAACTCATATCGAAGCAGGTCGCCAGAAGAGCGAAAACATCTTTCCCATCATGAAAAACTTTAGTGTTATTATTCTTTGTTTCATGCAGAAACATGGTCAAGTTCTGGTAAATCTAATGCTAGGCTAGAGCTATATCTGAGCTAATCACTGCAATGAAGGCAGCCATTGCAAACGACTTTGAGTACAACTAAACCCCGCCCATAGCTACCGCCTTGTTCTCCTCAAATGACTCTGATTGGTCCAAACAGTGTTTGGTTCGGCACAGCCATTGTGGATTGGAGCTTTTCAAGATGGATTTGCCTAATGACAGGCATGCAGTCTAGCAAACCCATCTGCTTTGCAAGGTTAAATGCTGATGGCCCATTATTAATAAACAAACAAAAGACATTGGTACAAAATCCACAAGGAATTTTCGCCATATTTTAAGTTATAACAGCATATTTGCTGAATCATTAATAGATAACTGTAACGCTCAATGGACTTCCGAAAAGGACAGTAAACCGACTCAAACTGATCTAAAACGCTGCAGCTCGAGTTCTAACAAGACAAAGAAAAATAACACATCACATTCATAGTAAAAATCTTCACTGGCATCTACTTCAATACAGAATTGACTTCAAAGTATTAGTTCTTGTTTCTAAATCTCTGGACGGTATGGCACCCCAGAACCTTTCTGAACTGCTCACAGACTATCATCCAATCAGACCCCTCAGATTATCAGATACGGGCCTCCTTAATGTACCTAAAGGTGCCGTGCTATGGAACAGGCTGCCTGCTGACCAGGAGGACATTTTCTAAAGAGTTGTCTGAAAAGGCTGGTTTCCTCTCATATCTTTAAACCTAGTACAGTAAACTACATTTTGTCTTTGAGCTCTCCTGGGAAAAGGCCTCAAGACTTGCACTGTATGTTGGAATATATTTCTGTTTGTGTGCTGGGGTGGGGTAGATTTTTTTATGGCTACTTTGGGATTATGTGAATGGAGGAGCTGTGTAGTTAAGTAAATTTCTATTACATAGTATTTTTTCTTTGCCTGAAAAGGAGGTTCTTTTTTACTTTATAGGCTATTAAAGTTTTTCTACAGAGAAAGAGCGAGTATGGCCCACACTGTGTAAAAGACTGCACTGGTGAGGATAACATAATGATAAAATAGGAGCATAACAATCTTTTATTCAGATTCCAGTGATGCAGAACATTACCTACATACTGTCCATGCATTTTAACCTGTCCTGCTGACATTGAAAGGTAAGAGACAAGGACGGCTCTTATTGTATCCATATAGAGTGCCAGAGAGGACTGCAGCAGATATTGGCAGGCACGTCTGATAATGGACGGAAAGGGGGGCCATTATATTGAGCAGGCCTTGGCTTTGCCTTGAGAAGTAAGATACCAAACTAGCAGCAAGGTGATGAATGAGAGAAGGAGGAGGAGAACGAGAAAGCCCCTTTGGGTAACAGCAGGAAGTCTGTTGACATGAATAAGTGAGATACAGAGAGAGGTGACGACCAGAGCAGAGAGGCTGTGGATCATAACAGGCCAGCAGGAGGCCAGACAGGGGGTCTGGGGGTTAGAGAGGTTAGGATAGTAAGGGGGGATGTTGTTAGCAGATTATTGCTAATCACTAGTGCTAGTCCTTCTATGCCCATCCCCCATACAGCAAACATTCAAGCTGTTTACATGCATACACTCGTAAAAAAATTTTTTAAAGAAATTTCAGGACAGCTGGTTCTAGGAATCTGCTTAAGTTGCTTCATCACACATGTCTCTACCAGAGGGTTTCCTTATAGGAGAGGTGAAAAAAGACTCAAGAGTTAAGATATGATGTTAAAAAACACAGCAGAAATCCAAGATACCAGGCAGAGCAACTGAGTCTAACATTATAGCCCTTTTCCCACATTCAACCCTGGAATTTTCCAGAAAAGTTTAAGGTAACCTATCCAGATCATTTCCTGAGTTGCCTGTTCACACTTGTCCCACAGCAGGATATTATTCTGTAGTTTGCCTATCAGTCAGTGGAGAGGTGGGGGAGGGGAAATCTAGGGGGCTAGCAGGGAAATTTCAAAGTCTATAGCCTTATTCAAACTTGCACAAAACTGCTTATACATTTCCTGAATCTACCTGGGTGAATCCAGAGTTTTTCACCCTGAAATTTCCCTGCTAGCCCTTGATGTATTCTCTTCCTCAGTCCACTGTTGACTAAAGCCCTTTTCACGTACGCTACCCTAAAATTTTCTGAACAATTTAAGGGGAAGCCTACACAGAAGATGTTCCTGAATTTCTTAGTAAGACTTGTCCCTCACAGCAGTAAGTTTGCCTGTCAGCCAATGGGGTATACACATTTTCATTATACACACTGGGGCTTATTTCACACATTCAAACCTGACATTTTTCAGAAAAATATCCAGAAAATTTCAGGCAGACATAACCAGAGATTTCCTGATTTTCTTTTTCACACACATCCCTTACAGCAGGATGTTTCACTGGAGTTTACCTGTCAGGCAGTGGAGGGGTGGGGAAGAGGAAAAATACCTGGTGTTCAGAGAAGAAATTTCCAGGTAAAGTCAGGGTGGACAACTATTGTCTGCATTCACACATGCAGCTAACAGGAAATTTTCCGTACTTTTGAGCAAGTGTGAATCGGACTTGACATACAAACTGCAGGAAAACATCTTGCTGTCCAGGACAAGTGCCAACAAGCAAGTCAGGAAATAGTTTTTTGGAAATATGTGTGAAAAGAACTCATGACAGATTTTAAACTTCATATTAATGCCATGTATGATTGGAAATATTCTCACTATCACTGAACTGTGGAAAAGAACTAATTGTGTGATGTACATGTATAACCTCTGCCTGCATGCTTGCAGTCCTGAATATGTCCCGCTGTGTTCACACATGGTCTCATCCTGAATTCAAGCCAAATTTACAAGGGAGCTGGCAGGAAAAATCCCAAACAACTTTGGAGTGAAATATCTATGTGTTTGCGTTCACACATCCTGCAGACATTTTCTAAAGTTTTGTGCATGTATGAAAACAGCTATAGCTGTTTAAGACTACTTGTTTCACTGTGATCAGCTTTTTGTCAGCGGTGCTGTCGATATCCGTTAGTATAATGATTTAGAATTATCTTCTTCAGAGAATATAATGTAAAAGACAATATCAGCGCTAAAAATCTAAATGAAAAATGACTTTCTAATTATATTAGATGATTAGATACTGTATACAGTATATGACAGATTGACTTTTAAATTAATAGAGTAATCTTTGATCTTCCTCTGATCTTTGTGTTACTAATTATGCTCCAGTCTCTGAGTACTGCCTGACCAGATGGTACCAGCCTCACTGTGACATCTCTGATCGCGGCTGATGTTTCTGTTTAATGAAGGCTGAGCTGACATTAATCACTTTTCCAACTATGGCGCCTATGTATTTAGTCTTTTCTTCAACACCACATTTTTCCCTTTGACTTAAAGCCTTTCTTCATGATTTCCATTCTTTAGATCTTCTTTTTATTGATTCTATTTTCCTTTTCTTCTTTGTGAAATGGCTGAAGTCTAAACTCCCCTAGGCCTTTTCAGACAACACATACACTCGCTGACAGAGTCCACAATGGCTGAAGTATGATTATGTAACATTATCATGTCACTTGCAAAGCTACAAGATGACATACATTCAAGCATTTTGAACTGAGCTCACATTCTCGGACTTTAAGCCCATAATACCCAATAATAACCGTGTTTATGTACATATGTTATCATATCTGTTTACTGATGTTTAATGTGTTGTCATTCAGGCCTTATCTTATCACATAATCCATGTTTCCTAGCATGCTATCGTTACAGGAAACAAACACACATTGACATACATGTGTGTAGGTCTAATGAGGATTGGCAGAGCTAAATAAAGACTCCTACGGTAATCCACGGCTACACTTCTAATAATGAACTGTGACTGAGGCCTCATGCTGTGTAAGTGAGTATCTTTCCCTGGTCTATGTCTGGGTCTGTCTGCTGTTATTGTTTCTTCATGAAGCCAGAAAATAAGGCAGTAAACACATGTTGACATTGAGTTGATGTTTTGATCCAGCCAGAGAGGGTAATTCTAATTCTATTAGATATTTATAGAGCTACACCAATTTACATCTTAACAGCTCACTAATTCACTTATTTACCACTCCCTACACTCATTTGTTTACTCCTAAATTCCCCACGCTTTACTCAGCTGTAGAGTTAGACTACTGTTCATCTTTTCATTTCTAAAAAAAACATTAGGGATATTGTTGGAGCAAGGCAAATGTTAAACAGAGCATGGATTTTCAATTTCATAGTCAGACACTCAAATAGGATGGTAGAGAGTAAACATATTGAATCACAAAAAGGGGTTTATTTCAAACAGCAGGTTTCTAAACAACAAGGAATCCTAAAAATTAGTGATCGAGGACAGTTATTTGAGTAGCTTAATGCTAAGCAAAGTGCTATACAATTCAGAATAAATGTTATTCCTTTAAAAAGGAAGCCATAAGACTCGTTCAGGGTCTGTACCTGTTCACAGTGAGAAAATCTATTGAATGTGAGACATTCAAATCAAAAGTGTTGCTAGTCACAGCTATCTAGCTTGTAGGTCCTGTGACTGTAGAAGACAAGACAGAGGTTTAATGGGTGAAATTAGTAAAACCCCATGAAAGCAGGATAAGCAATCAACATTTTTATAGTCTCCATCAAATGAAATGCTCAGAATTATATAACAATGCTTCCCAAAGTGTGGGCCAGGACCCACAGGTCAGCCCTGGAACTACTGCAGGTGGGCCTCAGGAGGCCTCTTTTCTCATATAAAAACCAGAAACATGGTTTTGAAACCTAAAATTAAGTTTTAAAGGATCAAAAAACACTAAATTATATGTTTAAATGCCCAACAATTATTTTGTGTGATAAAAAGAACAGTGTCATGGCTTAACTGGTGCTAAATAAACTAGTGACCCTTCATTAAATATTCTGCTATACTGCATAAATGTTACTAAGAAAGGGTTTACAGAGTCACAATGTACATTTTAAATAATTAAAATTAAAACATAAAATATAGGTGACTCTGCAGAGGCCTGAAGAAACCAAATAAATTCTAGTGGCACATTTATTGTACTTAATGGCAATGCAACACTTTATTTAAACATTAATATCTTTGAAAAATTTGCTTTGAGATTCTCTGTTCATGAAGTAAGAATAAGGAGGTAAATGCTTTGAGTCTCATGTTACGGTTAAAGCAGGGGTTTTGGTGGTCCCCAAAAGATTTTCAGGTCTCAAATTGGACCACAGCACACTGAAGTTTGGAAAAGGCAGATATATGCTAACAACAGCTTTAAAATGCACTATTTGTGTTAAGCTAGACTGGTGTGTATTCAGCAGGACAAAAACAATATTTATTGGTGCTGCAGTGCGAGAGTTTATCATTTTGAAGATTATATTTTCTCTCTTGCTTGCTGAGTTTTAGATAAGAAGACAAATAGGGCCCTACCATGTTTGTATCCTGAACATAAGGCTAGCAGTTTGTTAGCTTAACTTTGCATTCATACAGAAAACAGCAGGTAAATTAACCTGGTTCAGTCAGAAATTTAACTAGCGCTCCCAAAGCTAACATTGTATCTGAAATTAGGTCAAGACATAGCAAAGTTAGCCAAGAAAAAGTCAGGCATATTGCCCAACCTCGAGTGAATTCTGGGCGTTTTTTTTACACTTAATTCCTTACAAATATCCAATAGAAGAGGTACAAATTGTGCAGGTGTACAGAACCAGACAAGCTTTTTACCTCCTTTCAACTTTTTATGCTAGGCTAGGCTAACTGGATACAGGCTGCAGCTTCACTTTATTTCCTACCCTGGCTTTGGTATCTTTATCCTACACACGATGAAACACACTGGACACCAACTGTCAGTAAACTGTAGCTGTAGTCTACTGTTTCTTTTTTCAGGTCATGTGCCCAAAAATAGCCTTATCTGCACCAAAAACATGACCTCAGATGAATTTAAACCCATTGCCTTGGGTGTTGAGTAAACTCCTTTTAGTTGACCTTGCATAGACCACATTTGTGCAAATCCCTTCCAGTGTTATTTTTACTACACCGAAAAAAAAAAAAAAAAAAAGAAAGAAACATGTTTGTATACAGAACAAGACTATGAACTGATATACCAAAATTTTATGGGATATTTTACTGCATATAGACTTATACTTATGTTGCATAACCTGCATTTTGGGCAATATTGAGCAACAATCACATTTATGCCTACAAGCCTATCAAAGAGGCAGTTGGATCTTTAACTAGTAATACAGCTGCAGGGAACTGTAAAGTACCATTTTGAAGTACCTTTATAGTTCAAACACCCTTTGCTATAAAAGGAGCTAAGTCAGCTAACATGGAATACACTCCCTACTAACCTTAAAGTCCCTTTAGAGTGATACAAAAAACTTTACGTTGTTATATGACAGGTCACTATGTTCTGAACCACCCGGCCAAATTTCAGTCATGAAAAATATCTCTAAGTTTATAAAATTAAGCTTCGAAATCATGAAAAATGAGGCAGTAAGTCCCTAGGATGAACTGGTTGTGCTAG
The DNA here is from genome assembly GCF_018320785.1 of Cheilinus undulatus. Classification (NCBI taxonomy): domain Eukaryota; kingdom Metazoa; phylum Chordata; class Actinopteri; order Labriformes; family Labridae; genus Cheilinus; species Cheilinus undulatus. The sequence goes on from NC_054878.1 coordinate 23,221,061, forward strand.
CTGAATGAGCTGAAGTCACACCCTCTCACTAGAAATACAATCCTCTCAGATTAAAAAAAAAAAAAAAAAAAAAAAAAAAGAAAAGCACTTGGAGTGTACAGACCTCCACCATTAGCCCTATCTCCCAGTAGTGACGAATCCTTTAAAAAATTCCTGGATCCAGATGGTGATCCGGATCACTCCCAAAATCTAATCAGTTCTTCCTTAAGCCATTTCTGATATTTCATGAAAATTTCATGAAAATCTGTCCATAACTTTTTGAGTTATGTTGCTAACAAACAAACCAACAAACAAACTAACAAACCCTGCCAATCACATAACTTCCTTGGCGGAGGTAAAAATCTTCTGATCAGAGCACAACTGAATGGCTCTACCAGAGCAGAGACAGTGGTTGGGGATTAAATTTACTGTTTTCTGGCACAATTCTCTCCATTATGATACTTTTAATGACAAGTAGGCCACCATGGCTGATAGATTTGGGAAATTTACCTCACAACGAACAAAAACATAGCATGTAGCTGGCTGTTAGCAGTGACATTGGCTAACAACAGACTGTATTGAGATGAAATGCTCTATGATTTTATGGACTGGATGTCATGGGCTCGTATGTTAGCCCTACTTGAACAAAACCAAGCTGGGAAAGAAGTGAGAAACTCTCTAACGGTCCCAATCCAAAATTCGGTCACACACAGATATCAGTGTTTTCACACTGAGTGTATGTATGCTTGTACAACTGTGAATATAGATATTTGCACATGAGATATTTATCGTACACATGCAAGTTTTGAATCTATGAATTTGATCAAATGTAACACAGAATAAGTTATTTAGGTATGCTTTTTATATATTTCATATGATTCCCCCTAATGCCAGGGACAGGCATTAGAAATTAGCTATGAATGCTGTGGTGCAGTACACAGAAAACTGTTGTTTAATTCTCTACGTATACTGCATATCTCTCTGCCAAATAAACCAATGAAAAAAAGGAAATAAGAATGAAGCGTCAGTTTGCAATGTAGACGACATTTCCACACGTATGTTATCTTACCAGCTTTTTCACTGTTGTACACTTGAGGTTGATACTGTCACACTGGAAAGACTGTGTTTATATCATTTTTCATTTTAAGATCAACACACCTTGAGCATTCAAATGGACTCAAATAAGTCAACCACCTGTACAGAAAGGCTGTTACAAATCCACACCCATCACCAAAGAAATCACCATTCATGGCGTCTATCTCTGCACTCCAGAGATGATAGCCTTGTCATTTTCTCTCTACTTCCTCACTATCTCCCTCTGTCCAAACCATGCCACCCCCTGACACCTGCAATCTGTTGTCATGGCAACTGCACTGCACCATCCAAACCACCTCCCACACCCACTTCAGCCCCAAGGGTCACAAACGTCCACTGTGCCACAGAAATACAAACGACTTACTGATATTTCAGCAAATACTGAGGAGATGATGAGAGAAGCAATGGCCTTTAAATTAATCAAAGTTCCTATTGTTGGCAAAAATAATATTAAGACATCAAACTTAATCTAAACATGACAGTTTCTTTGAAAATTTTGTGCCTAAAAGTTGAAATTATTCTTCAAATTTCCTTCCATTTACAAGAGGAGCACAGTGGCCTACATATGAGATGCGTGTTGAATTGCCCTAGAAACACAGCTCACAGTCATGGACCAAAAACCTCAAAAAGACTACATGCTCATATGTGTATGCATGATATCTTGTCAAGTCTTCTTAAAGATCAAGTTAAAAGAAATCTCCATGTGTGAAGTAAGGTCAGCCTCACAAGAAGAGGTGATGACAGTTTGCTCAACAGCTGAAGTTAAAATCATTAAAAGCAAACACAGCAGAGGCAGAGAGAGTGAGGAAACAATGGTCTGTGGTGCATGCTAGCATTAGCATGGTCACCTTTGGCTGTGTAAATAATGCAAGGCAGTCATTGGCTGATTATTAAATTATTCAGCAGGGGAGCGGATCACAAGATATAAGGTCCAGGCCCAAGGAACAGGGACCAAACCTGCCCAGATACCACACATGAAAAGAAAGAAGCAATCAGACTTTTACAATCATCTGTATGCAGAGCCATGCGGCTGCTCTGGCCTGACTCAGTATTTGTGGTGGAAGACAGAGATTAATCATGATTTGTCATAAGGTGGCCCCTGCTGTCATCTCTGGATGTGTCAATAAAGCTGTGAGATATGTTTTTTATTCAGCTGTCTCATGGCCTCAGCTCTCCACTTTGAGGTTTCTTTGCACGCTGTGCACACAGCATCCTTAACTGTGTGCACATGCACTTCATTTAGCAGGCTTCCAGGAGTTCTAGTTCTGAAAATATTCAAGGAAAGTGCCCATTAAAAGGTCTTTTCCACTAAGCATGACCTGTCAGTCCACCTTAAATGATGACCTTTTCTCCCCCACTCTCTCTGTCCCTCTCTGGGTTTTCATCATCTTTACAGGAGGCTGACACAGAGGGTCACCAGAGGGGTCATCACCGTGGCTACTACATCAATTCATTATGGCACCACACCCTTTTAAGCAGAGGGGATGTGTAATTGGATGGTCATAATGATAAGATAGCATTAGCATGTGGTTTTGATGGTTGTGAGTGGTTAGCATAGGCTACTGTAAATCCAGGCCTTGCAGCAGGAATGAGGAAGAAGAGCCACACTTACACTCCAGGTGCTTTTTCTTGGGCGGCATCACTTCATGAGTGGTGGCTTTGCACACAGCTCGGGCCATATCTGATCCCGTTAGCTGGTATTGCGCAGCGGCAATGCGATCCGTGAGCGTCTGCCCCGACATTTTTTCTCCGCTGAATCGACCACCTCAGGAATGCGTTTCACCTCGGGACGATAGAGGAAATGTATGGGTGAAAACCCCAGTTTCTTCCCGGTGCTTCAGTGATCTATCCCGTGCTTTCCGCTCCCCCCGATGGATAGGCCTGTGACCTTCTGTGTGGGCGGATAAAAAAACGCACAAAACGAGCTCAAACCAAAATCATAAACGTTATTTTCGCATCAAAACGTGCGGTCACGTTGATAATATACGTGGTGACATGAGTAGACTTACGCAAGGTTGTGAATTCCCCTCGGCTCGTCCCGTTATAGGCTCCGACCGATTCAGTTCAGCACCTTGGACAGCTAATGCCACTCGGTTATGTAACACTCAGCGGGCAATGAAAGCCGTTTTCTCACCCCGCAGCAATAACTAGATATCTTTCTGATTGATTAAAAAATGAAAGATGTAGCCAGAATCCACGATTATTGGTAAAAGACGAAATGAAAATCAATACTCCTTAAATCGGTCAGAACTCTCGTTTGGAGGAGGGTGCATCAGGTTTGGCTGAGTTTCATCCAGCGTCAGTGCGTTTAAAAAGGATTTCAAAATGAAAGAGGAACCCGCAATGTCAGACTGCAGTGCTTCCTCTTTGATCGGCTCCAAAAAAGCCTGCTTCGGATGCTTTGCCCCTCTCTTATCGGGAGAAAATGCGTACCGCTCTCCGGAGGTGTCGCCAGCACTGCGCAGCGCCAGAAAGAGGAAACGACAGAAGGGAATTTCCTTTCCTCCTTCCCCCCTTGTCGTTTGTTTATTTTTTTTAGGCTTATCTATACGTCCATCTACTCTCCTCCCCCCTCGGTGCTTGGACGGGGTTGGATGGCACACGTCGCATACGTCTCTTTTAAGGGGAGTCGACACAGGGTCACTGTGCAAAAACTCGTATTACTGTGCGCTAAAGGGTTAATTTATGAGCGTGACTGAAGCTCGTGCTGCTTCATGCTACACCTCATCTCTACATGTCTGCACGCACGGGATGACTGAAAATGAAGGTGGAACATTATTATAGCAAAAATTCCCATTCCTCAGACACACCTTTGTATGTTTAAAATTTGTGCTAATAGAGGTAGCCAAATAGGTCTGAGATACATTTGCAAATATTTCTGTTAAAAGACGAGTAAGGGTGCTGGACAGCATGTGTAAATGTGCATTCATGTGGGTCTGAAACAGCATCTCCGGTTAACCATAAAAACAAGAGACTACTTGTTTTAAGGAACATAGCTGCATAAAGTGGAGGAAAATTAACTCTTTTATTTGGTAGTTGATTTTTTTTTTTTTATTGACGCCGTCACTGCAGCACAGCACGATAATGCGAGAAATTTCATCCATGAGTAAAGCAAACAGGAGATTGAAGCGCACTGTGAGCGTGCTTGCGTCACATGACGTATGCGGAAGTGTGGCCACGTCGTCAAGTGGACGAAGAGGCGGAACTGGAGGAACAGGAAGAGTTTCATTGACAGCGCTCATCGCCCGGTACTCATTCACGAAATAAAATAGTAAGTGAATTAAAGACCACCTTATGCTTGAGAAAACAGCTAGGGTTTAGATGTTTCTTGTACATTAAGTGTAAGTACCAGTCTGTGCTGCATGCTAATATTATTGAAGCTTGTCTTTGCAAGTCTCGGTCAAGTTTGTCTATCAGTCAGTTGGTAGGGTTCATTTTACGGAGTTTATCTCTAAAGTAGGCGACGGACTGCTGCTGTAATTTGCTGCAAACTTTGCCCTCTTCTGTCCTTTGGTACAGGCGTGGTTTTCTGTTATGTGGGACATTGTTTAATGCTTTAATTTATCTGGTTTTTTTTTTTTTTAATAACTCAACATATTTTCTGTGACAGTAAAGGAGGCTTTAACCAACTGCTTTATTAAAGGCTTCTTTAAGGTTTATGTTGTCATATTAGTGGTAGAAATTAACCAGTAACTTAATATTTAATGAAATAACTGTGATATTATTCAACCTGCTACACAGATAGTTACATTGTTTCAATGTTTCACGTTTAATTGATAATACATTTGTATTTCATGGTGAGCAAAACACTGACTGCAACTTTTTTGGTCTCTATAATACATTTCAGCTATGGCCCAGTTTGAGGAAGTGTTGAAGCAGTCCAGTCTCCACCCAAAGCCTCCAGGTTTGGTTTTGCAGTATGGCACTGCTGGCTTCAGGACTAATGCCAAACATCTGGACCACATCATGTTCAGGATGGGTCTACTGGCCATCCTTCGTTCTAAAAAGACCAGAGCTACTATTGGAGTCATGGTCACAGCCTCACATAACCCTGAGGTGAGGAGGGATTCATAAATGTCCCATTGCATAATTCCATGCAGTGATTCAGATAGTTCTATGTGTAGATATTTTGTCTTATTTTTTATTGTTAATATGGTAGAATTAACAGTAAAAAATCTTATTTTAAAACCCAATGAAGTTACAAACATTTAAACTTTAATTATGGCCCTATTAGTTTAAAACACCACATAAACATATTTTGATCTTTATTCTTCTTCCTCGAGTAGGAGGACAACGGGGTGAAGCTGATTGACCCCATGGGGGAGATGGTGACACCAACATGGGAAGCCTATGCCACCCAGCTGGCCAACGCTGAGCAGGAAGATTTACTGGCTGCTCTGAGGGATGTGATAGAGAAGGAAGCCATAGACATGAGTCAGGAGGGGAACGTGTATGTGGGCAAAGACACTAGGTATGTATGAGCCTATGTAATTTGGCTTTCATAGGTACACCTATTCTCTCTGGGTAACCATGCTTAAACTTCCATGTAAGTCACAATGTGGCAGCAAACATATTACAAGTTTAAAACAAAAAAAGAATAATAATTTCATCCCCCTTCTGTAGGAGCAGCAGTGCCAGACTTTCACAGGCAGTATTAGATGGAGTATCTGCACTCAGTGGTCACAGTAAAGGTAAGGTTAAATGCATATCTTTATTCTTCTTTGCTTCATTTGTTCACTTTGATTTATTCTCATGTGTTTCATCTTCTTGCTCTTTTTCTGTTTCCCTCAGATTATGGTTTGGTGACCACCCCTCAGCTCCACTACATGGTCTGCTGTCAGAACACACGGGGTAAATATGGAGAAGCCACAGTGGAAGGATACTATAAGAAACTCTGCCAGGCTTTTATACAGCTCACAAAGAATGTAAGAAGTCTGAACCTTTGCATTTAGGAGTGGTTAACTTTTTTTGGATTGTTCATTATACAGTATCAATATTATTTCTCTGCCAGGCGTCCAACTGCACAGATGACCAGAAGCATCTCTCAGTGGACGGTGCAAATGGTATTGGTGCTCTAAAGGTGCGAGAAATGGAGAATCACCTAAAGAAGGAGCTGCATTTATCTCTTTTCAATGATGGCAGTGAAGGAAAACTAAATCACCAGTGTGGAGCTGACTTTGTTAAAGTGCAGCAAAAACCTCCAACAGGTATGAAGGCGCTTTACAGAGGCTTCAGAAGAAAAAGTGTAGTCATTGATAACAGCTAGAAATGGTTCATTGAGTAAAGAAAGGTGTGAGAGGACATTCTCAGATACTTCATGTGTATTTAAACATTCACATTTTATGTAAAGAGAAGATTTATGAAAGCACTCATGCTGGAAGCAGTCCCAGAATGTGCATGTGCTCTAGAAGTAATGCATCCTGGAACCGCTTCCAGCATCAATGGGGACGTACATTTTTAAGTGCCTTTCTCCCATGTTATGATAAATTTATCATTAAAAAACATTGTTTTTCTGTTCAGTAAAGATGACTTACAGGGTGTTGTTTTCATTGAACAGAGTCCTCCATTCAAAATAAGAAGTAGACATGGGTGGAGTAGGGTAGCACTGCTCTGCTCCTGTTATGTTGTATTGTTTTGGTTGAGAGCCCCCTGGTGGAGGAATGTAATATACTGTGCATTTAATGAGGTTTCCATTGTTAAACACATTTTAAATAAATGAAAAAAGCTTTCAAAATGGAAAAAATACACTATATACAACTCAAATATCATTGATATCTCACACAGTTTTTCTCTTTCACCAACTGTAGCACCATCACAAAAATCCCTGAGATTATGCCAATTCAGTTGCTACCTTCTTCTTGATATTGCTGTCCATAAACCTTTTTGAAAAAATAAGTTTAAAAAAGGAGTACAGGAACAAAACAATAAAAAGAAAAGCTGATTTACCCCGCCCCTACTTAAAAAAGTATTAACTAAGTGCTTATATTACTTCTCCTGTATGTTTTATCTATTTGCCAATTGTAAATATTAGCTACAATGTAATGTTGTGATTTATTTAGTTTGAAATCACAGATGCAATGTTTGATAATAAGATAGAGACTCTAAAGTGGTAGACTACTGCCCTATATTTTGTCCATTTAAGCATCTATACTGGTATACAGAGCTCAAACTGTTGTAAATGGGTCACAGTGGGACAGTCTTTATGCCAATTACTGAGCCCTTTTCAAATGTAGACAAACAATTTGGGACCAAATGAAAATTAAAAAGGGCATACCATTTATTTTTGATCACTTTCAACCTCTCTCCATTTGTTTGTGTGAAGGAATGAAGATGAATTCAGGAGAGCGTTGTTGTTCCTTCGATGGCGATGCTGACAGAATAGTTTACTACTACAGCGACTCTGAGGGAGCATTTCATCTGCTGGATGGAGACAAAATCGCTACGCTCATCAGCACTTTCCTGAAAGAGCTACTCACACAGGTATTCCCTAAAAATATAATCAAAAATAAAAAGACAACGAAAGCCAAGCCCTTATTGAGCTGTGTTTGTATCTGTTCAGGCTCATCTAGACCTGAAGATAGCAGTGGTGCAAACTGCTTATGCTAATGGAAGCTCAACACACTACCTGGAAAACACTATGAAGGTAAGTTAACAAACACAATCATTTGTTCTCTTTGTATACTTATACAAAAGGCTTACATGTTTTTATTTGATCCAGGTTATTGTGAGGTGTACTAAAACTGGGGTAAAGCACCTTCACCATGCGGCTCAGGAGTTTGATATTGGAGTGTACTTTGAGGCCAATGGTCATGGGACTGTAAGTAGATCAGATAACAAAGAAAATGCCGTTCTTTTCTTTTCCAGGTTGTGCTACATCTACCACAATATGTTAGAAGTAATGGACTTGTCTTGTATTCAGGTATTGTTCAGTAAAGCAGCTGAAGAGAAAATTCAGCAGTTAGCTGAAAACCCAAGCGCAGACGATGAGATGAAGAGAGCAGCTCTTCTTCTGCAGAACACCATCAACGTCATCAACCAGGTAAACAAAGACACCCTGAATCATTAAAGTAAAAAATCATCACAATAACACTCATGGTAGTGCTGATCTTTGTGCTTTTATCTTCCAAAGACTGTAGGCGATGCCATTTCTGACATGCTGCTGATTGAAGCCATTTTAGCGATCAAGGGTATGACTGTTCAGCAGTGGGACGCAATCTACAGTGACCTTCCCAACAGGCAGCTCAAAGTCAAGGTAATTCTCATTTCATTCATTTTAATCCATCTTGATATATCGTACCTAAATGTTTTTCTTCTTCCACATTAACACTACAAAACAGCACATTCTTTAACTTAAAAAAGTTTTAAAATGTAATTAATCTATTCTACTTGGTTTTTGATATATTACTCAAGTTGTTAAAGTTCAGCCTCTTTTTGATTAGCTGAATGATGAAGCTTTGTCTGATTTTACCACAAGCATGGCTTTCTTTATATGTTATTAAAGTTTCTGTGAGGAATTTTTTAACTGGTTATAAAACAGACCAAAATTAAAGTTTGGTTCATACTTCATACAACAGACTTTATCATTTTTTTTTTAAATCACTGATCTACACCAAGAAGGATAATAGTACTTTAAACTTACATTGTTGTGGATCTCAGTACTGCCAGTGGTGCACGTTTAACAGTTTGCCTTTAAAGAAGACCATACCGTGGTGCCATGCTGGTTTCTATGCCCTGGTATGTTCGCCATTTGTCAAATTGGCCCAACATCATTGACAAGAATTCGGTCATCACCTTTAAAGCATCTTCACACACTCAAACAGTGGTGCTGCTGGTAGGAATGGACACATACTCTCAAGGCATTTTTATAAATGTGCGCTTTTTATGCAGTACCGTCTTCATAACGGTAATTAAAGCAATACCGTGGCTATTTTTTAATAGCCCGGTATACAGTATTACTGTATTGCTGCCCATTCCTAGTGAGCACTCGAACCTTTGCATTGGTGTGTCTGCAGCCCTCTGCTCTTCTCCACCCATATGGTACTTGGCAGTGCAATTTCTATTCCTCTTTTTCTGATCATGTCACCACATTTCCTGCTTGTTCAGGCATGGGCAATCATGGCATCTGAAACAGAGTCAGTGTTAATTTTGTCAACTAGGACTACGACTAAAAAATGTTTTTCCATATCGTAGACTAGACTACAACTAGCTAAAAATAGAACTTTGGGGATAAAAACTCTGACAAAAAGTACATTTAGTTTTCACCAAGGAGACTGAAATTAAACTTAAATACTAGTGCTAGATTTTCAGACATTCAAAACCCAAGATAAGGAGGCTACATGTGTAGGATCCTGAGTAGGGCTTTAGGCTACATGGACTTACGGCAGGGATGGGCACCTTGGACAACAAGATGTTAGCATTATGCTGTGTCAAGCATAATGCTGACTATGACAATTTGGTGTTTGAGAATGGGAAAAATAAAGTTTTTTTCATTTCCTGAAAAGCAAAGGTTTTTAATAAAAGAGATTATGGCCCAACAGCAACAAATTTAAACTAACTATAATTTTACCTAAGGTACAAAATATAATTTTCATCTTGTTTCATTTTAACTCATATGCATACAGTAAAACTAGAAATAAAGGGACAGACACTGAATTCAAGCCAATTCAAGATACTTTGAAGAACATAGTATTTCCAGGCTGTTTAAGGAAATATATTAATTTTGTAAATGTTTTTAGTAATGGATATAAATGTATTTCCCAGAAAAAAATAGAGCCAGTCATATCTCTTATTTCCTGTTAGAAAGCTAAACATGCCAGTAATCAGATCAGATTATGATGGTAATATTTGTGTTGTCCATGTTTTCATGGCAGGTTTTGTCCCTTTTTCTTCATATTTACAATTCTTGTTATTTGAAATAGACCTGCAGGCCTGCATTGAGTGAGTAGAAGGGCCGTGTGTGGCCACCAGTTGTCCACCCCTGATCTACAGTGTATGCTACAGTGTATACTATGGTTAGAGACAGAACTGGAAGTCAGGTTTAACACTGATTCCTCTTTTAGTAAGTCACGTAAGTAAGCCAAACCATCAACAGGAAGATTCATCACTTCCACAGAGTCATTTGTAAAACCTGTAATATCTGCTGCAGGGCAGGTGTTAGCTTAGGAGAGTCACAGAGTCTTTATGGCCTACCATAGCAAACAGAAAATCAGTGTAAAGAATAGTTATTTATTTAATTAGCACTATTAAGCCCTGAAACCACTGTTACATCGTAGTTGTCAGACTAAGTGAGGTAGCATGCCATATAAGCAACCTGCTTTTGACCATTTTTACTGCAAAAACTTAGGGTGAGCAATTCATTTGATTGTAAAAAGAAAGCAGGATGTGTTTTTTCATCAGAGGACAGTAATTACATGTATACAGGAAAACACCAGGGAATAGAAAAGAACCAAAACCAACAGTAGCCAAAAGTTCCTCACAGGAGCTTTACAGGTTTTATGGAAATCTATAGTCATTTTATTGCACTTAAATGCTGTGAATAAAGAAACCTTCAAACAGGAAGGCTTTGGTTTTTAGAACATGTTCATAGGAAAGCATAGTCGTTGTGTATTGCTTCTGGTCTTCTGCTCTTTTGTACACTAATGCCATACCCACACAAATACAGATTGCCATTTTTTCCTATAGGTGTCAGACCGCAGAGTGATAGACACAGCAGATGCAGAGAGACGGGCAGTGAGCCCGGCAGGTCTGCAGGAGGCCATCGACTCTTTAGTGAAGAAGTACAAACAGGCTCGCTCCTTTGTCAGACCGTCCGGCACTGAGGACGTGGTGAGAGTTTACGCCGAGGCTGAAACACAGGTGAGAATTTATTTATCAACCTCTGGGACATTTCCAGGTCTCAGTCTTTATTTCTGATACATAAAGATTTTGTGTCTGTGTTTCAGGAGAGCGCTGATGCTCTAGCACACGAGGTCAGCCTCGCAGTTTATCGCCTCGCTGGAGGAGTGGGTGATGAACCCAAGCCTTTGCACTAATGACTCAAAATTTTGCAAAAGTAACACATCAGTAGATGCTCTCACTAATAGTCAAAATCATCAGTTCCTTTTGTTTTATATTTTCAAATGCCCTCATTAAGTACCAAATTAATTTAGTCCTCTAAATGAACTCAATACTTGACAATAATTTTTGTATTTCTTTATAGTTTTCTGTCACTAAAGATTCAGGACACAATGAAGGGATTATTGCCACTATTGTTCATGGATTTCTACCTTCCTATGTGCCTTTAAATCATGGGGTGTTATGTAGTATAAATAAGCTATTTGGATTTATGTTATGATTAATAACTGTTGCAGTCTTCACAAACAGATTAGGAAGTTTTAATAGCTGTCTTCATTATATTTTGTTTACTATGTCACATCTTACTAAATGAATCTCCTTGAACAGTGATTGTTTTAATTTTTTTGTATTTTGATTATAAAATCACAAGTTTACATCAGCATTGTGGTAGCAACTGTACTTCCATTAAAGCCCTCGTAGCTCTGGTTGAAATAAATTATTGAAGGGATTAAAAACAGAGCCCATGATTGCTTGCTTGCGGTTTATTTAGTAATTTTGAAAGCCACATTCCTGACACACAGGAGAATTAAAAGCAGAAAGGCAGAGAGAGGCTGACATGGAGTTAGGAGCAGGCAGAGCAGCATAGATCATTATTAAAGTCTTCACTGATGATTAACACATTCCTGGATTATTCATCACTTTAATAACAGTTTTAAGGTTTTCAAGACTTTTAAAAAGCCTTTATACTCTGACATTAAAAGTGTGGTTTAGATAAATGGTCTAGTCTTCATCATTGTCGTCAGCTGCTCCAGAAATAGTGATGGTGCGCTCCTGTGTGTCTCTCTCATAAATGTCCTCATCTGTCTTAACTGTTCTGGGATAAAAGGGAAACAGTTGAAGAAATATAATTAAGATATCTTTCTTTATAATCCAAGTATCACAAAATGATTCTTACTGAAAGACTTAAAAACATCTGATTGTCCCTTCTACCTGATGAGGAGAGTCTTCCTCTCAGACGTCTCCGTCGCTTGCTCCTCTGAGACCATGTGGGAGTCTGACGAGGCTCCTCCTGCACCCAGAACTCCATCTGGCTTTGAATTCCCATCACTGCCTGATGAGCTGTTACAGACCGAAGCAGACATGGCAGCATGCGTGCTTGAAGTGAGATGCAGGGCCCCGCTCAGGGACAGATTATGGACCATGGTGCTCAGGCGGCTGTCCTCCCCCTCAATTAACTTCCTAAAAATAAAAAGGACGGGGGTAAAGTTGGGATAAATGTTGTTTAACAAAGTAATACTTACTTTCTATGTTTAATTTTCTTTACTGTATACTTTCCACATAAGTTAAACAGATAAGTGGTGCTAGTGTAAATCCGTGACTGTCTCCCTCACCTGTAGGTGGTGATTTCAATCTCCATTGCCATCTTTACATTCAGCAGGTCCTGGTATTCCCTCATCAGCAGAGCAATCTTCTCCTTCATTACCTTCAGATCAACCTTCATTGCATCTATTTGCTCCTATCACAACATGTCAAAGCATCTTTATTTTGAGACATTTAGGCCAGAAGGTGGCAAGATAACTTCAAATTTGAGCTACTGTTTGCAAACACAACATAACATCATGATACCTCCAGTTCATCCTCCTTATGCTTGTATTTCTCGATTGATTCACGGATCTGAATCTCCAGATACTCACTCCTTGTCTTTAGTGCCTCCAATTCTCGTTGCTTGTTGAGAAGCTAAATGTACAAATAGAAATGGAGCATTTACATGCTAAGAAGAGGTATTTGTAACAAAGAAACAAGGGTAAAAACTCATACACACATACTGCTCAGAATCCAATATGATGGATGACGCTAAACTTTGAGGTTCATGTGGCCTCGACTGCTTAGCCATGCTGATTTTCCTTCTTTAACATCAGACATCGGGAGGATGACAGCTCCTCTCATACAGTCTCTCATAATAACAAGCATTGTCTACTCCAACATCTTAATAGCAGGTGTCCCTTTATGCACATGTAAGCCTCTGCAGATGATCCAGAATGCAGCAGCACATCTGGTCTTTGATCAGCCCCACATGGCACATGTCACTCAGCTGTTCATCTCTCTCTACTGCAGCTCACATCAAGTTCAAACCCCTACCTCCTATTTACAAAACAGCTACTAGAACCAGCTCCTGCATACCACTCCCTAAGTCAGTCATTTTCATCTGCTGGGTCAAAACCATAAAGTGGGTATCAAAACCATCCTCCATGGGTTGCTAATGTATGCTTAAAAGCTAAAGGGCAAAAAGTCTATGGCGTGCTTTTATTGTGAAGGAAATGTCTCTGTCTGTTCTGTTACATCTTCTGTTTTATCCTAATTTCAAACTGTCTCATTTTTCTCTGAAATGTTTGGTTAATGGTAAGGCCATTTTTGAAAAGTGTAAGGAATTTGTGCCAGGATTTGTAATTAAGGAGGTGGTGGTGTGCCCTGATGTTTAACCAGTTAAAAACCACTGCCCTGAGTTACTGGCCAGACTCTTCCCCACTGGTGTCCCCGGATAATGAATTGAATTACTTAACTCCATTTGATATGCACAGTTCCTTTCTATTTTTAAGAAAAGCTAAAGACCCAGCACTTTCAGAAACAACACAGTCTTCTCCTGTGTAGTATAAAGATATTAGCCGAATGGTTTAGTTCAATGGCCCGCCTATTTTAAGATTAGGAGGTCCCATTTTTTTAACAGGCTACTGATGCAACAATAATCAGTGTGATTTTATCGTCCCATTGGTAAGAATGGTGAGTATTAAAAATAAAATATAGCTATCTCAGCTTATCTTCACAATGGACCATGTTTTTGCTGACCTTAGTGCAGCCTTGGTAGTCCCTGGTGGTAGAATGAGTCACACAACCACATTTGGTTTGCACAGCCCCTTTCTAAGTCTGAGAAAATTTTAAACCCAGCTCTTTGTGAACTCTGCAGTTTGATGCTAAAGATGAGGATGTTGATGACAATGACACTGATGATGATGATTTATTGTTTCATTGCTGTCTCAAGCAGCACCTGTGACCAACGTGGAGCAGAGTGTGGCACTTAATTAATGTTTTTTCCTGCTGCACAGATCCTCCTTTGTGTTGTACTTACTTTAGACAAGAGCATATGCTATAAGTGTAACATTGTAACATACCTCCTTTTTATATGCTGCAATTTGCTCCCTCAGACTTCGGATACTTTGGACGTGTTTGTTTGAGGCATCATTCAGGTCCTGAAACTTTGAGCTGTACCAAGCATCCATCTCCTGGAGACAAGAAACAATGATAGAGTTTCAGCAGATAATCCCCTCTTTTTTAAGGTTTTTCATATAGAAGGTGGATTACAACTTCTGAATAAGGGGATTTTTTCCTGTATTTATTGCAATGTTTTTGATATCCTCCAACACTGATTTGAAAACCAGGCACTTTTTTTTCACATTTCATACAAGGTAAAAATAACGCATTAGAATAATAGTGGTGGAACATGGTGTGTCTTCATAGTTGCACCCTACCTGCAGGTTTTTGGCAGCAATGCTGTCATATTGAGACTGAATCTCTCGGAGAGCAGAGGAGAGGTCTGGGAGGCCAAAACTCATCTCCACCTTAGAGGTTGATGAATAGATCCTCTGCATCAGCTCCTCAACTTCCTTTTAGGGAATCAAAGACAAGCAGAGTTAGACATTTATCAATCTCTGCAGATTTTAAACCATATGTAGGGTGTATCTCATGTTTACATCTTAAGTATTTAATCTGTTGAACATTTATTTACCACATGTTATTCGCAGCATTCACCTTTAGCTTCCTATAAGCTCTTCACACCTAACTCTTAATTGCTATGTATATGATCTTACTCGATTCATCAAGAGTGTTGCTCATGAAGTCTTACCTGTCACAGCAGTAATTAAGGCTCATTAAAGCATTACTGATAAAATGAAAGGCATGTCAGCCACCAGCCGCTGACTCAAATACAATCTGAACAGACAGACAAAAGTGTTACCTCCTTGTGAACTCTCTGCAGGAAGGCCAGCTGGATCTCCAGCTGTTCTTGGTGTTTTTCCAGAGAAATGCGAGCAGAAGTTGCTTTATCCACATCCTGGAAAATTGAGCCAAATTAAATAGTTTAGCCTTCCATAAAATAAATTTCTTCACAAATTTTAAAATAAAAACTTTTGAAGACATTCTGCTGTTTCTTACCGGACGAAGAATCTCAATGTCATGCTCCGTCTTTTTCCTGGCTTCCAGTGCCTCGTCATATTTGGACTTCAGCATGTCCAACTGAGCCATCATCGCCTCCTTGGCTGAAAAAGACAAATCCTGTACACACAGAAAAAACGGTGGTAGGTAATTCCCCATCAGATAATGAAGAAAAACTAGCACAATAGTGAACCACCACATTTTATTAGTCACCTACAGTAATAATCAAACATGTTGTAATCATGAGATATAGACCTCTCACCCTCTGGACTCTCATCTGCTCAGCCACTCTTTTCAGATCACTCAGCTGGGACTCATACAGCTGCCTGAGGCCTGATGGTCTGACGTGGCGGCTCTTCAGGGCATCAATCTCCGCCTCCAGAAGCTTGTTTTTAGACTCCAGGTTCCGCACCTGTGAAAGAAATACAAGATACATACAGCACTGTTTTTGTCAGGACGCTTAGTATGATATATTAAAAGAGAGGCTGGAGTCCTTAAAATATGTTAAGGGATTAAAATGTTGATGATTTTTATATGTCTATCTGTGGTTAATCATCTTGCCTTTTCAATATAAGCTGCCAGACGGTCGTTAAGGGCAACCATTTCTTGCCTCTCACTGGTTCGAGTCATCATGAAGGCCTGGTTCTCTGCTGAAGCCGCATCCAGATCCAGTTTAGAACCAAATCCCACAGACATCCCTAAGCACAGTGTTCCCATGCTCGCACTGCTGCATGCAAGAATGGAGAGAATTTTCCAAAAATTTTTTTTTTTTTTTTTTTTTTTTTTTTAAACAGTGATCACTAACTTGCTTGTACTCAAGGTTCAGATCTTGTGCCCCTTAATGATTACTGATTGAAACCCCAACACTTATAATGCACTCAGACTGTACAAGTCAATCTGTTTCTATTTAAAACTGCATTTGGAGCATGCAAAGCTGAGATCATATTAAAAAAAAGATTTAGAAAAATGATTCATTTAACCACACATACAAAAACATATTGGTAAGTACAACATATTACAGTTGACTGACCTGGTCATGCGAGACTTATTGGTGATGGCCCTGTGTCCCACCGACCCTCCACGCCGGTTATAGCTAGCAGAGCGGTGGCGGGTGTCCCTGCGGGTAGGAGAGGGACTGGACACCCGGACCCGGTAGGTATTAGAGGAGGCCATGGTGCTCTCGAAATGCCGGCGGTATGAGGACATCCTCTCTGGACTGTGGCTCATGTTGTCGCTCGTGAGATTCCTTCAGCTTCAAATGGGGGATGGAAAGTGGTCACTCAGAAACATCTGGGGCTGGTGGGGATTTTATACCTCAGTTAGCCCTTCCCTAAACACTACAGAGGAATTTTGAACCTCCCAAACCCGTGGTGGATATCTCTTCAAACATTTATCAAGGTTGCGTGAATTAACTTACAGTGGAGGCTGTCCGAATTCTCGTTTTGTAGTAATTAAATATCATTTAAGCTTACCTGAATATAAATGTATGGATACATATATATACAATTTAAATGTGTGGTGTGTTTTGTTATGAGTTATATATTTTGGGGTAAAATCTGCCGGTCCACACGCCCACCTGTTCATCCTGCCACCATCTTCAGTGAGTATTTAAAAAGATAAAGTAAATATAATATTAAAAATCAAAACAATAACTTTAAAAACTGTATTCTTTAAAGGGCGATATCTCTAAGTTTTAAATTTTTTTCTCTAAGCTTTATTTTTTTATTTATTTATTTATTTATTTATTTTGTTTTAAGGACGGAACAAAACTTCCCGGAACCATTCTCCGTCGCTTTCCGGAAGGTGATTGGTGTTACTCTTGTGTCTACTTAGCTTACTTTTTTCCTGTGCTATCCACTTCTTTGTAGAAAAGTTAAACCAACTTAAAGCGTGTCTCTCTACCTCAACTGTTACAACATGGCGGGGAATTTCTGGCAAAGTTCTCATTAGTAAGTTTTTGTTAAATTGTTGACGTTTAATGTTTTTTTTTTAATCAATCGCCGGCTATGTTGTGAGGCCTAACGTTAGCGGTATCATACGTATATATGCTAGCAGTTTCCCTTGAACTATTGCTTCGATAGAAAAAGGGGAAGGATGTTTAGATAAACACAGAAAGGAAATACTATCACGACAACGACTTATAATAGTAGCGTAGTTTATATAATGGTGTAAAATGTTGTGATTTTGACATTTACATGCTTAGTGCGAGCACAGTCAACGGCTGAGTGTGGTTTATGTTGACACAGTAGTGCCACACGCTAACTTCACTGATCACAGTTAGCTTTTAAGACCTAACTTTGAGTTATAATAAGAGAACAACATTTATTTTTATTCTTCTGTAGTCTCCAGTGGGTTCTGGACAAACAGGACCTGATGAAAGAGCGCCAGAAGGACCTGAAGTTTCTCTCTGAAGAAGAATACTGGAAGCTACAGATTTTCTTTGCAAATGGTAATAATTGTACTTTTTACATTTTTGTCTGATTGTGTTTAAAAGTCACAACTTGCACAATGCAGTTATGCAGTTTACTGGAGGTTGGGGAATCTGCCATTCTGTCTGTTTCAGTGATTCAGGCTTTGGGGGAACACCTGAAGCTGCGGCAGCAGGTCATCGCCACAGCAACTGTCTACTTCAAACGCTTCTATGCCAGGTGAGCATCAGTGGAAAGGAACTAATTACATTTACTCAAATAATCTTATTCGACTGAGTAGTTTTATTGGGTACATTCTAAAATCAGTACTTTTATTTCTAAAGGTTTTCCCAGAGTAACTGTACTCTTACATGAGCACTGTGGGCAGAATTCCCCATCCTGCCCTTTGGCAGAGTATTTAGATGTGTTAAATGTGTTTTGTGTTTTTTTGGATGTTACCTGTTGTACAGTGATCCCTGCTGGGGTTCATTTGGTCATGTTTCTGGTGGATTGTTGTTGTTGTTTGATGAGTGCGTTTCTCTACTTTGTTCTTGCCAAAGGAGACCCACCTTGTCACAGCTTATCAAGAGTTACTACTACTTTAGAAGTGTAGTTTAACTATATGTAGTGTGTGGACCAATAAAAGCACTTCTGAAGCATTAAATGTAACTCTGTATGAGTTCCATTAATACTGTAAATTCTGTTGTGCATTTAACTTATTATAGAGGTTTGACTTAACCTCAACAATGTGGTTGGATATACAGTGCTTAACAAATTTATTAGACCACCACCCAAAGTAAGGTTTATGCCACAGCTGCCCTAAATTAAAAGCATTGGTAATTACCAAAATCATTTTTTATGTTTTTGCAATGGTTAATACATTAATATGTAGAAGCTCTTTGACTCAAATGATATCTTTAATGCTAAAATATAATTATTATTGTTATCCATGAATTTTCAAATTTACTGACTTGCAAAAAAAACAGAAAAAAAATAGTGAAGCACATTATTATTTCTTGATTAATATGTCGCATTACAGTTATTTACTTGCATTCCTGAACAGAAAAATTAGTTTTAGAGGTTGAATGTTGTGCTTGATTCATTTCTGACTTCTCAGAGAAGCCCAGTGAGCCAGCTCAAATTTGGGTATAAAAAGGTGAATTCAGTTTGAAATTCCTCATTCCTGTTCAAAATGGTAAAACGTGGAGAGCTGACTGAAAATGAAAGAGTCCGCATTAAAGCACTTCATGACGCTGGATGGTCTCTGAGACAAATTTGACAGGTGGTCTAATAAATTTGTTCAGCACTGTATATACTCCTGTTGTTCTTGCCAATAAGGAAAGATCATATTTTACTGTACAACTCCTCAGTAGCTATTCAGTATGTAAACTTTAAATAGAATAATTTTTACTTGAGTAGAATAGACAAGTATGTTTTTTCTACTAAAGTAAATTTTAACCAAAGTAACAGTACTTTTTCTTGAGTACAATAGTTGTGTACTTGTTTCACCTATGCAGGTGAGGAAGAAGTATTTGCTTAAGGAGTAATATAGAGCTAACAGAGTGAATGAATTCTGACAGAACGGGTTCCTCAAGTATAACATCTACCAGCATAGCACCTGCATGACTTTTTTCTGTTTTGTCCCTGTCAGAGTCTACTGACCTCTGCTTGTCCATTCACCGTCTCTAAACACCACTATATCTCTTAGTGTGGTGTATTATTTGGAAACTTCATATGCCAACTTCAATTTGTAATAGCATACAGTTTTGCATCTTTCAGCTGCCGCTACTTTTTATTTCTGCTACAGTAAATGGACTGTCGTCAAATTAACCAGACTTCTTTCCACAGTTGATATGCTTACAGTTAGTCCCCTAGAGTGATGGTTCTTAACTGGTGGTTTGAACTAAAAAGTGGGTCACAGCCTTTTTCAGTGGGACACATATTTGTGCATGGAAAAAATGGGTCAAAAGTCTACATTATGCTTTCATTTTAAAGGATGTATCTCCTTCTTTGTTCCATCACATCTTTAGTTCCACATCAAGTCCAAACAGCCCCATTTCTCATTTAAAACGTTTTGTAATGGGGTGCTGATGGCCTAGTGGCTAGGTCGCACTCCATGGATGCAGGTGGACTGGGTTCAAGTCCAGCCTCTGGCTCCTTTCCCACATGTCTCTCTCCCACTCACTCCTCCCTGTTTCTGATTCTATCCACTGTTCTTCTATACCAATAAAGGCATACAAAGCCCAAAAAACATACTTGAAAACATTTGGTCATGACTGAAAAATTAAAGACATTTTGGTCACGATTTGTCATCAGGGAGGTAGTGGTGGGTCCTGGCACTAGACCCGTCAAAAACCACTTCAATAGAAAATGTTTTTAGATCTGTATCTCTAGCAACCATTTGCTTTTCTCAGCAAGCAAATCTTAGACCACTGTAATGTGTAATTGGCCAAACAGAATCAAGCTTTTAACACAGCTGCTTGGTAAATTGCAGTTCTGCAGTTTCAGCTTAACTGTTACTTGCTTGCAGCTGTATTACATCTGAAATATATCTGACCTTATCTTGTATTTTTGTCTACCATGCATCATATTTATAGCCCTTTCTGTATGAAATTATTCTTGTAATGATAATAATGATAAGTTCAAAATCAATCATATAAATTATTTGGGCTAAATTGTGCTCAAATATTCTTCTAACGCTTCCTCTTTGCAGGTATTCTTTGAAAAGTATAGATCCAGTGCTCATGGCACCTACCTGTGTATTCCTGGCTTCCAAAGTTGAGGTAAGGAGGTTTCTGCAGTGCCAGTAAAACAAAATATTTTCAAATCTTTCACAACTTTGGAAGGGGTGGCTTCAAGGGTTGTTAAGACCCCCAGTCACTCAATCTTTGTCCTTATCTATGCTGTTTTTTCAGGAATTTGGAGTTGTGTCAAATACAAGGCTAATCTCTGCAGCAACATCTGTGTGTAAGTTACCTCAATGAGTCAAAGACTTCCTGAAGCATTATCTCTGAGATTGCTGGGAATACAAACTGATCTGTGTTTTTCTCACACAGTAAAAACAAGATTTTCCTATGCGTTTCCAAAGGAATTTCCCTACAGAATGAATCATGTGAGTAAAAGACCTCTGTCATATTATTTCAGATACTGCTATCCAGAGCTAATTCAATTCATTCTCAGTGCCATGTGAAAACTGGTTCTACATATAGTGCCTCTCCACCAAGCAATTTGGTTTGGTTCAGTACAGTTTGGTATGGTAGACCATGCTCTTGCTTCCTGTCCACAGCCAACTGTAACAGTACTTGGTAGTCAGGGGTTCATTGTTGTGCTCTCCATTTCTCTCTGTATATTTTCTATGCCACTGATCCCGAGGAAGGTTTGCACCTCTGACGTCATCCATGAGGCAGTGCTGAGATTTGCTAAAAAACAAAAACAGCCTTGCAATTACTCTTTCAAAATGGACGGGATATGTAGACATTGCACATTGTATGTTTGTCCTGTTGCACTAGATGACACTTCTGTTGACCAATCAATGGACTGCATTGTGTCTAGTTTCACCTTTAAGGGTCAGATATGCACACCTGGTACACTCAACAGAAGGGTTTCAAGCCAGTAGGATGGTACAGATTGGTTGCTTTGGTTACTTTCCCAACTTCTGACAGGGAAAATGCATATGATAAGTATACTACACTGAACCTCACCAACTGGTGGACACACAGCTTTAGTGGCTGTACTGGCAAGATGAAGACAACTAGAATCAATAGCCTGCCAAAAGTAAGAAAAACAAAAAAAAAACCCACAAGGACATTAACTATTAGCCAGCTTCAGTTTATCGTGCATTTTTGTGTTTAAGGTTCAAAAGTGCTGAAAGGAGTCAAACAAAGCAATTGAAACATCTCACTGGTTATTTGCCAGTAGAGTAATGGTGTCATTTATTATGGTTCTGATTGTTTTTCTGTTTCCTCTGCAGTTATTTATGCATGGCAGTGCTGCATTACAGCATACCAAAAACCCTTTACACTGTATTGCAGTGTTGTCATGTCAGTCTCTACCTATACGAGAGATTCCACAACTTATGTTGGCAAACCTCTGATAAAAGTTTTATCACTGTGGGACATAGCTTTGACTCTGGCCTCACTTTGCAATGGTACAAACAATTGTTCTCAGCAGCATGTCTCACTGTGGTGTTAAGTTTGTGTGCTGGCAGCATTTTAATTTATGAATAATCCCCAGCAAGTTGTTAGGACGTCATCATGGCTGTGCTGACATACTGCCTGTCCTGAATGCTTTGTAAACCATTATTTATAGTGAAACAACATAGAGTGATAAAAGGAGGGAGAGGTAACCGCGGTAGATAGCGGGGAGCTGTAACTCCCACACATAATTCTCATGTCATGCAGACACTGTAATACTAATGATGGATGGCATGGTGACAGAGCTGTTAAACCTTAACAGTGTCACTGGGCCTGCCGTTCTTCTCAGCACAGAAAAACAAACAAACAGAACAAAAGATGTAAAAACGGTTTTCCTTAAACACAGGTGTAGAACACAGACATATTATTCTTAATTATTTGCTTTTGATCTAGAAAAAGTTGTTTAAGGGAAAAGTCTTTTCAAGCAAAGCTGTTAAAATAGCATTTCGATGCTAATGCTGCTAGAGCTCACAGAATACTTGCAGTGTTAACTAGGGGTGGGAATCACTAGTGGCCCCATGATACGATATTATCACGATACTTATGCCACGATTCAATATTATTGCGATTTTAAACATTATTGCGATACCATGTATGTTGCGATACATTGCTATCTTGTTCAACTGTTTAGCTGATTTAGCATAAGCCTTGCCTTAATTTTATTATATTACCGCAGTGTTTTATTTTCATGTGGCACTCCTTGCTAACCCCGTGTGTCATGTCATTAATCGAGTACTCTAATAAGAAATATTGCATTTTTTTAATCCATCACTTCATGAGAAATAGTACTAGACAAATAAGAAAAGATGGCCCTTTTAAATTGACTACTTGTAAGTTAAAAATAGGTATTGACAGGTTCTCTAAAGAAAATAGATTTTACAAAGTGCAAAAACATTCTGATAGCACATTACATTAATTAAAGTTAAGAAGAAAGTAAAATAGTTAAATACGTTTATGCCACATTTGGGGTTTAGAGATCCTCTCCCAGGAAACGTTGAGTGCTAACACTTTATTTCTTATATTGTAGTTTATTTTTATTTTCCAATTTGTCATTAAAGTAAAGAGACAACCATTTTAATATCCTCTACCTCACGCATTAGTGTAATATTTGACATTTTTGCAAGAATTAAAGCTTCATCATTCACACAACAGTATAATGATGCCTGAAAGCTGGACTTTTACACATCAGGAATATGGAATATGGTCTATTTTTCACTTTAAAGTTTTTGTAACCACGTTTTTGTTTGTGAGTTGACCAGCTGTCTTAGTCATGTCCATGTTGTTTGTGCCCTGCTTTCATTCCTAATGGCCTTTCCCTGGTGCTGCCGTATCGGTTGTACTAACTTTCTCCAGCTGTATGACCGTCACCTCTACTGCTCTCACTGGACAAAGGGCGCAACAGCATCATCATGTGGACAGAAAGGCAACTGATGCCTTTTATCCAGTATCATAGACTTCAATTTATTTTAGTAATTAATTTGAAAAAAAAAAATCAATGCTTGGCAGAAGATACATTATGAAACAATACATATCAACGCGCAAAATATCGCAAGACTATGCTGTATCGATTTTTTTTCCCTCACCCCTAGTGTTAACCAGGATCTTTAACAGCTTTTCTCCTTCATTATGTGAAAATCATCAATGAAACAAAACTGACAGTTTACTGTTCAGTAAAAATACCATATGGAGCATAGTTTTTATACAACAGTCATAGATTCAAAACAAGAACTAGAGAATGGTACTCCTCAATTCAGCCTGATGCAACAGAAAATGAGCTTAACGTATGAAACTGACAACCATTAATTCAACTAAGTAGAGTCTAGAAAACGAGTGGGGCTTTTCCACTAACCAGGCTATGCTGATTTACTTTTCCATCACCATTCTTGTAGCGCTAGGCTGCACCGAGAATGGTCCTGCTCTAGAACAGGACCAAAGTGAGCCAGCCTCACCTTTAAGTGCCCTGCAGTTCACAGGTTGCTATTTGCCGAGGGATTTACCCCTTCTGCTCCTGATATCCCGCTGTTTTTATGATACATTTTCAGCCCACGTGGAGATCCATTTCGTGCTTACCTGTGCTCGGACTGACTGCAACTCTGTAACAGTGGTGGTCTGAGTCAGCATTCACGGTGTGACTGAAACGTTAATGATACATAACCAGAACTTGAGATTTATGTGCTCATACTGCAATCCAATATAGCTGATTTTTCAGACTGACAAGTGAGATCAGGACAGACCATGCGCAGACGAGCTTACAACTTTTTCTGTACCTACTAAAGTTTGACCCCTTCCCCTCCTTATAAACAAATTCTAGTCCATGATATAGACAGTCTTTAATTTATTAACTGGCACTAGTAAAGCGGGCCATTCTTAAATATGATTGTGTTCATTTTCTGCCATCTAGAAAACTTCTCTTTAACTTCTATATAGGATTTTTTTTTCTTTTTGAGAGAAAGAGAGCGTGGGACAACAGCGGCGTGTGACGCTGTCAGTTTACAGTTTGATTTTTGCTGTAAAATGATGTAAAGTCAATCAGAACAGATAGTGTAGAGATCAGACTGTGTTTGAGATAGAGGAGGACTCAGAACGCCACATCTTCAGCTCTAGACTCACCCTCAAACAGTTATCTTTGTTGTCGTGGAAAAGCATATCCCCTGCCGTGGTGGGCAGCCGTGCCAAGTCAAACCAAGTCAAGCCGAGCCGGCCCTTGTAATGGAAAAGCCCCATAGATCTTCCAAACATTATAAAACCTGTTCATTGTAACCTGTCTGATTTGTTGAATACATTTAAATTTGTGTCTTCACAGATATTAGAATGTGAGTTTTATCTCCTGGAGTTGATGGTGAGTGAAGAGGTCCTTTTTACATCATTGCTGCTGTTTTGTAGGCTTTTCCCTGCATCAGATAATTTTTTCATGTCATTTTTTCAGGACTGTTGCCTGATAGTGTACCACCCATACAGACCACTGCTGCAGTATGTGCAGGATATGGGACAGGAGGACATGCTGCTGCCCCTGGCCTGGTATGATAGTTGCACATGCCTTGCTAAAAATTTGTTGAAAGTAATTCCATTCTTCACTACCAGATAAAGCCAACGTTTGCTTAACTTGGTGTCTCTGTCTGTGCCAGGCGAATAGTGAACGACACATACAGGACGGATCTGTGCCTGCTCTACCCTCCCTTCATGATCGCCTTGGGTAAGATCTGTCCCTTGCATTTCTCACTGCAGTAATTTAATGTCATTACAGACTTAAAGCAAGATTGACTGGATGTAACCATCAGTTTTTCCTCTTTTCCTTCCTCAGCCTGCCTGCATGTGGCCTGTGTGGTGCAGCAGAAAGATGCCAGGCAGTGGTTTGCAGAACTCTCTGTTGACATGGACAAAGTAAGAACAGCCCAAGTTACATTTGTACATTTAATTACAGCAGCGTTCACAGAAAGCTGAGCATTTTGTGCAACCTTATAACAGTTGTAGTTTGACATCAAAATAGAAAACAAAATAGCCATATTTTAGAGCTACTGGAGCTATTTAATAAAACACACTATCCAAAAGAAGAACCTCTTTTACTCCATCATTTGTGTTGATCAGATGTGGAGCAGCATAACCTCACTTTTGCTGTTGTGTTTTCTGCACAGATCCTAGAAATTATCCGAGTCATCCTGAAGCTCTACGACCAGTGGAAAAACTTTGATGACAGAAAGGAGATAGCAGCTGTGCTGAATAAGATGCCTAAACCCAAGCCTCCTCCTAACAGGTAAATCTGACCTGTTTCTATGTGCAGAAACTATGGATATATTCCTTAATCTCAAATATTACGTTTAAAATATTCTTGCTTTCTAAAGTCGTATTGACAAGTAAATAAAAAATAGCAAAGTGTTTGAAGCTGGCTGTTCCTATGGTTACAAGGGGGCCACACTGATGAGGATTTCTTTTAACCCGGGCAGATAGTTACACTATGATGGTGCATGAGGTAGCAAAATTGCCAAATTTTTCAAAAGTTCCATACTTTCTGATACCATGTTTTTTTCAAATGATACAGCCTTTATTCTAATATAGATACAATTTATTGAAACTGCTGATAGTAGTGAGTCATATTTATTCAAAAATTTCCATAATATGAAACACAGTGTGCAGGAGTTTATGAGCAACTTTCGGTAATTCAAAACAAGAAATTACACCACCATCAGTATGTTTACATTTAGGTCAAAGTTGGGTATTTGTCCGACCAAAACTGGAGTTTTAAATGCATGTCAACATGTTTGACTGGCTAAAATCCCCCCAATTTAATAATTTTCTCAAAGTTTGACTACCAGACCTAGCTCTGTGGTTTGGAGATTGTTATACTCTTGCTTGTGCAACCTCAGCTGGACCTCAAGGTGATCTGTGCATGCTCCACTGTTTCCATGCCAGGCTTTGGCCAATAAGTACAACACCACGAACGCTAACCACTGCAGAAGTGGCATTGTTGCTGTAGCTCAGTGAATAGAGCGAGCGCTTATAAGCAGGGCTAGAGTCCTGGTCATGGGATCAAATCCTGGTCTTGGAGCATTTTTTTGGTGCATATTTTCCCCACTCTCTCTTCCCATGTTTCCTGCAGCTGTCCTATTAAAATTAGGGCAAAAATGCCAGAAAAAATAATCTTAAAAAAAGTTGTACCCTTGTCTGTCAATACCTAAAAAAACTAGAGAGTGTATGCATTGCATTTGTGCCTGAAGTAAAGCAGAGTATTTACAAAATGTGAGGAGCTGTAAAATGTGTCCATGTTTTTATTATTCATCGTGCAATTTACCACTTACTATCATGGTAGCATCTTGTTACTAACTTGTTAGCAAGGTCACACTATGCATGTATACAAGGGACAAGGACAGTTGTTTCATTAAATACCCTAATCAAGCAAGAGCGTTCCTGTGCATGTAAATGTACTGACTGGATGCCAAGCAAGATTATAATAGTTTCACTTCCTGTGTTCAATTTCAGTCTAGTTTTAATTAGTTTTTACTGCTGGTTTGTTAATTTAGTTTAGTTTTTATTTGCGAAAATGCTTGTTTTAGTTTAGTTTTATTAGTTTTAGTGTTAGTTTTAATTTTTTTGGATAGGTGTCAAGGCTGAGTGAACGTCATACATTTTTAAAAACATATTCAAACTGGCTACTCGTCATTTATCATTTTATTTACTAAAAGATGATGTTGGATTCAACACTAGACACAAAAATACCACTGTGTAAAGTCAATTCAGGCAATTTTACACTCCCCAGACTTGGTTGCCAGTGAGTGTGGTAGTGTCAAAGACTGAAACTGAGGATATTTTGTCTCTGTTTTGATTTCATTTTAGTTTTGTAAGCGCACAATACAGTTTTAGTTAGTTTTCTGTTTTTTTTTTTTTTTTGTTAAAGCTTAGTTTTTATTTAGTTTTAGTTAATTAAAATGATTTCTGAATTTTAGTTATTTAGTTAGTTTTAGTTAACTATAATAACCTTGATGTCAAGGACTTTTTCTTTTATTATCATGGTATCAAAACAGGTATAATTATTATTATATTTTTAGTAGTATTAGATGGATTTTTAAAATCTGGTATTATGACAACCTATGGGAAAGAATAAACTAAGACATTTCAGATTATGATTTTTGTAGATGTAGTTGTTGTTGCGCTCATGTTTTTTATTTCCAAAATGGCTGTGCAAATATACCCAGAAGGCTTCTTTCTTCAAAAGTTTTAGAGAAACTGTAACTTTGTCAACCAAATCTTCTTGTAAAAGTGTTGTAGGTATTTACAACTTTGTAGTTTGTCACACAATCCTCTGAACAATCACTGCAGAAGACATTATTTCTGAATCACAGTTTGACTTTTCTTCGCTTTATTTTGTGAAAATAAATAATCAAATGAAATTAAAGCCTATATATTGGTGCATATTGAAAAACCCACGTTATTGACTGTATATTTGTGATCATCACCTGTTGGCTGATATAGCAGTTATACGTTGAATAAAAAGACAACCACTGCTATCATGTAGTTGGGAAAACAAGTAGATTTTGCTGAATGCGATCAATCTGGAAAACAGTAGCTGTCTGTTCTGTAGTACTATTAATATTCACAAACAAAAAGGTCTCTGTAAACACTTTGTAACATGACTCTTTGTGATATCTCTCAGTATACAAGGGTGTAATTAGTTCCCCGTCCTCTTTCTTTGTGTCATCTACAGTGAAAGTGACCAGAGCTCAAACGGCAACCAAAGCAACTCCTACAGCCAATCTTAGCGCCACATCTATGTTTCCAGGTCTGCTCATAATGTCGACGTAGAGAGGAGTGGATCTCATAAAACAAGGTGTCAGCTTGAAGGAAAGAATTCAATTATCAGCAGATCATTTGGAGAGCCCTGTCTTCAATTTCCTTTTCTCTCATCGTAACGGATTTGTGGATCAGATGAGCTGCTATTTAGCTGCCTGTAGGAAAAGCTGATGAGACCAGGCTCTCTGCTCTGCTTCAGACTTGAAATGAACAAAAACTGAGGAACTTTTGAGGAGACCTGGGGATGTTGGACAGGAGAACAGATGTGATGGTTCAGTAGAAACCTGTTTTAATGTCATTGTGATGATCCTGACATCCTTGAACGGCCCAGAGGAGCTAGTCCTCTTGCAGAGCTCTGTGGGATTCGAGAATACTTGATCACAAATACTGTGCGTCTGTGTATATTTTTGTGTTTAAGAGTGTGCGAGCGGGGTGTGTTTTCATTCCTCAGGGACTACAGTAGTCTTTCTCTGTGATATGATTTGATCCAGTGCTGTCAGAGTGGGTCTGATGTGATGTAAGGGGGCACCCTGCAAGACTTGTGCTGTTTGATTGCAAAGAGAGACAAAAATAATTCTGACTCGAAGAATTTACTGTTTTGATCATGACCTCTTCCTTCCTGGTCTCTTTTTTTCTTTTGTAAATAGCCTTGTAATGGTCTTCATTCATTTTATTTCCTTGTTTTGCTGGAAAAAAAACACAAATCGTGATTTATTTAGTGCTACCGATTAAAGTGCCCATTTTTTTTCACTGTCATACTTCAGTTCCCCTGCTGCATTATTTTTCTGCTTTAGTTGTAGATTAAATTTCCTGTATAAAGCTTTTTGTAAATGTGTTTTTAATTTCTCATGGAGAGGCTTTTTTGAGTAAATTCTACATTTATCTGTAAAGTTTGTGTTGTAATTTCTTATTTTTAATCTTTCTTTTGCCATCTATTTAATATCTAAATTTTGGGGATATGTATGTGTATGAACCTGTAAATGTCTATTTTTGTGATGTATTACTGTGTGAGCTGAGTGTGGCTGTAAACAGAAGAAGGTGCTTGTAAGCCTTACAAAATAAAAGCTGCTGGTTACAGAGAAAAGCCTTCATCAAAAGCACATTGTCCCATTCAGGTGAAGTGTGAGATGTGTTTTATGGATTGGATTTTTTTCATTGCTGAGATGCATCTATAACTTCTCCCTCAGTGGCTTTCCATTCACCTAATTTCTGTCAATCTGGAAGAACACTGAGTTAAAGACCCACCCATGCTAAGTCAAAGAGACAAAGAAGCCCTCGGAGGCATCTTGGATGCAGCCCTGCTCTGTTTTCTGGTCTTGTGTTTTCCAGCCCTTCAGCAGCCTCCATCTGTTACATGACTGTTCACATGAATGAGTGAGACTATAAAAAAGGGCTTCACCCAACCTAAATATTCCTGCTAGGTCTGATAACATCAATTCTCCAATATGTTTTATTACTACTTGAAAGTTTATTTGTTTATCATTTTAAAGATCTTTTATGGTAATAAAATGTATGGTGTGCAAAACAAGAAGGTTCTCTGGTGTTATTCAAGCTGTTATGTCAGCTTCATAAATACATCATGTAACACTGGAGAATTCTCTAGCACGTTACAGAAGTCCGGCTCAATCTTTACCTAACTTCAATGTCACATCTATGGTATAGCTGTGGTGCGACCTCTAGTGGCAGAAGCCTGGAATACGTAATATATTGCATGTTGATTTGACATCTAGAAAATTGCTGGTATTCACAAAAAGTTCGTTTAGAGCAGGCAGAATTTATAGAATACAATTTTGTGCTAATATACATATATTTGTTTTGAATGGTGGAGTTAAATGGTGTGTTTACCTGTAATTGCCTTTACGTCTTGTTACCATGGACTACAGTCATTCACTGTGACGTCACTCTACCTGCGTGAAGCCAGAGGAGATCACCATCAAACATGACAGCAGTGTGCGTCAAAATAAAATTCAATACAATTTAAATTTGCAGGATATTGATATGTTACAATGAAAAAAAGCATTTTCCTCAGGGATCACATTTTAATACAAGCCTCCTGTAGATTCTACTGAAAGTATCAGGCATTGATTGTACATGATAGACATGTTCTGTGGTTCTATCTGAATCGTGTCTGTGGCTTAATCCTTATATAGGCTTCTTTAGTATAATCTCTTTTTCCTAAAGCTACATTGCCAAAATTGTTTAACAAACGCCCATACTTACGTGTTTATTATATTCATGAATTGATGTTATATCATTCTTTATTTCTGTCCCATTTTATACATGTGTTTGAATATATGAGTAGCTGTTGATGTAGCAGCTGGGGTTCAACTAATTTTTTCCCTCTGGATATCTGTTATGTAATCTGTCACTTCAGTGCAAATCACACTGCAGCCTGTAGCTTTGGTGGTTTGCAAAATTACCACAGCCAATAAAAACAGACCCTGGATTCTCTGGCATACCTAATTTTCAACATAACTTTATATCATAAATAACCTTAAAGACATAGGAAGCAGGATGTGGGGAACTAGCACATTTACACTTTGCTTGCTTTTTTCATTAGTATAGTATGGTATAGTATAGTATAGTATAGAATAGAATAGAATACAAATGTATATTAGGCTATATTACAATATAGTACAACAGTATGTTATAGCTTGCTGTTATATGGTAAAGTGGGCTATAATGCAATAAAATTTACTATCTTATACTAGACTACATTATAATATATATTCTATTATAGCCTAGTCTACATTGTACTGTACTCTATTTTATTGTATTATAGCCTAATTTAACATTTTTATTTCACACATTGCTGTATAGGCTACAGTCCATGATCCAACTTTTATTTTGAAAACCTCATGCGGAAGCTTCGTTGTTTATTTATGTGACTTGAAAGTGACAGGAGGAGGTTACGGAGAGCCAGCTTGGAGCGGGCTGCGGAGGATGTGGACCCCGCTGCGGGGACAGGCTCCGGGCGGGACGCTTGTGTCCAGTCGGTTGTTCCCTGCCCTGTCGTCCCGCACGCGCAGCCCCCTGCACCCATGAAGCCCCCGCTGATGAAGCCCCGAGCAGCCAGAGTGAGGCGGAAAGTGGCCGGAGACAGAGAGCATGTACTGGCGCGTCGGGTTTGCCTGGACGCGGTCGTGTGTGGTTGATCTTGGCCAGAACCAGAGCTTCTCTTCCGGCCTGCTGGGCTCCGATGAGACGCTCTCGTTTTATGGGTACATCATCGCCTACCCCCTGCAGGACTACGGCGGGATCATGTCGGCTCTGGGCTCGGACTCTTGGTGGCGGAAGACGCTGTATTTGACTGGAGGGGCTCTGCTCGCTGCTGCTGCTTATCTGCTGCACGAACTGCTGGCCATCAGGTAATAACAACACTGAGGAGTATGCTGCGGAGTTCAGGCCTCCTGAGCCAGAACAAAATATTGATCTGAAAATGACACTGATCTTATTTTGATCACATTTACACCGTAAACCTCCCCGGTCTGTTGTATTTTCATTGGGGTTTGAAATTACTTAATCTTGTCAGGATGGGCGGGGTGAGAGCGGAGTCGGTAGAGAATAAGGAATCGTGAGTGGGTGGATTGTGATGTAACGGAACCCCTCACCCCTACCCCCTCCTCATAAACACAAACACATTATTTCCATTTTGATTGGCTTATCTTTTTTAGGTTAAAATGCACGTGCGAGCAAACGCAGGGGCCATGGCTTTGACATACTGTGATATCTATTAAAAACAATAAGAACAATCCAGGGTTAATGTTAGGCCTGTTTATTAGCTTCTCTCTAGTCATTTAAATGATCTTATACACTTTGACAGAGAGTCACTTTCACGTGTCTGTATTTCAAGGACGAGTCGTCATGATGCAAAGGTTCATCCTGTGTGTTAGCTACATACAACAGCTGCACACACGTTCCGGAGTTTGGTTTTAGACTAAAGCACTGCAGGTAGGAGGAAAAAAAAACTCCTACGTCAAACACACGGGGGCATTACAATAAGCAGCTATGAATGAAGGATATTAGGGTACAAACAGGCTGAATGTATAGTGTTGTGTTCAATAGTATTGATTGTTCTTCAGCTGAACGTGTTGACCTTAAGGTATCTCAGGCTGCCTACAGTCCAAGCTCATCGTTGACGGATCACAGGTCTTCCAGAGCACATTCATTTTGAAATAGAAGTCCCAAAGTAGGCATTCATTGGCCAGTTTTTGGAACATTAATATGATTATTTTTGGTAATGATAGCCATTACGGAATTTTCATAGCTGATTTTGCTGTGTGTATTTTTAAAACATGGATTTCTATGCTGTTTGTTGTGTAGTCTATATTGCATTCAAATAAGGCCTGTCGTCACGCTGTTGTTTGTGTCAAGTCTAACATTAAACTCTTGTTCCATCTCTTTTCATATGCAAGGCTTTAATTTCCGGCACCCTATCGCCCTCGTATGTAACAGTAATTCAACTAATTAGAGGTTATTGCACCAGAACCAGCCATAAGAGCGCGCAAGCGTTTCAGCACCGCAGTGACGTAGACAGCTCCCCCGCTCTGAGGCTGACGCTTGTTTTTACGTTTCAGCACTCCTCGCTGTGGACAGCTCCCTGTGGTTCTGCATTCATTGTATTTGTTTCCGTCTTTCGGGCCTGCCATTGCCCTCAACGTGGCCTTAAAAGTGTCCACGAATGCAGCATAATCTCTCACAAGGGTATGATTCATGTTTTGACATTGCAGTTTCTTGGCTTGTACAGACAGTCCGGGGCCGAGCAGTCAGGGCTAGTTTAAGCCTTGGTTTCAGGTCATTGATTCTTTCTCAGTCTTTCTTATTAGAGCCCAGGTCACCCACTGCAGTGCACTCACAAATGCTGAAATAAGAGCAAAATGAATGAAAATATGGATAAACAGCTGGCCTGGCTCTGTGAAGGCAATAAACTCCTGACGAAGTATTGTTTCACTGCACGGTTAAAGCAGTTACTCTATTTTCACATGTTGGGTTCTATATACATTTTAAAAAGCGTCATAAGGACTATTAATAAGCTCGTTATAGAGGTGCATTTAGGCTGATGTCACTAACTGATAAAGCAAGGCTAACCTAGCAGTTACTCCCCCTGTCTTTAGTGTTGTGCTAAGCTAGGCTAATATGCTGCTGGTTTTAACCCTACAATGAGCTAATGTAGATATCAATGTTGTTATTCTTCTTGTCCAAAAGATAAAAAAAATGTCTGAACGTCTGAAATGTCTAACTTCTGAGTCATCTGCAGCAGATAAAGCTCAAAATAACATTTGTTTGAAGCTAGTTTGATTAAACATGACTTTATTCAGAAACATGTTCCATTACCAGCACAGTCTAAAAAGAAATGAAAGGAGTTTTACGAATAGAGGCCAAGGCCAAAGAATATAAGTTGGTTTGGTTTGTAATTTTATCCTGGTTTAAATTTAGCCAGAACTAGAGATTAAAATTATGTAAAGAGGAGCAATCTACAGTAATCAATACCACTTATCTATTAGAATTTAAGCAAATGTAAGCAATCTAATAGCTCAGGTTTGTGTTATAATTTAAAATCCAACTTTTTTAGCTGCCCTTTTTTAAAGATCAATTTGGCTTAGGTTATTGGAAACAAATATTATAGAACTCTTTTACCCTTTTACCCAGTGACAATGGTTCATTCATTTGACACATAAAAAATAATTATTTGGACATTTTAATAAGGAAAAAATAGTTACTCCTAAGCTATGAAACAAAAAATGATCTAAAATCCAATAAAGATACATTAAATTACTACAGTTGTGCAGTGCTTATAAAACACCTGGAACATTCTACAGGTGAGTATGCTAATTAGAAACAGGGTACAGCAGCATGATTGGGTATAAAAGACACACTCTCAAAAGGCCTGGTCTTTCACATAAACAATGGTACAAGGATCTCCACCTTGTAGAACGCTGCCCTGACAACTAGTCCTACAGTTTATGAAAATTGTTGCTCTACTTACATTGACAAGGAATTTTGGATTTTCAGTATCTGATTTCATAAGAATATTAAGAGAATCTGGAGAAATATTTGTATGAAAAGGGCAAGGCCAAAAACACCATTAAATGTCTGTGGCCTTTAACACTTCAGTCAGAACTGTACTAAAAACCTGTACACAATGTGGGCGCAAGGGCTCAGAAAAATATTAGCAGTTAAAGCAGGATTCCAATGCATCTATAAGTTTAAGTTAAGGCAAAGTATCATGAAAAGTAAAAGTTATATATTGATTTTTGGGTTTGAGCTCATCTGAGATGAACTAACCTAAATTAGAAATGAGTTCACCAGGCTAAAGAGGAAAAGGACCATCTAGATTGTTCTTAATGCAAAGTTCAAAAGCTAGCCTGGGATGTGTTGGGGCGTAATAGTGCCTGTGGCATGGGTAGCTTGCACATCTATGAAGGTGCCAAATGCTGAGATGTAATGGTGAGTTATCAAGCACAAAATATGTCATGCACTACTGAGCAATAACTGGAAAAGAAGTCCACTATCAGTAATATAACAATTATTGTTTCCACTTTTCAGATGCTAAGAGTGTTGTTAGAAGAAAAAGTGATATTACACAGTGGGAAACATGCTCCTGTCCTTTTTCAGAATATGTTGCAGGCATCAAATTCAAAATGCAAGAAGATAAAAAAAAGAACAAAGTTTATGAGTTTGAACAGTATATAATTAAATATCTTGTCTTT
Source organism: Cheilinus undulatus (assembly GCF_018320785.1). Classification (NCBI taxonomy): domain Eukaryota; kingdom Metazoa; phylum Chordata; class Actinopteri; order Labriformes; family Labridae; genus Cheilinus; species Cheilinus undulatus. The sequence continues at coordinate 23,255,987 of NC_054878.1, forward strand.
GTGCTATATTCAAATGAATACAGGTTAAAAATAATTTGCGAATCACTGTACTGTTTTTATTCACATTTTTTGCAATATTCCAACTTAAAAAAAAACTAAGGAAAGTAAGATGCTCCCTTGAAATAAGCTCTACTAACACACATAGTTTGCTCAGTCAACTTTCTCTCTGGGTGCTCATCTGATTTGTTATTTGTTCCCCCACACAGAAAGGAGGAAGAGCTGGACTCTAAAGATGCCATCATACTCCACCAGTTCTCCAGGCCCAAAACCGGCGCCCCATCCCTGTCCCCCTTTTGCCTTAAGATGGAGACCTACCTCCGCATGGTGGACCTGCCCTACCAGGTAGAGCTGTGGTTATGAGTCTTTGATAGGGGAACAAAGATCTCCTCTGATGACAAGCTAGTTAGCAGCAATTATTTTTACTGTTGCTGTTAGTAGTTAGGGACAAACTATGTTGAACACTTCTCCATCTTAATGGTTATTCTCCCTTTCCCTCTTACAGAACTACTTTGATGGGAAGCTCTCACCACAGGGAAAGATGCCATGGATTGAGTACAACCAGGAGCAGGTGTGCGGCTCTGAATTCATCATCGACTTCCTGGAAGAGCGGCTGGGCGTGAGCCTCAACAAGAGCCTGACGCCGCAGGAAAAAGCTGTATCCCGTGCCATTACCAAAATGGTGGAGGAGCATTTCTACTGGTGAGGGGCCAGTGGAGTTCAAACTAAGCTTTATAGTTTGTGCAAAACAAAGAGAAAAATATAAAGCATTGAGAGCAGAATTATATCGACTGAAAAAGCTATTTTTATTTCATGCATTTTTAATATTTGGGTGTGTGTGTTGCAGGACGATAGCTTACTGTCAGTGGGTGGACAACTTGGAGGAGACCCAGAAGATGCTGTCGGTGAGCGGACCACTGAGTGACCTGCTCAAGTGGATTCTGAGTCACCTGACTGGTGGGATTGTAAAGAGGGAGATGTACGGTCATGGAATTGGACGCTTCTCTAAGGAGGAAGTTTACGCCCTGATGGAGAAGGATATGCGCACCTTGGCCACTCTACTTGGTAATAAAACAAACAGAAACTAAAAAAGCACTCGGAGAGCGCAGACCTCCACCAAGGCAGCTCAGTCGTATCTCCCAATAGTAAAGAATCCTTTAAAAAATTCCTGGATCTAGACAGTGAGCCGGATCACTCCCAAAATCTAATCAGTTCTTCCTAATGCCATTTCTGACGTTTCCTAAAAAATTTCATCAAAATCCGTCCGCAACTTTTGAGTTATGTTGCTAACAAACAAACTAACTAACTAACTAACCAACTAACAAACAAACCCACCCGATCACATAACCTCCTTGGTGGAGGCAATTAAAAGGTAGTGTATAATAGAGATTATAGCATATGAAAGAATGGGTATAATACAAAAAATTATGTGTGTTTTGTTCAGTGGAGGTTAAAAGCATCTTAGTTGACCTAAACAACCCAGTCATCTTAAATCTGACCAAATAAAAGCCCTCGGTATGGTCAATAAGTTTTTCCCACTGCCTGTTTGAATTAACATTGCAAATGTGATGGATTGGCCAGGTTCCATGCCTGTATAACCCATGCACTTGATATGTGAAACACTATATCTGGTGTGTCAGGTTATATTACAATGCTCTGAAAGAAATAACGAAACATTTACATTGTAGTTTGGTCAGAATATGTTTCCTTTCTGTTCCTCATTGTTACCCTGGAGAAAAACAAAGATTTTTGTTGAGAAAGTGAAACCATGCAAATGGTTTTTCAATGTGTGCCTTGAGAACTGTAAGTAGCAACATTGTGCTTGTTTAGGGGAAGCAGTGACTCCAAGAATTAACAGACCAATATTGCCCCCCTGTGGTGAGAAGTTGGCTTGCATAGTCTGGCAGTTAACTGTAGGAGATTTAAGAGACAGATCTAAGACCACACAAATGGCTGTTTGGCCATTATAAATATTGCAAAAGGTTTCACAACTATGGAGATAAACTTATCAGTTGTATCTTTTGCTCTATGATCAGATATTTTTATAGTCAGACCTTAAAATGACTTATCTTTTTCATCTTATTATGGGTTTTAAATCTTGCAAACCAATGCAACAATGTATGAGACTATTATTAGATAGCTGGTCCCTTGTTTACAGTGTTTATGCCAAGTGTAGTTAACTGCTGCTGGCCTGGATCATCCTGTCTAAACCTCTGCATGAGAGTGAAAAGTGTATCATCTACAAAGGTCAAACCTGTCCTTTAAGAGGAAAGGAATGCTGCAGAGGAAATGTGTAAGGATTTTAGTCGTGTTTGTGGTTTGACATTTCTTTTCTCTGTGTGATTTGTCAGGTGATAAGAAGTATCTCATGGGCTCTAAGCTTTCGACAGTAGACGCCGCTGTGTTCGGTCACCTGGCCCCCGCCATGTGGACTCTACCAGGAACACGGCCGGAGCAGCTCATTAAAGGTGAGTCCAGAAAAATACCAATCTGCCTAATCGTTAACCCATAGTTTAAAAGAATACACCCAGCTTTTTTATCAGATAAGGAGGACAGCTCAAGTTTTAGTATCTGAGGTTATTAGCTAAACCACAAAGACTTCTGCTGCCAGTCTAACAGAAAAGTAGAAACTTTTGTTGTGTACAGTAATAACATTTAAAATCTAAATGCAGCATGCCTAAAAGAAAACAGATGGTTGTTCTGGAAAATCTATATCTTAATAAGAGTTATCTACCAAATACCACAGAATTTAGAAAGAACCTATTTTTTATTGCATCAATAAAATTATAGATAGTTCATCAATATGAGTGTACTGCATGAAAATTAATTTTACAGTTTTGCTGATTATATTAGTTTATCCAGCATAAACATTACATGACTAAAACTTCACTAATATTTTTGAGTTTTTGCTGACTAAAACTAGACAAAAACTATAAAGGTTAAAAATGATGAAAATGTGCACCATGCTGCTGCTGCTGAAAAAGCTTCACCTCCACCTTAGCTACCTCCTTTATAGCATAAAGCCTGTTGCAACCTCAGATTCAGAATCAAGCTTCCTTTGATTATTTGCTTCTAAACTGATTTTATTGTATTCAATACACATTGTCATAAATGTATCTATACATACGAGAGTTTCTAGCCCTGCGCTCCGTGGAAAGTCAAAGCATGCTGCTTGATTAACCCAGGGAGCATCTTTTGAGTAGAGCCTTCTTCACCAAGTAAAACTGTATCCATTTTGCAAAAAAATGGTTAGATGTTCGATGAGTGTTTCTAAATGAAAGACACTTTGGTGTGTTACTGCTAGTGCAGGGGATTTAACCCCAACCTTTCAGTTTGTTTTAAACTCTATTCATTAATTCTACTGAGACAGCAAAATTTTTGCAGCTCCTGGGTCCATCACTGTACTATACCTACCATCTCATATTAAACTGTACAATACCATATCTGTATCATACTGTACTTTACCTTACAATAATTGCACTGTATCTTACAATCAATATTCCTACTGTACTGTTCTTCTCCATGGCACTCATTATGTAATATTGAGTCGTATTCTATCATATCAGATCATATAACTTTTTGGTTTAAAGGCTAAAACAAGATAAGTTTTTTTCTTGTTGCTTGAAGTTGACTTTGATCACTCTTATTAATGGTATATTTGCTAGTTTATTTTATACAAAATGACACCTCAGTTTTAGCCACGGTGTTAATTGTGTTTTGACAACAGTAGGATAAGTCCACCATTCCTTTCTCCCTCCCTGCTAGGCGAGCTCATCAACCTGGCCATGTACTGCGAGCGGATCCGCCGGCGTTTCTGGCCCGAGTGGTTTGTGGACCTGGAGGACTTCTGCTACACCGACAGCACAGATGGCAGCGACTCGCCCTCCAAACTCCCCGACCTGGGCCTCTACTCTGGCACAGACACTTTCCATGACTGTACACACACCCACACTTCACACACTCACACGCCACAGGACCCACCGTCGCCTGACAGTGACCCTACAGGCCACTCGCTGTATGACTCTGACATGGACACGGAGTGCTCAGAAATGGACCAACTCAAGTGTTGACAACACATACACGCATAGTACACACCACATTGAAATGCACATCAGAGAGGGGAGCTGCGTTTATCCTGCACACGAGCCCCTGACATCTTTGAAGATATTCTGGGGAGTATTTCTGTGTCAGTGGAGGAGAGAAGGACCTTGAGGTTCACCCGGCACACTCTAGTGGAGGAATGGCTGCAAACAGAGTGAGAAACACAGATGAAAAGGAAAAGAGTGTCAGAAGCTGAGTGAACAGATCAGGAAAGTAGGAAAGTCACAGTGAAGGCAGATAGAAAATAGAGGCAGAGTTAAACAAGAGATCAGGAGTAAATGACGCAGCTGCTGAGATACTCCTCCACGTGGTCATTTACAGTTACAACTTCCACCTGTGCTGTTGTAACCATGGCAACTACTGTATGGTCGTGTCCCCCTGTTGTCCCTCGTAGCAACCTCGCACCACCCGGCCTTGTGTGTATTGACTAATTGAACCCATAAAGCCTTTTGTTGAAATGACAGCGACACATAAGGAACTGTACAGGATTTATCCAGTGTACATATATAAATGAACCTGAATAAATAGGTAGAATATTTGATTATATATGAGTATAAATAGTATAGATAGTGTGGACATGTAGATTTATCCCATCCCTGTAAATACTGTAGGTGTTTCTCCCTTCTGTGTGTTGGACACATTGACCAAACTGTCTTGTAGGAGATCAGAAGAGGACCCTCTTATACTGTATGTATCAGTCTACACAACTGGGATATTACAGTAATGCCTGCTGCCCATATTTAAATAATGCAGTAGAATTTAATGGAAGATAATGGAGCGTTAACCTCAATCTGCTAGAATACTTTGAAGCTGGATAAAGTCTGTTTCAGACATTTATTTTGCCAAAAATACTTTCTCCCCACATTAGAGGCATATTATGGCAACATACACGCACCTGTGTTAAGTCTGTCTATAAGGACCAGAGCTTTAGGTTCAATTGGACATTTAACATGCTTTCATGCATCTAAAGCGAGTCAAACAATCATGTAGAAATAGATATGTCGCCTGAATGAAAGTGCATGGCTGGTACGTGCCAATGAAATCTCCCTTTACACTTCATGTGGATATATTTATCTACATTTCTCAGCTGGCTCATTTATTTATTTATTAAGTGTATGCTTTTTTGGTGCCTCTAGCCACGTTAAACACATAAAGATGTAGCTGATTTTTTAAAGGAGTAATTTAAAATGACTCAAAATATTGTAGTAATAAGAAGTGGTTGTTGAGCAATAACAGAACAGACACAGATTTGCTTGGGTCATTTTAATGCCCGGCCCAGGTCGCATTGTATTTGGATGATAAGGTGCAGGTTTTATGTGTTTGTCACTCAGCAAATGCACAAACCGACATATTGTGTGCCAAGACTAACATGGCTGCAAGCAAGGGGTTTACAGTGCGTCTGCTATGAGTCATCCTGTGTGCATGAATGATGACAGAGTGGTGACGTATCACACAGCTCAGCATTTTCCCCAACACAGATTCATATCAACTGTCATGATTTTAATGCCATTAAATCAGGTGGAAGAAAGGTGGTGGTTTGAGAAATAGCTGTTTAAATCAGCGATAAGGCTTCTCACCATACTGAAGGCAGCATTCATGGGAGAATTGAAAGGTTGCTTTCACAGAAAGGCTGAAAAAAATCACGAGGCAATATGTTTGCCAATATCAGTACACAGCCTGGTCAGTGCTCGCTTTTGAACTGCTGTTGTTAGTTCCCTAGCTGCTATCTTGTCAGAAAGTCAGGCAGCTAAGAGTTAGTTAGCTAGCTAGCTAGCTGACAATGTCCTTCCCTTTTCTGTGGTAAAGCAGATTAGACCCTGACAGAGGGGCTGGATCAAACTGGAAGTTGCAACAGAGCTTATGAGCTAAAGCACTGTCCATTTTTGACTAGTTGGTGAGCAATCCCCTCAAAGAAGACTTGTTGAACTTTAGTCATGCTAATATTTTACAAAGATGACCTTCACAAGCAGATATTGCTTTGAATACATATATATTGCAACAAAGTATGGCTATATTGAATGCAACTAAGCATTAATGCAGGCACTCACTAGCTTATTAACAGCTACCCCATTAGCAGATCTTCTCAAGAATGACCTACTGAATTGCGAATATTTTCCACTCTTGTTTGAGGTTATGGTGTGTGGCTATTTTTTCACAACAGCAGAATTTTATGAATAAAAATTGAAAATTTACTGAGCGGGATACATTTTGATTTAACACAGCAAAAAATAAGGAAACCCAAAGAGGGTTAGGGTTAGGCACCTGAACCCTAAAGGATCAGGGTAAGAAGGAAATGGACGAAATTAAAAATAAATCAGCACAAACTAAGGAACAACCCAACAAGGGTTAGCATGTCACTTCCTGCCCAAGGTTAAAGGTCGCCCCATTGTAGAGCCCAAAATGTCCAGCCATAGAGGTCTGCAGCCAGAATCTACTCAATAAGCTTGACTGCACTGCAAAAAAAATATATATATATGTTTGATATGTTTCCAAAACAGTGTATTTGTAACATCCCTGTCCATCAGACAGCACTGAAAAGTTTGTTAGAATTGAAGGATCCAGCTCAGTACACATGCTCATCAGAATTGGGGGGGGGGGGGGGGGTGCAATATATTATTTACAGATTTTTAAAAAATCTTTTCTAGCTGTGACAAGCCTTCAAAATTTGCTTGTCAGGTGCTCTATGTGCAGATGCTGAAAACAAGGAAGTCTTTTAAGAGTCATGTTTAGTATTGATATGTAGCAGTGTGGCTAATTGGCAACATAAAGTGGAGGACATCAGTGACTTTGGTAAAGAAGAATGACGATGTGTTATGATGGCAAAGTTTAAAATCTGGGTTCTCAGCTTCACAATATAAGTCCAGAAACCATGAAGTCAGCCTTTGATTGAGAGCCTAAACCAAACCTTAAAAAGGAGATAGTAGTAAAGCCATTATGTATGTGTGCAGAGGATTTATTTCAACAGATTTTCTAAAATATGAACTAAACTTAACTTTCTGTGTCTTAAAACCCCTCGCCTGCATGCTCTTGCCTTCTCTTATTATTTCCAGCCTTACAAACTCTGACAATGGCTGTTTACTTTAAATCAGTGCCAGCATTTTACTTATCAATCTTTTATTGATTTATTTACTGTATGCTTTTGATATTTATTTGTTTAATGTTGAATGATCTTGTATTTAAGAAACAATGGTGTTAATTATTTAGCACTTTTCTTATGTTTATATGTTTTCTTCTCTTGTGGAGAGTTCCTATCAATCAATCATTGTATTGATCTGTGTATAAGTGCAATATTGTTGATTCACTGGCTTCCATTGACACTGCATATTTTCATATTGCCAGTCATTGCAGTAATTGCATGTTTGTCATTTGGTAAATGTTTGAATATCATAAGATCAACAGCATTGTGTTGAAATGTTACAGCCCATCATCTGCTGCAAACGTTACTGTCATGAGAAAACTCGAAGTCCTCTGCAGAGCTTCGTGTCAAGTTTAAACCTTAAAGAACTTTAAGATTGAATAACAAACTTCCTGCTTGAGCTCATATCTGCATGACAAGATCAGCCATCCTGCTGATCAGCTCATGATCAGCGTTTCTGAAATTGTAAGATTCCTTACTGTCTTTGGTCATCTCCATCTGTCTCTGTGTCCCTCAGCTGTTAAAGTCAAAGATCAGGGATCTGGCCCTGTTATTTCCTCATTACGAGAATTCAGCTTGTAGACTTTAGAAGCCATATTACATTGTCTTGTGCTGTTGTGCGTGCTGAAACACTTGTGGAATCTCATCAAACTGTAAATAAGACAACCCAGGGGAAGGGGGGAGAAGAAAACCGATCAAAAAGAAATCGCTCTGTAACTTTACAAAAGATTCTTATGAATGTATCAAACCTAGAGATAAAAAGCTGTATGACAATGGATTACTCGTAATATTTCATTAAATATAGCTGTGGTATTTTCTCCTTGTTTTGTCTCACTTATTGTGCACTTTGGATTTAAATGAGCACCAAGCTAAGCAAAGGAGAATCTATTTTCTCTGTTTCAAAGCTCACATGTGGGTACAGTCTGACACATATCAATGTCGTAATCCCTCTCCCTCTGTGCTTGCTACCATATGACAATACTAAGCCCACCCTACAAAGCTGAAGAATTAGCTGCCTGCCCTTTTCTTTGTGCTGAAAGAGAGAAAAAGGAAGGCAGAGAAAGGAAAAGGCAAGTCGTGGGAGAGATGGAGAGTGTGTTTGGGTGAAAAAAAAAAAAAGGCAGCCAGAATTAGATGAATGATATTTGAAGACACAGGCTGGTTGGATTTCTGCAGCCTTTGTGCACAACAATCCCTGAGAGATTCTCTCCACACAAGACGGAGGAGACAATTCAGAGCTGACAATGACTCCAGCGAATAAAGCAGCTCTGGTGAGTCAGAGACGGTGTACAGTGTGTGTGTGTGAGGATGGTAGTCCGACACGTGCCTGTTTGCATGATGTGTGAGGCTGGATGTTGTGTGCTGGGAGGTGTGGATGTGCCTTTGTGTGTGTGAGTGTAAAAAATGAATAATGCAGAAGATGCCTGTATGAGCGTGAGGGCCGGGAGGAGGGCAGATGGTCGCCTGCTGATAGGACCGAATCCAAGCAACAGGGTCCTTCAGAGAGCTGGGTTTAGATCTGCCTTAACACTATACCAAAACCCACATATATCCCATACAAGTCACCCCTTCTCTTATCCCTCTTTTACCTAAGCAGTCACCCATACTGGCTCGAATTTCAAAATAAAGTTTTAATCTTTAAAGTGCAAATGATACTGCAAAATATTTTTTGGGACTCTGTACGATTAAAGATCATAAGAAGGCCTTCATCTTAGAAACACTGATCCCAGGGGCCTAAAAGCTGCTTAAATTTGATTTAGGATTAATATATGTTTTTGTATAGCTGTTTATTATTAGTATTTCCTGCAAATTTAACTTTAAGGTGCTATTATAAAAATCTGAAAGGCTGGAGCTGCATGTCAATTAAAACAAACTTGAAATACATGTTTCTTAGTCTGTTTGCCTCTTTGTATGGAAGCCCTTAGAGGACATGCATCCTTACATCTCTTTTCCCCACTTTTTCCTGTCATTAGTTAATTTCAGTCTTTTACTAGAGATTTCAGTATGAAATCATTGTTTATTTGTTATTCGAACACCTGAAAATTATCAAATATAAAGCTTAAAATATAGCTAAAATATTAACACCTGAGTGGGCATGTAATGAGTTTGTGATTGTGGGTAGACAAAGGGTCTATACATGATGCATATTAGTTCCAGTTAGTTTTTTTAACTGTTCTGGAGAATTTAAAGGCAGCTGACAAAAAAACGATACAGAATAATGAGCAAAAGCTTCAGTCTATGCATTTAAAATCTTTTTTTTTTTTTTTTTTTTTGGTTATCTTTTAGTTTTTAAGGCTAAAATGACATTAACTTAATGTTGATATATTACCAACATGAACTAAACTCTTTTATACAGGAAAAGCAGTTTTTTGACCAAAAAATAAACAATGACGAATACCTCATTTTCTCCAGAAACAAATTACATTTAAAAAATGCATGCAGCAGGACTGCTGAGGGTTTCCATATTTTTCCAGTCAGCTGTTATCAGATCTTTTCTATTCAGAAAAAAACCTGCAAAATGAAAGTCTTTCTTCTCTGAATATGCAAATTATAAATATTTCAATTACAAATATGTAAAAATACTTAAATCAAACTCAAAGCTGGTGTATTTACACCATAGATTAAAACTCCCCAGTTTTTTTGAGTGAAGTCCAGACATAAAAAAGCAGACATTTATCCTAAATCATTACTTAGATACAAGAGTGTTAAGAATAAAATGTTGAATAAGAAGTAAGGATGTCAAGATGAATCGCATTACTCACGATTAACTAAAATCCACTATTAATGCACTATATTTTTTTAGCACAATTAATCACATGGTTGATTGTCTCTGTAAACACACTTTCCTGCAGCCACAGTGATGTATAATAAGTCCACCACTGCTACTAAATGTCTCAGTTTAGTTTAAAAACACCGTGCTGCTCAGTCAAAAGTCACCTTGTGTTATCAGATTAAACTTTTTATTGCCCCCTAAATTCCTTTTCAGTCCATAGCAAGTTCCTTTTCTGCAGTTAAGTTTATATTAGAGGCTTCCCTCTACCTATAAAAGCGGGCCTGTATCAAAACAGCAGTTACCTTAGTATTAGACAGTAGAGAAATCCTGAATGACACATTAACTTTATATGCAGAATAGTGGAGCTTTTACATGCGATATAAAGGGTACGATTAAGTACAGTAATCTTCAAATTAATTGCAATTAATTCTAATCTTTTGATAGCACCAATAGGAAGATTGACATAATGAAGAAGAAAGGCCCTCCATTCAACCCAAGTCTGTCTTAGTTCTGCTAACAGCCACAAGGGGGCACCAGCTGACAGCTTCTGCTTTTGCCACTAACCAGTAAGACAAGAATCTCTGAAAAATATGACACATGACGTGAAAAATACATACAGGAGTGGTGAAAATGTGATTTTTTTCTATTGGGTAAAATTGTACAAAAAAAAGTAACAAAAAAATATAGATTTTAAAAAGGAGAAGGGAAAAATTGTAACTTTATATTATGCTGCTGTTACCCAATAGGGGAAAAAAGTCCTTGTAATATTTTACTATTTTTTTCTAGTTGCATTCGTACAAGACAACTGAACATTTTTCCAAGCTCTGAAAACGCTCAATACTGCACGTTAGTAATTATCTTGAGACCTTTAATGATGACAGCAGGCCTGATCGAAACACAACATAATATTAATTCTCATTTAAACTGCATCATGCTCTGCTCTGTAGATAAGGAAACACCTTCCTGTTGTACGCAGTTTACTGCCGCAGAATTGCTTTTGATAAGTTAAATCACGTCTCTTAATTTTGTCAATTAGTTTCCGTATTTATCCGGATGTAAATATTAATCAAGGCCGAGCAGAGTGTTCATTTCCAGGCCCGTGAGTCTATCTCGACACATCAGTGGCTGAAAACACTTCAGACAAACAGCTGAAGGACAATCTGAAAGCAGCGACACGGATTGATCAGCATCAACATTAGAACGCGACTGGAGGCCGCGTGCACACAGAAAGCACACCTTGTTGTTGGAGTTATTACGCTGAGTGCAATAAACGTGCAGAGACTGCGGAAGTGTACAAAACAAATACGATTTAATGACAAAAAGCATATAGAAATTGTGCAATCGTTGATCTTTTTTCTTTTTTTTTTATCTTCGTTGGTTCACAGATTTCAGGTCAATGCGATTTTATTTTGGTTTTGTTGATTTTTTTTAAACTCAAAAACTTAAATTCAGCTGAAGGATTGTGTGGCGTGATCAGAATTACAACACAGGAAATGCTGGGCCTTATTTAATTTATTACGTAATACATCTATAAATCAGGAAAATGAGCATAAAATAGTTTAAGAATATCGTTATTCTTCTGTTTAATACTTTTTTTTATTTAAATAATTAAAATCGTAATTTATTATATTTTTTTTTCAACGTTATTTTTACATTCACTGAGTCTTTAAAATGCAAAATAGCCAAAACAAATCCCAAAAGGACCGATTTTCTTTTCCGTCATCCACATCCTTCAGTTGAACACAAGTTTCTGAATTTCTTATTTTCTTTCAATCACAGTCAGAGAATTAATCTCCAACTACTTCCCCCAAAACCTCCTCCATCAGACCAGGTTATTAATCACAGGGTTTGAATGGCACAACAACACGTGTCTGTGTTTGTGCTTTGGCACAGACTGACAGAGAAAACGGAACAAACAAACAAACAAACAAGGCCATACAAAAACGATTGGAGATACATCCCACAGAAAGTCTCTTCAGTCAATGAATGAGTCACACAGCAGTAGTAGTAAGAGTAGAGCCATCATTGCGGCTATACAGCTGGTATAGCAGGAAATATATTCACTTTGTTTTCTTCTTAGAAAGGAAGGCAAGATGGGCTGGATGCTTTTCCAGCCTCGGACAGTCTCGGTCTTTCTCGTCACAGCATTTTGGAAAAAGTAGAGAAATAACAAACAGCAAAAACACACAGACTGTAAACAGGCGCACGGAGAGATCTGGACAGAAAGAAAGCGTTAAAGTCATCATTATTATTATTATTATTATTATTATTATCATAAATATATTTTTTAAATTATTATGATTATCATTATTATCAAACTAAGAAAAAAACGTATTTATTTTTGATATGTTAATTTCAAAGTAAGTGTAAAATTTTATTTTTAGTACATTTTGGCTGAAGCTCACGCCTTAATCTATACGATAAAAAATTTAAATAACCTACAATAATAATAATAATAATAATAATAATAATAATAATAGCTGGTATTTTAAGGTGGTACAGCAGGTGTCTGCCATTTCAGCCTCTCGTGCCACGCGCTGAGCAGAACCCCTGTTGCTTTTGTTATGATGGAAAGATGGCGTTTATTTACCCACTCTCACTGCGACTTCTCCTCGAGCCACGAGCTCGTTTTTCTATATTTCCCCCTCCAGAGGACACCTCGTGCCCCAGTCTTCCCCTGCTAATGCCTTTCTTTAATGGCGCGTTAAATAATGACGCCGTGGGAGAACGTGGAGAAAAAGCGTTCGCTAAGGTTCTTTTTTCTTTTGGTTAGCATACACTAGCCGTCTCACAGTATGCTTGGCAGTCCCGCGGCACGAACCCTCCTCACAGCCCACTACTCTGCGTGTTTTAGTGCTGGAGTGCCACTGTAGATCCCCGCTGTGTGTATGCGTGTTTGTCCCACTGAGTATTTGTGAGTGGGTCCAACATTTAGCCTGGCTGAGGTCCAGTTCAGCACGGTCCAGCACGGACAATCAAACAAATAAGGAGGCATGAATCCTCCTGTGTAAGGGTCCGTGTTCTGTGAGGGGGTCACTGCACTGGAGTTTGTCCTCCGTGGTGAGGAGGGGTGTCCCCGTACATGTCCTCTCCTCCTGCTATCTGTCCTCCCGCAGGTGTCATCCTCTTCTCCTTCTGCCTCCTGTTACAAAACCAAACCCGCACCACCTCCTTCTCCAGCTGCAGGCTGTCCGCCAGGGAGTTGATCTCCGCAGCTCCAGGTTTTGGACATTTGAGAAAATGGCTCTCCAGAGCCCCTTTCACGCCCACCTCGATGGAGGTCCTCTTTTTCCTTTTCCTGCCCTGTGCCGCGATTTTATCCAGGCTCGTGGGGCTCCCCGAGGTGGAGTCCGCCTCCTCCAGCCACTTGTTCAACAAGGGCTTGAGTTTACACATGTTCTTGAAGCTCAGCTGCAGCGCCTCGAACCTGCAAATGGTGGTCTGAGAAAACACGTTTCCATACAGCGTCCCCAGAGCCAGACCCACGTCCGCCTGTGTGAAGCCCAGCTTGATGCGGCGCTGCTTGAACTGCTTGGCAAACTGCTCCAACTCATCAGAGGTCGGTGTGTCCTCGTCTGACTGGTCCTGGTGGCCCCCGTGCTGGTGATGATGTGACAGAGACTGCTGGTGGGCCCCGGGGCCGCCTCCGTGCTCACTGAGGTGCGGGCTGTGGCTGTGGTGGTCCTCGTCCCGCAGGGGGTGATGGTGCATCCCCCCTTGCTCTCCCCCCGGCATCAGACTGAAACCGGACTGGGAATAGACCAGACTCTGGCCCTCAGAAGTCGCCATACCGGGGATGTGCGTGGTGGCTGTGCTGGTTCGCCATGCTCTGGCGTCGTGATGCGCCTGCTGGTGCGCGAGGTGAGGGTGTCGCTGTTGCTGCTGCTGCTGCTGCTGCTGCAGACTGCTGGAGTTCTGCAGCTCCTCTCGGTCACTGTCGTGCAGCACGGGCTTCACGTCCTGCTCTCCGAGGGGACTAGATGGCCAGGGCGCCCCGCCGTCACCGTGAGACAGTGCCGTTATCCACTGGTGCGCGTGGCTGAGAGGATGTCCGCCGCCCGGTAACGAGCTGTAGTCGTTCTGGAGCAGGCTGTGCGCGTCCCTGTACGCTGCCGCCTGCTGCATGCTCCCGGACTCGGAGTGCGGCGGCGGCGCGCTGCTGGGGGTGCTGAGGACGCTGTAGTGGTTGGACGTTGCGGTCGCCATAACTCTCGCAGCCAGAGTGATAGCTGGAGTTAAAAGGAGGCTGCCTTTGACAGGAACTCTTTTGCGCCACGGGGCAGCGAGGCGTCTCTCTCCAGCATCTCCCGGGCGCTGTGCCAAGGGGACGCAGAGGCGCGCACCTGTGGTCCGCCTCGCTCCGCTCTTTATTGGCCAAGAACGGTTGACAGATGTGGTTACCCCTGACAGCACCCCGCTCATTGGTCACGGGAGATTGTACAGAAACCCCAATCACTCTGCCCAACAATACTAGCAGTCCTGCAGCATGTAGAGTACAAAGTGGAGCGAGAAGCCGGGCAGAGGAGAGTAAACAGAAAAGAGTAAACGAGCTAAGCTGGAGGGAGAAGAAAAAACATTCTTTATGCTGAAAGTACTTTTTAAACACTGATGTGGGTTAGTGGGTCACGTTTTGAGCTTGTGCGTAAAAACGATGCGTAAAAGTCGAACAGGACGAACCGAAATTGCACATTTTACTGCTGTTTGGCCACATTTAAGAGTTTCAAAATAAAACTTTTAGTCCAAACAGCAAACAGCTCTCTCTTCACGTATATTCTAAGTGGAATATTTGGTGTGTTTTGCGGCATTAAACAGCAGGGATCATGAGGAGAAACTTCCAGCTGCCTCTCTGCCCTCAGGACGCTGTCCAGAGAGAGGGGCCGCGTGCTTCCAGGGCCTCTGCCCCGTTGCCATGGCGAGCGCGGTGAATGGAACAACGCCCACGTCACAGCTGCAATTCGCTCCTTCTTTTCGTTCCGTTCCAAAGGGCTCATTGGGGCCGCGCGCTCTGCCGTCGGGACAAATAATGGGGGGCGCGCGGAGAGGGCAGCTCGGGGCCAAAGAGAGGAGGCTGCAAGAATAGATCCCTCGGCCCGCTCTGCCCCCTCACACCTGCCTGTTGGGTAAACTTTGGGATGGATGCACGCACACACACTAGCACGCGGGGCTGGCTTTCCCAAAGCTTCCATCCAAAATATTTTGATGAGGGGAAAGTGTCTCTACCCTCCAATGCACAAAAACAGAGATGGCTAACAAGGGTTTTCAATTTTTCCACAACAATCACTGCACAAATAGCTAGCTGTTTCATGCAGCATAGAAAAATATGAACATATTTACAGGTTTAAAATTCAGTTCAATATTTGCATTTTTCTACTTTATACAACCATTAAAGAACATTTTACAGCCAGAGTAGTCCGCATTTTAAACCTCTCATTTCTTTTAACTGTTACATTTACTTCTTAAGATATTTTTTGGTGCATACAAAAGTATACACAAATATATATGTAGCTATACAAATGCCACATGATTACAGTAACTGGAACAACTAGGCAGTTACTGGTTTTTTAGCTACCAAAAAAGGCAAGCAAATTCCTGCACACAAACTTGCACGCATACATTTTTGTGTGTTTTGATGGATTTTTCCTCCCATCTTGTAAAACACACCTATTTTCTAAAGCTTAAAGGTGCAGTATGTGAAAGTAGGAAGATCAGATTCTAGATTGTGATGCTCATTTCTCTGAAACTGTGCACCAGTGGATTTTAAAAAATGTGTGTGTTATTTTGCCCCTTCTGTGGTACCATAGAAACATGAAAAATGTAAAATCCAACACTGTGGTGTCCATGAAGGGGACCCTCCCCACGTACGA
This sequence comes from Cheilinus undulatus, assembly GCF_018320785.1. NCBI lineage: Eukaryota > Metazoa > Chordata > Actinopteri > Labriformes > Labridae > Cheilinus > Cheilinus undulatus. The sequence goes on from NC_054878.1 coordinate 23,271,858, forward strand.
ATAAAAGGCTTATTCTGGGTTAATTAAAAATGAATAAATAAAAATAGTATTCAGGTGATGGAACACAAATCTAGATGGATCTAAACACAGTATAACTGTTGTGTTTCATTACACTTTACCTTTAAAGGTACAGTCTAGGTTCAGTCAGATTCTAGACTGCAATGCCGAAGTCTGGTGATAACCATGGCAACCAGTAGAATTTCAAAAAATTAAATAGGCTATTACATTTCACTTAATTTGGTCCGTTCTGTTGCTGTAAAATCATGGCAGAGCAAATTGGCAGAATCTGTGAGGGGGGACCCTCCGTATGTATAGATAAAAAGCTCATTTCTACACTGTAAAACTTATCAGTTGAAGGTTGTTTAAAAAAATAAGTTGTTTTGATTTAAAAATCAAAAATAGCTATTTCAGCTTTATTTTTCTGAGTTGTGGTTTTTTCATTGTTTCCAGAATGCCTTTGGGCATTTTTAGTTGGACTGAGAAATATTTTTTTAATATTATTATGTTAAAGGGGCTCAGCTAGCCTCCTCAAGATTCCCGTCGCTAGACGCTAGGAAGTCTGACTAAACTGTGACAATGATTGCCTTCACGTTGGTAAATCAGTCAAACTGTGGTAAAAATCACCTTTTTTTCAAAAGTAGGGAATTGTATTCAATCTATGTAGAAATTTTCTGATGATAACTGAGGCATAGAGATCAGTTCAGAGCTGTTAAGTACACAATTGTCTCCATCTCTTCTCATCCCTAATGGCTGTCCCCCACAACCTGACCCCAAACAGACATTCTGGATCACATGATTGCAAACAACCAATTGCAACACTGCCCGATACAACTGTTTATTTAAAAATGGTTTGGTTGTCTCTCTGCACTATTTCAAGGAAAATGGCATTGTAGTTTGGTGGTTAAAATTCATCAAAGCACAAATTCTGCTTCATTTGCTGGTCCTATCTTTACATGATATTTAAATTTACTAATCCTTCTTCTGTTGAGCCCCACTGAAAAACCGTTTTCAGCCCTTGGGGGGTCCCTGGACCTACTTTGGTAACTGGTGGTATTTGGGAGATGAGATTTATTGGTGCAAAGTGGGATATAAAGTTAAAGGACTGCCAAGGGCAAAACTGTTCACCTTCATAAAGACAACATAAGAGTGAAAACATATACTGATGTTTTCTTGCTGATTTAAAGAGATACAGATGCTTTCAAAGACAGTAACATTTGTCATATATACAATTCCACACAGAAAGTGATAGGTTAATTGATAAATACTGTGAATCTAATCATGTTTCCACATAAACTGACACACATTGAATTATAAGGATCCAGAGAACACCAGATTATGATTAGGGTGTAATTCTAAGAATTACCAAATGTGTCGCCAGGGGCTCTGACAGGCCGTGTGTCGAGACGGGCAAAACATATTACCCTAATCGACTAATATGCAAACTACTGGCCGCCCAATTACAGGACTTAATAACGCATAAACGATGCGAGTCCTGCTCTTACAAGACGAAGAGGTCGCTGTTAATTCAGTCACACGGTTTGGTTTGCTGTCAACACATGTGGCGGCTCAACACACGTACTGTCTGTGATTCCTTGTCCCTAGCTCTGCATTCGACAGTGAGAGTTAATGATGGAGAATCTGAGCGTTAAATTAACAGTAATTATATGGCCCCGGTGCTGTAAAGATTCAATTTCTTCACGAGTCTAATGGGCCTAAGTGTCCCTATGCGCAGGGCGAACGCTCTATGAGATATTTATGATTGAAACACGTGTTCAGAAGAGACAAACATCAGATACACCTACAAAATTAAAACATCAGCTTTTTATGTCTAAATTTGGAGACTGATTTTCCACTTGTGAGCTCCAAACGTGAAAATCCATTCCCCTCCCTCTTGTGTAAATAGTTACACCCTCAAAAAGAGTGGTTCAAGTGCAGGCAAAGCCATTTATATATGAGTGAATGTTTGCAAGCCAACCAGTATTCTGGCTGCTTTCACTTTCTCCTGGCCAGCATGTGACCGGCCCATGTGCCTCCCCCTGTGGGAACTCCCGTGCAGGGGTAACTGGGGCAGGGGGCTTCTTTATGCTGCCGGACACAGGGAGATAATGGCCATTCCTCCACAGCTGGCCCACACAATCAAAGGCAGAGGGGGCTCGAAGGATTCCAGCTTTAACCAGGCCATTGTCTGGGCTAATTACATCTGAATGCGAGACCCCAAGAACCCACCTCCCCCCTGAGCCAAACCTGCACAGAATACCCCAAACAACCCTTCAGGGTGGAGGGAGAGTGCACATACAGAGTAATATATAAACCCAGCACTCCTTTATTAGCCCTAAATGTAAGCACACACAAGCAAACACACACTCTCTGGACTCGTTCATTACTCACACACTCTCGTATCCCCAGCAGGCTCTCATCAAAGTGTGTGTCTCTCACACAAACACACTCACATGTGGCACTCGGCATTAGATCAGATCTCAGCTTGCTGCTCTCAGAAGAGATGAGGAGGTCTTAGAGGACTTAGGTTGAATAGAAAACACACTGAAGAGCCTTTCCCCCAATGCACCCCCATAATCCCAATCTATACTCTCCCTCTGCCCCCTAACCACCCGCACCCGCTCCATCTGCAGCCGCGCAGACCCTCAGATCACTACAGAGCAGTCTGTGTCCGAAGAAACTGCAGAGTGGTGTCTGTTTATCATGTTTTGGTTTCTGGTCTATTGGTTTTCTTGTTCTGAAACATTGCTTTTATCCTTGATGAGCATTGGGGTTTGATTTTTGTTGTACATGTTTTAGAGAGAGTGGAGTCAGATAATTCTGAAAAACTTACAAAAAAGCTAAACTGAAAGTATTTTCACTTAAGCAGTAAATTTCAAGTATACTATCAACACAAAGAAAGAGAATCCTATCACCCAGTATGGAGAACAAACAAAGGTGTGGGACAAGAGGAGCTGTGAGGAAACATCCATGCGTAAAGCAAAGGGTTAGAAAATCCAAAGCTACTCAAGGAATGTCCAGCAAATGAAGTTTGCTATTGTTGCCAAGTCAAATAAAAAGATTACAAAATTTAAAAGCTGACACCAGAATATATAAAAGCATTTATAAAACAAACAGTGCTAAAATCATGGGAAGATAAAACTGTTGAAAACACAGAAAACATAAAATTTCCAGAAATAGCTGCTGTCTAGATGACAGGATGTTTTCACCTTGACTTTAACCACAATTTTTGCCGTCACTGAAAATTCACTGTGAATGAGCAGATGAGGGGTGATGACTCACAGATACCCTGTAACATCGTGAGCATTGCAATCCCAATTGCAGGTAATAAAACCGCTTCATACTTCTAGTATGTTTCCCTTTATTCTTTTGTTAATTCTGTCGAATGACGCATGGGGTGGATCCACTAAAGAATAGTGCACCTTTTTGCATGTTATTTAGCTCCAAAAATGGCAAAAAAAAGACCAGATCAGATCCAAAGAGCACATGCAAAGGGGAAATCAATGCTAACTGCACACAAAATGCACACAAACTGCTCAAAGGAGCAAACAGCACGCGGTCCCATTTACATGTATGTAAATGAGGAGTATTCAAAATTCAGCACAAAATTGCTCTTCTGACATGCAAAACAAATAATTACAAACTGCACCTTATGCAAAGGCCAGCGCTAACTGCAACAGGCACTGAAAGTGGTGCAAAGCTAACCTAGAAGAAAGCATGTATTAAAATTAGGCCTGTTAATATAAATGCATTAATGCTCGTGATTAATCAGGAAATCTTAATGTATTCAAAAAATAATAACGCAATTTAATCATATGACTGAGTTTGACCACAACGTCCTCCCGTAGCCCTCTTGCGTGGATGTTTACATGTGGGGAGAAAAGGTTAAATGCAGGTCAAACGCAACCAGCAGGGATGAGTGAGGAGACAGACCCAGATCTGCATCATGGCAAATTTCGATTAAAAAGCTGTCTAATGGAAGTCTGGATAAAACAATAGTTGTGTGTATATACTGCGGTGATGATCTGTCTTAACTGCGAAGCACGAGTCTGAAGTACCATCTCCAGGCAAAACGCATCGTTGCTGCAATAAGGGGCTTCAAGACATCATCCGGGTCACCTCTGATGACCCGTACCACAGACCAACTACGAGAACTACTGTGACAAGGATCTGTTACCTGTATGACAGCTAAAAAGGCAACTAAAGTGGAGCAGCTGGCCCAAGCTACATTTATTACACTGACGAGAGACCACTAGACATCTGTCAGCAACTTCAGCTACCTTGGGCTAACAGCACACCTGATCATTCACTTCACAGCAGAAGTTGTTTTGTACCTGATGTGTTTGTCTTCTGGGCTCATTTGCAGTTTATAAATATTATTGCTCAGTGAATTAAGACACACTGATTTACCAACCACAAATAAGTTTAAAAACTTGATATTTCTTCATTTAAACACCATACTTGTACTAATTTATCTCAAACAAAAAAGCAAGTAAATGATATTTTAAATGTTAATTTATAGATAATAATAATGATAATAATAAAAATAATAAAAATACATTTTTTAGTAAAAAGCACTTTCATTGGGCTGTACATAAAGTTACAATAATGAAAATAAACACTTGATAATAAATAGCTTGAAATATCCTCGAAATGTTCAAGATTGCATGTATGAGAACAGCTCTAAACTGGATGGGAGGATTCAGAGAAAGAAATTTTGCAAACCAACTCTTGATATACTTTGGCCTAGTTTATACATTGAGTTTATGCCTTAGCTATGCCATAGTGACCTAAATTGTTGTGTGCATTACATACTTGTGCTAAGTGTCTCTTTTGCTGCACCAAAACTCTGGTCATCGATGGAATTTCTATACTAGCTTAACTTTCAGGTCTGGTCCTGTCATGTTAGTGCCACTGAATTTGTTGAGGAACAGGATAGGGGGATTTTTCACACTTGTTTGGACACTAAGACGGATGAGGAAATGTTCTTCTGATATTTTGGTACTTGGAAAAGTAGATTTGACAAATATTTTGTCTGCAACCATTTATCTCATGCTGGAGTACACAATATGCCTGTAGCTGTTACTCAAAGACAAGCAGTCACCCAGTGCTTCCCAGTGAACCAATCCTCAGGAATTTGAGCTGCATTGTTAAAGTGGTAAATGGACTTGAGCTTGTACAGTGCTTGTGCAGCGCACCCACCAAGCTTACTGCAGTCATCACAGCTGTTGGTCATCATTCGAGGACACCTCGTAGACGTTTTTACGCACCAACCACTGCACCAAACTCTGAAATACCTGCCAAATTACCGAAAGAAGAAGAAGGAGAAACTTTGATGTAAAAACAATGGCAAATTCTTGAACAGGCACAGACACAAAACAATGCTTACTAAAGAGCAGCTATTTAACACAGTCAACTCAAAACGCCACACTGGGCTGCCATGCCATGTCAAACCAAGTAAAACCAAGCCACTCAATGCAATGGAAAAGCCCCAAAAGTATCTTGCCCAAGAACACATCAACATGTGACAGCAGGAGCTGGGATTCAAACCCTCAACCTTCCAGTTGTGGGACGACAAACTCCACCTACTGAGCCACAGTCTCCCCAAACACTGTTTCAACACTTTGTTACATTTTTGAGGAGATTCACATCAAGCTATACATGAAAGCTTCCTCTTCAGAGTTGGCGTACCCACAGTCGATGCTACAGTGTGGATTTGATGCAGAGGTGTGCATCAGGCTCTAGAAGTGTGTGTTAAAGTGTGTACGGATAAACCATTATTCATGAACACATTTCACACTATGTGTGTGTGTTTGATAGAGAGAGTTTGTGTGTGTGTGACAGTTTCAGGGTTAGGAGGTCTCACTGGTGCTCAGTTTAGCATTGATTTATTCTCTTTCTCCAATTTATTTCCCCTTCGCCTGATCTGCCTCTGGGAGGACAAATGGAGGAGAAACGCCAAGCACAGTAACCATCCCTCACACACTCACACAAACGGATGCATGCACGGTGACAAATGTTGCAAGCAGAATGCACTCAAATCTGCCCTCCCTTCTCCCTCTCTCTCACACACCCACACACACAAATAGAGTATTTTAAACATCAAGCTTCTCTATTTCCAACTTCTAGCTCTGGACCAATCAGAGATCCGAGAGTTGACCATTCTCCAGAACTATAAATTCACAACGCTCCCCACGTCCCAAGGCACCAGGGCTCCTATAAGACTTCCCATGTTGTCCCATATAACTGTCTTCAGAGCACCCATAAAGACATAAAGGGACGCTCCCACCTCTGGGTGAGTGCTCATAAGTCAGCAGCAGGTATTTTTACCATGACACCACTGTCGAGGTGCACAGATTCATCTCGCCTCTTGCTTTATAACGCCCAACACAAACTCAGGATGAGGAAAAGCAAGAGTGCAGTCATATTTTACAGGCAGCCAGCTGTCACTTTCTTTTGTAATGGTTTAGTGTAGGAAGAGGAGTGTGGGGGCTCGTGGGCAGAACTTAATGCCTTGCGTCACTTCTACTTTGGGGCGTAATAACCAACCTCTTTTTTTTTTTTTATTCCCGAGTGGTAGGAATGGAGGACGGGAGGAGGGGCAGGTAGGTCGTTAAACCCACTTGAAAGCTCAGCGCCCTGATCGATAGTCATGGGCCAAGCAGGGATTAAAATCAGGCTAAGTCTGTTCCAATCAATACTGATGGCTAACCCTGGGGTTAAAACAGGAGTAAATCTCCATACATGTCCATACACAAGTCCGCACTATGGCCTACAGTACAGATAAATCTGCAGCTATCCATGCAAATGGACACACAATGGGTTGGCAAGCTTGTGTAGTCGATATGAATGAGTGCTGTATGTGATCTGGTTGTATCTATGTGGATATACACTCTGTCCAGTAGGGAGATTCAGGTGGTAAATCTGGACTCATCGACGGCAGTGAGTGCAGCTCTCATAAACGTGTGTGAGAATGTGCAGAGTGTGTGAAAGAGGGGAAACAGTAATATGTTAGTAGACAGACACAGTGATGATAGAGGTGAGAATGACTTACAGACAGAGAGCTGACATGCATGATTGACTGTTTCACACCTTAATGGATGACAGACACCAGATTGATCTTGCAGGCACAGCTCCGTGTATCAGTTACCAATACTAATCAATGGCACTATCGACAGACAACAGGAAGGAAAAACTGTTACATGTCTACATTGTGACTGGTTAATTCTAAAGATGCAGAGATCTATGTCTCCTCCTTTAATGGTTGTGTCTGCTAATCAGGAGGGACACACTTCTACACACATAGCTGTCCTCAATGAAGAATAAAGTGAAAAAAATATTTCATTTTTTCCTGGAAATTTGGCAAAAATTGGAATAGATCAATTGGCCTCTTTCATATCTGTAAACTGAATGTGAGTCGGTTAGTTAAGCACTTTGTAAATACTGACAATTCTTTCTTTTTGTGTAAATAATATAATAATAGTACAATGTTAAGTTTAGAGCTGCTAGTAGACATATTTTGTTAACTTTAGATTAAACCAGGCTAGCTATTTTTCCATGTGTCCACTTTTTGTGCTTAGCTTGTCTGATCAACTAAATGTCTCCTAAACCTAATAACTGGTTGTGCCACCCTTGGTGGCAACAACTGCAAGCAAGCATTAGCGATAACTGGCAATGAGCCTTTCACATCACTATGGAGGGATTTTGGCCACTCCTCTCTGCAGAATTGTTATAATTCAGTCACACTGGAGATTTTTCCAGCATGAATGGCCTGTTTAAGGTCCTGCCACAGCATCTCAATTGGATTTAAGTACGGCCACTCCAAAACCTGTTTTTTTAAAGCCACTAATAGGTGGACTTTCTGTGTTTCAGATCGTTGTCCGGCTGCATGACCCAAGTGTGCTTGAGCTTGAGGTCATGAACTGATGGCCAGACATTCGCCTTCAGGATTTTTTGGTTAACAGCAGAATTCATGGTTCCATCAATTCCTGCAAGGTCGTCCAGGTCCTGAAGCAGCAAAGCAGCCCCAGACCATCACAATACCACACCCAGGTTTGACTGTTGGTCTGGTAACTTTCTTAATGAAATGCTGTGTTAATTTAACTTCAGATGTAACGGGACACTCACAGTCAACAAAGTTCAGCTTTTGTTTTGTAAGTCCATGGAATATTTTTACAAAAGTCTTGGGGATCATCAAAATGTTTTTGGGGAAAATGTGAGACAAGCCTTTATGTTCCTTTTGGTCAGCAGTGGTTTTTGCCTTGGAACTCTTGGGTGCCATTTTTGCCCAGTCTCTTTCTTATTGTTGAATCATGATCACTGACCTTAAGTGAGTCAAGTGAGGCCTGCTGGTCTCTACATGTTCTGGGTTCTTTTGTGACCTCCTGGATGAGTTGTCAATGTGCTCTTGGAGTAATTTTGGTAGGCCAGCCACTCTTGAGAAGGTTCAATGAACACAGTTCCAGGTTTTCTCCATTTGTGGAGAAGCACACTAATGGCTCTGGAGCATTAGTTATACTTTTTTTTTAGGAAATAAAATCCTGACGCCAGTCCTCTACAACCAATGATGAAAATATTTCAATGGCTCAAAACTTTTGCAGCCATAAAAAGACAATGTGGTAGACTAGGCACAGTCGTTGTGAATAAACATCAGAGGAAAAAGTAACAGGTGTAAACAGTCCAATAGCTTTTGTGTATCTATTCTTAAGACAAGAAGAATAATTTTTTGTAATATTTATCAGAGTGTAGCACACCCAACTCAAAAGAAGTATCTGGAAATTTTGCAGAAACCTAAAAGAAATTAACTTCCGACCAAAGGGCTACATTGGGAGCAGGATCCCGCAGGTCTTAACGCAAATCTTACAGGGGCGAACAGTTTTGACATTGATGCAGGTGGGAGCTGGCGGACAAAGAAATGTCTGCAGAGCTCAACAAATGATGTGGAAATGAGGATTTATACTGTTCTTTTACAAACAAAACACAACAATGCCAGTCTGTGAATGAATTTTTATGAGACTAAGTGACAGAGCCGGTAAACAACTGGACTTTGTTGAAACACCCCCACAAGGAAACATATTCAGCATGCCTGGATAGGACGATACACCTGCTCCACTCTTCCTGATCAAAGTAAGTCCTGTTTAATGATAAAACACCTCTCTGTGCTCATATTAAGCAAGATAACACAGGACATGTTGCTGATAAAAATCCCAGTTAAATTGATGTTATCTGTCAGTTGGAGTTGCCTTTGCTGCATAAACATGTTTGAATCTGGGCTTGTCTCCAGGTAGCCAAATGGTGTGATGCTGTTTTAAAGCTCCAAAATAAAGTACACGCACTAAAACTTCTTAAAGAAGACAAAAGGCACAGCTTTAATGCTCCCATTATATGGCATGCAAATTGGACCTATTGCATTAAAGATCTATTGATGAGGTTGGTAACAGCACTGCGATTTTTCCAGAGATCAGGAAACTTTCTACTTCAGCCTCTGCATGACTTATAATTTAATGAAGTGTAAATAAGGTTGGTAAATATTACTTTGACATTACTATCAATGAGCTATAACCAAGAGTTAAATCAGTCTGTGGCTCTCAGCTACTCTTTTATTGATGTATGGTAGGTTTACGCATGACGAAGATGTGTGTTGCGTTTGTTTTCTCCATTCAGGGAGGAAACTTTGTCAAGCTGGTGCTTAGGTGAACACATTGCTATTGCTGTTTCTATAGTTAAGCACACTGTCTATTATTCTGAATATTCAACATGGATTTTCAGATTGGGATGTGGCGGGACTGGACAGACCTGTAGGCGGTGATGGTCAGAAATCCAGCAGGAGCAGGATAAAAGAAAGAGCAGGTCTCTACTTCAGACCATAAGACCATTTTTAACATACATAAAACTTCTGGCAGTTTCCCTATTTTCATGGAGAGCTGCATGTGTGAACATAAACAGAAGAATTTTCACTCCAACACTACCAACCCTTTTTCCCACTAGCCTCCTGGTAAAATTCACACAAAAGCAGCAGGTAATATTCAGGAAATTCACCACAATCAACTGACAGGGCATTTAAAACCTAAAACAAGCAAGCCATTGGTGGGATGTTTGTGCATCAGATAATAGCACGTACAACTCTTCATGTCCTTTTCTCACTGGTTTAAGATGTGACATCAGCTCACACAGAGCATCGGTAAAAACTGTCATCACAGTGTCTCTACAGCATTGTGTCAACCCTGAGAAACCACTCTCATCTAACAGGCAAAACTTCAGCTGTGCGGGACATGTGTGAACAGGCAACTCTGGAAGATTTCAGAAACAGGCTGTCACCTTTCACATTCTCCAGAAATGTTCACATATGCTCATGTGAAACAGCTTTACATTATCTAAGGGCTACAGTGGTTTCTGTTCGCCTCAGTTCTGTTTTCTGCTCTGTTCTGTCTGAACTGTTTACATGCTTACACCTGGTCCTAAAACACAAAGACAAAAATCTGGCACCCCAGTCCCAAGCCCTTGAATCTAGCTTTCCCCAAAAACATAAGCACATTTTACTGCTTTTCACTTAGATGGCAACTTTAAACCACACTTTTTTCATACAATTCACCACATTTGGCACAACCTTCACAGCTAAAGTCTGTTGTGTTGGTGCGGACAACATTGTCCTTCAAAGTGCTGCAGCGAAATGATCAATTGGCCACACTGATGACTCACAGGTGCAAACACTACTCACTAAATTGGTCAATTACACATGAGCGCAGGGGGCGAAGGTGAGCTCTTATGTTTTGGAGATGAATGGATTGCAATGATGCAGAGAGATGCGGAGGCAGAGGATAGTCGTAGTGAGAGGAGGGAGAGGAAGAGGATAGTCATAAGAGAGGAAGAGTGAGAAGCATCTTGGATGAGGTTTGGACCACTTCAACTGTGTTGTCACTATGTAAGTCAACACTTCTCCATCACTCCTAATTTAGCTACTTTTAACATGAGAGCATGTGAGTAAAATACTCCACACACTGCGGTTCATTTTCTTCTCAGACTGCCAGGCCTACATGTAGCTTTCTTTAGAATTTCTTGAATTAATCATCAGAACAACATTTTTAACACTGTATTGTGCTTTGTGTGTGTTATTCATACATTATGCACTCTTTTAACCATCTTCACCGAAGCGTCACCATCTCTCCGACATGCTGGGTGAGTGGGGGCAGGATGGACAGAAGCCTTTCAATAGACCTCTTACTTTTGTGTCACCCATTTAAAAACGTCCCTAAACACACAGCTCCCCCCTCCCTTTAACGACATTGTATAACACACACAGCGGACCCAAATATAAGAGGTAGGAGGTTGTCAAAGGTGAAACATTCTCTCCTAATTTAAAGGCTTTTCAGACCAAAACAAATGCTCTCTACATACTCACCTCCTTCATCCCTCAACTCCCATCTCTCCTTCTAACTCCACGTCCTTTGCTCCTCACTTCCAGGTTTCTGTGAGGCATTGAAAGTAACAGATGAGTGCTGGGAACATCTGGAAACAAGATTCTGCTGACAGTTCTGAGTGATAAAATGCCTATCATAGTTGATTCAGTGGATATGTTTGCCTCTTTAGGTCTTAGAAAACTGTCTTATACTTGCACTGTTGCAATGACATTCTGTTATCATGCATCCAGACCATGGATCCCTAAGTGGATAGGGCAGTCTTGTTCCCCCATGTAGAGGCAGAACTAAGGGTTGAATAGGTTAAGGTGAAAGGGAAATAGAACATGCAGGAAACATGTTTGAAGCTCTGAGTGACACATAAGCTAAAGAAACAATCATCCCATCAGTGTGAGCACAGAGCTGAGAACAACAAACCCAGAGGAGGTTTGCCTTCAACCTCTTGTGCAGAAGTATTTACTCCACAATATATCTACACTAGACATATGCAAGTGACAATCACAGATGGAAAGAAAGACCAGTGGGCTGTAGGCTTATACTTCACAACTACCACTGTAGCATCATGTTGCTAGCTGGCATGCTAACTCAACAAGGTAAAAGTGATGGTACTAAAAGGGGCTTCAGGGCTACATGGAAAGTGCATATTGTAAACTTTGCTCTGTATTAGAAATCATCACACAGGTAGACAATTTGAACTTTTTTTTTTAAAATCTCTTTTCTAAATATTTTAGCCATTTTTTAAAATGAAATGCTGGTAATGCTACTTAGACAGTTAGAATTCAATAGATATTCTTTTGTTTACATCCAGACAACTCATGAGTCATATTTTGATTTATAAATAGGCATGATTAAAGTATGCAGTTCTTATTGCCCAGTATAAGAAATATGATCTTGTTCATCTTCTGTTAAAGATGCATAAATCTACCTTCAGAATACAGTGTTCTTTAACTTTAAATCCTTTCTTTTTGATAATAAAGATGAATTATCATTTTGTTTGTATAGATAGTGGAGATATGTAGTGAGAAAGAGGGAGGGTGTGAATGGAAAAATAAGTGGCACATGGCGCTGTCTCTTTATAAGCTTATATTATCCGAAACTGTTTGAGTTTTGCTTTCAAAACCATTTAATAAATAGGATAAAATCCGACAGGAACATTCAGCAACAACTCCCGCCTTTGCATTTATGTTTTGTAAGTTGTTTGTTGTGTCATTAAGAAATTTAATTCACTTATGACAACGAATGTGACCATCAACAGATGCGATCTCAGTCACTGTGGATACAGTCAATGAGAGAAAGGTGTCCTGACTTTTACCTGATGAGAGCTGAGTTCCTCTCCTTCACATGGAGCTCTCTCTCTGTCTCTCAAGGATTGTCTGAAGATCAGCTTAGAAACATGGTGTGCATACAAGCACGAGTGCCCTGCTCTACTTTAACAAACCTGGGTCCTGATATGAATGCTCATGACTTCACAACTGCTACATAATTATGCCTTTTTTAATGTGATAATTTTATTTTAGGTGTTGAATAGTGTTCAGGAATCATCCATAGAAATAAAAGCAAGGAAAGTTTATTATCTCCCAATCATCTAGGGTGGGCCATTTGGATAAGTGGTTTGGGCAAGGCCAGGGCTCACCCATAACGCTGTGCCTGTTCTAAAGCTCATCTTGTTTCTCTCTCGTACTTTGTTGATGTGCCAAAGAGGTACAGATAAAGTTATCTGACATCATTAGCATCAGACATAGGTAATCTGACTACAATAACTGATGGCATGTCTGTGCATGGGTGTGTGTGTGTGTGTGTATGTCTTGATTTGCACACCACACGGTTGCTCCAATTGTTACCTCCGCCAAGGAAGTTATGTGACAGGGTGGGTTTGTTCGTTTGTTTGTTAGCAACATAACTCAAAAAGTCATGGACGGATTTTCATGAAATTTTCATTTTTCATGGCACAAAGAAGAACTGATTAGATTTTGGGAGTGATCTGGATCACTGTCTGGATCCAGGAATTTTTTAAAGGATTCTTTACTATTGGGAGATAGGGCTGAGCTGCCTTGGTGGAGGTCTCTGCTCTCTGAGTGCTTTTCTAGTTTCTAAATGTTTTATTACCTAGTAGAGTGGCCAAGGGGCGCATGTCCTTCTCCATCAGGGAGATAGGGTTATGGCAGAGGTCTGCGCTGATACCGCTTTACACCAGGAGATGGCGGGCATGAGTAACTTATCCAAAGTTTTGGAGTTTATAGAGTTTGAAAGACACACGCCTGGTCGAGGAGACGAGTCAGAGCATAACAGAGAGAAAGACAGCAAATACTCACAATGCTGGGAGGAATAGAGGAATATTCACCCTCTGCCATGACTTCCACACCTAGCGAAGCCAATGCTTTGCCCCACCGGGGAGGGCGTAATTGGCGAATTAGATTTTGGGAGTGATCCGGATCACCGTCTGGATCCAGGAATGTTTTTAAAGGATTCTTCACTATTGGGAGATAGGGCTGATGGTGCACTGTAAGCCTGGATGAGTTAAATTTACTTTAAAAAATTGAGGAAACCGGTTGCCCTAAAAAATTTAAGTAATGTATAATTAAAAATTAAGTGAATTTAACCTAAGTTTTTAGGTACAACAGAATTTTGAAACGAGAGTGGGTGGGGCTTAAATCACCTGACTCTCTGCAGAGTTGATGGGATCAACACTGTCAAACAACTCCAACACTGAAGACCACAACGCAAAGGAGATGAAGAGGCGTGGTTATGACTAAAACTTAGTATCTTTAAGGACATTTAACTTAAATTTATTCACACATTCAACTATGTCTACAAATTAGTAGAATATACTTAGCATTTTATAGTAATGCAATCAAACCTAAATAATTTATGTACATTGTAATTAAATCATTTAATTAGATATAAAGTCCGGGTTTACAGTGTGGAGGTCTGCGCTATCTGAGTGCTTTTCTAGTTCTTGATACTTCTCAGAAGACTTTTTGGGTGTACTGGTTTGAAACTGGTGTCATTAAAAAACATAAATATGTACAGATTTTCTATAAAATCCAAAATGTTTGCGTCTTTCACTTCAGTTTGCCCCAGTCAGTCTCTCCCATTACTTGCCCTGATGCCTAGTGCCATCTTCCATCACTTCCCCTGTCCATATGCTCGCTCCACCACAATGCTTAAGAGGAGAGGGCCTTCACTCTCAAACACCATTTGTTTCAAATAGTAAGGAAGCCCAGCAACAAAAGATTCTGTCTAACCAAACAGTTGGTTAGACTCCTAAGACACCTCGAGTCATGGACTCCCTGGTCTTACAGAAGCCAAGCAGTGCAGGGCTTGCATGCATCTGTGCACCAACCCAGAAATCTGTTGGCCAGTTGGTCAGCTTACAAAGCTATGTTTTATGGACTGCAGCTAATTAAAAGCATTGTCTATATATGCTCCTTAAAGTCTAATTGAAATGGGGTATCCCTCTTATAATTTATCAGCAAAAGCTACATTTGAAAACAAAAAGCCTGATTCTGAACAGATGAATTAAATATGTAGTTTACTTGATTTGTTTGATCTGAATATTTTCAAATTTAAATGTGTTTGCATGTAAACAGTGAGTCTCAGTAAAGGCTAGACTAAAAGAACAACTGCATTTAAGGATTCTGAAACTGAGCCAAGATGAATGTCCAGAGATCGAACAGAGATGGATAGAGGAGAGACCTTGGGGAGCAATAATGGTTGTTCTCAGTGTGTTAATCAAACCATTCCTTCTCTTCCTCTTCTCTTTGTTTTCCCTCTCTTGCTCCAAACCGCTATCTCACTTTCTTGCCAAGACTTTTTTTCATCCTCCTGCAACATGTTTACTCTGTGGAGACATTTTTAAGGAATCACAATTTTGTAGGGAAGAGTCCCACAGTATTTCCTGTCTCTGGTTACCATGGAATACAGATCTGTTCATTACAGTGGTCTCTCAGCATGTGGAATTTGTTTCTATAATGAACACACAAACTCACCTTCAAATACAGAGTCAGCTCAGTGCAGTGGGCCTATGTGAGGCTGCCAACAGGAGATGTTTCTGAGGTGTTTTTGCACACATTCAGGTCTTTGCTCCTATGTTTTATAAGCTTATATATTCAGATTAAACATGTACGACTACATAACCCTTGCTCTCATTAGATGAGTGGCAGATGCACAAAGTGAAGGAATGAAAGCAAACGTTGCTTTTGTGAAAGAACACTGCTTTTCACGTCTTTTTTCCGCCCATGCATATCAAATGTGTTTCGGCAATTGGAAAGCATAATTCAGGGTGGAGGGAAAAACAGAGGAGCTACTCTTGGAGGCAACCTTGCCAATTAATTTGCTGCTCAGATCTCAGAGCCTCACTGGAGAGGTGCTAGGCTACATACCACTAAGCTAATTTGTGCAGCAGGTCTGTATTAAATATATGCATGAGGCTAATTCGGTTAGTGTCGTAGCCCTGTAGCTGTGGCGAGTGCGGCGCTAGCTCCCATTAGCGATGTTTCTCCCTCCAGTGGAAATCAACACAAGTCAAGGCAGACGCTGCTTTTTTGCATAAAGCAAACAAAATTAAATTTACTTCGCTAAATCAAAGTGCAGAGCCAAATGTGGGTATCTCTCTCTCTCCCCTGCTGTCTCTCCCTCTCTGCATGTCCGTGTGTCTCTCTCTGAGGGATAAATTACTCCAGAATCATGAAAGTAAGAAGGAAAATTCAGAGAGAGAGGAAAAGAGAGATTTTAGTCAAGTGGGATTCCCTCCTCCCTCCCAAACAATCCCAGCATGCTCCTGTTCACCGAGATGTTGGCTTATGTGTCTCTAGCGTGCTTAGGAGTGTTCCTCTGATTTTGTGTCAGTGGGTTCATGTTTCCCTGCATGCTTTTACAGCATTTGTGTGTTTCTATCAGCACAGATCTCACAGGACAAGTCACACTTATTTGTACTGAAATGAATGTCATGTTTTTTTCTGATGTACAAGAACAAAAGCAGATCCTACAGCTTAAAGGGATTTTTTTTCCACTAACTTGGAGGGAAAGTAGTGATATAGTGTTTATTTTTTATTTTTTTTACCAGACTCCTGATGGCCGATATTGATAAGAACACCAATATCCTTTTTTAATTGTGTATTTGAAATTGACGTTTTTATGCACTTACGGGGAGGGGGAGAAGTTTTCACTTTTGCCACGAATTAAATTTAAATGTCTTGACAGACTGTAAAATCTGAAATATGTCCGATCACACATGAATAAAGTAAAGAGCATTCTTCAACAGAAAATTAAGGATCTACAGTCCTTTTGCTAATTTTTCTGCAGAAAACGCTCATCCAAAGGTCCATGATAATACGCTGTCATGCTTGATAAATGGATAGATCTGTTGGGCAGCTGTGTTATTTTTACTGCACAAGTTAGAACCGAATGATAGCTGATGTTTTTCCTTAAAATTCTAAATATGCATTGACATAAGGCAGATCAAAGGTAGATAAAAATGGGAAGTGCACCCTTAATACAAAATAATAGTGTTGTGGTGAAATCTATGTTACTGATGTTGTTGATCAGACTGTAAATAAGAGTGGAAACCATGTCAGACAGAGCAGGCAGAGATATGTTTAAAGACAGCGGTGGGTCAGGAGACTGTGAGATTGATTTTGTCATTAAAAGTGCTGCCTTTTGGCCTTTTCTGAACTTTTTTTTCAAATACCTTTTGAATCAGCATCAGCCTTTGGCTTGGTGCTAATGCTAGTGGCTAGTCCTGCTTTGTATTCTATTAATAGTCTGCCATTAAGACGACGACTCTTATGTGACTTAAGAGAATTGTTATGAGGAGTATGTTTTACAAACACAATCATGTTATTCTCCTCTGAAACACCTAAAAAAACCCACAGTAGAAACACCATGTTTTGTTGTTTCAGCTGTTGTTAATTCTTCCGCTTTTCTCTGTCTGATGTTGGGTCACATGCCGCCACGCCACCTACTTTTTTGCAGGGTTAATTTTGTTGACTAAAAATAATTGTCTATTACTTTTGTCCATGAGGATGACTAGACTAAGACTAGCTGAAAATAGATCTTTAGCCCTATTTGCACAAGATTAATATTAGTAAGAGACCTCTGGTAATTTGTAAGGATATCTGTTTTCAATCTTAAGCATCCTAAATGACCATGTCTGTAATACGAGGAGTACAAATTCCAGGGCAATTACCTGCCGTATTTCAGCGCACACTAGGTCCACAGGTAACAGTTATCCTGAGCAAATCAGTATCTCTGTAATTTAGGGTGGTATGCTTTTTTTAACGGTCCATTTAGCCCCTTTTTCTGATCAGAAAAACAATGCTGTGTAGGACATTTTTAACAAATTTTTGACACATATAGATTACTAATAGTGCTTTTCTTTCACTTAATTCCTTCTTATGTTCAAAACTGACTTTATTTAACTAAACTGATCTAAACTCCACTGACCAAATGTGCATGTGTACACCTCTACTCTCTTCACATGCACAGCACTTCTTCTCTTTCTCCTACAGCTTCTGTTTACAAATGGTTGATCTCATGTCAGTATTATTAAGCTGTTTATTTCATAACATATTTTATTTGAAATGTATTGTTTAGCATTCAGTGATTAGACTACAACAGCTAACCTGCTTGAAGAGGGCTGTTGCGCATGCAAACCCAAATCAATAGCGTGCAGACTCATCTCCATAGCATCACCTGCTTGAAAACTGAAAAAAACGACAGATGTTCATATTCAACACGAGACATCTCACTGTGTCATTCATTACGGGGAAGGATGCTTGACTTTCTTCTTCTTCTTCCTTCTCTTCTCTGTCTGATCAGCTGCAGATTCGCACAGGTGACTTGGCGTTACTCAACCTTGATGCGTAATGGAAGAACAAGGGAAGTTTATTCACTAGTTGTTTACCATGGACAGCTTGCTACAGATCTGAAAAATCACTGCATTTTTGTTGCTGTGGCCATGCTGCATCCTTATGTTTTCCTTCAGAAATGTCTGTACATTTGAGTATATATATTATTATTATTTATTCCTGTGCGAAAGCACCACACTAGACATTGACATCAGGGGGTAACTCACAAATTATTAGAGGTCCAAGAAAGTACTTAACCTAGAGCAGTGGTCTCCAACCTTTTTACCTATGAGCCCCCCTAACTTGTATCGTAGAGGAGCTGAGGACCTCCAGGACCCACACAAACAACAGGTGATACATGGATGTCAAAAATTAACATCAAATTTATAAGTTTTCATTGTTCAAACCTATATAAAATAGCCCCACACGAAGGCTTTCTTATCAAGAGACCTTTGTATGAACTATTCACAAGTGTATTATCGTGGCTTTAGTTGGTACGAGTGAATCTAATTTTGGCAACCTCAAAGCAGACAGAGCCCTGCACCCCCCTGAAATCTCTGGAAATCTCTAACGTTGGAGAGTAAGAACGACCAAAACGCGACTAAAACTGAAACACATTTAATCAAAAGATTCAACAAAAACTAAATTCAAAATAGCTGCCTTACTAATTCTGCTGTCAGAATGTGGTACCATGCATCCCTTGGAAAATGAGGCCAAAACTGGATCCAGGCTTATCAAAAATAACAACATTTATCATTTTTTCAAACTTAATCACTAAATTTACTCATAACTACAAAAACATGTTGTTCTTTTGGCTGATTTGAAGGCAAGTATTGAGGTTGATGGCTGCTTTATTTGCAGCCTTATTTATGTGAATGCATTTATTTTGTGTTTTTTTATTGTTAAATGAAGTCTAAGGTTGCACTGGAGAAGAATTGAGAAAGTGTGCATGTGTGAGAGAAAGGAAGAGAGAGCTCTTCTCAGAGTACCGCAGAGCCAGTCTGTAAAAAAAAAAAAAAAAAAAAAAAAAGAAGGCCGCTTGGCTGTTCCTATTGAACTTGACCTGCGGGCCAGATCAATGTGTGTGTGCGTGTGTGAGAGACAACTCCTGCATGTGTGCGTGTGGCTACGAGTGCACGCTGCCAGATCAATGTGTCTCCGTGTGCCGTGGAATGAGAGAGCACACTGATTACCCAGGGGTGGGAGGAAGAGGGGAGGGAGGGGAGGAGGAGGATGATACAGAGAAGGGGAAGGCAGGAAGGGAGGAAAAGGGGAGAAGGGTGGGGAGTAGATGAGATTGAGCGGGGGGACAGAGCTGAGCCCAGGATCAGGAGTGAAGCTCAGATCATTTCATTTTCATTTTCCCTTCATTTCACTGCGAGCTGAGCTGTGAGTCGAGGCCTTCCACATGGACGGGGCGCCAAAATCAGATCTGTAGCCAGATGGCGAAGATCTGCCGGGAAATCGCAACACAATCTGAGAGAAATGGGAAGATTGGGGGTCAGTGATCCATGCGCCTGTCTTTCCTTTCCCTTCCTCTTTTTTTTCCTTTTTTTTTTTACACAAAGCACCTGAACTATAAACCCAACCCAACCAGAGATGTGTGCAGACATAAAACCTCACCATACTCAAGGCCATTCTCAGTATTTCTTTATCGTTTTCTGTCTGTGTCCTCGCCTCCTCGCCTCCTCGCCCGTGTCCTGTCTTTTTTTTGATGTTTTCATCCTTAAGAGTATGAAGGACTGCAGCCCAATCCTCGGCTCTGCAGGGGCTCCTCTCATCTCTCTTGCTCAGTGTCGTTCCGTCACGAGCAGTTCTGTTTGCAAACCCCTGCCCGGGTCCAATCAGCACGTAGCCAGTGTGAAGTGTATCCTGTATGTGTGTATGTGTGAGAGAGAAGGAGAGCAGAGGGTTTTCATGGAGGTGGGAGGTGTTCTGGGTTTCTTTTTGATGGGCTATGTTTCTTCTGTGATGTATTTTGTATGTGTATACGCAGCCTGCAAGAATTGTAGCCGACATCCAAAACAAAGAGGAACGTAACGGTGTGTTTTTGTGTGTTTGAGCCTGATGGAGCCAATTCTTCAAGTTGTAAGAGAAAACCCACATCCAGATTGTGCGCTCTAATTCAAGATGCATCGTTAAAGAAACAGAGAACATTCAAGTACAATGTTTTCCAAGAGGCTAAGTGGAGCATCTGCTCTTGAGAAAGCGGCACAGCGCCAATCTTCTTAACTACAGTGAGCTTTAGCTGTTTCCATCAGGGGGTCAGGTTTTATTCAGTGCAGTTTGGTATAGTTTGGTACGTTAAACCCCAAAATAGTTTGCGTCTCCACAGACTGAAGAAGAATGAGCGACAGAAATCACTAGAGAATAACCATTAAACATCTTTATTTCAGCTGAGTGCATTTTTAAAAAATAACTACATTTTAATTATGTTAACTGCTGTCGGCACAGATCATCAGCTGATGGAATACGTGTACAGAGATGGTGTGAGTCGCAACTGTACTTTAATAAGTGAATATATCTAGTCTTGCAACAGTTTATACAACAAAATATAAAAGTTCAGAGCTGTACTGTGAGAATTTGCCACATTAAAAATAAAGTAAAAGTTCAGCTGGTGTTTAAATCAAACTAGATTAAGTCAGAAATCCTGCGTGCGCTGATCTTGTTTTAAAATAGTTTTACGTTCAACAGCCACAGAGCGATCTTTTCAGAAGTTACCTAACGTAAAACGTAGATAAATAACTAGTTACAGTACAGAGAATCAACGGATCTAAGGCTTCATATTCCCAGAACTTCAGCATAAATTTAATTCCACATCCATCACGGATGGATCAGGCTGATGTGAGCCTTTGGGCTCTGCTTTGTGTTCTTAAAATCAAGTCCAGATAAACGTCAGGAAACTTGATTTGTGGCCAGATATCAATATCCATAGACTAGAAAACAGTTTGGATCTCTGTCGAGTCCAGATATCTCTGATTTAAGCAGATATAAGTCCGTTTTTCTCCTATTTTTGACCGCTCCTCACAGAGCAGAGTTCAGTGTTTTGCAGCCCTGTAGTTCTGATAAAACTAGCGCTTTAGCAGCATCCACGCTAATCTCTTCCACCACCGGCCTCTTGTTGCTGCTTGCTTACGTCACGACTCCGCTGCAACCGAAAGTACTGTGATAAACACAGAAACAGTCGAATCCATCTGCTTTGCAAGGTTATTAGCGCCCTGCATGCCTAAACCTATACACATGACTGTACATGCAAGCAGGAAGACTGCTTTGCACTCACTTGTTCATTAATGCTCCTCTGTCTCTCCTGTTCCCTTTCTCTTTCCTCTATGGTGATCAGCTGAAAATAAGTATTTACATTTTAAATACTAATCAGATTCTGCCACAGGCTCAATCAACCAGCCATCCTGCTGCTGTCATACACTATATTGCCAAAAGTATTCGCCACCTGCCTTGACTCGCATATGAACTTAGGTGACATCCCATTCTTAATCTATAGGGTTTTATATGACGTTGGTCCACCCTTTGCTGCTATAACAGCTTCAACTCTTCTTGGAAGGCTTTCCACAAGGTTGAGGAGTGTGTTTATGGGAATTTTTGATCATTCATCCAGAAGCGCATTTGTGAGGTCACACACTGATGTTGGACGAGAAGGCCTGGCTCTCAGTCTCCGCTCTAATTCATCCCAAAGGTGTTCTATCGGGTTGAGGTCAGGACTCTATGCAGGCCAGTCAAGTTCATCCACACCAAACTCTCTCATCCATGTCTTTATGGACCTTGCTTTGTGCACTGGTGCACAGTCATGTTGGAACAGGAAGGGGCCATCCCTAAACTGTTCCCACAAAGTTGGGAGCATGAAATTGTCCAAAATCTCTTGGTATTCTGAAGCATTCAGAGTTTCTTTCACTGGAATTAAGGGGCCAAGACCAGCTCCTGAAAAACAACCCCACACCATAAACCCCCCTCCACCAAACTTTACACTTGGCACAATGCAGTCAGACAAGTACCGTTCTCCTAGCAACTGCCAAACCCAGACTCATCCATCAGATTGCCAGATGGAGAAGTCGATTCGTCACTCCAGAGAACATGTCTCCACTGCTCTAGAGTCCAGTGGCCGTGTGCTTTACACCACTGCATCCAACACTTTACATTACACTTGGTGATGTATGGCTTGGCTGCAGCTGCTCGGCCATGGAAACCCATTCCATGAAGCTCTCTACACACTGTTCTTGAGCTAATCTGACCCATTGTTTCATAAATGTTTGTAGAAACAGTCTGCATGCCTAGGTGCTTAATTTTATACACCTGTGGCCATGGAAGTGATTGGGACACCTGATTTCAATTATTTGGATGGATGA
Source organism: Cheilinus undulatus (assembly GCF_018320785.1). Classification (NCBI taxonomy): domain Eukaryota; kingdom Metazoa; phylum Chordata; class Actinopteri; order Labriformes; family Labridae; genus Cheilinus; species Cheilinus undulatus. The sequence goes on from NC_054878.1 coordinate 23,294,475, forward strand.
GTGAATACTTTTGGCAATATAGTGTAGCTTAAAAGCTGTTCTCTTCTCTACATGTTGTCTGTGGTTTCAGTTTGAATGCAGTAACTCTCCTCCACCCCAGCCGCCTCCATTCCTTCCCATCAGAATCAGGTCCAGCTCCTCACAAGTTTTCTGCTCAGCTCATCCTGCATCCGTACATCTCCTCCTCCAAGCCATGTTAAATCTGTGTCCCTGTCTAGCTCCTGTGAATGTTACTCTCCATCCCATCCAGCATCCCACATCTACACCGCACATCTGTCTACACTCAATAAGAAGAGTATCCTATATGATCCTGCTGTCGAACTCACCACCCCTTCAAATACATGAAGATTTCATGATGGTCCCTAACTGTCAAAGACACTGAACCGTTCTCATGTATCAAAATTTGGAAGATAAACACACTCAAACTGAAGTCTCAACTAATTGAGATGATGTGGTTTACGTGTTGTTGTAGTGTTTTTTTTTAATCAGGGCCATGATGATTTCACAGCAAAGACTTATTATGACCAGTGGTTATACTGATGTTTTGAAATTTCAACAACACATTTAGTTAATTGAATATCTAGCAGTTTGGAGCATGATTGGACCAAAACACCTGATATAAAAAAGAAAAGGGACAAAATTGACAAATTGTATATCCTCTTTCCCCATCATTATGAGTCAATTTTTGCCAATTTTCCCGAGAACTTGTGAAATTATTTCGTTATCATGGAAAAAGTAGCCATTTCTTGCAAGAAGAGGAGATAAATTAGTTGAAATGTTGGTAAAACATTTAAATGTACCTAATTTCACAGTAAAACTGGAAAAAAGGCATTGATGCATGTCCATTAAAGACTTCAGGACTTTTGCCACCATTTTATTTTGTCAGACACCTAGTCATGACCCACTGAAAACTGCTCCGCAACCCACCTTTGGGTCCCGACCCACCAGTTGAGAGCCACTGCTCTATACATCTTAAAGTGACCACATCTCCATGCTTTATTGAAGCTTTACTGTTGACTCTGTGTTACAGCTTGTTTCAGCTTGTGTTCATCTTAGAGTGTATTTATGATCTCAGAACATCACACACACATACTTACACACACTGCTCTCTCCTTGTAACCCCGGTCCGTGTAGCTCTACCTCAGGAGGAAATTGAATTGGAGCTTGACCCCACCTGACACGAGGCGAGCCCCATTGATTTTCATTGACACATGATCCATCGGGACTGAAATTACTTTTGACTCTGTGTTTGTTTCCCCAGTGAGCATTATGACACAGATTTAATTATCATTTAAGTCATCTTTGCGTCATAATTTGAATTTTGACACAGTTTTTGCAAATAGCAGTTTCATTCTTACAAATCTCTATCAGGCATTTCTTAAGATTAAACAAATGCTTGGGTTTCAGTGATTTACTAATTAGGCTGAATTTAAACTAAACTTAAGATACTTGTGCCCTAATGACAGGATAAGCATTCACTGAAGAGCCCTTTACTCTTCATTATGTCCCATGTACTCCTGATAAATTACATAACCTACTGTAAGTCATGGCCCTCAGCTGCCACAGCATCAACAACTCCAACAGACCCAGGCTCCATACATATATACTAGTTCAGGTGACAAAGCCATACTACCTGCTCTACCACATGACCACTGTTGGCTCCCATAACTAAACTGTGTAGACCAATGAGCAGCAAGAGCCAGGACATCATCAGGGTTGTCAGGAAATATACCCTTAAAGGCGTTTTGTCCGATCGGCCCCACAGCACCTCAGTAAGGCAGGACAGTGAGCTATACCTCAGTGTTTTCTCTGACCACCTGACAGTGTTCATTTTGGCAGCAATTTTACTGTAGTTTAGTATAGCAAGTTTTAGTCTTTGTCTTCATTTTAAAATGTTTATTAGTTTTAGTCGCATTTAAGTTATTTTCGCTCATGAAAGTTTTATTCTAGCTTTAGTGGCAGAAAACTAAAAAATATTTAAGTCCAGTTTAAGTAAACAAAAAGACCTTAGATTCCAGTCCTCACTTTTGGTCAAAACAATGAATTTCTTAAACCAAATTAAATTTAATTAGCCATATCATGGATTTTAGATGTCCAATAGTCAAATACTTACATGTTAGTCTTTTTTCAATCTTCTGAACAAATATATATATATAAAAAATCATCAGAGTTTTGATAATCAAAGATCTACTTTTAGCTAGTCTAAGTCTTGTTTTCCTCATGGACAAAGAATAATCATCCAACATTTTAAGTCACAGTTTTAGTTGACAAGACAGTTCCTGCTAACATTTCACACTTTGTTACCTTTCTTTTGACATTTAAGCCCTGCAGGAGAAAATAAGAATAAGATGGGTTTGTGATCATAACAAACATACATTTTATTCATGGTTGTTGCTTTGTTTTTGTTTTTGTCTATACCAGTTTCTCTCTGTCTGCATCTCCCTCACAACCCTGCACAAATTCAGCAGCTGGATGTTGAACATAAGTCTGGTTCTACTGGAGGTTTCTGCCTGGTAAAAGGACGTTTCTCCTTGCCACTGTGACTTCACTAAATGTTGCTTAGTACTAAACTGATGGTGGATTAATGTTGGATTTTAATGAACAATACAACAGAGATTACAATAAAAATTGTTGTAAATTGGCACTCAACGGATAAAAGATTGACAGATTGATTAACTGGTTGATTTCATATTCATTTTATTTTTTTACAAGAAGCATAAAGTAGTCCTAACATTTAACAAAAAAATTTGCCTCTAGTTTGATGTGAGCTAAAATGCATGTTGTGGTAACAAAAAAATTCCATATAAGCATTGCTGCAGCCCTTACATCATCTCTGCACCTGAGCATAGGCAGTGATCAAAGCCACATGCACAGAGGAAAGGTCTGTGTGGTTAAAGATGTGGTCAGACTACTTGATTTTTGTCTGTTATGATGGTCATTATGCCAGACTAGGTGATCAATGGGCCATAATCTTGTGCTGAGACTTTACCGACAGACTTGATGGCGGTCGACAATTGGTCCTTGCATCTGATGTGATTACACTGGAAGGAAAAAGGTCAGGGCTAGACTACATATGGAAAAAGGCTCTAAAAGAACCTCTGTCTTTACTGTACCATACTGCAATTATTTGTCTACTATTACTGTTACGGGCTAAATAAACAACGCCAGAAACTAAAGCCCTAACATCCAGTGTATTAAAGAAAGCAGAAAAGAAAACAGGACTGGTTTTCAGTATTGGGAACACAGCCTGGGTTAGCTCACCTGCACGCAGTTTTCGTCTGGGCCTCTGGCCTAGTTTGCTCTGGAAGCATTGCATGAACGGCGAGCCCAAGCTTCCTTTAAGTTCAGGCTTTGGTTTGGTTGGGTTACAGCTCAAAATCATTCACAGGTGTCATTCAAATCAGTGGGAATTGGTTTGCTGCAGAGTCCGAGCTGGCGTCTTCCCTCAGTGGCAGCGGTCCCCACTACCTGAGTCTTGTGATGTCATTTAAAAGCGACAAAGTCGCAGCTTCAGCGTGCACTGCTGTTATGGTGCATTCAAGACTGTCGGACTTTCCAACACAGTTTAACCCAATGTTTATTTCCCACTTGAAAACCAGTCCAAAACAATAAACAAAGAGAAAAGAAAAGAAAGGAAGAGGAACTCTATCATGCTTATTCCTAACACCACCCAAACATTAAGATGAATGATATGCTAGCTGGATGCTCCTGCTAATGGCAGTTGCTAACCTTTCCCTTTTTTCAGTCTGTTGCTCTGCGTTCTTGTTGGTCAGCGTCACTGACATCATGGAACAAATCAAGGAGGGCAGGACAAAAATCAAACATGCTAGGCCTACTGTTGGGTGTTTGTGAACAGTCGGGTCCAGAATCACGACTACGACTGCAAAGCAGTACAAGTGATCTTTTGTTTGTGGCCCTTTAAAGGTAAGGTAAGTCTTAAGCATAAATAATAACAGATCCTTTTTTTAAGAACTAGGAACTAAGAACTAAAAATGATTTCAAGTTCCCTGCAGTGGCATTTTTGTCCATGGGCTACCATTGTGAAATAACCAAATGTATGCTTCTAACGTCAATTTTTCCTGTGATAGTTTTGTGACTGCAAGGATTTACCTTGTGACCACCTGCAGGAGTCCCAACCCTTAGACTGGGAACCACTAACTTATTTAATGTTTTCCTCACACGACTTTATAAAACCTAAGTCTCCTCATTCAAAACTGGAGATTTGGTTCCTGATCTCTGCACACAAACAAGCAGATGCAAAAGCACAGAGACAAAAAACACAACTGTGCTTTTACATTGAATAAAAATATACACATACAGAGCTTAGGTACTCACAATCACACACTCACACCTACAGTCTCCTGACGAAATCCAGAGCACAGAGGCCATGGTGGTGCATACTGATGCCTGGCCAAGAGCATCCTGCTGGGTTTAACTTGATCCCACTGCGCCCCTGGATGGCTTTGCAACTCTGGAGACCAACTCGGTGTTTAACCTGCAACAAACATACACAAGCACGTCCAACAGAGTCCTGAGAAGCTTAAGCCCTCGTTTGTTTTATGAGTTTGAATTCGGCTTTCAGCACACTGCAACAATTCACCCCCACTAAAACAATACACAGCAACCTATGTGTGTTTGTAGCTGTCATTGCTGCCAGTAGCAGGGACTCTTTCTCTCTCTAACACATGCTGATAGACAGTCATATTTCCTGTGGTAACAAGCGTGAAAATGGCCTCATAAATCCAGAGTGGTTTTACAGAGCCCACATCAGCCACTAAACAAGATGTATTATGTAAATAAAACAACACGCCATCAGTAATGCTGGCTCGCTGCAGCCACCGCATCATAATGACTCAGTGGGAGACTTTTAGCAGAATACGGCAACAGTTTGATTAGGTGTGTTGTCGTTCATAAAGGAGTGTGGGTGTGCATTTAAGCCACACACTCCCCTGCTTTATAATTTGATATTTCATCATAAGTCTTTATCCCAGCATGCTGTGCAGCGCTCTGCAGCCAGCCATGCTCCAACAATCTGTCAGCAGAGCGCGGTAAGGCAGGGCCAAACCACTTCCTCAGGTGTCACGCACAAACACGCAGTCACAGTGTATATTAAAGGTGAAAGAGTGAGGAAAGGTGCGTGTGCGCGGATGAAAGCTTGCATACAAACGTAAAATGAACTCGCGCACACACCTGGGTGCTCAGTGTGTGCTATAGTGGAGCTTTGATACACAAACACAACTGAGACTCACATATTCAGTCACACGCGCGCGCTCTAACAGCTCGCCTAGCTCCGACCCGTGATGGATTGGCTGCACTCTTGCCGTGACAGACGATGGATGGAGAGCTGAGAAGATGAAGGGGAGAAAAGGGACGGAGGGCTGTGTGTGTTTGTGTGTGATGGAGGAGAGAAAAGAGCTGAGTGCAGTGGTCTCGGTGCCAGGGAGGATCTTACATGGGGCCAAGCAGATCATTTCCTCGGCGGCAGCACGTGTCATTTCCTCTAAACAAACAGGCTTTCTGTGGACAGCAGAGAGGCTGGAGGCCTGCCCCGTCTCCTCTCTCTCCTTTGCCTCTGCTTCCACCCTCCTCCATCTCCTCTAAATGTATGTGTGTCTCCTTTGTGCCTGTGAGGAGAGCAAGCAGAAGGAAAAGGTACAGGATCAGTACATCATTGTTGTTCATTTGCTTTAATTATACTGCTGTCACCCTTTCTAACACATTCATCACTAGGGTTGGGTACTGTTTTGGTCTTTCAGATACCAGTGCTAAAACGATACTTTTTAAACGGCGCCAGGGCCTGGATGCGCCTAAATTGATACTTCTAAGAAAAAAAAGGTGGGTACACATTTTCTTAAAGGTGGAGAAAGAGAGGGGGGAAAGGGAATGGATTTTTCTGATTCTTGGGGTGGCTGTGGACAGGCCAGGGCACGTTTGTGTTAGAAAAACCTGAAAAAGTAATTTTTGCATAATATGTCCCCTTTAAGGTAACAAAACGAAGCACCAAAATCTGTCCTGCTGTTCAGTACAGTAGGTATCAGATGTTTTTGTACCGGATATCAATTCTCATCCCAAGTCACTGACCTAAAAGTTTCCAAACGAAGTCCATGCAGGATGCATGGGTTTGTACATGAAGGATCTTCTCCTCCTGACACAATCCAGACTTTTTCCTTCCAGTCCCCACATAAAATGTGTGTGTGAAGTCAGGGTGAATTAATTCATAATGCAGGAGGTAATAGTCTTGAAAATTCCTCACAAGCAAGTGGACAGATCAATGATGTTCATGTTTAGCACATTTTTGGTTTTATACTCCTTGCCTCAGTTTCCTGCATAATGTTTTCCGTGGTTGTGCGGACATTTCTCCGCAAACACAGGAGTACAAGGTCCTAAAATTCCCTGGAAAATGTCAGGAATTCATAAGCCGAAGAGGTCCGGTCCTTTATATTTATTTACTTATTGTTTAACAAAGGCTTTCCCAAACTGGAGTACCCTGTGGCCTGATCTGAGACCAGAAAAATCTTCTGGAGCAGACTAAAACCCTCATACTACCACAGCATAAGACTCAAAGAATTTACTTCCATAGTGATATTACATTGCAGAGAGGTTCAATGTTATCATTACTTCAAAATGCAATCCCTGCACATTAAAGAGATAAAGAAAAATTAAGGTGTCAGGTGTTCAACTGGAGTACAACTTTCAAAAATTTTTGAAAGGTGATTCTGTGTGCCACATTTATTACGGGTAAATCAGAGCAACAAGACAAAAGGAAAACATCTTCTGCACAAAGAAAAGCTTTCAGTCTGATTCTTTGCACAATAGGAAACTTGTAATCTTTCAGAGTTAAACAAATTTTCTACATTAGCATTATTAACTAAAAACACACAATGGAGTTAAAAAAGTGGTTCAAAGTGAACGTTTTATCACAGAGTATTTGAAGATGTTTGCAACAACATCGGTGTTCAAACTAAATTCCAGATTTCCCCAGGAAACCTGCTTCTGTCACAAGATTCATCCCACAGTCACACTGAGATTTTAAAGATGCATCTAATTACAGCAAAGAGACACAGGAAAACACCTGATTGGGATCTGACACCTCTTTTCTATCAAGCTGCTCTCCTCTCAGGTAGGGCAGGGCAATTAATCACAAATTAGATTGAATCACAACATGGCCTGCTGCAATTTTCAAATGCAGAAGGTGCAATATTTCTTTTACCTGAAATTTGTATCAAAATACCAGTTTAAAACTTTTTTGCAACAGAGACATTATGCATTACATAACATGCAATCATTCTAGTTGCATATGTTGAGAATAGTGTACAAAAAATATCCTATTTTCTTCATTTTTGTATGTTTTTCTCGTTAAATATTAAATTATATGAAAATGATCAATCCCCTTAATACAACAGTTCATAACCAATTTGCAAAATGAGTCAAAATCATCACAATTACATATTTTTTAAAATTGTTCAGCCCTGGTTTAATCTAATATTGTGTTGGCTATAGTAGGAACTTAAGAAATAATCACATATTGAATCACAATATTGGAAAAAAAAAAATCGCAATTTGATTATTTTCCCAAATTGTTCAGCCCTACTCTCAGGTATGCAATCACTAGTTCAGGACCCAGGGGTCTTTCTGTCTTGGTAGTCAGAGCTGCAAAGCTGCATGTGCTGTCCTCTTGGTCCTTCTTTTGTGTGAAATGCTAAAAGTTGCTCTCTAATAAAGTCTAAGCCTCTGTTATGCTCAAAAATGCCATGCCCAAAATATATGATGGGTATGGAAAACACAATGAGTTGTACTTTTGTCTTTGCAGATTTCATTAACCACTGCAAAATTACTTTAGAGCCATCCTAAAAGTCATAATTTTGTCATCTTTTTAAAGCTAAAATGAAGAAATGATCACATAAAAATTTTGGTTCTAAAATGTGAACATTATGTCCATTTTTAGCCGGTTGAAAAAATTTCTTGAATGGGCTGATTTTTAAAGCTTTTTTTCAAACAAATTTGAACATTCAAGATGTGAATAGAGCTTACTGGTTTGAATCATTCCCTGAGTGTAGCAGTTTCTGATACTCTGTGATCTTTTTTTCTAATTTGAAAGTGTCCTGTTATTGGGCTGTTGGCTGGGCAGAGCAAGCTATTTAAAGATGTCACCTTGGGATCTTGGAGAATGTGAGGGGGATTTATCATTATGTTCTGACATTTAGAAAGATAGTCAATTAATTGGATTGAGTTTGGGTCAAGTTGTTGTGTCCTGGTGACTGCTGCGACGTCCCTATTTGATTCAAGCGCTGGGACCTTTGAAGCAATATCATGCCTCTTTCCTCATGTTTCCTGTCTCTATCAGCTTTAACCTACATGCAAAACCCTGAAAATAAAAAAACAAGCTATTTGATCATGAAAATAACCTTGCAGTGCAATGACAAGCCTCCATATGTGCAAATGGGACCTTCATGCATGTGTCTCTGCCACCTGTCATGGCTGTAGTAAATAGCCATGTCAGGCATTGTGTCAGACATGATTTGTGTTTTCCAGCCCTGAGTGTGTTGTGTGTGCAAACCACCAATTACACTGGCTCCTAATTACACACTTAAAGACGTAATTAGGCCTGCCTGTTCCATTGCTACATAAAGAGATATCACACAGCACACTGAGACCCTCTGTGCAGGGAGAAGGTTTAACACAGGCAGGAAAACACGACACACGTGTTTTAATTAACATATTAATTGTGCACACTTAACGTATATGGAAACCAACAAATAGAATCGCTTGTTATTGACTTTATGTGCCATTGGTAGAGTTTTAATTGAGGGTACTTAATTTGCAGCAGTGTAAGGAAATGACTGCAGTAAATAAAACTCAAAGTAGAAGTTCTTCAAGACTTTGACAGCTGTAATGGAAGAAAATAACACACAAATATAGATATACAACACTTGTGTCAACTGTAATTGACAGCAATTCTTCATTTGCCTATCCCTTTTTAAAAGATTGCTAAAAAACTGCTTACTTTACTGCCTGTTTTTAGTCTGCCTTCAGAGCTGGACCCAATTTTTGCTTCTGTAACTGCTTAAAGTTTCTCTTTTTCATGCATGCACTCTTGAAAATTTTAGGACAGTTTCAGACTCGTGAAAAGAAGTACTAGGGAACAAAGAAAAAGGGGGTACAAAGAAGCCTCATTATGTGTACAAAGATCCCACCTGTCTCTCAAGGTTGCATGGTATAAACATCATCATCTCATCCACTTGTTCACTTCAAATTTTTCTGTCAGTCAGGGTTTAAATCCTTTTGCATTTAAACCAGCAACCAAAGAAAATAAGGCATATCAGAGGCATAATGACAGCACCAACAAGACGGGCAGTGTCATGGGTGTTTAAGTGAAGCTGGTATCTTTTGGAGAAGCTACTCAAGGGGTTGGTCCGTGTGGACCCTTGAAGGCTGCATGAGTGCCAGCACAGAAGCTAAGCTATATGGCGATGCAAAAAGGGTTCTTCACTACACATATTTCAGCTAAGTTTTTTTATTTATTTATTTTTTATTTAACAAGGAAAACCTCCGGAGGGACCCTGCAAGAAGGACACAAGTGAGAGAGGCCACCAACACAACTAAGACTACTCTGAGGGAGTTACAAGCTGAGATGGGAGAGACTCTGCATACAACAACTGTTGCTCAGGTTCTTAACCAATCAAAGCTTAATAGGAGAGTGGTGAAGAAAAAGTCATGGTTGAAAAAAAGTCATTAAATTTCCACTAAAGTTTGCTAAAAGGCATGTGGGAGACCCCGTGGTCAGGTGGAAGAAAGTTACTTGGTGTGACGAAACCAAAATGGTGGTTTTAGGCCATCAGACAAGACACTATGTTTGGCAGACGCCAAACACTGCACATCACCTCAAACAGGCCATCCCTACTGTGAAGCACAGTGGTGGCAGCAGCAAGCTGTGGGGATGCTTCTCAGCAACTGGCCCTGGAAGGCTTGTAAAGGTAGAGGCTAAAATGAATGAGACAAAATATAGGATAATCCTGGAGGACAATCTTTTTTCAGTCTGCAAGAAAACTACGACATGGGAGAGGATTTTTCCCCAGCAAGACAATGACCTGAAGCATACAGTGAAAACTACATAGAAATGGTTTACAGACAACAAGGTGAATGTTCTGGAGTGGCCAAGACCTCAATCCAATAGAGAATTTGTGTTTGCACTTGAAATGGGCTGTTCACACCTGATCTCCATGTAACCTGACAGAGCCCGAGCAATTTCTACACAGTCTCAGTTCTGTGATTGCATCAAGTCAATACTGACTGGGGGGAGGGGGTATTTAAGCTGTCACTTATTTTACATTACATTTTTTATATTTAACTGCCATTACTTTGTAGGAATCTGTTTTCACTTTGACATTAAAGAGTTTTATTAGTCTTTCAAAAAAAAAAAAAAAAACCCAAATTATATAGACCAGTGGTTCCCAAACTTTTTCTGTCAGGCCCCCCTTTGGCAGCTTTGCATATCAAGAAAACATGTAAACGTATGACTAACACACTATCATTCACAATTTTTCACAAACAAATTCCTTTTTTTCTTGAATTTACTACAATATTAAAATAAAAAAATTTTGAGTTTCAAAAATCTAACTCCCTGAAGATGAACAATTCCCTGAAAATAAAAACTTAATGAAGATCTTTTAGATGTATACACCCAGTCCTACAATAATTTCATTGATGACTGTGGGCTTATTTGGTGCTATAGGTCTTGAGTCCTGGGTGCCACTCTCTGTTCATTTTTGATGCCCAGCTCTGATTTGTTTTTTGTCTGAATTGTGGCAACAGTAGAAAAACCTATCTCACACTGGTAGGAATATGCAAAGGGTAAGAGTGTGGCCAGAAAATGTCTTGGACTTGAACTGCAATAACATTGTTAAATCTGAGGTGCCATTGAGGAACTGCTTCTTCTGCATTGCTGAAGTCATCAGCTGGTGTTGCTTAGCCTTGCCTTGCTGCAACTCCCCTGCCATGACCCCACGTCCCTTGAGGGGGACCCACGGCCCACTTTGGGAACCACTGATATAGACCATGATTCATTTATAAAATCAATAAATGGGTGAAACATCCAAAATGGTGAATACTTTTTAAAGATACTATATGTGTTTCCTTTTTTTGGGTCTACAATTTTTTTTCTTTTGCTGAGCAGACTGATTATGATACCATGAATTTTGATATCATTTGCATCCCAGTTTAAGATCATTATAAGCATTATTCAGCTGATACAGTTCAGTAATGGCTATAAGGTTTGTCACTCTTACTCAGTCTTGCTCCTCGCCAACATACACAAAGTGTGTTTCGATCAAGTGCACAATAGCTCAGTATTTCTAAAAATTAGACAAGTAACACCTGTGATTGATATACTATTTACTGTTGACAAGTTCTCATTGCAATCCTACTTCAAAAAGGCCTAACGATCATAAAGTTCTGGGGCACAAGTGGTTATGCATCCATGCTTCTTATCAACTCAACTTTCCTGGAGTACTTTTCAGCTTTTTCTAAAGACCTAAACTTATTGATCTTTACTCCTTGGGATAAAAACATTGACTTTCCAGTGATTGTAATGATAAGTAATAAATCCTTTTTTTGAGATCTAGGCTGGTTTTCCCAACATAACATTAATACATCTTCCTATCTTCAAAAAATAAGCCTGTGTTGCTTGATATAGCAGGATAATATCTGAGCAATTGAGGAAAAAAATAATAGCTTGAAAAAAGCTTTGTGTCCTTGAGGTGAACAATTGCTGGACAGTGAAAGTAAAGTGGTGGGTTAAGAAGTTTCTGTGTCAGTGCAAATCACAGAAATCTTATCAGCAAAGACTGAAAATGAGTCTAAATGACCTTGACCTTTAACCTTCAAAATCGAAACAAAGTTTGAGGAATACCCCTCCAAAAATTCTTGAGATAATGTGTTCACAATTTCACACACAGGATGGATGGATGGTTGGTCGGACATGCTAAAATTCCCTGTGTATGTAAAAAGTACTGAATTCAGGTGATAACACTCTGATGGTTGGTCACAGCTATCATGTACGCTAAAGACGTGTCACTTCTTTTTTTCTAAATGATTGATGAAAACAGCTTTAAAGTACTGTGTGTTTAGCTCTCTTGGCCATCATTTCTGACTAATTGCATCATAGTCTGGATGTCCTTGCACGTACTTTGCAAAAGGTGTACTCTCCGCTCAGGACGCCCTTATAAAAGACGTCACCCTTTTAAAAATGTCACCTAGAAAGTCCACAAATATCAAAATGAAGATATGACGTCCTGGGAAATCACAGACAGAGGCCCACAAACACAAGTAATCGTTAGCTCAACAAGCATGCTGGGGCATCCGAGGCATAGAGTCTTCTTCTGAACCTAGAGATATGAGCGCTGTGTGAGAGTGAGAGAGAGTGTGTATTTAGCAGCCTTCACTCTCTAGCTGGCTGCTTAAGAATCCAGTCACATCTCTTGCTAGCAGGCAGGCAGTAAGGCGCTTTCACGCTCACAGGTTTGCTTTGGTTTGGTCTAATACCCCTTTCTCTCCCTGTATGTGTGTAGATGTGTGAGTATGCACATGAGCATATGCCTAAATCTGACTGTATGTGCGTCTTCACTTCTTTGTTTCTCTACTTTCTGTTTGTGTGCGACAATTGTGTGTTGTTGTTTATGCCTCTTGCGTGTGTTTGTGAGTGTGTGTTTGCTCTCGGCGGCACTGATAAACCCACTTAGACTCTTCCCTGATCTGTTCGCTCTGGGCTGGCAGCCCCCTGCATGGGCTCTCTCTCCCTCTCTCTCTCTCACACAGAGCCCTCTGCTTTAGCTGCTAGCTGATCTGTGACGGCCTGCCACTCAAACGCAGCTCCGTAGAGACACTGCACAAAGGAGGAGAGGAGGCTGGAAGTGAAGGGAGGAAAGAAGGGGGGGAGGAGGTGGTTGCAGGGTGGATGGAGGGTGAGGGGGGGTAGGGGTATCAGTGACTCTCCTTCGGGTGCCTGCTAGCTCCGGCTCTCTGGCTGTCTCCTTATCTCCCTGCTCCTCACTCTCCTCCACCTGACTGGCTTTGGCAGCTGCTCCTCACTCCCCAACTCCCCTCCTCTTCTTCTCGCTCCCTCTGCTCCCCCTCTCTCTTTCTCTTCCCCCCTCCCAAACTCCATTTCCTCTCCTCTTTATTTTCCTACCTGAGCGAATGCCAGTTCATCTCTCCCTCATTTACGTCTGGAGATGGGGAGAGTGAGCTAAAGATGAAAGGGGGGAAAAGGCAAAGAGAAAGAACGTACGTCATGTAGACACTCTGTGAGGGCATTTTGTAAAAAAAAATAATAAAAAGGCAGCATGAAACAGAAGACATGATTTGTCAAAAAAATAGAGCTACAGTTAGAGAAAAAAGGAAAGAGGGGGTAAGGATGGAGACAATGACAAGAGGAAACCTGTACGGCTTGTTTCAGAGTCACAGTGAATGTACAGTAATCCTCCCCCAGCAGCACAAAGCTGCTCATGCTGGGCGTTTATGTCCTTATACTATACAAACTTAACCACACAAATAATTAAAGGATTAGTGCATATTTTAATACCTCTGGTTTACTGTTCCCATGCAGCTGATTTTGATGCCCCTTGGCCTTAACAAATTCTTATAAGACATTTTCCAGTGATTTCTGCCTCTTCCCCACTGGAGAAAAGGTAAATGCAGTTTTGTCTGCAGTACTGAGAGGAAGTCAGTTTATATGATGATGATTTCTGTTTTTTTTCCACCAATTTAAAGAACCAAAACTAATTGAATCTAACAATCATTATTAACAGCTCTTTTACTGATTGCATAAAGCATAAAAAAGCAAAACATTTCTGATTTCAAAATTTAAACTGACCAGAAATAAGATGAGCAGAGTAAAGATGCCTAACTGCAGTGAGTCACATCCCTTCACAGGAAGAATAAAAAGCTCATGTTCTTTACTTGTAACCAAATATAATAAAAGAGAATACTAAAGTTGGAATACTTTATAAGCATTTTTGTTTGATCAAATCTGTACTAATTATACTAATTTTCAGCTGTGACTCACTCAGATTACAGTCAGTACATTCACATGCACAGTTAAAACAAGCTCTGGTTAATTCATTATTTATTTATACTAGGGGTTTCCCGATGATCACACTACAGAGCTCCTTGCACAAGGTCTGAAAGACGCTCCCATGTTATGGAACTTATCAGAAACTCGTCAAGCGAGCGTCAGCACAGATAACAGGACTAATGTAATCAATGCTGAATGGATGGACCAGATGTGGTTTGGCCATCAGCTGCATCTTACTGCAGGTGAGTATTTGTAGATTTGCTTCACCCTTAATGAGGTAAATAATAATCATTTTTATATTTAAAAAAAAAAGTAACTAAAAACATTTTATAATATTAGTATGATTTTTTTAAGATAGTTGTTGAACCTGGGCTGCCCACCTACATTGGGCGTGCCTTAACGATTAGACCATCTGCGCCCTGCAATATTAGTTTAGGTCATATCGTCCGGCTCTCAGTCTTTTCAGAGACGATGAAATGACAGCCTCCAAAATGTAACAAGACATCCAGCCACAAGACATTTCTTACATGAATTATTGGTAGGATTTAACTAACTGGGGGTAAAATCAGCAAATACTGATACACCTGCTGAAACGCCACAATATTTACAGAATGCATGACATTAAAATGAATACAAGAATGTAGAGTATTTATTTACTAAGTGTTGTGCTGTGTAGAAACTTGCTTTTGCTTTTCTTTGGCGCGCAGGGAGAGACTTCTAACTCAGCTAGGCTGATGATATCCCTCTTTCAGCTATTTATACTGGACTTTCTTGACCTCTCAAATGAGATCTCACGTGATGCCAAATAATGAAAACATGGACCACTTCACAGATCTGTACATTCCAAACTAGTTCTAAATCAGGGATGGGCAACTTTAATAGCATAGATTTCACCGTGAGTGCCAAAGGGCTTAATTGTTACTAATAATTCAATAAAAAGAAAGAATGTGCTGCTTTGATGATTATTTATAATACCAATATTTATGTTTTTGAACCCAAGTGCAAATAGCAATTAATATGAAATAAAGACAGATTTAAACCACTTTCAAACTGTTGTTTAAATGCAGTGACTTATCTTAACATATTTTATGTACATATTCATTTTTTTTACAATTGCATTTGGTGATGCATATGAAAAGCTGTTTTAAGAAACTGCAGAAAACTATATCTGCATATTTCTTTCAAAGAACTAAACATAAGTACTCAATGATTATGAGAGAAATGTTTAGATAAATGTTTCTATATTTAACCCCTTAAAGCCTAAAAACACAAATAATAGCCAGAAAATTCTCATTTTTTGGAACTGAACTTTAACTTTCTACTGAAATTCAAAAAAATCCAAATTTCCATAAAATTTAACACATATATTTTTAGTATCTAATTTCATTCATTAGGTGTTTTTGGTAACTGATAATCCACTTGAGGGCATTTTTTTATCATTTATCAGATTGCATTCATAAGTTTTTTGAGTAATTTATTGAGCTTATTGATTAGATAGAGGTATCATAAAAGTATGTATCAAATATCATACAACAAGAGTTAAGGGGTTAAGTTTTTATGGCAGATTTAGTCATGTTTTCTCTTTCATGACTCATTGCTGTTTGAGACTGACTTGGGGACTGCACTAAGTTAGGAGGGGGGCAACATGTGGCCCCAAGGCTGCCAGTTGCCCACCCCTGATCTTAACTTTACTCTTGGTACAACTGTGACGCACACTTTCCCTCATGTTCATGGTGATATCTGAAGGCAGACAACAACAGAACTATTGCTATGTAATTGTTTGACTCTCAGGTCAAAGTTGGCACAGAAACTGTGGAGCATGTGCAGAACAATTTAGCCAGTCTGGGTCTATGTATGCAAGCACCAGTCACTCAACCCTCAACTGCATTCTGTACCCAAATTTGAGTTGTACAATGTCAGTGGGACTAGCTCTTAAATGTCCAGGTTTAGTCAGACTTCTTCTACCTCTGCTCCATATAAACCCTGTGAGCAGTGAAGGGCTTGTTATTGGGTGGGAGGTAGTTTTCAGTTCAACTGCTGACAGTAAGCACTTGGGACCAAATTTCTCCTTACATTTTTTCATCTGATAAGGAATAGCCACTGAATATATCACAAAACCTTTAATATTGACATGATCTTATTTCTAAAATCTCTTGTTTGCTCTTTTTTCTCCATCAAAGCTGAACTAATCAATAGTTCAGATCAATGATTAATAAGGTGACTTTGTGTTATGAACAGGGATTTATAATAATAAACAAAAATACTATTATTAAACCAAAATCCAGCTTCCCCTGGTAAAATGTCCTGAGAAAAGACCGATACACGCAGACCAATGCTTCCAAAAAGGGTGGGCCACGGCACCCTAATAGATCCCAGAAGTCCTGCAGGTGAGCTGCAAGAGCTTATTTACAATAAAAAGACAGAAATTAAATGTAAAAATCTAAATTCAACTTTTTACAAAAAACAAAACATAGCCAGAAGATTTAAATTATATGCCATATTTTTATCATCAATTTGTCTGACATAGAGAACCGGTGTCATGACTTAAATGGTGACATGTCATTAAAGTCCCTGTAAAGTAAAATCCAAACTTTGTGGCTGAACACACTAGATTTGTTGAAATAAGGTTGCTGTAAACATGTGAAAACACTGACATCTACATGTGATTGAATTCTGGATTTAGACCTTTAGAAAGCTATTCACCTCTTTCCTGGCTTGGTTTTATTTCAGCAGGGCAGATATAGGAGCCCATGACATCACCAGTCTTGATGGGAAACTACCCTGCCCCCTTAACGCTATATAAAATAACAGAGCAGTTAAAGTCTGGTGTTAGCTGATGTCACTGCCTTCATTTGAAGTTAACAGCCAGCTAAATGCTGTGTTTTTGTTTGTTGTGAGGTTAATTTTCCAAATCTATCAGCCACAGTGATATAGGGCATTAAAAGTATTATAACAGAGAGATTTGTGCCAGAAAATAGTTAATTTTATCCCCAACTTCTGTCTCTCTGCTTCGAGTTCTGAGGTGTATCAAATCCAGCATTAGAAGAGATAAAATATAAGTGACATTGCAGGTGTCTGATCAAAACAATACAATGGTGGCTAATCATTTATATTTTTCTTGCTCTGCAAACAAGTTCCTAAGTAGCGTGAATGTGTCTGAAAACAAAGCATTAAGACTCGAAATTCTATGAACTTATTAAATAAGAAACATGGAGATAAATATATTTTTGTTGTTGGAGGGTTTTGATGGACCTCAGAAGACTGACAAAGTGAAGTTTGGGAGAGGCTTGCATAGACACATACCTGATTATTACAGGGTTGGAGGCGAGGATGGCCTCGCGGTTAGGTCACACCCCATGTACACCCCAAGTTCAAGTCCAGCCTGCTGCTTCTTTCCTGCATGTCTCACCTCCACTCTCTCATCCCTATTTCTGTCTCTACTCACTGAACTTCACTCTAAATATAGGCATAACAAGTCCAAAATATAAATCTTAATTACTGGCAGATTTTCTGTTTCAACATTTTTTTTTAACCATGAACTTTGTAAAAAATCTGAACAGTCTTACTTACATGCACTTTTTCCTTTGATGTTACAGAGTATGTAGCGCCTTTCAGCTCATAGTTTCAGTGTTAACTCCTCCCATCTAGCCCCAAACAGCAGACAGAAAAGGGCAGGGACAAGCTTGTAAAAATAGCATAAAACATTCACCTCACAGGTGGTTGAGACCAAAAACAGAGCTAATATATTAAGATTATCAGACTTTAATTCATCAGGCAGCCAGCAACATGTCTCAGAAATAAATGCTGATGTTTCTCCATGTCTGCTGGATCTTAAAGAAAATAACGATTTAATGATGTGTAAAGCTTTAAACGTTACCAGGTGATAATAGGTCTAAGGTATGTTTACAGCTTCTGTGCTGCCCCCAAGTGGCAGCAAAACTCAGCTAAGGCAGGTATAAGGGAATAAACAGGTTCTGGCAATCTGGAGCAAGGATTTTTCTTATCAGCTTTTGTTGGGGAACAGCTGCTTCTGCCAGAGTGTTTCATTAAGGTGAAGACTGTGTGAAAAGTGAGAAAACAGTGTGTCACGAGACAATCCAGATAAAGGGAGCTTCAATAAAGGTGGCAAGGAGAGAAAGATAAAACAAAGAAACGATGGGACGAAGTCAGACGTGAAGGACAAATGAGGAAAAAGCAACAAACAAACAAAAAACAGCTGTGATCCCGAACGAGCCAAGAAGAATGACAGGAAGAAAGTTTTTGCAAAGACTGAGGTGGAGCAAAGACACAAAGGAAGGAGTTTGCTGTGGAAGTGAAAGAGCCTGCTCAGCAATATGGATCCATCGCCCTGGGTAAGACAGAGAACTCTTCATCAGCACCTCGACTGCTGCTGCTGCTGCCGATATCGCTGAGTCATCATCGCCCCCAAACACAGCTGCAGGATAAAGAAAAAAAAAACCTCTATGACATTATCACCTTTATTTTCATCACTCATCCACCTTGTCACTATCACAACACAGCAGCAAAGCCAACATAGGTGTCATTCATACGGGAAGAACGTTAATTTAAATAAATCAAAACTGTTAGTGGAGTTCATCCTTTTTCAACTTTTCTTCTCAAAGCCTCGCAGGAAGACGCCTGGAGCTGTTGGGCTTCTTTCCCAGCACCAGCCTCGCACCTGCCCCTGGCAAAAACAAAATAACTATGCACAACTCTCTCTCCCTCTCCTTCCTCTTTTCCTCTTTCAGTTTTTAATTAAACTGAAGCGGAGGGCTGCGAAAACCTGCCACTAATTACACAGCCGCTGCCTCTCTCTCCTTTTCTCTTTCCTTTCTGTTTGCTTGTTTCTCCTCTCTCTCTGAGCAGAGCTGGAGCCTCGCCAACAGCCTGTGGAATCACTTACCAGCGACCACGGCAGGGGAGACGGCACACACATACACACAAACACGGAAATGGAAAAAGTCGCACACGCACGGGAAGATTTGGCACAAATACAGACGAGCCTTTCTTGCTATAAAATGTGCAAAATGCAGACTTGCAAACACACGTAGGCCACACTTTTGCATCCTGACACACTCTCTGTTTTCAGATGTGTGTGGTACATGCACGAGGGTGATGGAGCTTGCTAATGAGAGGGAGAGAACACTAATCATATTTCACACCGACACAAACACAATCACAACATCTGTATCCACTGTCTCCTTCCTTCCACTCCCCTCCCTCCCCTCTCCCTCCCATGCACACAGGCTTCCCTTCCCCTCCTCTCCTCCCACCTTTTTTCATCTTTCACCCCAATCCCTCGTGCTTCCCCTTCCCATCCTTTCCATCATATTCTCATTTTTTCCGGCTTCCTACCGCTTCCTTTTCTCTCGTCCCCACTGGAAAGCTTCAGACTTTTACCCTTCTATTCGCTTGCCTTATCTCTCACTCTGTCTCCTTTCATCCAACTATATATCTCTTTTTCTCCCTTTTTTCCTCTTCTCCTTTCCATTTTAATGCAGAGCACTCTTATTTAAGCTTTAAGCGGGGTGAGGGGGCACTGTAATCTAACAACGGGTTGTCCAATCCATCACAGAGACAGTGTACACACAGAGCTGCCATGCATCACCTGCAGGCAAGCGGCTGTGGTGTGGGAGCAAAAGGTACATGAGAGGAGGGGGAAACTGAGAAAAAATGGCAAAAGATGGCAGAAATTATAATAAAAAAAGACAATTTTGAGTGAAAACATACACTAATGGTTTAAAAAAAAAAAAGGGGCAGAGGAGGAAGCAGGAGTTGCAGGGAGTAGATAAAGACACGCAGCTTTAGCTAAAGTGTTAGCCGGACAGCAGGAGTGGGCGGGACACACATGCCCCCCTCTGCTGCAATCAAGCCTCTGTCACCATCTGGACGCCATTTTAAAACCATCAGCTCTGGCTCCCCATGTAAACAAGGGCACGACCCCAGACATGCTCCCTGCGCTAAATGGGCTCTTTCTGGCAGCTGCAGACCCCAAAATGGCTGACTTTGTGGGGTGAGAACAGGAGCCAGAATGGCTGACTGGCTGTATTGGAGAGGAGGGCGGCGTGTGCTTCATTACTGCAGCGTTCCTGACTGCGTGTACGAGATGTTGGCTTGTCATTCATCCAGAATGTGTGTTTGTAGTTGTGAGCTCAGCGCTCCAACAAGCCCAGAAGGGATGACTTTGAGGAAATGATGATACTCCAGGAGACAGAAAGGCAAAGAAATGTGATAGAGTTTAGAGTCAATACACTAGGCACAGTGCAAAACATGACTCTACAAACCAAGTAGCTGCTTACAAGAAGCATAAATTTAATTTTTATGATTTAAAGAGAAATAAAATCTTAAAATGCCCTCTGTATCCAGATGGTGATTATGTTCTTTACCCTCCGCCTGCACAGTCTGAGTTGCTCTCTGTTATTTTAATGGCCGATAGTATCAACTAGAAAAGGAACCTGAAAAATACTACAGATTTCTTACCATATTTCTAACCAAATCTTTTTAGTGAATTTCTATGCAGATGTTTTTTTGTTAAACAGCTGATGGTCATCTGCATATAAATAGTTCAATTAACATCTTCAAATAGTGTTTCATTTCTTAAGCAGTCTCTATCTTTAAGTGATTTTTTTCCCTATTAACAAGTTGTGCAGACCGCATGGACATTTTAAGAATGTTTCTGGGTAAAATTACATCTTTATTCCTTTTTCCATACAAGGTCTGGCAGCATTTTTACCAAGGTCCATAATAGTGCATTATTTTTTTTTTTAATCACATGCTTTATTGTTCCTTACACGCTGGTTCTCAACATGGGAGTTGGGACCCCCTTGAGGGTCACAAGACAATGAGAGGGGGTGACCAGATGTCTTCCAAAATCAAAGAATATTTCAAATGATTTCAAATTGTATATTTTACCCATTTATACAAAATTAGGCTATACGGATGAAGTTAGTTGAATGTAAAATAACATGGTCATTTCTGGAGATTAACGCTGAAATCAAAGTAATAGTTTAAAAAAATTCCTCAAATGTAAGTCTGCACATGTTTGTTGCTGAATGTGCACAGCTGTATTCAACTATGCCTCAACTACCTTCAGGTACGGCGGGGGTCCCCAGTCTCTGGCACCTCTATTTTGGGGGTCACGGGCTGAAAAGTTCAAGAACCCCTGCCTTACAGTACGTTTAAAGCCTTTAAAGTACATTTAAACCTCTCCAGCTTCTCCTGGCAGCCACAGTGGTGTAAAATAAATCCACAACTACTCCTTAATGTCTGATTTCACGACAAAAACTCAGATAGCTCAGTGGAAAACTCTAAAGAAATCTGCTCCTTTTGTTAAAAACATTTCTTTTTTTTTAACAGTTCCTTATTTTCCTTTTAAGCCTGTAACAAGTTCCTTTTTTCTGTGGTTAAGTTCAAGTCAAAAGTTCCTTATTTCATTTCAAAATAAACAGTCTATATCAAAACAGAAAATCAAAAAATAAAGGCTTTTTCACTTAATCCTTGACTCAAGTGAGTGTGACTGGAGATAGCCATGGTGGCTTTCCATTTGTTGACAAATAACACTTCACTCTTCAAGAGCAGCTGGCTTTTACCTGGAGTTTACCAGACCACGAGCACATGGTAACATCTCTCCTTTTACAGGGGGACTTAAATTTACTGGAAAAAGAGGGATTCAAAATGTGGCATAAAGGGAAGATTAATCACAGTTTGGAAATTCTGGGATTAATTGCACTAAAAATTTTGATTGTTTTGACATCCTTAATTTTCATGAAACCCTGGGGGGGTTTACACTGTTATTAAACATGCTACAGGCACTTACACAGGCCAAGAACACACACGTAAAACAAGATCCCATGTTGGTCATGCACTAATGGAGAGATTTCAGCGTGAGGGGCTGCACAACACATGAAGGTGCTCGAGCAGCTGGAGCTTCAGTGCCTTGCTCAAGGACACTGCTTGAAAGCAAACCGTAATCTCTTCAGCCATCACATCAACTTTCACACTTCGGTCCACCGGGACTTGAGCTTGAGCAACCCAATTCAACCAGTGAGCTCCTGGTGCCATTATTTTACCCCACTTGTGTTAGGTACAAAATTAATTACACAAAATAGACCTGACAAAGTCAGAAGCCCTTAAGCCTAAATATAACCCGAAACAACAAACTCTAAAAAGTAGAAACTACACTCGACAATAAACAAGCAGAATTTGAAAACAGGGCACTGATTGGTGAAATAATAGTAAATGGACTTGAGCTTGTGTAGCGCTTTTCTAGTTGTCTGACAACTCAATTCACTTCTACACCATAGGTCACACCAACCCCTAACTGACACACTGATGGCAGATAGGGGGCAATGATCCAATGATATAATGCTTAAGTCAATACCAATATCATGCCAATAACACTGTCCATCATATTATGTATTAAATAAAAATATCTCCCAGAATTTTTGAAAGTTAGTTCACTAAAATTAGGTCAAATCACTAAGCCAAAAAGGTTAAAAGTGATTAAAACTGATTCTTAAAATTGCAGCTCAACGTTCACTGTTCTGTATTCTCCCTCCAGTAAACATGGGTTCTCACTGCGCCTCTACCAACAGGTTAACTTTAATTGGCATTTAGATTAAGCCAAACAAATAATGAAGCGTGGATTATGGATAGCAGATTATTGAGAATTATGATGTGCTTACATGAGTGAGGGACACAGATAGAGAGATAGAGACAGTGACAGAGGAAAACAGAGGGAGTGTGTCACAGGGGTGTGTGTTTGTGAGCAGCACAAAGAGAAACAGTTGAAGATCTGATGCAAAGTTCAGACACACACACACACACACGCCCACGTGCATGCACACACACACAGAGCTGTATCACAGGCCCGAGTACGATAATGACATGGAAATGACATGGTAATGATATGGTAATCTGGCAACATTATTCTGCCCACCAGAGACTGAGGGAGAAGAACCTGCCACAAACTGCACACGCACACACGTACATAGACAACAGAGCAGGGATGAGGTGAGGTCTATGGAGTGACACGGATAAGGAGAGCTAGACCAGGATGGGGGAAGGTGTATGTCACTGTCAAGATGTTGAAGAGTACAGGAAGTATTTACACTTATTTTACAAGTTAATGCACTGATAAGTGCAACTTTTTAAAACTAGCCCCAAAAAGCAGGGCCATCAAGCATAAATAGTAAAATTTGACAGTTGTCTTTAAACTCAAGGTCCAATTGTTACTCATGTTTCAGCTTTTCAAGCATTTCACATACCATTTATTGAAAAACAAAGCAAACTACAACCAATAAAAAGTGTCACAAGATGAACGCATAAACAAGATAAATAAATACACTAAGAGTTATTTTATTTTGTAAAGCTGCTTTCTGATATAAAGGATGAACCTTGAAGCTCTAAGTGCATTAATAATATAATAATATATTGAATATTACATGGGTTCTTTTGCTGTTGGGGTTTGGTTCTTTTGTGTCCTTTTGCACATAAGTAAAGCACCTAGCAATCCTCTGTTGTAACTCAATCATCATCAGGATATTATAATGATTTAATTATTATTGTTGTTATTATCATTAAACCTGAAAATTAAAAAAAATATGGAGCACCGTAAAATGTCTAAATAAACCGAAAACAGACACAAGTCTTCTAGAAGAGGTAGTTAACAATAATGCTGTGTACTATTAATAGAACCTTTTATTACACAAGCTGCCCCTTGTTACACTGAATACAACACTGCCACCCTCTGGATGAACTCTGCACTACAGGACAGGAGGAACAGTTTAACCACGATGGAACTAATCAGAAGTTACTTAAGAATTACAGAGAGTTTAACCACTCAAATCCTTCTATCCGAGATTCATAAAATTAATCCGTGAATGAGCTATTCATTGGCATCAAAAGGAAGGGCAAAAACAAAACAGAAACCTTGAATTAAACCACAGATGTTGGCGAGTAACCTTTTGCTACAATATAAAAATATTTTTGGTTTAGTTTAGCAATGGCTGTAAATTTAAAAACATGCAATAGTTTAAGCAAAATAAATAAACTCAAAAATAACTTTACTTATCCTTGGCCTAAAGCCAAGGGTGGATTTAGTGATTTTGAGGCCTTAGATAAAGGCCAATATGAGGTCCTTCCTAATTTAGCTAAAAGCACTTGTACCATATTTTTAACATAACAAAGCCAGAGAACTAAATAGGAAATACAAATACCCAACAGAGCATCATAAATCAAACCAACTACATCTAAATATTTTAACAAGTCTGTTTTATTTTGCGGTGTCTCTGTCTTCCTGTTCATGTTTCCCACTTTCTGTGTCTGCTCTGTCCCTTATTTCCCACACCTGTCTAATTGTCCCTAATTGTCTGTGTATACAGACAATCTTTAGTGGTTTCCCAATATTCCTAGTCCTTTCAGTCTCATGTGTTTGAGCCCTTCCTGATTTAAGACTCCTCTCATTGTATCTGCGACGTGTTTGCTTTTCCATCTACCGACTTCTAGACTGAATTAAAGAACTGCTTTTATGAGCATCCCATCTCAGACTGAGTCTGAGTTAATGTCCATTGTGCCCCTGTCTTTCTGCAAAGGATTTTATTTTTTTGTTGGAAAATGCTACATGCATGTCAAGGACACCATCAGAGAAGGGACCAGCCAAAATGTCCACACAGGAGCTTTAAGTTTGGGGAGTTTTTGTTTTTTCTTCCACAATTATTAGTTTTGCTGTAATTGTAGCCATATATATATATATATATTCAGAGATAGAAGAAGTACCAGAGTGCCGTACTCTCAACTTTACTCTTTGGTAAAGACCTACTTAAGTAGAAGTAAAAGTACTAGTCCTTAAATATGCTGAAGAAAAAAGTAACTGAGTACTAATGAGTAGTTTATTTTGGCCACTTGTACTTTTTGAGTACATTTGAAATCGGTACTTTAATTTCTTCTTCAGTAAGTTTTAACCAGAGTGACTGTACTTTAACGTGAGTATAATATTCTTGTACTCTTGTACTTTATCCACTTCTGTTCACTACACACCAGCACATAACAGACTGACTCCACATCACATCCTATACAGCTGTACAGCAAAAACTGGAGTGTTTATACCTCAGGGTTAAATATAGGAATCACTGTTAACTTCCAAAGTGTAATTTTAACTCCATTCAGAGTAAAAATAGTCTCCAGTGTTGCAGTTATTTAAAGTCTTAAATTTAACTCTGTTTTGTTGGCAATAAGGAAAGGTTATACTTTACCATACAACCCCATAGCTACTCAGTACTGAAAGAAATGTATTACTTTTACTTGCATAAATTTATAGACCAGTACTTTTATGTAAGTACATTTTAATCAGACTACTGTATTCTTACCTGGGTACAATAGTTGTTACTCTTTCCAGTAGCTACTTTTGATACCCAAGGAGCCTGTGCAGTGAAATATGATCTCCCTAATGTGCAACAACAATATGAATCTCCAACCCGGTTGTTTATAATAAGGGTCAACTTAACCTAGAGTAAAATGAGACCGCTATTTTGGTAAGAAACGCAGAATCACTATCTCTATGTGCTACTGAGTGTCACGTGTTGTCCAAGCCAAACAAGCTAGTTTCATGAAGTTGCCAGAAAGCTTGGACCTCCTCATTTTGGCTTTCAGTGATCATTTTTTTCACCCCATACTTGATGTGTTTTAAAATGTACTGAAGTACAACAAAACATACTCAAGTAAAAGTAAAAAGTATGGGGAGAAGTGAGGTTGTAAACAGTTAGCCTACATGGTAGGCCTTCTCCTTCTCTTCCATCTGCAGCCACACTTTAACCTTAACTTGGCCTACTTTGGTATTAAGGTGAAATCTGGGATAAAGATTGAAAGTATGGGTGGGAAATCAAGTTCTAAACTATTATAATTAAATCCTGATTTAATAGAGTCTGCCTAGTTGATACCATGTCGAATTAGCTTCATTTTGTTGTTATCTTCAGTAGTTAGCTTCATCGTTTGTAGGACTAGCTTAGCCTACGGCGCACTTAGCTAACTCCATTAGCACAATAAGTCTTCAAAAAAGGCTAGAGGTATGGGCCAAATTAATTTTTAAATACACCTTAAGCTTGGAGACATCATTCCTCATTTCCTTTCCTTCTTACCCTGCTCTCTCTTCCTCCCTGGTTGTCAGTGTTTCCCTCGCCGCTCCCCTTTAAGTGGCTTTGATTGACAGGTGGGCTATATCCATGCAATATCACCCAGCGCACGTTCCTATTCCCTCCTGGAGCCTCCATCCAGCGGTCAAATTAACCTTCCGTGCCGACGGGAGGGGGCCCTGCGTGGGCCAATCAGCAGGTGATTAGGCCGAGGGTGGGAGGGGTGAGGGGTCACCGCGATGGGGCCATCGCAAGCCTGATTGGTTTCAATCAGCAGCCCGCCGCAAGGACAGCTGGGAGCTGAGCCGCGGTGAGCGCTAATCAACGTGTCCCACAGTGAGGCATGAACAGAGGCACACAGACACACAGAGGTACATTGATGCTGGCGTGCACACACTGACAGCACGGACATCCCAGTGTGTACACATTCACACAAACACACACAGCAAGACATGGGAAGCAGAAATGAACAGTCAAGAGCACAACAGATAAACAGAAAATCCCATAATGGAAAACCAGAGCAAAGAGAGAAAGTAGGGAGACACACATTCAGAGAATAGCACACTAAATTGAATGACTAATTGCATTTGATTCGTTAATTTGGCCACTGGCACATCTGATAGTGGGCCCGTGACATTGGTTAGCAACGCTCTGTCCTACAAAAAACCCCAACAACACCTCTCTGTGATGTATGAATGTGGAACATCTCACATTCTCTCTGCTATGTCAGATGTTATGCTCATTTTTGTTTGAATCTCAGAGCACAGCATCGACCAATCACTGATCAGAAGAGACGGGAACAGTCAGAGCAGTGTAGTGTAGCTGTTTGGAGACTAAAAGTGGAGAAGACACACTGATCTGCTCTGGTTGTGTCTATTTACGGCAGCTTGTGCTTCTGACTGAGGAATGTCTGCAGCTTTGGGTGTGTTTGCTCTCACTGGCGTATATGACACATAGCGAGTTTCAAAAGGCAATGGTATAACTTATATATTTTAACTCTATTTCATGTTATGCTTTAACTGTTTCCTCTGTTTATATCACATGAATCATAAAAACAACTTTTCTTGAATCTCATGTTGAGGTACAAGTCAGAAGTCCAGAAAAACTGGTTTGTCCTTTATTCTGAACAGCTGTTACCTAAGGAACACCTTTAATTGTTTCTGAGCACCATGAGTCACCAGCTTCTTATGAACTCTTAATATAGAAAAAAATCTCCGATGTATGAGAAAGTCCAGAGACTGCAATGTAGTAAAAATGTCATGCTCATGAAACTTGTAGATTTCTCTGACCAAATGAAAACTTGTGCAGTGACATCCTCCCTAGAGCAAATAGAAGCTACATTACACACAAATGTGATTACAATGATAATGCAAATATCACAGAAAGGAGTGATTATTGTTGTCACAATGGTACAATTCCAGTGATTACACACCACCAATTATTAGAAATGATCATACAAATGCTTCAGCCCTCAAGATTTCTAACGCTGGTTGACTCAGGTTCAACAGTACAATTTAGCATTATGAATCTCTTGTTTAATTAATTCTTTGTTCAATAATCCAAGCCAACTCGAAGTTTCACACTATTTGGTCAGGTTTTAAAAAAATACAACTTTGAGACTGAGCTCATAATTTTACAAGATTATTGTCATAAATTTACAAGAATAGCCTTACTGTAGTCTATTAGGTGTGTTATTTTGAAAAGTAATATCAGAAAAGCAGCCAAACACCGCTTAAATACGAGACTTTGGTTGCCTTCTCATCGTATATGAACATGATCAGCAGTGCTGTTCTGTGTTTCTGTCAAATACAGTTCCATAAGGTTCAATACTGGGTCCTGTTTTATTTAAATGGTATATCAACAACATTATATCTGCTTTAACAAATTTTAACATCCATCTTTTAACTGCAAGCTGAATAACTTTTACAGCACAACTTTGACAGGACACAGTGTTGAAAGAGTTTCTGAATATGAATATCTTGGTATCTGGTTGGACCAAAAACTCACACTCAGATTCCACATTGATGCACACGGCAAAAAGCTGCATCAAAAAATCAGATTCCTTTACAACAGCAGTCCTGGACTTTTTTGCACCATGGACGGGCTTCATCAAAAAATAAATAAATAAATAAATAAAAAGGCAAATTTAGAAAAAACCTGGAGGACAGTCTTATTCAGTCTGCAAGAAAACTACAGCTTGGGAGAATTTTGGTTTTCCATTAATATAATTACATGCACAAAAGTTGGGGGGAGGCAAAAAGAGGAAGCTAGTTAGGGCCTTTGACACCAACTCTTTTTGGGATTTGATGAGCAAAATTTTTTTTAAGTCAAAATATTATTAATTGTTATGATCAATATCAATATTATTAAACACAATTATTATTTGTTAATATACTTTTTATTCATTGATTTTGAAAGGAAAATCAAAACTGAACATTTGATCATAAGCACAGGTTTGAACACATTATATACAAAGAAAAAAGGGAGGAAAGTGAAGGGGGGAAAATCAGAACAAAACAAGACAAAAAACACCATTCATATTCCCACTGATTTACATATTAATGCATACACATATACATAAATATTTGTCCAAATTCATCAAAATGTATAAAAACATTTAAAAATTATATAGAGAATGTAAG
The DNA here is from genome assembly GCF_018320785.1 of Cheilinus undulatus. Taxonomy (NCBI): domain Eukaryota; kingdom Metazoa; phylum Chordata; class Actinopteri; order Labriformes; family Labridae; genus Cheilinus; species Cheilinus undulatus. The sequence goes on from NC_054878.1 coordinate 23,323,316, forward strand.
AATATTGAGTTTAAATTCTCATGACTGTGAAAAACAATGCACATTTGCATGAACTATTATGAAAAAAAATTGCAAATGCCCATAAAAGTCAACAACTATTGAAAATGGATTAAGTACTGGATTAAAGGTAGGTTAAAAGACATTCAGTATTGGAGTTACTAGTGTGGATTTAATTTTTACTGACATGAGAAAGTTACAAGTTCTAGGCTTGCTAGAGAGGCTACCATAAGGGCTACGAAGGCATGGATCGCACAATTAAAATGACATAACAGGGGCTTCCAGGGAAAGAAAAGGAAGCGGCTACGATTTGTGGTTTAAAAGTTATTTCACTCTCCATAACCTGTGTGTCTTCTTGTCGTTTTTGACAACGTTGGTCTCAGAGGGTTAACCCTGCAAAGTGGATGGATTGGCCAGATTCCGTGTCCAGCATCAGAAAGATCCGTCTTGCAGAGCTTCAAGCTGAAACTTGGCCTTCAGCCAGAGAATGACTGAACCAACCAGTCTCACTTCAGGAGAATGAGTTAGTGGCTATGGGTGTGGTTTAGTTTTATAGCAAGCCTGTAAACAAGAGTGACCACTGAAGAGTGCAGCGAGGGTGCAGCTTTAGCAGCAGTTTTATGAGAAGTGGATAACACGTCTTTATGGGGGGGTTGTTGTTTTAATAGATGTTTTTGCTTTTATCCCAATTGGTTTTGGAGTTACCAGCTGGCTCAACTGATAGTTTCATCTGAGTTTATGTAATTTAGTTTAATCCCCTGGTTGTAAACACCAACTACCTAAGATGTTTGTTGTTGCACATGGATGTAAAGTAGAAAGTGGCAGGACCAATCAGGAGTAAGAGGCAGTACTTCCGGGCGCAGTGGAGTGGTGACGTAAGTAAGCAGCGAAGAGAGGTCGGTGCGATTATGGCAGAAGAGATTAGCATGGATGCTGCTGTAGTGTCAGCTTTATCAGAACTTGATGACATTTCTTCATTAAAAGAAGAACAAAGAACAACACTAAATTATTTTTGCAGAAACACGGTTTTTGCCCTTCTCCTGACCGGATGAGTCTAATCGTCATGTGTTTTGTTGCTCTGGCTGGCCCATAAAGATGTGACAGATGGAACATCCACAGCGGCCCATGGATCATTTAAAGTATCATAACAGAGACTTGAGCCAGAAAATTGACCTTGTCTCTTCTTCAAAGGTCAAAAAAAAGGTCAAGAGGCAGGCTAATGGTGTGAGTGCTTTCCTTAATTCAGATTGTAGAATTTTTTTGATTTGAGAGGATTGTATTTCTCTTGAGTGGGCGTGGCTTCAGCTCATTCAACAGTCACGCCCACACTATCCTGGAGCAGATTTAACTGCCTCATTTTCATGATTTGAGTCTTAATTTTATAAACTTAGAAATGTTTTTTGACTGAAATTTGACCTGAGGGTTCATAACACAGTGATCTATCATACAGCAAACCTAATTACAGATTTTTTTTCACTTTACAGGGTCTTTAAGTTTGTATCCAATTGTTGCTGATTTTCTTGATTTTTAAAGTTAAGTTAAAACTATTTTGTTTTGTCATTGTTGATTGGATGATACATTTTAAAACAGTTCTTGTAGGTTGTTAAAACCGTGAAATCAAAAATTAATACAAATGTCACACTAGCAGTACATTTAGTTTTGTTGAATGTGTTTAGACTTTTGTAAATCCCTGTGATAGTGCAGCTGGCGTGCTTAAATATCTCCCTAACGGTTCCTTATCTTTAACATTGTGGTCATGTTGCACCCTAGTGAGCTGTGGTTTCAAGATTTAAGGAAGAGAGCATGGTAACACATCAGAGCTTGAGTGCTGGCTTTGACATCTTGGTGGATCTATCACTGGGGGCTCTACATCTAACGCAGGGTTCTGGATTCCCTCCAAGCTCAGTGAAGGTGAGACAAAATCTCCATCCTTCTCATCCTTGACACTGCCCAAGGAAAAGTTTCGAACATCTCGAAGGAACGCGCTCTTTGTGTTTGCTTTCTGCTTGAAGAGAATAATATAACACTTAGTGATGAACTGACAGAACAGGATGCCGTAGGCCGAGATGAGAATAACGACCATCTCCACCGCTGGACAGTACTGGTTTTTGAAGCTTACATAAACTGGGCCAAAGATGATCCAACAGATGAAGTAAATGAGCATACTAAAGGTAATGAACTTTGCATCATTGTAACTCTGAGGCAGCTTTCTGCCCTTGAAAGCAATACCAAAACAGATGAGAGCTAAAAGACCAATGTAGCTTAACATGGCTCCAAATGCAACTAATGAAGTCTCATTGCACGTGTACAGACGCTCTGTTCTTTCTGCTGTTTTATCCAATTCAGGTTCTGGAGACTTGAGGGCGAGCCACAGGGCACAGATGAGCACTTGACCCAAAAAGCATAATGCAATAATGATATAGGGCTTATAGAGCTTTTTCAATACTCTCTTGACACTGGGGTCAAACTCAAAGGCCAGGATGATCTTAAAGGACTTGACCATGATACAGGAGATGCAAAGGGTGAAACTCAAGCCAAACACAACCTGTTGTGCTTGGCACTGCCAAAGCTTGGGTTTACCACCAAATAATGTCACACTTGCAAATGTGAAGAAAAGTGAGAAGAGGAGGAGGAGGCAGATCGGGCCAACCGATGCACGTACAACAGGGGTATTCCAGTGTGCGAGGAAGATGATCCCAACAATGACGGTAAGCAGGGCTCCTAGGGCAGTAAACGCCAACAGTATTTCATGATAAATATCATCCCATTTCATGAAGACAACCATCTTTCTGAGACAACGGTCTCTACCAAGTGAGGAGTATTCAGTGGTGGTGTTACACGGATGACACTCTGCTGCATCTGCAAACAGTGAATAAATACTCATTACAATCTTAAAGCTAGATGTACCCTGTTCTTTACACTGAGCAAGGTGCTACTTCATATCAGTCCTACAGTTTTGCTCTTCGTTGATACTGGCATGTACTTGAGTTTGATACCTACCAGTGGTATTGGAAAAGTATTCCAAGGGACATTCATGGCATTCATAGCAGCAAACAAGCTGACCCTGAGCTGAATGCTTCCGGAAGCCGGGTAAACAGCTGTTTGAGCATCTGGAAATCACACCTGCCTAAGAAAAGAAAGCATCCTCATCATGAAATTTTCAGGTTAAGTTCATCGTCTGCAGCCAAGCTAGTAGAGCAGAGGTGTCCAAACTTTTTTAACCAAGGGCCACACACAGAAATATAAAGGATGACAGGGTCACTTTCATAAAGTGCTACACGACTTGGTAATAATGTGTGATTATGATTATACTGGGCAATACTGCAATTGCAATTGCAATATGATACATGGTTCTTAAAAAAATGTGCAGAATAATGATAATTTTGAAGTGTTTATTTATCAACTCAAAACATGCAAATATCAAGTAGCATGTTTTAATGCTAACCTTTCAAGTACAACTTAAAACAAAAATAGTTTCAGCCTTTAATGCAATGATGTATTTGCACAGCCTGACATTGGGATGACAATTGTGATTAGATAAATGGTGCAGAATTACTTTCATAAACCTCACCTTGAGGATGTTAAAGTTAGTAAAAACCAATCTAATCTAGACTAAGATATGCTTGTGATTGGGTAGGGTTAAATGGCTGACAAGGTCAATAGCCAGTCAGGATTATAAATCAAGATACTGTCATAATTTTGTTTGCCAACATGTTTACCATTTATGTCACAATTTAGTTTTAAATAAAAACAAAAAATCTTGTCAGTTTTTTATCTTTTTCAGAATGAGCATGGTAGCTCCGCCTTGTGCTGAAACTAATAAGTACAACACAGTCAAGTACAAGCTTAATGTCCTAATGTGGGCCATATTCCATTTAATTTAGGGAAATTTCTGCCGGCCAAACTAAAAGCGGACCACGGGCCACGCTTGGGCCCTGGGCCAGAGTTTGGACACCCCTGTAGTAGAGGGAGAAATGCTTTGAACCATGACCTGAAATTGACCTGCTGATAAAAACAGTGTTATATACAGCTAAGATAAGCTTTAAATGTTAACAGGGCAAAAAGATTGTGTCAATTTGGGTAACATAAGGCTCATCCTCGTGGGAAGTGGCATATAGTGCAGTGGACTGACCAAAATCGCCATCTATAAACAATGAATTTAGAGAATAAAATCACAAAGACATAAATGACAGAGTAATAATTCATGATAACAGTGAATTAACTCATAGATTGAAGGCCAATACTTACTGTTACCCTTTGGTAATCCTGCAATGTTCTTGATGAGATGAAAGTCAGACTCTGGTTTTGTATGCAATAACCAGCAATAATGTAGTGCACATCCAACTGTGATGGTGAAGTCTGTTTCCATTGGATGACATCATATCCTATGTTGAGGTCACCCCTGCGGTCAAACATGTAGGTTTTCCCATCCATGTCAAACTTTGCTTCCCTCATGGCTACTCGTAGCTAAAAATCAAAAGTGTTGAAACCTGTGAAAATCATGTTTCATGAGAGTTTCAAGCATTTTTAGTCATATTTTAAACCTGCTGTAAAAATTTTTTTGCCAATTGGGAGCACATAACTGTCATAACCACTAACTACTGAGTTCCATTCTGCATTTCTGTTCAATATTTGCCTCCTTTTTTGAAACAATTCCAGAGGGAACCATGTGTATAAGACTGTTAAATGCTTTGCTTAAATGAAGTTTGCTCTGGGTTTTAAAAAACTAGCAACAACTAAACAAATATTTCTGTGTAGATTTTTTCTACAAGGGGCAATTTAAAAAATGAATCTGAATCTACAAAATATTGCTAACCAATAGAGACGTATGTGTATTTACCTCCAAGGGCTGTAATCTCTGTCGTCCTACAGTCCCTGTTGACACAGAGATCTGCAACAGCTTTAGCGATGGCTCTGACTGCTAACTCCACATTAACACCAGATGGATATATCTTCTGTACCAATCCCTCACTGGCATTGGCATTTGGCTTGCCTGTCTCCCCTCTCGCCTGTTCTTTCTGTTTTATCTTCAGATATTTAGACAAGAATGTGTTGTTCTTATGATGATCAGGGTCTACATCAAGATTCTGGAGATACTCTCTATATCTTTCTGTGTTTCCAGATTTGAATATGATCCCAAAAACTGTTCCCACATCACTTAAACTCCATTCTCCTAGCACCTTGGTTGATTCTGACCAGTTATCACTTGCTATCCAAACTTTCCCCCTGCCTCGAGGATCCTTGAGTAGACTTCTGAAAAGGTCCAACATATGGTAAGCTTTGGCAAAGGACACGATGACATTCACGTTTCTGTTTTCAGTTATACTTTTGACTGTGTCACTGATACAATCCTCGAGTGACTTGTCAACCAGAACTTCTGGGAGAATACTGATGAAGGCAAAGCAGATGTTGTTGTTTTTGCCATGTTCCTGGAGGCGCTCAACAGCATAGCGACCAGCTTCACTATCAGTAGCCACTAAACCAACCCAGGTCCATTGGTTCCTTGTTAAAATACTTATGATGGCACGAACTTGATGATCATCCTCTGGTACTGTCCGCATAAAGCTGGGAAAACGTGTTTTATCACAGAGTTGGCCGCAGGTTGAACCATAACTAACCTGTGGGAATAGTAGAAAGAATCAATTAAACTGAAGAAATGTACAGCAGTGACAGATGGACGTGGAAACTTTGTCTTTGTCACACTCACCCCATGCAACGCCATGCACTGCTTTAACAATAAAGTGTTTTGGTCTTTTGGTCAAATCTAGTTGATGATTTATTATACAATGGGATCCCCAGTGATGTATATACCAATTAGCTGTTAAGCTCTTTGATTGCAGGTTTGGTTACATAAGTTCAACAACCAAGGTGATAATCATCGAAATGTTCAAATTAAATACAGCAATAAGAAACTTAAAAGGAACAAAAATATTAAATTAAAAGTTTGTGTTCTTAAAGCACAAACTTAAAGTCCCTGTAAAGTGATAAAAAATATATATATTTTAAGTTTTGTTTAATGATAGACCACTGTATTATGAGCCACCAGGCTAAATTTCAGTCATGAAAAAGATCTCTAAGTTTACAAAATCAAGCTTCAAAATCATAAAAAATAGGGTAGTAAAATTGGCTCTAGGATGGTGTGGGCGTGTCAGTTGAATAAGCTAAAGCCACGGCCACTCACAAGAGTTACTATCCTCTCAAATTAAAAAAAAACTTCTGATCAGAGCACAGCTGCCTGGATCTGTGCCAGAGCAAAGTGACTGAAGTTGGGGATTAAATTATCTGTTTTCTGGCACATATCTATCAATTATGATATTTTAATGACCAGTAGGCCACCATGGCTGATAGATTTGGGAATTTACCTCACAATAAATAAAAACACAGCATGTAGCTGGCTAATAACTCTCAGTGATGGCATTGGCATCTGCTAACAACAGAATTAAGATTGAGGGGTTGGTGATTTTTAAAGTGGTGTAGCATTATGGGGGTGGGGTGATTCCCCATTACCGGTGATGTCATGGGCTCATATGTTTGCCCTGCTCAATTGAAACCAAACAAGTTAACAGGGGAAAACCTTATTTTGGTGCTCAAAAATGCAGTCACATGAAGATCTCAGTGATTTCACATGTTTACAGAAACCTTATTTCAACATATCCAGTGTGTTAAGACATACTGATGTTTCTTGCTGTAATGTTTTCATCCACAAGTGCTATCCAAAATCACTCCTTCTTTTCTTGTAAATCAAGAGTTAGTCTTTGAGCTCAGCTATACCTGTGGGATGTTTTCCAAGTTGAGTAGCCTCGTAACTGCAATGGATATCTCAGAGTAGTACCCACCAATGACAGCCAAGACAGGTGGGGAGGGCTTCTTTTCACCATCCATGCTGGGATCTGCTGCTATATGAAAACACTTGTTAAAATGTTTACATTTTAATAATATGAACAGGTGTAGTATATTGACATATTAAACTGAATACTATACTTATAACAAAGTATTTTCAGTCATTACAAAAAGTAAATATTTACCAACAACTATTTATCTTATAACTCAAATTCTACATGTAAAACTTGATAACTTACTTTATTATTCTTTTTTTTTTTTTTTTTTACTTTTTATACAACTCCTTATAAATAATAGAGATAGAAATAGAGAGAATGTGTGGCCTTGTTTTTATCGGCAAGACCACTGGTGGTCTTTTTGGGAGGGTGGGTGGCTAATATTTGAATTTTAGTTATGCATTTTTGCTTGTAACCCCTGCCTATTAAAAGGATTCACCCCCTTGTTTTACCCTTTTATTCATTTTATAAATCAATCATGAGCAATAAAATTTGGCTTTTTTGACAAAGAACCCTCTTTAATGCCAAAATGAAAACAGATTTGTATACAGTAATGCAAATTCAGTAAAAATATCCAAGGTAAAATAAGCTACTGCATAAATGTCCACCCCCTTTAAAGTGACTGACCTAATCCAAGAGAGGTCCATGGTCTTTAACCATAAAGACAAAAGAACACTTCAAGCAACTCAGAGAAAAGGTTGTTGAAAAGTATTAGTCAGGGAATGGATGCAAAAAGATTTCAAAGGCACTTAAAATTCCCCAGATGTTCCATTCCTTGTTAAAACCATCATCAAAAAATGGAAGGAATATGGCACATGTGTAAATCTGCCTAGAGTAAGTTGTTCTCACAAACTGAGTGACTGTGCAACTCCATGGTCAAATGGAAGAAATTCTCATCTTTGTACTGATGAGACCAAAATGGTGCTTTTTGGTCATCGGACAAGACACTATGTTTGGCAGACACCAAACTTTATCAGCACAAACATACCATCCCCACTGTAAAGCAGGGTGGTGGCAGCATCATGCTGTGGGGACGCCTCCCAGAGGCTGGCCCTGGAAGACTTGTAAAGGTAGAGGGAAAAATGAATGAGGACAATCCTGGAGGACAACCTTATTCAGTCTGCAAGAGAACTATGGCTTATTTTCCATCAAGACAATGGCCTAAAGCATAAAGCGAAAGCTACACAGAAATGGTTTAGAGACAACAAGGTGAATGTTCTGGGGTGGCAGAGTCAGAGCCCAGACTTCAATTAAAAAGAGAATTTAAGGCTGGAGTTGAAAAGGTCTCGTCATAGAATCAATTAGATAAAACATCCAAGGGGGTGCATTTAGGTTCTGTATCTGTGGTTGAGAGATTTGGGGGACCGTTGATTTATTGTTTATCTTTCCTTTTGATTTAAGCATTGATTCAATGTTAACTGAGGTCAAAACTGAAATTGAACCGCTCAGTTCTGACGCTGTTTCAGGGTTATAAAGGTTGACAGATTGATGTTGATTCAACATTGTTCTAATGTCAGCTGCTTTCTGAGACATTGCTGTCAAAAATAGATAGTGAGTTTCATTGTGTAATTGATGAAAAACCTAAGACAAAAGGCCTCTGAATGTTTTTCTTTCCAACTTTGTATCTACTATTTAAAAAGCGTTTTATCTTGGTTTCAGCTCATATGGGTCAATCTAATTTTGAAAAATTCAAAGCAGACAAAGCCTTGAGCCTCTCTGAGATCTTTGAAAAGTATATAATTCATCATCTGTTTCAGTATATAGGTGGTAATACAATAGATTTTAAAAAAAATTTACCTTAACTATCTTAACTACTTCACTATAGATGCTTTTGTGTGGGTGCCCCACCAAATGCAGTGGGTGTCCTTGTTATCATATTTAAATGGAATTTTTAACATAGACATTTTCTAGACTGTACTCACTGTTGCGTTTCATAAAGGACATGGCGTTTTTCAGGGCTGTGGTAACATCAGCACAGGAGTCCACTATATGATATCCAAGAGTCAGGTTTCCCAGCTCCCCACTTTTATTTATTTCCTCCACCGTCTGCACCATTATCAGAGACTGGACCAGTCGAGCAACGGTGAACCTGTGTGATACAATAAGACATGTTAGATCCTATATGCTCTGCTTTTATGGCCACATTTACCTTTTTATTCCACAGAACCCAGAACAACACCGGTGCTAGAACTAAAGCATACCTGTTGCAGGCTCTGTCCTCACTGCTGTTCATTCTATCAGTCACACTTTCATGTACTGGGAATAATCCACCAATCATAATATCACCTGGAGCTGTGGCTCCATCAGAACCTGTGGTTGCACTCAACCATCTGAGTAAAACGGAGGCAAAAATGTAGAAACCAAAGAGCTGCTTCATCTTTTCTTCATGCAGTTGGCTCAATTCAAAGTCAAAGAGTCTTCAGATGTGAACACCTCTGTGGTGCAGTGCTTAATGATAATGTCATTTTCCTCATCACTATCATGAGGAGCCACTGGCTTATCTGTGGGGAATGTTAAAAATGCTGGTTTGTTTCTGATAATAATAACAATGAGGCTACACCTTTGGCTATGTGACAATGATTACATGGAACTGATATAACAGACTACGGTAATGCACGCTCATCGAAACCAAACAGACCAGGTGGTGAACCTGAAGGAAGCAATCTCTAAAAATAAATAAAAAACAGCTTGCATCTTGCAGGGCACCAAAATGTTCTCATTAAACCTAGCACTAAAGTGACGTTTCAAGCACTCTCCATCGAGCTTTGACTTTTTTATATATCAGAATCTCATACAACTGAAGGTAAGGAAAAATAGTAGTGTGCAAGAGGTTAGAGAATAAAATTCTGAGTAGCTGCAGAATATGAAGAAGCCAGTTCTGCCACTCTGCTTTTCCTGTCATTTCGATCTTCTTTTAGTATGTGAAGGCTTTAAAAAAGCAAAGTGTTATCTAATATGCTGCTAAAAAAACATTCAGTTTATTTTTGTTGGCTCCTTCACTGCAACTTTTCATGCCCCACCAAATAGGACATGTCATTGAAGGGTGAAAAGGCAAAGCCAAAAACTGCTAGCACTTATCTCTATTTTTTAAACAGCTATGATATATGTAAGGGTATTCATTTGTTGCAACAGTGCTTCTTTGCAATAAATCCTATACTGTTGGAAAGCCTGTTTATTTCCCCTTTAAACGTTGCCACATTTGTAAAGAACTGGCATTTATGGGATGAGCAGCAGAGCTAACTATGTGGGTTCCGCACATGAAAAATGTGTAACACCTTCTCTGCCAAAGCCAAACAGCTCATTCTGGTTTTGCTACTGACTCTGGTACCTGTGTCTGCTCCAAGAATCAGCATGCCACATTTGACTGATGTGGATAAGGCCTGTGCGATAGGGCAACTTCAAGCTGGTGTTCCACAAAACCAAGTTGTGACATTATTTAGAGACAGATTTAGACATTGAACATCTGCCTCTTCAGGGAATATGGATCATTATGAAACTAACAGACAAAGAAGAGCACCAGTGCCAAAGGCCCACTGGGTACAGACTCAGACAACATGTTAATGCATTTTGAGTGAACTTCCATCTTGCTCAGCACTGTTGCAGTTAATGCATTATGAAGCTATGCATGAGGGTACTCACATCACTTTTTGTTTTCTTTGCCATCTTAGCATAAAACATTTAGAAGTGCGTATATTCTATGGAAATTGAAAAATAAGTGGGTACACTGTATACCAGTGTATAACCTGCACTACATCACTGGTGATACTCAACCTGAGGTTTTCCAAGTTGTATGTGGCTCATTTGAGATGAGCTGTGGCTCTTTAGTCTTACTTGAAAAACAAATGGCCCCAAGGAAATAAGGAAAGGGAGACACTGTAATCAGAAATTATAGATTGTAAATCATATCAGTACATTTGTTTCCCTCATGTGGACAATGTTTTTTTTCATGTTTCCAAAAAATAACTACTGTTCAAAGCGACATGTCTATATAGTAAATATATAAAATGAGGTTTGGGTTTGGGTTGTTGTCCTCCCAAAATTATCTTTCTGTCCATTTGGTTCTTGACATTAAAGTGCCCTCCTGGGAGCCAAAACACATGTCAAAGTCTCCTCTTGGGAGCCAAAACACATGCTTAAGTGCCCTCGAGAGCCAAAATGCATGCTAAAGTGTCCTCTAGGGAGCCAAAACGCACTCTAAAATGCCCTCTTGGGAGGCAAAACACATTAAAGTGCCCTCTTTGGAGCCAAAACACATGTTAAAGTGTCCTCTTGGAGGGCAAAACACATGCTAAAGTGCCCTCTTGGAAGGCAAAACACATGCTAAAGTGCCCTCTTGGGAGGTAAAACGCGTGCTTGAGTGCCCTCTTTGGAGCAAAACACACACTAAAGTGTCTTCTCGGGAGCCAAAACGTGTGCTAAAGTGCTCCCCTGGGAGGCAAAACACACTAAACTGCCCTCTTGGGTGGAAAAAAAACACTAAACTGCCCCCTTGGCTGGTGGAAACATGAGAAACTGCCCACTTGGGTGGCAAAAAGATGTGTTTAAGTACCTTTCTTATTGGCAAAACACACTAGACTTTCCCCTTGGGTGAAAAAAACACTTAATTGCCCTCTTGGCTTGTTTAAACATGATAAACTGCCCTCTTGGGTGGTAAAAACGCATGCTCCCAGCCAGCATTTCCATGTGGGCCCCATATGGGTTATATGTGGGCTCCCATATGGGTCCCATGTGGGTTTGTCCATGGGTTCCATGTTGGCCCCACCTGAGCTTGCCCATGTGAACTGCAAGTGTGGATCAGCCCATATGAGACCCATATTGGCCCCATCTACAGATTCTTTCATTTGCCCATATTTACTACAAGTACACTGTAAAATCCAATTAGTTATTCTTACTTTAAAAAAAGCATGCAAACCAATTGCCTTGAAAAAAAAAAAAAGTAACTTTAACTTTATGACTCTAGTACACTCAAAAAAAAAAAAGATTTTCGACTGTCATAGGTATTACTTGAACAAATTAACTTGGTTTTACTCAATTTAACAAATTTCCAACCTTTAGTTATTCTAAATAGATAAAACCAATGTGATTCTTTCCATTTGAGTGAATTCAAATGAAACACATAAAACCAATGAGATTTGTTTACATAACGGTTCGGGTAGTAGGTGGCAGTATACATCTGTAATGTTGTATTGTGTTCTGCAGGTAAGACCAAAGAACAAGAATAGTTGTTTCTTTGGAGGAATGTTGACTCCTTGTTTGGAATTTTTGTCTCTCCCAGCCAGCATTTACTTGATACTTCAACTTTTTAGCAATCATTACTTATTCTTTTATGTTTTGTCAAAAAACGTTGACAGTACTAAATCAGATTAGTTGTTTGTACACTCAAAAAACGAATGCGCCAATTTTGTCAGTTTTACGTATTTCAATTACATAACAAATTTCCATCCAATTGAATTAAGTAATTCTAACATAAAACATTTAAATAACTCTAATGTAATTAAATTGAAAAAAAAAACAAATGTAGCTCATAGAATTTACCTAATTTACTTAAATTCAGTTTATGTAATTTCTCTGAATAAATTCTATGTGACTCAAATATGTTGATGTACCCAAAACCATGGGTGAGACTGTCAGTGCTCTGTTAGCACCGGCAGGCAATGTTTCCACCATGAAATCCACTCGTGGCAAAGTCCATTCTACCAGAGTGAGAGTAACTAAACTGATCCACTGCCTGGATCTAGTAATGTCATTAAAAGGCTTTAAATTATTGAGAGATGTGGCTAATGGTGGAAGTCTATATTTTCTGAGTGCGTTTCTAGTTCTGTGTTGTGGCAAGCAGGGGTAGGAAACGGTTCTCAGACTAGTTGAGTGACTTTGACAACTTTCTGCACAAGAAGCATTAACAGCTATTGTTTACTCTGCACCTCACATTCAAACAGGGTGGTCTGCAACATTGACCCCCTTCACTCATAGTGTCACACTTCAAAAAACAATTCTTGCTACAAAAACATGAACTAATGAACCAAACATGCATAATAACAACTTTGCAACACTATAAAAAAATTATGCATGTTTAGTTTATTAGTTTATATTTTAGTGAGGGGTTTTTGAAGTGTGACACCATGAGTGAGGGGGTCAATGTTGCAGATCACCCTTTTTGTATGCATCTGTCCGTAATTCAGAATAAATAGTGTAGCTACTGATGCTTGCCGTACAAGACCTTGTCAAGGATCCGTTTCTCATCACTGCCTGCCATAATAGGAAACTAGAAAAGCACAAAGGAAACTCACACCTCCACCTTTAGCCACGTTTCTCATTATCAAAGTCCCTTTGAAAAGGAATGCTGGATCCCAACAATGATCTAGATAAGTCACTCCCTCCCTGGTGGGGTGGCGACACAGTGAAGTATAGCATTAGCTTTGCAATTTGTGCAAATCATGCGACAAGCATTGCCTGCAGGTGCCAACAGATGCACTGACAGTCTCACCCATGGATTCTTCAAAATTCTGAAATAGCTCCTCCCCTCAAAGAACTAAACATACTAAGCTATCTCAGCTTAACATGATCATTACATTGCATCTTTCAGCTGAATAGTACAAACCACTAATCTGATTTAGTAATGTCAACGTTTTTTGACAAAACATAAAAGAATAAGTAATGATTACTAAAAAGTTGAAGTAGAAACAAAATCTGGGTTTACACTGTAGTCTGTACTAAACCTTAAGCACTCATAACTTTCTGACCTAAGTACTCTACACAAAGGAATTGGAGTTATTTGAACTGAAGTGCAATTGTTCTTTACTTAAAAAGCCTTTTAAGTACAATGCAAAAATCTCTATTTTACTCTACTAGAATCATAAAGTTGCTTGTTTTTTTTCAAGGCAATTGGTTTGCATGCTTTTTTTTAAGTAAGGATAACTAATTGGATTTTACAGTGTACTTGTAGTAAACATGGGCAAGCCCAGGTGGGGCCAACATGGAACCCATGGACAAACCCACATGGGACCCATATGGGAGCCCACATATAACCCATATGGGGCCCACATGGAAATGCTGGCTGGGCTTAAGTGCCCTCCAGGTTGGCAAAACCCTACTGTTGCAATGACTTTTATGTTGGGTCCTTTTTTGATCTATATTAAGCCAGAACTATATCTCACAGAACCAGTTTGGATTATCTGATGCTAATATGGTGTTAAGAATACAGGAAATGGCATCTACTTAATTGAAAATGTTCTGGGGGAAGACCCCCAGACCCCTAAGGATTTATTTATGTATTCATTTCTGTGTGTTCTTCACAGTCCAACATTGAATCTACACAGTTCTTGTGGATGCTGATCCTAACTACACTTGAGTAGTCTGTAATCTGTTTTAAGGCTATATAATATGCCATTTGTATAACATATAAACATGTCTAAAGTGCCTGCGAAAACACGTGAAACTTAGTGCCCTCTTGAGTGGTGAGAACGTGCTGTATGTGCCCTATTTTTTCTTTTCGCCCCTGCCCTTGAAAAAGTCTGTGCACGCCACTGGTCTGGCTAGGTTGAGAATCACTGATTTAGAGTCACCAAGGTTGGGAACTGATAGCGTAGACCTTAAAAACACACTCCTTTGTGTTTCTCACTCCATGAGATAAACTCCAAAATGGAAAAAAAACATACTAACCCCCACAGTGATGGGATTTCAGAAGCATCTGAGACAATCTTGATTGTTTGATTATGGCTAATGATCTGCATATTCATGATAATTCTTGGTTGCATAAAGCATTTTGAAGGCATCCCTGATAATACCAGAAGGCACCCCTGTTGAGAACGGCAGTACTAGGCTGTATAATTTAAATATAATATAAGCCGGGCAATTGTCTTTAATTATTGGTGTAATGCAGGGACTATATTGAACAATAAAGGGAACTTTATCTCAAATGTTGAATACTTTTTTATTCACAAAATCCGCCTCATGTAACACCAGTATGGGTTAGTATAGGATACCTCCGTACATATTTTCATTTCATAGTTTAAAATACCATAAGGTCTACATGGGGAACAGAGGAGTTCCGCTTCTGTGCCCCTTTCAGGACTGATTACAACCCGGAGCACGAGACAGCAGCCTGCTCAGCTGCTTCGTCTACGCATGCGCCAAACATGATGGGTGCGAGAGCGGAGACGAAGTGAAACGTATTTCAAGTATTTAAAGTAAAAGGAAGTGTTCCTCTGGAGGAATAAAAGACAGACATAAAGGTAGGACAGTCTACATGTCATAAAAACATAATTGTCATGAAATGTTGTTCGTGCTTTTACCAGGGAAGTATTTAAGTTGCGTCGGCTATGCGGATGTTGACACAACTCCTTGACAGAGTAAACTTGTTCAGCCAACTTTCTTTCCTCATTAGCATTAGCAAACTTGTGTCTTGGTTGACTCTTTCACTGTAGCTTGACTTCAGTAAGCCCGTTTAACTCCATACAAAACAGCTATTGTTGAACTTTAAGCTTGGTGAAACTATTAACTACCATAACAGTGACTGCTTGACACATTGCTCAGTGAGTCAAGTCAAACTGTCAAACAGCTGTTACGAAAACAAAAGGTTTCTCTGTGTTCACGTAGGAATATGCATGCAGCTGAGTTGAAGAGGGGCGTATTATCTCACATCTGATATTTGATAAGTTGTGTTTTCGGTTGATTAGAATTAATTCAGCGATTTAATCTTAAATGATAACTCATAACTGCGCCCGCGTGACTCATGGCGTGTCTGTCTATTTCGGGGAAGGTGGGGCGCGAGAGCCCTGCTAATGAGTTATGACGGGCTGGATTTGACATGGACTGAAGACATACTGTGACTGTCACTCAATTAGTCCTTGCTTCCGGCAAAGTCACGGTTGAAGAGGACAAACAACCCCTGCTTCTTGCTGATATCCCAGTAAAATGTGACACAACTACAGAGTCATGATGCTACACGTCTTTCAGGATGTGCTCTATTTCAAAACGAGAAGTGGTGTAATTCAAGCAAGGATTTATAACTCAAGCTCAGTCATATATAAGTAAACCATTTTAACACCTTATGCATACAGGCCTTATGATTCTTTGTGCTTTTGCTCCACTGCATAATATACACTCAGACATTAACCAGTGCATAGAAAATTCTCATCTTCTACACCAAAGTTTGGCAAAACACAGTGCATTGTTTTAGAATAAACCACCCAACAATGTATAAAGTAATCAATACTAGCTTCAGATCTGCAAGCCACTAAAAAGCTGCTTACACAGTAAAAAGTAATCCATGGATATTTTAAATAATAAATAACTCCAGAAAGGGGCCATTATTCTGCTTTATGAGGAAAAAATACCATTGTTTCAGAATTGGAATATAGCACTCTTGTAACATTTTGTACACTCTAAACTTCCACTTTATGAAAGATGTGAAACCACAGGCCACACTTACACCTGCACACATGAGGCTTAACCTAACCACTAAACCAGGGCTCCCCAGTTAGTTTTTCCTGGGGGCCAAAACTTTTCAAGGACAGAGAGCCGAGGGCCTGACATAATTTCTTGGATGTTCACGTATATAAGTATATATATATATATATATATATATATACTTAAACACACACACACACACACACACACAGTATGGCACACATACACAGTAGGTCAGTCATAAATATGCTGTCCTTGTATCAGGTGGCAATTTTTACGCATTTTTAATTTTTTTAAGACCCACTGATGCTAAATTTACAAGACTGGAATATTCATTATAAACATTCATTCAGCGTGACTGTTTATGGCTTTAAAATGGCAACCTGTTGTCCACAATATCTGATCAGACCCTGAGATTATATCAATCAGACAATTATGCAGGGAAAGTGTTTTCTATCCGAGCAGCTGTTTTAATCCCCCACAGGAATAGAAGTTTGGTTTTACAAGGCAAAAACTTCTGACATTTGTTAAGGTCTGAGATGCAGAAAACTAGTCAGAGGTGCGGGAAGGGCTGGACTCAATGAGACTCCATGCAGTTGCACACGGTGTTTAAATTCTTCGTCTTCAATAAAATAATCAGTATTAGATTACACAATAAATACTTCTCCTTCTGTCTTAAAAATCATGTGGTTCGTATCAGCCTCTTTTTGGGCATCATGTTTGCAGAGTTGAGGTGACGAAGCAGTCTGCCGTGCGTCTTTTTACAATGCTCCTCCCTGCTCTAAACAGAGTTCAACCATATCTAACTCATTTATTGCATAATATTAAAACCTTTCCTTGCAATAATTATAGAAAGATCATGATAAATGAGTAAAAAATTTGTATTTTAGACACATAAGAGGGTAAAAATTAAAAACTGATATATTTCTTAAAATTTCCATCTTTTTTCCCAAATGTTCCGTGGGCCAGATGACACCTGCTGGCGGGCTGGAAGTGGCCCGCCAGGCCGCCATTTGGGGATTGCTGCACTAAACCATCCATGCCCTATTTTGAACAATTTTAACATTAAACATGAGTTTATTTATTTGATTGCTACTGGTACAGTTAATGTACTCTATGATTGATAGTAACTGAAATAAGAATACTTGGATAATCCACGCAGTATCAAAAACTTTAACCCTCTAGGGCTGAGTGATCAGGCAAAATAATCTATTTGCAACTTTTTTCCAACATTGTGATCGCAATTTAATATGTGTGTATAGAACTGTTGCTCCTTCTGCAAGCAGCAGGCCATTATTGCTATTTAATCTAAATTTCATTGAATTGCCCAGCCCTATACCCCACTGACAGGACCTTTGTCTTCTTATTCATACCAACAGTTTTTATTTAACATCAAAAAAAGAAAGTCAACACAATGCCACTAATGATCCACCGTAAGACACTTCACTGTTAATAACTCCTGAACAGCTGCAGCAAGTTCACATTCATGCAGAGCAGGTACACCTGGAGTCAGACTGCAGTAGGGTTTAGGAACGTAACCATACAGTCATGCTTAATTCCTGTTTCCTCTTTGTATCAGCAGGATAAACACTACCTTTTCAGCCTCAGTCTTGGCATGCTGCCAAAGAGACAACCTACAATTTCTGCTTATAAAGGTATTTTGGTCATATTTTTTTGAAAGATATGCTCAAAGCGTGTTTACAGACATATCTAACATCTGTAGAATTATGTCAACACCCTCGTGACACAGAAAGCTGATCATTTCAAGGAAATGGGATATGGAACTGATGCTTGACAATGTGGAGGTTTTTATTCTGAGTTTGTTCTTGGTTATAGAACCATAACACACATTAGAAGTGTAGTAGACTAATCAGTTAGTGGGTAGTTGATTATTTCTGCCTGTCAGCATAAATGTATTAACAGCAATCAATGAATGTCCATAATTGGTGCATCATTTAAACTTCTAGATTTTTAGAGGTAGACCCTTCAGCCTGCACATGCTGAATTATGCTTGATTCACAACTGACAAACCAACAGATTCTGACTAAGGTTAAGCAATTATTAAAAAATAAGATCAAATCGCAATATGGCCTTCTGCAATTTTCAGACAGTAGGAGGTGCATTATTCCTCAACCACTTCAATACATTTTTTGCATCAGAGATAGTATCCTCTATACATTATGCAAACATTCAGTGTCAGTTCTTTTGGAATATTTTGCAGAAATCCTTTTTTTTTCTTATACAACATATGAATGACATTGAAATAAGCCTTCACTTTAATACAACAGTCCATATCAAAATTTTCAGCCCTAGCTCTGACAGAATAATAAAGCACAGTCTGATTTTAAATGACAGAATCAACGATATGAAAAGCCTTCAACAAGTCACCACACACAGGTGGTTCCTATTGTCAAAAGACTTAGTGAATTGCTGACTACTTTTAAGTTGGTCACTCACAAAAGACTCAAGACATCATAAAGGTTCAGCAATAAAATCAGCAGCTGGCTTTAAAAAATAAGGCTCTGAATGATCTGAGTCTGCCTGTTTCCTAATATCTGAGAGTCAGGGGGCTTTGTGGACCTCGGCGACAGCAGATGGGCAGATGGCAAATCCTTCTAATACAAATATGTGAAATAAAAGAGACAAAACTTGATTATATGGATACAAACATTTCAGACTTTAACATTTAAATCATGGAAGAATTGTAGATTTTAATGAATATATTTTGATTTTCCTGACTGTGAATATCTGGGGTTCTTTTCAGCTCTTTGCTCTTGTGTCAATCAGGATAAAAGCTTCCTGTCTCCGTCTCCTAGGCTCAGATACACACCCACACAAAAGACAAAGGCGGACACCTGCCCCCAGGAGTTAATAACATCAAGGTCTATTAGCTGGCACCACTAATCAGCTGCTAACACACGCGCTCACATAGACCACTGTCAAAAGTGATCGATTAGAGCCAGAACGGATGATCATTACACAAACACATAAAAACACACAGAGCATATGGCTGCAGCTGTCCAAGGATGAGAGAGCTTTTAAGGAGGGAGGAGAGGAGAGGAGGAGACTAGAGGAGGAGAGGAAATCCTTTCTTTGTATTTATCTATTTAACACTCTTTCTCTGTCTCCCCCCGTCTCTCTGGTTCGTCCCCCGGTGGGTAATAAGGGCTAATCCACTTAAGCTGCCTCTCTCTCTGTTCCTGTCTATCACCACAACATCCCACACACACTCATATATACACTAGCACTCGCTGCTGGGTTTTCACACCCATCTGTTTCTGACTCTGGGTGTGTGAGTGGGAGACAAAGACAGAGATGGGGGAGCAAGGGAGAGGAAGGGAGGGGAATCCCTGCCTCTGTTTCCTCTGAGAAGCATCTTGTTATTCCACACACTCTTCAATAATAGATGTGTGGCTCCTCCCTCTAAGTTTCCTCACCATGACTCAGGACAGAGGCCTCAGTTAAAGAGACAGTACGCTCTTTAAATCACTCAGTGATTCCTACTGCAAAACTAGACTGATAATCACATAATCACACTTACATTAGCACAAGTCATTATTAAAGTGCAGTTAAAGGTGGGCAATATGGGGAAAAAATAATATCACTGTTTTTATTGCTGGATCACAGTCTCAATTTTATCCTGATTTTATTTTTTATTTTATTTTGGGGGCTCTTTTTTAACTTACTGACCAAAAACACACACAAAAAAATTAACAAAATACACAAGAACAGAAATAGACTGAAACTGTATTTTGTGCTTACAAAACATACTAGCATAATGTAAAATAAGAGACAAAATCTCCTTTGTTCAGTCTTAAACAGCAGCAGACTGGTTGGCATGTACAATCAAGCCTGGAGAGTGCAAAGAGGTCTGATTTGATTGATGACAAAGGTCATTTTTGGTCTTAATTTGTATTCAAATGTCAACTTTAATTCAGTCAGGACCACTCTTGTCTTTTCATTTTACTGAAAAATGGATATACAGTTTAGCTTGGCGGAGAAGGCTCAAAACATGCTCGCTGGGTTATTCAAGCAGCATGCTTTGACTTTCCAGGGAGCGCATAGCTAGAAACCCCCATAGGGATAGATGCATTAATGAAAATGTGTTCTGATTACAATAAAATCAGTTCAAAAGCAATTAATCCACAGTAGCATGAATCTGAATATGAGGGTGCAACAAGCTTTATGCTATAAAGGAGGAGGCTGGGGTGGAGGAGCTTTGCCAGCAGTATGGTGCATATGCATTGATACAAGCTGTGTTGAGAGAAAAAGCTGTGATTGGCTGTGGAAGCTGGGAGGTGATAATTGGGATCAGTTGGCCATCAGCTGATCATGGTGGGGCGTATGACTACTGTGTACTCCATGAGCTAACACTAGGCTTTATATGAATAAAATGAAAAGTGAAGAACAGCCTATTTTACTGTGTTTTCAAATTTGTGTGATGTCTACGTTTTCAGGCCCTTTGGGCCGTCACCTGACAAGTATCTAAAAGAACTCTTACTGCTTCAGCATACCAAGATATTTTGGACAATGTTATGCTTCCAACTTTGTGGCAACAGTTTGGGGAAGGCCCTTTTCTATTCCAACTTGACTGTGCACCCATGTACAAAAGAAGGACTATAAAAGCATGGTTTGATGAGTTCAGTTTGGAAGAAGGCACAGAGCCCTGACCTTGACCCCCTCAGGCACCTTTTGGATGAACTGGAATGGACCCTGTGAGCCAGGCCTTGTAGTCCAACATCAGTGTCTGACCTCATAAATGCTCTACAGAATGAATGGGCACAAATTCTGACAGAAAGAGTCTAAAATCTTGTGGAAAGCCTTCCTAGAAGAGTAGAGGTTGTTATAGCTGTAAAAGGAGAGCAACTTCATATTAGAAAAGCTGAGTTTTATGATCCATAAACATTTCCAAACAAAACAACACTAGGCATCATTTTCTTCATTTCATGTGAAGTACTTTGGTACAATCAAATCCAAATAAATGAAGTCATTTCTTTCTCTGCAGTTCCCTAAAATCCTATAATCCCAACTGAAATAAAGCTCTACACTTGAGGTCTTTTCTCAAGATTTACCTCCTTACATGGTCACAGCAACACAGAAAGTAAAAATCAGATATTCATGTTTATGAACTATTGAGAGGAAATATGTCTAACAAAAAAGAGGGTTAAAAAACAAAAATAGTTTGAAGGTACAATTCGTGAATGTGAAAAATGGCCCTTAAATGACTTGAATAGACATGTATGTAATAGCACATATAAATTCATGTTCTTGACATGAAAACCTGGCTATTTCTCTGATTTTCAGTCAACTTTAATTCTTTTCAGGTTTATAATCAGCCTGATTTGTTGGACGAAGAACCCTCAAGCATTCATGTGATGTAAGCAGCTGCATTAGCAGTTTACTGACGGATCATACAAGTGGGAGGATTAACTCCATGCCAAAGCTGCTTTAAGAAATCACATTTTAATAACATGATATTCCCAGATGGTGCCAGGACGTCCCTGCTGTGATCGCATGTATGACACGCTGATTTCACTGGGATCTACAGATAATGAGGAGATGATCTGCCAGAACCTAGAAGAAAAAAGAACCTCTGGAAAGAAATCAGCTCTGCTTCTTCAAAGTCAGACCTAAAAATCAGTGCATCTGTTTCAGCTTTGGATGATCACATATTCACAGAGATAAGAGGCATCCTTGTGATCTCTATCACTGATAAAGGGAATCATTTCAAACCCTGAAAGTTTGCGTGTAAATATCTATGTAGCTCTGATGCAGCAATTAAGCAGAGCAAATTATGGTTAAGTGTCATCCCCAAGGACATATGGACATGAGACCGCAGGAAATTGATCTTAATTAATTGATCTGTTTTAAAGCACAGAAAACATTGCTGTATCGTCTTAGATCCTGTATGATAAAAGTTGTGAATTATCATTTTCATATTTCCTCTTATGATGAGGGATAAAAGTGCAAAGGAGCTATGCAGAGAGAGAGATGAAAAAGAGATAGAGGATCATTTGATCCTCTGCTTACCTGTAAAGACTGAAAACAATTCTTCAACTTTAACCCCTCAAAGCCTCAAATAACTCAAATAATAGCCAAAAATCTCTTTTTAACTAAAATGTTTATTTAACCTTCTACCAAAATCTAAAAATTTTAATTTTTGTATCACATTTGATACATTAGGCATTTTTGGTAACTGATAATCCAATGGAGGGCATTTTCATCACTTATCAGATTGTACTCAACTGTTTTATATGTAGTTTTTAATTTAACCCTTGGATCCTAGTATGTCCATTTTGAGGACATTCATCATTTTATCATCATTATTTTGAATTGATAGTCACATCTTTATAGATTGAGGTATCAAATTTGGTTATTAAGTTATTCGTTTTCTTCATATTAAAAAAAAAAAAGCGTTGCCCATAGAACTCTATTGGACGCTAAATAGCTCCTTCCATCCTTGTTTGTCTGAAATCTGGACAATAAACTTCCATTAAAAACACGTTTTTGACTGTGTATCTATGGCACCAAAACAACATATAGCAACCTTTTCTATGCAGTCAATCGATCACCAGGGCTCTAAATTTCACCATTCCACAGTGATCCAGCAGATGGTGCCAGTGAACCATTTTAACCCCTTCGCAGCGCATGCAGGACTTCTTCCATGGACTCAGAGTGTTTGAAGCACTATTTCATCCACTAAACATCATCAGAATTACATGAAACGATTCATGCCACTAGATATGGATGTCTGAGAGTGCTGCATGTGTAAGGAAAAGTTAGTGTGCTCCTGTGTGTGTGCTTAGGTGCAAATTTGCGTCTATGTTTACAACCAGACATGCAATAAGTGGAGTGTTTACAGTCGAAAATGCTACTTCCGAGTTCTGCAGTCTAAGAGGGGACAAAGGGAGTAAGGGGACATTTGGACAATTTCAACTTTGCCCTCACTTCATAGCAAGTGGATGGACATGCATGAGGATGCACGGGTCCTTTCGATCAGTAGGTAAGAATATATCATATCTTAACTAGAATGGCCATCTGAGGCGGCAGACCCATGCCTAAGCAGTGCCACCAAGGAACTCACCCTCCCATTGATTACTATGGTGTTCAAAATTCGAAGTGCGAGAAAAACCGGAAGGGTGCATGGATTATCACCAAAATCTAATTGATTCTTCCCTGTCACTATGCCAATATTCTCTGCAAGTTTGGTGAAGATCTGACTTTCCGTTCTCGAGTTATCTTGTACACAAACAAACAAACAAACAAACGAACAAAGATACGGAACCCTTTACATAACCCCCTGCCGATTTTATTGGTGTGGGTAAATATGCAGTAAATTTATATATTTGTGTAGTGAATGTAATCGTGGTCACATTTTGGTTAGAGGTGGAAATGCGCATGTTCATGATTCATATCCTACATATTTCCTCTGATTTTTTATGCCTGTACATAAAATAAACCTAACTTGAACAAATGCATTCACTCATATGATTTGGTAGAGGAGGAGGCTCGAGAAAAGGATGGTAAAACTGGTGTGTTTTTCGATCCGATAGACTCATCTGTTTAGCATGGTTGCTATCTAACTGAATCCAAGTCACAGGCATAGTTTACAAATAACTGGCAGAAAAAGGGTGTAACTTTGAATTTTTTTTCTTTTTTTTGTGGTCAGGGTTGAAGTTGTTGAAGAGATTTGAAGCAGTGAAAGTAAAAAAAAAATAAAATGTTGAAAAATGATTATTTTATCAACAGTTTTCTGTATGTCCAGAATATGGACAAACAAGGACAGATGGAGCTAAAATATGAAATTTGGCACTACAAAAAAATTTTCAATGCATCAAAATCAATTTTACTACCCATCATTGACATGGCCCAGACTCTATTTATTGAAAAAAAGTTTTTTTTCATCTAGATCATTTTATGTGGAAAATATGTTTTTTTGTTTGTTTGTTTGTTTGTTTTTTGGTGTGTGTGTGCATGTGTGTATTTTACCATAAAAATAACAGTGACATGGTGTACAATAACTTGCATTAAAAGGGTGTAACATTTAATTTTTTTTTCATGCAATGCAGTTTATCACAGTCATAGCAGGTTAACATGATGAGCTGTCCTTTCGTGCACACATGGGTTTGGTCAAAGCTGAATGCTTTTTACATAAACCTGGTGTCTGAACTCATTGTAAGGAATATGTGTTTTCAAATCTGAATCAGAACTTGGTATCAGCTGATAGCCAAAGCCCAGAGTTTTACATTAATGCTTGAAAGACTGAGCCAGTACTTCCCCAGATTTACAGTAAAAAGATATCTGCAGATGAAGCTTTGTATCTGTGACGCCCTCATTTGAACTTTTAGAAATTCAGATCCCGTAACATCATCTCGCTGCCTCCCTTAATACAGCTCTATTCTAGCATCTGTTTCTATGGGTAATAAATAATGATCTGATTCTGTGAAGTCTCCTGCTCCACTGAGCAGTGAATAAAGTTAAGATGTATTCATGGCAGCCTGTGATCAAAGTGCAGTAGGGTAAGTGCCGCTGGATTAGTCTGAGTGGTTTTAATGACAGTGTGATCTCTTTAAGCTTTATTTTAACAGCAGCGTTTAACATTAGCTTTAATCCCTCTGTACAAACTCGCTAATTGATTTTTTTAGAAGAGGGATGATCCAAACTGCAGCTTTGAATCTTCAGACTTTAAAAACCAAACTGAACAAAGTCAAACTCCTGTTTTCTTTCTGTGCCTCTGATTTGAAGTTTTAATATTCCAGGCTAATCTCACTTTAGTCCTGGGGTCCAAGTGTGAATCAGAGGACTGAAAGGATTACTGCTCATTCATCCATGTGATGTTTGTGTTTGTAAAGCTCTTACACAAGCACAGGAACAAACATGCTGATCCATCCACACGCCTACAGTCAGTCCTCCCTGGGATTTCAACAATAATCTTCCTTTTTTAAAGATATTCAGGCAATCTCTAATATAAGAAATGACATTTTATAGAGCATTTTCATGCAGTGAGGATGTCCTCAGGGTTAAATGAGGTCTCTCCTGTGAGTTTTACTCTCAGTGAAGTTGTGTTTGCCTTCAAGGTGAAATCAGGTCTGCTCTGAGTGAAAGAAGATCCCTCCTGGAGGTGAAATAAGGTCTGACTGTAAAGAATGATTTCAACTAAACAGCTCTAACTAAGCTGAGAAGGCAGATCAGGAGTCAGACAGGTTTGACAGATTCTTCATCACCATCACTGATTAATTAATCCTGCCAAGTATCAGTTACAGTCATCCAAAAACAATGACTCCACAGCAGTCTGAGGAATCAGGTTACACTGAATATCAACGATCCAAATAACTTCCATACAGTGAGAAGTGCAGATGTCAGACTGGAAAAAGACTGGACTGTTTTAGTATCAAGACTCTACAAAACGTACAAGGCACATGTTAGAGCTGAACAATACTGACATTGATTTATTTTTATTCTGCAATACATCTTGCATTTTTTTTCTTCTTTTTTTTTTCTAAAGAAAGGGGAAAATACCTGATAAATGCAGTGACTATAGTGTAATCAGTTACAATTTCAAACAACTACATTTCAGTCAGTCATCTCACCTGTCATTATTCAAGCATTCATTATTGCAGCATAGCATGCTTGGCATCAGACTCCAACATCATCGCTCCTCACAGGTTTACTTTACATCCAGGAGTGGTAACATCTTAAAACCCAAAAGCCAACAGGTGGATGCTGGGGTGGAGGTGGGTAAGCTAAAGCGCAGAGGAGATCCAGGGTAGAGCTGGCAGTTGCAAAGCAGAGGTAGATACCAGAAATCTTGCAGCTGAAGTAGACCACTGAATTAGGAGGATGTGAGTCATGTGATTTGATTAAGACGCATGTCAGGTGTGAATCATTTGGCTCAACATGACTGCAGGAACTCACTCGCTTCCTTTTTTCCCCTATATGGGTCTTAAAGTCATTTTCTGTTCCAAACATCACACACTGGGTCCTCCCTCTGACGTGACTGACAAAAACAAACTCACACAACATGGAGGAGGAGGAGAAAAAGAGGCGAGGGAAAGGTAGAGCAACATGTTTCTCCAAATAAACTTGTTGCTTGTTTTTTTTTCAATTAGACGTCATCAGTCAGCTATATCTGTTCAAGACTGGGGCGGCATGGAAGTCCGATGTTACACCTAGTTTGGTAAATTTGCAGAGAAACATTCTGTTTACACTGTTACACCAGTGATATAACTTCAATGAGTTGCAGTAGTTTGTAAAGATTTACAACGGTTGGGCTGAAAAGGTTGGATTAGTGCAGTTTCCTTGATTTTGTTCCTGTTTTTTTGTTTTCTAAAGAAGTGAAATTCATCATCTTTCAATCCTTCCCTTCAAACTTGACTCTGAACAGCTGCTGAAGCCACCATCTTTAGTAGTTACAAAACGTCTCCATGGTAACAGACATTAGTCATGGCGTTCAGTAAAGAGGTTGAGAAAATTGACTCTAATTACATGAACGGTACTCAGCGAGCACTCGCTTCAGTCCTCACTGCTGGAATATGAAGAACTCACACTGAGATTCAACCTCACCAACGGCAGCTTTTACTGCCAAACAACAGCATACAGACAGAACTGATGCATCATGGGTATTTTATTGGATTCTATGGTGATAATTAATCATAGAGTACAACAAAAAGCCAATTTTAGCAAGATCCCAGTCATGTTTTCAGCACTTTAACACCACGCTCTTCTTGTCTTCATCTCCCAGCATGCATCGGCTGCTCTTTACCTATTTCTAAGACAAGGCTGACATCACTGTGACGGCGTCTTTTCTCTTTTATTCTATTATAGAAAAGCACAATTGCTCTGATAGCCTGAGAACAGAGTCAGGCATTGACAGACAGCTGGCGTCAGTCGTCTGATAATCTCACACATGTTGCTCTGAGAGCGTGTGAGCGTGTAGGTATGAAAGCATGTTTGTCGCTTCCTGTTTCCGTCTGATAATTTAGGATCTATTTATAAACCGCTGATTAGCATAACATAGAGCAGCTGCACTTTCCTGTTAGTGTGTATGGATCAGTGGGTGTTCCAATCAAGGCTATGGTACATGCATGTAAACTGTGCAAAATAACTGTCAAAATGCATCCAATTTCCATTCAAAGTGTTCATCTACTTTCTTCATCCCTCATTTTCTATATCCAAATTCAAGTAGATAAATACCAATGCTGTATGTACTGAACTACAGTAAATGACTCCTAAAGTCAACAAAAGTCAATAAAACAAAGATAGGATAAATGGGAATGAAGCTCTAAAGCTTGAAAACAAATTAAAGATAAGTCAGAAGAGGCTGCTTTCACTCTAACAGCTAGTTTGCTTTGTTCAGATGAAAAAAT